>NC_050203.1:22237500-23627500 GCF_013141755.1 Anopheles stephensi
TTTACCACCATTTCCTGAGCCACTCATACATCGGTAAGAAGCCGTTAAACACCACATTGTACAGTGACGTTTTATTAATTTCAAACGGCTGTAACCGGAGAGAGAAAAAAAAGGGAAATCATTTAATTAACCTATTCAACTTCCACTGTTACGGGGCACTACTTACATCTCGATCGTAAGTTGTCATTATCCAGCCGCCCCTCGTTTCGCTGTCCTCCGATTCGATGCAAAGAAACTTATGCGTCGCTACGGTTACAATACCGGCCGATATGACCGTGTCCCACATCGACAGGGACTGCTTTCCGGCGGCTCTGAGCGTGAATTTTCCGCTCGCTACTTCCACCGTAGGGCCAACACTGGTGACGGGAATGAGAATGCGCACGTCGTGACAGATAATGCTACCGTGTATGCCTTTGCCGGGCTGTGCCGGTGGTGGCAGCAGAGGCGTTAGTTGCGCTGCAAATATCTGCATTTCCTTCACCATTTGCTTGATGTGCTGATGCACGTCCGAGTTCCACGTTACGATGGGTTTGATCAGGTTAACGAACAAATCCTGAAAGTAAGGATTATCATCCCCGTGCGTTATTACGATTTTTTCCACCACTAGCTTCTCATTGCCTTGCTCTACGTTGGTAAATTCGCCATAATCGCCCAGCTGCAGGGTCGTGGTTTGGATTTCAATTTTCGTTTCACCGTTCGCTTTTGTCATCGTAAGCTGCTTCCAGTTCACCAGCAAACAGGAGTTGTGTTCGTTCCACAGCAAACACGACACCATGCCCAGCGTAACGTCAATGTCCATGTCGAGCGCTGCCGGAAACGTTTTCTCTTTGGTTGGAATGGGAACGACACTGGTGCGATTGGCCGTTGGTACAGGTGGTCGATAGTGTGCCATACAGCGCAGCACCCATTCAATGAATCGGGCCAACTCCGGGCTATACTCCAGGCATATCGGAAGCTCCACCGAAAGCCGTAACTTTCCCGTATCTTTAAAGTTGCTCAGCTTCATCTCAATCTGTCGTGCGAACAGTATCTCACCACGAGGATGTACGTGTTCGTTTAGCTCGTACGTTCCCAGATAAAATCCGGCTAACTGTATCCACACGTCGAACATCCAATGCTGACGACCGAGCAGCACGTTCAACGAGTTACTGCTGTACGGTTGCAAACGTTTGCCAGCCGCGTTGGCTATGTGCAGCGAAAAGTAGCTACAGTGCAGTGTTGCACTGGCATCCGATTTGACAAAAATCTTAGCGTTTAACTTTTTCACGTACAGCAGCTTATAATCGTTGGTGTACGTAAGTTCTTCAGAGATGGATCGATGTTCCCGTAGTCCGAACTCTTGCACCTGAGCATCAACATAAAACTCGAACGACTTTGTCCTATCGACCACACGCATGGTGCCGTCCGTCGCGCAGAATTTTACGTTCCGCAATAAAACCTGCAACAGGCCACCATTTTCGTAGTTCAGCAGTGTGCTCAGCCATGAGTGAGGTTCGATTGGTTTAGGTTCGCTAGCGGGTGCTGAGTCGGTTGGCTGTGTGGGTGCAGTGTTTCTGTTGGAGATACTCTTGCAAATATACGGCTCGACGATCGATATTATGATCCATGGTGATACGTTTGAGCTGATGTCTAACGTAATCGTCAGCGACCTTACGTTGGTAGTGATGTCTTGGTAGATGGATACGATTTCTTCAAAGGCAAGCACCAGTGTAGAGGTGTTTGGGACGTGCGAAAATGTAATGCTTTGTAACTTGACATGAATTATTGTCCACACGAGGCTGGAAACAGAAAGAAAAGTTTAAGGGTTAGCTTTCAAACTGTGACTGTCGATTTGTGGAAAATTTTGATCTACCATGCACGGTGATTCAATACCTTTATTATGTGGAGGAAAAAAAACTGCAACGTCAAGTGAGGTTCGCCATGCGGCAAATACATACCTGCTAGGTATCCAGTGCAGCAGAATGGCTTTAACGGCAGCAATCGCAACTCTGGTGAAGAGATTCGGGAAAAACGAAAGAAACCAGGAAATAGTGCCCGTTTGGAGCAACCACTCGGTAAACGTTTCAATGCTCCAAATCACACCGGCAAGCGTCAGTAGTATGAGGCCTAATAGACCCAGCAGTACTGCAATCCTTAGCGTCATTTTCTGAAAACATTTAAAAATACGGAATCAGAGGAAGTAATATGCACATCGAATCCTTCACCAAAATAATTAGGACCTTTGATTCTAATAGGACCTGTACGATTTTCCTTAAACTGGAGAACATTTTTTGTACTGGATCGTTCGAAACGAACCTTCCCAGGTTGTTATCGTAAATTTCTATCAAACAACGAACCAGTTCGAATATAGTCCGTATGCGCATGCTTCACACCCGTCACGAGGGCACATTCAAAACAGAACTTCAGGTAGCTTCAAATTGAGACTCCGGGAGCAGCGATATGCATGGTCAGATCAGCATGCATGATCGTCCTATTCGCGATAGCACTAAATATAACACTATGACTCATCGTGAGCTCCCTAGATTGCTTCCCAGTGTGATGAGATAAATGCACATGTGAGGTTAACACAAAATTAATAATACAGTACATTCTGCCCGATTTTGCTTGCCAATTTAATGTTAGCACCATACACTGCACAATCAAACGCTCTTTAAACGATCTACCTATAGTTAAATAATCAAACCATATCACGCCACGACTCACGCAACACCGTCCAGTAATGACTCACGCTGTATGCACTTTATACACCATGGATGCGTTTTTCCACAGCTATTATCCACTCACACCTTAATAGTTTAGCACTGCACTTTGAAGATGTGCACAAAAAGGGAATTTTAAACGATCTGGATTCTTATCCCGCTCCTTGAACTTTCTTTCGCAAAAATTCCGGCGTACAACGTGCTTGCGGCAATGCAAACTATGCGTGCACAAATCAAAACAAACGATGAGCACAGTGGTCGATTAGATGGACACTAGTAATGTCAACGGCAAAAATAAATAGATTAGTAAAAAAAAAATTGGTAGGACCGTAACATTTATTTAAAATGCTCATTTAATTAAGTATTAATGATAAATTATTCTGGAATATATTCATACGCCATTTGATTTAATTTAATATTGCGGTGAATTAGTGAAGCGGGCGATATGGTGGAAGAGCCCACTGTGTAGCTGTCAACGAGGCGGTGAACCAAATGGCGGGAAACTACATGCATGAATCATCAGCGAATACATGCATTGATATGGTTCAGAAAAATATCAGAACTGGAAATTTAACATCATTTCCGTTCTTTCCGTTATAGTAATAAAACAACAAATGAAAATTAGTTCTTTAAAAAATAAATATAGTTAAAAAATATTTAAAAAAATAATGATGCTCACTAGCTATCGAAAACTATCACTCCATCAGCGACAACAGCAGCTTGATGTTGTCAAATTTAACTGTAAGCACACCCAACTCATCGTGCTCGTGGTCAAAATCGTAGATCGGTGCCTCGACATCCAGCTGCGACATCACGTTCGGTGCCAAAGCATTCTGCAGCTCGGTGCGCAGTTTGATCGAGGCGTATCCTATATCCTCACTCGGACTGCCACCGGCAGTGCGATCCTCATTCACAACCACAAACCGTACCGTACCGACGTTTCCTGCTGCCGGGGCAAGCATTTTCTTCAGCTGCTCGCGTCGTCCCGGATGACGCTTAGCGTCCAGTTCGACGCTCACCTTAAAATCGAACCTATGCTCTAGCTGAACTGCACCGTCAGCGGATAGGAAGTTGGCCGAATGCGGCGTTTCCAACCGATGGCCGTAAAGATCGAGAAAGGTAAACTCGACGTAGTAGAGCGAAACCTTGGCAGCTAGCAATCGATCGATGGCGGCTTCATGCCACCGTACGGACCGTATCTCGATCGTTAGCATATCGTCACCGTTGGAACGTTTGGTGTTAAATATTTGATTCGGTATGGAGGTGGCCATGCCTGCCGGATTCTCCGCTATCCGGTGCCACATCGAGGGAAGCCGCTGTATGTTGAAGAACCGGGCGTAATTTTCCTGCACCGAGCGGTCACCATCTTTGCCGGTCGATTGTTTAGGGGTGGCACCATCAAGGAAAGAGATGCGTCGTTTTTCCGACACCGAAGATATCGTTGACGCACGATCCGTATTTCGACGGCGTGCTGCATTCTGCAGCGCGTAGAATTGTTCGTTCTCGCGGAATGATTGCTACAAAGGAAACATTGAAAAGAATTGAAAAACTAAAGTACAGCAAATTTAGTACACCATGTCGTACTTGAGCTAGTGGGCAACAGATGGCGCTAGCTACCTTCCAGCTCACATGAGAAAAACACGGTAGAGTCTTACCTCCAACCTTTCCGGGTAACTGTTTGCAATCAGCAGCTCAACATTATTAGGTTTAATCGGTTCGTCGGTACGATTGTCCATAATGTGGGACAGCTTCGGTATCATGTGGCTAACGCTGACCTGCCGCGACAACAGCTGTATAGCTTCGGTCGTCTCGTAAGCGTGCCGTTCGCGACTCATACGTGCAGCTACGGACGCACGTCGGCTAGGCTGTGGTCCTAGATCCATCGGCAGTGTGTCCCGCCGTTCGTGCACCCGTCGCTCAACGGGTGAAGTTGGTTCTTTGAGGACGACTTTGCTCGTGGTATCTTGCGTATCGGGTTTTGCTTCTCGCTCTGTCTGTACTGACGCATTCACCGACAAACGTATCTGAGGTCATCACGCATTATTTGAACAGTATAGGGAAGAAAGGAATATAACTTTCGGTTATTAAATCAATCACTAGCTCAGAAGACCAGAAATACAAATTTCTTCTATTATCACACAGGGTTTTTTTTACATTCTTTCTACCTAATAAATTCTACCAAAACGTTGGAGCTGGTGAGAATGTGGCAAAACCTGGTCATTACTAGTGATATTTAGTGGTAACCCATTAAAAGCGGTACAGTATCTGTTGGGTGGCATTTTAGTGGTCGACTAGTCGTGAAGGAAAACACGTTGACAAGTAGGCAGTCTCTCTCTATCTATGTCATCGAACCAGTCAATGTGAGATGTGGGAAGAAGTTAAAGGATGGCATCGTTTCAACCTACCGGCGATACTGGGCGAACCTCTTTGATGGGTGATGCTACAACGGAAAGAAATATTAGTAGAGCTACACTTCAATTGTATCTACCAAACCAACTCCCACTAACCTTCTAAGCTCTTCAGACTATGCTCCAGCTGCGTTCGTTCCTCGGCCAGCAGTTCGTTCTCGGTGCGCAAACCTTCCAACATTACCGACAGCGTGTCATTGTCCTGCTGTAACGTCTTGAGCTTCGCCAGCAACTCGCGCTGTGATTCCTTCGTGACGAGTTCCTCCTCCTTCAGCGTATCGATCTGCTTCAGCAGCTCCTCGTTGTGCTTCCGCAGCTCGTCCAGCTGGTACTTGAGCAGCTTGTTTTCGTCCACAATTTTGGTAAAGTTTTCCTGCTGTCGTTTCAGAAAATCGCGCTCAATCTGTATGTTTAACGAAGAAAAAAAAAAGGGTTGTAGTGCATATTGTCTGATAGTTTGGCAGACCGTACGTACCTCCACCTCGGACATGTTCTCCTTGAGCTTTTCAATGTTTTTCTTTAACCGTTCACATTCCTCAAACAGGGACACGTTTTTGTCCTTCTCCTTGCGTATTTGAGCTTCCAGATCACCTGCGAATGGCAATGGGAAGGTCAGGAGCATTATTAATTTCCTAAATATGGAGAAGACCCACAGCTCTAATGTGATATCCTCTCTAAGTGGAGTATAAGAACAAACAGCACCAAGACCTTGAGATTTGTATCTAGCAACTCTACAACTAAATCCTTCTCTTTATGACATTCGGTAGTACAAAACATTGAGATAGACGTCATTCATTGGCGAGGACAGCTCAGGATATCAGAGGCACTCACTGGGTGCTATGGACGTGACCCTACCAACAGCCCGGTACAGACACAGCTCACTTTTTCCTACCTTGCTTCCGCATCTCGTGCTCCATCGACCGCTTCTGCTCGTCCACCTGTCGCTGCAGTTCCTTCGCCAGGTCCTCCACCTGTCGGTTTAGGTTAAGTATTTCGAGGTTTTCTGCCGCGTTCCGTTTCATGATTTCGTACGACAGCTTCTCCTCCAGCTGGCGTGCTAGCAGCGAACTCTTTTCCTTCTCATTTTGCAGCTCCTTCACGTGGCGTTGACGAGAAAAAGAAAAAGGAAGAAATCATCGTGAAAGTGCGCTCCACGTGGACACAAAAAATCGATACCAAACTAACCTTGTGGAGGTATTTGATGTTTAGCTTCATTTTGACGAGGTCTGTTTCGCGCGTCAGCTGCTCCGTACGGTGGCGCTCACAGTCCGGACACTGTGCCTGTCGCGTTTTGGATTTTTCCGAGCCATGGCGACGCTCCTTCGAATTGCTTGCCTTCGTACCGCCGAGTCCATTCGAGTCCACTCTAGCCGACTCTCGACGATCGCTTCCATGCAGATCCTCACTACCTCCGGACAGTACATCCCGATCCTCGTCCACACCGGCACGCTCATCATTCTCATCGTCCTCCTCATCGTCATCCTCATCTTCATCGTCCGCACCGTACGACTTCCGGTGACTGTTCCGCCGTGCCACCCCACCATCAACGCTGTCATCATCATCTTCCGTTCGATCGTCCGTACTGACGCGACGACCTGGTCCACTGCCAACCGCACGATGGCGACGATCGTCCTCCTCCTCGTCGTACCCATCGTTCGACGGTGAAGAAGACTTGCACTCTCGACGACCCACCGCATCTGGATCCTTCGCCGGACGGGCACTTTTCGAACGACGCTGATGCACGGTGCTTGTCCTCGCGCTATTAGCCTTGCTTGCGTTTTCGATCCGTCGTCCTTCGGTGGACGTAGCACGGCGAAGGGCTTCCAACTTTTCGTGCAGTTCTCGCCGCTGTAGCTCCAGATCGTGCAGTCTGCTAGAAAAGGGAACCGTTCCAACCAATGAAGGGACCAAAAGAAAAGCAAGGACTCGGTCTCGCCCTACGCCCCATACCTGTAGTGTTCGTTCGAGGCCATGTCGAGGCGCGATTTGGACCGTGTATTGCTCTCGTTCGACAGGCGTGTCAGCTTCGTTTTCAACCGCTTCACCAACTCTTCCTGCTCGAGGAACCGTTTCTTGATGGTGTAGTTCTCGTCGCACAGGCTGAGATATTTGTCCTCCAGCTCGCGCCGTGTCAGCTTCGACACCATCAGCCGGTGGTTGATCAGATGACGCTGGCAGAGATCGATCGGTGGCCGATAATTTTCCGAGTACGGCGATGCACTGACCGGACGGCCGCCGGATCTTCTGCTACCGCCGGCCATCACCACGGCGGTGTCCTTTTCGCGCACCGAATCCTTCCCCATCGTCGGCCGGTGGTGCGACTGGGGTGTTCCAACACACTGCACTAGAGAAGTTCGCTGTAGTTTTCTAGTAGAATTTGATACACACAAACACCCTTGCACACACCCACACACACATGGACACACGCTTAGGTCAGCACGTTGTTACGTCGTGCTACCATTTTTGACTCGGCCGAAAGGAAGGCAGCACTCGCAGCAAACACGAAAATTTCACACTAGTGAAGAGGAGCGAAAAAAAATGGACAACGCGCGGAAAAAACAAAGCAAGGTTGCGCTGATGGTGAACAAAAAATGGTTCGATTTGTTGGTGTTTTTGTTAGAATCGTTGCTATGGTAACGTGCGGCCGTATGCAGGTGACTGCAGCGTGTTGCGTACAGCACACGATTGCATGCAAGCGTTGCGCAATGCATTGAGCGCGGGAAAACGGAGGAGCACAGTGGTAGTGCACTTGGTCATGGCTGAATGTAACATTGTCGTGTAATGCTCGTCAAGAATGTATTAATTCTTACAAACATTTGAAATTAAATGCGCTGATTGAACTTAAGAGCGTTTTAAGAATTGACGCACCAATCCTTCGTACTTCGAAGCTGCGTAAGAGAATCGCAGTTACTAAGGAAAGCGAATCGTTAACCCCGGGGTTGTAAAATAAGCATTTACTATGCACTATGATACATTCCTAGGACTCATGCTTCATGAAGAATAAAAAAAAACGACAAAGAATAAAGAAGCCTTCTGGTTAGCTTGTTCAAACAGACAGGCACTCCTGGACAGATCACAAGTGCTGTCTTGTGAACACCAGCACGACATAATTTGAATATGTTTGAAATTATTATTACTTACCTGCCGTTACTCTCAGTTGCTCTTCTCTGTCTTGGTCATGACAGCAGAAGGTCCTTTGATGAAGAGTTATTAAAAATTCTATAGACTTGACTGAGGGATTTTGAAAGAGCCTCCGATAGAACGCATTTCTACAGCAATTCCAGATGTTCCAGTAATTAATGTAATTTTACATCAATGAATGTATCGGGAAATACTGAAAAATGCTGGTCCTTGATTGCGCCTATACGGTCCTATATAAAAAGAACTTATAGGTTTCAAGTAAAATTACTATTTTTTTTGTACATTCTCAAACTTTTGTCATCGGAACGAAACCAGCAAAGAAACAAAAAAAAAACACCCTCACAACCGAATGATTACAGAAAATGTAATAAGTTTTATTATACCACAAATTAGGTATTAGCTTCCCCGGGCCGCGCACCACAAACAAGCACGCCACACCATCTCATCTCACAATTGCTGGTTCTTCTCCACTTTCACTCGCCGTTGTTTTTTTTTTTTCTTCACGGGGATTTTCCTCACTTTTCGCAAACATTTTCTGTCCCTCTGTCTCTCTCTATATACCGCTTGTCAGAGTCAGAGCTCACTAATTGCAACCCCAACTCATCTCATTATTATTATGTCTGTCAACGATCGATAGCGAGACGAGGGGTGTCTCCTTCTTGCTGGGAAAACTGTTGTTTGCATTCACTCGTTTGGTGATTTGCTGCGGTGTTTAACCTGCTCTTCTTGTGTTAATTGTAAAAAAGGAAGCTACTGTAGAGCGCTGTCCACCGCTGTTTGTTTTTCCCACCCCCTGGTAAACCATCTTAGTACAGGCGACACGACCTTAGTACGAGCGTCCTCTACCGTAAAGCTGCGGAAGCTTTGTACAGTTCCGTGCTGAACCGCGAGGGTGCGTTGTGTGTCGTTTTGCTTTAAGCGAACCGGCTTACCACCGACGCGTATGTGGTTGTGTAGAGCGCTTTTGTAGGCTTGATTGAGACGGGGGAGGCCTGTTTGTTAAATAAACTTTACTTTTGCTTCCATCTCGCGCTCTCTCTATGTATTGCAGCTTTTTCGAGCAATTTAGTTTTGTTTTTGCACCCCTTTCTTCACTATACATTATTTGTTTTACCGACCATTACCAAAACCTTCTCTACTAGTGTTGGGTTTCGCTCGCTCGCTCTCTCTCTCTCTCTCTCTCTCTCTCTTTTATCTCTATAGGGTTCAGTATGTATATATATATATAGTTTTGTATAATTAGTTCTCTTTTCGGGGCGCTTCTTTTACATAATTGCAGCGTTGTTTTTGTTTTACTCAATCCGTCGACCGTTTTTTTTTTTGTTGTTGTTTGTTTGCTTGTTTTGAGCCAGCTGAGCCGCACCACTTTTTGTTGTATTCGCTTCGCCATCCACTGCTTAGTAGTTCCCTTAGTTTACTCAGTTATTATTGTTTTCTCTCTGTGTGTCTGTGTTTTTCTGTTTGTATGAATGCTCTTTTTTCTCTTCTCTTCTTCTTCCGTTTTACACATTACCACCATTTTGTTTCCTGTTTTTTTCGAGTTTCCTTGTTTTTTCTGGTTAGGTTTTGGTGTCCTTTAGCACTGAATTTGTGTTTTTCTCTTCACCCTGTTACAACACAACAGGTGTGTACATGCGTTTGGCCAAAACCCACGGGAAGATGCACAAACACACACACACACACGCACACGCACGCAGAGACAGGCCGGCCGTGTGTGTCTTTATCCGATAGTGAAAATAATATTGGATTATCAAAATATTTATATATATATTGTATATATATATATATATATAATGTGTTGTGTATATATATCTCTTTCCTATGACGCTTTTTGTTACACTTTCGTTATGTTTTGTTTCCTTCTTTTTTTTTACCTTCTACTATCGCTACCACTACCACTACTGTCATCCTCTCAAGTCCTTCTTTTTCAACATTATGCCGATTGGTAGGTTAAAGTAGCAAACTGTTACACTCCGCTAGTAGAGGACAATGCGGGTAGTAGTAGTACATGCAAAACAGGCATCTCGACACGATCGATCAGCCAAAACAGATTAACAAAAGCCGTAACGCCGCACCACGCTGCCGGACAGCGGGTCGGTGTGTAGCAAATAGGAGCAAACACGGAGCTTTTCCACACTAGCACTACTCGTTATGTTTAATCTACACTAATTCTCTAGCGGATGTCAGTGGAGGGGAAAATTGACAATTGACGTAACAGTAAAGCAAAACAGAAAAAAACAAACAAACAAACAAACAAAACCACCAATTACTTTCGCCGCCATTTTTTCGCTCCTATTACTATTTAAATCTTTCTTCTTTCCTGTGATCGCGCACCCCCTTTCTTCCTCACATATGGGATTGCATTGTGCCGGATGAGCAAAACATGCGCGTGTGTGTGTGTGTGTGAAGTTTTTTGCTCTTAATTTTGTTGTTGGTTTTGTTGTCTTTATTAATTAGAGGGGGGGAGTCCTTAGAAAGTTATGATACAATTTCTTATCCGTGTCGGTGTGTGTGTGTGTTTTTTTCCTTCGCTTCCGACGAGCCAGACTGTTTGCTCGTAGCTTCGTTATTACACATGCACACACACACACACCCACACACATTCGTTTTTTCCGTATCCACATCACCTGGCAGTCGATCGATTGAGCTTCCAGCACACCATCGCAACTAGCACAATGCTCACACACATACACTCACGCCACGAAGGGATGATTATTAATCGCTAAGTTCCATAGGATTTTCACCGTTCCCGAGAGCAAATGGGGAGGGGGGGGGGGGGGACCTTCCCCCGTAGCGTTTTGATCTACTACTTAAAAGATAAGGTTCCTTCCTGTGTAATAAATGATTGCTTTTAGTAGGGTAAGATTTCGTCGTTTCCTTTGCCGGGGGGAGGGGGCGGGTGGTGTCGGTCCGGTCGGTCAGGTTGACACAATCCTTTTTCCAGCGCACGGGTAGGAAGGCGAAGGATAGGTGGAGGTGGTGGTGGTGGTGTGCGGAGGTTGAACATGAACAAAAACGTTCGGCGCCTGATGTGTGAAAAGAGAGAGAGAGAGAGAGAGAGAGAAGAAAAAAATGGGGAAATAGAATCACGATTCACCATAAAACCAATAGTTAACGCACACAACAAGGGCAAATCAACTGTATATCATGTGTTGGTATAGGTATGATTATTATTAATCCCGGTACGCACTTCTTCCAACCCCAAATACAGCACACATTGCCGGGGGCCCTGGGCACACTGGGCGAGAAGGTGTGCAGCTGAACAGAGTAATAAATTTCAGACTATACTATACTAAACCCGGTGCCTAGATGCTAACTGTGCCGTCGTGTTTTGCCATTCCGTGAACGGTTGTTTTTTTCTTCTTCTCCGAAACCCTCATCATCATCCGTGTGTCCGTCGTCTTTCGTTCCATGTTTCCTAAACACTACTCGATCGAAAGTCCTTCTGTTTCATTGCACTTGTATGTGTCTTCTTGCCAGTTTGCTGCTGCAGTGAATCTTGTTTCGTTCTTTTCTCCACTCTTCGGTCATTTGCAGGGTGGGTCAGTGGTGTGAATCTGCAGGAGGACTATCCATTTTCTGTCTGAGTAAATTATTAACAAATCGAAACCGTACCTAAACTCTGTCCTGGTGCTCCCCTTTCACAAAATGATCGTCGCCAGATAACAGGGTGTTTAAACTAGTGATGGGCAAACTGAGCCAAAATGAGTAGGTGAGTTAAAGCTTAGCAATGACTGAGATGATTGCTATATCATCACTAAGAATAATTTCAGCTCACTTATGATTTAACTCTTCGTGCCGACTAGCCACTCACTCACTATGTTTAAACTCACGGTGCACGCTTTAACTCACGAGTGAGTAAAACATAGTGAGCGAGTGAGTTAAAACGAACTGAGTGAGTGAGTGATTTTTCGGCACATAGAGTTAAATCACCCATTAGTTAATTAACACACGAGTTAGTTAAAACACAATGAGTGATAGCGGTACGGAGAGTTAAATCATTTCTAAAAAAATTAACTCTCAAATGGTGAATATAAGATATAACTCACTATTTTAGCTCATTCACTCTGGTTTAATTTGCGTTACTGAGTGCTCCATTTCCATCACTAGTTTAAACAGGTTAAAAAATCAATCGTCCGCATGTATAAAGTAGATGCGTGGTGTACGAGATGCACAATCGCAGTCTTGGACTGACGCACAAAACACTGTCCGCATGGATAGAACAAATATTGCTTTTGATTATGCACACATCTGAGATACACAGCTGTAATATGTTGTTTTGTTTTTTTGGGTGTCATTTGTATAAATTTAATAATCAAACCCTCCATTTGCTAGTAACAATGGCTTTTTGTGAATAATTATGTCATTTATGAATTTTATGTCAGTCGCATCAACTGTTGTGTGCATCTCGAACTACGTATCATTTTTGAATGAAGAAAAACTTTTACAATTCAACCATAAAGTTTGAAATCTGAGAATATTGATTCGCCTTTCTGCCGTTCCTCTTTTTCTCACGATTCCTCTGCACGACGTTGTCCCTCTGCTTTAGTACTGTTTCGTTTCCGCGCTATGATACTAAATAGATATAATCGCTTGCTTATATACACTGCAGTACATTGTTGTGGTTTAGAGTCAATTCCGAGTATACAATAGAAAGTAAACAGATGCACAATTCGCTGTAAAGTTCGTTAGCAAACACGATACAAAACAAACAAAAAAAAAAGGATTTGCATTCCGAATTGCAAGCTCATCTCCAACCCCGCTAGACACGCACCCACACATATACGCACGCACACACACACACACACACACCTCACCTAAGCCGCCGCTCTTTTAATGCTTGGCATTCCAGGCGGAGTTGATTGGCGTCTGCGAGTTGCTGTCTGCATTGGGTGCTGGTGTCGGGGCACCGCCGGGACCGCCGCCAAGCCCACCAAAGTCCGGGAAGTCCTCGAGCGATTGCGTGTTGGGCGCCTTCCGCTCCCACGGTGCGCCGCTCACGACGAAGCCCTGCTTGTTGGTTTGCTGGTTGGCCAGCGTATCCTCCATGATCTGGGAGAAGGAGGTCGGTTGGGTCGGGGCCGCCGACACGTCCTGCAGGAACTCTTCCTCCAGGTTGAGCAGATAGTCGCGGCAAGCCTCCACGTTGTCCGGTGTGCCGGCCAGTATGACCAGCGACTTGTCCGCATCGTCCATCCGCGGGAAGGTAATGTCCACGCCGAACTGCTCCTTAATCTCGCGCAGCCGCTTGCCCCGGAACCCGATGAAGCGTCGGTGCACGCGCTCGTCCAGATGAATCTCCTCCTTGTACACCGAGCTGAGCGTGTCGACCATGGCGAGGATTTCGTCCCGCGCCGCCAGTGCCTTCTCCTCGTAGCCCTGAATCGTGATGATGCTGTTCTGCGGGTCGTCCTGCTTCGGGAAGGTAATCTGCACGTCGTGATTGGCCCGGATCTTGTTGATGACCACGCCCCGGCGGCCAATGATTTTCTGGTGGTACACCGGGTCCACCTCCAGCTTCACCTCGAACGAGCGCAGCTCGCGATCCTTACGGTCCGCCTCCAGGTGCTTGATACGCTCGGCAATCGCTTCCTTCGCCTCGGCGATGGCCTTCTTCGTGCCCGTCACCTTGATGATGTCCAGCTTCTTGTCCTGCGGCGACATCTCGATGTGCACATCGTACGTGTTCATCAGCTCCTTCACGTCACGGCCCTTCTGTCCGATCAGCGAACGGTGCAGATCGCACGGCACGTTGATTTCCTCGGTCAGCGGCACCAGCGCCAGCAGTGCTTCCTTGGCCAGCTCACACTTTTCCTTGTTGCCGCTGATTCGCACCAGATCGGACGGACGCTGCACGGGTTCGGTTTGCTCAGCACCGCCACCGTTCACCACCTCGCCACTACCATCGGCGGTGGCATTTTCCGCAACCTGCGTCGTCGCCTCACCGTTACCGTTCTGTTGCTGCTGCTGTGCCGGATCGATGACCGGGGCCGGTGCTGGTGCTGCCATATCGACGTTGGAGGTGCCACGCTCCGGGAACCGGATGTTAACACCAAACTCGGACGTAATGGCCTGGACCAACGAGCCGCCCCGGCGCATCATAATGCGATGGTGGCGTGCGGGAATGTAACAATCGATCGTCACCATCGATTCGAGCTCCTGCACGATCTCCAGGATGCGTTGCTTGGCCGGCTCGATGCAGTCCTTCGGGCCCTTCAGCTTGACACGATCGTTGCGATCATCACGGTCCATGCGCGGGAACGAGATGGACATGCCGCCGCACTCCTCCTCGATGCGATGCAGCACCTTGCCACGGTTGGAGATGAAGTGCTTGTGGTACTTCGGCAGAACAATAATTTCGTCCTCGACGATGTTATCGATGCTCTTGATAAATGCTTCCAGGTCGGCCTGTGCCTCCTCCACCTGCTCCTTCTTGCCGATGATCGTGATGACCTCATTGTCCGTGTCGTTGACACCTGTTCAAAAAGAAAGCCACACGTTAGAGTTCAGTTTTATTTCGAAAGGATTCAGTTAGTTCGTTGCTAACGTACCTGGGAAGATAACGCGTGCACCGGTCTTGTCACGAATCTTCCTAATGGAAGCACCGTTCTTGCCGATCAGATACTTGTGGTGCTGTGCCTTGGCCCGAATCTGCACCGAGTACGACGACAGCTCCTTCTCGTTGGCCAGCTCGAGCAGCTGCACCTTGGCCCGATCGACGTCCTCCTTCGGTCCGCGGATCACCACCTTATCGCTCTTTGCGTCCGCATTCGGGAACTTGATCGACACGCCGCCACAGTCCTCCATGATCGAGTTGAGCAGCATGCCGCCCGTTCGGCTCAGCGCCAGATGATGCTTGGCCGGAATCGTCACCTCCTCCGACACGATGTTTCCCATCTCGTTCTGGATCTTCTGGATGCGGTCGCGCGCGTCGTACACGTTCTCCTTCTTGCCCGTAATCACGATCACCTCCCGCGTATCGCTCTCGGCCGGCAAATCGATCTTGGTCTGCGTCTCCTCCCGGATCTTCTTGATGTTGACACCGCCCTTGCCGACGATGTACTTGAAGAACTGCTTGAAAACGGGCACCTCCAGCACGAACGAGTTCTTCTGGAGCTCCTTCACGTATTGCGTCAGATACTTGTGGCACCGGTCGACGTCCTCCTTCATGCCGCGGATCTTCACGATGTCCGACTTGTCGTTCGGGCCCGGAAACACGATCTGCACGTTGTTGTGCTTTTCGCGAATCTCGCGAATCGTTTCACCCTTCGTACCGATGATCGTCTTGAACAGCCGGTGATCGATGATGATCTGCTCCTCCTTCTCGTTCTCCCACTTGGCAATCTTCTCCAGCAGCTCCTGCTGCGCCTTGGCCACCCCCTCGGCCGGGCCCTCGATGCGGATCGGTTTGGCGCTCTTCTCGTCGATGTTGATCTGCACGTCGTACTCCTCCTTCATGCGGTTAATGTTCGAGCCCGCCTTGCCGATGATGTGCTTGCAGTGCACCGGATCGACCACCATCTCGGCCAGCCGCAGTCGCCCGGTCAGATCGTTCACCATCTTCTGCAGCTCCTCGGACGCGATCACGACCTGTTCCGGCGGACCGTCGATCTTGATTTTGTCCTCGCTAAACTCCACGTGCACGTTTGGATGCTGGACGGAGAACTCCTTGATATGGCCACCTTCGCGCCCGATGATGTACTTGTGGATCCACTGCGGGCACTCGAGCACCTCCGTGCGGATCGAGTGCGCCTTCTGGTACACCACGTTCAGCGCGTTGCCCATCTTGTCCTGCGGGCCGCGCAGCGTGATCGTATCGCTGGGCGAATCGCTCGGCGGCATCTCCACCGACACGCCCGTCGTCTGCAGAATCTCCTGGATGGTGGACCCGCGCGGCCCGTACACGTAACGGTGCTGCGCGCGCATCACCTCAACCCCGACCGACGTGCACTTCTTCTCCATCTCCTTGTAGATGGCCTCGATGCGTGCCTTCGCCGCCAGCACACCCTCCTTCTCGCCGGTGATCATGATCTCGTCCTTCTGCACCGACTGTGGCGGCACGTTAATCTTGGCGCCCGTTTCCTCCATCATCTTCGCCAGATTCTCGCCGTACGCACCGAGTATGAACGGGTGGTAGATCTTCGGCACGTTGAACCGCTCGAACGCTTTGCGCGACTGCTCGTCCGACATGGTGCGGATCTCGTGCTCCGCCTTCTCGATGCCGTCCTTCGTGCCGAGGATGGTGATCGCGTCCGACTCGTCGTTGATGCGCGGCACATTGATCTTGGTCGCGGTCGTGCGTTCCAGCTCGCGCAACCGGTCGCCCCGCTTGCCCAGGATCCAGCGGTGGTGGTCGCGCGGGATGTTGATCGTCTTGCTGGCCTGCGTCTGGAAGTGTACCAGAATTTTGCGGCGCGCCTCGACCACCTCGTGCACCTTGCCCGTCACCAGGAACGTCAGCGACTGGTCCTTGCCGCTCGAGATCTCGATGTGTGCATTCGTTTCCTTCATGATCGATTGACACGTGCGCAGCGACTCGCCCTCGCCGAACTTGTCCGAGTCGTACTTGCGCTCGCCGGACGCCACGATAAACACCTGGGTCACGATCGAGCTGCCGACGCGCATGTTCTGCGTGGACGGCGACAGGGTGCTGTTGAAGCGTGGCGGTTCACTTTCCGGCAGTGCCGGGAACAGATCGTCGTAGCAGGGTGCCGGTGCCGGGGCCGATACGTTGTTCTCGTAGCCCGCGTTACCGGCTACCAACTGCTGCTGCTGCTGCTGCTGATCCAATCCTGCCATCGGGTTTGTTGAATCCTCCATCCTTACTGCCTGCCCGCTTGTTGCTACTGCTTGGAAAGAAAAGTCCTATTTCGCTGCAAGTCTTTACAGTACAACTGGAACGAAAGAGAAAGAGAGCGAGCGATGATTAGAACTGGATGATAGACGGTGAAATAGCAGATTGGTTCTAACAAATTGCTGCTTAAAGATCAGTTCAATGAATTATGGCCAATGCCCAATTCCACATGAAAATAGATATAAAACACCTAATACACTTCATTCCTTCCTTTTGATCGTAAGTCACGACGAACGAAGCTGGGACTGGATAACATATTTATAGTCTCAGTATTCACCACAAACCTCTGAGCCATAGACTATTGAGAAAAACTGAGTAAACTCGTTGAAGTAAGTAAGCGGTTGAAGTAGCGCCAGATAAGTTAATATCTTCCTGTATAACCTCGTGGCTAGCTGAGTCGCCGTTACCCAACGAAGAAAGTAAATTCTTCCACAGCACCCAAAACCGGGACATCGGTTCCCAAGAGCCTAAGGAGGAGGGGGCCCATATAAACAGTTTCGTCACAATGCTGTCGTTTCGCTCTATCTCTCCTAAGCCTCCTCAAAACCGTCCCTACACTTCGCCTATTTTCACGCACCCCCCGGAAGCCAAATTAATTGCCCTTAAGAAGATCCCTCATCTCGGTGCGACCCACCAAACCACTGTACTGTTCTGCTGTCCATCGAACAACGCGTGGATCCGCGAGAGAGCGTGTTCTGTGTGCCACCCCAAGAGAATGTAGAATTTATGCAGGCGTCTACCTTCTTCCGACGCTAGCGGACGAGATAGAGCATCGAAGCATCGCACCAATGTAGGGCAGCTGTGGCCCCAAAAACCATTTGGATGCAACACCCCGGATACCCCGGAGAGCCGTAACGAAGAAGCATTGGTCGTCGGTTGTGGTTCTGCGTGGAAAAAGTAGGAAAAAAAAAACAATTGGAACTACTCGAGACGGAGCGAATCATGTGGATTCTCCTCTTGGCTTGCATCTCTCTCTTTCCCCTGCTATCCTATACTCTCGCTATGTCATGTTGTTTTGGGGTCTCTTCCCTTTGGTTATGCTACTTTTAATGCTCTCTATTTTCTAGTTTACGTACACAAACACACGCACACAAGTGGGGTACAGTTTTGGGCGCGTTGCGGCAGATATGCTTGCTATTGAAACAGTATGCTGCTCTATGCTAGAGGGTGCATTCAACCAGGCGTACCGATTTTACTGGCTACTCACTAAGAGCAAACTAATGCTTTTTGTGCATTAAACACTAGCATAGCTAAGGCGAATATCTTTCGAATGGGTTTATCAACTATTTTTTTAACTTTTAGGCTTTTTCCAAGTGCACTCGCACGCGTTTGCGAACGGACCAGGGCGATCGTTAACGCCCTGCGTCTTCAGTTCCATTCGAATGCGGTAACTGTTAATTGAATGTTTACATTATGAACAATTCTTTAATCTGTTTCATTGCGACAAGGAATTCTTCTCGTTGGAAAAAGAAACAGAGAACATTCCGTCTTATAGCCAACAATGCAACACTGTTGCATGACTGTTTCTTGTTCCACTCCGGTATGATAAGCCCACTGGCTGTCCAAGGGTATCGGGAAGGATCATCATCGGTCATCAATAGGGAAGCGGGCGAGATATTCTTCCAAATATATACCAGCCTTGAAGACTGCCGGGCACATCCGAAATCAAACAATGTCCGCTCGCTCTGTAAGAGTCATTCCGTTGCCTTCTACGCTACCCCGTCAGTACCTGAGCCCCTTGAAGCGAGGTGATCTTGCACCCATCATCATCATCATCGTATCGTATCGTATCGTACCGCGGCAGCAGCAGTCAACCAACCGATTGCAAAACGTAGCTATGGACCCCCCGAAAAAAAAAATGTACAGGCCGGCATCCACACGTCAGCAGCAGGTCCAACACACAACGTTAAGTAATCGCCGGAGGCTGATAAGCTGTGACCGGAGGAGCGCCAATCAGAGCGGTAAGCAATAACACCACACACCCGCACAACCCCCTCTGCCGCCTCCTCCAAGGGCATTATACCGCGTGCGTGTGTGTGCGGCGCCCTCCCGATAGAGCTCGTCATGCTGACGTTGATAATTGTGGTTCAGCAAAAGCCGGGCCGCGCTCGCGTACTCTTATCATTAGCGCGACGAGGTGGCGCGGTTGCTGAGCGCCGTGCTCGAGGAGTTCGCACCGGACAAGAGTGTATTGGCTCTGCCAACGTAGCATCTTGGAAGTATCATATCGTGGCTGAAGCCACCCAGTGACCGACCGGCCCCGGCTGCGGGAAGATGATTAGAAACGATCGTCTTCACCGGGGTGATATGGTGATTCTCGCAAGGAACGGCCGGTTATGCACACGTGGCAGCATCCAAGCGCGTGTTAATGCACTCACACACACTCTCTCTCACTAGAAATGTTTGGTCCATTCCCCATCCCATACTCATCAGTTTTGGTAGCGCTAAAAGAGAAAACATATTTGCTTTTAGATTAATCGAAACATTTTCTTGAACGATTGCCGTACGTCCAGCGGCTGTTCTTACGGGATGCAGAGAATAAGGTCGTGGTTCAGCAGTTGTCTTTCGCTCGAGTTGCTGTGTTGCATTTGTTGTGTGTATTGTTATTGCGTGTTATTAGGTTTCGCCCAAGCGAACAAGAATGAAGGCAAGGAACAAACCCGCCGACCAAAGAAGAACATAGAAGAAAAGCGGCAAAAGAGCAGTGGAACGCACTGCTCGCGCGCAACTCCACAAAAATTCAGTGCTCCTAACGGTGTTTCAGGTTATGTTTTGATTCGCTTCATGCGAGGCGCGGTAGGAGGGTATGTGGGATGGGGGGGGGGGGGGGATGCATGGTCGACGAACTAGGGAAAGGGTCCACCCGATCCACCCCTAAAGGGGCATTCCTGTATGCATTCGCTAGCTGTTGGCGCACTGTATGTTTGTGTGAGTGTGTGTTACCCTATCTTCCATCCCGTTCTATTCCAGCAGACGGAATGATCGCATACACGTCGTCAGGTGGGTTCATTACCGTTGTGCAGTTGTTTGGCTTTTTTATGAGCGAGAGAGGGTGTAAGAAAGTGGAAAGAACGGGACAGCACTCTCAAGAATGATAGCAAGAACCACGCGTGTGTAAGCGAGACAGACACACACACACACACACACACACACTCATACCTCACGTAATCGTGGGGGTCTAGCAGCAGCGGTAGCAGCTTCTATCGACGTGTCATTCGCCTCTACTGTTATCCTTCTCTTTCGGTCGCGCTGCTTGTGCTTTTTTCTCTCTCTTTCAGCCAACGCATTCCGATGGCGACTTGCAGGAAGAGAAAACAAAAATACGAAACCAAAGGCACACACTCCGACCGTTCCTAACTTTGGTTTCTGCCGGTGGAAAGTGGCCGGGAAAACCTTGCCAAATGAAATTTTCCAATTAAAAATTAACAAATTAGCGCGTATTTTCCATTGCGGACAACAAAAAAACGAACATCAACCTGCTTGCTGCCGGTGAAAACACACGACACACACACACAAACGATTATAAGCAACCAGCCATCGGTTTTGATCTGTCAATTGCGACGCAGCGAGACGATACCACGCACGCATACATCATCGGGCGCGCGGTGCATATTTCTCTCGATCTTTTCTCATCGGGAAGCATTTTTGGCTGGGGTGGTATTTGTTGGGAGGTTGTTTTCATGTCAAGACGCCTGATTCTCGGGCCCTGATGTGTGCAATCCGATTCTTTTCCTTCTACCCTTCAGCGCCTTAATTCACAACCAACAACAGATCACACGTCGACAAAAATCAGTGACAACCCGCGCCTGTATCCCCACACAAACATTGAAACGCGCTCATTCAAGCAAGCTGCTGACCGTGGTCTACGATTGTGTTGGTTGTGTTCTCCCGGCATCTTGTTCCGCTGTCGTTGCGTATGTTCTTTACACAGCAGGCTAATCCCCTATGTTTCATTGTTGTCTTGACGCACACATACACACACGTGCGGTCTGGTGAAGAATGGGGTTAAAACCCCGGCACGTTGACATATTGGAAAACATCGACCTTCCCAAATTGGTCACCGTGGTCCGCTTTTAAATAAGGGGGGTGAAAGTATCTTAGCAACACGGCATGTAACGGGGAGTTCATGTTAACATGGTCACCATTGAAAAAAGACGGTTGCTAACAAGATAGAACCGAAATCAATTCCGGGTATTGCCCTTCCAGCATTGGCTATCAAGCAACGGGAGTAAATTGTTTCAGATATGCCAAACATAACAAACCTTAGGCATCCTGAGTATAGAACTCCGGTATGAGGTATGAGATTGTATACTTACTGTACTGCGTTTATCAAAGATCCGGGATTAGATGGGGGTTGTTCTCGTTAGAGACTCCAGTTTGCTGCACTTGGCTTTGACCTTTACCGGTGAAGATGAAGGAAAACAGGATTCACACCGCACAGCAACGTACACACACGCACACGCGAACGCATTCGCCACACACACACACACGTACACATCGACACCACGACGAGAATTTCACAACCGGATCACGGACAGCATATGAAAGAAAAGAACAAAAACATTAAGAGAAAATTCGCAAAACAATTCTTCCTTCGCAACGTAGGATAATGTTCCGTATTTTTGCACTCCTTTTTACACCGTTCACACACACGCGCGCACATTCGAAAAAAACGTACCGACTGACACTATTTTCAGTCTATTGCTTTTAACGTCTCGCACTGCTGGTCAACTAATGCTTAAAACTTTCCTTCTGGTGCAGCTTTACCTGTGCCTCTCTGTTGTGATTCTGTACGGGTTTTCCCTATTGTTATCTCTCGCGCTGCACAGCCTCCTTGTTACGAAAGGAATGGGCCTGACAGTTCGCAAATGATAGCTCTCGCTTGAATAAAAAACAACACACACCAACACACACACACAAAACCGCAGTTCGGTCGCGCACAAGAAAGCCGAAAAGGATATCAAAACACAAACAAGAGCTGATATCCTTCCCTGGTGCATGAATGGGAGTCTAGGTGTGTGTGCGTGTGTGTGCTTGCTCTCTCCTGCCATTAACCTCTGGGTGCACACACACACACATTCACTCACACGTTGGCAGCAAATAAACACCAATCTTCTATCGCCTTCTAACACAACCGTGCAAGAGCGAGATGGATGGAGATAGAAAGGTTGCCGCAAACGTGTGACAGCAAGTACCTTCCCGTACGGGCCCGAACGAGTAAGCGAAACAGCTGACCCGTGGAGCCCACCTATGCAGGTGCAGCAGAGAGAGCGAGAGCGACCGATAAGCTCGACCACGTTTTTTCGATTAAAGCAGTGCCCGGTTATTTTCGGGATATGAATTGCTTCTTGCCACTTTATTATCGGGTTGGGCGCATATGTTTTCGTACAGAATTGGCTCACGAAAACTGCTATACCAAAGCCGGGAAATCTTATTTAATTGGGATTTTCCAAAAATCCCCCTTTTTATCGCTCGATCCTTCGATAAGCTAATCGAAGCACGCGGGTGAGAGGGTGTTTGTGCGTACCATTAAAGGGCTCCCTTCTATGAAAACATAACCAAGATAAGATCAAGATTCGGTAGAAAAAAAAAAAGGACACAATTGCCCGAGATCGAGAGATCGACAGTGGGCAAATTGCGACACCACCTTTCCCTGGGCCATTTGTGTTTCTTCGACGTAAAAAAAACGACACGCGCACAGATAGAGCGAGCGAGACGGATGACCGTCTAGCAGCTACGGGGAGCACGGACCACGGGAAAGAGAGAGAGAGAGAGCGCGTGCAGTGGTCAGGACCCACACACAGCGCCACAGCAGCAATATGGTTCTGCGGTTTGGTGTGTCGCACCCGCACGACCCACCACCGATCGGATGCGACATCTTGAAGGGCATTTTGCGAGCGTAACCGACCGACACATACGGCCGGAAAAACTGTGCCGGAAAAACCGGATCGCGAGAACCATTTTTCCTTTCGGCTCGTGGTGCGAGCCGTCTAGAAATTACGATGACGCGTCTGCTGCTGCGGGAAGAGAGACCTGAACCGGATTTTTTACCACACACACACACACACGCACACGTACACACATCACACATACACACACACGCGCGCAAGTCCAAGAAAGGTTGGTTCGTTCCGATTTGGACCCTAGGATTTGATTTGCTGCTGGGTGGGCTATTCGTTCCGGCCCAATCCCAATTTTGCACCGAAACAACAAATGCAGCAGCGGAACACGAACCGGGAAAAAAAAACGGGCGAACGGAAGATACACGGGTCTAACACGCGGTGTGGTGTCACTTTTGCACCCGGTTAGCGGACGGCGCACAATATCGGCACGGCGGTGAGGATGTGGCAGAAGAACACGGACCGATCTTCTTGTTCGCGTTCGCTGCCACTAGTTTCACCACCATCACCGGGGTTTCGGAAGTACGGATACAGGGAACCGATGTGTCCCGGGTGGCCACCTTTGCGGAGTGCAAAAACACGGAAACGTTGCGTTAAAGGGGGACGAAAAAGGAAAAAGATGGAACTCGGCCGGACAGAGTCGCAAAATCTCACGGGTTAGAAAGTCGGCGCAGATAACAGAACAGCCTTCTCGAGCCACGCACTTATACAAGTATGTGATGAGTTGTTCGCTTCAAAGAATTCCCGGACGTTCGAACGGCCCGGATTATCCCGAACGGACAGATGGTAGGAAAAAGATGCAGCACAGTTTGTTCGTAGAACTGAACCGCGACCGGTTGTAAACGCGCTGGAGCGAGTTGTCACTCAAGGTTGCTATAGACAGGGTGTGCGACTCATGTTGTGTAGGTACTTTGGGTACAGCTGATACAGTTGACTTTACACGTCGGTGGAGGTGTTGGTGACCGAGAATTGTTGGGAAATTTCTAGTATTTATATTGTTCGTTGAAAATATTACAAAAATAGTATTGAAACTCCTGCAAGATTTGAAAAAAATAATGCGATGTCCAAGTGTTCAGCTAGGTATAATAAATAAACGAGAGGTGGAATTAAGGCCTTTCAAATAAGTGAATAAAAAATAAAAAGCTGCAACTAAAACGAGTCAGTAAAGGTATACTTAAACTTCCTGAAATTATGGGACCTTATTTTCACCACAATCTCTGGTGTCTTTAAAACTGACCTTGGGAGTATGATCTACGTTTTTTAAATAACAAAATGAAGTCAAACTAATCCAAAAATTTACAAAATAAAAATTTACTCTCAACAATACGGCTAGGCCGTTTCTCGTGAATGAAAAATGTATAAATATTAACTCTAATGGTATTCCACTTACTCCCGGGGTATTATCCGAGGTTTGTATCACGCATGGTGGCCGAAACGTCAGGACGCCCAGGAATTGCTTTCAAGGTTGCAGAGTTAAAGAAGAAGCAAAAAGAAGATAAATCACGTATACGATGGAATTAAGTAAAGCACCGTTTCAGTTTGAGTTGGATTCTTTCAAGACAAAATTTTGGGGTTCAACGGATTGGTTTCAATTTTCACAGCTTTTTCGAATTATCGTTTTTTGGGAACAGGATGTTCCTCGATACGGGTTGGGACTGGTGTACAGCAGAGCTATTGCGTGTAGAATTTATTGCTTTAATCTGTGAGGGAAATTGATGCTTTGCTTAAAGTGCTTTTTGCAGTCATCCAACTGCTAATAGTGTGAGAGTCGTTTGAAAGGCAGTAAGTGCTTTGAATCGCTTTATTTGACGCGATCTTAAAGCTTGGAGAAGAAAGATGAATTTAATCAGAGTAGAATATTTAATTTACTAATATCAATACAAGAAAATCGTCTCCAGTTAACAGGGCTTAATATTTATTCTTTAAAACCCAGATATACACACCGTATGCAAACGATAAAAACACATGTTGAACTCTCTCACCAACTCCCAGGTGATTAATTTGGCCCATTTTTGTCTATTTTAGTCGAACGCCCTCCCACAGCTCATTCTCTCACTTATGGTGGTTGAAAATGTGGAAAGCAGAAAAAAGCGGTCCTATTTGCAAAACGACCCAATTTACATACCCACACACACACAGCGACGTTATTCTGCGAAAAACACCAACTCATGCTCTCTTGCGCGGGTCGAAAAAAAAAGAAGAAAACAAGCCATGGGTGGACTAGGTTCCGAAATTTACCGTAAAACCTTTCCTCGCTAACGATTGAGGCTTTCTTCCCTACCCCCAAAAAAGTCTTTGAACCGTATGATCAACCAATTGCAGAAGCATCGGTCCGTAACGAAAGCGTCTTAAAGCGCGACCAGGCGTCTCCACCGAAAATAATCGTTTTGCGTAGCGTAGCGGCAGATAACAATTGTAGCACGCTTAGCGCTCACCTGAAGGAAATGGATGCAAAACGTCACTTTATTTTTGCTTTTATTTTACACACTAAAGGTGTCACACAGTTTTTGTTTTGTTTACTATTGAAACACCACAGCGACCATATTTATGTCCGGCTTATGAACACTGTGTTCATGGTAACTCGGATTTACTTGGTTTCGCTTTCATCGCTTACTGAAGTGGCTCTTTGCTCGGTAGTCAACTTTTCCGTCCTGCCGCGATGCACTTTCGGGGGCAGCTTTACATGGCCTACTTTAACGCGTTTATTGGTAGCTTCCTGTTCGGTGTGTTTCAGCTCTGCTGCAGCTCTTTTGTGTGTCGTTGATCTTGATGGGTGATCTGACGTTGGGGTTTTCCTTCTTTCTTCCGCCGACTTTTCTTTTCGTTTCGTGTTTTGATTACGCTTTCCGGTACGCTTGTTGTGTGCTGCGGTGTAATTGCTATCTTTTTTGTTCACTTTATCTTTTCTTAGTGTTTGCGTTGGTTTTCTGGTTACTGTGCTAGGCTGCCATTTTACACGTTTTTTATTATTAGTTTTTAATTGTTTACTCTTGCGGTTTTTGCCCTTCAGTTTTTGTTTTTTTCTTATTGATTGAGAACGTTTCGGTTTTAGGTTGAGTCTATCAGACACTGTCGAAGATGTCGAACGAGGTGGCATAATGTATATAGGGGATGAAGTAATGGTGAGGCCGTGATTCTTATTGTCTTTTGGACGAGGTTTGGGACGGTTACGAAGGGGTTTGCGTGTAGTTAGTTCGCTCAAAGGACGATATCTTTCGGTTTTATCTGATATAAGCCGCGAAGATTCAACAATTTCTGCAGGAGCACCTTCTTCAGCTGCTTCTTCTCCCCCTGCTTCTTCACCTCCTGCTTCTTCACCTCCTTCTCCTTTACCCCCTGCTTCTTCACCTCCTTCTCCTTCATCCCCTGCCTCTTCACCTGCTTCTCCTTCTGCACCACCCTCTTCTCCACCTGCTTCTTCACCTTCTGCTTCTTCACCTCCTTCTTCTTCTCCACCTTCTCCTTCTACACCACCCTCATCTCCACCTTCTTCTCCTTCGCCTTCTTCTTCTGCCTCACCTCCTTCTTGTCCACCTTCTTCGCCTTCTCCTTCCTCACCGCCTTCTTCTTCTTCTCCACCTTCCTCTGCATTTCCTTCTCCACCTTCTTCTTCGCCTTCTCCACCTTCTCCTTCTTCATCTTCTCCTTCTCCACCTTCTTCTTCTTCACCTTCTCCACCATCTCCTTCTTCACCTTCTCCTTCGCCTCCTTCACTACCTTCTTCTTCTTCTCCTTCTCCTTCTTCTGTTTCTCCTTCGTCTCCTTCTTCTCCTTCTCCACCACCTTCTTCTTCTCCACCTTCTCCATCTTCCTCTGCATCTCCTTCGCCATTTTCTTCTCCATCGCCATTTTCTTCTCCATCGCCATCTTCTTCTCCATCGCCATCACCTTCTCCTTCTCCATCGTCATCTCCCCCTTCATCTCCTTCTTCGCTGCCATCTTCATCCCCTCCATCGCCATCACCATCTTCTTCTCCTCCATCTCCATAACCATCTTCTTCTCCATCGTCATCACCATCTTCATCATCATCTTCTCCATCTTCTCCATCGCCTTCCTCATTTCCTTCATCTTCGTCTCCATCACCATCCTCTTCTCCATCTTCTTCACCATCTCCATCGTCATCCTCTTCGCCCTCTCCATCGCCATCTTCGTCTCCATCACCACCCTGCGCACCTTCATCTGCCTCATCCGGTACACTGGTAATACCTGTCACCACATCCGTCTCGATCGAAGTGTCCGTAGTAGTTTTTCCACCGGGCATTATGTAAATTGGATACACTGCGATACACAGACACACGCACACACACACACACACACACACATCGAGACGTGAATAAAAATAAAAACGAGAACAAAGCGAAACAGTATCAGTAAGGCAGTCAACGCAGTCATCAATTTGAAATAAGGCATCCGAAAGTGTCGAGTTTCTACAATTGAGGACATTTATTTGATGGGCAAGCTTTTACCGATGCACTGCATGTCTCTCCTACAGTACAGTACGTGCGCATGTTTACACGGGCGACTCACCTGGGTAGGCACAGCAGGGTCTCCGGACGAAGCCAATCCGTACGTAATTGACACAGTACTGGCGTACACCGGGGTCATCGAGGGCAAATACGTGCCGGCCAAGGTCAACGATGGCTGCCTGCAGGTACGGTGGATAAGACGGCCAACGACCGGTCGCCGCATAGTTGCAAAGGATCTCTGAAATGTGAGCGTACATACACACCGGAATGGGTTTACTGTTCTCCGTGGCTAGACCTTCCCCCGGGGGGAGGTGTGTGTTTTTACTCAAGCTCCAGGAAGGACGGTACCGGTTTGTCAGTACACCTGTACAAGCCGTTCGCTCCCCCGAAAAAAAGGGTAAGGTTCACTTACGAGGCAAGCGTAGCAAATCCTGAGAGCTCCCTTGCGGTTTCTTAGGCCCATCGGAGCCACCGGGCGGAAGGATCGCGCCCGGTACCAACGCCGGCGGTCGCCAACCGTTCGGTGGGTCGCCCGATATTGGGGAGTCGGTGGGCGCTGGGCGTAGCCAGAAGAAGGTGGCAACACACGGCCGGATGCTGATGGCGACCAGCAGCACAATTAGCAAAGTGCTCCTGCTGCTGCTGCTGCTGCTGCTGCTCGAAAGATGCCGACCACCTTTACAAGGTATTTCCATTTCGCACCAACCAACCGACCGTGTGGGTGGGTCGTTCCGAGGCCCGCACCTTCCTGGTAGGCTGCGAATTCTCGTTTCGCCGGAGAAAGGGTGGTGCCTTCACCTTAATGCGACAACAGACCGACCGTCCTCGGTGTACGTGCACTGATTCTGAACCGTATTCGCCGACTATTCTTGGGCTGCGCTCCTATTATTGGCACTGTTGTTTGCTCATGAACGTTCCTATTCACGACTATTTACGAGAAATGATAATTTAAACATAACCTCACTTTTCGCTCCCCGCGGCTCGAGGGTACGGAAACTCAATAAAATAACTAACTCCTGGTTTGACAGGCTCGAGATTTACCTTTCGCTCTGGTGGACAGTTGCTTGCCAAGTGTGGTCGTGCAAGCTTCTGTGGGCACGATTTCTAGCTCCAAAGCTGCGGAGAACTGTTGAGAAACGTGGTCCTCCCCCACTAATGATGTGGGACCGGTGGGATTTCTAAGACTCGATCGCCAAAGTCTCATTAGATTGCGTTAGGCGTATCGGGGCGCGCAAGGTGTCAGTAGACTAATGATAAAAGTTTCCAGCTCGTAATGACCATAGGGGATGGTGGGGTGAGAATGGAGAGCAAAATGAATATGATGCATGGATGTCGGAGGCACGGCACGGTTCAATTACAACACGCGTAAAAGTTTTATCGGTAAATTGAATTCTTGTAGAAGTAAGTAAAAGCTTACAAGCGCTGGTGGAAGAAAAGCCTTAAGACTAGCAAACTATTTTTTTTAGTTGAAAAATTTATGAAAGACGCTACTATTTTTTAAGCTTAAGAAGGGACAAAGGATTATTAAAAAAAAATGAGCAGCTCTCGGGGCTGTCCAGTATTTTAAGGGTTAGAGACGGTTAGGTACCAACAGTACATTTGTGGTCGCCCTTTTAAAGGAAGTTTGGAATAAGTTTTTACATATTTGACATGTTTTTGGAGGATTGTACTCTTCCGCAGGATAGAGGTTTTAACACGCAGTACTGACGCAAGATAGCCAAAAATATATTAGCTATAGCCATATATTATATGGGTTAATTTAAGTCACGGGAAGTCAGAAATGGCAGGCCGATCCTTTCGAGGTAATATCCTTCTTCATTAATATTACAAATATAAGAAAGGATGGATGACTGAAACTCAATGGAATTATGGAGGAGAACTGCTGCCAAATGGTCCTCGTGTTGTTGTTGTTATCCAGCGCTACAACCGCTTTCGATTATCGATTATCCCGGCAGTTCTGGCGAACGCATCAACGCCATCACTCCATCTCAGTTTGGGCCTACCACCGTGTGAACGGCTGAAAAGGACTTTACGGGCTGGGTACGGGACTCCGGTGTCATTCTCATGACATGACCAGCCCACCGGAGTCTGGCGAGTCTTATTCACTGCACGATGGAGAGATTATCTTACAGCTCGTAGAGTCCGTCATCGTGGCGGCTCCTCTATTGTCCTTCCTCGTGTAATACAGGCACAATATCCCTATACTCTGATGGTTTTCAGATTTTACCCGTAGTATGAATCCTGGGCCTTTCGAGTTTCAAGTTTTTTTCATGTTTCCTCTATTGTTAATGATAAAAAATGATAAAAGAAGACCAAGCTTTTAATTTCCTTTAACAGTGCATCCAAAAGGACAAAAGAGGCTTGGCGCGATAGGAACTACCAAATGGAAACCAACTCCCAATAAGCTACAAACGCAAGTTTTTCTACATTTTCTTTCGTTTTTTTTCGTTGATTGTTTTAGCTACTTTTTGTTTTTATTAAAACCTGAACACATCACCACCAAGCTAATGATTTTTCTCCTCCCCAAACAGGTCCAACCAATCGAAACAAAACGGTAGCTGCCACATTTTCCCAGACGAGCCGCTTTGTTGGCAGGTTGGCAAGGAGAAAATCCCTCGTTCAATAGGCACTCGAGCAACATGTACCGGCAACTACTACTCGACATCGAATCCGGATCAATGCCGTTGGCATGCAATCGAATGTGCGGAAATGCGCTCAACTGCAACGTTCCACTGTGTGTATGTGTGTGTGTCTTTCCTTGATTCCAGCGACGGAAACGTCATCGTCACCGATTTGCTACAGTAGCTACTTACCCACATACGTTCAAGAAGTTTGCTTTCAGAAGTTTTAGAAGCACACAAGAAAGAAAAAACGCATCCATAAAATGCATGATGGACACACATTGGAAGGGATTGCTCCACTTGGCCCAACTTGCTGGATGGCGAGCAGGAAGGTCACACCGGACGGGTGGTACGGTGCGTGGAGATAGAGGTGAAGCGGGATTAACTTTGCCATGTTGGATGTTACACCAGGGAAAACCCATCCATTCGAACCCGGTCCTTTCACCCGTAGCACCCGTTCGTTAGCTTGCCCGATCGAGCAACAAGTTGCTGGTAAACGCTTTGCCGTAAAGCACCGGAATCGATGAAACCGTCGGCAGGGCTGCAGATGAGGTTTCCGGTAGAGCTTGCGGGCGATGTCTTGCCTGTCTGCGAGATAGAAGAGCTTTTGTCCTTCACCAGCGCTGGCGGGGACCAGATGACCGGGTGTTTGGTAGCTACCTCGATGTGCTGATAAATATGCGTACAGCCGACCGAACCTTTGAGCTGTGTTGGGTAAGTGTAAAGTTTTCCATCACCGATACGGTTCGGATGTTTGCGATGTGCCCTTTCCTTCTTTACGACTGCCACGGGAATTGGAATTGGAATTGAGAGTGAGCTGGACGATTTCCATGCCTGCTGGAAGATATGACACACAGGGCTGTTGTGTTGTGTTGTAATTATTATGAATATTAAAATACCGCCCGGTGCAATTTCCACCCGGGACGGTATGCATGCGCTGGAAGGTTGTGGGAAATAGGTCGGGAAGAGCGGGTGGCACCTATTATGGTTGCTCTGAGCATTGCATTTAATTTGTTTGCAACACGCCTACCAGCCCGCAATAGAGTGAGGCTTTGGGCTCTGTGCTTGCGGTGTTTGACTCGTGCTTGATACAATAATGATTTCATTAGCGATACTGTTATTGGGTTTTGAGGTGATGTCTGTAATGGTGGATAGTTCGGAACGATAAGAATGCAATAATTTCAATTCGCACAGCAGCATTTCTTTTGAAGTGTTTTCCTGCGGGATTATTTTTAGTGCAACCGGGATATAGATTGTGTTAGGACAGGCTTGTAGCACATAAACGAGTCATCGGACATCCCAAGGTTTCGGGGTTTTCCAGAGAAGCTTCTGACGTAACGCATCTAATCAAATTTATATTAATTTTAGACACGATATTTTAACACCAAATAACTTAAACTACTTATGTTTCTTCGTGGCCTAATGACCTGTGTGATCATGGTCTTATAATGGCTTACTAGATTTAATGATAACAAGTAGTTGGTCAGTCCTCATTACGGGGTAACGGTCCGGATGGGATTTCGTCTACGGTCCTGCATTGTGACCTCCCAGCACTTAATAAATATTAAATGGAATAAAGAATGATCCCTGAAGATCTTATCAGAATATCTTGAACTCTCGGGAACTCTCGTGAAGTTAAAAGTTTCTCACTTCTTCGTAGAAGATGTCCAGCTAAAGTTCAGCCTAACTCTTCACATAATTATGGACGAATCTAATTAGAATTACGTTTCAAAAAGTAAAAAACACTTACAGTACGTCAAAATGATTAGTAATTTCTTGTTCAAGGGTTGTCTGGTAGCCGAGGCGATAGCGGCACACATGGCAGGACCGGATATCAAATCCCATCCTGATCGCCTTCCCGTAAGAAGGACTGATTATCCAGTTAAGGGTAAAAGCAAGACCTCTCAAGCTTCTCAAGAAGAAGAAATTGTTTATTTTTGAAAATCCAACCTCATTATGTCAGTACAAGTTGTCACCTAATCTTTCACTATTTATTTAATTATTTATATTTTTAGGATGACGGTATTGTCAACACCGCATGTGTTGACTTTTTATCTCTTATTATGATATAGGAAATTCTTCTGAAGGTCCTCACAATATACTACTTTGGTTTGGATTTGGTTTAACACGCCAAGCATGGAAGTATAAAAGATTCTAATTTGCATAAAAAAATTAAAAACGCAAAATCGTTTTTTTGCATAAATTAAAAGTATTAGAAGATTTAAGGTTCATTATTGAAGTTCCGACCCTATCTCATAAGAACACGCTATCACCCGAACCCTCATGATTATAGAGGAAGAATTTCTCAAGGTCCTCAAAATGTTTTGCTAAAGCTTTGGTTCGAGACATCACAGCCGAACGAACGAATTTAATTTAAGTTACATTTTTAATAACACAAAATCAATGTTCTTACATTACTTAGACACTGTTTTCAATTTTGATGTTCATTCGTGAAGGTCCGACTTTATCGTGCCACCTGAACGCTTATGATGATATACGAATAATTTCTTAAGGCTCTCACGATGTTCTGCTAAACATCTGGGTGGAGATTTTTTTATTTAATAGTTAAAATAATTAAAATATTTTTTTCATTTACTAGAAAAATAAGTATTGGACCCTTTTTGGAGTTCTGAACATTATAGATTTAAACAACGATCGTCATGATGTCGGAATAATTTCACGAATTTTAGAGGGTCATCACGAATGCATCACAGTCCTCACGATGAAACTAATTTGAAATACATTCCTTATAAAAAAATATATTTTTTTTAAAGTAGTTAAACATGATGAAAACGAATGTGAAGTTCATTTTTGAAGACCAGCTTTACAGACCATCGCGAAATGGGGTCACAAAACAATGCGCAGCCCCCGGTGCAATCAGACAACTGGTATTTGCTTTCTTAATTTGATTGGTTTTGTGTGAAGTGACGCAGCAAAGGATTGTGTCGTTTCCATCGGCTTGGCTCAGCATACACGCCGGTGGGTCCCTGCTCTTAGGGACCAATCGTCGTACATCATCGTCGTCAGGTGCGTTTGCTTCCCACCGTTTTTGAAATCCACTGTATGCAAATGGCTGTGTGAGGGATAAGAACGAAGAGGAACGAAAACGGAACGAACGGAACTTAGAATGTTTACCCGAAGATCCTTTGGAAAGGGCTGGCTGGATGGATAATTCAATAACCGTATGCACACGGTACCGTCACTTCCGGAAGCGGGGGACGGTGCGGCCCGGCTTGTGAATGCTCGTTCGAAATCGTTAGCTTTCCTCCCTATTGACTCTTACCGAGGGTCTCGTCATAACGGAAGTTAATTGTGTTTGCTCGGTGTGATTGAATCTTTCGCCGGGGCTATAAATATCGGACGCTCAGACCAGGGTGCCCGTCGTTGTTTGATCTCGGTCGGTGGGGAATCACGGCTCGGAGATACCGGCTAAACACAAAGGAACCAAACAAGCTATCACCTACCAACCCCAGTCATGGCTGGCAGAGATAAACAAGATTTAATTCTGCTGATAGTGTGCCTGTTGCTTGCTGGGCGTTCCCTTGTCACGGCTGATGCGTACGTTGATTCGTCTGTGGCCGAAGCTGTCGGGGGATTGCTGAACCTTATCGGGACACCGCTGAAGCTGACCGCCTTTGTTGCATGCTGGAATGAAGGTATTCTTGATGTGTTTGGATTCCACCCTGGTCCTCTCAAACCTGCTCGACTTCCGTAGGTGAGAAGTTTGCGTTCGCTAGGATTGGGCTCTACAGTGGTCGTCACTTTCTGCAGTACGTTGAACCGAACGGTAAACGGTCCCCAGACGGAAAGGATAATTACCTGAACGGGCTGCTAGATGAGGACGTCGAAAGTCACCAGACGATGGTTGTGCTGGACCTACGCTGTAATGGATCGGAACAAACTCTAGCTAATGCAGGGCAGCGCCTCTACCTTAACTATCGCTGGTTGCTGATGGATTCTACCGTCGGTGGGGATCCTTCCTCCATCGACCATTATCTTGAGGTTTTGAAAGAGCTGCCTGTGCTTGTAAGTAGTGAGGTGTTCGTGATGCTTAAGGAGGACTTCGGCTCCATTCGCTTCTTGCAAGGTTAGTTATCGTCTTCGTCAAGAAACCCATACTTATTCGTGTTACAACTTCCCCGTAGTTTATCGTGTGAGTCGAAAGACTGAGCTAATAACGGAAAACTACGCCCTGTGGACTCGATCAGCTGATGGCGCTGGAGATCGAGGACAGCAGATGCAAGATTTACGCACCCAGAAGGTTACCTCAGTCAGGCGTAAAAATCTGCACGGACATCAGCTGCGTGCCTCGATGGTGGTCACCAATCCGGACACGATGAACCATCTCACCGATTATAAGTATTCTCTCTAGTACTCTCGATGGTCTCTTCTTGTCCTAATAGGGATTCTATTTCAGAGATAAACACATTGACACTATCACGAAGGTAAACTACATCCTGACGAACTGTCTGGCGTCGTACCTGGGCGCTGGAGTGAACTATTCCCGGGTCACTACCTGGGGCTACTACAACACCACCACAGGCATGTGGGACGGGATGATCGGTGAGCTGGTGCACGATGTGGCCGACCTGGGTGCTTCGCCACTGTTCTTCACCACCGACCGGATTGCGGTGATCGAGTACCTAGCGATGACGTCCGAAACACGCTCCAAGTTTATCTTCCGCTCACCGAAACTGTCCTACACGGAGAATGTGTTTGTGTTGCCGTTTGATAATGTACGTTTCTCGATCTCCGAAATCGCACATTGTAATTTGTGTGTCTTCCTATTGCAGAAAGTTTGGATCTGTGTAATAGGTGTCATCGTAACGTCCTCGGTGCTGCTGCTCGTAACGCTTTGGGTCGAGTGGAGGATAGCGCACGCAGAATCGGATCTACCACCGCTACCCGATGCGTCAACGATGAGCGCCAGCTTGCGGGACACACTGCTCATGATGTATGGGGCCTCCTGTCAGCAGGGTTCCTCCGTACTGCCGCGTAGCTGTTCGTCCCGCACGATCACCATGCTTACCTTTACGGTGCTCATGTTTCTGTACGCTAGCTACTCGGCCAACATTGTGGCGCTGTTGCAGAGTCCTTCGACCAAGATTCAAACGTTGGAAGATTTGTTAGCCTCACGGTTGAAGTTTGGTGTGCATGATACCGTGTTCAATCGCCATTACTTTACGCACGCAACCGAACCGACACGGAAAGCGTTGTACGAGCAGAAGATCAGGAGACCGTACGGGCCGGATGCGTTCATTGCGCTGGAGCAAGGTATCGATCGGATACGGCACGGGCTGTACGCGTTCCACGTGGAGCAGGGCGTTGGGTATAAGGTGATCAGCGAGACGTACCAGGAGGATGAGAAGTGTGGACTGCAGGAGATACAGTACCTGCAGGTGATCGATCCGTACTATGCGATCCAGAAGAACTCGTCGTACAAGGAGATGGTCAAGATTGGGTGAGCTCGGGATGGTGGGGTTTAAGAGGTTGAGACTCTAGGGAAATGTTACTCGTTTGTAGATTGTTTCGTCTGAACGAGCACGGCATACAGTACCGGGAGAATGCTAAGCTGTACACCAAAAAGCCAACCTGTACCGGAGGCGGTGGCAAGTTCGTACCGGTCAGCCTTGTCGATGTGGAACCTGCCGTGTGGATTATACTCTGGGGTGGAGGCTTAGCAACCGGGTTCTTCCTGACCGAGCGCTTCTACTTTCGCTGGTTGCGTGGCAAGATATGGCGTATGGTACGTGCTAGACTGAACCAGTAAGTCCAGACCAGCCAACGGTTCGAATGTTATCATGAGCTCGGGTTGAAGAAGAGATGTAAGTAAGAAGCTCAAGCTGAAACCAAACACGACTTGTGGACATTTTTTAAATAAATTTATTTACTCAAAAAGAGAGAAAAAACAAGAGCCATGAGATTTCAACTACAGTATATGATAATATATGTATGTATGTATGTATGTATATAATATGTATAAGTGAATTTTACTACAGCGAGTATACGAACAGTAACCGTGATGCTTCTCACGGTTTCTTCGTTCGGTTCATGGTAAGATTTTTCTCTTTTTTTAGTTTGTTGCACACCTACATATAGAGCTTTACTTTGTTTACATTTTTTTTCTCACTTTCTCAAACTTTACTTACAAACCAAAAACAAAACCATTACAATATTCTATTTCAATTATCTCTCTCTCTCTCTTTCTTGTAGTCGACAGTACGGACAGTACACGTTTCACGGTTTACAGTAAGTCTTCTTAGGGTAAGTGTCTAACAACTTCTTATGATAAAATGTGTCTTTCTGTCCGATTTTATAGCTACTTTTTAATCCCGCCAATTCACTCACACAGTTTAAGAACTAACACACAAATCACCATTTCCAGTGTAGTGCCACGGGAAGGCTCCACGAGCTCCGCTTTGCACGAGGTTCCCTTGAACCGGAACTCCACTCTATATCGCCACAAAAGGCCAATCGAAAGGGAAAATGCAGCAGCTGACTGGGTGGGGGAAGGATCGTTGCACAGTTTGGTTGTTTGACCGATTCGATGCCACCAAGCATCGACGGCGATGCTTGCTCCCGCCGGTGATACTGCATCCGTTCGTGCGCCCGTAAATCTTTTCCCCCGCTCTAGACGGAATTTTCATCTAAACCCTGGTGAATAGAAAGAACAGCAGGAAGCCGGAATGTAATATTTCATGTATCTGGACACTGAACTTGCTATGCTATGCAGGAAAAGAAAAAGAAACAAATCAAAGAACAAATCACAATTTGCGCTGAAATGATTCCTTACGACAAACAGATGTTGTCTCGGGGAGGGAAAAAATAATTTTAAACGGAACACTTGAGCAAAATCCCGAATCCTTACGATTACGGTGTGAAGGAATTCAATTTCGTACCGAGCATAATTTGTGGCCACCCTCCCCAACTTACCTGCATCAGCGGACTGATTGCACGGGGCACTACCGATTGCAGGTGCAGGGCACCGTTCGAACCGCGCATCGCACTCGGGTAGGTGTGCGGCCCTAGCAGGGTTGTGGTCGTCGCTGACGATGCGCACGATTCTCGCTTGTTGTAGGTAAGGGGTCTGCAATTACAGAGAGATATAGAGAGAGAAAGGAGAGAGAGACGAAACGTGGCAACAACTGTCTGTCATAGTGTGTGAGAGAAGTCATCCCCAGGAGGAAACCAAAAAACAAACCCTCCGATCGGACGACGCCTTGCCGACGCCACCGAAAAGTCATCGAAATCAATTACATCGCTCACAAATGACGACGACAACCCGGGACAGTTTTTGGGAAAATGAAATGGAAAAGCAAAATTGGTGGTGCCGGAATTGGTTGGCCGTTTTGTGATGGATTGTTTCGTTTCGATTCCAGTTTGCGAGCGTACCTGGCATTTTTGAGACAGAAAATTGTGTAAAAAATATTGTCACTAATCAATTACAAAGTTGCAGCCGTGAAGGAGGGATTTTATTCTGGAGAGCAGAGGAGCAAGCCAGACACGTCCCACGTATTTGATTTATTTAACGATATTGCGGCAATTGCTCTAGTCTGGAGCGGAAATTGATTATTTTGAGAGCAGGAATTGATTGCTTCAGGTATTTTTGGCTGGCGAGGAACTGTTGTCCCTGTTCGAGATTGTCCTCCCTTAGGTCGAAATATTCAAACGCTTTTTGTACAATATTTTTAATGAAAAGTTGAATCGAAGTTGATTAAAGACTCAATACATTTGATAAAAAATAGGAAAAATTGGAAAGATTTCATGGAACACAGTGGTTCACGAGCTTATGTGTAGGTGCACAGTGGAGTGAGAATATGAAAATTCAGGATAAAATAATGTTAATTTATTTAAATTAATTGGTTGAGCCCGGTGGTGGAGGTAACATTGGCGCCGTCCTTCACACGCCAGAGCTGAGGTTCAAACCCCAACCGGACCGTCCCTCATCATTAAGTCTTCTTCTTCTTTTTTTTTCTTCTTTGGCACTAAAACCTCGAATGGTCTGGGCCTGCCATTTCTGGCTCTCCATGCCAGAAATGGCAGCCATTACATTAAAGGTCGTTAAGTGAAGGAGAGCGAGAGAGAAAATTAAATTTTAGTAAGTTTAAAACTATTTGAAACACATTTTTTTTAACATAAAAAGTAGGTTACATTATTGCTATTTGATGTTTTGCAGGTTTTTTGAAATTTTCTTTAAATTTTGTGCTAAAGTGATTCGTAATTAGCTATTTAACTTATTTAAACATAATTTAATAAAATATTAATTCTTTCAAATCAAAATATGCACAATTAAATTAGTGAAATAAAAACTATTAATGTATCAATTGAATACTTTAACAAGCTTTCTTGACAGCTTATATCAACTTGCTATTCACTTCATTTATATAATCAGTGGTGTATGTAAATATTTCTTCTCTGTCCTATATGATCATGCACACATGTCACTGTGATGTTGGCCGAAAAAAGTGTAACCTTTCTATTAGGTTTTAATTTAAAACTTTTCCCCTGAAAATTTACTGATACCTGTTGGAAAAGCATTTACTGATACCTATCAGCCCCTTGCAAGCGTTTATTATATGAGAGATTAACCTAAGCCTGAATTTGTCATGATGCTAAACTCAATTAACTTCACAGCAACGGACAAAAAAGACACCAATTTAAAACGTAAGCTTTCATTTTAATCCTCCGGCCCCAAAACAGCTCGCCGACGGCAGAAACCCCCAGGCGAGCTTTCGTATCGCCCCTAGCCCGAGCCATCAGTACGATCATCAATTTAAGGAACAGGATTAACTGTTAATATCGGTGAAAAGCCGCACCAGACCGTGGTGCCGCTTTTTGCATCGCCGGCTTTTACCGGGGATTGTCTTTTGCCATTTTTAGAAGGTCCGCGAACGAGGAATGCGGACGAGTAGATTTGGCAGCAGTCATCTTTGACCTAGATTTTTTTGTACGTTCCACTCGAATTGTTCAAAGAATCGAGAAGCACACGGAACACGGAGGAACTGTAAGCAATTCCAGGTCAGCATTGGCTTACGGAGGATTGTGCTGTAAATCCACCGATAATTGATGGATGTGCTCCCGTGCTGCCTTTTGCAGAGACTAACTTTGAGGTTTAAACTGATGTTCTTTTGCGAGTATAGAAGGTACCTTTTGTTCACCTTGATGTATCATCAAATTTCTGTAACTAAAATTAAAAGGGCAGGCACATGTGTGATTTTCCAGGAAAAACGCACAAAATTACGCCAGCACAGCCCCGAAGCCATCACCCGAATTAGAGATGCCATCAAAAGCTGAAGCCTAAATCAATTCATTATGGCGTGGTTTTGTCAATTACTGGCTACATACCACAGCGGAACGGCCGGACATCGTTCCGTTCGGCTCACGAACGAAATGGAGTTTCATTATACCGTAGGCTATGTCCGCTCCGGGCGACCCAATTTGCGGTTGGCCAAGGGAATGGAGTGTAGGCAGAGGCGGGCAGAGCGTCGGAAAACCACAGACCAAAACCTATCAACAAAACTGCCGAAAGGCGTCAATGTTTTTCGATGACCAGGATTCAACATTCAATTTTACCTTCCAAGTCCTGCTATACTGAGCGTGTTCTAGGAGTTTAGATACTGTAATTATCCTTCGAATAAAATCTATTTCCTTACTTCAAAGTTAAGAGTAGAAAGTAGAGAATTAAGGAACCTTCGATGACGTTGCAACCCGTAGAAGTCTTGACCAGTTGTGTGTAGTTTACTTAAAAGTTCGGAGAGACGTTCTAGATGGGATTGGACTCGGGCTTTTCAGATTATTAGCATGTGCTGCTACCACTGTGCTCTGATCTAAATGCCCCGACTATTCTACAATATTTTTTCTTTGAAGTAAATAAACACACTCATCGTGAATCTCATCGTGATCTCATCGTGATCTTCTCTAGCCATGTGCCTGGTTCAAGATTGCAGAGTGACCCGAACGATCTGTTCTTTCCACTGAGTAAGCACTTAGTTCCATAGTCGTGGGAGCATTCATTCTTTGTACCACCAAAGACACTAAGAACGTCGACACAAAGATCTAATGTCGAGTGATTGCAACAGAGCGTTCAGTTCAGATCAGATCGTTGAGCGAGCAGGGTCGAACGTGATTGTTTCTTCGCTTCCCTGTTCTATCTTATCAAGCAGTACGCTGTCTTCCGCTCGTGTTCTCAATGCCTAGGTGAATAATGACACTGGTGTATATAATTGGTGATATACGCTAATGATCTTGGTTTTTCCTTCACTAGCTCCATCTGTACGATTTGTCTCGAGACGCTGGAATCGGGTGCAGGTGTTCGGGTACTAAGATGCATGCATCCATTTCACGAAACATGCATCGCTCGGTGGCTGGAGAACTCGGACCGTTGTCCCTTATGCAATGTCTCTCATGACACCGATCACTTGGACGGGACTGATCAGCTTCTCGGAACCAGTACATCGTTGAATGAGGAAGCATATACCGGTGCTTGGAATTCAAATGAAGATGATGAGCCACGTACCAGTACATCCTTTTATGAGGAAGCGAGGTTGGTTGCTTTGGAATCAAGTGAAGAATCTAGTGAAGAGGATGAACCTCCACGAACGTCTTTTTACGAAGAAGCATACATGCTGGCTTGGGATTCAGAATCTAGCGACGAGGATGATGGAGCCTCAACCATGCTTTTTTGTATTGCAAGTGACGAATCGAGTGAAGAATTACAGTTCGTGATAGTTTTATGGTAATCGGTGTGCAATAAATGGATGGTGCGAGAATCTTCTTTTATTTTCTTGCTATTGGAAAAGGTAGAGAACGATCATTCATCCTTATTATAATCATCATAACCTCAGGAACTAATATATAATTTTTCTTTGTACCTTCGTACCGACTGACATGAGTAAGAGGTCTTTGTGAACAGGAGCTGTAGAATTATTGGCGCAAAGATTGGTCGCTGCAATAGTGTTCTGTGGTGGGAAGTATTACGCCTTAAGCGTTCCATTCGTCAGCTAGGCTGCATTTTTTGCTCATCTCTTTTGGTTGTTTTTCTTCTTCTGGGCCTAACGACCTCTTAGGTCGTAGGATAGTCGTCCCCGTCATTGTTCCGTCACAGTTACAATTTGTCGAGAAGATCAGAACTGTTCTTTTTGGCGGGTCTAGACGACAATAGGATCTATGAAAAAGTTAACACCAAGTGTCATGTCAATCAAATCTGTAAGCACACTTGAGTAAGATTGACTTGCAGATTCTGTTAAACATTGCTCGATGAAGCGAACACATCAGTTGATTGTCCTATAGCCTATCAGCTGTCCTAAAACTGTACAGTTTTAATCAATTTGTGTTCAAAGCGATGATTTCCCGTAACATGTGCTATTTAAGGGTTACCATTAACTGTTTTATATATCAGTTATACTTTAACCATCAAACTGCCATCATAAAGCAATTTACACATTCATGCATGCAATATAAATTCAAAGTACATCCTAACCTTCCCGCCTAATGGCGATGTTTTGTTGAATTGATTTTCCGGTTTGCGATGTTTCGGTTCCGGAAATTTACGCTTCCTTACCGTGCACCGGTAAGACAAAACTCCAACCAGCTTGATCATTTTTATTATCTCCCTCCTTTTATTTTTTTCCCCTTGGTAGCTGTCTTGGCCATCCTTCTAAAAAGATTCGGTTTCTTCGGACGAAGGGAAAGAAGAAAAAAAAAAACCCCCCGAGAAGAAAATATATGCATACGAATCTTGGAACTCGTGAAAGATGTACCACCGCAAAAAAAACGACTTATGTGTTGGCATCAGGTGGTAGCTTCTCGATTTGCTTCTCACGGCACGAACACTAAGCCAGCGCTACGTTCGCAAGAGTTATGAAGCATCGGTTGGTTGGTTGCTATTTTTTTCGTGGCACATAAAACACTCGTAAATAATTTCCCGTATTCCGAAAAGGATGAAAGCTTGTCTTGCTTACTTCTGAAAGCAACCGTGCTTTTTTTTGGGTTTTCCTCGGTGAAATCTGGTCCGAGCGATAGCAGTGGAGGGGCAGAAGAAGGTGCATGGCTAATATTTAAGTACCCGCGTTGAAATGGCTCGTCAAAATGGTCGCATAGGGACTATTTTTTCGCCCGCTCGGTAGTCTTTCTTGAAGTTCATGATGAGAGATTTTATGACTTTATGATGGTATTGTGTGTTTCGTGTCAGAATTGTTGGGGGAAATTTCTAGCAGAAAAGGGCCCATTAATTCTGATGGATTTGCTGAATGCGCTTGGCACTATCTCACGTTTCGTCAGATATTCGCCGAAACTAGCTTTATCTTCATATCACAGTGAACAACTCTTCAAGACAAACGACGTGCCATAAGCCCTGGCTACGTTTTTCTTACTGTCGATCATGGAATCACTTTAAAACTGGCGGACCAAACTTTTCAGCCCATAGTCCCAAACCGTACAACCATATGCTTATTTTTATGACACACGCTCTGCCGTAGACGTTCGTGACGGTGTCTCACGACAGGAGCATATTAAATTTCATAATTATCGTAAATTTTCACCCTCCTATCCGGGGTTTTGGTTGGCTGGTTGGTTGGTTGGGTGTCGTCTGCGTTAAGGAGTGCATGGTAACGTTTATATGAGTCGTTCAAGTTGGGAAAAGTGTCCTGAGATGATGGCAGATCGGGGTGTTGGTAACACATAATCGATGGTGCTTTTGTGGCGGTCTTTAAAGTGTGTGAGTGAGTGTGTGTACAGCCTTGAACCTTGTTTACTGCGTCGCGTAAAGTGTTTTGAAGGATTTTATTTTGCATTTTCCGACCTATAAGTCGCTTACATTCAGTGTGTACGCTATTGTGCAATTTATTAAATTTATGTTTGAAAAATATACTTGAGAAGGAGTGTTGTTGATATAAGAGAAATTTGATATAAGAAATTGTGATAAATGCCAAGTTAAAGTTAAAAAGAGAATCATTTCAGCTCAAGAGAGAGTGAAAAAAAAAAGAATTTAACGAAGCAAATGATTTAAAAAATCCGTTAAAGGAACAATCTAAAAGGAGGTTCTAACTTACCGGAAGCTTTCCGTACGGGACCTCGGCGAACATTCTTTCGACTGATTGTATCCCGAGTTGGTGAAGCTGCCGTTGTCGTTGTTCGATGTGGAGAAGTTGTGGTCACATGCAACACGATGATGCGAATCAGTCAGGAAGAGAAGGAACCACACCACACCGGGGAATAGGGAAGATGCACACCGAAACACACCATTTGTACAGTAAGACAATGCACAGAAAGGGAGATAGGAAGAGAGATAGAAAGAGAGATAGAGAGAAAAGTACAAATATAGAAAGAGATGTAGAAAACATGTACAAAAGTTGTAGAAGATTAGTAAAAGTAGGACAAGCAGAATGTCGCACCATTCTACCATGGCACGAACAGCGTGGAAACATTTTTAAAACTCATTTTGCAAGCCTCATTACCATATCGGGGGACGAACGCCGTGCTGCTGTGTGGGCAAGCTCAGCGCTAACAATAACCGGGCGCGTATAATGGACAGAAAGGCGGAATGGTTGAAGAAATCTACTGGGACTGGGAAAATGGTAGGAAAAATCGTAAGGAAGGAAAACATCGACCATTATCAATAGCCTTATTGGGTATGGGTTGACCGGATGGGGGAACGAACGGGCGATGAGGCTACTGATAACAATAAGCACGGGACTAATGCAACACGAACTTCAATGATGCGTTTCGTGCTATTCTGGTCTGCGCTGCCAATTGTCGGATATTCGTTTTAGTAAGCTAGTCTTTGCTATCACGGACAAGTACACCATTTCTTGTGCTGGTGGAAGTTGTTGCATGATTGTGAAAGAAAGTCAGACAAATTAAGCGCTTTAGATTAAGAGTAAACATTGATATGGTTAAGAAAAAGTTTAATCGATTAGCTTTGCGCTGGTTTGCGATATTTGAATAATCTGTTCCTAGGCGAATTGTTGCCGCGAAGATGGAGTCTTGCTATTTTAAAATCATCAGTAGAGGAGTAATGTGCGTTACAAAATGATATAATTAGTGCACGATTTATGCGCTGGAGCTTCTAGGTTTTCTTAATTGGATCTTACGATTAGCCAAATATAGCTTGCAATGCAGTTTTCAACATTTCCCATTACATAGCGCTGGAAATATATTCAAATTGACAGCTAGTAGTGTTGATAAGACAGGTAGGATGGCACTGGTTTTGACACAACAAGATCAATTTGAAATTCCTTACGGACTGGTTCCTTACAGCAAGCACTGAGTGGCCTTACTTAATTGCCATGCACTACAATCACCAGTGCAGTCGTCGTTTACCATTCAATTATCTTGACCTTTGGACACTACATCACGCCTTGGGTCTACTTATAAACGGCCCATGGACAAGAATGGTCCAAAGTACTTCTAAATCTAGCATCCAAAATTGGTGTTATCTTGACATGAATATCCTACTATCCATCAAACTGAACGAGTCAAAATTATTGCTAAGCATGGAGGTCATACTTAATATTTATGAGCCTGCTATTCTTGGGAGTCGTCTATAGTCCTTCCAGAAATTGCTTTTAGAAAACAAAATCAGTAAAAATTTCGACCACTTTCAAAATGTAACCACCTTGTATATTAGCAGGGATGACGTGCTGAGTAACCTGCCACGTGGAACATTCATTTATGGAATCCAACAACGGCATGGCCACCCAAACATGTCGGGGTTGTAGTAGTAAAATAGAGAGAAAGTTTCCATTGCGCTGCATCAAAAAATTGCTATCGTAATTGTTGTATCAATTCCATAAATAGAAAGCTTCCTGTTGAAAACGATTTTTGCTGGAAGTTTTAGTAAAATTGGTTTGGTAAGAGGAAAATTGCTTACAAAAACACCTCAAGACATTAGAACGAGGAATGTTACGGGATGTTTCAAAAAATAATTTTAAAGGTATAATAATAGGGAAATAATTCTTATTCCCACTACAGCCAAAGTTCATACGGCATATAACACTTTTATTGGCAGTTGCTAGCACTGAGCACAAATATTAGCACCGTTTTCACCGTTCCCAGCACCCAGATAAGCGTGGGGAATAAAATCCAGATTTGATATGTTTTATGTTTACGATGTGCATGCCCCAGAATAGCTGGATAAGGCTGGCCTAAATCGGCAATTGATGTGTCGGCATGGAGTTGATAAATCGCATCTCGCAAAAAAGACAGTGAACAAAGGATTGCAGCAGCAGGAGCAGCAGCAGGAGACGTGGCTATTTTCGGACCTGAACCTTGGAACAATATTCGGCTAATATTTTACACAATAACGTTGCACTCGATTGAGCTTCATCGGAAGCGTGAAAGTGAGGGAACGGTGGGGTGCGCCGAACACAGCATGATTGGTGGCTATAAAATAAATCGGTAAAATAAAAATGTACACCAGAAAGGCGGACGAGCAAAATTGGCTACCGGGCGTATAAATGCAGCGCAGCGGAGAAACGATCGGGTGGATGGTGCTTTTTGGTAAAATTTAAAGAAAACGGAAAAAAAGGAAAAAATCGAAACAAAACAGGAAACCTTGAAGGAAATTTTTTACGGGTTTTTTCCCGTTTAAAAGACGAGAAGAAAAATAGGAAAGGGAAAAGCTGGGCGGGTACTTCGAATAGCAAAATGGTTACGTACGCGTGCAGTGGCACAGCTCTGTGTTTCAATTTTCTCAAGATAAACTGTGAACCATTTTTCAATTCACCGTGGTGGCCGTATCGTGTGTCAGGATGGTTGGAAGGTGGCGAAAGGAAAGGTCCTTCCTGTGCTTGGACAATATTTCGTTGGCTTCCCGTTTTGCGTTGCGCTTGGTTTAAGATATTTCTGGTGAAGATTAGGGACATTGGATGATTGGATGGAGCCTTTGTGCTTTTGTTTTAACGCTCGAGCAGTATTTACTTTAACGTACTTGACTTACTTTAAGGCGGACGAAATCAATTACTTGGCACCATGTGGTTTGAAATTTGAATAATCGGCGATTGTCTAAGATGCTTACTATTGATGTTTTGAATAATGGAAGTACTTTAGTCTTATCATTTTTGAGAGCATATATTTGAGTGGAAATTCCTATAATCTAAATTAAAAATATGCTCAAAAGCATAACGTCATTAAAAATAATACACAGAAAATGGAAAATCTTTCAGGGAAACTGCAACTTCAGTAGAAATCCGGAAAAAAGTGAAGAACAATGCTGGATTTATTTTTGCGACGCATTCAACAACGCCTCCGCCCTACGAGAACCCTCCCAAAAGGACCTGCCCAACTACACGCCTGGAATAGCGGAAAAGAACAAACACAAAAAACCAGACCAACTTCAACCACTATCTGGTGGGATGCCCATTCACGCCTTTGTTTCGCAAAAGTCATAATCGTAAATGAGGCTGAACGGTTGCAAACCGTAGAAAAAAAAAACGGCGCAAAGCAAAGGATCGTCACGCACATACACACATCGGACGATGGCACCGAGCGGCCGTAACCTTCAGCAGGCGGAAGGAACAAAAGCAGACGCCAAGGGCACACACACATACACTCTAGAACATGGGACGACCTCCATCTGGCACGTCCTGGAGGGCAGGGTCGAAGATTTTTATGGTATGGTATTAAATTTAGTGGCAGGAGCAGTGCAACCCTTGGGCGCAAAGTAGAGTTCTGAGCGATGCATTTGGAAGGTTGGGTCTGGCTTTAATTTGAAATGGTTTTACAGCTTCTAACATCAAAATTCATCAAAATGTTTTTCTGTAGATATGTTTTTAACTACTTCTTGCAGCGAATAATATTGGTAAAGGAAGATTGGGAACCAGTTGCCCAAATACGTTTTTATATGGCTCTATAACCTTCCTTGGTCGTGATTTGCCAAGCCTAACGGCTACCTGTGCCGTGAATTGCCCACAGTAGAATAGTCAGCCTTGCATGTAGAGGGCACGGTCATGCAGAGTTTAAGGCTCTATAATACTATTTTTTATAAGCTATGCCTTGTTGTTTTTTGGTGAACGATTTATGAAGATGTTGATGAAGTTCTACAACACCCATACAACCGTAGAATTAAGTTGGAAGAATCGTTTAGCGACATTTTATATTAAAATTATTCTTGAGGTTGAAATAATTTGTAAAATTGTTAAAATATATGTAAAATATACAAAAAATATTGTAACATAAAAAAAAACATAAATATTGAGCATGTAGCAAGAGCGGTTCGGGGCGGTCCGGTGGCAGGGGCGATAACAGCGCTGGTATTCAAACTGCGGAACCGAGGTTCAAATCCCATCCAGACCGCCTCCCCGTACGCAGGGCTGACTACTTTGCTACGAGTAAAATCAAGCCACAGAAAGCCAGAAATGGTGGCAGGCCGAGACCTCTCGAGATTGTAGAGCTAATGAAAAGAAATCAGAAGCAAATTGTCTATCCTAAGTGATAAATATAGGTTTTACTCATAATAGTTTCCTTCCGACTTAAATTACTTGTATTCAAAGTCTTTCAGTTTACTTTCGTTTATTTGGCCCACAATTTATGGCCCTATTTTATGTTTTAATATCAACGACTGAACTTGGGTCCATTCCACCAGAAATAAAGTTTATCTCGGGAGCTATAAAATATGCATCAGTTGAACTTTAAAACAAAATACAATTCTTAGTGGTTATGGTAAGACCATTTAAAAATTGTACTTCTCTAAACTGAATCTCAGAATTCATATAGTTTGAACATTTTTAAGTAAAATAACCAGAAAGTTCTAAAATGTATCATTATCAACGCATCCCTGTCACTCAAGGGTTCACCGTAAATAACTATTATACGCAAAAGCTTTCCAGCGCTGGCTAGAATACGTAGGAAAAATTTATAATCATTTGCATATGGTTAGGCAGCATATGGTTTACGGTGCCAACAATAACTGCTAGTGACATGCATTCTTCCCGCTAAAATTATCCATCTGCGGAAAATAATGTCTCGTGCCAAGAGAGTAAGTGGAGCTTAAAAAAAAAATTTAAACTAATTCATCACACAAGGTTCAAGGTTGACAAGTGATAGTATTAAACTCATACATCAGCTACAAAAAACGAATCGAGAGGACATTTCTTCTGCACGACCTAAACGGAACCAAAACATCGAACAAGCTAATTAACCTCCGAGGCATCTCGTGAAGGGAGCCGTGCGGTTTGGAGCCATCCAAATAGCCCCTGGTAGGCTCAGTGCACCGCTCACACAGCCGGCACTTACTCACTTACCGTCGACTTCGCTGCCGGACCTGCCCGAGGCGAATGTTACGCTCGTCTCGCCAACGCTCCAGCCGATGCCGCAGCGCCAACCGTACCTCCGAGTTGAGGAAGCAGTAGAACAGGGACACGGAAAGACCCTGTTGAGATGAAAGAAAGCGAAAAAATCGTTGGGTAAGTGTGAAAGTTCCTGTACGGTTGAGAAGGAGGATTAGTTAGGAAAAGCGATGGAAGGAAAACACTTTCACAAATGAGACCGCACAGCTCATCAGCCGGCTGTGAGATGTGGGAAAGTGTTTTCTGATTTCAAGCCGGTAGATGTGTGGATTAATGTGGATGGAAAACTCGGCTCCAAGTGTACGGCGGGTGATGGTTTCATTTTGCTTGCCCTGGTGGAATAATGGCGTCGGTTGGTATGTTGAGTGTGAGCGTCTCGCGCATAATCTCCGGTCCCTGGGGGAGAAATCAGGCCGGAGCAGGGAGGGCGAAATGGGAATCATTTTTATCTTTTAACGAGACGCGCATCAAGGGATGAATTCGGTTAGTACGGTAAAAGGTTTCTATTGTTGTGCGTTTTTATATTCATAAAGACAGGTCTGGTCGTATTGCTGGTTTGCTCTGTTGTATTGTTAGCGTAAAAACGGTTTTATGTGTGGTTTAAAGTCATTCAGGTTTCATTATGTTCGTTATACTTAAATCGTAATTTAATCATGTGGCTTTCATTGCTTACTGATAAAGAAATCGGATGAACATAATTATAACCGTATATTCGCAAGAATGGTGTAGAAAATTAAGGGTAGACAATGAAAATTATTATAAATAATCAATAATTCCACGATCTTAACAATCAAGAACTGGTTGAAAATTGTACAGCGTTCAGTAATTTAAAAATAAATCATTATTCTCTGGTGATCTTTGAATATCTAGCTGGAAACTTGGCCATAGCATTCAATGCCTTAGGCCGGTGGAATCATTAACATTTAACATTTCCGAACATTTTTTTTTGTTTAACTTAACAATGGAAATTGAATATACAGCGTCTGGCCGTCATACTTTAAATAAATAAATAAATAAACGATGGAAACCTTAAGCCTTAGCCATCGGTCAAATCTCATACGTGTAAGAGGGAATTGTGCCACCAGCCTTAGTGATCAGTCGCTACTCCTCATTGAAGCGTTAGTTTGTCCAAAAGTTTGTGAAAAGAAGTTTGTCAAAAAATGGTTTTGGGTGCTTTTTTGATTTTTGAAGAATTTCAGACAGTAGAAGTCAAACGGAAGTCTTCATTTTAGACATGAGCATTTCATTTTGAACGGATGGACGGCATTAGCATTGGATCCAAGTTTCACTACAATAAATCCATCAGCACTTCTAGTCTTTTTTCTTCATAATTTTATGCTGCATTCTTAAGTCACACAATTACAGTAAAGAGCTTCCAGAAGTAGACCCCTATATGGTTTAATCTTTCTCCAGAGATGAAAAGCGTGTTGTAAGACTCTAGGCCATGAATGTTGATAGGAAGAATGTGTCTGACATTCTTCAACTTCCTACCTTATATGTGAAGCATACAAAACAATCAAATCTTCAATTCATGTTCCTCGACATTTTTGGCCATAGTTACTCAAAATCAATTGACAGTGCCGTAAAATTTTGCTAAGGTCGCTAGGTTTACGACTCTAGGTCATAAAACAAAACAATCGAGAAAACCTGTCTAGTATTTTTAATACATAGCTATCGCATCATTTCACAGAACTATGTTTCAATCAGATTACATTCTATTTGTTTGTGCACGCAGTTCACCTCTTCATTATAAAGATTCTAGGCTTAAACTATTCCGAGCGGATATCATTAAATTTAATTGAAATTTCTCCTTAAGAGACGCACACATCTCTAACGAGTAATAGTGAATGAAATTGCCAATTAAAAACATTGATAAAATAGCTTATTATTACATTTGTGCCATCAAAAATCCGGAAAATGAATAAAGATTGACAGAATGATTTTTTTCCTCCGAAATGGTTTTAAATAAATGTCCAATAATAATTTCGTGTTAATTAATTAGCTTTTTATGGCACAACATGATGCAATCTTTCATCGTTCATAACAAACATAAATAATAAATCTGCATTTCCGCTGTTCTTGATAAATGCATCGAAAGCTCATAAGAAAGCTTTACTGATGCGAGCTTTCAAAATGTGATCGATACAATATTTCCCGGCAACCTCTCAAAAACTTCCATTTCTCCCTAATCTATTACAAAGTGCATGCAAATTGCTCATTCAATTAAATGCCTGTTGCGGGCCGATCGTTTATGCAACGGCATGCACTATAAGCGGCTCTGCATAAGCATAACTTGTGCGTGTGTTATTATCAGCGAATGCAATCATCACACCTGGCCATCGTTTGACACCGATACATATCATCAGGTCAATGAATTATGTTTGTGAGCTATCACAAGCCGGTTATTGTTTATCATCTTTGATGTTATGCTTTTGCGCAAAACCCTCGTCTTCTCCTTCCCGCTCCGCTAAACCCGCGCCCCAATAACCTAATTTTGCAAATGCAATCGAAAAGCTTAATTTTGGCTAGCTATTCATAACCACACACACACACACACACACACACACACACACACACACACTCAGGAGGCCCCATTACCGAGCCAGTTCAGCGTGACAAATTATTTCCCGTTCACCGTGGCATGGCTTCCCGGTTCCTTCAAAAGGTTGGGTTGGCGTGCTGCTTCGTGTTACATTTCAATTTTAGATTAGCGTTTACGGTGGATGTCCGGAATTTGGCATTTTGTGAAGAGCAGCGTCGTGTGAAAATCCACCTCTTACAGCTCCTACCCCCGATTGGCAAACGTTGGAGGGTAGTTTTGAGGTAGCCAAACATTGTAGCCTGACTATTTGGCATTCGAAGCTTGTGGATGTCCGGTTTTTTTTTTGCTAGCGTTTGCAATGAGGAAAAGGAAAAAAAGATGAAAGCCACTCGACGTGGTGGTGTAACTGAACAGCTAATTGGCTGGCCGCTGGATTCAAACGGGCGGTGGTCATGCAAGCGCAGCATAACTTTGGGTGTAACATAGTTGCATAGTGTGGTCGAGCCATTCTGTGGGTCGATTGTTGGTTGGGAATTTACAATGTGTTAGCCATTTAAAGCCATGACGTTGAAGCTGCTCGTGTGTATGTGTGTGTTTGTGGGGAGAAGAAAGGAGGGGAGGAGGAATGGAGGAAGGTGAGGGAAATGGTGGAATTTTAACATGATTGTTCTAGGCGGTCTACCAGCAGGGTATGCTGGTGTAATGTATACTTTCGATGCAAGGTTGTGAGCATTTGTGGGGTTTTGGTGGGGATATAAATTATGCAAAGTTTTCTGTTTTTGTACGAAATGTTTGAATAATTTGCAGCTCATAAATTATTGTGAGGGAATATTTTACAACACTCAAACTATTTTAACACTTTAAAGGAGAATGAATTTTCTATCGTTGTGAAAATACTTAATGAAATCGTTAAATGCTGGAATGTTAATTGAATAGTTGAACTGATCTTTATTAAATAAAAACATACTTTTATAAGATTGAATTTTAATTTGAGAGATTTTAAAATTGATAAATTAACTTTAGAAGAAAAAAATCAAAATGGTTAAGCTTGATAACAGCTATGTCTTCTTTGTGTTACTTCTTCTAGGACCGTTACTTCTTCTAGGTGTTCATTAGTGTTCACTTTCATATCTTTGTCTCAAAAATGAACTTCTATACGCAGGGACTGTCATATGTTTTGGGACAAATCCTCAAACGTTTTCATCGCCGGTTTGTTTATTAATAATGTTTTAAATTTTGGCAACATATTTTAGTTAATGTTTTGCAGGAAACTCGAACTATTTTTTGTTATAGCTTAATTTTTTTTTCCTATAGCTTATTGTACTGTCCGTTTATTTTTTATACTCTTTATGATCTAAGTTTATAAAAAGTCAAATGAAAAAAATTGGTTTTTAAGATGACAATATCATAAAGAAATAATGTTTTGGACTGGTGGCAGAGGCGTTAGTTACACGGCAGGATTGGGGTTCAAATCCCATCCAGACCGCCTCTATTAGCTAAGAGTTCAATTCAGTCACAGAAAGCTAGAAATGGCGAGGCATTTCGAGGTTATAGTGTCAAGGAAAAAGAAGAGACTATGTTTTGTTATAGAAATAAAACGTTTATACTGAAAACCATTAAGTGAAAGTAATGAAAAGTGAAAGTAAACTTAATTTCTTCCTTTTGGCCTAGCTACATCTTATGTTAGGTGTCTGCCATGCCTGCCATTTTTGACTTCTAGACTTCTTGAAACCACATAGTTGGGTAATCACTTTGGGCGAAACGGCCCAGATGGGACTTGAACTCCGTCTGTCTTGTCTGTTCGTGTTGCATGGCTACCAACGGGTAGCCCAAAATTACTTTATTTTATAGAAACACTTAGGTATAAACTTTATCATTAATATATTTCACGTACTGAAAAGAGTTTGTTAAATAAAATATATAAAATGTTAACGAAATGCTCATTATTGAATTTTTTTTTTTTTATTCATAAAGGACGGCCTGGCCGTATTGCTTAAAGCTAAATTACAAAAATAAGTACAATTCACGATGGTTTGGAAACATTTCCTTCTCCAAACCGTGAAAGGGCACCTTATCCCGGGTGAGCTCGGTTGAATTTTATTTTAAAAACCTATAAATTGTCGATCATAAAAGACGCGTTTTGTGAATTTGAATATATTGAACACTGACATATTGCAAAAATCCTCCCGTTAAAGAAAACGATAGAAAAAAATGAGTTCCCGAGAACGGGAAGAAAGAGTTTTGTAAATTGCTGTGGAATACATTCTTAACGCCAGCAGTCAATATGCGTCAGGTGTGGTACAAGTTCCTAGTATTTATTTTATTTATAAATTGTGCCATGAAAACACGTGTGTTATGTATGAGTATCGACTAGAGCAAAAATTACAATTTAATAGCTCCACCGTACACTCATGTAGGAATCGATTATTTTTCACACCACAATTAACATGTAATGGCCACCCGGGTTTTCCCCACCACCGGCTCTCACTTACCTGTGTGCTCAGCAGCAACGCACGGGCAATCGCGAAAATGTCACTGACGACCCCTTCGGCGGGTGCGGCCAACACAACCAGGTACGTAATGCCCAGCAACGGTATCAGTACCAGCAGTGCCTTCGATGCCTTCCGGTACTGGCGCGTCTCGACCGTGTTCGCCGATCGCAGCTTTGTGATAAGCACCTGCAACGAGGAACCGGGCATTTGCCAGGCAAAGTTAACAGTTTTACCAGGAGCAAGGAATTAAACAGCACGGTCGGAGTACGGTTCGTTCGGTTCGCTTGCAACTTACCCACATGATTCGTATGAGAAATACGAGATTAATGATCAGTACGGCACAGACCGGGCCCTGGAAGATCCAATCGACGACCGACTCACGCATCCAGGAGCATTCGATTTCCAGCTAAACAACGACAAAACGCAAAACGACACACAATAACGACATGAGTGCCTTTTCTCCGCTATCGATCGGTTCTGATGAACGCGTGGGAAGGCTTTTCCGGGGAAATCTAAACTAGGTCATTATACCGCAACGTTTGGAGTTGTTTTTCGTTGCACGAGTCGAGTGGCGTGCGTGGAAGACCCACCCAGGAAGAATTGGCCCCGTTGTGTTAAGCTGGTGCAAGGAAATGTATCGTTCTTCCTGTTAATGTTTTTTTCCATCAGTCGCTCACACTCTCGCTCTGTGTCGAGAAACACTAGTCTTCGTTTGTTGGGAACGGAATATCAACAGCCGTTAAAATGGCAATTTTGGCCGGCGCCCATTTAACGAGTGTTCTTACGCTTCTTATGGCGTTCTGTTTGTTGTAGCACTTTCTTTAGAACTGCAACCGAATCGACCGACTGAATGGTTGAAAAGCTTTTTCGAGAGTTTAGCTCTACTGGAACAATTATTTTACGTCCGGGTCTTTACGCCGGAGTGTCGGATGGACTTTTGCGAAGGCTATGGCGATGTGGTTCGGCAAACCTTCGTGCCATGAACAGTGGGTATCGCTGGATGATGCCGGTTCCGGAGAAAGGAAAAAAAAAAACAATCAACCACTAATTGAGCGAGATTTGTTTGTGTTTCTGGAGTTCGGCATCCTCTACTTCTTTTGGTAGGAGAAACTACTGGAGAGTGTTTTTTGAGGGCTTAGGGATCCCAAAGCTCGTATAGGAATTCTGAGTTTTAATTAAATAAATTCAGCTATGTTAAAAAGCTGTGGGAGAAGTGTGAAACGTTTCTAAACAAAAGCGGCTATAAGCGTCTAAAGTTATACAATTGCTCTAACAGGTTTGTTTACCTAAAAAATAGAAATGAAACCATTTTTAAATTAATAGCTTTGTCGATATTTTGCATTATTTTAAAAAAAAATATTAACACAAAAAATAAAATAGTTAAATCTGTTGTTACTATTGCCTTTACAAAAACTTAAAATTATTAAAATTGCATACTTTCAGGCAGCGGAATTGCAGATGGTAAATTATTTATTCTGAATTTATTACTCTTTTGAAATTATTTAGGTTGTTATTCCCTGATTTCGAATGGAATCTGCTTTGCAATAACTGGTGGCTGTTTGTGGTGCCAAGGAAGACTGCATGAGTGCTTCGAGAGTATTGCCGGACAATTTCGGCCGGTAATGTCTCTTGTTGACCTCTTCCTTTCGATCGATAAAAGGGCAATGCTGGATAGGAAGAATTCATTTGAGAGATAAATGGAACTCTCTTGTTTCTTATAGTGTGAATGTTTTTGCTCAAAATGTTTTACTAAATAAAGCAAAATTTTCCTTAACTTAATACAATAGTAAAGAAGAATTTTTTTTTAAATATTCAGACACAAAAAACAATGTTCTTCATGAATAAAAATTTTAAAAAATTAGACACATAAGTTAGATTGGAAAAATTTAATAAGTGCAGAGTCAAAAATTATCCGAACACTTAAAATAGCAAACATACGCTAAAGTAAAGTTTATATGGCTGAGCACCACACTCGCTAACCGCAAAGCTTCCTTCAGCCAGATGTTGTGGTTCATTCCAACCAAGCGGTAGCAATACGAAATGGACACTAACGGTAACTCAAAATTCGGAAACAAATGTCAACTTTCTGCAGCACTCTACACGAGTAAGCTAAAAGTTAATAACAATTTAAACTTTCACTTTCCCCCCGGACTGGCACGCCCAACGACCGATGATGACCCATTTTGTTGAGATAATTGTTTCGTCGATTTTGTAACGGGGATCGAAAATCGTGTTGGAGTAGGTTCGCGGCGAGGGGGAAGTATGGGAACTTCCGGCTGCACTTACTTACCGTGTCCGTTTTGCCCTGCCCGGACAGGGTGATACCTTTGGCGATGGCCCACAGCATAACGAAAATGGCTGGACCACCTGGAATTTTGGGAAACGGAACGATAGAAAAAGGTTACGAACGGTTTTTTTTTCGATGATGAAAGGGCCTTTATTGCTGAATGTTTTAAAAATTAAATAACCAGTTAATCGGAATTGTAACGGGGGGTGGGTAGAGTTGTATAAAAAAAAATTGGTCCCATATTGTCAATATGCTGCCAGTGTTAAGGCGTTTGAGAAGATAATTACTGTGGTGTAATGGTAATGATGTGCTTCATTCTTTTATCGCCATTGCACAATAGGCTGTTAATATTTAATGCTTACACACACTACGCAGCCTTTGGTGTGCGTTTGTTTTGTTGCAGCATCTTCTTTAGGCCCTTTTTTGTCTCCACTCTGTTTAAACTACTCTCCCGGGAACGTGAACAATATGGCGTACGAAGGGAGAACGGTCAAATGGAATGCTTAAAAAGCAACAAAACACCATCTTCCCAACCGTTAGGACATTCGGTGTAAGAGTAAAAAAAACAGATCCCGTACTGGAATGGATGGCCATTTACTTTTTGCTTCTCTTTGGTACGAATGGTCAGGAGCTAAAGGATGGTCCACTGATTCGTGTGTCCCTGGTGGTGTACAGACGGTGCGTTCGCCACGTTACACGGAACGTAGCACGCGGATAAAAACCGGAGCTTGGGCGCCGGTTCGAAATAATGGTCGCCACACTGAAATGGACAATTTATTTAGTGTTTATTGTGGCGATAATGGTTGCCCCCCCATCCCGGTGCTGGCTGGTTTCTCTGCTGGTGCTCTTTTTTTTCGCTTCTCGACCGGTTAGCTTTTTTCTGGTGTTCGTTTGTGGGACTTGGTTGGCAACGGAGGCCTTGCCGGTGTTGAGTATTGGCGATTGGCCACTTGCCAGTAGAAGATAGTGGATGAGTGCCGATGCTTGCAGTGGTTGGTTGGGCAGATAATCTGGCTTTAAGTGTTGCGAGACGGTTGTTAAGCGAGATGCATTTTTCATTGCACCGTAGTATGGGGTGTGCGTGCATGGTTTAAGGGGTTGTCGAGATTCTTTCATAACGCTCTAAAGGATTGCATTGATGGGCCTTCAATTTGTATTCCAATCCAGTCTAAGGTACGTTTTAAAGTTTGGTTAGGAATTTTCAACTATTGAAAAAAAGTCTATGAAGTCATCATAGGTCCCATCAGGGGAGGACCATAGTATAAGCATACTAAACAGATGCCCCGAGTTTTCAAGAGACCCCAAGGGGCTTTTAAGAGACCCTGTAAGCTGGTTGTCAGGTCCTTGGAGATTCTATCATTTAGAGGGATCCCAAATTCCATATCTCCACTTTAGGGGCCTCCTACTTTTATTCTGCTTAGGGCATCCAAGATGCTTGATCTGCCACTGTGCCACTTGTAAGCTTATTATAGTAAATTGATATATTCGCCTTCGTTTGCGTAGCGTCACTTTCTCAAGATGTTTGATTGGCTGGTATAAAAAAAATCCCTAAGCTTATTATTCCTGTCTAGAATTAAAATCATATGAGTTAAGATGAGGTTAATTGGTGAGTTAAGATGAGGTTTTGGTTAATTAAGATGAATTCCGTAACCAAAAATCTAGGGGCTCAAATAATTGGGCTAGAGCGATCATAGATAGCTAGAATCAAATTCAATTGTAAATTTTATTTAACAACGAATTGCATAATTTAAGGCATTACCTATCTGATACCATTCTGAACAGATTTAATGAAGCGAAACGAATTGAATCTATTCCCCTGCTGATATACTATTTAACGTAGAGTTTTTTGGTTTTTACCTATAAAAATAACTAAGACATAAATAGAATAAAATTCGCCGCAAAATTCGCTCCTCCGTTACTTACCCCAACCGATGGCGGCATACATGTTGAAGCGCAAATTATCACCCGAAAACGTTTCCACCACGAGCATGTACAGATAGAGCCCTGTAACGAAGGAAACAAAATCGTTTAGCAAGATAATGATTGCCAGCCCCACACCGAGGCTCAAATTACACAAACAATGGCGAAGTGGATACAAAACATTGGTATATGCTGCACTGAAACAGAAAATCTAGGAGACTATCTTATCCGATACAGCTGACGGTAGTGATTATAACGCTTCGCCAGCCTGGATGGATTTGCTTCGACAGAAACGAGAGAATAGCCCCTCTTCCGGTAGGAAAGAAGTATAAAATCATTTCCCAGAATCGTAGACTAACAACGCGAGCACGATACTTGCAGATTAATTACTAAGCATGCATAGTGTTCTGGCGACGAGTCCTCCGGGCGGCAGCCCTCTATCCCAAGAACACGTCTATTTCGAAGCCTATAAGGCCTTGCGGAAGCTTTTAAATGCTTGTATCATGTGCTCCGAGGCATCGGACGGTTCGATGTATTCGATCCGATAGGATTAGTGTTTCGTTAATAGCTTCCGCGCTGAACTCATGATGATGCAGAAAAACCCCTGTCCGGAGAGAATGGAACGATGGTAACCTTCTTTTGCTTGAGAATTAAGACAGCAGGATGAAAAAGAAAGCCAACAATCGTTTATCGCTTTTCTTCCTGTATCTTTCGCATTCGCTTTCTGCGTTGTTGATTCTGGGTTGTGTTTTTAGGGAAGAGGTCGCTGAGGCCATGAGCTTAAGCTCAACCGCTTAACACAAACCAGAAATGACGTGCCTCGCGGATTAACGGCCTTTCTGTTTCTATAATAAGCTTCAGCGGCGCAACGCTGAAACTATAGCACCATCGCAAGCTGCGAAGACGCTCATAATTTTCGCGTTCGATAAAACTTTCTCCCAAAGGTGGCCATCATCCGTCCAGCAGCGTATATTTTCACTATGATACTAGGTGGAAAAGGCAAGAAAAAAAAAAGTTTTCTCGGTCTCTCCAATCTGGTCTTGCCAAACATAACGCGTTAACAGCACGCGTGTTAGAATGTTTAATGTTACACTCATTAATAACCTGGGCACCTGCGAGAACTCTTTATGCTCCCTGTGCGAGAAAGGCGGGCTCTAATGAGTGTGCCGGTAAATTGAAAAAAGTTTTACCATCGAGGGTTGGGCGAAGCAAAAAACTTTTCTCGTCAACTGTGCCGTGCCTCGTGTGTGTGTGTGTGTGTGTGTGTGTGTGTGTGTGTGTGTGTGTGTGTGTGTGTGTGTGTGTGTGTGTGTGTGTGTGTGTGTACGTAAGGGGTTCCGTTCTATTTGCGGTTAGGAAAAGCTATTTTAGTGTGTTGGAGGTTCAAGTGAAACAGGTTGGTTAGTAGGTGAGATGGATGGTTTGTTTATGTGCATAGTTGTGGTGTTCAATTCTGTTTATTAGATTGGTCGGCCAATGCTCGAAATATGATGAAAACTTTACTTTGTTTAAAGAATGGTAGAGTTTAAAAACAACATAATAGTTAAGAGAATATAATTTTTTTCAGAGATTCTTAGTAAGTGAAGATATATATAAGAGTCGAAATATTATCATACTGAAGAGGACTGATCTGAAGAGGAAAGCATCTGCTATCCTCAAAACGAGCTGAGTTAGATTTGAGCTGGATATTGAATAAGTGAATAATAATTGGATTGAATAATGATATAAAAAAAATCTGAATTTTTAAATATACGTAGTGTTGCCAATCGGTCATAATACAACCTGAGGAAAACACTCTTATCTAAATACTTTTCGTGCCGGACTGAGCTGAATCTCTTTATAGTACATTTATAGCAGCCTATCAACAGAAAGGATGATCCGCAGAAGGATTTCTGTTCCACCGAAAGGACTTAATTGTGTGGAAGGACAATGGAAGAACCATTACAATGGTGAGATCACTAGGACATCTTTCCTTCTTGTAGCGATTTTGAACTCTCTTCGATATAAAGATTCGAAGACTAGTCATGTCATGATACTGTCACCGACGAATCCCCGATCGGCCGCTCCTTCCGCTCCTAAGTTGATGCGCCACCGGGTAGCAGTCGGTACTAATAGAGGATAATAGTTTGAATTGAAAAGTTCAAAGTCTTAGAAGTTATGAATCAACTATTGAAACAGTATAAAACAGTATATACTTTTCATTAACACAAACAACCCTTGACGACTGATTAAAAATAAATTTGAAATCGCCTTAGTGATTCTAATAATATAATGGCAAAAAGCTAGCAAATCCATAGTTCATAGATCGAAAGCAAAAGCAAACTAACTCCATTTAATGTTGTTTAGTTTTCCTGCTACTAATTGATCGAACGTGACGTAAGGGAATGGCGAAAGCTTATTTCAATTACTGTCCCGAGCAATGCACAGCGAGAAAACTCGGATAGCACGGAAATTGAATCGTACAGAACCTGCCAACCGGACACCACAAGCACGTTCATTAGAATCGGCTTTTAGTGTGGAAAGGAAAGTGCACGGTGGAAAAGGAAAAACAAAACACTCAACCACTGTCGGGTTTCCGTCCATTTTCCACTCCACTTCACTGAGGTTTCGATTGGGAAGAAACCAAACGCAGACCAGGCTTACTAAAAGCAATCTGTGTCGCTGCGTTAATTGGTGAGAAGATATAGATCGGTTGCTGGGACTATTCCACCGATTTCCTGGTGGAATCGATCTTCCGCTAAAACCTAATCGTAAATACTATCGGATTACAAATCGATCCATTTACTGGTCCGGGAGTAGAGTGAGAGGTTTGGACGGGGCAAAGGAAAAAAAAATAGAATCATCCGGAATGCTTTCCACGGGCACGAATGGATTCCGTTCCTAATCCAAAGTCAAACGCAAGCTAAAGCTCTCTTCGATCGGTTTAAATCCAATCGCAAAACGAGTGATCCAAACATTGGGAGGATGTAACTTTGCCCAAAGGGACCACCACCCTGAAAGATGCTTCCCCCGGGAGGCAAGTGGCATTTGTGTGTTGTTCTAACAGGAGTTTTTTTCTCCCTGTTTGAATGGAACTCTCAATCCCGATCGGTGGCCCTTGGGAAGGGTAATATAATGTTGGGGAGGGCCAAGCGAGTGGGAAAAGATTCTGGTTTTGTCCGGATCGATTTAACCCAGTTAATCCCACCATTAACGTTCGTGCTTCAGCCAAGGACATAAGACCATAATCTTCGTTCGTCGTTTCGTCGCCGTCTCATGCTACTCGCTGCCACGCTTGGCTAACAATTTTGCCACCGTTTTGCCCTCCGGCACTCGAACTCAGTGAACGATGAATCCATAATCAATATTTATCTTCATTCGCCATTCTGTTTTTTGTTGCTGTTGTTGCTGTTCGGAGTTTTCACCGTCATACCGTGGAATAGGGCTTCGTTACTAGCTACAAGCACAAGTTCCTTTATGTCCTTGCACTAGGGACATCTCTGCTGTACATACTGTTTTTCAAAGGAAAAAAGGAGGAAAAGTAATGAAAAGCAAAGGGAAAAAGAGAACAACAGCCAAGTAAGCATCCCTAATGTCACTCTGCCTAGAGGTGTTTCGCCGAGGAGGTTGGGAGGTTGGGATCGAGTTCCACCGGCAGGCATATCTAATGCGCCGTACCGGATTAGGATCGAGAAGGGTCTGAGCCTGATTTGATAACAATTATTTTCGAGGTCGAGAAATAATGTCAACATGAGCATCTACTGTCCTTCCAAAGTCGTGGGAGGGCTGAAGAAGCAGCTTCAGCGAAGGACAGTGATTGGATTGGGAATGAAATTAGGAATGAAATAAAACGATTTTTTTTAGTTTTTGTCACTTCGTTTGTTTTGCTGTGTTGTTTTCCATGCTTGACGCAAGCAAATAATTTCTCGGTTAACTGTCAAGCAGAAATTAAAAAATGTAAGAAATTTTATAATGTAAGACATGTACTAAAGTGAATTGAAATTTTGTAAGAGGTTTTGAGGTATAATTCTTCATCCTTTATGAAGCATGTAAGTTTAGATTTTTTAAGACTGAATTTAACTTTGAACTGCAAGTTCAGAAAGGTATTGGATTTTCTAAACTCTTTTGCATTATACTTTATCAAACAGTGGCATTCATGTACTTGAATTCAAAATTGTAAATGTACCCCTAAATGTTTGCAACCAACATAACATCAAGCTATTGAATCTTTGCACCTTAAAGTATGCAATCTACATAACAACATATTGCAGGACTAGTTGTTCCTTTCCAAACCAAATTCAATACGTGATATTATGCTAAATGACATAAAATTTCGTTCGAAGTAATAATAAAGAATAAAACCTGATTGCGTTGCATCAATTATCCATCCGTTACTGTCCGATCATTATGTTGACCAGAAAAATGATCATATTTCGCCGAACATCATTACTGCATCACGAACACTGTTGCTTCTCATCTTTAGCGGGGAAAGAAAAGAGAAAATTCTCAATCTCTACCAGCCATAAAGAAACCATCCACTATCGTGCAAAATGCATTTGTACCACCCTTGCCATCACCTTTTTTTTGTCCCTTTTTTCTGGGTAAAAGTTTTCATTTCTCACTCCCTCTCGAACAAAGCTGACGAAGCGAAACCGACAACGTAACAGTCAAATCCACGGTGCACTGATTATGATTTTACTCACGTTCCCCATGTTCTGTGTCTTAAATTCGATGGAAAGACATGGGATGGGAAAGCTGAAAGCAGATTGTGGCAACTTTGTTGTAACCGTCCGGTGCATGCGGTTCCTTTTGATTCCATTTCTTTTGCTGCTATCGCTAAAACATGACGACGGGTTTTGTGACAGCGTGTTCCCAAACGATCAACTCGCATTAGCCGATGCCGGTAAATGGACGATGAGCGGAAGCTGCGATGGACGAAGCAGAATAAACTGGACGAACGTGTTTTAATGCTGATTTTTACGTGGCTGATTTAACCGTGCGAGTGTGGAGTGGAATTTTTGAAACGGAGTAATGTAAATAGTTCAGAGCAGTGTCGGGGTTGTGGCTTAGAGGGTTTACCGTTAGTATTTTTAGTTTTAGATTTATTTGTAACGGACAAAAAACTGGGCTTTTTGGATTGTTTCTCTCTTTTTTGTTGGATGGTTTGATCTATTATTTTCTTGTAACTATTGCACTGCTATCTTTATTTCAATTGTTCTGTTACATAGTTCAGACCGTTTATTCAACCTAAGTCTAGTGCAGTATTTAATTTTTTTCCTAATCCTAAATCGTGTTCCGCTGGTTGCCTACAGTTAGGCGCAAACAGAGCAGATGGTCAATTTTTCATCAGATTCTACTTGAATTTAATTTATTTGTTGATCTAACAACAGGACAGATTTCCCCAAAAAAAAAAAAAAAAATCTTAGCTAAATCTCACCAACTTAACCAAACCATTTCGCTACGATAACGATCTCAGCTATGCCACTAATTGTCCTTCACCAATGTTCACGAGGTTCGTATGTAGGTTAAGTGTCCTTCGAAAGTATAACATAATTATTGTGTAACGCAGATAACTAATGATGTTGTTCTTTTAAATGAATTGTCAACGCCAAACTTCAATTACGCGTATGTTTGCTACTATGCCAAGCAAAAAAAATAAATAGAAGAGCCATTCCCCCCCATCTGACTGGCTTCGCTGCTTCCCACGGTTAATGCAGCAGGAAACTTTAGCAAATGTGGATAAATGTTAAACATGGCCGGTTGAATGTTTGCATTAGCTTTCTCGCCATGCGCCACATCCTAAGCCGTTCCGTCGGGTTCTGCGTCCGCGACCGAGCATGTTTGTTTTGTTCTTCCGGCACAAATAGCGAGGAAAAACGTTGATGTGCCCGTTTGGTTCTTTGTTGTGAGTGTCCTTGCGGATGGTGAGGAGGTTCTTGCAGGGGGGAAAAAAAGCTACCTCCAAAGCGCTCGGCGACACATACGACGACGGCAATAGCGCATTGCCTCACAGTAAACAGGCGGATGTTTCCGTTTTCGTTACGCGCCGGAAGGATGTAGAGTTAGAAAAACAGAACGATCGTTTTCTTCAAGGTACCGGGTCGTGTTCCTTTTTTTTCTCCCCCTGCTTTTAACCAGCAGTAATACTAACTATTACTTGGCTGTTGTGTTGGGTTTCCTGTAGCCCGGAAAAGAAGTGTGCGTGTGTGTGCAACGTCTTCTTCTTTAGCTTGGTGTGGTGTGTGGGCTCATTTTTGGAAGGATTTCGGTTTTCACGAGTGGGAAGCACCGTTTGTTAAACCTTCGTTGGCAGCAAGCAAACTCCCGTTTTACGAGAATATGCTAGCTACCAACCACGGATGATGGCATTTTATTAGCAAAACGGTTGTGCACGAGCACCAGCAGCAGACGATGGTTTCCTTTTTCGATGCTGAAGTGGAAATTTTCGGAAGCCACAGGCGAAGGCGCTCGGCTCGTTTTTAACAGAATGAAATTTAATGATATCAACACGCGACGAAACACCACTCGAGAGAGTGAGTGCCGCGGCTCACGTTTCCCGAGTAAATAAAGATCGTACGTACCGGTGGCGGTGTTTATTTAAATAGGCGAAAATGTGTGGCCACCGTTAGTAGGGAGAAGCATTTTTTTTGTTTTGTTTGGGAGGAAACGCATTCGATTTGGAGTAAGGATGGGTTTTGTACAAATAATTTACGAGAATCATTTAAAATGGCATGGCAACGTGTGATTAGATACTTGTTTTTTTTTTTTGTGAGTGGAGCTCAACGATTCACAGGAACCGTTTCAAAAGTAAGAAAAGCATCGCTGTAGTTTTGCTTTCTTGTAACTGGGAAATTTATCATGAACGGAGTAACAGACATAAACATTTCGTAAACGATCGTTTAAATGAAATATCATATTAGAGGAAAGTTTCCTCACTTACCCTCAACAAGCATCCAGAAGAAATTCGTTAACGTAAAGTAATGTAGAAGTGTGACGAATATAACACAACTCGTCATGCCGGTACTGTTGCCCGTGGAAAGCTGAATGGGATGAGACATGAAAATTAGTTAGGGTTACACTTTTTTTCAGAGCTAAATTTAAAAAGTTTCCAAACCAAATAAAAACTGAAATGTTCACACTTAAGCCAAACAAATCATCATCTGAATTGGTCTTCTTATAATTTCAAAGCGCTGAAAGCGTTTGCAGCACATTGGTAGAGTGCTGTGAATGCCCACCATCCACCTCCCAATCACACTTACCTGCAGCGTTAGGATAATAATCCACAGCAAGGCCGACAGTATGTAGGTGATGAAAAGATTCGCGTGAATCGTGTTCCGCAGGCAGCGCAGATCTCTATTGATATAAACGAAGCAAAAGAGAGTACGTGCGCACACAAGCATTCGCATGTAAATGTTTGGCCTACCGTTGGCCCACTTGCCACACACTTACTTGAAGTAAACGAAAACTATCACAGCGAGACTTAGCGCTACCAGGCTGATGATGTAGCCGGTGTAGTAGATGATGGACGAAATTTCCACAATGTCCGGCGGTGGTTCGTTCACATGGTGGCAGGCGGCATAGTGGCTGTAGTTGTCCCACCTACCATTCGGATGACAGTAGCGGGTGGCATTCTCTGGTGAGGAAACGGTACGTAAAGCAAGCAGAGGGCCACAAATGAGAAATAATTATCCGTGTCACGAACAGACCGGCCATCATACGATCGATCGATCGAACGATGTGTTTGCTACTGATGAACATCCCGATGGCTCAACGGCGATGGTTGTAAGAGATTATTTAATTGCTCATTAAATTTCAGAACCTCGGTGATTTTACCACCGAGTGTGTGTGTGTCGATCGGTCAGACGATGCCGGAGCACAAAAAGCAAGTAAAGCAGAGCATTCGTGAACGGCGGCACAATGCAGCTATGGCACGTGGAACACAGCACATTCCCGTCGGTGCGGTATGCCACTTCAAGTTCAAGTTTGTCACCGTAGAGTAAGTTTGTCGTTCTACCCGCGGAGAGCAGTGTTGGGATGGGCTGCATTGTGGTTCAATGATTTGCGGGAAAGAGTACCGGTTGGTCGTGTGTTAAGGGTATCTGCCGGTTTGCATTTCATGGGGTTGAAAGTGCAAGTGCACCAAGTTTCAATAACGCCGCTGGGAAAACTTTAATTGAATGTCATGCCGGCGGTGAACGTGTGGTTTTGGGCGAAGAAGGAGCAGAGTTGCCGGCGTAAAACAACCGGATGAGCGGATGCAAGGTTTGATATTTCTGTCTGTAGTCATGTAGTTGGAGCAAAAACTTTTGCCCTACCGTATGGTTCATAAACGAATGTTATTTAAAGTTTTGTGGAACGCGTGAACGTGTCGAAGTTGTCGAAGCTAGGACGGATAGGGGTAAATATATTTTTACCCGATGGGTTTGAATACGCGTGGGTTAGAAATGGAGTACCGTGGTAGAGTTGCTTTCAATGAGCAAGTGAAGAATTCTAACTTCTGTGTGTGCTTAAAAATAAAAGTGAAATAAACAAGTTGCTCTAAATGGACGTTGTTTGGTGAGAAATGGGTAATTATCATGAACTCAACGAGCTAAGCTATTGTACACTACGGGCTACTTTTAAAGCAACTCACCAAAGAAAGTTTGCAATTTATATAATATAAGATTATCAAAAAAATACGTTGAGATAGGAAAAGCTGGATGATTTTTTCTCCTAGTATTGATTTGGACCTTGAAATACCCAATTAAAAAATCTGGTGAAGAGCTTATAAGAGAGTGTCTATTGACGTGATGACTGGTTCTTGGGTTCAGGTGTTCGGAATTGGACCTCGTCCATCCGTATTGCGGTTCCAGAATGTAACGAAACACCACAAGATCTCAAGTTGATCTCCCATGCACAACAATAACCAATTAGCATGCTTTTATTACATCCAAAAAAAGACAGAACGGCTTACCTATAATTACTCCTAATTGCTGTTAGGCCTCTGCATTTAAGGTCATTCTTATTGACTGAATACTGATTGCATGCATACAACAAACATCAATTTCACACAGCAGAGTACAGCACAGTGCACTGTGCTGTACTGCTTGCCATCGTGCAAGCCAGTATCACTATCAACCTGCGTTGAACTTTTGGGCAATTAGATTATACTGTACACAATGTGCCCCTATTTAGGAACTATTAGGTGCGTCAGCCTTTATCGTGCCGAAACGAAAAAGACGAACAAACCCAATGATCTTTGATGATAAGATGGGAAAACTTCCACTGGCTATACGGAAAGTGTGTATGTCCGGCCCGGAGAGACAGAGCCCACGTACGGCATTATTGAATTGCTGTCCCATGAAATTCAACTAAAGCAACCCTTTTCAGGGCGTTGCGTAAGCTCTATCGAAGAGGTGCACATATTCAGGGTGTGCTTGTTACTTCTTCTGGCCTTCCTGACGGGAAAGGTACACACGCACTCACAGAAATGAGTTGAGTCTTGTTTACGCTGCCTGTTACGTTGCGTTACTTGTCGTCGATCATATTTCGTCCGAACCGTCAGCCAGCAGAGCTCGAGACGGGGGCCTGTGAACGAATCGGTGAGAGGGTTACGTTTACTTACTTGTCACATCGTAATGGACGCCTTTGAACTCCTCGAAGCATGGAAGCACTGCCCAGGTACCGGGGTCCGTTTTCGGCCAGCACAGGACCCGGTCAAAGTCCACCGGACATCCATCGAACAGCGTCTGGGCAAAAGATTCGGAACACAGACGGGTTCTGAGTGAGATGTCGTTCTGTTGATACATGCCTTTTTTATTGTTGTACTTTTTTGTTTGTGTTCGGATGCAAGAGATGCAATAACATTGTTAGCTCAGTGAAAACAATATGATATGGCATCCCTTACGATAGCGCCACATGGGCAAAATTGGACCGGACCGGTTACCTCGGACTGTGCATCCTGGTGCGCTCGGAGCAGACATTCGAGCTCGGTGCTGTTCTCGAATGCACCGAATAGTTCTGGTGGAAACGAGCTAAGTTCGTCGTAGTCCGCCACGCTGACCAGCCGCTTGTAGCTTCCGTCGCCGAGGGCTACCCGCTCCCTGTGTCGCTGGATGGGTTGTATTATGGGAGTTGCAGTGTGCTTCCGGTTCTTGTTTGTGTTGGGTTAGATGGGACGGATGCGATGCGAATTTTGTTGTCTTTTGGGGTGCTGGGTGCCAGATTTTCGTGCCACTGATCTTAGTGTCCGACAGAAGTGCGCTCGGAGGATGACATGGTGTTGGTTTGTTGATGTTGCTGAAGTTTGATATTATTTCCTTAGCACGATCGCGCTAGACGTCTAACACTGTAAGAAAAGAAAGATGGAAGAAAAAAAATCCGTTTAATATTAAATATTTTGTATGTGTTGCAAACAAAATTTAATCTTTATAAACATGATTAATATCTGGATGGCTAAGTCACCGGCAAATTCCAAAGTTAATGGCCAAAGATAATTAGACAAGATTTTTTTAAACTAAACACAAAGATACGAATCGGCCACCCAGATATATAGCTAGCTTAAACCATCACAATCTCATGCCAGTTAGCATGATAAATAGGTAGGATTTTTTGAAGCGTACAAATTTCCATCACCAGATAAACCGCTCGGTTAACGAATGCAAAACGAGAAAAGAACTGAACGAACGTCCTAACTCAAGGTTAGGAACGCGGGTGCGCTTGTTCGCTCGCCACAAACCACCAGATAACAGCCTCAGAAATAAGATTAGAACCAGCGACCACTAAGCACTGGGCACCGAGCGAAAGAGCGCCGGGCCGCGTTTGAAGCAACCAAACTTTTGCAATTATCCTCCGCTAGCTGGCTGGCTGGCTGGCTGGCTGGTTGGCAGGTTCAGCACAGATCTGCACGTCTGCATCCCTCATCGTCCGTAGTACCACTTTTCCGTTTGAAATAGTGGTAAATACTCTGATAATTGGTTTGCCACAAAACTTAACGTCCCAAACCGCCATCCCAGCTCGAGCTTGTTGGTGTGTGCGGGTGTACGGGTGCGGTTTTGTGTTTGGGATAAGGAATGGCGGATGAATTGGGTTCCAAAGTTTGGACACTTCTCGCGGTTGACTGCGAGCAGGGCAAAACTTTGATTGCACACACCTTCCCGGAACCGTCAGCAGGGTCCCCGGGCCCCGGGTTTCCCGGGTGTCCGTGAATGTTAAGACCGATGCTGTAAAATCATGTCGCCTGTCAGCTGCACATTCTGAGACTTGGGGTGGAACTTTTGAGCCCATAATTCGTTTGGCTGCGGTCGGTTTGATGAGCCGCGCGGAGGAGTTTCTTTGGGTGGTTTTTGTAGCTGAAGAATGGTTGCGAAACGGTGCACATAGACGATGGTGGTGTTTATTCATAATTATAACCATGATATGATGTGTGTAATGTGTCGAGATGTTTATAGAAAATGAAACTTGACCTTTTTTCCAAAATTTTTTAAATTATTACACTCCAGTGGTAATTGTCATGCAGTAGTTAGAGGAAGTAGATAAAAGTGGTTGATTATCAAGAATATTCAAGTTATTTGCGTTGCATAACTCGTGATAAGTTCGTAATTTATAAGTTCAAATAACTCAATTTTCTTCTTTCCGCGCTGGGTATAAGAGTTTATCACCGCGAACAGATCAAACGCCGAGATGTATGCAATTTATTTTCGAATCGTAAACTCTCGTTTGACATCCAGCTTTACATCGATGCCGACTTCCCGGTATAGTCGCGTAATGCAATACTTAGATGCCATCAATCTCCCAGACCAGCAAAGGCCAATAAAGACAAATTTATGTGCCTTAATATGAATAAACAAGAGAGTAATTTTTAGACCCATTTTAATCATATTTTTAGCTGCTTTTTGGGTGAGTAATAATAAGTAAAAAATCAATTGTAAATGCATTCAAAAAGTTGCCTCTCACAAACATAAATCCCCTTTCGCCACAGGTGAAACGGCGTCAACCTGACTCGAATTTAGATCAACCTTAATTATAGCTCTCTGAAGTGCATTTATTATAGCGCTGTTTTTTTTAGCTTTTTTCCACCCTCAATCCTATAAAAATCACGCGACCCGGAGAGTATAAAAAATCCACAATGCAGCTCGTACAATCAATATCGACAATGCACCATCGCATCGTTTGTTAGCGCTTTTCGGCTAACCGCTGAACTACATAAATCTAGTTTAACATCCCAACCCGGAGCATGCAACCACTCCGCATCGGTGTTCGTTTCGGGTGGAAAATGTGCAGCAAACGAGCGTATGCTGATGATCTCATACTCAAATGAACAATGCACAGGGTAAAGCTCGCTTGATTTCTTCCTCTTCGCTTCGTACATTTGCATGCGTCTGTTTGTTTTCCGTACGCTTCGGAGGTTAATTTGTGCAAGCGCGTGGGAGTTTATTTTGCGAGCGTCGTTGTGCCCCTTTTTGCCTTGAATAAAATGAAACAAAAACAGCGTGCATTCGGGAGAATCATTTTTGGACAATTTAATGTACAACGGCCTAAAAGGAGCCCATTTGTGCATTCCGATCAATGGAACAGAAATTGGATTCGACGTGTGGAAATAATGGTTCTAATCCGATAAACTAGGCAGAATGTTGCTAATTTTTCATAACGTGAAAGGGTTTCACGAAGTAAGGGTTTTCATAACAAAATCCATAAATATATTGAAAATTTATTTTTTTATCATGAGCGTTAAATTTAACGGTCAAATTTAGTCTTAGTTTCGATGGCAAAAGCTGCTCCTACAAGCTTTAGAATTTGGCCTATGAATATGAGTTTTTATTATAAATAGTTATTTCATTAGTCATTTTCAATCATTTCAATAGTCATTTTTCAATAGGAAGTCAATAGTTTTCCTTTAAAATATATAAAACGTATAAAAACAGCTTTAAGTTATCACCAAATTCATCATTAGTGTAATGGATAAACAATCGTTCGATATTAGCCTTCCTGCCCCTAATCAGAAAGAGCTATCAAGCACTGCAAAAAGCATACATCTAGGAGCACAGAGAGACACAGATTGTTCCATTATCAAATTAATGATGTATTGATCAACCCTCAATGCGACGTTGGCAGAATCCTTTGTCCCCTGATTGTGAATGAATTATTGTAGCTATCAATTTCAATCACTCGTAGACCACCAAACCAGGACCAGGAACAATGAATACCGTACGCTCGCAACCACCGAAACCTCACATAATGAAACGATACGCTTACTAGATCTGCGAATCTGTTTGGTTATCGTTCCTCCGGTGCCGTTGGTGGTCGTTAAACAATTGTCTCATTAAAACTCACGCTTCGTACACGCAGCGCTTCCGGGTTGTGCATAGACGAGTCGGCACAGCCATTGGCACTTGCCCGTGCCCTGTCGTACGGCTTAGAAGCAGTTGCCCATCTTCTGGAACGGCTGGGAATGGTCGTAAACGTCCCGTTTTTTTCGTTACTGGAGTGTATGTTTTATCTGTACGGGTTTTAATGACTGCAGCACCGGATGGACTCAAAGCACTGCACTCTCTGCTTTTATCGGTCATCTTATTGGGGAGGATAGGCAGGGTGGATGACAAAACGCGAATGATTATCCACCAGCTGCAAGCTGTTAAAAATCCACCAAACCGTATCGTATAGACGACGACGACGACCACCACTGGTAGCGGGTTCGATGTTGAAATCGGATAATGCAGCTACGAATCGAATAGAAAACTCGATCCTGGTGGTTCAAGTTCGAACTTGCAATTGGGTCTGGCGGCTGAATGCAGATTCCCGTTTCTGGGGTAACAACAATTGAAATGAGCAGCTGGTGTGACTTTAATCAGTTTCGATACCGTTTTCCATCGTGCCCTCCAACCAGCAATTGTTCTTCGCATGCGATCGTACGCAGAGGCAGTCCGAGATGATCACCGTTTTTTGCTCTCTCTCTCTCGCTCATACTTTTTCAGTTCAGTGGTGCGCCTTTCATCGCTCGCTGATTAAGTCCAAGTGTCGACTTAATTTTCCCACCCACCGTACCTGGGTTTATGGCCCCGACCGCAAACCAACCCCCGTCCCGGAAACCATTAGAAAGTGAGGGAAAAACTTAATTAAACCTTCTGCCGCGAGGACAAAAGTTTTCCATCATGCTTGGGTTCGCGATGAAATTGGATATTTTTCGCAGGTCCGATTTTTTTTGTGTGTTCTTTTTCACATTTTGGTCCGCTGTTTGGTCCACTGTGGTCAACCTTGCACGCAAGACGAATGATTGTGGGAAATGAAAATTAATGTTTTGGGAAGTGACTGTTTCTTCTTGGTTTTGATGTAACAATCGGGAAGTGGTTGTTACATTCCTGTTTGTGGTGAAGTTGGGAAATTTTTGACAGAATTTCCGGAGTTTTTTGGGGAAATAGTGCGGATTGTTTTATTTCTTTCCCCTTTGCGATTATTTTCTTTTATTTTTATTTGTTTTTCTTTCTTTTAAACGTTCATCAAGCGAAATATTGTTTCCGTAATTTTGTTCAATGACTTCCTATTTGAATTTTTCGATTTCCGCAAAATAGTACCTCGACGCAATCGAAACAAGGGAAAGAGATAATAAAATTTGCCTTCTCGCAATTGAAAGCCGTTTGCTTGCCAGTGCTTTGTTAATACCTTCTTTCTTTACCTATGGATTCTCGTTACTTTTTGAGGAGTTTTTCACCATGAAACGGGGAAATAAAATTAGGAAAAAGAAGTTCCCTTCTCTAAATTGAACTCACTGTTGAGTTAGTTGTGTCAAACCGTGTGGACCTTTTCATCGTTCGGTTTGTTTTACGGTTTGCGTTCTTTCCTTCATTCTTCCATTTCCCGATGTTGTTTTGTTTTTCTTCTCAAGAAGCGAAAAAGCCACGGGACATCTACAGCGCCAGCACCGGGCACCAAACTGACCAACCCACTAGCCCCATGTTTGCGTCCTGGTACTGGGTTGCCAAACCATCCCGCTGGGACGATTAATTTAATTAGATTTTATGGGCCTTGCAGCGCCGGACCGTAGCGAAATGACAGCCGGGACTAATTTATGTAGAGCGAACCAGCGTTTGTGCTCCCGAAATGTCTTTGTTTTCGTAGTCGTTACGAGCGAAGTTGTTTTTCTTTTCGTTGGTCAGTTATTTATTTCAGTGTGTGCGTGTGTTTGCAGTACGGGAACGGGTTTTGTTTGAATGCAGAAGTTTCCTGTAAGATATGATTTTTTTGTGTGCTACATCCCATCCAAGGTTCTAGCTCTTCAGTTGCCTATGCATCGGCAATGAAGATAATGCTTGGGTCAGCGATGGTGTTAATGGGTTTGCTTGCTGGTGTGCGCTATCGAAGCAAGGATGGAAAGGCACTCTGTGCAATGCATCGAGCGAGACCCGAAAGAGACAATAAAAGCAACCAATTTATTGCACATATTTCATACGCGACAGTAACGGCGCTAGGAGATCGTGGGTAATAGTTTAGTTTCTGGGTGTAGATAGTTGGTGGCTTTGCATTTGCTTTCCGGAGTTTTGTATTTCATTGTTGTGAGAATGGTAGCATAAGGGTTTGCTTCTTCGTAAAACTTTCGCTACACAAAAAAGATATTTTTATATTTTTTATGCAACAATACTATTTATGTTTTATTCGTTTACTATTTCAATTTGTCCTTTCCTTTCTTTATTAGCCAGCTTTAAATTTTTCTTTTAGTTTATAAAAATCTGCTTCTTCATTATTCCGTTTGTTGATTAAAAAAACTTCTTAAAGCTTTACCTCGGTTCAATCGTCTATTTATTCTTTCAATTTGAATAATAACATCAAAACAATCCAATCAGTGTGTTCGTCACGGTGTTACCCCTAATTCCCCGCCCCTAAAGTCATGGTTGTGGCGCCGTATTTTGACTGAAAGAAGAGTCAGAAGATTTCTGATCCAAATTCATTACCCAGAATCGTTGCCGACGGGTTAAACTACGTCCCTACCTACCATTAACCGGAGCCCAAGGGTGCAGGACGTGCGTTAAGCTTGGTCCGGCGTGAAATTACCTCGTGCCTTTCGAAGGTTGGAGGAATTAGTGTGTCGATTCGCTCGAAAACGGTGGTTGCGCCCCGGAGCGTTTACAAGAACTTGCCAATAGAAACCACAAAAGCGTCCAGTTTCGCCTCGAGTCTGGTCGCTCCAAGAGCCGAACGATGAGCCGTTGTTTAATTCCATGCCCCGGTTCCGGGTCTTTAGCTTGTGCAGAATTTATGGATGAAATGTTCGCGAGTAGTACGGTTAGCAGCACGGTTGTGAATAATATGGCAACGGTCATTGTCCGCGGTACAGAAGCAACAATCAAACCGTTTATTACGCTGGATGGTGCGTGCTCGCGGCTCGCTTCATGGAAGCAGAGGGCTGTTCTGGTCACAGCACGCGCAGCATTGGTGGAAAATTGATCCCTTTTTCCGGGTACGGATCCGAGGTGACGCAATGATCACTTATCACCATTGCAGCAGCAGGCCAATGCGTTTTTGCGGTATGAGGGAAAACATCGGAGAGCACCCGTGCACCTTCGGCCATCGAATACGGGTTGGAAAATTCGAAACGGCTGTATGAGGGAAAAGAATAAAACAAAACACAAGTCCTTCCATTCGTAATCGTGCGCTGGAATTGAAGGGTGACAGTTTTCGTAACGCTTTGCTCGGACGGTGCGTTGCGGGCTGGTAATCTTGAACGTGATAAATCGGTTTAATTGTGAAGGGGTCGTAAACCTGTCGCTTGACCATACTTGACTGAACCGGAATCCTTGTACAATGCACTGGGAGACGAAGTTGAACGAACGGTCGATGGTTCGACATTGAAAAGCGGATTAATTTATGAAACTTCATGGTGGCGGTGTTGAATGTCCATAAGTTCACTTACGCGAGCTTTCAAATAAATTATACCGAAGCAAACTGTAATGTTTGAGCTGTGGTTAAAATCTAATAGAAAAATATATAATTTTAAATAAGACGTAATTCTTAAAACACCAGGCGTCTCCATGGTACGATTCGAAAACGTTTGTGAATGACCAGGCACCTCCATTGAAAAAATTAAAGTACAAATAATTTTGTTTGTTTATTTTTGTTTTTTTGACTTTATGTCAGATATTCGATTTTTTCATTTTATTTTGTTAATCCTTTTTTATCAGAAGCTAACAAAAAATACGCTCTCCCCCAATGGAGATCCTCCATTTATCTTCCGTGTGACAAAAAACTGCAATCTTTCTCAATACACCGGCCAATACCGGACCGGCCGGCTGTCGATAAACTCATCAATAATGAATAACGGTAGCGAGAGAGAAATATTGCAGGAACCACTGTCCCGGAGCACCGTTTCTTGTTCAAATACAGTCACTCTACCGTGCTCGCATCGAGCTGAAGGGAGGAAAACAAACACGAAAGTGAATTCTGGAAAACTGTACATCGAGTCATCGAGCCTGACCATAGCTTCACCATGTCGCAGTTTGTGCCTTGGGGAATGTATTTTTTTATCTCTTACCCCATTCCGAAAACCTTAGCTGTTTGTATGCATATTTTAAATTGAACTGCATAAATCATTCCCGGTACCATTTGGAGCATATTTTGAAAGATAGAGCCATTGGCGGACCGGATGATGTTTGTTGCAATGTTGCGTGGGAAAATATATGTTTGTGTTGGAGCGGACTGAACATCATCTTCTCCGGGAATCAGTTTCTGTGCCATCGATGCGAGTTTTGTATTGTTTTTCTTGTGAAAGGTTGTGAAACTGTAATACCAATAGATTTAAGGTTAAGTGAAATGTGCTCTTGAGTATGAGTAGCTCAAATGCTTTCAAGAAAAAAATTTTTGAGATTAGGATTGAAATAATTCATCATTGCAGGATTTATTATGTTCTTAAAAAATATTTATTCTCTTAATGGAATACGGGTTACGACCCGCTGCCCTAGCATATGCATGTAAATTGAATCTTAAGCTGAAGATTAAATTAAACGTGCCCAGAACGCATCAAAGTGGCTTTAGTACATCCCCATTTAGTATGATTGACTTCTGGTTCAAGTACTGGGTCGACCTTTATGTCACCCAACTGGCAAGCGTATGCACAGAATGTTTGGGAGTATTCATAATGCATAATGGAAATTGCTTACATTGCCATTTCGCATGGAAAGCTAACATCCCAAACATGCCACTTCAGTTCGGTTGGATCGGTCCGTGCATACTTTGCATACTGGGCCATAGACGAACGAACGATGGCACTGACCGCCCGTACGCTTTGCACGCTGACGAAAGGAAATATGTGTGAGGCATTTTGTTCGGACTTATCTTTTCCTGTTGCCCTGGACGGTCCAGTCATCTTCTACAACTGCTGTCCATCCGTTGCTCGGGCACCATACAAATGGTGCAAAATTAGGTCGTATCAAAATTTTATTGCTTGTCACACAATGGGAAGTGAGAAGGAAGAAAAAAATCGTCGGAGAAAGAGGTTTCTTTTGCTGCTGCCATCGCGGGAAAAAATTTTCACTTCCTTTTGGATCCACATGGTCCAGCAGACGTTTTCGTTTTTTTTGCTGCTTGTTTTGACCGGTCCGGAATATATTGATCATATTATATTTCAACACATCAAACTTCGGAACAAAGGGAGCTACCTTAGACAGCAAAAAAAAACAACACTCGCACTGAACACTCTTCATCCCTTGAGAAGGGTAAAAATATATACAAAACAGATGAGGGAGAGATTTGCTACTCCATATGGCAACCACAGACTGTTACGGTGGTGTGATAAATGTATCGAGCTTATGAAGCTCTTATGTTATCAAAGTGAGGATAAAATACGGACACTTATGGTCATTCGTTCGTCCACCAGGCAGACAGCAAAACGGAGCGCTGTACGGTGTGAAGCCAGAACAGTAGAAAACCGGCACCAGCTTTGGTGTAGTAGCAGTGAAGAAGCGTTCTTTTTTGGGAGTATGTTCTTCCACGTTAAAGGATAAACGACGAGAGGATGAAATGAGTCCAAGTGATACCCGAAATAGACACTCGAGTGATGGGAAGGTTTTTGGAAGGTTTTTAGACGTAAGGCGTTCATATGTAGATGACATTGAACGTGTCTGCTGTTGACACTGGAGAGATTAATTTGTGAAACGATTTTGGAAGAGAATGGATGGATTACACTGAGAATGGATGCTGGTGGTTTTGTTGAACTTTATGAATGAATTGTAGCATTCGTTGAACTGTCTTTATTAAATGGTGGTGAAGGAATGGGTTAATTTGATAATTCATTTGACTTATTTGGAATGAAAGGGATTTTACAACTTCAATTTAAATATTAACCTGAATAGATAAAGGAAAACTCATTCAAGTTTAGTGGACGGCTAAAGTGTTGCAGGGACGAAACTCATAAGGCACCAGGCGTCTCCATTGTAAAACTCAAAAATATTTGTGAAATAGCAGGTTCAGCTCAAGAAATTACAATTATTATAAAAAATTACTATACGGTTTGATATTCAAAACAAAGAAATATCGTTATTAAAACTGTAAAATATTCTTAACGCACAACGCCTGAAAGTATGCAATATGCTGTTTATTTTTATTTCCGTGAGCATCTGTCAAATAAGCGTAGTTTTAGCAAAAAGGATAGTTTATTTTTGGAGTTTTATAAATGTTCTTTGAGCTTCAAATACTTCACCTCAACAAATGATGACCAGTTTTTTACTCTTACATCCCACATAAACTGGTTCACGGCGATATTCGCTTAAAACCGGCCTCTTCTAAGAACAGAAGGCAAAATGCTTTAAGCACGATTTATCGATCTTATGCAAATGTGCTGGCACTCAAAGCATCTTCCCCGCCGTCTGCCAACAGAACGACAGGCACTACTTAGGATTGCAATTCTAACTTTGCAGTCATTTATTTCCGGCATGCATAAGCCATTGCCGGCCCAAACACGGGAAAGTTGTGCAGTTGTGCAGTGAACGGACAGCCCGGCCGTTTAGTGACACTGGCGGTGGTAATCATGCGCTTCATTTGTTTAAGTTGGCACGGTGCCCAAAAACTGTAGGAATTTTCGGGGGCCGTATTGTCTTATATTATTGTGTCTGTGAGAAGGCGATAGTGTACAGAGCGGAAAAAGGGGTTCCGAAACGAAAAACGGGATGATTAATGCAGAACGAAGGCAGTTGTGGTTTTGGTTTGGGTTGAGCAAGAGCGAAGGTGAGCTTTCCCGGGCAGGATTGTATTGGATTTCGTGAGAGAAAGTGTTTACTTTAAGGATTTCAACAAATGGTTTTTGGTTGAAAAATTGAAACAAAATACTCCAAGAATGCTATACGAAGCAAAAGAGCGCCTAAAGTTATGCAATATTTCAAACAATTTCAGTTTGACGCGTAAATTTTATCCCTTCAAATCCGAAACTTTTCCGTGAATACAATGAACACTAAATCATAAAAACTTTAATAGCTGCATGTGCTTTATTGTCATCCTTAGCGATATTTTCGCACCATTTTATGACGGCTTCAAATGGTCTCTGTCGACCACGGCGGTGTTCCCTCGACTCATTATACATGCAACTAAAGTGCAGAAAGCTTCATGCAGCGAACGACCTTTGCACCGCACGCCTTTAAAATCCAACAAACCCAGCCAATATGCATCATAACGGCAACATACGCCCAACACATGTCGAAGATTCGTATTCATGCCACATTTAAGTTCACCACCGGTCTGCACCGCGAATTTATTTCGACCAAGGGTCAAAAGCTCGCCGGTCCGGGAAACGTACATATTCTGCATTCGCAGCCATCATCGCCACTGCAAACGTGACCTATTTCCCAAACCGGAACTTGTCGAAGCAGTGCTGCAAACGGAAAGCGGACCAGCCAGCCTATTCAGCTGGGCCTCTGTTATTGTCCAGTGTCCAGAGTATCTGGTGCTGGTGCGAGCTGTTACGTTCGGTGAGTTTGTTGTATCGGAAGCATCCGTATGCAGCAGCATCCGGACGCGATGCTGGTTCGAATCACCAACCGTACGATTCACGGGCGTGGTACGATTCCAGTTAACAAGGTTAGGGAGGAGAATTTCTCGTCGGTTTCTCTGGCACCCAAACCTCGACGGCTCGAGACAGTTATAGTCGTCCCGAAGTTGCAGTATAACTTCAGTTCAGTTGCCTTTGGTGGACGTTTCGAGGTCAGCTGCTGGGGTCGGGTAACAGTGTGTCCAGCTGTGACCAGATGCGAACAGTAAATCCAAAAATTGCTTATTCTGCGCATCGAGAAAGCGCGTTGCATCAAGTGCCATCAGTGCTTTCCGGATGACGGTTACCACAGCACGATTGTAGCGTTCCAACCACCGACAGACAACAGAGTGTGATGACAGAGAAGTGCACAAATTTATTACCCTTTGCGTTAGAAATGGCCAGCTGGAGTTGTGGTTTGTGTTGGGCTAACTAGGGTAAGTAGAAGCGACAGATTGAAGGCGTTTAGCACATCGGGGTATTGGCTGGAAAGTTGTCTCCTTTTTTATGCGATTCTAGTGGTCAGTGAGGTTAGCTGCAACCGTTTGTGTTATGGAGAGTAGTTGCAGTCAATCTTCAAACGCGCTGTAAAAAGCGGATTTATGTTGCGATGGTGATTTTGTGGTTCACGTGATGTGCATGACCCGGTACTAGCAAGCAACTCGGGAGCGCTCGAAATAACCTTCGAGGCATGAGTACATGAAAGCCATGAGTAGGTATTCTGCTTGAAGTTATGCGGCGCTTGCATTCGTAAAAGTGTACAGACGGCGTGACATAAATAGACAGATGAACACCTAAATGTATGCAACTCGTAAAGCGTCACATGTCTTTCGGACTGTCTGGTGGACGAATTTTCGCTTCCAATAATGTCATCTGATAATGCTCCAAATGTCTACGCATCAGCCTTTGCAAGCTGTTGGATTTTGGGAAGCAATGGTTGAAATAACTGACATGCAGCCCACATATCCACGCTGTCATTGTCCTGGTTAGCCTCTTTTTTGTCGCTCCCGAGAGAGAGAGAGAAAGAGAGTAATGGTGCGGTTGTATTGCTGCCACGGCCACGCTGCGAGCAACATAAAACAATAGAATAATTAGCAATGCACAGACTGTTGACACGGGACACAGATGCTGTGTCATGTGATGCCAGCCACGCTTTTGTCTAACTTGAACTTTTGATGGAAGGGAAAAATGGCATTTTGATGTTACGCAGTACAAATTGCGAGCACTCGAGGGCAAATGTTAACCAACCACATTTATAGATTCTGTGCAAGGAAATGTTGCATGCATTTATTGATTGGAATTCCTATTTATAACATCAGTTAATTTATTTCAACATAAAAATATGAGTCGCTAAAAAAGAGCATTATATTGCATACATTTAGGCTGGATCGAGTTCATGATAATTAACTGTTTCTTTTTAAATAATTTGATCATTTTTTTGCGAAATTTTGCGCAAGCTTTAAATACATCTGTACCATACATCTCATACAAGCATCACATGTATCCGCAGTCCATCTGAAAGCCACACCATAAAAAGCCCTTTATCCAATACAAGCCCACAAGTATCGATCGATGTTTTTCATTAATTTTACTTCAAGCTTGGCGCTGCCTTCGTTCCGTTCCAATTTGCATCCTCCCCTGACTTGAACCACGATCAAAACATCGTTACAAGCACATTAAAACATAATCATTGATTAATTCCACTCCCTTATCGGCGAACGTTCCTGCTGATGATCGGTACACCCCCTTAGCCTTAGCGTTTTCTCTCTCGTGCAGAACGTACCACGGGGATGAAAAAGCAATCATCTCTGAGTTGCTTCGGTTGCGGTCTCAACATTTGCCCCCGCATTTCCCACATACACACGCACATCGATAACGAGTAGGAGCGTGTATTTTTACTGTTTTGAAGAATTGACAACATTAATATTGAACACGTTCTGGGTGGGTGTCTTGCTCGGGGACACTGACAGCAGAATGCTGAAGAAAGTAGAGTCCTGTGTGTGCGAGTTTAGAAGATGGCTCCTTTGAATTTCGATCTGTTTTCAAACCGGGCTTTCTAGTTGTAGGTGAAGAGGTAAAAGCATTCGAATATTGGCTTCATGTTTTCAAGTGGGATTAGCATGAAATGAGTAGGCAACCGTGATAGTTTAAAGTATTTTGCTATTGCTATGGAATTGGACTCCTGACGAAATTTTAAATTGTTTTGAAGCTTACTGACTTTGACAGAATATTTTATACAAAGGAAAGCATTCACATCAATCTTTAAAAATATTGCAAATCAAAAACCGTCATACATCCGAATGGTACAGTTACATTTTCTGCTCTCGTTTGGAAGATACGACCCATTCCAAAAACCCAAAAATCAGGAATGGGTTGTGTTTTTTCTTTGCATTTTTATGACCTCCCAGTGATTGCTAGAAACATAATAATGCTCAGCAACAGCACAACATGTCAGCTTATTCGGGTCCATGCATCCATGCCGTTGTTGGAAAAACAAACCCAACTCGATCCTGTAGCCACCGATTTTCGTACGAAGGGTTATTTTCTGTTTTTCTTCCGCCGAAGGACGCACTTTCGCATGCCCGGACACATACCGTGCTACGGATGATGGAGAGTAATGTGATGTTGTTGGACGAACGTATCGAATGTTTGTTGTTATTCGATAGTTTTCGTGTGTAGCGTGTGTCCCGGAAGCGGATGATCCGTTTCCCCGAAGCCTGGCGTCATTTTTTCTGCTTACGGTGAGATTAACTTGAACCATGTGATGTAGTAGGAGTAGGCACACACACACACAAGTTGTTTGTTCGGGGTTTTTTTGTGTTATGATGACTCGCACTCCAATGATGAAATGTAGCTCTTAGGCTTTCATTTAAGACAAGTTTTTTTTCTATCGCAATAGTCCTTTTTTCAATCGAAGCTGATGGTTGTGGACTACATATATCGTTCGGAAGGTTTGATTCGATTTAATGAGACTTTGATGATCATGCAACCACGTTTACTGCTTGCATCGAAAGCGAGGAAGAAGAAAAAGATGAAGAAATCCTTAGAACTAGGTCACCGGGGTTAAGTGGATGGAAGATTGATGAGACCTTGGAGATTGAGTAGCTAATGGGGCTTTAAGTGGTGGTTGTGTCCCATCGATTCGCACGAGATACAGATATGTTAAGACATTATGTTTTGACCTTTTTTTCGGCGTGACAGTTCAACCGGTTATGAGTAGTACACGGTTAGTGCTGCGATTGTTAATTTACTGCAAATCACAACATAATGATTGATTGTGAATTAGCTAGCTCATTAATCTTGTTGTAAGCAAAATTCATGTTGGTGTTAGAGATCCTTATAACAAAATCCTTATATTGGTTATCAAACATAGTCATTTCAAAAGAATTTCGCAGGATTTGTTTTTGATCCTATAAAATGGATGATGTATCCAGATAATAGATCAATTCATCATAAATTAATTCACAGGGTTTTGAAATGAGTTAAAGAGACGATGACATATCTGACAGCGCTTAAAATGAAGTAGATAATATTAATCAGTAACAGTGTAACATCTGTTTAGATCTATCTAAAAATTGTTCAGATTATCTTAGACGAGAAATAGCAACAGCGTTAGATTCTAACTTTGAACAGGCCTCTTAATTTATAACTGGGTCTGCGTATAAAAATTGTAATGGATCTTGTTATCATTTTGTTATCATAAAATTATGGATTATTACTCAAATTTGTAAACAAATCTGTCTGAATTTAAGCTTTTAAAGCATGCTCACGAAACCATAATACTTAACAAAAAAATATTTCTTCTTTTGGTATTAATGACACTAAATTAAAAGCCGAAAGAGTAAATCTTATATTGAACTTAAACTCACATCTTTAAACCTATGACATCTTCTTCAAACATTTTAAACCCATTCAGACGTCTTAAGATTTCATACCATAAAGCAGAACTCTCCAACAACACAAACACACACACAAACACACATACACTTAAAAAAACACGTCCCCCTGAACGTCAACAGATCATTGCACGAAAACAAACCTAACTCAAAGCCGAAAGCGCTGCGTTGAATGGCCGGATAATAATTACGCTTAAAGGAAGCCACTTTAAGCGAAAACACAGTGCCGAGTGATGGAAAGCTACTAAGGTTTTTCTCACCCCCATCATCCCCTCACATACCTTTACCCGGTGGAAAAACGCCAGAGTGCAGTGGCGACGGGTTTGTACCCGACACATTTTGATGATAATGATAAAACGTGTCGAAAACTTTACCCATTGAAAGTAACTCGTTCGTGCGGGAGCATTCCGGCACCGGCAGCGGGAAATGTTTCCGGAAAAATAAAAGAACGCGGAAGGTGTGGCATAAAAAATGGTTCCTGGATTTTCTCGCCCCGTCCTTCCTTCCTCTTCCCTTCCTTGTGCCAATGCTTTTGTTCGTATGGAACGATAATTTTGACTCCCTCCAGTTCCGACCTCCTCCAGTCTTGTAACACTTTAAGTCATGGAAATTAAAGCTTACAAGTGAAAAGTTGGTAACGAAAAAAAAAACAAACGATCGACCTAAATTTGTTGCCACGTTTGTACGAGATGGGGCAATACTAGGAGTGGAATAAAAATAACCTTACAAAATGTGAGAATGAAACAGCATCCCCAGCATTAACACACCATCGACGGAAAACCCATAACGGTGAGTCGAAGAAGGGTTCGAAAGGGGAAAAGGAGGAAAAAAGGCTGAATTTGACAAGGATTTGTCGTTTGACATTCAGTCTCGGAAGCAGGGCAAAAAGTTTGTCCCTCGCGTTTGAAGCGTTTAGAAGCGCGTTTAAAGGAAAATCCGGCTTCGTCGGACACTAATTGTTGGGAAGTGGGATGAAGATGATAATTTGTTAGATGACTGGTTTTTTTTTGAACTCGTAGGTCAGCTACATGTCGTACATTTTGAGTTTCCTTTGCGAGGGATGACCTCCGTTGAGAGGTAACAAAAAGGGATGTAATAATTTAAAAATATTTTTGAAAGGAAACATTGCTTTATTTCACTTAAATTATGCTTCAAAGACCGAATTTCTTGAGAGAAAAGCGCATAAAAAATCATAAAGTAGGTTAAGTTTGTTAAAAAAAGTCCTTTAACAACTTGAGTTGCATTCGCTTTAAAGCAAACACTAGCGAAAACTATCCTTAACCTGAGAAATTGAGATTTAAATAAGAGATGACAGTACGACCGGTAAGGAAAAGTTTCCATTTCCCCAAAATGGGATGTAAGGATGCACAAAATTTTCTCCTTCCTGTGCGAATGTTTTTCGTCAGCGGGGATGATGCTTCCTTCTCCGGCCCGGTTTGGTCCAAAAAAAAAAAAAAAACGCTGACAAAACTTTGCCAACCACACCGGGAACGCGTGCAAACGGTTTTATCGCGTGCCAAGTTTATTGAAAGTTTCGTTTGCAAAACCCGTCCAATTCCAAACATTTCTTCGGCCTTTAACCGGTTGTCAACCAAGCTCGGCTGGCGTTTGGTTCATCCGTGTCGAAGCAGTGAAGGGAAGATCGTAGAAGAATGCTTTTTTGGGAAGAAACGAACAGTTTTGGAAAGAACGACTTATACACAGTCCTGTGGAGGCTTCTTCCCGCGTACGCCTTTTTGCGCTCCGCAGCTTAACAGTTTTTCGGTGACACTTTCGCAAAGGTGTGGTGTGTTTGTGTGTGTGTGTGGGAAGCATTTTCCAGTGTGGTGACTTTTCGCCGGCAAAAGTTCGACGGCGTCGAAGATGGCCGGGAACTTTCGAAACCCCGTCAACAATAGTTGTGGCCTCATAAATAACTCAAAAGCCACGGCTCGCTCCGGAACGGTCCCGACGGTTGATTCGAGTGGATACCGGCGAGAGTGCATTTTAGTTTGCGTTGTGAGATTCGTGGAGATCACTTTTTGGGGGAAGGGAAGATAAGCAAGAGAGCACGGCGTGGTTAAGAGGAAAATATTTCACGCTTTGCTGGAAGCGTTTTACCCTCGAACTGTGTGCCGACCGCATGGACAGAAGATCGGAGAGGATTTTAAGCGTTAAACAAATACCGATTGCATGTGAAAAAAGGTTGTTTGAAAAGACGTTCGAGCTTCGAGTCCATTCTTTTAATTTGAATAGTTTTTTTTTCTCTTTAATTTTCTATTTCTTTTAAAACATCTCTTCTTCTTCTTCTTCTTCTTCTTCTTCTTCTTCTTCTTCTTCTTCTTCTTCTTGTTCTTCGTTTTTCTATTCTTTGAGTCTCTTTTTTCCAAGTCCTTGATTTTCATCCTTCTTTTTCATTTCCTAATTTCTATTAATGTTCGTGTTTCTTTATAGTTTTTATTTGATTTCGATTTTTTTGGATTTTCCATTGAATTATCTTTTTGCTTTTTTTATGTAAATATTTATCACATGTTTTCTAAAATCTTACTTTTTTTTCATTATGCTGTACACCTACAAACGTTTGTTTTCCGTCGTTGTTTTATTACATTTTTTTCTATTTGTAATCGAAGACTGTTAAATGGTTTTCATCATGTTGTTTACCTTTTTAACTAACTTAAATTTTTATTTTATTGATGTGAAACAACTTTGGATTTTTTCTATTATTATAGAATTTTATTTTTGAATTTTTCGTAAATTTATATCGTAACTTCTCCTATTTTGTTCTTTATTTTCCTAATTTATGAACTTATTATTTTTGTGACGAATCATTTTGTGTGTTTTTGCTCAAATTTATTCCAGCCTTTGTATGCTTTCGCTTATTAGCCTTCAGATAATTTATTTTACTTTCTGTGTTTACTCTAGATATGATTTAAATTATATTTGCATTAACATTCCTTAGCTTCTTTGACTGTGAATGATGAAAATAAAATATAAATACAAACCGATATACAATATGGTTAAAAATGAGACAATCAATAAGGTCTTCTAAACACATTTGCTAATGATATCGAATGACTTGCCTGTGCCACAACACCAATCAAATTGGTGGCTCATGATTTTCCGAACACTGAAATCTTCGGTAGAACACGAACGGAAAACCCACAAAAGATGGTTTTGATTGTTGGCGTTTGCTTACATCTCAAACCCGAACAAACTTTACTGCCGAATGCTTTGTGACATTTTGAAGTTTTCCATTTCTGCAGTCCAAACACAGCTCGAAAAGAAGTTATTGCCACGCTCGGTGGCACGATGTTGTCAATGTTTTGACCTATTCTTGTGAAACATCTCGAATGAACACACACACACACACAAGCTCCCGGTCACAAAATTTGCTACCTCAAAAATTCCTTAGCCTTGTAGTGGAGATTATACTTCGAGCTTTACCCGGCAAGGAACAATTCCTTCCCCGAGGGTACTATCGAGAACGTTGTGGATCGTTTTGTGCGTTGGTAGCGTTTTTCGCTACCGTCACGCTCGTCACGCTGTGTAAATAGGAGGGCGAGAAAAGTTTGTACCCTGTGATTTAAAAGTTTATCCGGTGTGTTCACCGAAAAAACACCCAGCAGAAGGAGGAGGAATTTGGTGGATATTTTGAACGCTGGAGAAACAATGTCTATAACCAGTGAAGCACTCGCGCCCGTGTGCGTGTGCTGTGTTTGACAAACTTTTTCCCCAAACTAGAACACAAACACTAGCATGCGATACCCAAACAAACAGTGGCAACGGAACGGAGAAGCTGAAATGATAAAATTCAATTACTTCGGCGGACTTTTCGGTGCTTCGTCAAACGTCAGCAAAGGTTAGGATGGATAGATTGGTGAGCATCAAGGGTGCCACCCAAGCGAAATATGTTTTACGGATGGGAGTTTTATTTTTCTTCACGGGCCGGCTGGCTGGCTGTCGGATGAATATAGCAAATCAAATTACATCAGTTCGAGTTCGGTGCTGATCAGGGGCGAGTTGCTGGGGATTATGGGCAATGCTTCATATTATCCTTCCCTCGAGGGTGGCAAAGTTGTAAGCTTGCGTGTGCCATTCTTGGGAGGGATAGAGATAATCTAATCTCTTTTTTCATGTATATTTTTTTGCTTCACGTGGATTCTTATTACGATGACATTGAGCAGTATTCTCAAAGGATCAAAATCGATTGATGTGTGGGAAGGCTTTTGTGGAAATGATTATTTGTGTTTGAGCAAGTATTTAATTAACTCCAGTCTTAATACAATGTTTTATCTTAAGAATTATATTCGATTTATTGATGGGTGATTTCAGGTGGCGTGCACTTATTAAATGTAAATAAAACAAGAATGCATCTCAGTAGCTAGATTATTGATAACGATTTTACCAGATTAAATTTTTTCAAGATAAAAAATGCCTGTGAACGATGTTTTAAACTATATAGTTTTTCAAAAACTTACTCATCCTAAATTATAATAGCAGGACCTTATTCCACACTATCAGTACAAAAGTTCTAGGGAATCAATTGCCTAGAGTGAAGAAAAGTCCTTTAATCATTACTGAACGTAGTTATGTGGAGATATTATCTCTCTCTCTCTCACTCTCTCTCTATCTATCTCTATCTATCTCTCTCTCTCTCTTTGGCCTAAAGATTTCTCTTAGGTCATTCCAGCCATTTCAAGCTTACTAGACTTAATGATAATGATAGTTAGCTAGTCAGCTCTCACTACGAGGGAACGGTCCAAAAGGGATTTGAACCCTGGTCCTGCCGTAGAGATAATCGGCATATTCATATTGTTGAACTTAATTCTTTTTTTATTATATTCGCTCTGATTAAACTGCCAGTGCTTTACCGATTGGTATAAGCTTCCAAGAACTCTGCAATATTGCTACTAGCAAGAAGTCGTGAACAATCCTCCGATTGACCGCAGAAACTGCACAATTTCTCGCAAGTCGTTTTGTGAACAACGATGCCTTCCTGGGATTTGGAACAATTAAATTTGTGTTTGGAATCCTCGTCTGGCGTAAGCAGTGCCATTATTGAGAACCGAACCATTTTGAATCTTCCCAGAAGTCATCGTAGGAGTTATTTTCGGAGTAATGCTTCATTTTCAGGCCTTCTTTTTTCGGACTTAAGTTGTTATTTTACCAAGTGTTATTTTTGAAAAAAAGTAACACACGTTTATTAATACCATGTCGCTATCCAGCTGCTTTCATAGAAAACTGTGGTATACATTAAAAATAATGGTTTATCCCACAAACCATAGCTTAAAACAATATTGGTTTATTCTCAAATTATTATCCCCATAGCAGAAGCCTTCTCAGATGTTTTTCTAAAGTTTTCGCACTGCTCGTATTATTCTTTGAATCCGTCCAGAAGATTCCATTTTAATCAAAATGTGTCGTTTTGTTTTGCCCTTCACAAAACCAACTGGCAAGTGATTGCAAATTAAATTAAACAACCTGCAGCAATGGGCTACTGAATCCGGGTTTACCTTTTAGCCGTGGCTGTTGATTTAAGCGCACAATACGAGGAGCCCACACCCAGCAACAGGGGCTGGCATAACTATGAGACGAACTAGACTAGGCGGCTGGTAGTGCTAGTGATTTGTTTCGAGCGAATCTTGCCGGTACTACACTGAAAGGCACACAACAAATGGTGAAATGGGTTTGGTTTTGAGTGTACATTAAGTAATTAATCGAATTTGCCAGCCGAAAGACGACGGTACCTGGGTTGGTGTTTGGTGTGATACGTCGGTGTGGCACAGATTCAACTGGCACCGAGCTAGGCGTGCTGGTGGGCCTTATTTTGATTGGGCGCAGGGAGTGAATCGCGTTTGGTGCCATAAAACGCTACGCGGATCAACATTTGTTCATGTAATTAAAAGCGACGTTATTGGGCGAAATCTGTTCCCGCTGGTAGAGCTATAATTATTTTAATTGGAAATCATAAAACTTATGTTTGCTTTTTAATCTCCCCTTAAAAAATGGCCGCTATTAAGTATACCATAATCATAAATAAAATCCAAATTATACATCAGCTCGGTAACACGAAGAAATTAACGTGGACCGTCGACACACTCTCAGCTAGCTTCGGTGTTAGTTTTCCCCCGTTTTCCTCCTCCAGACTGTCGGAAAACTGATGGATTGTGCTTGGGAGCAGATTTCAGCACCCGATAGGATGTTTAATTGAATAATTACTAACCCCCAAAAGGGTTGCCGAAGAAAAGTGCCCACCGTAGACGTGAGCGAACCGTGTCCGACCCAAACAGGAACAGAAATGCGAGAGAGCGAGAGAACGCGCGCAAACTTATCGCTTCCTTCCGGTGAAACCTTTCCACCAACCCGACAAGTCGTCCCAGAGCAAAGAAGCTGAGGTGAGAAAAATATAATAAATTTACTCCACTCACGGCATGAACACGAGCACGGCGAACGTTATTCCGTTCTGTTCTCTGTGTGATGTTATACTCCCATTAGACAGTGTTTCCGGCCACCGGAAGCAAACGAAATAAAGCTCCTTTTTGGGTTGGAACAGTCAGCGCCGAAAGGAATGTTTTGTACACCACTTCTAATCGTGAACTGTGGAATGGTTAGTCGGTCGGCCGTCGGAAGCACACAAGGGAAATTAGGGATGGCCCAAAATCCGGTGTACGATCCACCGGTCGAAACTACGGGGAATTCATGAATGATAATAGATCCTTGGTTTATTGTTGTTGCTGTTGCTGTCTGCTTCACTCGCTATTCCCTCTTGAAGGCTTTCTTTTCCGGGCAAAATAAAAAGATTCATACACGTCCTTTGCTTGGTGGTTCTATGCTTCGTTTGTGCAATAGTGATAGCGACGGGTTTACCTGTTTCGATCATAAATTAAAACCGCAAGGAAGTAGATTAAATTTATGTCCGCCGCTAATGGAAGGGGCGAGTAGATAATGAAAGGATTCTCGTGGAAAGCGTTTGTGGAACGTTGGCGATAGAGATAATGCAATTCCAGGGGTCATTAGGTGGTTGCTTGAGTGGATGTTCATTTCTATTTGCTCGTTTAGGTTTTAAAATAATGAAATGAAAAGCTTGCTGTCAATTGGTAAACCATGATGCTTCCTTGAATCCTAGAATTTATTTATACGTTTAATCTTTCCACGACTTTACTTCGTCTTTACTTAAGAATAATTTTACCTTTGTTGTTGCTTTAGGATAAGACACTCAAGAATTCTTCAAAATTTACGTCTTTCTGCGATCAAAAGTCAGTCAAAATACCTCCCGTAACATACCAAACTACTGAGAATGTATGGGACGCTGACAGTCTCAGTACTCACATGCGGAGCTGAGACAAAGACTTTGCTTAAAATTTACAAACTCCTTAGTTGTGGTGGAGAATGATGATGGATGAGCAGTTTGAATGGTGGCCTCCATGAATTGTTCGGTGACCTAATCATGCTGCTAGACTCACCAGGCTACGATGGGCTTATCATGTCCTTGTAATGGCACTAGACATTCCAAAATGGAAAGTCTTTTTAGGCCACTCGCCGTTTCATAATAGTGAGTTCATCGGTGATACGCCATCGGGGCGAGTTGGACTTGTCAGGCTCCGGTGGGCTGATCATGACATGAGAGTGACACTGGATGAGTCAGACAGTAGGTCTTTTTAGGCCGTCTGCATGGACAGAGGAGGCCCAAGCTGAGATGGATTGATAGCGTTGAGGCATGCTCCATAAGGGAAGTTCAATTTTGACCAAGACTGCGACGCGGTTGTTGCGCCAGATAAGTAAGAAAGTGTCTTACTTATAATAATTTTCCGATTTTGTGGATCGGGGTTGTTGGATTGAATGATTTTAGGATTTCCAATACCATGAAATATTTACTCCAAATTGTATGATCACAACGGTTTAATCCCCTGGGGCAGTATGGTTCGTAACCATTCTAAATAGCTGCTGAAATGTGTATTACCACCGTAAGCATTGGATTGAAATTAGGTAAGGTAAATCCTGATCCAACAAACTCTTCATTTTCAACCATCCGCAACCCAATTTCTGATGAGCCGAAGCATCCGTTTTTCCACTTGTTCGCTTCGGTTAAAACTATTTTTCTCCATCACGTTCACATCCACCCGTTTCGATTGCTCTAGGAGGGGCGTTAAATTGTCCACGGGCTTTTGTGCCGGATTGCCCTGGAACAGTATGCTTTGCCAAAGCCAATCAGCCAACAGATTCACCAACAAACCAGCAAACCATTACGGGAACTTTTTTACCCCACCCCATCCACACTCACCGTTCGATGCAATCGGACCTCAATCGGATGAGGTGGGTTGAACTGCTTTTCCGAACCCTTTTTTTTATCTCCTCCTTATTTCATTTTTCGGATAAGATTTCAAAGATTTCATCGTTCGCTGAACAAACTTCTGCCAAACGAGTGTTGTTGAAGTCATTGCCGAGCTTCTCATCGGAGGGTACTCGATCGTAACACTCGATCGAAAACGAGTAGCTCGTAATTTGATCCGGGTTTGCTGAGCCGTCCGACGGTGTCATGGGCGGTAGCAAATAGTGTTTGCAATTCCAAACCCACCCTACTACTTGAACGTTACGCCAGGATGGTGCTGGAAACGGAATGCTTCAACGCAACAGGATAACCACTTACACCGCACGTGGTGTGAAAATGTACTTCTTTACGGTTGTTGGCGTGGAACAGAATTGTTAATACAGAAGGAAAAGAAAATTGGAAGGCAGATAAATAGGATGAGTAGCAACAGAAGTTAGTTTCCACTTGCGTGTCTTTCACTCTCTCTCTCTCGATCTCTTTTTCTTAGCGCAATTGCATTTAGTCACAACCCTACCGGTAACAGATGGGTGAGGAAAATAAATTGATCCTGGCAAGTATCGGTTTACGATTGGGAGCGAAGATGGCGTGAAATTGTTCGCTTTTCGTACAACGCTAACTTTCAACCGCTGTCAACCTGGTGGCCGTTCGGCTTCGGGTTACCTTTGCTGCTGCGTCCATTACGCTGTCAGTGGTATTCTCGGCGTTCGTGCGATGATTTTCTGAACCTTGATAGCGTAGTTAGAGGTTGTGGTCGCTTCCAGAAACTATTGACAAGTTGAAAGCAAGAGAGTGAGAGAGTTGAGTGCTAGTGCTCTTGCATCTCCTGTGTAATGGTGTTTTCATGCTTTAACTTTTAATTGAACATGTTTAGTAATTGCGTTAGTGGTAAATTTTTCTCGAGGAAATATAAAGAGAAGTAAGAATGTGATGGATGAAGTAAAGTCTTAAGTGTGCGTTTTGGAGCGTAAAACCTTTTAGCGATGAATAATTATATTAGCGAGAAGAAATCTTTTCAAATTTTCCCAGTTGGTGGATAATTTATTCATTTTCTCTCTCCCAGTAAAAGTTTCCTAAATATGCTGACGTTGGAAAGTGTCAAATCAAAGAGCAACGTTCTTTCGTTCATATAACCACAACAAGCTAAGTCGTCAATGGTCAGATTCTGTCTCTTACCAAACCAAACCTTGGTTTACCGCAGCTTTATTCTTCGCTTCCTGTTTTCTGTTTTCTCATCACGACAAAAAAAAACCAACGAAAAGTAATTGGTTGTGAACGAAACATTGCCCTAAAAATAGGCCCGGTCAGTTTCTGGGCCCAAAAAGCATATTACTCCAATTTATTCCTCTTACTTTGGCTTTGGAGATGCGCAAAAACCTGGGGAACGTTCCATTTTATTCAATACTCAAATTCGTTTGTGCTTCAGCGCGTGGAAAGCGCCCAGCAGACGAGATTGTGGTGAGTTATTGCAGCTATAAAAAAGCGTTCCAACTCGCGTGAGTCTATTAAATGGGAAAAGCAAGAAAGCATTTCGTGCACGGGAATACGGGACACACCACAGGGAAACAGCGCAACATTTGCGCTTCAAAATCACACCCAAAAACGAGTCGGGTGTAATAGATTGAACCAAGAGGTTAAAGTTTACACAACAAAGTAAATAGAAGAAAAAAGCAAACGACATAGTCCATCCGAGCTGTACAATGTTTGTGGGTTCGTCGTGAACGACCAGGCGTCTCCATCAATGTACGCACGGGTGATGGAGACGCCTGGTAGCTCACATTTCTTTAACCATTTTTTTTCGCTGTCGTTGTGGTATGTTCCAGGGTTCGTTTAAAGACACCCGCAGCCACCTGCAGCAGGTTATCTTAAGCAGATGGCTCAATTTTCTCGTGGCTTTCGTGGTTTTATATTTGCCCAAGCTTTACGACCCGTTACGATTTATCCTTGCCTAACCCACCCACCACTCGGGAACCGCTCGGGGAAGTGTTAATATAATGTTTGGGACGTGTTTTACCACCGTGTTTCGGTACTTCCGACGACGAATGATACGCGAGGCGAGGTCACATTTCTTGCTCTGCGCTGTAACCGTTACACCCGGTTGTGCCCTTCGGTGGTAAACTTTTGTCGGGATTAGGTCCCACTTTGGCGATTTTATCCCACACAGGCCACAGGCTGGAGTTTACGAGCAAGGTTGTGCAAGCATCCTGTCTTAGTTTGCTCATTCTGTGGTGGGGTTTTCAGCCTGTCTATTTTATTTTGGGGATAGCTTTACTTGTTCGATATCACAGAACTTTCTTCAACTTTCCAGCTTATCCATCGGATCTTTTAGGGATGTTTCTGAAGATAAAATAGCTCTCGTGCGTAGACGAGAAGCAATTTTTTGAGAAAGAAACATTTGACGAATTATTACTGTTGTTGTGTGTGTGTATCATTGACTAGCGAAAAAACCCTTAAACAATCCATAACATTACAAAAGGTACAAGAAAACATCTTCTCTCCCCACGATCACCCAAAAACACGATCACCAGCATTGTCACGGATTGTTAGATATGTTGTCTTGTGCCTCGTAACTTCCTCCACCGTCCCTCGGTTGGATGGCACTCAAGCAGAAGAAATCCCGCCGAAGCGTGTAAGGATTTGTGGTAAACGCGTGTTGTTTGTCCCGTTGGGAGGGTTGCTGCTGCTCCGTGGAAGGATATTTTATTCAGCAATCCCGAAAAATAGAGTTAGTCCATCAGGCGGTTGGAAGAAATCCGAAACCTGGCATCGATATTTCCAGCACGTTCCATTCTGTCGCCTAAACCGTGTACGCACTTCGTGCATTCCGTCGCAAATTGAAGCAAAGAAGTGAGCTTCTTCGCCGTTGTGCGTTGACGAATGGCAGAGAAGATTGCAGGAGCTGATATGAGGAGCGGTTGGAAGTGTTCGTAAATAGCAATAAAGGGGCTGCTGCTGCTGCTGCTGCTGGTTGTGATAATGTGCTATGGAAAGTGGTGTGAAAGCGTTTGAAGCGTTTTGGCGGTGTATTTTGGAAGGAGACAGTTTATTTTCGTCTCGAGTTCCGTGCGGTGTGAATAATTCATTTCGCACCACCAACACGTCGTACGGGTTTGTCTGTATGATGTATGATGTGTGTTCCCGTTCTAGCATGCTGGACTCGGTGGAGTTGTGTAGTGTATTGTGTGCCATGTAGTAAATGGGCCAAGGGTACAGATACAGAGCAAACATCAAATCGACTGTTGGCTTGACGTGGGCGGTGGCACTTTGTCTTGATGGCGCACGAGATTGTGCTCGGGCACTCGATGGTTGATGGGATGATGTACTAGAATGGAACAAATTGAGCTTTTGAGCGAGTGATGGTGGTGGGAAATGTGATTATGCTAGGCTAAAGAGGATCAGCACGAATGGTTAAATTATGAATAGTTCCAGGAATTGCTGGAGATTGTTGTCGGTTGTGCTTGTGATAATCCAATTCGGGAAATAAAACGATCTGCAGGAAGTGGGGCGAGTTGTTCTGAGTTTTTGTATTTTCCTTTGGGGGTTTGTAGTTAGATGATTAACTCAATCTGACATACGAGATGCTAGTGTGTATCTTTATTAAACCTTTGATTTGAGAGTTGAGCAATTATAGACCGTTAAATGTTGGTAATTGTGTTATGACTTAGTAATGTTTTTTTTAATGGAGTGCGCCAAAAGCTTTTACCAATACAGATACTCTCTAAGAATATTTTTTTCATTCTCATTATGGACTAAGTTTAACATATATTTGAAACTTCTTGTTCCTCACATAGAAGGTGGCTAGCAATCAGCGTCCCAAATCACAACCCTGAGGAGGTCCTTTGGTGATATTTAATGGATAGAATTTTTGTCTAAGGTTTACGCTTTCATGTGTTTACTTTCACCCATTCTGACCACTGATAACTTAAGTAGTTGAACGTGGTTGTAAGGATGATTCTGACCAAGACCTTTCGCTTTGGCCTTAAGAGGTTGAAAGATTAAAAGTTTCTGGTTTCATGAAATTCATTTTATTCATTAATATTTAAATACATATATTTTAAGCCTATATTGTTCTGAGAGAAATCTCAGACGACTATCCATTAACGCCACCAACACAGGGCTATAGGACTGCACCGGATGTTTAAGATAATAAAAATCAGCAATCAATTGTGTTGTAATGTGAGTGTTACAAAACTATTAACTATTTAAGAAACTACTGAGTGAACTTCAATATTTTAGCTTTAAACTTTTCCTAATCCATCCATTTTGACCATTTCTGGAAGGAGAAACAAGTCATCAAAGAGCAGCAAACATGTTTCCTTAAATCGGTCCAGGCATTCATTGCATTACTACCTCAACTTTTAAATCAATTAAATTACTATGTAAACTCAAAAGAACTCTATGCTGTTAACGTCATAAAAAAGAGTCCCAGTCCATCAGTGTTTTGACATAGTTTGACAGAAATAAAAACATAGCACTTCGTTTAAAGTTCGGTTCGGAGAATCGTTTTATTTCAACACTACAATTATTATAATATTAAAATCAACATATTCCATATCTAGTTACGAATATTTTTTAATAAATTGCAAAAATCTAATACATTTCTTTATGAACTAAAAAAAATCTAATACATCTTCTTTTGGTGTTGTTGTTAGAATAGAGATAATGCTTTCAGTAAGCTTATGAACAACGATGGAATCCTAACGAATTGCAATCCATAATTAATGACGCTAGCTACACTCTACGAAAATGGCAATAATTGGGAGCACAGATTATCGCATGATATATTAACGTGTGCCACTTACACCGGCCAACGAAAGCTGCCTTACAAGCGTGAAATTAAATTCGTTCATCTCTCGGAACGTATCGAATCACCCGAAGCACAGCAACCCGAAAATGGAGCGTTCCCATCTCATCGCCATGGGAAGAAAGTTCCATACTAGCTCGTTGCCGAATTAATTATGCTCGCGAGTGGAACAATGTTCGCACGGGAATTCACACACTATTTACCGTGGGGCTGTATGTGGGTCAACTGTGTTATCTCCCGCGCTATGTCAAATCTCTCCACCTTCCCATGTGTGTGAGTGTGCTTGTTGAGCCGGATGTAGAATCCAAACGATGCCAACCCATCCCGGGGGCGCTATGTTTAATGCATGCGAAACTCATTAGTTGGGTGACGTTTGCACAAACCCATGCTTGAAACATAGCACCAGTTTCGCTAGAAGTAGTGGTGCTGGTAGTAACAGGACGTTATTTGCTGCTGAAAAGACGCTGTTTGTGTAGCTGCATAAGAGAACGGTACGATGTGACTGCTGAACGAACGTGTGGGATTGAGAATTCGTAAATTTATCCATTTTATTCGTTCGTTGCGTTTCTTGCTGTCGTAAGGCAATTGTTCTTCCTCCACTTTAATCTTCATTCCTTGCCCGTTCTGGCGGTGTCGTTGTTTGGAGCTGCAATGCAAACTGACAGCGACTGTCAATCGTGCGGCGCTGTGCGTTCCTCTTGATTGAATTATCTCATCCCCTATGGTTGTCGCTTGTGGTTTTGCCATTGTTTGCCATTTCCAATTATTGATTGAGTTGCTTCTGGGTTTTCCTGCTTCATTTTATCTGTATCCAAACGAGAACCTTTTTTTTATTTCCACAATGGCAGTCTTGTCAAACATGGTGGCCTATGCAGTGGAGTGGAGCTTTTTTTCTTCTATTTAACCTTACTCTTTGAAACGTGTTTCTAGGGACAGGCATGTCGCAGTACATTTTCTGTCGAGTTAAAAAAAATCCTGAACCGTGTTCACCAGTTGATGGACATGCACAAGCCGGTCATCAATCTCGTTCGCGGCATGGATTGATTGGGTAAGAAAACCCGTAGCGCGAGGATTTGAACACGAATTATAAAGGGCACACGGACACAGAGGACACACTTTTTCGGCGGGCTTTTTGTGAACATGGACAACGGAAAACTTTCACTGGTGAGTGTCGTTTGTGATATTTGAGAAATCGTGAGAAGGAATAAGGCATAGTTTCATGTTAGCTTAGGGTGTGTGTAGAGTGGATATTCGTGTTAGCTAGAATGACACTTGTTGCATTTACGAATGGTTTTCTTAGGGAGGATCTCATAAATTTTTTTAAGTCAAGAGCGACACAATCTTCCAAGGTAGAAAAATCATTGAAAAAATACTTTGAAAGGTATGAAATGATCTCATAGTAAAAAAAAATACATGAATTTTTTGAAAGTATTCGTTACTTTCAGTAAGTTAGGCTCTTGCAACATAGCAGTCCATTTCTCATGATTAGCAGCCGTTTTGGTGGCCGAGGCGCTAGCGACGCTAGTCTTAACACAGCAGGACAGCACGATTATGAGGAGCCACATACTAGAAATCAAATGAAAATAGCACTAGAAAAATAGTAACAATTTTCTTCACAAGTCTCAGTCAGAATCGCATGAGACTGCTCTTCAAGAACATTCGTTGTCATGCTCATTATCGACAAAGTCTTACAAGTATTCTTCTGCTTTTTATTCCTCGCAAAAACGGTGAGTTTTGAGTACGAATCGATCCTAAATCCTAAGGGACTGCTTCTATGATGTATAAGGATGGAGGTTTTGCCTAAAGTAACAGCATTCATCTCCAGATTTATACAAGTTTCGATGTTAAATGGTCTTGACCTTAGACCTCATGTTCCACTGACTTCATTGAACCCATAAATAGTCAACTAGATTAGTTGAAGTCTTCCTCCTTGTTTCGAAGTACGGTCCGCATTGCAATTCATCAACGCCTCATTTTGCTGGACCATCGATAACATTCAGCCCCATGGATCATAAAGGTCACGAAAGTGCTGCATATTTATCGTTGAATCGGTTAAGTCATTGATTTTAGGCTACTGTCTTCATACGTCAGGCACAGGAGATTTTTTTTTGTTTAAATTTCGTTAAGAATAAAAATGAGCGTAGTTATATTTCCTTAAACTGCTTGAATTATGTATTTTATTGCTTTCTTTAGAAACGGTCTTTTTTAACGCACAAACCAGGATATCAACATGAAGTCTAAAGCAAATAATTTAAATATGACACAATACAATCTCACAAAACAATCTCAGAAAAGCGGTACAACTGCAGTCATTCTGCACCAACCGAAAAACGTTACCAATGTACACGCAATGAGATTTTATTTCACCGCTATCTGAATCTTCAATGGAAGAAACTAATCCAAGCTAACATTGTGACACCCGTGTCAACCGCATGGCCCCTGTTAACTGTTTTCTCCGAACGTAACCTCAACAGGCAGTGCCGTTTCGTTTTTATGTTCCGTCTCGCTGCTGTCGTCCATACCGAGCTCGTCAACGCTAATCGGTTCCGATGGCCAAGGGGTTGAATGGTGCGCGACCATTTACGATGGACATAAGTTATCGCGGTAATCAGATTACATCATTAGGGAGCAGTGGCTCTCTGTTTACGTTCTCGCACACATGTCTCCATCCTGATCGAGGACGGCAGGTCCTTTCAGAGCCGTTCATGCGATTGACGCTCAAGGGACAAACGGATGCGAGGAAAACATAATAACACACATTCCACTTTCCTGCTCTAGACACAAAACAAAACAAAACTAAGCGAAAATAGAAAAACCTGCGTGACGCAGCACGATTTAAGTTTCGTTTTTCATACCATGCTGCAGCCTTTTTACTCTTTTCACCCCAATCAACTCAACTCAACACTGGATGGGCTTCGAAGAGGGCTTCCGAAAATGGTCCAAAAGACCGCTCGACTCAAACTACTGCCCCAACAAAAAAAGGGATCCTCCAATCGGAAATGGAGCGAGTCAATTTTTATGTAACAGATTGTAAGATTATTTCGGTTCCGTTTCGTTTCATTTCGAATTCTCTTTCAGCCTGTGTCAAGCGAGAAAGAGCAAGAGAAACGACCAAGCTGATTGGGTGGTCCATGGTCGTCCCTTGTGTGCCCCCGTGCGGCCGCCTCTTCCGGCATTTTTGTTTGCATTACGTGAGTGTCCGGCGAATAAATTGTATTAGCATCATAATGGAATAATATGGATCAACACTCGCCCGTCGCTCTCGTCACCGCCTTGCACTTCCTTCGCCACACACAATTCCACTCAAGCCATGCTAACATATGCATACATAACCTGGTCCTCGGCTCATTGCCGTACGCTTTCTCTCCTTCCGACTGCTCCAAAGAACCATTTAGTTGAAGAGACATGCATCAAGCGTACGCTTCTTAAGCGGCTGTACAAGCACCGGCACGATGATGATGATACTGATGACGGTGATGATGATGCAAATCGGGGGCCAGAAACGACAAGCCATGGTAAAATGTTGCACGAAGTTTAGCGTTTCAGCTGTGCACAGTGGGTTTGGATGGGGATAAAATTTTGAATTTTTACTTTGAGGTAAATAGTTTGTAAATATTTTTGTATTTTTGTTGGTGCAGTAAAATGAAACGTTTCGTAAGAGTGGATAGACGTCCAATTCAAATTGAAAATAGAAGAAAAAAAATGTTCAAAGGGTCTTGATTTAGTGAGATGGTGATTAAGACTGAATAGTCTCTTCATTTTTAGTATTTATTTTCGTATAGAAGTTTTTGCATTAATATATTAAAATCTTAAATTTTACTATTTTAAATGTTTATTATGTGTTTGATCTTTGCTTGTTACTGAACCAGAGATACCAGGCGCCTCCATCAATATGTTCGAGACTAATTTGAAGGATAAATGAAACATTGAACCTTAGATTTTCATAACTTTATTATGAAACATTTGTTCATCTTTCTTTCTTAAAAACATGGTAGAACAAGAAAGCGTTTCTTATTTATATATTTATTTATATTTTGTTTATTTGTGCTAGAGCTGCTTGAACGGCTTAAAGAAAATCTTAATCTCTATCACAATCCAATTTGTGTCCAGCGATTCCCATTGTGCCCCCACTAGGAAAGACAAATGGGTGATGATGATACCTACGAATGGTAAACATTTTCAGTTACAACTTTTGCCCCATTGGAATCGACAACGTCCAATATGTCTAGTTTGTTGGACAAAAAGTTTTACTGATTCTTTCCACCCATTCCCGGTACTTTTGATGTGTGGATCAGCATAATATAGTTTACGAAATGAAACTTTACATCAAACCTGGTTGAAGTGGATGGAGCGGCAGCTCCTGGGGATGGTTTTTCAATCTCTGCCCTCCAGGGTGACAGTCCCTGAAGTGATGAAGAGCCCTTCGGCGAGTGTGTGACAGGCGTAGCAACGGGTTTTCTGATTGACAGCGGTTTCATTAGATGCGCTCTTATTTATGCATTAGCGTTGGCAAGTAGACCACCCTCCGAGCTACTGAGTAGCAGCCGTAGCAGCCGTAGCAGCCAGCGGTCTGTGGTCTTGTCCAAAAGGGCGGGTTAGAGTCAGCTATTCAATCACAGTGGCATAACTTTACATAAGTTTCATGGTCAAAATTGATGAGGGAATTGTTGGTTTGTGGAAATTTGAGCTGGGTATTTTAAGAGATTTTTAGGCCTTCCCTTGCAAACCCCAAAAACGACCACCAAACGATCATGATGAAATCGCAAAAGTTGTGTGTAATAAATTTGTACTATTCTCGACAAAAACACCCACCCAAGGTTCAGTGCTACATAGCTCAACGTCACGGTGTTACATTCTAACATAATTTCACCACAAATCATTCGTAACGATCGGGAAGCTTGCTCCGGGGAATGCATTGCCTCCGGGGGAGGGTGGGCAGATTCTAAGGATTTGATTGATGCCTTCGAGGTATCTTGTCTGTTTGCGTCACTGAAAGATGACACCGAGTATTGCAAACAACCCAAAAACACACTCTGACATTGATGGGTCATTGTCATTGGTGCGGCAGAACGTGCTACCGAGCTTTCCCGGACGGACCGTTCGAACGTGTGGCTGTTGATCTGGTCGTGTGGCAGACAGTATGCGAGTAAATGTGAAATTGTAACTGTCAGTAAACCACTCACGTTCTGGTGCGTTCTGGATGCTTTGACATGTTTTCTCGATTGTTACGCCGGTGAGGTGGGTGAGTATGTGTGTGTTGTATGTGACGTATATGTCCATAGAATTGTTTGCTTTGCATCGTGACTCTGCATACATTAATAATTTGTTTCATAAAACGAAGTGAATGGTAGTTTGTTTGTAAATGAAATATAATTACGTCAATATGATTCATGAATAATTGAATAGAACTATAATTCTATTTTTAAACTTTTCTTTATTACCTTAAAAATAAACAGATTTCCGAATAGAAAATTAAATCATCAAATAATCTCTCTGAACCCCTTTTAACCCTACTCTACGGATAAAGCATCTAGATGCAAATATATATATATAATTTTCCCCACAACACAATTCCAAAAAATTCACAAACGAATATTAACTTAAAACAACAGTAAAACGAACGCTATCCATAGTTTTTGTTTGCTCTTGCACAGACCCATCGCCGCTCAACCGAACTGCTTTAGGCTCTTGTTTGTCATTCGCCGATGAGCCATGGCATTAATTAATAATTTGCGTTGAAAATAATTAGTCCCGTGAATCAGTGTCACCGAGAGTGATATCCGGCCGTGGTATATCCCAGCCGAAAAATTCCCCGTGTTCCCACCCTTGCCGGTAGCAGCAAGTGAATTAACTCAATTTGTGTGTTCATTTTCCACATGGCTGAAACGGTGTGGGGGGTGGTGTATAGGTTGGCGAAGGCTGGAGCAAAATAATTTAACTGATGATGGTGGTTCTATGCATGGCTTTAGCTGCACAGCAGGCCGACCGTCGTTTGAACTAATTTGACCTCAGATGTGCTTTAATTCAATAGCCTGAATGTATGTGGTGAGGCTTCAGTGGGGCTTTTTTGAAGCAGCGTTTGTGAGATTTATGAGCTAATTTTTGTTTGAGCTACAGTTCGTATGTAACTTTCAACTTTGGAATTTAATTTCATGCTTTAATTTTGATGGCTTCTATGGGATCGTGTTTTTCTTTCATGCCGTTTATGAAAAAGTATGTGGTGCTTCATGCAAAGAACTTTAATCCTTCCATTTTACAGTCCACCCGATCTGCATGGAAATTGTGTTGAGAAAATTAAAACCCATAAACCTTAATCCTTTCTAAACCTTACGCTGAGCATCGTTCCTTGCAACTCATCATTCGTATAACACGTGCGCCGGTCCATTTAGTTACTGCTAGGGAGATAATAATCGCATTTTCCTGTCCATCACTTTCTACACCTCTTCCGTCTGAACTAGGAAAAAAAACCTGCTTGGTCATCTTTAACAACATCACAACAATCCATAACCACACTAGATGAAGTTCCGCGTGATGTTCCCTTCCACGGCGCATGATGTGTAGAATGTTCTGGCTCGTTTTGGAAGGCTAGAGATGGCAGATAAGCGTGTATTTTATCACTCAATTAAGGTACATTTTTATAAACGATTGACGCGTGCTACTTTCTGTTGGATGGACTTCGGAAGGAAGAGACCTAGCTCGAACCAAGCATCATGAATAATAAATTACCCTAACGTAACGAGTGTTGTGAATATTCAATTTGAGACGAGTTTTTTACTATTTTTTATTGCTGAGAGAACATTTCTCGCAAGATTGCTAGGTGAATCTATTAAGAATATTCACCAAGAAGTTTTCAATGAGTAAGCCTTAAATGAAAATAGTTTTAAAATGATAGCTCAAGTATATTACTTTATTAATCAACTGAGGCAGTGAACAAGCTTTCGTACAAAAAGAAAGCTAGAACCCAGCGCTATAGCAAGCAAATTAAATCCAACCCTGAAGCACTTTTTTACACAGACACAGCTTATTCACGCATCAGTGATAAACTGTGTAACCTGATGAGCGTTTTAATTTCTGCCAAAGGGCGGCGAAATTCAGTACTCTTAAGACACTTGTCGGTACAGCTGGTTTTTTCGAGTAATTATTAGCATTCAAATGTGAACACTAACTGCTACGCTTGATCAGCAATATGTATCAGGAGCAAATATCTGAGAATTTACAGTAAAAATTATTTTAAAATAAAAAAAAGAAAACCGAAGACTAGAACCTCCTTTAAAGAAACTGTACACGCTGATAAAGATATTGGAATAGTAACCCTAGCCGGTCACTATTGTATGCATAGTCTACACTGAATCGCCGACTTTTCCGTTTTAATCGCGGACTTGACTTATTAGTCTTTGCACATTTCTTATATCCTCAAGCATTCTTATGTTGCCATGAGCTTTAGTCTAAGAATCTGTTTCTCTTTAGAACGAATCATTAAATCTGAAGAAAATGTAAAAGAAAGCCCCGCTTTTCAAGCGCTTAAATGTGAACTGTATTTAATTTGGAGTATTTTCTCTTCTACTGCTTTTTTGGCCAAACCAGATATTTTATTAACTGTGATAGATGATAGCTAAGACTAACATTATGCATATATCCATGGAAGGACCTGTCCAATAATTAGTTACTCTAAATGAAGGCTAAGAAGATCGATATCTGTCGTTGGTATTAATTTACCTCAGGCAGAAAGGTATGACGTCCGAGAGTAAAAATTTTTCTAGAAGGATTCAGAACACTCAAGCTGTAAAACAATGTCGCAAACAGTGGCGAATCAAGCCTATGGCAAGCCTCAAAAAATAAATGTAGGCCTTGAATCCGCTCGAGGATCTTTAAACTAGGACCAATGTTTGAGTCTCCTAATATCAGGACTTTTATTCGAGCAAGCCTAAGCGTGTGCTTATTCCACTAATCACTTGATACGTCATAGAACGCAAAGAAATTATAGCTTGATGCACATTTATTCAACCTTTGTTTACATTGTGCAATATTTTTTCCTATTTAAATGCTTGCCCCAATGAAGACTTGTCCAACTTGGAAACACCATTGCTCTTAGCAAAACATAAGCTACGATGTCTCTTCCTTAACTTCCGCCAATTTACATTGAGCAAACTACTAACTTTTGATCTATGTACTACAGTACAGGAGAAGACTCTTAAAATCCACTCGCAACGTTAAAAGCTTTCAAAACTCCTTACTAAAACTGCCATGCAACAAAGCTAAAAACCAGAAGCAGGCATACAAAACTTGTTGAAATTGAATTTCTACACCCCGAAGAAGCACCAAAACGGCACGAAAAAAAGACATCGTTGGACGGATGCTCACATTAGCCTTCCTGCAACTTTCAATTATAAGCAAACCTTCGAAAAAAGGAAAACGAAAAATCTTTTGCGCCCGTCTTCGCACGCAAGCCCCCTTGAGCTTGCTGTCCGTGTTAGCCGTACGCTCAACCGTCTTTTATCATTCGCTGCACTTTGCATTCAACGAAACGGTAAAGCGGTAGCTGCTGTTCCATTTTCCTCTTTTCTCCCATTTCATGCTGTTCACCGTACACTGAAACGATGATCTTTTCCCCCTCGGTGTTCGGTTGAACGTTTTGTTAAGCACAAAGACGCCGGTAGCATATTATTACAATCACGGCACTGGATACTGCACCGGAGAATTCTGCTAACGCATTTCATCAAAAGCTAGGAGGATGGTTTCAGTTTTGTGCGATAAGAAAGGCAAAAACGATGGGTGTTGAAAAGAAAAGGAAAAAGAGATAAGAAGCATTGTTGCAGCAAAAGAAGCTCATTGACTGACTGACTGATGTGAAGATGAAAGCATTATGTAGAAATGATCAAGAATTGCGAAACCGGGTTTGTGCTCTCGGGCTGCATATTTGCTGGAACTCGGTTCGTGTGACAGCGGGAAAGCGATTTTCCATAGCTTCGCGAGAATTATTATGTTTTCATCATGCTTGTGTGCAATGAAACAAAAACGCGTCCGAATGACCTCGTTGAATTGCTTCAATGTCGATTTGTTTGAAGCTATTGCAACGTGCGCTTCTCCGGGCAGTTTCCAGCAGCTAGCAAAAGTTATAATGGGCAACAAATGGCAAACTTCTTCTTGCAGCAGCATAATGGGAAGCGATGAAGGGGGAATTGCGCACCGAGCCGTTCACGTTTAGCATAACGATCAGACAAACTGGCTTCCTTCCACAAAGCAAATCTCTGTCGAGCTGTCTGCTGAAGTGCCAAACGACAGTCAAACTAGGCCATCACACTATACTCCACCGGGGGACGAGGGGCGCAAAACCATACAGAAAAGGCAGCTTATTGCTCGTCGTGGAAGCACTCGAACGAGTGGGCGATTTCTTTTTTGGACATTAATGAGATTTTCCTGTCCGGGGTTCCACTTGCTCGAGCTCGGAACCTCAGGCCGTGAGTAAAATGATTACTGTGTACCGGTGTTGAAATTGAATCCTACCGAAAGCTTACTGATAACGCGGGACTTTGCACGGTCAAACATTGTGCCAAGGAGCGGACGGTTGTGTTTAATAAATTTTCGTCAAATACACCATCTTTGCTTAATCTAGCGTTAAGAACGATCTGACCTTTGGCTTTGGTGTTAGCACAGGAGAAAAGTCAACTTGCTCGTTGTTTTGTTTATTCATATTTCCTGTTCCTGTTTCGTCATTCCAGCTCCGTACCACGGCCATCTAAAGTTGACCTATTTATAATGAAACAGGCCGTACAGGAAACACTCGTACTCCTATTCTTCACAACACACGAACACGCCTAAGAAGGATATTAAAAATAAAGCATTGTTTTCCGGAACGGGAGTATTTTTCCCCGGGAGCACTTCAACGGTCTCTTTCTCGTCCTTGGCAAGCGAAACGTCCCCTTCAAAGTAGTATGAGGCAGGAGGGTTTTGTGAAGCATAAATGTTTGCAGGCTGGCATGCTGGCGTGGTGGAAAATTTGATGCAGTAGAACACCGGCTGGCTTAAATCTCACGCGTAAACAACGCGGGTGGAAGAAAATGGGAAAGGGGAAGAAAATGTGCCGGGGGCTAACGTAAAGGTTAGGTAGCAAATTGGGCGTACCAATAACAATGCCAATAAATGCTGATGAAACTGATGATGATACCAGATGGAAGAAGGGAGCTTGCTTCAAAAATCATGCTGAAAACGACATATGATTTTCCATTTGGGAATTTTTGAATTGCTAGTAAGACTAAACGTGTTATTATTGAGCGATTTTTTAGAATATTCATGTTGAATATTGAATTACGAGAAGTGAAGATTAACATCCAAGTTCGAAATGCATCAAACCTAAGCTATTAACTCTTAGTAGATATCACACTGTTAGATTGCCAATTGAATCTTTAGCTCAGGTGACCCAGCCAATTCGTGTTGACGAAAGTTCGATGTTGCGTCTGAAGTGTCAAACAACATGTCAAATAAATTGAAGCCACTTCAAGACATTGGACTATCCACACCCGGGAACGTTGACACCATCTTCCGTTACCAAACATTGAATAGATTTCCATCTCATCTCCTTAACAATAATTTTTGGGAAGGGAAAATTGCGAGGACACTATCATGAATTAATTACAACGTGCAATCAGGCTGCACCCAAGTCCTAGGGCCAGTCAAGGAGGAATCATAACGGGTTTTGAGTATATTGTTGTTTTGGAAACTATCCAACCATCATCTTCCAACCCACTTATTTCGAAGCTCCTCGTGAGAGGCAATGCAGCTGCTTATATGCATTTCATTGCCAACAAGCTTTCATCATCAACATCCTATCGAAGTTCGACGCAGAAGACGAGTTATAATTTCAGATCATGACATAGGTAAATGTCGTTACTGTAAATTTTCATGTATTAAAAATATTTCTTTGAGCTTAACTTATTCAAAATCCACCTTGCTGAAATTTTATGTAAAATAATTTAGGTCTTAAAACATGAAGAAGAACACTATATGCACGAAAGTTTGGCAGATATAGGCTTTATATTGATACTCATTTAAGTTTTTAAATGATTTCGTAATAGACCTCAATATTGACATCCCCAGCTATGCTGTCATTGAATCGAAGTAAAGTTTACGGCTGGAGTTAAATAAAATTCCCCAAAAATAGCAAAGACATCTAACAATTCACTGAAATTTAGTATATATTGAAGCTGTTTTTATTTCATTTTTAACTTATTTACCAGTCTTTACTAAAAAAACAGCTAATAAATTTTGCTGACTTCAATTGGACCGAGCTTTGCTTATATTCAATAGAAATATTTATGAAACAGCTTTTTTCTGCAATAAATAAGCAAACATTCTTCTTTTAACTCGACGCTTTCTCCTTAGAAAATGTACCATTCACAACCATTCATCTCCCACAAGTAACATTTTGTTCTGGTCGCACAAGCCAATAACAGAAAACAAAAAGAAAAATAAAACAAAATTTACAAAGGAATATGCAAAATGGTGAGGTTTTCTTAGACCACAAAAGAATTGTACACCGTTTCGCAGAGAAAAGACCAAACGTCCAATTGCCGCAGGATATTGCGCTCTAATGAAAACATTTTCCCCTTGCGGAAGACAAACAATCGTTGACTGGATTAATGGTGACTTGACAGTAGACAGATTAAAAAAAAATCACTTCACAAAGAGATTTTAGTTTATATTGTTTGAAAGGAAAAATATGATTGATGTTTAAAAGAGCTATTTTAATATTTAATAAATAATTAACTTACCAACTAAGGTGTGGCCAAGAGTGTGTAATTGGGATTAACTTTCACACCTTGTTCTTACAGCAAAACCCCGTTCAACTAAAGTTATAAAACATTAACCGGAAACATCAACAGCACATTCAACACTTTCCGAGAACTTCATCCACCTAAGCACCGTTTAATTGCTCTTACCACGTACTACTCAACGCTGATGGTCGGTGGCATACCACAGAGCAGTGGAGAGAAGAGAAAAACAAAAAACACACAATTTCACCTCTAATAAAAATGCACTTTAACTGCTACCGTGGAACAAAATCTGGTTTCTAAAACCACCTGTACGTGTGTGTGTTTTTTCCACCTTCAAACCAGAATATCGGTTCTGTGGGCTCTACCTCCACCGTGGAAACCACCTCAACCGGGTGGTGGATGATGATTGCAGCGTGCAGCGATCCCTGAACACAAATTCAATTACCTTCGTAAATCCAATTTTAATTCACTTTCGTCGACAAAATCCACCGGAGAACACCGTGCAGTGGTTGCATTATCGCTCACCTGCCAACACTTTTGGCACACCAGCGCTGCCACTCACACGCACGTTCAAGCGCGAGAAGAAAACAGTAAAGGAAGAGCCGAGTTTCACCGTTGCTAATTTAGCGAATGGTTAAATATCTTTTTATCTGTGTATGTTTTCGGTGAGTCGGTTTGTTTTGTTGCACACAACGGCTCGTTCGCTTTACACTTCAATCTGTAGCTGTAATCACTTCGCCAAAGGAGACTTTAGTTAATCCTCGCACAAACCCGTACAAACGAACCGAATTTTCCTACTGAGCGTTGGTTTTTTCCGCCCATTTTCTCAGAGGTTTCCCGTTGTTTGATTTATGGAGCTATTTGACAAACAGGCACAACATAACACGGTCGGTTTGTACACATTCCTAGGCGAAAAGGACACCGCACACAATTTTGGAGAACATTTTTGTTTGTTTGTGTATGTGACTGTTTCACAGCGTGTATGTGTGACCCCGAAACGAAGCGTCGTCCGGTTTGTGGTTGGATCAGGCACGCCTTCACATTCGTACGGGATAATAATACCGGAACGGAACACATTTTTCGCTCACGTCTCTTGACACACTCGAGGTGGATGATAATACACACCGTGGAACGGTACTGCGATACACACCGATACACCAAATCCCATACGACACCGACACACCGTATCGGGCGAGACGGAAAATAGGATTAAGGATGGGAGCTTTGTTTTGTAATCAGCTTCGTGTAAGTAACACTTAATCAGTTAAGAGAAGCACATTTAAAGGTAAAACCTCCCTCCTTTTTTCATTATTATAGTAAAACTTACTTTAAAAAGCACACTCAATTACCTCTTTAAAAGCACATTTTTCTTCTAATAGTAAACACTCACACACGAATATAATTAAATGCAATCAAAAACACTTCATGCACAACACATTAACGTACACTTCAATATAGAGATTCCCAACCCAACTGCAGCCTTCACTGTGCACTGAAACCACAAAGCGCGCAGGCAGAGCACGGCGTATGTATGCGAGCTAAACCACGAGTAACGTTGAACTAACGGGCATGGAGATTTGTTTGTCACCTTGCAGGCCCCCGTGCACACGATCGTCTGCAACTTAACGAAGGTAACGCCGAACCAACATAACGAAACCCGAAGCATTCGTAGCATTCGTTCATTTGCAGCACGGAACTGAGAGCAGGAGAGTAAATTGAGAGATTGAACGCGTTGTTTATCCCATAAACTGCCAGAGCATGAGAGAGGGCGATTTTCTCGTCAAGAATTTTAATTCTCTTTGAGAGTGACGACCTCTCTCATCGCTTGTTTCTCGCTTGTTGCTATAGGATTCGAACAGCAATATTGGCGGGAAATGGGGTTTGTTTACGTCCCATGAACGCGTTGTTCGAAATTCGAACACAACGCTAACTAATCCCGGCTTTTCAATTGATGGTGGAGACGCATGGTTGTTTACGTTCATGCGAGCACGTGTTTTTTGGCTCAATTTCTAAGGCATGTATAAAAACATATTTACCAAAATAATGCAGTATTTTTCATTTTCATATGTGAAAAAAAAAATCCAAGGAAAAAAAAACCTATTATACATCTATATATTCCGATCCTTTATTTATTGTTATTTCTTTTTGAGCTGGTTTTTGTTCCTTTATTTTATTGGACAAAGTGAGTATCAGACATTTGCATTTGTATATTGGATATCTCTTCTTTTTCATTCAGTGTATTTGATTATCAAAAAAAAAAACTGCGACATAGAAACTTGTTAATCATTCGAAATTGACTTGAAATTGAAGTAGGCTTTAAGGAACAAAATTGCAATGTATTATGTTTTGTTTACTGTAAAATATTATGATTTTTTTTGGTTTTGAAGAGCGATAAAAATAACATGAGATTTAAAAAAGGATAAAAAGGACTAAAAGGAAATAAAGAACTTCAGAGCAACTAGTACAAACATCTCGTAATGGTGGAGGCGCATGGTAGTTTACATTCGAGGAAGTGAAAAAATATTCTTTTGGGTTTTTTTTATTATTTAGTGTTCAAGACTACCTTTTTAAATTATGCAATTCTTGAAAAAACTTAATGTATTATGTAACCTGTCGAGATGTGTAAAAGTTATAAGCCAGAAAACAAAAAATATCATTCAAACTTCTCACTAACACGCATTAACACATTTACAGAAAAATATTGCTTAAAATAACCTCAGGTATACAAACAAGCTACCAATTAAAGTAATACGGGGTGAAAAGGATTAAATTTCCAATATGTAGCAAAACACACCGAAACAACCATTCCCACAGCGCCCTGGTATCGTGGTAGAGCGTCACAAAATTTTAATTAAATCATTGCCACATGCCAGCTGCTCATGCCAAAGCCAACCAAGCAGCTTAACAAACGTCCCAGTAGCCCAGTTCACCCACAAAACAAGCCCCGAACGCTCGGGGAGCAGCAGCAGCAGCATCAACAACAGCACAACAACAGCACAGCGCCGGTGCATCCATGCAATCAACATAAACCACCCATTGACGATCAAACCCAAAACCGAACGGAAGTTGGAAGCGCAACGCCATAAAACAAACCGCAAGAAAAGCACACCGGCGAACCGCTGGTGAAGAATTGGAACTCTGTGTCTGCTTCCGGTTCTGACCACCGGTTGACTTTTCGGGAGCTGTTGGTGAGCCAGAGAGAGAGAGAGAAATACTTGCACCTAGAGTAGAATTTTCCACCCATCGTTTCCCGCAAACCGCTATAATCTGCTCATAAATATTTACATCCGCTTCCGCCCGAGCAGATTGGGACTTACGACTTTGGCACAGGTCGGCACGGGACGGCGCCTCACTGGGACCCGGTGCAAGAATCCCGTGTGCAACAATGTTTGACGAAGACTTTTGCTGGAGGATGTACCGGCATATCGGTTTATGTGTGTGAGTGTGTGTGTGTCTATGTGGAAATTGGATATCGCAATGTTGCCTGCAGTTTGCTTTCCTGGTACGAAGCAACATAGCAGCACGGAAAGGTGCACCAAAGGAACATTTCGCATCCGCTAGTACACTGTAGCGCTTCACGTACACTGTAGACAGGATTCACGTTTGACTTTTGGAGCAGTTCCAACGCGTGGCGAGACGTTCATGGAGTCGAGTGTAGAGAGCAAGCTTGAGGAAGAACTGGAAACATCACAAATTGCAACCATCTGCTCGGTGTCTTGTGAGGGTTGCGACATTGTTGACGTTAGATAAATACGCAGGACTCAACTGGCTTGACCACAAACATTTTGTCTCGGGAATAAAAAGAGGTAAATTTATAGTTTAAATCTAAAACCGAGCTTTTCGAATGAGTATAAAATAAATATTTCACGTTAGGAAAGAAAGAAGACGAAGAGGCTGTCTTGATTGGAGGACACCAGAAGGTCACTGGGATAAGTAGGTCAATAGCGTCTCCACTTGGACGTTGGTCTGGAATTGATCTGCTTCTAATGCAACGCACGTATTCAGCTATGAGCTCAGTTGGATTTTTCATGATACCTCTTAACCTTGCATCAAATATAGCACTGTGGGGTATTGAAGATGCATTTAATCATACAGCCATTTGTTGATCGGTTCTCCCAACCAGTGACTGTCGTATCTATAATTTATTCAGTCAAAAATTGATTTAAGGCAACAAATCGGAGCTAGCATAAGGTGGTAAAGACTAGCTTGAAAATTTTCACAAATGCTTATAAGTGTTCAGGAAAATTAATAAGGATAAAGTGCACCAGCGATATACACACTGCAAAGGAATGTGATTTTTATGGGAAGTAGTGAGCGTGGACAGTTGCCAAGAAGAGGCATGGAAAAGTATTGCAAGAAGCGGTGAGAAGACCATTCTTCAGCTAACAAGATGGACGGAACAGCGTATGCCAGCTGTTAAATTTTAAAAAGAAGTCCTACCATCTAGCTTGATGGTACAAAACATAAGGTTGAATAAAGTTCATTTCGATCTTGAATTTAGCAAGACTCAGATATTCATATAACAACGATAGGTATCTGTCGAACACAGTGCGGAACCAAGATACATAATTTTTTTTTGAACCAAATTGTTTCACCAAATTAAATTTAACATGTAATTTGATTGAAAAGTATTGCCTTACCTCATGGAAAAAAGGTTACATTTTCACTAGAAAAGGCGTACACAAATCCTTCTGGACACTGACATCATTCCAGTAAAACGTATGCATTGCTTCTACTGCAATCAATATTGAAAGCTGAATTTACGTTCAATTAAATACATTAAACTGAAAACTTTATTATTGTAAAAATGGAATACTAAGCACTAACATTTCATATCTTTAAACCATACGAAATATTTTAAGATCACCTACTTATAATAACTTTGTTATAAATTATTTGTTGTGTTCTATGGACACTTCTCACTGTATTCCCTTCACAAGTCTGTGATATAAAATGAGTAACCAGAACAACTCACTGCTGTATACATCGAGATTTCATTTATATTTGTGTATCCTATTTACAGCAAAAATACATTCAAAAAATGTTCATGACATGACATCTCGTGCACCAAAAACCATAATGACATCTCTTATAAATAACGCTTGTGTTTAGCCAGCGCCACGCTAGCTAGCTTCCCTGCTCGGCTGAATGCATCTGTTTTGTCCGTTGTACTGTGTACGTTACACACATTTAGATTGGTTGGTTTACGTTTCTAGCTTTGTGTTCAATAAGTTGGCAGAGTAAGCTTCTAATAGTTTCATGTGTTCAGTATCGTTGTCCATTTTAACATACATTATAATGTTTTCCCTCTTTTTCTTCGTTAAATGCTTTACACCGATGCATTGCTGGATTGATTTTATCGATTTTGTCTACATCCTTGCACACATCGACACAATAAAAAAAACACTAACACACACTGTTTGTATCGTTTAGCTTTGGTGTGCGGAGTGAAAAAATAAATAACTTTATCACGCCCAGCATCGTCTTTCTGGTCGGCACCGTACAACCTTACAGCCACTATCAATTTTGTTTACATCGAGAAACATCGCAAAATTGTTTACATTGAAGCTATTTTTGTTCCTTTTTGGTTTTTATTTTCATTTAATTAGTCTCCGGCTTTGCTAGCACTCTCCTTCTTTCTCGCCCTATCTCTCTCTCTCTCTCTCTCTCTCTCTCTCTCTCTCTGTAGTGAATCTCGTTAAAAACTGTTCTCTATCGAGACTTGGCTCTGCATGTCGCTCACAGCTTGATTTTTACTGTGTTTTTCCCCCATTACAGCTCAACTGACCAACAACCAATACGTCTACGATCATGGGATGGAGAGTGGAAAGTTCATCGATTCTGGTCGGGAAAACTGGGAAAACCTGGGGGAAGAAGAGAGAGAAAGGAATCTGAAGATAAGAAAGAAGGTCGATGGTTGGTTATTAGTATTTCATGGAGTGACGATGATGGTGTTGGTGGTAATTATTTAATGTGGCTGTATTTGTATTTGATTTTAATGGGCATAAGCAGTGCTGTGAGCGGATGGGATGCTGATGGAAAGGAATTTGTTTGGGAAAACAATGAAATGATCGTAGACGCGTATTTCAAAGCGCTGTGATGTTCCTATTTGATGTTGAGTATTACGAGTATTTTGTTTGAAAATATACTTGATTAATTTGATTAATTTGAATTTTATTGTGAACTCTCTCTTAAATAAATAATTGTTATGCTCATTTTATTTTTCAAAAATAGATAATAAAGTGTTTAAAATCCTCAAACAAGCCATAATACGCTTATTTTCTTTGCTCTCCTATTTTAAATAGTAATCTGCCATCATAAAATACATTACAAGCTGAAAATTCCTTTTCATTCCATTCGTTTCACTCGTGTTTTTGATTATGTTAAACACGCCCTAATTATTTATACATTCATTTCCGCTGCAATGGACATATAAACAGACACGAAAAACAACAGTTTATCTTCGTTGATAAGTACTGGCGCAGGGGTTTTTGGGCTTTTTGTTGCAACCAATGCAAACATCACTGCATCATGCATTTTCGCAAGTGTTTTTCTTCCGGTGGGAAACACAAAAAACCTTACGCTCGAGACGACGCGACTAGCAATTAACGTTTAATCTCTCAGCACGCACGAATGCTTCAGGGTGGCAATGCTATACTCGACCGTACTGCCAACCGAGAAGCGATGTTGTTTACGTAGGTTTTTTTTTTGTTGTTGTTGCGTTGCGTTTCCCGGTGTGAGTTCGTTCGATGTGTCCCACCAATCCAATGTACGCATGCGACCATCAGCAAGGAGGAGGTGATGGAAGGTGCAGAGAAGAGGGCAAGCAATAACGACAACAATGAGAAAGAAAATTAAATTCAGCACGCGTGTACGATGGGCTTGCAACGCAGTGCAACCGGTGTTGAATCATTACGCTGCAAGTGTTAATGATTGGCGCGTGTTGGTGATGGTGGAAATGATAGTTCTGTGCTTCGTGGAAATGTCGTTGTGGCGGTGGTGTGGCGATGTTTTCAGATTATTAAAAGGCTTTAGTTGATGATGGAGTTTTACTGTTATACGTTTATATAAACTATGGTATTTTAAAAGAAATATTTTTTAGAACAGTTTGTTTAAAAAATAATACTTATTGAATAAAAGATCAAAATCAAAATCATACCTTTATACTAAAACTAAATAAGAGCGGCAAACAGTCAGGAACACAGGATCAAATTAATGGTGCAGAAGTAGTCGTTGTTAAACTAAAATACAGGTACAAAACGAAGATTATAAAAAATGAAATATTTAAATAAAACATAAAAGAAGCAGCAACGACAAAAAAAAGGAACACATTGATTGGCAATCTAACAAAAGCAAACTTAAGACACGTGCTGCGGAAGCTGATGTTGTTGCTGCGTAATGAAAACATCGACACCAAACATTCAAACAGGTGTCCTGCAAACAGGTGCCTCGTGTAAACAATTTCCAAGTCCATGGATGGGATTATGGTGGGCAGCGCCTGTTCTCGGTTCACAGCCGAGCGGTGATAGTTAAACATTCGATGAAAACATATTTTTAATGAAATCACTGATCAGTGCTGGTGAGACGCTCGGCTGTGGTGCTGTGACGAGCGGGAAGGATTGGAAATTGAATCAAATCAATGTACGAATGTGTGAGAGCTGTGTGTGTGTGTGCACACCGCGTGCACACATGGTCGAGCAAGCTTAGCAAATAAACAAACAAATGCATACAGCGTGTTTTCTGTTAGATTGATTTTTTTTATGACTTAAATGGAGTCTGTTCTTGTATTTTGTAGATCATTTTTGGAGTGTGTTATAATGTAAATGAGATGCTGTTTAAACATATAATGTTTGGTTGCAAGCACGAAATAATGATCACCGCATTATAAAAACATAGAGCAAAATTATTAAAATGTTTATAGAAAAATTAATAAAAGTAAAGTGAACTATTTCAGCAATTAGTTTAAATATATTTCTATGAAGGATTTTAAAAGTAAAGGAAGAATTATTTGTAGGAAAAAAACTATTAGTGTACTCTTCTTTTTGAAAACTTTTTGAAAAGCTATCGGCAATCGGAAGTGAAAAAAGCCTAAAAGTATGCAATTTAATTTTATAGCACCTACAGATCCTCATACTCCATACGACTTTACTTGAAAACATACTAATGTTAGACAAATTTAAGGAAAAAGTTTAAAATAGTAAATTTTCCTTTAGTTTTATTCATCACATCACAAACATCGGCTAATGATTGACCCAATGCATCAATAAACTCCCAACAGCACTACTACACTTATGCTATGCAATGTTACTGATTGCATACTTTTAGGCGCCATCAATCTGATTCTCAAGTAAACAAAAAAGTACAGTACTGTTTCATCTTATTTTAATTTGCTTTCAAAGCGATAAGCTTTTGTTTTTAATCGCGTACAAGCAACACATTGTAGTTTTTGTGTGTCACATGTTGCATTTTACATCATGAAATGTTTCCCTACGTAAAGCATGGCTGAAACATCACAATCAACGTGTACACACGCCGGTGACAATAAGGTTCAAAAAAAAACGAAAAGCAGTACATTAAAAGCGAAGGGTGCAAAACAACATTTTAAAACTACATAAAAAAAACCATCGCCTTTCGGTTTTATCGCTTGCTAATATACCAACCGTGTGCTTTCGGTGTGCGAACGGGGTGAATTGTCCTTGCTGAACGTCGGCCTGGGTTTTGTGTTGTCCAATATGTTTTGCGACGCCATCCAATGTTGACCAATGAGCAATGGGTGGGTGGGTGGGTTGGTTGGGTGGGTGTAGTTGGGGATGGCACCAGTGATAGGGGTGGAAGGATATTTTTCGATCAGTTTTTAAAATTTTGTTTCAAGACAAAATCACCGTGATTGTGAACGTGTTTAGTGTATGAGCGAAAAGGAAAAAGAGAAAGAAAGAGAGAGAGAGAGAGAGAGAAGGAGAATGAAAAACAAAACACACCCACACACAAACACACACAAAACACATCCAATTTTACAACATTAACGAAGGGGTTCGTAGGGAGGGATCGATCGATGATAATGTAAATATGGAAATAAAGTCCCGTAAATATTGAAATTAATAACAAAAAAATATGCACAACAAAACCGCCGAAAGCGCAATTGTGTGAGAGGTGGAAAGGATGTTCGGTTTGTGTTCTGTTCTAAAAAAAACATTCCGAAAACACACAGAAAAACAAACACCAAAAAAGGGAGAAAACAAATGCAAAGAACTCCACTCCATTTTGTGTCTTACCTACGGTGGTGATTGTTCACCTTCCCGGAAAGGATGTTCCGTTCGTCCCGCCAGCGATAGAAATGATGGCGCAGTGTTTGCCGTACCTCGGAGTTGAGGAAACAGTAGAGAAGCGATACGACGAATCCCTGGCGAAATAGTAAAAGATTGCGAAACAATATTGAATCAAGAGTTAATTTTCATAAAAATATTACGTCCAATTCACAGCTTTTAAATAATAAAGTGATCGATGGTGTCAAGCATTTAGGAAGGGTCCAGCTCGTTTGCATATTTATCGAATCAAACAGGAAACGTGTTTGCGATGCAGTTTTATTAATTTTCCTCGAAGAAAAAGCAGACAATCATTATTCTAATGATGGAAGAGATTTGTGATTGGTTTCATTGCTTCACAGCACATTCGTCGTCCGTGATTGCTCGTGGTCGATTACAGAGTGGTGATTAGAATAACTATCGCCTTGTTGTCATTTTCACTTTTTTCTATCTCATACTGTCTATCATTGTTTTTCATTGATCTGTACAGTGTTTTTCAGAAGATAAAACCAAGTCCAAATTGAGATGGTTTTAAAGTCAAAGCATCATTAAGACGAGTTTATTTATGTTGAAGTTGACCTCAGAAACACTGTTATTGATTTAATATTATTTATGAAAACATTTTTTATAAGGACTGAACAAAACGGCTGAGCTATTTTTTTCAAATAAAAAAAAACGCTCTAACGGACTTTCCGGTCACTTTAGCGCACGTCATAATCGATCCTACTTGGAATTGCTAAACGAAACGATTGAAAAGCGAAGCAATATTTTTTCTTCTCTCTGCCGTATGACACCCTTCTAAATTGAATCAAATCCGCTCGATTCAAACCATATCCGTTTTCGCATTCTCATGAATGTCGAGCATAATGTGACTCCCGATGTATCCCTTTTTCGGTAACGTATCGACGAGCTGCCAGCAGACGTTCACTTCAATCGCGTGCGAGCGTTAAACATTCTCAAATATTCCCCCCAGTCTGTTATAACCGTTGCTCCGTTGCGGTTGTTTACCTGTGTGCTAAGAAGAATGGCCCGTGTGATGGCAAATATGTGGCTGCCGACACCTCCGTCCGGGCCATAGATAACGATGAGGTAGGTGATGCCTAGCAGCGGTATCAGCACGAGCAGCGCTTTCGAAGCTTTCCGATATTGGCGTGTTTCGACCGTATTGGCCGACCGGAGCTTCGTGATCAGCACCTGATCCGGGAAAAAAAAGAAAATGGCAGAGCATAGACGAAAAAAAACGCACACAAGAAAGAAAATGATAAATTCGTCAAAAATGATCCTTCTTCTTGGTATTGTTCGTTCGGTAGCAGTTTTGCTTTCAACCCCGGTGCGAATCAATCATCATCGGTGCGGGCCCGGAAATTCCCTTTTCGCATTCACTTACCCACATGATGCGCAGCAGGAAGATGAGATTGATAACCAGCACGGCACAGGACGGGCCCTGGATGATCCAATCGATGTGAGATTCACGCATCCAGGAGCATTCTATTTCGAGCTGGGTTGGAAAGTAAAAGGATGATGAGAATTTGTTTCTCCTCGCTTTTTTTGGCATGCAATGTGTACGCAAATAGGAGCATGGTTAAAGGTAACAGGAAATATTCTTAATGTGGTATGATACGACTCCGTCTGTCGATTGAGGATATCCGTCTGTCGTGCTTACTTTATTAGGATGTTCCAAATTTGCGGATGATCCGAAGAATGGTTTAGCGATGGCCCACGCACCCACGAAGATTAACGGACCTCCTGTAGGATAAAAAGAAGAGTTTGATTTGGGGATTATGATGCAATAGTTTATAAAACTTTCAAATTAAACTACTTTTTTCGAGCAATCAGGCCTCTTCATGGTCCTTCCAGGTCTAAAGATTTTATTTGCCATCGTTATGCCTTTGGCATTCAGGTCAAAGATTACAACATATTTTCGACACGAAAATTAAGTCCTATTTCAGCTCCAAAAAGAAGAAAAAAAATCTTTTTGTTCTTTCTACTACCTCTTCTACTTTTATACTCTAACCAAACCCTCGAAAGATCTTCAAATGCCTACTATTTCCGGCTTTCTGTGACTTTATGTTACCCGTAGTTGGATAATCAGTGTTGCGTGGTGGTCTGGTTGGGATTTGATCCCCGAACCTGCCATGTGAAGACCCGTGCCGTTCTAACCTCGACCACTGGACCACCGTCCATAACTTCAAAACTAGAACATAATATCTTAATAAACAACTTTATTTCTCATTCTCATTCAACTTAAGTGCGAAAACTTAATTGAAGCAATATATTCCCAAAACGCATTGCAAGAGTGCTTAAAACAAGCCTCACTATTCGAACAATAAAGCATCACTTGTGAAAAACCGATAACGAATCGCCAACAGAATCTGCATTTCTGCAATTAACTACAACAAAGCGATACTTGTTGATATAGACACTCATTTCACGTTACGATTCATCTCTTCTGCGTTCTAGTTGCATTTATTTCTGCGAAACGTGCATCTCTAAACTCCCTAAACAGAACACGTTCAATATTTCGATGCGTTTTGAGAGAGCGACCTACAGATTGGATTATGCCGAGCGCAAAAGGGCACAACAAAGGTTGAACCGTTTTATCCATTACGGTTGGTTGTCTGCAAGCGAAAGGATTAGTCCGCGCGTGGGTTTCCGAATCCGGCGAATCCTTTTGATGTCGGTTCTAGCTCGACGAACGGTGGCTGCTATTTTTGACTTTTGGTTTTAATTAACGAAACTGTGCAAACTTGGTTTCGTTGTGTTTCGTTGCTCGAACATGAACATTTTTGATGTTCTTACGAAACAGAGGTTGGGTACCAAGTACCTGACAAGCTCACTGATTACGCATAGACGAAAAAGTTGATGTAAAGAAGTGGGGGAGTTAGAAAAAAGTAAAAAAATAACCTAATTGTTATTTATGTTGCGAAAAATCATGCCTGTAATGGAGGCGCCCAGTACTTTGAAAAATTAGTAATAGTGCCCAGAGCTTTTTTTCTCAATAATTCAATATTTTATCCATCTTATTATTTGCATTTTCTGGCAGCATAAAATATAGATACACTAACATAATCCTTTTACCCCATACTTACCCCATCCAATAATGGCGTACTTCCGAAAGCGCAGCGTGTCACCGGAAAACGTTTGCACCACCAGCATGTAAAGGTAGAGACCTGCAACGAAAGCGAGACGAAAGGTTAGGTATCACCCACGGATACATTAAGCTAACAGACATCTTAAGTCGGCCCGTGTGAATTATTCCCGCCCGGCCCTTCTACTCCACTCTCTCTCTCTCTCTCTCTCTCTCTCTCCCATCTAGCATCGACCCGCTCAAAACCACCCGTGTCTAGCTCCTAATTGATGGAGTATGTATTAATCAGATGCTTTAAACTAATTACACGGTTCGTTACGTCTCTTTCCAGCCGCTATTTCGCTCACGATTAGAATAAGGGTTGTGAGCGCGTATGCACGCTGCAGGGTGGTGGTAGTACGGTAATTGATGTTTTAACTATTCATAAGACAATGTAGGCAAATGTCTGTGTGACTGTGTGTGTGTTTGTGAGAGGGAGTGTAATTAAGTGCATCTTTCAAGCCGTGCAATGGCAGCTAGGTGCACCGTGTGCTACCACACGGCTTAGGAAGCTAACGTTTAGCCAGTCTCCAGCCTGATGTCGTACCTGGGCGGGAAGAAAACTAAAGCGAAAGCTGTTGGTGGGAAGATTTATGAAGCCAATTCTTCGCTGGATGTAATCCGCCCCGGAGGACCATATGGTGAGCGAACAGGGGCAGAGGGTGATGGTTGAATCGATTTTTCACACTTAATTCTAGGATTTGTGACAAATTTATGAGCTTTATCGTGGGCGAAGGCAATAGAAATTAAAAGGGGAAGTGAATTTTCTGGGGATTCTGGGGAGAGTGTGGGAAGAATTAAGTGTGAAACTTAAACAAAACTTAAAGCACAGTATATAGAGCATCATTCTTAATCTTTTTTCTTCTCAAATTTTATCTCTCTTCATTGGCAAGGTTTTGCACTTCGTAAGTGCATCAGAGTACCGTTTTTCCTTAATTACATATGCGCTTAATTTTACTTCGGTTTACCATCAACTTAACGATGGAGTAAAAGCAAATAAAACTAAAAAAAAGCTCGCTTCACTCACAAGCAAACCACCGACGGAGCCGTTTTCGGTAATTAAACGAATTATAATTATCGTGCCATAAATCGTGCCGGCCCCTACCCAGCTGGTTGTCAGCTCGGGCCGGCCCGGGGTGCAACATCGAAAAGCAATTAAAGTCAATTATGAAGTCGAAACTACTCGGCCATCAGCGTCATCGGGGCAAGATTATGGTGGCAGTGCGCGATGATGGAAGCTCATTTTTCAAAAAGGGGAACGCAAAAAAAGAACAAGCAGATGCTGCCGATATATGAGCTGGGATGGGATTCGAGATGGGATGCCAAGGAAGCTTGTGCTTGCACCCTTTTGCACAAGTTACTAAACTTGTACTCATGATTTCGCGGTGGGATAAATATTTTATCGCCCACTTTTTTGTTGCCCTTTCCTTCTTGCCCTTTATTTCTTTTGCAGCTGTTGATGGTTGTTTGATAGAGCTTGGCAACCCGGTTATGCCAGGTTGATGGGAAAAGTTTTTCCTGCTCGGCAACACGGCATGATCTCATCGTTAAGCACCCTGTTCGAAGCACGGTAGAGCGTGGAGAGCGTGGGTAGCCAGTTGGTAGAAGAAATTTATCTATCCACTCGATGTGTCATTTGGTGTTTGATCGGTTTGCCAACGAGCCATCGAGCCGCCATTTTTCTCTTTCGCAGTGGGATAGTGTGTCCTGCAGCTGGCTCTCTACTACGCATATTCATTTCCCTTGTTAGACAGTGAAGGGCTGTGCCGATCCTGATAGGAAATTAAGTTGTTTACTGAACCTGTTTGATCTGGTGTGTTGTGGAGCTGTGAAATGAAGCGCACGCTAATCGATTACGAGCCTGAAATGTCTATCCATAGCTTCCCTGTTACCTTGGTAGGGCGTGAAGGATATGATGCGTCCCATAAAGTCACTCACCTTCCACCAGCATCCAGAAGAAGTTGGTTGTGCTGAAGTAGTGAAAGAGCGTTACGAGAAATATGCAACCAGCATCCTCTAGCTTCACGGTGATCTGTGCATCCATCACACGTAGGCAGAACGAGCGATGAAAATAATTTCCCACAGGTGAACCGAAACCGTAGAAGAAACGAAAATAGAACGATTTTTCATTAGCTCTCGCTGGGTTAGAAACAATCTTGTGGCGTGGGAAACGGGTTGTTTTCTTTCCACTGTTGAGGGTTTGAACCCCCTTTAATAAATACTATCACTAACGTAAAAACCTACCTGCAGCGAAAGGATCAGTATCCAGAGGCTGGACGACATGATGTAGGTAAGGAACAGGTTGACGTGGATCGTGTTCCGCAAGCAGCGCAAATCCCTGCGGGCAGAGTAGTTACTTTTTTAAATCACACGGTAACGCTTCCGGCGCCGGGAAACCGAGTGGGTCGTGGCCTCGCAGCCATCCACCTCAGGCCATCGCGTACTCACTTGAAATACACCAGCACGGCAACGGCCAGCACGAGCGCCGCCAGGCTAATCGAGTAGCCGACGAAGTAGATCAGTGTGGGCAGTTCGATTTCCGGCTCGAAGCTGGGCAGCGGGGACGGTTGGTCGATGTGCTGGCAGCGGTCGTAGTCGGTGTAATTGGCCCAGGTACCATCGTGGCTACAGAAACGGGTTGCATTTTCTGTCAATGATGGGAGGAAGGAAATATGAAATGGATGAGTTATTCTTTTTTAAACGCCTGCTCACAAATGGATGAGATATTTTTAATCTCAAATCAGTTCAATCAATGATCAATGGTCGGATGATCAGCGCATCCGCACAGAATGATTTGTTCATGTTTAATTGAAGTATAGTCCCGAGGGATATATGTTCAAGTCAACACTTTCTGAGGATTGAATACAGCAATTCTCCGTCATAACATGCGTTGAAACCTTCACGGTTCACGGTTCTTCACGGTTCACCAGTTTTTGGACGCAGGAATTAGCTGAAATGTTGTCATTTAATCTATCTGCTGTATTCGTATATGGTTCCGTACCGATACACCTGCATAAGTGCTTTACGACAGATCTATGCTTGCACCATAGCCACCTGGGCAACTGTTACTCATCGATTGGCTTGCACAAACACTTAAGGAAAGGCCGAATCATCTGCACAAAGACAACTGGAAGTCAGCACAATCCATAGCACCGAGACCAAGCCACTGTCCCATAAACCTAACCTAATCGAGCACGGAAAAACATAATCTGCAGATTCATCATAATAAAGTAAGTTCGATCAGGTGCTCAGGACCTTTTGATTTATCATTTAAACTCATTGATATACATTATTTTCGAAATAATTGCACAAATTTTCGAATCATTTCAACAAGTACTAAAGCTTCATCATAAACCTGTTGGCACTTTATAAAAATCAGGAAGCTTCCCATTACCACAGATTACTACTAAAACACAGCTCAGAAAACCAGCTTGTTTACTCTTTGAATTAGCAAATTATTTTCACGAAAAGATTCACAGCCTGTCTTCATTTCTCCCCAAATATATTCGCATTCAAGAGCAGCGAAAAGGTGTGTGCTAAACGACTGCTCACCTACGGCGGTCGTAAAGCTACAGTCCTCTGACCCTTACCGACTAAACATTCATGCATATAAACAAAATTTCATCGAGCCATCGAAAGCGAACAGTAGAAAAAAAAACCACCCATATATTATTTTATTCTCTTTCCATCAGCGCAAACACGTAAGCACAAAACGTGCCCCAACGTTCAACCACCAAATCAACCGTACCGTCGAAAATGTGTTTGATGTTCGCTCACACGTCAAAAACCTATCACTTCCAATTACCCTTTGAAGTGCGTTCGATATGCGTGGTGCAAACATGAAGCAAAATGAACACACACAAGTCTGTGTTTTTTTTTTCGGCTAATTGATCACTGATTTCTAGTCCTTGAGTCAAGGAGAGAGAGAGAGAGAGAGAGAGAGAGAGAGAGAGAGAGAGAGGGGGAGAGCAAAGTTTTTGGAAGGTTTTTGTTTTTGCTTCCAGTTCTCGTTACATGGGTTATAGCGCCGATTCATGCTGTGTACTTCTCCGAAGGACTTCAATTAGCATCGGAAACATAAGTTGCTTGTGACATTAATATGCAGCTCCAAAAACCGAACAATCAATTTGCTTCATATCTGAGTGAAAAATAGAAACCCCGTCCCCCTTTTTTTCACATTCCTAGAATGCTTCCTTCCACCAGTTTGAAATGAAATGCGTTAGTCTTTCCAAGAAATGAAGCTTTCACATTCGGTACCAATTATTGATATCCCGTACAGCGGATGCATTGAATAATTAATCATTCGCGAACAAACGGCCACTTTGCAGCGACTGGCTCACTACATATCCATTGTTTCGTTCGAGCTGATCCCATGCTAATGACACAGGCGCACGGCCCTCCCCATCAGCGTGATGTCATTTTCACTCAACGAAGCGGAAGTTAATTAGCATTGCAGTCAACTAGCCAGCCAGTCAGCCAAGTCCATTATCAATTCCCTTTTTTCGATGGTTCACTTTAACGCGGCCTGTAATTATCGGCTGACGACGCCCCGCTTGTTGTACGACTACCACGGCAACTTCAAGAAAATTCCGAACCAGCTAGCAATTTTCTTAAGGGTGCCGTTCTGCTCCACCAATGTAGGCCACGCTCAACAGGTGGCTGGTTGAACGCTATGCGGCAAAGGACAAAAAAAACCCGAACCTCGGAAGGCCCAGAAGTCACTCCCTTGTTTGTTCTTTACCCGTGGAAAAGCGAAGAACAAGCTTTTCCCCCTGTCTGTGAGTGTGAGTGTTTCTGTGCAGCCGATCAAAAGAACAGTGGGAGTAAAAATGGATGATTTTTCTAGGAAAACTAGCCTCGTTTTGTTGTTTCTTGTGGAGCACAAAAGCCTTATTCGACACGAAACATAGAGCAGCATCAACTACACTTAAGAGAACGCCTTCACAAATGTATCGCAAAACAAATGGCAGCGAGAAAGGGCAAACGTGGAAAGAAGAAACAACCGAGCGAACGGGCGAAAAGCTTATCAAACTGCTTAACCTGTACCGTGCGCCATATCAAGGCGTTCTCTTTGTGAGTCGAAACCGAAACAACGAGCGTAATGTAATTCCCTTTTTGCCTCGGTACCGGCGGCATAAGAGCTTCACGAGCTTCTTCTTCATTGTATGGTAAATATTTTTCATTGTTTCGTTCGCACCGCCATGCTTTTCAAAACACGGCACAACAATGCCTCGAGTGATGGAAAGAAAACATTGCAACTGTGCTTGCATGGAGAAAAGAAATGAAAGCTCTAAGGAATATTTTGTTTAAAATGGAGCTTGAAAGAAGTTTTCCGTTTCATCCAGGCCACCAGTTTGTCAACGGTGCGCCGAATTAAGTTTTATTTAAACTCTCATGATGCGCCCTCTTGACAGAAGATGATAGAAGATGACAGTTTTTACTAACTCTTCCCTGATGGCTGGCGAGCGGACAATTTGGACTCAAATCAAGCGTTCAACGCGTGGAACTAGCTGCAAGTCATCGCGTTTTCTCGTGATCCATTTCTATCTTCATGTACACCCTAGGTCAAACAATAGCTTAAACACGGCCAGGAAAGGTCAGGGTCCGAGCGGTCCGTTTATCTTTAAGCAGCAGGTTTGAAGCTGCGCTGGATGAAACAATAGACACAAACAAGGGTTGGGAGCTTACAAAATGAACGGTGCGTGATGTGAAATGAAGTCCAAAAGATTCTGAGGCCAAAGCAAAGTTAACCTTATTAGCGTGATGTACTGAGATGTGCGAGAGCCAAGAACCTCGTACTCCGTTGGGAGATGGCGAATGCGAAGGTTGTGTAAATCTACTGCTGCATGGCGTGTGTATCTTGCTCTTCGGGTAGGTACGGACAGGGAGCCACAAGTCACAACGGTACACATCGTGGTGGCAAGGCGATAACGTGAAGACTAACAATGCGACGACGTCCGACCATGACAGCGAGCGGGCGGAGTGATTTATGTACATCTGCTGGAAACTGCTTGAGTCCCTTCTATGGGTCCCCCTCTCTCGCCTACTCATGCGTTTCTACCTTGCCCCTAACAAATAGACATCTTGCTGGTGAAGTAGATTAAGGTAAAGCTAAAAACGAGCAAGACAAAAATACATATCTGGTACCTAATATGCTCTGCTTCTGTCACCCACACTTAGCTATCTCGTCCAAGCCATCCATCCATCCAGTCGGGCTTTCGGTGCGAATGTTAAATGCTTCCCTAGCTTCCCCTTGCTTGTGGATGTGTTTCCTAAGGTTGATGCAACTAGGGTCAAGGTACCGGGCATATGGGAACAATAAAAACACGAGTACGAAATTGCGTACGCATGTAAGTGCCTCTGTGTGTGTTGGAACCGGCACAAGTGTTTGATGTAGCTACCAGCAACCAGGCGTCTCCATCGTCGGGACGAAGAATGTCGGTTTCACGGCCGATAGGCCTCGGTGCACTTGGTCTTGGTGTGGAATTTTATTGTGATTTAATGTAGAGTTTTGAAACGAATAGACCATTAGACGCTTTTCCCGTGCGAAACATTTCACCATTTTGCTTTAATGATTTTTATCTTGGAAGGTATCGGTGAATGATTTTAAAATATAACAGAAAAGGAGCTTGGAAGGACAAACCTATCTACCTCCCTACCTACAAGAACCTATCTATTCCACATTCTTCCAGGTTGCTACCACAACCACTCAGGCACAATCCGAGCCTAAGCTCGCGAAACCATCATCCATTCGGGTGTTCACCCAATATTACCGGGGTAGCTCTTACGGGAAAAAGGGATACATTAATTTCAATTTCAGACCCCCGAAATCTTTGTCTTCGATTCGAAAATCCCGCCGATAGCTGTGCACTTGCTATCGCCAACCGTACCGGCTAACCGGGTTGGTTGCTGTGGCTGCTGCCAAGGTCACCATCACAACGATCATAACCGGGGCGCCATAAACCGGCGCGTCTCACCGGAATTTTCAGCAGCAGTAGATGTATGTATCTGTTCAATCTTCAGGGGAGGGTTTTTTCTGTGCCTTTTCTGTGCGGCAGAACAATAGTGTAAGCTAGCGATCGAAAATTTGCTATCGGGTAGGGAAGGATTTGTTTTATCTTTTACCTTTTTAAGGTGGGGTTTGTTGAAGGGGTTTTTTATAAGGTAAACTGGCAAATGCATGGGAGGGGTAAACAAGTACCAGAGTTTACCTTGCAATGAGATAATCTTGTTCAGATTTGTGCTTCGGGTTTTTGCTACAGTATCGTGTTTTAGGGTAGAACTATGGTATCTTTAGCACAAGGTGATTCCAGCATTAGATGTTTGTTTCTCGGAATGAGAGACAATGGAAAATTTCTTACATTAAATTACTCAATGTGCAATATTTTTTGCCTCCAAAAAAGTACTCCAAAAAAATCTTTAAATTGTTCAATAATACAACCGCGTTGGACTTCAAAGGCTGAAAAATGACGAAGAACTAATCAATATAAATTTAGCGACATTACGAAAAGACACCATAGATGTTGCCGCTAAAGTAATTATTATTCTGCTTCAAGAAGCTCAGATTTTCAGTTAAATAAATCATAAATAAATCAAGTTTTTTTTTATTTCTTAAATAGGACACTAATGGACATTATTTTAAGACCACCTAGTTTTGATGCAAGTGAACTACGAAATTGAAGTGAATATTAAATGGATTGGACTGTTTCGTTTTTGGTTAAGCTAATTAAAATTCTTTTGTTAACCTACGATAAAGTTTCTCATGTCAGAAAAATGGATTTGATAATTTTCTTTTGGCAAAAAAGGTAAGCTAAAATATTAGAGAATAAAGTATGAAACTTGTGAAATGTATGTGAAATAAAATCAATAATCATAATCGGATAGCAGGGTGGACCTATTGGTTTGTCCCTCACTGTACATGTGAACCAATTTAATATTAGTTTTTCACTTAGAAATGGTTTTTGTTTACAGCTCATTAGCCTCGTAAGCAGCGCGGTTGTAAACCGGGGATCATAACCAATCCTTCGTAATGAAGACTGAATATCCGATTTCTTGGTATAAATCAGTAAAGTATGGCGTAAAATCGTAATAATTCAATATAAAAAAAATAGTCTAGAAAACTATTATAAAGGCATGACCTAACAGTTCTTTAAGCCAAAAAGAAAGGAAAGGTCTAATAAAATTAAAATTTTTAAAGCACTGTATTCAAATTCCCTTGGATTTCTATAAATTTTGACCAACTTTCTTTTAACCAATAAGCTTTTAAAGACATTTTACACACTATAGCTAATATTCGTTACTATTATTGAACATGTTTCATCTTAAATAAATTTAAATCTTTTCACATCAGTTTAATAGAACTCAAAACCATACATTGCACTCCGGAAACCAGTCTACAACTCCCACGAACAATTCGTCCCAAACACATATCTAATTGTGCCTTGCGAATGGCAATGAATAATGCACCAAACCGCCCCACTGGCAACAGCAAATACTTACGCGAACTATCATACTGCACGCCCTTGAGCTCGGCAAAGCACGGCAGCACGGCCAACGTGCCGGGCGGTGTCCGAGGCCAGCAGGACACCATGTCGAAGAAGGACGGACAGGCAACGTCCTGCAGCAGCTCCTCGGCCTGTTGCTGCAGCCGGCACCGTTCCGCACCGCTCGCATTCAGGGCCAGCGCCAGCAAACCTTCCACCCCGAGCGACGGATTTTCCGCCACCAGTCCGGTAAGGTTCGCTCCGTCCACGTACGGTGGCTCGCCGGAACCGTCGGGCACCAGTGTTGCGGGTGGCATTGTTTCATTCATCGCGCACAAAGATTTTCAATTTTCCACAAAACACTCGAACCGTATTGAACCATTAAAAATTCACTTCACAACCCACACGAGACAGGGTGCGGTGGGGAGAAAAACGGGTTAGCCTCGGGATGACGAATTTCGGGCATCGAGTATCGGTTGCCGGCACTCACATAGCTTTAAAGCAACACCAGTTTCGTACCACTTGCACATTGTTTTCAAGGGGATTAATAATTTTGCTGCTAGCAAACGAATCGATTCTAAACGGTTGGAAGTGATAGAATTTTCTACTCGGTAAATTATTATTTCATTTTTCACTTATTTTGCTTTGATTGGTTGATTGAATTCACTACTTCACAAGTCACATATTCAGCTAAAATATAAGAAAAAGTTGCAAAAAATCACTTCTCGTTAAGAAGACTTCTTTTTAAATCACTTTTTGAATAATTTAAAAAAAAATTTAACACTAAACGATTCACAATTATTCACTTTTAAACAATTCCTATTGCACTCCACTTCCTACAATTATTCATCCACCCACCGATCAAACAGAAGGCACATTGAATATCATTTCCCATCCACGGTGCGTCGCTCTTTGCGTGCCACTATTTTCTCTGCACGCGCACCCGAATCGCGGCACACCCGATCGGAAAAACACACGAAACGCAACCAAACGCGTTACCGTCCAGATGGAAACTGATTTCGCCGGCGGAAAGCTTTTCGATGCTGCTGCCGGTCCCCAAGACGCGCCGTCGTCGTCGTCGTCATCATCATCGTCAGTGCCGTCGTCGTTGTCGTTGTAGCTTGTACGCAAACACACACACACACCACCACCACCAATACTACCTGCGAATGGAGCATCGTTTTCATTCGCCGGGTTTGTTGATTTTTTCCCCCCGGCGTTCTCTTTTTCTTATTGTCCGTGGTACCATTTCGTTCGGTTGCCGTGTTTTTCCCTGGCCCTCGTTCTCCCCACTGTTCCACACTTTTCCTGTGGTGTTTTTTTTTTTTTGTTGTAGGAGATTTTCGCTCGGTATGATGATAAATCCTAACCCTCTACACACCACTGGTCTGTCATCTTGAAGATGGAGTGTTGAAATCGTTTCCGTCTTGGCGTGAGGCACGATGAAGGAATTCATGCCGTATGTCTTGGTGCCGGGAAATCCGATGGACAGGAGGTAGGGGTTTAGTGTTTAGATTTTATGTTTATAAAGTGGCAAATTTAAGTGGTTTTAAAGGTGGTCGGAAGGGTGGATTGTTAGAACTGGTATTGTTAGAAATGGGGAATGTTTAAATGAAATTGAATCATTAAAAAACGTGCAATATACAGCATTGCTCCTTATTTCTATAATAAAGAAAAAAAGTAATGAAAATGGTTGAATGGCCTTGTTTCGTTTCAACATCAAAAAATTTTTTTGAAGTATGCTTTCCTCTTCAAAGAATATCATATGGTACTCGATATGAAATTTTCTTCTGATTGCCTTTGGCTCGGTTCCAGGTATTCGGTTTTAACGATAAGCGCTCGAGTTATGCCAATAATGCTATTGGGCGATTTATGAGTGGGAATAGCAGTGTCGGTCGTCACACGGCAGAATCGGGCATCAAATCCCATCCAAACCGCCTCCCGTCGACACAAATACCAGGCCGACACCTTTCGAAGTTTTAGGGCCAAAAAAGCAGATATGATATAATTTTGTACTCCTTTGAATAAACTTTTACTTAAATACTTTCGTCATGATTTTTACATTTATTTCGTACGAAAGCGATTATTGGTTTGTTTTGGTCTGTTTGTTGGATTTTGTCCTTTGTATTTATTTTTTCATTAGTAACGTCAATGGTGTTTCAACTTCTTCATGTTTTCCGTGTTTCTTAATTTTATTAAATTTATTTAAAAAAGCTTGCCCTATTTTTGATTTCTATCCCATTTTTTCATGTCGGTTTAAGAGCATGAATGCCATTTTTTATTTATTTCTTAAGGTCAATCAGATCAGATTCAAAAGGTATTTTTCAGAAATTTCTTGGGAATCTTTTTGAAAGTAATTGTCCAAGAATGAAATACAAAAACGATCTTTTGAACTTATTATTTTGTCCTTGGTCAATCGAAGAATTTAAATCTACTTATTAACACGTCCATTCAAATAATAAATTCCCGTATCTTCTTATCCGCATATTGCGGGAACATACTGTACTCATAGCAATCAAAATTCTTTCCCACCTTCCCACTCCGTCCCCCACACACTCCTGCGTGTGCTGGAGTACCTTTCGGCTCCCGGGAAAAACACCCCTAATCGACGCGAAACTCATTTTCTCCAGCTGCATCTGCTACCTCGTCATCTCGGCGTACAATATTTTCAACCATATAAGTAATGCGAGATTAATGACTGCTTTCGCTCTGCTCCGACCTAACCCTTTGTGCGTGCGTGCGTGCGTCCCCTGTCCCATGAGGCTCAAAAACCACACACACACACACACACACACCACGGGTGCCCGATTTAGTTGGCCTGAATTGTGGTTCGCACTCACGTAAACATACTTGAGCGTGGCACGTGTGCGAGTACGATCCTGGAGCGATAATTTGTACAAACTGATCGTCCCCTCGTCGTTGTTCGGTGCGCACACGATTGGAGCGCGCACCGAAAGCAAATAAAAATAAAACAAACCCAACGCAATGTAACGGTGTGCGTACATTTTCCCTGCCGTATGTGTGTCTGGCTTGGCCTGTTGTGTGCTGGGAGAAAATTATTCATGCGAAAAGCGATGGAGATAGGCCTTTTTTTGTGAAGGCCGCTTTCTCCCGAGCGACTTTTTTGCTCAAAAAGTAACATGATTGGCTGTGTATTGTTTCACATACATTGAGATGAAGAAAGCAACAAAAAAACGAGTGGGAAAAGTGTTCATGTAAGGCTCGTTTCTAGTGAGGTGGAAAACGTTTTGTTTTAGCTGAGCGAAAAGTTGCTCCTTATGTGGGAGGTGGAAATAATGTAAGCAAACGTTGCAAATATCGAAAAAACAAAACCAAAACACAGATACAGACAGCGCCAGTTTTGAACTTAGAAGTCGTAAAGATTTATGAGCGGCCGTTGTTTCGTTACACTGGGTGACGGGGTACACGGGTTTTGGTTCTCGCTCACCCGCTTCTACGGTTCAATTATGATCGTTTCGGCTTCGATTGTTTACTAAACCTCCCAGCGTACTGATTGACAGATCAATTCGTAGTTCGAAGTTTGGTCAAAACTTTCTCCCTCGCTCGTGTCGGGCTGGTTTGTTGCAGATAAGCCGATAAAGGCTAGCGAATGGAATCGAACTCTATTCCCAGAAGATGAAGAGTCGATCGAATAGAAGAAGACAATTCTTGGGGCCGAAAAACGGGGAAAAGGTTAGGTTCTAATTTAGCTCAAGCTCACAGAAAGAGATAGAGAGAGCTGGAGACTGAGCATCTGTGTCTACATTTTCTTAGAAGGACTTTAACTTCATCGAATCGATGGTCATTTTTTCGGTCCTGTTTTGGTAGCAGTAACAGGGCACCGCTATATTTTTCATTTGTTCAAATCAGTTGGAAAATCAGTACCTGAAAATCGTTGTTTAATGAAGCGTCAAGTTTTCCGGTGAATTGTATAATGTGGACAAGCAGATGGGTATTATGTTGTGCTCTTACTGTTCCTTTTCCAGTAATTGATCCGTTGTCTTTTTGGGTTCGAATCCGTGATTGAAGGAATGAAATATATTTTATTGATTTATTTTAAAATATCTATTTTTCACAACAAATTTTCACAAAATTTACCACAGAGAATTGAGAAAAAATGATGCGTCAGCTATATCGAAATTGGACTTCCCTTGCAAAGCATATTATATCGCCTTTAAAACTAATGTCCGCTTGTTTTCTAAATCAGAGTGAAAATGCTATTCCGCCCTCATCGTTCCCGTTGTCTGCGTTTGTTTTCTTTTTCCAACCTTCAACTTGCGGAACCACATAAAGAAGACGGCAGCATAAAAAATAATGTTTTTGGAACGAATGGGAAACAGCAAAACAAAACTACGATCAGCACAAAACGACAAATGGACCTGAACACGAGTTGATTTCTTCCTCCCTTTTTTGCGAGGAAAAAATCTGAGGACACACTCTACGCACGGGGGGAAAACTTATGACAGATATTTTACTCTGGGGAACAGGGCAGAACAAAAAAAAACCAAGACGAGATGAACCAACCCGATGTTGAAAATTGTTGCTGGCGTTTGCATTGCGGACTCGCTGCGTACCATAAAAATATCTCTAATGAACGTGGACAAACAATAACAACCGAGTGCGGTCCAGCTTCGGGGAGGGAAAAAGCAGGAAGAAGATCGCCCTCCACCGGTCCCGACCGTGTGGGAGGGTTGCAAAAATTATGCTCCACAACATGGAAAGGTGCTCTCCGTAGCTGGCGGGCAGACACAGGTCGGCCGTAATGTTTTGATGGGATGTATTTTTCTGCCATCATTTTCCACAGAATCGGTGGTAGGAAGTATGCTCCGAGTGGGTGAATGTTTGGCCTTGCCGTTCTGAAGGCCACTTGTTCGAGATTGTTTCTATTGTTTTGTGTGTGTGTGTTTTGGTTTCGTGCTCGATGTCCAATTAACGGGGGTAGGAAGCAGGGATCGATGTGGTAAGAGTAGGTCAGGGGAATGATTTTTGTTGTTGTATTGTTTTCCTGTTGACCCTAAGCCTTTTAAAAGGGACACAATAAATCCTTTCCGTCTCCAGAAGGTATCTTGCAGGATATGAAATATTTTAACATTATACATGAAAGAAGGTGTTCAAAAATAATAAATAGAATATACTGAGAAAACACAAAACTTCTAATAAAGCAGACAAAACATAAATTAACGAAAACAAGAGCTAGGAAAGAAGTGAGGAATATGGCTGTAGGGAGTCGATGGGATGGTGCGAGCAATCAGAAGTTCTTAAACTGTTTTTTACACGTGATGATTTGAATTTATCTTAAAATCATTTGGAGTAAGTTATATTTAATACCTTCAATTGTAAATGTTATATTGTTTTAATAGCTTTTTTGGTTCAATTTGAGCTAGATAGTCTGGCTGGCGTATGGGGAAGTGGTCTGGATTGAATTTGATATTTAAAAAATAAGTTATAGCTTATACAAGAGCAATGAATGTCAAATAATGAAATAATGCTAAATATTTTAACTCGAACTTACTTTTCGTTTGTTTTACTCTTGTTTCAACCAAAACGAGTAATACGCAAATTTCCCAAGAAAATTTGAGTGAAACTATGCTTCCAACATAATCTATTCTTTGGTATCTTTCTATGTCTATTCTTCTGGGGGCTCGTAAGCCATCCAGACCAGAAGAGTCCAGACCAAAATCCAGAAGAGTGTTAATAAACTTTAATACAAAAAAACCAAACTGATTCGACAGTCGGCAGATAATCGGCAGACTCTCATGTTTAGGCTGGTCTTATTATATTGTCCATCACTGTTGTCATGCTACGTACTGTTGTTACTGCGGCGAATGGTGTTGTTGTACTTTGTAAAACAAATTTTAAATTTTGTTTTACTAATGTATGGACGTGCCGCTGGTCGAGGCCGTAGTGGCGCCGGTTATCATACAGTAGAATCGGGGAATATGTCTCCCAAGGAGGGCCAGAAATGTCAGGCCAAGACCTCTCAAGATTTTAGTGCCATAAAAGAAGAAGAATATATTCAAAACAGTTAAAATAATCAGTAACTTGAATAAATTTGTCCAATTAACACGCTATTGACTCATAAATAGATTGTTACATTGTTCATCATTAGTAAAGCGCTTTTCAGCTTTAACAAGAACCGTTTATCCTCAACTCTCCGTGTAATCGATGCAAAATGTTTTCTATTTTGAGAAGATCTACATACGAGACATATCTCGGTCTTTTTCCTAAAACAATCAGATGTGTTTTTTTTTTGTTTTGTTGTTTGAAAATGAATATTAATGCTTCCTTCCCAATCGTCTCACAGCCCATTTGCTAACGAGTGTAATAAACACGCCCATCGTATGTTTGCTTCACCGAACCATTTCTTCTGCGCACAAAGCATCTTAAAGAGAGTCTCAGTTCTTATTGACTGGAACAAATGCCGGCCTAAACATTGCGCTTTACAAATGTACCCGCCTTGACAACCTTCCCGATCCGCGACCAACCACCACGATATGTCTCTCGCAGCCTTGTTTGCCTTTCGAGGAAAACATGAATGCATAATTAATATGCTGCCTGGCAAGTAGCAGCGTAGCCCGGTCAATTCTGTACCAGCTCGGTGTCTGCTCGAATAAAAATATGACCGTACGTGGTTTGGTAGAAAATCGAATGCCGAAGAAAAAAACAAGCAAGAAGAAACACAGAAAAGCTGAAGAAAAGTCAACACACGGGAACGGGAAGGGCATGAGCGAGCGGCTCGAGTGGGATGGTGGAAAACAATACACAACCACCGACTCTGTATGTCGTCAGCAAACATCAGCACCATTCCACCACGCGTCTATTTGTCTACACTTTTCTTATCACAACGTTTCTACCTAAAGGCACCAAGCGACAAGCGACGCACCAAGATAGCTTCCTTGGTCTTGAAAGAACGAAGAAGAAAAAAAACAACCCCCAGAAACCTCTTAACCGAAAACCAAAAAAAAAACGGTAAGGAAAGGAGTATAAAAAGACCAGAAGGTCTAATTCTCTTTTTTTTTTGCAACCACCTTATCCCTGAGAAGCTATGTGCAGAAATTGCGACCAATTGTGTCTGGCGGGTACGTACCATACGCAACCAGACTGTGCAGTGGCAAACAGTGCGAACCGAGGTCACGATAAGCCGCCCAGCTAGATCGGGGCGTAAACATTACGGCCCCCGAAAGTATTTGCCAAACCGAGCCAGGTTTAGGACCTTGGTGTCTTGGGACGGAAATAATGCGACGCAGGTAATTAAAACGTTTAACCAAAGATTAGATAATTCTATGGCACGCACGGTGAAGCTGGCTTAAAGGCCCTGCTACGTAATACCGTCCAGAATCTATTGTTGTGTCGACATGCTCGAACACAAGTTTTCCATCGACTGTTGGCTTCAAAGAATCTTCTACGTTCCCTTCGGTGTTCCAAGCTTATTATGGCTTAATTTCTTGATCACTTTTCAACTTCCTTTCCTGCGAGATGTACCGGCATCGGAAAAGTTACATCGTGTAGGAGGGGCCCATTTTTTCTTTCCCTTGTGCTTTCCCTCGAAAGCAACAGGTGGTACAGCACTCAGTGAAACTCATCCATAGCTTCACTTCGTGTTTGCTTAGAACACTCAAGTGAACGAAGACCGTAAAAAATTTGAAGAAGTACAGATACTTTACGCGAATAACAAATAAGGCAGGAAACACTTAGCCGTAGTTGCGGTGTTTTGTTTTGCCTGCTGTTGTAATGCGACAATCAATGTAAAGCGTCGTTTCTTGGATAATTTGATGTGAAAATTGATTTATTACATGGAAAATCGTTAACTTTTCCGTTCGTTGAAAAACAAAAACTCGTCTTGTCGGCTAATTCCAGGTGATGTAACGTATCGCTTTCTTTTTTACACCTTCTTTGCCTACTGTCAGTTGGTAACAGCGGCCATAAGGAACCTAATTATATCGCCGGTTATTATTGCCTTCTTGCCAGCCATTTTGTCTCCATCATGTTAAATCATTCATTCATTTAGCTCGTTGCACCTTCAAGTCTTCATTATGAAATTGTTACCAACCGATGATCGGTCTACTGTGCGGGGAGACAAAATTTAATTATGGTACTACCCGCTCACCAAACCCCAAGTGGCCAAAAGGGATCCCGCCGCTTCACCATCCATCCATCCAATGTTCGGTTAATGGTTCAACAATGTTCATCACTTGCACAAGCGCTTGGGGCCTTTTTGGGCGGGATAAACTGGCGCACGAAACTGGCTGTCACTCGAGGGATTCGAGATTTCAGCGGTGGTCTTGTTGGCTTCATCCCTACCTTGGTGACCTTTCCCTCGTGGTGATGGTTGGTTCACCAGTGTTAAAGGTGAAGTTGACGAGCATATTTGAAGGTTGAAATTAATTGTGTTTTTTAGCTGCGTCAATAAGTGGAAATGTAATGAACACATCGGTAAGGAAGAGATCGATTTCGGTTAATTAAGCTATCCTATTATGGTGGCATTTTCCACGATTCCAAGTATAGACCGTTCCGAGAATATTGGGTTCGGGCGATGAACTTTGAAATTATTTCAAACGATTGTGCCTCACATCGTTTTATTAATATCTTCATCTGTTGATAAAAAAAAATACTTTTGTTCATTGTTCGATTGATTGCTTATAACAATCAAATTCCGCAACCAAACGATTTTAATGGAAATGGAAGGTCTCGTCCCGCTATTTCTAGTTTTCTGTGACTTTATTTTACCCTGAACAAGGTAGTCAGCCCTGCGTACGGGGAAGGCAGTCTGGATGGAATTTGAACCCTGGTTCTGCCGTGTAAAGACACCGGATAACCCCAATTCTAGGCCAATTACTAGGTTTATATAATTTCTCTTACTCTAGAAAGAGCTGATTTTTGAATAAGATTGCTAAACGGGGTTTCCTTTCCTTTTACGGACAAGAAACGAATTTTATCGGACTTTGCAGAAGTCTTTCTCAAGAAATGTTTGAGAAAAATCAGACAGACTGTAAAATGTAAAAATATAGCTTAATATTGTTCTCATTGTCTCTATGGGAAAAAAGCTGCAGACATCCAAAAATTATTTCCAAATGTTTCTTCTATCATTCTTTACAGCTTGGCTGTTTAGTTCTGCTACAAGGACTCTTAAACATAGAGAAGTAAAGATGATCTACTACATGATCTCAAGCCAAGAAGAAAAGAAAAACATTGGTAGATTATGGGTCATACATGAGTCATGAGTGCACCTTATTTAATCCTTTCTTATTATAAGGATCCTTCAAAGACTTGATCAAATTTTTAATCAAATTGTTGATATAGGTGTCAAAGACGAAGATGTTAGTAGCATTCTGCGTGAATTGTTTTTATAGTTGGAGGCGCCCAGTACTTCATCGCTATACTTGAGAAGAAATAAATTATTTTTTCTCTATTTTTTCACAGTAAAAAATGAGACAGTTATTGTATATACTGAGAGAGCTCCATAAGTTTACTTCTTCTACGTTAAAACTGTATTTAGAATATGAAGTCAATTGAGTGGTTTCTTCTAGGCCGTTCCATAGTCGTTTGGGACTCAATCTTATGACGTAATTCACGTATCAAAATCCTACGAGTTATAAAGAACATTAAGTTTGCTATGCTGCCATAAATTGTTCCATTCCAACACGTTTTAAAATTCACTTAAATATGCTATTTCTGATAAAGAGAATGCTAAAACAGAGTCTAGCGACTTTAAAAAGCATGACCAATATCTTAAACTTAATACGCCTGTCTCTCCATCTCTCCACCTATAACCAGAAGAAATCAATACACTCGAAACAGCTAAAGTGTTTGCTAAAGTCGCCTTTAAATTGAAACTAATCCTTGAGTCCACCCTTCAAAGAACTTCGCTCAGAACAGATCGGTAAACATCAACCCCTTTTTTCCTCCTCTTGATTACCCTTCTTGCAACTGCAAAGCGCAGAAACGCGAGAGAAACAAAACAAAAATTGCACTACTTGCCACCCCTGTGAACGCATTCGTGGCACGATGCTTCTTCTCGCCAACGATGCACCGGCGTAAAGTCCATCGACTTTGAGCATCTATCAACAGGCGCTGTAAATGTGCCCGCGGTGCATTAAACGTCGGGCGGGCGGTTAAAGACAAGATTGAGCACACCGACTGCTGCTCGCCAAGGCCAATCGAGTACGGCCATGTTGTTTACGAGTAAACGGCTCGTCGTCGGTCGGTGCAATAATTGCAACATGTCGGAACCGTCGTACCGTGCAACGGGTGGGTTTGTTTGGGACGTGATCGAGATGCATCACCGGTGGCTCGGTTGGTGTGCGAGTATGCACATTTGTTTACGTGTTGTTTCGATTTCGATCGATTTCCCGAAAAGTGATCCCACCGGAGTGTGTCGCGATGGGGAACTTGTTTGAGCAAATGATGAGTGGCACTAGGAAATCGAAGTGGCAATCGTTTTTCCCCCTCAATCTCTCACTCGATCCAACTATAGGAGCAGTGGATGCTGTCGGTTCGGTGGAGTGTTTATTTGCAGTATAAATTTATTACAAATGTCCAGCGTCCGTCTGACAGCTCGCACGGTCGTCGTACACGTCGTGGCAATTAGTCGGAGTCGGTGCTGCATTTTGATTGAAACGCTCCATCAGTCATAATCGTGTCCTGCGACAGCGACGAACGCAACCAATCAAAACGGTTCGTTCGGAATGCAGTCGAACGCTTTGTTCAATCAAACTTTAACGTTACGTTAAACAAATTTGATATCGTTAAAAATGCTGCACTACATTCCAGCCCACTTCAAACCTTAATGGAGAGCATTAAATTTACAACGTCCGTGTCGACCTCGACAATGTAACGGCCCGTTCAAGTGACGCAGCTCGACTGACGTGGGAAAGATTGCAATATGTGGGGTTGCGTTAAATTCCTACGCAAACTCATAAATTGCAAACCCATAAAATTATTGTCAGCGAGGCAGACATCCACATGTATGATTCATTAGAAAATAAAAATTAAAAGCTTTCGTTAAGCGCTGGCTAGCCTTGTTATAATTTCACATGGGGCATTTTATTACTGGCGATTACACCGACATATTGTTGGCCGGTTACGATAATTAGTTCAATGTTCAAAAGGCTTTTCATATCGCTCCAAAGTCATAGTTAAACCCTGCAGGAGGTCTCAACATTGATATCAATTTATGTCTGGTGCGTATGGTGGTTTTATTGAATAACTTTCTAAAAAATCCTTAGTAAATTACAAGTTGTTTAATAAAAAAGTGTGGTAATACACAAGAGCATTTTCTTCCACAAACTTTTAAAAATAGATAAAATCTAAAAGATTTTTTCTGGCAACATTTTCGACTCAATTTCAATGTCATAATAACATACTTTTTTGGGTACATTGTGTAAACATTGGCTTGAAATTTAATATTAATCCTGAAGTCAAAATAGTGAGAAAAAAAATTGTGCTAATATTTTTTGTAATGACATTTAAATTTAATTAAAACTTAATGCTATGGAAGACTTGAATCAATCTTAATGACCGAAATATGTATTATTTTTTAGAGTTTTTTTATATTCAATGCGAGATAAATTCAGAATGCAGCTTTTCCATAACACAAAACGACACATAACGTTAAACTAAGGTGAGTTTATGGTTTAAACCTGAGATGTGCTCTTTTTCTATTTTCTATTAAATTGTGCTAGGATTTGGAAAAAATGTGTTCATTTAGCAAAAAATCGAAGGTAGAACTAATAAAAGATTGATAAATCTACTGCAATTCTTTTGAAGGAAATTGTAAAAGATATTGGGCTTGAGCTACATTTAAAACAACTTCAAGAACAAATTAAACTCTGTTGATTACTCGTGACCGAAAGGAGAAGATGTAACCAAGGTTCAATTTCAACCAAAAAACGAACGCCTTTAAATACATTTTCAGACCCGAAACAAACATCAGGAATCTTATTAAGAAGTAATTTATCATCTTATTCACTACAACGCGCTCTTGTTTGCATGTACTTTTCTATTAATAAACAAAGCCCATAAATTATGCCTATATTTAGCTGCGGGAGGGAACGAAAAGTTTTCCACCCAAGTTGATTGACCCTAAACAAACAAACCGAACGGACACACCCATTCGGCGACATTCTTCCTCCATCACTGTTACGATATTCGGTATCAAGTAGAAAGCGATAATTGGCCTTCGTAACGTCACAGCAGCAAGGTCAATATTTACCATGTTGGGGTGTAAAGAAGCAGAACCATCCTGATAAAATAAAGCTAGTTCTAGTGGAATTATCTTTCTTTATAAAGAAAAGTTTCTTAAAGATTTTCATGGCAGAAAGTTTTATAAGCAAAGTTTTTATGCCGAACTTTACATGAGATATTTTCAAAAACGACTCTGCATATCACAACTTCTTCACATGTCAAACGCGCTAGTTTCAGTAGACTACTCCTGAACACCTGAAATAGATTTAGCTATCCCCGTTTCTTGACGGAACTTGAAGTACATCCATAAACGGAAAGGAAATTATTCCTGTCAGTTGGAAGAAAATGGGGATAGTCACCATCCTCCCATTGCCTCTATCACACGACAGGACACTTCATTGGGTACAGAAGTTTACTTCACAAACTCTTACCTTAACCAATGAAAAGTTTTCTTGCACTTTCTACCCTTTTAACCCCGATCCAGTAACATCGACATGAAAAATGGAACGTCAGGAAGCATCTCTCGAGATGCAGAGCACTGCTGGTTCGTTGACTAATTCCGGTGACATAATTTAGTGCCCTACCATCGAAGCCATCCACTCGATTAGGTACGCGCCGTTTGTTCTTGTGCAGTGTATCGAGCAGCATCATCTCGCTAAACTAAGCGTGAAAATCGATAGTGAGCATGAGCATACACCTATAACGATGCTTGCTGCTCGTCCCGTGTGAAAAGGGATCTCTGCAAAAAGTTATATCTCCAAGGAAGGACTCGAGGAAAAACTCACATTGAACACCGGTTTCTTTGCCGAGTAGTAAGCGTGTCGCGGTGCTCCAATAAACAGTCCATCGTCTCCATAAACGTTTCATAAAATTTCGTCTCCAGTGTGCGTCATTTGTCTGGGTTGACTTTTCATCGACTATTCCTGACTTGCTGTGACTTTTCACCTTCCACCCAACGGACTCTCTCTCTCTCTCTCTCCCTTTGCTATCTGATAGCGCCGGGGAAAAAACGATGATAAATGAGCTTCGCGTGGCGTTTAACTTATGCCACCCCTTTGCCCTTACATCGCCCGCCCCATCCTTTCTGCCAATACACGGTGGGAAAATTGTTTCCATCATTTTACCCCCGGGAAGATTCCATCACGACAAGATGGGCGGAAGGAAAAAAAATAAAATCCCACCGGGGAGAATACCCGTTCCGGGGGGAAATGGGTCACCCACACGGACGATTATATGCCGCCCGTGACATTTACGAGACGTTTTGATTAATTTGCGAAATTAGGAAGCCTTTTATCGCCCGACAGACAATCAAAAAAAGGCATGACGCGAAATGATGAATGAATCATGTGAAGTGTGTGATGTACGCCCCGTCACACGATCAATTTACGGTTCCGGTCGGCCATATTATGTTTATATTTACTTTTATGTGCGAAAAAAGTCGTTCAGCAAAAGCCGAAGAATATTATCCCTCAATAAACTACAACCACAAGTGGTAGAGGGATGTTCTCGGTTTATTTGGGGGGTGTTTTTTATTAGCTTAATTGACTCAACTCGAGCAGAAGGTGTTCGTATGCCTTTCTACACCCGCTAAATAAGTAATACCGGGCGGGAAGCATCTTTGCGAACAACCGATACCAAACACCGGGTTTGTTGATAGCTTTATCACATTTGCCCCCGGTCCGATGCGAGAGCAAACAAGCACACAAACACATTTACAAACGCGCGACAAGATGCACGTGAGCTGACTTGTGTGTCGAAAATCCAATCAAAATATCGCTACCTCGCAACGCCCGTTCGCCATACTTAGATCACTATCGCACGGTGCGCTGATGCTGACATAAACACACTGGGGTACGAAGGGTGATCCGTTTTGTCAGCCAGTACAGCAGCAGAAACAACATGCACCGATGCTGCGTGCACCGATATGCGGGAAAACATCGAGCAACAGGAACAAAACAGCAACGGATGTTTGGAGAACGTGTTTAAGCGCATGTTAGAAGCGTGTGGAACGACGTTCTACACCCAACGGTGTCGTCAAATTTCCGCTTGTTTTGTTGATATTAATCGTTTTCGATAGATTTTTTTGGGTAGTGGATTGTGCGAGAGAGTGAGAGAGGACATTTTGTTTTTGGTTCGTCATCTGGTTTATTTACAGGGTATCCCGAGGCTGTTTGACGATTTTCTCAGGTGCACTTCTACTTTTTTTCTTTTGTTTTAAAAGTGTTTTATGGTTCCTCCATTATTTTTGATATTGTAATATCTTTTAAACACCTAGAAATGGGGCCAGGCCGCCCTTCATGAATAAAACAGTATCTTTTAAAGACCTGTTTTCTGTTTAGATATTTTTTTGTTCAAATATGCTTCGACTAAAACCATTTGAATTATTTATCTAAAATACTTATTTTAAGTTATAGTTCAAGCGGAAAAAAAACAAATGTTTCAAAAAATATTAAGGTAAACCCAAATAGGACAAGACCGTGCTAGTAGCGTCCCTAATAATAAAAATATAAAAATATATAAACTCAAAACTATTGGCGAAATTTTACTCAAGAACCTATTCAAATTTTTAATATAAATATAAATATATGAGGAAGCGTCAAACACTCAGAAGATGAAATATATAGAATTAAAAAAAAACTTTGGACAAAACCTAATATAGACTGTTGAACAAAAGGACAAGACCATCTTTTTTTTAGAATCGCAGCATTGAGATCATGATGTCGAGTTTCAACGAGTATCATTTTGCTATTTTCATAAAAATATGCCCAAAGGATATTGTACAATAAAATAGAAACTATTAAAAAAAAAACCATTTAAAATTAAAAAAAATATATAGTTTTAGGAGTCATCTCCTTCTATTTTGCAGCTGTAACACAGTCCAGCATTGTTATTTAAAAATATATTTTTCTTGGATAATGTTGATGATGTTTTTACGAGATTTCGGTATGAATATATATCTGGTGGAAGAATCTAAAGCATTTGTTAGAAAATCTAATATCGTCAAAAATCCACCTGAATGCCCTGTAACGCTGGACAAGGATTGTAGCTCTGAATAGTTTTGCAAAATACCTTCGCAAATGTTTGCTATACGTTCCATACCAGGAATTGATCCGCTCCGCTAAGCAAACAAATCCATCGTACCATTCCAGTTTAATAGTTAGTTGTTCCATAATTGTTTTTAGGCCCCCTTGTTCAAACACGGCCACGTTTCAGTGGCGTTCAGCTGGGAATGGCACAGTTTGGCCTTTGGTGAATGTTGTTGTTATTCTGCTCCAACTGTCTTTCACCGGCGGCCCACCACACAACACACACAATCTTTCAGTAATCAACACCGACGACAGCACTACATATCAACACATCAGCCTCACGGTTCAGTTGATAGTTTGCTCGTACACAACCGACTTCTTCCATCGGCATGATTCAGCGAGCAGGGTGCACTGTTTGATTCCCCCCCCCCCCCCGCTTTTTTTTTGTTTAAAATCTTATCTAAACTTCCCCTAGATGAGGATGCTACTAGCTCGATGCACTAACGGGAGAAGCTCGCCATCGAACTATTTCTTGCTTGCTGAATTACACACGCTCCACGGTTGCATGCTGAAACTATCCCCGTACGCAGCCACTTGGCTCGCGCGTACGCAGCCGCACACAAAGTAAACAAACCGAAATCAACCTCTTCCGCCACTACGATCGTTACACAACGTGTGCTGCTGATCAGCTGGCGGTTCGCCCACGCCAAATTAGCGTCAAAGTGAGGATCACACACTGACACGCTCGCTTTCCTAGGCACGGTCACACGCGCTCGCGTAACATTTGATTCGATTTTGTACACGTCACAAGCAATGTATCTTAAAAGTGAGATCCGCTCGTACAGTACGATCAAGATCAGGGACGCTGTGGGTAGTACGAACGACTTTCGTAGCACACGCGTGCCACAGTACACTACGCAACTGTCACTGACGGTACACGGTCGGAAGCCTGCAAGTGCCCGTTCGCCCGAGGGCTGATAACAACACTCTCAGCGCACTGCTCTCGACTGCACTGCCAGCCAGTGTGCGCTCGCCGAATGTCAAACCGCCCGGATGGATGCCTCTCAAGGCTAATCATCATCTTCGCTTTGCGCACCGAACCCGAACCCAGAAGCTGTGGACACGAGAACGGAGAGCTAGATGGTAGATAAGAGCAATAGATGGGAAGGATGTAGGAAGGGAGGGGTGGGGGAGGAAGAGGAGCGCGGGAAACCATGTCCCGGGGAAGGTATGAATTACTATCATAATGTTTCATCTATCTTCCAAACGATGCGGTCGGTACGGTGGTGGCAATGATTCCCTGCCACTGATAACAATCCCGGGAGTGGGAGTTGGTTTCGGTGGCCTTTCGAGCATGGCCAAGATCAACATTTAACATCCTCCACCCACACACACACACACACACTGAAATGGATTCAATCATTGACCATTTTCTCGACGACCGACCGGGGGTGGGTTTTGATAAATTTCGAATCTATTGCTCGCATCAAAACCGTTAACGACAATGGCGCCTTGTGCGCCAGATCCTGCCCGATGATTATGATCTTACCGGCATCATGACGGTTACTGCTAGTACCGTAGGAGTACCAATTCACCCACAGCACAGCAAAAATAGGCAGGCAGGCAGCGAGAAGCAGTGGTTCTGCAATAAAAAGAACGAGAGGGAATCTAGACAAATTATTTTCAATTTGAGTTTAACGTACCCGTTGTAAAGTGAGTAATGGAGGGATGTTGACATTTCAAAATCGCTTTAAAATTGAACTGGAGATCCTTTTTACTTTTATAAAATGGCAAAAGTCAAATTTTTGCATGGCTGCGCTATCTGTTTTCCTTTATAAGTATTTTTTCCCGGAAGAAGTATTAATCCGGAGCAATACGGTAAGGCTATTCTATTAGGAATAAAAATAATAATAAACCTATAATCTGGTGATCTGGTTTGGTGCTAACAATCCAAAAATTGGTATAATTAATGCAAGGGAATGAATAAATTTAGGCCAAGTCCTATTTAGATTGAAGGACCTAAAAAATAAGATATAGATGTGTGAAAACAATTAAAATATGATGTTTGATAGAATTAAACTTATCCAAAAATCGTCTTCATCTTTTTATATAAGTCTCGAATTCTTAGTTTATTTAGGCAAAAAAAATCTCTTTAACAGCTCATAATAAAAAATATCTAGTAGGTTCCACCAGAAAATTATACTCTTTTTTATTTAAATAGAACAGCCTGAAGTATTAACATTCAACACTGTTATACAACATTAACAAACAAGTTCTTATTATCAAATAATAGTAATAATAAATGATTAATAAATAGGCATAATTTGGATGCAAAATGAAGAAACTCTGGCGTGCCTCAGTATCTCATCATCATCGAGACTACGATACTGAAACTAAACCTGTATGAAGGCCTGCCGGTAGATTGCATGGGATAATAAAACATAAGTTTATTTTTAAAGCCTCCACCTGCTCCCCCCCCCCCCCCCGCATCCTGCACCACCCGATATCTGCACCCCAAACTCATGAACTGCACACAAACCAACGCAGAAGCCTCGCACTCGCCTCGCTTCGTAAGCTTGGCTTTATGGTTCAACCACTTCAGAGGCTTCACAGGCATCCAAAGCGTGGGTAATGTGGTTCGCCCAACGGGATGACTTTTTGAGCGCCAGGTATCGACCCCACACTATCGCCCTGGTGCCACTGGAAAATGCTTAAAGAGCATTCACTTTACCGGGCGAACGGAAATGAGACTCGGTTGATTCGGTCGGTTTTCACACAATAAATGGCAAACGGGCCCTTTTTGCTTTCTGACTCTACCATCCGAAAAGTAGATCGGATCGGACCAGGAACCGATTCGGGAGGAAAAAGAAGGAAGAAGGACGGTGTTAATAGCATCGCAGCCAGGTTGGATGATGTGGCCGGAACAGCAAAGTTACCAGAGACCATTTTCGGTAAATTGTTTTTGCACAGCTAATAGATTGATGATGCGTTGGGGCTGAGTGAACGTACCATGGTGAACCGAGTCGTGCAGACAATGATCCGTGAATGTGTTTTGGCAACTGTTGAACTCCCCTTGGGCAGGAATAGGTCAGATGTGTTTTGTTGTGCTGCTTAAAAATACAATCCTATCTGAACAATAATTTTGGAGAACACTGTGCATGAATTATTAGCATTACGAATGCTTTTATTTTTCACCTTCAAAAAGATGGTCGATGCAATATGCTCAAAATATTCCACAAAAATGGAACATGTAAAGATCCACAACATTCCATCATCAGCATACGTACCCAATCTTACTCCATCTGCTTTTATCTCGCAACCCTTATAAATATTGGAAAATGCTTAGCTAAAGGGAAAATCAAAGCATCAGGCCTGATTTCAACACATCTTTCCCCGTTATGAGGCGTCTTAACGAGTTCGACGCCTTTCCGAATTCAACACCCACCCACCGCTAGCCGATGCGCTCGCAGGTTGGGTCGGGAGTTTCTTTCGCGCGAGTTTCATTAAAATTTCACCACGCTGCCGTAAGGTGATGCGTACCGTGATGTATCCTTGGGCATCCCATCCACCGTTACCGATCCGACCGAGCAGCAGGAAATTTGCTGCTTTAAAAGTGAGCTCACCCCCATCCCCTTGTTTCAGCTTTGTTCATTTCCTGCCTCGTTTGGCGCATCCTGGGCACACCAACTGCCGAAGGTGCAGAAACCGAAAGGGATCAAAGGGATCGTTAATATGCTTGCAAAAATTGACTAATGAAAATCACAACCCCAGAGGCTAATTAACCTCTCGGCTTCCCCCGTAGGTATTTTGGCACCGCGCAACAAGGGCGATGGTGCAGCGTACGGGAGTGTTTTCTTCGGTGTGGTTTTGTACTGTACTGCTGCTAGCGCCATCGTAGAATCGTCCGAGAGTACCCGAAGGAATCAGGTGACGGTGTAAAAGAGTATCCGAGCATACCCTTCCGAGAAACGGCGATTCCTATCTGGTCGGCTATCTTCGGCGGAAGATTTGAAGCCTAATTGAATTAGGATAAAAGGGGGGAGGAAAGTTCGCGATGCTTCGTGGGTCTCAAATCTGAAGATGGTGTTAATGATACAGGCGTAATCGCGGTCTCGCGGCTCCTATTGAGAAGGGTGGTTTGGAAATCGGCCCAACTTTGCTTCAATCAATCAATCGATTTAACAGCGAAATTGCTAGAGTACTCTTCCATACATTCGACTAGGACAACACGTGGAGGACTTTATCCTAAATTAATTACCCACAAGCTAAAGGTAGCTTTTTACCAAACACCCTTTAATTTTTTAAAACTCCCCGACTGACGTTTGTGCTTACAGTAGGCTTTGAAAACCGATTTTACTCTACGCTCAACTTTCCAGCCCACCTTGGATATTAGTCAGGAAGGGCCAGCCAAGATTGGGGCCTACTTTTAATAGATTCCGCAGCATCGGTTGGGTTTGAAGAATTTTTGGAAGAATCGTTGAATTAGCAATGAGCAAAAGCCGGGGCACGAACGCCGGTCCGACCCACGCCCCGGAACACCCAAAGGAAATGATGACCGGTCGTGGAAAAGGTAATCGGAATTTTCCATCGCACAACTGCACCGTGAACCATGATGTGGACCTGCTGAAGCTGCTAATATCGGCCGACTCCATCCCACACAGGTAAGCTGGTAATGAAAGTGGGTTAGATAGAGGGAGAGAGAGAGAGAGAGAGAGCGTAACTTTGGTTGGATAATAGAACGAACGATTTTTCCTCGCCTGGTATGCTAAAACGGGCGGAAACGTTACGATAAAGGATTTTCTACGGGTGTAATAACAGTGGCATAATTTTTTGCTACCGTTGATTCTTTTCTCCCTAGAATCGGCCGTTGGTGGCGTCGGATGTGTCTGATCGATCATCACAGCCCGGTAACGAGATTCGTTTTTCGCAGCGATACGGCGATAAAGCGCGAAATGTCACGCCAGCTCACGTACTACCCGGGCACGATACATCCGCTGAGCTACTTCCGGTGAGTGTGTGTGTACCCTGCCAAATGGTGGCTAATTAGATATGACACCCTGTGTGCCTCTCGTTGCAGGTTCGTCTGGGAATGTCTGATGATAGTGACGTTCGCGACCGCCTTTCTGCTGATCCCATACGATGTAACGTTCCTGTTCCGGATAGGCGATTACTATCCCTTTACCGTCTTTCACATGGTGCTGTTGGGCACGGGTAGGTTCCGCCCATTTTGCGCTGCTCCCAGATGTGTCCCTGTTTGCTCAATCTAGTATGCGTATCGTTTGACAGATTTCATCTGCCTACTTGATGTGGTGATTGCGATGTACAGCGGGACATACCTACGGCGAACTCAGCAGGTGGATCTTGACCTGAGGGGCGTCCGGAAGCGATATCTGCGCATGTGGTTCTGGATCGACGTCATCAGTTCGGCACCGGATCCACTGATAACGCGACTCGTACGGTTGACTTAAATCATATCTATAACCTAGTTCGTAAAGCACACATACGATAACTGTGGCTTTTTCTTTGGTGCTTTTCGCAGGTACCTCCCACCACGCTCGACAACTCACTGTTTTACTGTCTGCACCGAATGGACTATCATCCTGGTTGTCTGTGGGATCTGTGGAGTTTGCTGTCGGTGATAAAAATCTTTCGCTTTCGGACACTGCTCCGGTACATTCGGAGTCTCTGCGAGAGGTTCGGATTGCGTCGGAATGTTATTAAGTTCATCGCCATCCTTTCCACGGTACTGACCGTGTTCCATTGGAGCACGTGTCTGATGTTTATGGTGCTGCGACTCTCGCAAGGTACCGATCCGGCACTGGTGGACGAGCGTTCCTGGTCACAGAAGATACCGTTTTGGAATCAAACTTCTTGTAAGGGAATTGTTGCTGTTTTGTGTGAATATTTATGCACTCAACTCTTACTACTGCTTCCTATTTTCCGCTTTCCAGTCGTGCGCTACTTGGAATGTAGTTACCGGACTCTGTACACCGTAACGCACATCACCCATGACTTTAACGAATCCATGACCTACGACGACATGTTGATGTCCCTTATCTACACCATCAGTGGCTACATACTGAAGATTTACCTATTGGCCGAGTTGCTTATTTTTATACGCATTCTGTTCTCCAGCACAAGCAAGGTAGTAAAGCAGTGAAGCGTACCTCTCATGTTTACGCTGTGCTAATTATGTTTTGATTTCTCCAATTGCCCACCAGTACCACGAATATCGGCACGAGCTGAGCAACTACATGCGCCACGAACAATTGCCAGCCGCACTGCAGAAGCAAGTGCTGGACTTCTATGACTTTCGCCATCCCAAGATTTACAGCCGCTGGTCACTGATACGGTCGGTCCTTGGGGAACAGGTGAGCTTGCATCGGGGCGTTGTCAACAGAGTATGGTCCAACCGCTTGTTTACGTTGAACTTCCTCCGCAGCTTTTCGGAGAACTCCGGATGGAAATTCTTGGACCACTGATTCGTGGCTGTCCCCTGCTTCGTGCCACCTTTACCGATCAACAGCTGACGGCCCTGGCGCTCGGGATGGACTTTCAGCTGTACATGAAGAACGATATTATTGCCCGATGGGATGGTACACCCGGTGCGAGCGTTGAACGGAACTGGAACATGGTGTTCATTGTCACGGGAACGGTCGCCATCTTTACCAGCGGCTGGAAGGAAGTGTTGCATCTGGAGAATGGGGAACATTTTGGTGAATTCCAGCTGCTCTTTGATGCGGACACGGTGGTAAGTTTTGGGATTGGAATTCGGAATTGGTAGTGATGGATACACGCTGGGTTGCTGTTATGTTATTTATCTCTTGCAGAAATTTCCCAACTTGGTCGCAGTGGAAAATACCGAGCTGTACACTCTGTGTAAGTATTGGTTTCTGGGGTGGTTCTGAGGGGAGGGGGAGGGGGTGGAAAGTTCCACCACTGTAAATTCCATGCACTCTGATGCATGTCCCACGATTAGTTCCCGTGAAAAACGATATTAACCAGCGTGAGTGACAACAAGCCGAGCGGCGATTCTTTTACCCCGCATTTCCGTCAGCAAAACCATGCACCTGATTGCATTTTCCTTTTGCTTTTATTAACCTTTTTGCTGTTTATTACCTTTTGCTTTTTGAGTTTATTAACCTTTTGCCAGATGCATCCGGGGCATGCATCAACCGCTGCAAGACATGCTCTTCCTTAACTCCGTTCCTTTCGTTTCGCATCCGCTTGCCGAACGAATTTCCTGTTTCGTGGTGGTGATGGCAAAATCCAATTCTACGCCACACGCGCCACGCTCACGCAGCATTACCACCTGGGAAATAAAACATGCTCCCACAGTCGCCTAAGGCCGACTCGAAATGGCAATTGCAATTGAAATACTTTTCGTGTCATTTCACGCTCACGCCCCGGTATGCTGCTTCCGCGCCAACACAGCCCGAGACTGGCTGGAACGATTTCTGCAACCGTACCCAACGCTGCGCCGGAATCTAATCGACCTGGCAACGGAACAGCTACACGAGATGGAACGGATGCAGCGTGGCACTGCGCTGGAAAGGCTAGAAAATGTCGAGACGGTACGAATGCAGCGTAGCCGATCACGTGAGACCGAGGTGTAGTGTGAGCGCATGGAGCGGTGGAAAGTTTTCCTACCCAGATAAATAAAAATCCTTGCCTTCGAGGTGCTTTCGGCCAGAGAGGACAATCAATCATTTCCGGAACCCGGAACCGAGGTCGAGGTTTTTATACAATTTTGCCTCCCGCTAACATTATTTATCCATTTGAATCGGTTCGACGCGGCATTGTGCCTTCCATATTGTTTTTTTTTTTTGCAGTCCCTGCTTGCCTACCTTTTCCGATTTATTAATATTAAGTGGCAATCCTGCTTGGTGGCCGCTTGTGCTCGTCAGCTGAAGCAGAAAAGCCTTTTAACGGGCGCGCGCGAATCGTGCACGAATTTAATTAAACATTTTACTTTGAACGGGCGCGCGCGTATGATGCCAAGTCCCAAGGTCCCCCACCCCCGGGAGACCAATAAATCAGTTAGCCAGGTTAAGATGATGCTTTTGCTCACCGTGTTGAAAGAGAATCGTTCTTCGAAAGGCATGTGGAAATGCGGATGGAAACAGTCGCGGGGAAATGATGATGGTGATTATTAATTGAAAGCATGGCGTTTGTTGGTACCGGTTCGATTTCGTTTGCTTGTGCGCACCGGAAAGGCTTCTAAGCGTGTACGAAATGAAATTATGTGTTTTTGGCCTATGAAATGGTGTGAAGTGTACAATGGATTGAATTAAACCCGAACGATATGTGCAAATAAGGAAATCGGAAGAGCTTTGAATAGACACGTGTGTAGGGAATGGGATTTTGTACAGTCCGATCTTGAATGTTAAGTTTAATTTAAGAGTTTTTTATTTAAATTATTTTTATCCTTGCCATTATAATTGTGGAATTTCTATTCAAAGTAAAATGTTTTTTCTCAAACAAAACTCTGGAATTGTTGGAGGGTAACACATGAGATAAGCCGGACAATTTCGCTCCATTCATAAATGATTGACAATAGGGGACGCTTTTATCTCCATGCTTGGCATTGTTTCACCGTGAAGCATCTTTAATGGAAATTTTTGCTCTCAGTTCGTCGGGATAATGAATTTTCCTGGTTCTGACAGGATCAAGATAACCGAAATGTAAAGTAATTTGACCGGTGCCAGAAAATTGCTTGGAATATTAAGCAAGGCGCTTGATACTCCTGTGAGCGACTATTTAGTCGAACGCTGCGACTGAATTCTTCTTCTTTGGTACCACAACCTCGAACGGTTCACCATTTCTGAATACACATGACTCAACTTTTTGCCGTAGTGGGAGAGTCAGTCCTGCGTACGGGGAGACTGAAATACAATTATTTATGAAAAGAGTAGTAATTGTTAGTTATTAGCTTTTTTTTTATTAAATCATACTTCCGATTAATGAGAAAAAGAATCGCAAAACAGGGTCCGGCGTCTTTGCATGCCGACGATCGATACCATCATAACACTCGTGTACTTGTCGGGCAGGATTTGTCGCGGATCACCGAAACCGATCACACTCACTCCGCGGTTTGCTCCTTTGCTCAGTGACTTTCACCCTTCTTGCCGGCCACACGCTGAAAATCGTCCATCTTCGTCGTCGCTATCGGCTGCCCGATGAAGGCCAGATGGTCAATGATTGTCGTCTCGCCACCGGACTGATTATCCTTCACGAACAGCTGAATGTTCTGCACGTTCTGGAACTTGACAAACCGCAGCTTGATCGGGTTGCCCGTTTCCAGATCCTTCGGATCGACCTCCAGATCCTGCACCGAAACGTACGAGTCGGCCATATCGAAGTCGAGCGTACGGGGTTGGTTAATGAACAGCTTAATGTTCTTCGGGCCGTGCGTCGGTGGTGCTTTAATTTTCAGCGAGTGCAGTTTCACCACCTGGTTGAAGGTAATCGATACGATGAGCTGCTCGTCACAGTCGGACGCTAGGTGGCCACCGGTCGCGGTCAGCGCATTCGTCCACGGATGGTCGTCCGCTTCGTTTAAGCACTCGCACTGGTTCTTCTGGATGAAGGTGTTTAGGTCAAGCTGGAGAGTATGAATATAATAGTGTTATTAAGTGTGTCATCCTTTGTATCATGTTCAAAACAATGCACCTACCATTCCCTGACCATAGTCCTCTCCGGATTCATCTGCACTGGCCGCATAATGTTTCTGTATCTTTGCCTCTAGCCCATTGATATCTGCTCCCTGTAGTCGGTCAATTTTGGTCTGCAATGAGGAAAACATTTGCGTGCGTTAATATTATTGTTCTGAATGATGTTTCCGCACGCATTGCGGAAGCTCGACGCCTTACCCTGGCACGGTAGAAGATGAAAGTTGGCATCGCGGATACACCCTGGGTCGCCGCCGTATCGGCACATTTGTCTACGTCCACCTTAAGGAACACGGCTTTCGGGTACTTGCCCGGCAGCTGCTCAAACAGCGGGGCAATATTGCGGCACGGACCGCACCAGGTCGCTGTGAAATCGACCACCACAAGCTTACCACCAGCGGCCGACAGTTCGGCCTGGAAGTGTCCCTCGTCGTTAATGGCCTTTACCGCCATGCTGTGTGCAAATGCAAACCGGTCCCCACCTAATCACTCGAAAACAAATCGCAGTGGAGTAGCGATTTCCACCCAGTTACGAACGCCCAAGTGCCGAAACAAAACCCCGGTAGGAACTTGCTTTTTACCGCAACAAAGCGCGACGACGATGACGATGATTTTTTGATATTTTGCTTGCCCTTTGCTTTGACAGCTTTCGTGCGGTGCACACGTACGGCGAATTGACAGCTGCTGTTGACGTTTGCGATGCTGTCAGTTGGCTGGCAGTTGATTTGTTGTTATTTGCAGTTTCAAAAGAGCGGCAAAATAGACGAGAGGCAGTGTTATTGGAAACAGTGCGTGTAAAAAGTATGTAAAATAGTTGATTATTTCGTGCAGCTTTGTGGTATTTTGATAGTGAAACCTTCGAAAATGGCATACACTAACGTTCATCGGGCATTTCTGCAAGCATGCTCGAACCACGGCACGGTCAGCAAGCAACACGCACTGGACATGCTGACGAGCATCTGCACTCGATGTAAGTACCGAACGTCCCCGTAAGCTGAATATTTCTGACAAATCTTTGCATTCTAGACGGGGACCGCGACACCATCCCGAGCGAAGACGATGTCGTTGATGTGGTGGCGAAAATAAACGAAAAAATCTATCCATTCGACCAAAAGATAGCGTACACACACTTCGAACCGCTGGACTGCGACTTTTACGTGTTTGTCAACCTGCAAGAATCGCCGATCGATCTGCAGCAAAATGTGTACACCCCGCTGGAACTCCACTACTTTCGGGTGCTGTTGCGTGAGCTTACACTGAGCGAAGACCATACGCTAAGCATGATCGCGTGTCTCAACCTTACTGCTGACACGACGGGAGAGACGGTGAAACCGTTACCGAAGACCCGGGCTGAGCAATTGCTTAACGAGTGGGAAGAATTGGGTTACTTTGTGGTGCTGGAAGAAAAGTTTCACTTTGGACCGAAATCGGTGGTGGAGTTTGAGAAGTATCTCAGCAAAAACTATGTGGATGTGATGACCCGCTGCTGTCTGTGCAATGTAACAATATTCTATGTAAGTTTAGAGTTTTGTTATACAAAGTATCACACACAAATAATCGTTTCGTCCGTTCATTGCAGGGTGTCCGCTGTGCTTCCTGCCCACAGATTCTGCACAAGGACTGTTTGAAGAAGTATCTCCGGCGGCTTACGACCTGTCCATCGTGCAGTAAACTGTGGAGCGTTCCATTATAGTAAACTTCGATTGAATTTGGTTTATTTCGTCCTAATCTTTAATTCCCAACAAAAAGTTTTTACAAAAGCCTATTCCCGCCATACTATAAAATGTAACATAACAAAAGGTACCAACGTGTTCTGTCGATATTAAAAAAAAATAACACCGTTATATTCGTTCGTTCGCATGAGCATGGCGACTGCCCATTCATAGCTTCAGCTTCAAATCCCGTTGAATGATGGCCCACGCCTTTTCCGCCTGCTGCTGGGAGTACTCGTAACTCCACAGCGTACAGAAAACAATATCCGAGTTTTGTACCATCTCCTGATTGGACGTCGGTTGCGCATCTACACGCCGTATCGCATCCTGTTCATCGAGCTGATTCCGTTCCATCAACCTTCGAATGGCTTCCTCCCGTGGCACGATACAAGACCACAGCTCGTGGCAATTATTCTGCCATCCGGCACGAAGCATCACCGCCGCCTCCATCACGATCACCTCCTTCCCGTGCTCCTCGTACAGCGTACGGATAATCTCATTCGCACGCTTCGCAATCGCCGTCCACATAATCCCATTCAGCTGCTCCAGTTTGCTCTGATCGGCAAACACAATAGCGCCCAGCGCTTTTCGATTGATTGTACCGTCCGGATTTAGGATTTCGCGTCCGAATGTGGTCACCACCTGATGGTAGCATTCCTCTTCCGGTTCGTACAGCTGATGCGCGAGCTTATCACAGTCAATGATGCCTGCACCAAAGTCCCGAAAGCGTTCGAGCATTTTGCTTTTACCAGAAGCAATTCCACCGATCAAACCGATAATGTAAGGTTTTGCCGGGATGTGGGCTGGAGCGGGCTTCCGGGGTCGTAACCGTGTTCCGAGCAAATCCATCCGCTGGTTGCTGGAACTGATTTTATCCTCCTTGTCCTCGATGGTGCTTTCGTCGTCGAGCAGTTCGATGGTGTGCACTTCCAGCTGGTTCAACCCATTCTGGGCGCGCAGTTCGTTCACTTTGGCACCACCACGAGCCGTCTCGGTACTGACCACAATTAGCTATAGGAAGAGACGAGTTGTTACTTCTGTTCGTATCTTTTTCTTGCAGCTGGAAATGTTATGACTTACGTCCATGTTTGGATCGGTGGCGGTGGGCCCGAAAGGATCAAGTATGGGAACGACTTCATACCGTAGGAATGGATCAACGTCTTCCAGGAACTCCCGCACATGCTCTATCCGTTGTGCGGCGGGCATTATGAGTTCGTGCAGCTTTTTGCTCTTGATCATAGCACCGTCCGTAACGCCGACCACGACACGTTCCGTGGCAAGCAGTACCGCTTGCGTAAGTAGCACCTTATGGCCGGCGTGAATCCGATCGAACGTGCCACCGAGCACCACATTTCGATAGGACTTTAACGTGCTATCCAGTCCAGCTGGTAGCGAAGGCTGCTCCACACCGACCGTATCTAGCTCCACCACCTTCACCCCCGGATACCGTTCGGTGAGACATTTTTCACCACCGGAACTGGAACTTAACGCATAGTCATAGAACAGACAGTCGACCGTTGAGGGTCGTTTTCGGTTGACGAACGAGTCGAAGCTTGCACCGTTTGGCCGCAGCGATCCGGTCACGATGCGCAAATCCACCTCGGATCCCAGCCAAGTGACGGACGATTGGTATACGCTGGCCACGAATCGACCCAACGCCAGCGGACAACTTACGTTTGCGGCTACTTGCGGATGAAACTGTAGGTACAGCGTGTTCAATGCGTAGGGCCGTGTGGCGGAAAGGGTTTTGGCAATGTTGGCCAGATGGACTGCCGTCAGCAAACCGGTTCTGGACGGCATTTTAACCCGCACGCTCGTTGGGCCGTTTTTGTGTGCTGTGAAGCAAACCTGTGCTTTATCAAATTTTCACCGAGATAAGGATAATTTGCCAAAATATTGCCGTGAATTTGCTACTTTGTTGTGGCAGGTAGCACTGACAGATGGAGTACTTGAGCGTGAAGGTTTCATAGGTTTCAAGGTTTGGTCGCGTGGAGGACGCTGTGAAGTGAATTCAAATTGGCCGTTAACTAAGGAGACCTTTTGTGTACCAGAACACGTTTACCTTTTTGTTTAAGGGTAGCAAAGTTATGAAAACTGCATCTGAAGCTCATGATATTAAACTCTACGAATTTTTTGGAGTATTTTATTAGGATAATGATGTAAAATATCCAAAATATTTTTTTTCTTTTTCTCAAAGTAATCATGTCGGCTTTGACGAACCGTAACATAAATAAAAACTCAAGTTTAGGCAGCAGATACATAGCCATAAAATTTTGAGAGTTCATTTAATGTGTGATCTTTTCACTTTTTAAAAGTATGAAAGAGCCACGATAATGACGTACGCTTTGAGCTGTGCCATCTGGCAACGAATTAGACATGCCAGGCTCCGGTGGTCTGGTCATGTCATGAGATTGGCACCGGACGGCTTATACCAAAAAGCCCTTTAGGACGTCCATATAAACAGAGAAGAAGTGGTTGGCACAAATTGATATGAAGTCATGGCGTTGAAGACGATGGCGCTAGACCGTGTGTGGTATCGAGGGTTGTTTAAGCGGACTACGAAGTGGAGTGAGAGATATTCGTGAAATATACTCCTAGAATCGAGGAAATAAGCAATCAAACTCTTTTTAGCTACCCGTTCGGTAGCCAGTTACTTGAAATGGACCGGCAAAGGTAAATAAATCATAATGTCTCTGGGCATATGTACCTCTCCAGTGAATGTTCGAAGATAATCGACGGCACATTCAGAAAGTTAGATGGATCTACAATTTACCATCAGGAGCGACATTTTCTTAAAGAATGGCACAATGTCCTATGTGCCATAATCAACCCAATATTAGACTGATCGTCCGTACTTACTCTCCCAATCGACGGTTCCAAACCAACCAACCAACCAACCATCATCGTCGCACCATTACCAATTGAAAGGGCGTTCTCATCAGCTGTATCCCTCGGGGCGGTTTGACCATTCCATCCCGTCCCACGGAATGCACGATGACGAATGCAAAATGCGCGAGAAAGCGTATTCTTCAACGCCCTCACCACCAACATAGAAGGCGACCGCACCAAACCGTTGGCTGCAAAAAATATTACGGTCCGCTCACCGGGCCCGGTTATGTCATCACGATAGCAATCTTTCGCACACTGTGATTGCTTTACCTTCTGAATTTCCCTTTCAATTTGATCTTCTGCCTCGATCCCGGGGTTTGATCTTTGCTCTACTCCGTCGCCGACTGGCGTCTCGTTGTAGTCGCTTCTCATGTTTCCAAGCACTAATCAAACGATCGCAAAACGTTGGTCGCCAACACGGTTCGGCAACATGCAAAGTTCTCTCCGTTTTTCCTCTTCTTCCCCCCTCCCCTCCTTTTTTACTTTTCTCCCCGACCTTTTTTATGATGTGAACTTCTTGGCCCGTTTTCTTTCACTGCTCACGGTTCCGCGGGTTTGATCATTGCGCTCACGTGCTTGGGAGGTTTGTGGACGGTACGATTAAGCATTTCTCGCCCGGTTTTTTTTTTCCCTGCCAGGGGTTTGGCGAGATGCGCTCAACGCATGGTAGAGCTGCTCGTTGTGGTTGTGATGTCTTTCAAACGATGACCTCTAACCTAAGGCTTAGTTGTTTGTTGGGCAGACCGCCAACACACGCGGACTACGTCGATCGGATGATCGTGATCATGATGAGATCAGTGGCATTTGAGGTGGACAGCTTCAGATCTCTGTTTGCGCTACATTATGGACACATTGAACTTTTTCAGTTGACAATACGAACAGGAAGTAAGCGAGCCCCAAAGCATCAACAAGCAGCAAGCAGTAAAGAAAAACACACCACAAATGAGATTCGTTTTTTTACAGACGTTTGTAAATGAACTAGTCAAAATTATGTACAAAAGTATTACAGCTTCGCAGTAGGTAGTGGTGTAAGAGAATTATAAAAAAAAAAACAAAATCTTCAAAGGGATGCGGCATGCGTCGTTCCCTCCATTACGTCTGATGGGGTTGGTTTTTGTAGTGGCTTTGCCTTCCGTTTCCCTTTCATTTGCTGCTTCAAGGTGTAAGTGTGTGTGTTCGTGTAAGTGTGTCTTCGTGTTTCTGTGTGTGTTTTCGTACGTGTGCTCCATTCTCTCCTTCGTTTTCGCTTTTCCCCTTAGACAGAACGCGCTTTCCTCGGCTATCGGCACGCCCGGAAAGCTGTTCGTGTGTGTGTTCTTTGCGCTAGTGCGTGGATAGTTGCTCTAGCTGCATGAGTATGTGCACAGGTCACAGCGAAAACGCCCCTCACAAAATCTCGTTCTATTGCTAACTCCGCCACTCATCGGTGCCGGTTCCTTTGCACTTCCTTTCCCTATTCGCTCGCTCTCCCCCTCTCGTCCTTATCCTCCGCTCTCCGAATTCTCAACTGACTGACTGTGAAGAATGGTGCGGCACAGATCGTTGCCCCTCACGCCTTACTGGAGGGCCTGCAGTCTGGCGATTTCAGCTTCCAGCGCCTGGATGTTGAAGTTCGGGTCATCCTTCGGCGGGTTGGCACGGATGAACTCGAGCGTCTTCAGAACGTGGGCCGGGACCGGTCCTTCGCGGGGCAGATGAGCACCCTGCGGCTGGAATCCATTCTCGTCGGCAACGTACGTCAGCTGGATGGGCGTACCGTCACGGTCGGTCCACGAGGCCGATCCCTGGGCCGACTGGCCACCGACTCCTTCCTCCTGAGCGCGGATACCGTTGCTCGTCTCGTAGTTCCAGGCGTACGAACCGTCCGGGTTGACGGAACTGTCCGAGCTCAGAATCTGTGCTTCGGCGTCCGGGTTCTGGGCGACGGCAACGGCGGCCAGGGCAGCAATAACGAACTGCAAACGAGAAGAGCATCATGAATGACACATGAAGATGTATGGCACACCCCTCCCATACGGTGCAATCTAATCTTAGCCTTAACCCCCTTTTTCGTTGATTGGGGTTCAGCACACACAGAGGGATCGGTTTTTACGTTGTAGCACACCTTCGCACCGTTCACAAGTGGCTAATGCTAACCACCGGGAACACACCCTATCCTTGAAGAGCTCTCTCGTTTTACTGAACATGTTTGCACGGTTATCGTGCCTGGCGTATCCGATGAAGGATCTTCCTTCCTTGTTGTGGAGATAAAGTGTCGAAGGACGTCACGATTCACGTGACATCTCTCCCTGTCTGTTCGCTCGGCAATCCTAAGTGAACATTTTTCCACACGATTCGAGATGATAAATCATTCCACAGTATCGAGTGGCGGTGGTCGCCGTTAGAGCTTCTCCGTGCATAAGTGTGGTATCATCGCACACAAACAGCCCCACATCATAACACGGTGGCCATCGGTTTGATAGCAGGTAATTGAAGTCGATTACTACCTCCAACCGGTGAAGTCACATCACGGATCGGCGGCCGGATGAGGCATCATCATTAGTGTCGACATTTCATTGACAACTGCTTATCATCGGCAGCAACGCTCGCTCGGACACTGTCGTGAGTGTGCTGTACGGGCTTGAGCCAGGTGCGTTTCTGAGAGCGGATGAGTCAACCGTCGATCATCGATCTTGGGTGTTTTTGTTTTTGCGAACCTGTGTTCTCATCGCTGCACCACGCCATCTCCCCCCGTTTCGAGACCTCCGACGGTGTGTCAATTCAAATGATCGATGTTCGTGTCGTTCGATCGAGAGAGTTAACTGGTTGGGTGGATGTAGGATTTACGAGCCGAAGCGCGTATTAAAAATAGCTTCACCACCAGACAAGATCATCACCCGTTTAAGGTCCCCTCGAACAAGGCAGGTTAATTTAAGAAACGAACAAACGGCCGACAATCAAAAATAACGAACAGCAACGAAATCGACTGTCCAATCATTGTTGTACTGCTGTGACGCAAGAACGCTTGGGGGATGCGCGCACGATAGAATTCGCTGTGAATCGTTGCATTTCGGCAATCCAACACCTTGGACATCACAACGTCACAGTCATGGAACAGTGGGAAGATCGGTGGCACAGTTCCTACTCTTAGCCACCATGGTGTGGGACGAAATGGAAATGGGAAAATACCTTCCGCCCAACGCACAAGACTTCTTGTGTTACAGGCTCTCATCATCGCAACAACAGTCTTGGGAACGTTCCCTTCCTTCGAGATTTGTCCAACCATTGTACCATGGTTGAGGGAGATGCAATTGCACTACTTATTCTCCCACGCTGCGTTAGTTTTGGGGTGTGTTTCGGGGCTGACGTAGGGGCTGCTGTTGTTGCTGTCACTTAATTGAGTGAACCGTTGAGGGTGCACACACACACGCTAATGCGCGTTTTGTTTGCTTTTATGTAAGCATGGTTTACTCGCAAGGTGCTGCTGCGCTTGGTGGCAAGCACAGGGTAATCGTTTTGCTTCCGTGCCCGCGGTAAGGGCGGTTTTTCGCCATTGCACAAGAGATAATGTGGCGGCGTCTGGTTCAAGGTGATGACTTCGGGCACGGGCGATATTACGCCCGTACATACAATGTTGCACGCTTGATCTCAACTCAACGCCCGGTTTGTTTGCGATGTGACGAACGCGATGAGCAAAAGATTTTTGTGATCGGAGATGATAGGGAACCATTGTATGGGACACTATCATGCTCGAGCGTCGGATCATGCGTTAATTATTTAAATTACCAAGCATGATATGGCATCACATCTTGATTTCAAATTAGTAAAGAATTTTACCAGCTAGAATGATCAAGTGCAAGTTTAATTTGCAATTAATTTATTCGTATTTAATATACGTTATAGCATTACGGTCAGGCCGTTCTATATGAATAAAAAAGTATTTATATGTTATGAAGATAACAAATCTTCAGGTAAAGGGGTCAAGTTTCTGACAAATAGTCGTTTTGAAATGGCTTCTCTATCTATATAAAAATAGATTGCTTGATCAGTAACTATCTTACACAGATCGTCCTTCGATTGCTTCATGAGATCATATAAGGACGAATTTTCAAATAATTGCAACTGAGCTTGAGCTGTTTTTATATAAATAGATTATCTCCTTCTCGTTCTTCTTCTAGAGGTGCCACAACCTCAAGAGGCCTACCATTACTGGATTTCCTGGCCTAGGCTTAGACTCCTGCAGCTGGATATACAGACCTACGTACGGGAAGAATTATAGGATTCTACTCACGGTCATGCCATGTCAATAGAAGTATCGCTGCAGTCTGAACCACTGGACCGTCTTAGAAGATAGACATTTTTTAGCTATTTAAAATTGAGGACTGACTGCACCACATTTGACTTTACTTTTCTGACATTTGAGCAGTGGCATAACCTACTGCAAGTCCTGATAATTTCTTACGATAAATATAATTTATAAGGAGTATTCTTTGAAGTTCTATTTCCTTTTTTCAGTTATTCTTGGACATATTTTATTATAGTAAATAAGTCTATTTTAAGGCTAATCAACACTGCTCGTAGATGTTAAGCATCAGTCATCTGCATGACAAAATCGATATTAAATCCTATTTGAAGACAAAATTCCCATTCTAGTTACGGGTTTATTCAGTCAAGGAATAGGACAAATGGCCAGACCAACCTTAGGAAGTTTTAGTTCCAAGACATAAAATAGTAAAACTATTGTAATGAACTACTACTAGGAATGAGGGACTACTTGGCTCATCCTGTTCATAAATTAAAGCAACACGATTCAAGGATCAATAAGGATTTTATGAGTGACAAAATCTCACACATAAAGTCCAGTTAAAAAAGACTCTATTTCTTTTCTGGCCCTAACGACCTCCTAGGTTCGCGCCAGCCATTTTTGGCTTACTAGAATTAATGGATACCACCGTAGTTGTATCAGTCCTCACTACGGGTCTCTAAGACTCTGTAAACAATCCAAAGTTTTCTATTTCCTGTAAATTATTTTGATTTCATTACAATAAACAGATAAATCTAATCAATTAGCTTTTCACAACGAGCCCCATCGTCAGCAACCGCACTTGAACAAAATGGTCACCCGTGACCATTCACTGTACAGCACCAATTAAACAAAGCACTTTTTGACCAATTTTGCTACAAAACATTTTTTTCCTCAATAATCACTTAAAAAGTCTCTCGTGTGTCCAACATCACTTCAGTAAGCACCAACAAAACCGTATTCCTGCTCACATCCTGCCTTCGATACGGAAGGTGCTGGCCCGGTTAATCCTTAAATCCTGCCTGAATGTGTAAACTCACCACTCGGAACATGTTGCTAAACTGTGTGTATGTGTATGTGCGTGTTTTTGTAAACGGAACGGATAAGCCTTGGCTTTTGCTGCAGTGTTAAACCAACTACCGTGGGCAGAGAGAACGTCTGTATGACTGATGATCGGTACGCCGTTGCGGCGTTTTTATACGCCGCGTTAAAGAAAGTCCGGACCGAAAGAATCCACCACCCCGGCAACCCCGGGTTAGGGCTGCTGCGGTAAGAATAGAGCAAGGGAGATGAAAAGCGACGTTTGTGTATGTATGTGCGCGCTAGTAGTACGTGCACGATCGGTAAGAAGCGCGAAAACATAAGCGCAAAAAAAAAAAACGGTACCGACTACTGGCAACGGGCGCTACTACCGAACCAAGCGTAGTTGCTGGAGGGAGAAGGAACCAAATCTTACCACACCGATGGGTTGTTGCGATGAGTTGTTGAGGTGTGTGGAGAAGGGGTGGTCGGATAGGTGGGAAGGGAGTGAAGGCTGTGTCTCATCGTCGTGATCAGTGGAAGGGAAGACGACCGCGACGACGCGAGCCGTCTCATCCGCTCGTCATGCACATCCCGTCCCATCGGGAAGGGACAGAACATATACGTGAGGATTTAAGAAATCTCGGGTCTGTGCGTGTTACGGGCAGCAACCGAACCACCGAAGATCGCAAATCGAATCCGCCACCGACCGAATGGCCGAATGCAAAATGATGCGAAATCCTTCGATATAGCAACAAAAAAAAAAAAATGCCAGGAGGGTGGTTACGGCGGTGTCTACTTCTTTGTGGCGGCACAGGGGACGGGCTGGGGAACGGACCAGAAACGGTAGTGGGATAAAAATGTGTGTATGTTGTAAATAAATGTGTGCACGAGCAGCCAGCACTCGCCCGGCTTTAGCATTAGCCTTTGGAAGCTCTTCCCCAATGAAATATCCGTGTCGGTGGTGGTGGACTTTAAACAAAAAGTGCATCTACTGAGAGGGGTAGTGGCCGGTACAGGGGGGAACCACCGAAGAGCACATGAACATAAGCGCTAAATGTTCGGGGTGCCGGCTCCCGGGGGCACACATTTAGTTACAGGCGTTAACATCTCGACCTTTTTGGCACGGGGCTTCAGTTCAGTGCGGGGGGGTGGGTCCACGGGTCGGGAAGGGGATGGGACGCACCACGAAAGGATGGTGAAGATCATGACGAACATGATGATGCTGGAAGGCTGCGCAATCGTTCGGCTGTGGTTGCGCGTGTGCGAACGGGACGGTGAGCCCAAGCTGGTGACGATTAGACGATCCCACTCTAGTTAAACGAGCCAAAGTATGATGGGTTTGAAGTCCGATTTTTTGTTGTTATGCTCGTTGTTAGTTTGAATTCGTTTCGTAAAGCCACCTTCGGTCGAACAGATTAATCTTATTAAGAGAGGTGGTGTAGATTCCGATTCTCTTTCTCTCTCTCTCTCTCTGTCTCTCTGTACGTTAGTGGGAAATTTTTGGGGGAATTTTAATGATTGGCAGTGGGTCTCTTCGGGGTCTTTTCGAATGGCAGTAGCGGCAGTAGTAATGGGTTTGAATAGATGCAAAGAGTATGATCAATTGCAGACACCCTTTGTACGTACACACACACACACATCGGACACTAACACATTCGCACCGCGCAAACGATGAATGAAAGCGAGCGCGGTCAAATTGCGTACGACTAGGGAGGTTCGTTGCTTGCCGCTGCATACTTCGCTCATTGAAGTCTTTTGTGTTTTGGTGCATTTTGATTTTGATTTTTCCTATTTTTTATCCGTTTGTAGCGAAAATTGTTTTTCACTGTTGACACTATTTCTCGCCAGAAAACAAGTCCCGGGTTTCTTCTTGTTGTTTTTTCACCCAGCGAAAAATGGCTTTGCAGCAGCTGGTTCTTGTGCTCCAGCCGATCGCAACCCAGACACAAATTTGCAAAATCGGTCATTTTCTGTCACCCGAAAAACAATCAGCTGCACCCGAGACATGCACCCGCGCGGTGACCTAAAAAAAAGAAGACACCCAACCCGTTCGGGGACAGAAAGGGACAGTCCGGGCCCGCAAGACCGGCTGGGTGAAAGCGATGAGCTAAAATTATGGCACACCATCGGTCTTAACGATGTCCTGGGGCTGATTTCGTCCTCGAAAAAGCTTCTCATCTTCTGCGTGCAAACGCCGTGCGAGCTTCTCCGCAAACCACCACACCGGTCCGGTTCCCCATCCGTTTCGCTAGGCCTTGAGCTTTTTCGGCGGTGTTTTTTCGGGTCATCCCGTAAAGTTGACGCCCCAGCTCCCCCCCCCCCCCTGGGTTGATAAAGGAAGATTGCTAGTGCAAGAGAAAGAAACAGCAAGTGTGCGTCGTAATGGTGCATATTTTTTGGCAAAAGGACGCTGCGCCAAATGTCAAAGCAGCTTCAGTTCGGGAAGGTTCGTACGCGCGTTCGGTTCGGCCGTTTCGCTGGGGTCATCGGATACAATTAATCAATAGCTTGGGGTTTTTTTTCTTCGTAAAGGAGCATGCAGGTATATGGTGTCAAAGGCTTACATGAGCATCGATTTGCGATACTTAATCATCACAGTGGTGGAATGTATGGGTTGCAGGAAAAGTTAGTAAAAAACAAAAATCAACTCACACCCAAAGAAGCTCCCAACGCGTTTTAGGAGATGAATGTCGATGTAATGTCACATAAATCTTTGACCGGTGCTACCTTAAATGTGTTATTAATGCTGAAACAAACATGCGAGTCACATATTACGCTCAAAACGTTGGAATGAAAACGGAAGCAGTATCGGGTAGGTTTAATTTTGGGCCGAACAACGAACGGTCGATCGTTACAATAAATCAAGCTCACGTTTGACCTCTTGCGTAATTGCGCCGGCGTACTGGCGGGATCATGTTCCTGTAGGAGTTTGGAGAAGAAGAAGAAGAGAGAGAGAGAGAGAGAGAGAGAGAGAGAGAGAGAGAGAGAGAGAGCGAGAGTAAAACGGCACAGCAAAAGCTTGACCAAATTTCGGCCAACGGCTGGTTTTCTTTCTTGCGTGCTCGTTGAAGTCACTTCCCAACGGAACTGATAATTCATTCATAAATGGTGCAGGCGGACAATGGAAATGGGAAATGTTAACCTTTCGATTTCGGACACAAATGATATTATTCAATCGGGTTGCTGCGCTCCCTTCTGAATGAAAGGGTACAATTTGAGGGGTGAACATGTTCAGTAGGTTTCATTCCTTTCTTTATTTCATTTTGTAAACATTTATTTTGTTTTTACCTCTTTTTTCATATTTTAAAGTAACTTCTTATTTTTTATTCATTTTGTTTGTTTGCTTCTCTTTTGTTTAATTTATTTCCATTTTTATCTGCCTTGTTTTCATATTCTTTTTTTTATTAATAACACTTTGATTCTTTTTTAAATTTATAACTTATTCTATTCCGTAAGAGAAGAAATCTCCTGAACATTTATTATACTTTATTTTTAAATAGAATACCATTAAGCTTTTCGAATGCATCTTTGTCTCATGCTAATGTGTATAATTACTATGAATAAATCATTAGAACACCAAACAATCATTCACAAAAATGAAAAAAAAACCTGGCAAACCAAACTGATGACAAGCCAATCTTTGCAAAAAAAAGGAAAGTCTTCACAGGCAATTTGCAACATACTTTATCACCACAGCCCTCAGCAGTGGTGATCTTTCGGCCTCGATGCTGAACTTTTCCTTTTCCTACAGTCTGACGCTTGAACGATCCTCTCCGATCTGCTCAAGGTACACGGTCGCAATAAATTTTTGCCCCTTATTTTCGAAGCAATTTCGGATCACTTTACTTTATTTGCTTGCTAATTTATTTTTGGCACGTTTTATTATACACCGAGCAGTAACAAAAAAAAAATGCAAAAGGTTAGGGTCAGAAGATATGGCATGCTCTTGGGCTAGAAAAAATGTCATTACTGTGTGTTCTTAATAAATTCACATTCGGATAAAGAACGTTTTTAATGAAGTTGATATTTAATCAATATTTGCAATTGCGAAACTCGGTGAGTGATCTCCTCCAGCTTGTCGATCGCATTCGGATCGCATCTACGCACTGCAAAAGGTCAGCTCCGTAGCAATTGCAAATAATTTGCCAGCTCTCTTCCGCGAACGAGGTGTTGAAAAAAAGGGACCCCCCTCATCTGCTTCGCGATCACGAAGCGAGATAATTTCGATAGCCAGCAGGCACCGGGCGACACCAGCGGCCATGTGGCGCCTACACGTGTTGGCAAGCTTCTTAGTAGCAAGTCGCACCTGCACCAGGATGATGAGAGTTTTCTAATAACATATTATTTATGGCTTGAAATGTGAGGGATAAGAAGAAGCCGGTTCTGTGTCGTGCGTCTCATCAATAATTCTGATGAGTCGGGTTTTGATTTTTCAAACAGCATTGTGACTTAGACAGAGCAGGGTAATTTACTTCCCATCACATTAACCTCTCTAATGAGTCGTAAGTGGTTCGCGGTGTGTTACTTGTTGATGAGAAGGCTTTTTTGTCGTAAGTAATGGGGTCTAATTTTTAGAATATTTATTGAAAAGGAACTAAACCTACATTAAACACAAAAGATCAGCAGTAACTAGCACTGAGAACATGTGCCTGTGCAAATATTTACTCCTCGCAGGTTAATTTTAAATAATTGACACTCACCACCGTGCTGAGTAAGCAGTGGCAGAACGTGCTAATTTTGGCACCTGACATTTTGGTGGCTTTGATTTTTTGTTGCTCATCTCTTCAAACGCAACTTAAAACAACGATCACCACTTGCCCGGTAACGACTTTGGCTGAGAGGTTAACAACAGTGAGTGCTGCGAGGGGCTTCATGAATTTTTTTTTTATCATGCCTGACATTAACACGAATGTATCCAAAAACGGCAACTTTTCGAGTGGAAACCAAATAATATAGATGTCAATCTTTCTATTGATCGTTTCTAGGTCAGTTCGGCATGTGCGCGTGTGTGTGTGTGCATGCTAGAGGTCAAAGGTGCTCGATGCTTGACGGGACGGGTGAAGAATCGAAATTTTATTTAATTACTTCACTCAAACCACATTCCTATCCTCATTGACATTATTGTAAAGCGTTCGGGTGGTATTTCTTTTCCTTCTTCGTTGGATGCTTCATTGAATCGCACAGCCAACTCCCGCTGAGCCTGGCGATACACGGTGGCACGGTTGCAGCCCAATGATCCTCATTCATCTTCAGCATCGCACTAAAATACGAACCCAAACCGATCATAACACTTTCAATTTGAAGCAGAACCATAAAGCAACCATTAACGGGGGGTTACGAGCGGGTTTGGATTGGTATGCATCCTTGCCCCCGGGGGTAGATCGCCAACTTAAGGAGAAGAACTCGGTGTTGCATACTTCGCTTTTGAATGGTGGAATTTTGTTGGTGGTCTATTTTGTGTTTTATGATGCCTTTTTCTAACCTGATCTAGCCCGATTGTTAAGTCCGATCGGTGTTGTTCACTAAGATAATCTACGATAGTAAAATAGTTTAAAATCGTGTGAAAAAGTAATAAATATCGTTGTGTAACAGACATTCTTCGTTGGGCTATATTTCGTATCTTCGATCATTCGTACAAAAGACTTCAACGATAAGCGACGAACCTTTCTTTTTTTTCTCATACGAAATTCCCATCCTTTTGGGGCGCGTGTATGCCACCCTGCCCTAATTGATCGATCGTGTGTGTGTGTGTGTGTGTAGATATATGTGTCAAGAAAGCATCAATGATCGCTCTGTCTATCCTCGCCGCTCGTCTCGCAGCTTCAAACGAAAAGGAAAGCCAGCAATTTTTCATCCATTCAGTCGCCCATGACACGGTGTGTGCGGCCGGAATCGCGGCGATGGTACTGCATTTATCATCATCAGTATCGACCGTTGCTAAGGTGTTGAGGTTAACCGGCTTTGCAAATTTTTGCCCGTCCAAAGCTATCTGCGAGCTAAAATTAAATTTCCACTACAGCTCGAATATTGTTCGATTATTTGCATTATCATCACCCGTTCGTCCATGTGTGCAAGATATTAATAAACAGGGGAGAGAAGGAGTGATTGGGACGCTAGGACGTAAGAGGGGTAGATTAAACCGGCTGCGATCGTCATTCGCTGCCGCTGGTGCACGAGACTTTGCAAGCGCACAACGCTCATTCGCACATCGTAAAGATCAATATTTGCATAAGATGCATTTTTAATTCTTGGCCGTACCGTCACCAAACCCCCGGCACGTTGTGACAGTGTTTCACCGACGTCTGGGAAGGCAGCAGCCAATGAAACCGGTGTGTGTGTGTGCGTTGTCGTTAGAAATTATTGCTTGTTAAATGGCGCATCAAACAAGCAAACGGGCAAGCGTCCGAGGAACGTGCTACAACTTGCCGTTCGCGATTCATTTAATCTTCCCGCGATGGTTGATGATTTTGATTTTTGGGCAGACCAATTGGTTTCGCATTCCATCATTTAGGTCGCAATTTACGGCCTTGATCGGTATGCTGAACATTCTCAGGAGCTAGTCGAAACTAGTGGAAAAGCAAAAGAGACACACAGCATGAAGTAAAAAAAATGAAATTTTCACACGTCAAAACAAAAACCCACCCACCTGCAAGATCAAAGATCACGGTGAGTGTGACCGCGTGTGCGCGCGCGCTCACACACAAAAAGAATGCATTCGGATGGCGTTTTTATTGTTCCACGACGCATTTAAGGTGAAGCGGGAAAGGAAGGGAGATCAAAACAGCACCGAAATAAATGCATTTTAGGCTCCCGAAAGGCGCAAAAAAAAAACAAATGCAAACAAAATTTTCCCACAGACTCCGAGGCGAGACAGGTTCCCCATTGTCACCAGCCCTGTGAGGCGTTAGCTTGGCGAAGTTTTTTTTTGGCCACGGAAAATTGCCTGCCCGTTTTTGAACGTTGTTTACTAACTCTAGCCAAATAAATGCTTTAAACATGGCCCGACCGAACTGACATGGAATGGGCGAGTTGCATTTCTTTGGTGAGACCCTGGTTGTTGGAGCCCGTGGTTAGCAATTGCAGCATTTGACAAATCGCACATGTAACGGAAAGAGGGTGGCGTTGTTGTTGTTTTTTTGTGGGTTCCCTCATTTATTCATGACCGTGAAGTTTTGACGCAAACACTGGGAAGGGTTTGTTTTTTCGCAGTGGAAGAGATATGAGAATTGATGGTGCATTCGTATCTGATGTAGTTGTATGAACAGGTCGGCTGGTTGGAATAAATGGAGCAAATTATAAATGTCGTGTTTTCATTTGTGCGGTGTTAAGATAGGGACAACAACGACGGACAGCCATTTATGCGTTGTTATGTGGATACGATCTTGGAGAAGATGAACTGTTGAACGCATAATTGCTCATTTTCTCCCTTAATTTAAAGAGGCGAAGAATATTATCTTTTTCACGCAATTTACTTACTGGAGAGTATGTTTGCTCGACTTTCTTATACCGTTTGTGATGCCCAACCGTTTAATGATTGTTGGATTAAACTTTATGTTTAATTCAAATCCATTCATATTTTTCAGAAGTCTTTCTGATAGCCCAACTATCGAATCTAATGAACTCCTTGAGACAGATGGTGCATGAGACAAACAAGATAATCAGGCAGATGCTAACACGTTTAAACACTATCATTTAAGTAGCATAGGGTATTAGTGTTGTAAAAATATTATTCAAAAGGTCTGTTCCTCACACTGTACCGTCAAATAGTAATCAACATAATTTCACCCAAGCACATTACAACATTTGCGTTTATGAGAAACGCACATTCAAACGCAAATTTATTATTCATAAATTCAAAACGATCGCCGAAGGTCACTGTCAGGATTTGTAACACAAATTAGGAAAGGTTAGAAAAGCTGTTAACAGTCAACCCAGGCGTGGGCAAGTGGGTTTTGCGATTTTACAACAATTGACCAAACCGAAAGGGCAAGTCAAGCTGAGTCCTAAGCAGCTTAGATAATAACGGACGAAGAAATAGAATTAAAAAAGTACACGATGCAGCGAAAATGAGGCACAAGAGCGCGATGTTAGTAGAAGCGAATTTAGTACGGAATTTTTCAAAGTTCCACTGCACAGTCCGGTTTGAGCTTCGTATCTCCAAAGGTTAGAAGAACCCGTCCAATTAAAATACCACAGCCCTACGGTAATAAGTATTTGCCCAGTTTCATGCACAATCAAAGCTGTTACCTCTTTCAGTAATCCGGCTATGACATCTTTTGAGAGAATGACGAGATGCAGGCCAAGGCATTGGTCATTCGATAGTGCTGCATTACATTAAAACATAACACAGCGCCTTCATTTTTCTACGCCTGTGATAGAGAGTAATCGAATAGTGAAGAAGATTAGGTGGAAAGCGACTATTATTATGCAAAATCCTCTGGAGTGACCATAAATCATGGGTCATCTTGCTAGATGTTAGACGACAAAGTCTAGCGAATGACCAGGTACTTCATGATCCCCACTAGAGACGGTGGCCTTGAGGACAAATCCGCTATCAAGAAGTATCACTCAAAGATCTTGTGCTCGTCATATAAAGCCAGGAAACTCATGATCGATAATCGCAGTCAAATTTCGTTAACTTCAAAAGATTCGTAGAAAAACCTGTGAAAACATCGACACATTTCGATGAAAACTCGGTAAACATTGATAACATGAGTAATATTTGCATGACTTGCAACAGAACTAAATTTTAAAACCATTCGTTAAATTTCGACAACCTCTTCTCCTTACAAAACCAGAACTCATTATGGAAATACAAGTCCATCACAAGCATATGATAGCATTAATAAATGATAAACAATGGATGGTACATTTGGGCCGGGCGAAATTATTCCTCACCCCGCTCAAGTCCAACGCTGGCCAACAAGCAAAACAATATGCACTTACACCATTAAGTCCACCCCGGGAAGGGAACACTTGCAACACGAAGTTACGACAAATGTACGGCAAAGCAACACAGCACAGCTGAAGCAATGTCCGCTGAATGCAGACGTGCAAAACTTTTAGCAATTCGGTTACCGTTTAACCAGCGTCGATTTTTTTCTCGCTTTTTGATGTTTTTGTCTCTAATTTTACTCTCGCCCGGCTTGCGCAAAAGGAAAATCATCCTCTGCCGCAATCACCATAAGCTGACCAACAGCCATTGCCGTTGATGGCGATTGAATCGGGGCACATACATTTTGGGCCTGTCTGGAGGATGGGCAAACGCCCGAACGATGAACAAGCTGAATTGATTGACTGTGTTCGGTGATGCTTTACATGAAGGAAGCTAAACCTATTGAAGTATTTTTCAGTATTTCGCTAAGGCTCTTCCCGTGTGCGGAATGATTACAAAACTAGTCCTACTGCTCATGCAATACAGTAAGGCAAACAATCAATACACCTCTCCGAACACCACGCGCGATAACATCTTTGACACTTTAAGCAACCGAACAGCAGTATGAGCTGCCGATGATGGAAGATAATCGAGCAAGTGGGCGGAAAGAAACCTTCAACCTTCGGGTGGGCGTCCCGAAGTACCGATCGGCGCAACGGGAAATACAACGGGCGAATGGTAGGCCCAGACCTACTACTACCAGACGACCTTACCAATTATGCTGTGTTGTGAATTCTCGTCGCCGGCAGACAGCTAGACCTTACCATTCTGCCTCACACTCTTAATGGCGTCTAGCACATTCAACGCTCGATCATGGCTATCTCAGGCACCGATGCACAGCAAGCAGTAGATGTTAAAGAGCTAAAAGAGCTGCACTTTCTGCTCGCTCGCTTTAGAAACTACCGTTGCATTGCAAAGATCAAAATGTCTTGCAAATCATTAATAAAAGCCCTGTTTTATTTTTCGCCATGAAGATGATAGGCGAGAAGGAGAAGGATCACTGGTGGTACACGATGTACATCTCCCACTGGTAGCGGAGGGTAGAAGTTTCCATGTCGTTGTTGTTGTTGTCGTTAGCTGGCTCCATAAACACATGTCGCCGTTGTTGAAATAAAATAATCTCCAGCAAGCAACCAGGGGGAAGCGAAAATGAAAACGAAAAAATTGGAACGCGTCGGTGTTTCATGGGCCTGATGTTTGCTTAAGAGCGTTAAATGTCTTTTGCGATGAGCCACCGCCGGTGGATCGTTAAATCGTTGGAAAATGTTTGTGCGAGCGTGGATCGAGTTGAAGGTTTGGTTAGTTCGATTAGCTTCTAGTAAAGCTCCAGTGTTTGGTGGTGGTGGTGCATATCTTTCCAGCAGAAATAAAGCGTTGAGTATTGCTGAAATAACGTAATTAAAAATATACCTTATGCAAATTGTTGACATCAGTTATAATTATTGTATTCAACGGTTTGACTAGAGAAAAAATGGAAAGAGGATTAGACATTTGAAAGAAGCATTCAGGAGTAATGGAGATTTAAATAAAGTACCACAGACTTAAGAGTAAAAAAAAGCAATGAAATGCCCTATTTCAGTTGACGGATCATGGGATATCGACACGGTCACTGTAATGGCAACTGTAAACTATTGCAGAGATTTTCTTACATACATCTTTGATCAATGTTTTGGATGGAGGCCGATGCTTTAGACCAAGGGCTTGACCAAGGACCTGATATTAAAGCTCGTCTGGACAGTCTAGCCGAGAAGAATAAGGGGAAGCAGATGGCCATTCTGCAGGGGTAATTCCAGCTGAAGTTATAGGCGGTATACTATTCACTTTATTAATAATCTAATTTAAATGTAAATTACTCTGTTTGTTCGGATACTTCTAGAAGAGAAGTCCTTCATCAGTTTTTTTCATACGGTACGCACCAAAAAAGGCTAGAGATGAATAAGAGGAACTTAATACTAATTCCATGGCTGAACATCATACAGAAAAGCGTTCTTTCCAACGATCTTTGAAATACTGTTCGTTGGTATTCGAGGAATTCACAATGTTCGGAGAAAATTGATATTAAGGCCTAATTTACTGTATAAAAATCTAGATTTGTTGCAGTTTTTCTAGTAGACCTTGATCCGTCAAAAGCAACATCTGGCCATTAAATATCCTTGCGATGGGTATCGGCGCGCTGTAACTGATCCTGTATTTATAAACGACGCCATCTACTAGAAACTACACCCTGACAGGCAAAAGGTCAATAATTATATTATTTTTTGGTTTTTAGAGGTTCTGGAACTTAAGAACTAATTTATTTTCTTTGACACTTTAAAAATTAATGTGCATTATTAACCATCAGTTGGTTCTAGTTTTAATGGCTAAGTGTGCTTAGTGGTACTTTTCCATAATAAAAGACCTAGACTTCAAGAGAGGCTACAGACATACTTGCGATAATAATCTCAATCTTATATCAGTTCAAAGAGTGAGATACAATGAGAACAATCTTAATTTCTTGAGATCAAAGTTCTAAGAAAACAGCCTAATCCTTTTCCAAACCCGTGAAGTCAGGGACCATATTCATGGTCGTCCATTTATCGATCGGTCATCGAATCAACAAACATTCGCTCATTAACTATCCAACTATCCGATCGATCTTTCCGAGCCCATCCTCAGCAGCACCAACAGCAAAACAAGGGGAACCAAATTGGTGGCGGTTGTGATGGTGCACCCCATAAAAGTAATTATCTCACCACGGGGAAATATTTGTTTTGCGGCGATTTGAGGAAGAAAAAAAAACCGCACCACATGTGCATGAACGTACAAAAAACCAACAAGAAACAAAAACAACATAATTTATGGGACGAAACGGACGGAAACATTATAAATCGATACAGAAACAAAATTGAAGGTAATCGCACCGTACCACAGCAGGTTGTCAAAGTCGCAAGGTCGCACTAAGGTGGTTGGAACCGGAGGTAGGGAAGGGTAGGGATTACCCTACCCATCGCGACATCATTGGTGACTAAATAACACACACACACGTGCGTGTGGACAAACATTTGATACATCATAAACCGTAGTTACCGGATCTTGAGCTACGAGACAGAAACAGAAGATGAAACTTTATTTACGAAAAATTAATCTGTACAACCGACCCAACAGCGGGTCCCATCTTCAGCCGATGGCCGGAGGCGATGAGTGGTTTCTTCTTCTTCTTCTGTCCACTTTTTCCCTACAAGTAAGACACTCAGAAAGTCGGAGGATGGCGGGACCGTATCCGTTCTTGAGCCGTTTTGCCTATTTCGGTTGCGTGCGCGGGACCGGATTATGTTCGGCTGTCATCATGACGGCACGATTAATCGATCAAGCAAGTGAGTCGGAGGGGAGAGCACATGGGGACGATTGTCCCTGAAGAATGGTGGAAGGATGGGCCACCAGGTAGATGTGCGGAGGACCTGTTCGTACACGGTGGATTGCTCGGACGTCGGGCAATTTTCCCCAAGCGTGTGGTGGTTTTGGGTGACCCTACAATTAATCCAAGGTGAGTGAGGGACAGTGTCATCCTCGTGTGTTGCTGCAAAAGCCTTCCCGCGGCATGATGGTCCAAGGATAAGTGGTCGAAACCACCCAGGAAGATATAAAATTCTCGTGGTACATCATCGACACAACATTTTAATATTAAGACGCTTAAAAACGATGCAGAATGTAAGTCATTATTCTTAACATTGCTGCACTTAAATAATTTCGATGTACGGGCTTTAGTAATTGCCTATCGTAATCCTTCTTTAATCGAACAGCGACAACGATTACGGCGCGTGCAGTTCTGTTCGAGATCCACCAGCAGGGAGTAATGCGATGGTTATGCTGGGATGGGAGAAGCCTAGGACACACCTTAAACCAACAACGACAACGTCACTGATGGCCTTCGAGCAGTTTTGCATCGCGACATGCACCACACTGGACCGAAGGCGTGCAAGTTGAGATCGTGTTAGGTTCGCAGGGAAGCACGAAACGAAAACCCGCTGTGAAAGAAGACATCAGCTCAAGTCAAGATCACCGCCATCAAAAAAGAGAACTGTATGTCCAATATAATGTTGGTAATGGGCGACGATGGTTCGAATGGCGAAGAAGGTGAGTTAAAACAAAACTAGCACACGCTGATCGTGATCATTGCTGGAGTGATTTAGATTGCTGTTTGAGAGGAAACAAAAATGCAATTCAATCAAGAAAAACAATAGGCAGGCAGGCAGGTCTCAATGTCGAGTTTAGATCGTTGGACTATTTGATGCATTTTTGCTATAGAGTAATCACGACTGTACTAGACCGAACCTGAACAACATTCCTTATCCAAGCAAAATACGTTTAACCATTAACTTTAAACAAAAGCATACTTTAAGATAAATAAACACAATTATTTAAGATAAGAACAACCCGGAAAATCTTCTGGACCACCCGCAAAATCTGATCGGAAAACTGATGTTTAATGCCATAAATGAGAATAAACAATATGAAGAAACTGAAGAAAAATAATTATTAAAAATAAAAGAGCCACGAAAAAAAAGTTTCAACGGAATGTAAATACTTCTCCACACACATGAAGTAGAATTAACAAACAAAAATAGAACAAAAATGCAAGAGAACTTGCACTCATACATTTAATGTGTTGCAACTACTCTAAATATAAAAGGATACAGTGTGGCTGTTTTATATACCAAAAAACATTGTGTTTGAAATTAACTAGTTCTAACACACAAAAAAACAATAGGCAAAAATAATCATATGGAAATAATAACAACTATAGCCGGAGTAACGGGATGGAACTCGCCGACAGCTTCTGATGTCGGTGCCGATCTGGTCGAGCTTGGGCTATCTCTGCTGGGGTGCTTGAGGAACACTGTTCGCAGGCAAATGTTTGTGATGTCCAGTTTACTGTTTGATAGACGGAAAATCCAGCCATCACATGAATAGAAGTAGCTATAGAACCGGATCTAGATAACGATCATCTCCTTGATCTACATCAACAACCTGGATACAAACCCCGCACACAACCTCACACTCACAACCGAGCATGCCCGGGATAAGGCAAATAACAGGGAGGAAATACCTTGTTAATTTCTGTGGATTTGTAATCGTCAACACAAGCGATGCTGACAATACGGCATCAAGTCGTCATACTTAAAATATAAATCAATAAAATATAGCTATTAGGGGGAATATTCCAGACAAAGCATCAATCAAAAAATCAATTACAACGGACAATTAAAGTTCAGCTAGTATAAACGCATACCTTCATAAAACTAACCATTTATGTATTGGAAGAAAAGAAGTAAGAATTTGAACATTTACAGTGACGAGCAATAGAACACCTATCTTATTTAAAATATTTATTTATTCGGTAAAAGACTCGAGAAGGCCCCCCCTAGAATCTTTTGTGTGCAGCACTGTGGCCTGTCATTTTTGTTGTACAGTGGGATTTCTGTACGGTCAAAACGAATTTGATGTAAACATTGTGCATTGTTCCTTAATATTGTTAATAGACAGCGAGTGATTTGATACAATACATTGTAACAAGTGGTTTGAGATTATGATATTCTTATGTTTCCTCCTTTGCTGAATATCAATGCAAGGTAACAAGTATTCATCGAATTACTGTTCCGTTACCGTCCGAGAACGCCGTACATGTTTTAGGCCCCATTGTTCACCCCTAGTGCGACTGAAAACTAGTACGAAGCCCCTGTAACCCAAAATGAATGGTAGGGTTAGCGGAGAGGGGATTTTAATCAAATAATAACAATATTTTATTCGACTTTCTTCAACCAATTTTGACCACACTGAAAGCACACTGAAAGCTCACTGTGAAGCTCTCGCAACGTGTACTGCGGATTGCATACCTTTAGGCGTAAATCCTACAGCGCCTAACAAATTTTGTCAGGGGGGGGCCTTCTCGAGTCTTTTACCATTTATTCTTATTCGTTGTTTGAAAAGCTTTCATTTCACTCTATCAATCGAGATATCGGTGCTGAATATAAAATAAAATTTGAAATATTTTTTATTTCTCAATTTAAGTTATTTCTATAACTTTGACACAGTCTGGCTCTGTGATTAAAAAAGTTGGTTTTTTTATAAAATTTGCTGGTTTTATTAAAGTTTTTGTGTTCTTAATCAATGATTTTTGAGTTGACTTAACCGAAATAAAACTAACAAGAAAGCTAAGATATTGAAGCTTTTTGCCTCATTTTGGTAGAACCGAGCGGAAGTATCGAAAGCAGTAGCTTGAAAACCGGATAAGAAAAGTGTCCATACCTGTAAAACCACACATTGATGTGTGTAGTCATCCCTCGATGAAGAAGACTAAAACTATTCAAATCATCAAGAAAGCAAGCAATTTTTAACATATTACATAACGCACCTCATTGTCAAACCTAACGTAATGCTATTATTCTCCACTTACCACTATCTACCTAATTCTGCATATTTATCTCACTCCACAAACCATTTGCATTCTTATCGTTCGCTGTTAATCGCGTTCCAGCGAAAGAATTCGCCTTCTGAAACCATTTCACACGATCCGTTTATTTACCGATCTAAAGCGAACCGGCCTCGTAAGCGTAAGCTCGATCGTTACTTTCATTTTTGCATACCGAGCACACGGATTGCACGATGCATTCCTACCGGGGGACCGGGTGAGAGACAGCCGCTTCTTCGGCGCATCAAAGCAGCTGCCAAAGAGGATCAATCATAATTCATCTCGCTTATTGAGCGTATTGATTGCGAGCGTTCGATCCGTCCACCGAAGGAAAGGAGCGTTTTGGGTGTGCGAGGCAAAGATTGCGTGCCGCGAAACGTGCATCGAATGACAAATGGTGTCCCGATGGGAATTAGGAGAGAGAGAGAGAGAAAAACAAAAATCTGGATGATCGATCCCATGCAGATGAGAGGTGGTGAATGTGGCTGTTTAATGCGCTTACGCGATGATTGATTGTGTGTTACGCACGAAAAGTAACAAATTATCATTTTTCGATCGAAATGTTTTGAGTGATGGAATTGACGGAGAATGTGTTGAAATATTTGTTATTAATTTTCCAATTTTTGTTTTAAATTGAATAAGCAGTTCGTTGCATTTTAATTTTACGTGATAATAACTTTTTGGAAAACGGTTTAATATAAATAGCCTAGCTCACTCATCATACGATCAAATCTCATGAATGAACAACTGAATACTCGCATTCATCCTTTGGACGTGAACCGACACACCGGAACTCATTGAGAGCCATTAAAAATCGCTTCTAACCGCACACACACACATAAACACGGACAACAAAGATGGCCTTCTCGTGTTACATTTTGATTGCCGTCGATCAGCAAAAGATCAGACTGGGGTAATTTACATCCCATCACTGATCATTGAGCCCTCATTTGATGTGTGTTGCTAATGTTTTTTTGCCGCTGCTGCCATCTCTTAGCGCATGCAATTCCAATTCGAGGCAAACAGATCGCCCAAGCTCCTGGTCACGATTGTAAGCATAGAAACGGAATCGCTGCGTACATCCTTACCCTTCCATGGGACGCCGGTACGAGCTGGAAAATAGTAATTCAATTTAGCAAATGATGATCCCTTATAATTTATGCACACCCGACTGTGGCCGACCCGGAATGGACATTCCGTCGAAGTCAACTGTCGGTCAGCCGGCGATGAAGGGTTGCCGATGAACTTGAGCACACCTTTCGAGCTGACGAGTGAGTCCCCCGACGACGGTCGGTTCCATCATGGTACTACTAATTACGCTTGGGCAAGCGTCCACAGCCGTGAAAAACCCTTCACTAAGTCCCTCGACACCCAGATCATTTGTGCGGTAGCGGAATTCTGGCCGGAATGCTGCAGGAGACTGCAGTGGCCGTACCGGATGCACACAGCCTTGACCTTTCCTGCCCACCAACAACACCATTAGCTCGTGTATGTGTTTGGTTGTCCAGTCGAAACGCGCTTTTAGCTAATCGAACCATTAAAGGGTGACGATAAATAATCATTCAGTCGGCACAAGATCGAGCAGACGATTATGTTGCCTTTCATTATTTGTTTTAGATTTAAGCTACCCCAAAAAAAAAAAACACTTCGAACCTTATAAAGTAATCTAAATGAAGTTGTAAACACGCTATCAACTACCATCCAGCGTGTCATCTTAAGAACGTTCTTCAAATAAATTTCCACTCCACCAGCAACGGGTATCTCAATTACCATTATGCAAACATTTATGCACTCCAAGGCGCAACTTCGAATGCGATCGTACCGGGGATCGCCTGCCGGCCGGATAAGAATCTTCTCGGAAGCCTTTCGGCCATCCATCTCCATCGATCCATCCATCGATCCATCCAGCTCGAACCCACACACACACGCACACGAAATGAAAAGACAATCAAATCCGGCACATTCGCTCGGTCGCACATTCCTCGGGCACAGTTTCGCGCCGTTCCGGTGAATGGAGACGCGTGGTATTTAATGAAGTTGACATTTAGCACCCGGCGGGCAAACTGTGCCATACGCGCCCGGCACCTTGTCTACCCTGCCGCTGTCATCTGCTCCTTGAAACCACCGCTTTGGTTCTTGGATTGAAGCAGAAAAAGAAACATCACCGAACGACCTCCGGACCCGGAGCATCATCGCAATGCGCTTTGAAATATGATTCACCCGCATTGCATGCGCATTGCCGATGGTACACGTATGCAGTGTTGTTCGTGTAGCGTTGGGGGCTCACAAGCGTATTCATAAATTTGAAGCCAGCACGAGGAACTGTGTGTGCTTGAACGCTGTTAGACTTCAAACGGTCGGGGGAGTGAGTACTTGACGGAGAGAAGAAAGAACATTTGCGATTTGCAGGTTGGCAAATGTCGTGTCTAGTGCAGGATCTCGTAAAATCTGCTTGTTCTTCGGAGTCAATCTGCTGCATACATGGAGAGCGAATAGAGACATTTTTTTTATTCATAAAGAACGGCCTGGCCGTATTGCTAGCGAATAGAGACATAACTTTAATGAAATAGAGATAAGGTATTAAACATTTTACAAGGCTTACACTATTAACAGGATACAAATAGTGAAATCAAAAGTAATACTTGCAGCTTTTGTCCAAATTCTGATGTAGGCTGATATAGTTTTAAGTTATTTATTTAGTTATTTCAATGTTACAACGAATCCTGAAAGACTTGGAAAAAAGTGGTTAAAAGATCGACCAAAGTAAATAAAGTGAAATTCAAAACACTTGTATGAATTAAGTACAAGTGCGTTACTCTGAATTGATTGATTTTTCGACTTGATTTTGCCCGTAGCAAAATAAGCAATCCCTGCGTTCTGGGAGGTGGTTTGGATGGGATTTAAATGCCGGTTTCGTTGTATGAAGACCGGTGTGGCCATCGAATCGCCTCACGAAAATTTGGTTATAGACCAACAATATTACCTTCTTCTTCTTCTCTGGCACTACAACTTCGAGAGGTCTCGGTCTGCCATTTCTGGCTCTCTGTGATTGCCTTAAATTACAGTTCCCTGAGAAAAAATAATACGAACGAATAAAAATAACTAATTTAACAAAAAACAAGGTAAACAAAGGTAAAAAGCATGTCAGGAAAAATAGATATAGCGTTCAACTTAGAATGATCTCGCCAAACACATATGCACACAGCCACATAAGAGGAAAAATCACATAATCCAACATCAACAAAAAAATTCAATTATCATTAATAAAAGATACGAAGCGATTACCAAAAAAAGAATAATTATTGAATACGATAATAAAATAAATGATATTAAAAAAACAAAGTGACTACGAAAGACAAAAAGACCTTTTTAAATTCTTTTTAAGGATTCATTTTAAGCATAAGACCAGCCGTATTGAGCAGAAAAAAACTTTTATAAAAAACATATTGATCTATAATTATAAATTGTTTAAATAATATTACGTCTACTAGAATCAGTATTATCTCTCTATGAAGTTAGTAACCTTCTGGTAGACATGAAACTTTACAGCCTCCAGTAGAATCGCTACACGGCGGGACCACATTTAATGTTGATTGCTCTATCCTCGTAATTTGTACTGAATTTTCAAGAAGGAAAAGGGTAAGGATAAGGAAAAAAATCAGAAATAAAAATCTGCAAAAAGAACTTGATACATCAGCAAAAATTAAACACAAAATCGACTCCCATTTACGGTCGTAATTAGTCATGCACCTAAATAAATAATGCAGGTTCTGACCTTTAGGCGGCATGGATAGCGTTTGCTCATTCCACCTTCCAATCAATCAGCAAACACCGAACCTTATCCCCGTACGATAGTGTCCACCGTGTCGGATTGATGTGCAGTGCCTCTCACTGATGGACCCTAAGTGAGCCTTAGGTGAGCATGGAAAGAAGAACAATAAAAAGAAACCAACTGTCGATATCGCCAGTTGTCGCTTGTAAGGCAAGAAAAGCACACAACAAGCTGCCCATCTTCGACCGATCACGCGAGATGTATCACCGCGATGTATGCAACCTAGAAATGGCACTCGTAAAGAACCGCACCGGTACGGTCACCGCGCGTAATGTGGCACGATAAAAATCCACTTCAACCTGTCACCAATAAAACATTCCGCAAATGGGGAGGGGGAGAGTGGGAAGCAGAGAAGCGAATCCGAAACCGTGGTTGCATCTTCATTCGACGCTCGGAGCAATATGGACACTTCATCCGGATGGGACACTTAGTGGTACGCGCGGGACATGTACAGCAACAATGTTTCCATTGCTACAAGAGCCCACCGGCTTAGCCTGGCCGAGGTGTCCGGGTGTCCGGTTTATGAATTTTTCATGAGCACCTCGCGGTGGGTTCGCGAAAAGGGTGCCATCGAGGGGTGGCCGGCAAACGTTCGAGCAAATTCTTCAATTCCGAATAGGGTTTGATGTTTGAAAATGGCAAGGTCGCGGTTACATCGATCGAAGATTCCACCCCGATGAGAAGTCCGCAAGAGCCGATCGCTGTTGTTTCGGTGGCGGATCACAAAGATCAATGGTGTGGTGTGTGGAGTCCGTAGCGGCACGATCGTTACAGCGTGCGGGATTGGAATGGGTGATTTGTATTAGATTTTCCGCTTCTGTTCCGTGCATCAGCTTGCGAAGTTCCGGTGCCGATCCCGAAGCGATGGGACTGTTTTCGGATCGCTACTTCCTCGTTCCGTCGAAAGACGGTCACGAAATTGTCATCTTCTAAAAAAACCGAACCAATACTCCACACGTCTTGAACACGATCAATTGTAAGTGAATAGGTTCACCTTGACATCTCCAACTATTTTGGGTCCAAGTCCTCGCACCTGTCGGAAGAGTTGGACGCTCCGGAAATGCGAGCCCACCGTAATTTGTCCGTCAGAGAGTATTTGTGGAGCTTCTAGGCCAGCGCGTGCGGTAAGAAGGTCTCCTTCGCGGGTGGGCTTAACCCAATGCGCCGACCTCAATTATACAGAAAATGTCACTCGATCGCACCAGGTGCTAGGTGGTCGCGTACGGTCGGTTTCCAATTTCTAGCCTAGTCATCATGATCTACCAGGCTGGCTGGGGTCTATTTTTGGGGTCATCGTCGTGTCGTGTGCCGGTGTCAGTTTCGTTACTCCCAGTAGCTCATCGATTGCCCGTGCAGATGTAACGCCGTACATCATCGTCTCGTCTGCGATTGCGCACTACCCGGTTTTGCAGTCTGGGGCAGCCAATCTGGGTTCTGGGGAAGGCACGAGGCAGGCCCGCAGGAAGTCTACCTTCACCCGCAACCTCGGGTGATATTTAACGCTTGTAACGTCATCGCCATGCCAAAGTGCTGCCAACGACGCCGCCACATATTGCACCGCATCTGTAAAGAAGGGGCCGCCGTACTCCGTGGCAAATAATTGAAGATCATACGGCGCCGAACCGAAAGATCACTCTGCGAAAAGATCTACGCCAAAAGCGATGATCTCCACCATCGGGGTTAGACCGTGCCGTTCTTGCGCATTACTCTTGGACATCGCTCAGAACCTAAGAACGTCGTCGGAACGACCTCGGAACTAATTTACTTGTAATTTCTACGCTCCACACCTTCACCGGACAGATCGTTGACAAGCGTTGAAATCGGTCGAGTTACCGCTTCTTCGGGAGCGCGAAATTACCGCGCAGTTTTCCGTAGAACGGGCTTTTTTCTCCTGTCCGTGTAAATGTCAGTGACGTGACCGGTCCATTCCGTTCGGTTTGATGGGAATCTGGCACCGGGGCTGTTAGAATTGATCATTTTCCCATTAGAGCTCGTGCTGATCTCGGTGGATGGCGCCGGCTGAAAGGGTCGTCGAAAAAATGGTTAGACTTCTTGTCCTATTAGATTGCTAGGAAAGGAGTGATTCTTCAAACATTCCACACCGTCCAGCGTTGAAGCTCATCGCACTAGTCATTGCGGGCCGTTTTGTTCTGTTGCGGCCTTGTGTGATTTATTGATCTCAGCTGCACAGGCACCGAGGCGTAATATGACACCAGGAAGATGGGATGGCAGATTTGTCAGCCTCAACTCAATGACCTTTTCGCGGTGGGCGTTACTTCGGAACCGGAGATTTGAATTCGAGTTCATTAGTCGCCGGGCACGCTGTCGGACACGCTGCGGCCGGGTAAAGTGTTCAAGGTCAAAGGCGGGGATGGCGTTGTTTTGTGCTGGTGATGATGGGTGATGGAGGTGAGCAAACGTCATTGCCGAATATTTCTATTTTTGTTCAACGTTTCACTCCTTGGGAGACTATTTTTATGCATTTGGCTTGTTAGACAAATAATCGATAGATCTTTCAACACTGATCGCGGTGTTTTGCTTAAAGAATGTATCGAGCAGGTTTATTAGAAAAAAAATGGCGTCGACTGAGTGGTTTTCTCCAATAGGATCCTTTTATGAAAGAATCCTTCAGCAGGTCTCCTTCCTTCCTTTCTTGGCACTTCCTTGAAAGTCTCGGGCTGCCAGCCTGCCATTTCTGCCATTTTGTGACTTGGAGCAAGGTAGGCAGACCTACGTCCGGGGAGGTGCCGCTGTCGTTTCGGCTTATCAAGCCTGCAATGAAGTTCCACCATAATATCTCTTCATGATAGCCTTCACACTCTTATGATAAAAGATTCTGTAGCACAAATTAATTTTCCTGAGGACAGTAATTCCAATGAGTAAATGCTTTGCGGATATTATTCTCAGTAAGATCAACAACTTCATCTCGACTCCGAAATTTTACCAAAAACTTTCTGATGATTGAGTGTTAGATCTATGATCCAGGCCTTTGTCTTCTATCTACAAGTTTTAATAGATTCTAAGCTTTTCCGGTCCGGCGTCTGAGCTCAAGTCACCACAATACCTGGTTTCTGGAGCTCTTTTTTCGATAAATCCTCTTAAAAATTGCATCATTACTATATAAAGTATCTCTCAACGTGAAAATTTCCACAATCAAATCATTCAGTTCCTGTGTGCAAACTAATCCTAACCCAAACTTGCCCCACTTTTAACAACTGAAGCGGAATTTTAACTGAGGCTGAAGTGTCATTTACGGGCGATGTTTTATAGTGCACCATATAAAAGATATATATTTTTCACATCTAACATCGTAACCGCACAGATGCTCTTTAACTATCTCGCGCCAGCGACATTTTGCATAAAACCCGGCGCCACGACACCTAACGCCTTTTGCCACATTTGCGGGCAACCCCGCCGAAGCGCAGGCTGTAAAGAACCATAAATTGATGACACCGTGTCGCTTGGCCGGGATGTAAGCGGTATGCAAAATTCAACACCGGTTGCGATTGGGTGCCCAGTCAGACCGATGGGTTTCAAGATGGATGACCACCGGTACGGACACCGCGATCGGACAATTTGACACCGCGCTTTGGATCGCTAGAAGAAAAACACACAGTAGCATGGCACAGAGCTATTGGGAGGGATTTTTCGTTCGCCAATCCTACAGCGCCACGGTCTTCTGATGAGGACAGCAGTTATGCAAGCGGCGATGCACCATTACACCGGGGCAGTGTTATAAGAACGTTCAACTTTAAACTTTGCAACACACTGCCGGCAGCGTAGCGTTTCCTGGAGCTGGACCAGAGAGATCGGTTACCGGGGGAGAGATCGTACAAGCGTTGTAGGTGCCGTTATCGAGAGTCGTTTTAATTGCCCAATAGATGACACCGTGGATCATGTGGACCGAAAGCTTAAGCCGACCGGCCGAACGCTTAATCCGTGTGTGGTGAGGGTAGTACTCGCTTGCCTTGGTAGCTTGGGCGCACGGTCAAAGGTTGGAGGCTTCGTTATCGACCGGGTGAGCGTGGTGTATGAAGAAAAGAATGAAGATTCCACCCACCGGCAAACACTCGCCGACGATGCTCACAAACCGGTTCAAGCTGGATATCAAGTCCCTCTGAGTTGTGAAGTCGCCTATTATGCGAATCCACCTCCAGGTCCAGCTACACGATCATTAAACGGCCGGCAAGTGAATCTTGAACATTGCTTTCAATTCGTACGTTATCGTTCTACCAAGGGCAACAAGCTTACGGTCCCAGCGGCACGAAGAATGCACGCACGACGAATTGTCACCGTGACATCTGACATCTCCTTAACCTCCTGCTGAGGTACCAGCGTACCGCGCCGTTAATGAGCGAACATGTCTGCGAGACTTATACGCGTCATTGGAAATGGAGCGTAAACCAATAAACCATTTTATTGGGTGGCCAATTCATCTCCCGGCTTGATACTTGCGGCAATTAATGATTCACATGTTTTATGATGACGGAAATCATTGCGGTTAAGCGGACCACCAGTAAACAGTTTACGGCATAGACTCCCAGCGAGCGATAACCGAAGGAGGAGGAGAAAAACAAACACCCCACTTCGACAATGTTTCTGCGTTATCGATCTCATCCATGCACTGATTATGCGATAGCATGCGACAATCATCGTCAGGTCACGTTTTTCCAATGTGGAGCAGAGGCAGCTCGGTAAACATTATATCAACATTAATGGGACACGACATAATTCCGGTAGTGCGGATGTAGGACTAATCTCACGTGAAAGATTAGCCGAAAACAAAAACACCGTCTTATCGTTAAACCTTCTTATCAGGTGCTTATTGTGAAATCGGATTGAAATGAAGTGAACTACCTATATAAAGAAGCTCGCTGGGAATTTCAACGTTGTGTGGTAACATTGTTGGAAGCAAGAATGAACCGTATTAACGTGCTCTTGTTGGTGGTCGCAGCTGTGGTGAGTTTCACCGGAGCACAGCAGGATGATCTGTTCCCGCTGTCCGTTATCCACTTCAACGATCTACACGCGCGCTACAACCAAGTCAACTTGGAGGGATTCACCTGTATCGGTGAGGAACGTTGTCAGGGTGGATATCCGCGCCAGGTGAGCGCCGTCCGTCAGATACAGGCGCAAGCGGAGAACTCGATCTATGTGAATACCGGAGGCAGCTTCAAGGGAACCCTGTGGTACACCGTTCACCGATGGGAGGTCGTTGCGGCTATGTTAAATGTACTGCCAGCGGATGCAATGGTGAGTTTACAAGCCTGTCACGAGAGTTGGACGACCAAGAATTACTAACTAACCTCGTTCCAGACGTTGGGTCGTTTCGACTTCTTCCACGGACTGGAAGGCCTCAACCCCTTCATGGCCGCCACGGAAACACCGATCGTGCTGACCAATGTGGACAATTCGAACGAGCCGTCCTTTGTGAACTTTGAGCGTTCGGTTGTAGTTGAGCGATCGGGTCGTCGTATCGGTATCCTTGGTGTTATCCGTCCCGATGTAGCTGCTGTTGGACGTCCGGGAAATCTTACATTCACCGATCCCGTGGAAGCTGTCCGCACCGAATCTGCTCGGCTCAACGAGGAAGGAGTGGACATTGTTGTGGTTCTTTCGTACTACGGACACAACAACGAACGTAGAATGGCACGTAACTGCGGCCCGTTCGTTGATGTGATTGTTGGTGGATCGTCTAACACGGTGCTGTTTAGTGGTGACGCTACCGGCTTCCCACTGGACGTTGAGGGCAACTACCCAACGGTTGAGACACAGACCGATGGGCACCGGGTGTTGGTAGTGCAGGCCGGTTCTTACGGTCGTTTGGTAGGCAATCTGACGGTGTTCTTCAACGAGGAAGGTGAAATCGAACAGTGGGAAGGTAATCCGGTCTTTTTGGATGCCGACATGCCCGAAGATCCGGAAGTGATGGCTGCGCTGTTACCCTTCCGTGAGGAGGTAGAAACGCTCGGAAATCGTACGGTCGCCGTGGCTGAGGTCGATATGACCCGACAGGACTGCATATCTGGAGAATGTGTGATTGGTTCGCTCATCACCGACTCCATGGTGCGAGCCTTCTTCCCGGTGTACAATGGCATTGCACTTCAGAACCGTGGAGGTATCCGAGGTGATCTACAGGCCGGCGCAATCACGTACAAACAACTGTTCGAGGTGCTACCCTTCGAGAATCAGCTATACTCGTTGCTGCTGCGCGGTGATTATCTGATGGCTGTGTTAGAGCAGAGCGTTCGTAGTGCGACAGTGGTCAATGGTACGGTGCGGGCTACAAACCTCCTGCAGGTGTCGGGATTGAGAGTGACGTACCGCATCAGCAACCCACCAGGCAGACGGTTGGTATCGCTGGAGGTGCTCTGTCAGCAGTGCACGGGAGAGGTGTACGAACCGATCAATCCGTTCCGCGAGTATCGTGTAGCGATGGCAAGTTTCCTGGTGGAGGGCGGCGATGGGCTATCAGTCATTCCCCGCGAGGGTATGGATCTCGAGGAAGGACCGGTAGATTTGGACGCATTCGAAGAACACGTAGAACGGCTATCACCTCTCAGAGATGCTGAAGCAGGACGTATTCGCTTCGTGTTCTGAGCAAGAACTTTCGTTGGAACTGGTAGTGATAGTTAGAATATCTAAAGTATGTAAAAAAAAGAAGTATTATGAGGGAATAAAATTATAAAAAAGATGAAGAGAAAACAATGTTCATCAAGTCTCTGAGTAAGTATGTACAGTGATGGCAAATAAAATAGGATCACCCAGCGTTGCAGTGAGGTTAACCGTTAAGTCGTCCATGATCCGACAATTGCGAGAGCGAACGATTTCGTCGAATAAACGGAGTAGTGCGATAGCAAAACGAAGCTATTGGTTGATAAGATGACAGTAGCGCTAAAGAGAACATCGTTACAGCCCGGTAAACACTGTAATGGACTAATCTCACGTGAAAGATTACCCCAATTTCGTCTTATCTTCTAACCCTCTTATCGGATCCCAATTGTGAAATTGGATTGATGTGGAGGACGGCCTATATAAACAGCTCCGGCATTCCAGTTCGAGCGGTATCGTTTGGGAGCAAGAATGAACCGTATTAACGTTGTCGTGTTACTGGTCGCGGCACTGGTTAGTTACGCCAGAGCTCAGCAGGATGACCTCTATCCGCTGTCGATTATCCACTTCAACGACTTGTACTCGCGGTACAATCAGGTCAACTTGGAGGGATTCACCTGTGTCGGTCAGGAACGTTGTCAGGGTGGATACCCGCGTCAAGTGAGTGCCGTCCGTCAGATACAGGCGCAAGCGGAGAACTCGATCTACGTGAACTCGGGCGGTAACTTCAAGGGAACGCTGTGGTACACCGTTCACCGATGGGAGGTCGTTGCGGCCATGTTGAATGTCCTGCCAGCAGATGCAATGGTGAGTTAGCAAAGTTGTGTTAGGAATTGGATGATCAAGCATTGCCAACCAACCTTTTTGTAATCTATTCGCAGACGTTGGGTCGATTCGACTTCTTCCACGGACTGGAAGGCCTCAACCCCTTCATGGCCGCCTCGGAAACACCGATCGTGCTGACCAATGTGGACAATTCGAACGAGCCGTCCTTTGTGAACTTTGAGCGTTCGGTTGTGGTCGAACGATCGGGTCGTCGTATCGGTATCCTTGGTGTTATCCGTCCCGATGTAGCTGCGATTGGAAATCCTGGAAATCTTACGTTCACCGATCCCGTGGAAGCTGTCCGCACAGAATCAGCTCGACTCAACGAGGAAGGAGTGGACATTGTTGTGGTTCTTTCGTACTACGGGCACAACAATGAGCGAAGGATGGCACGTACCTGTGGACCATACGTTGATGTGATTGTTGGTGGATTTTCCAACACGGTTCTCTTTACCGGAGATGCTACCGACTTCCCGCTCGATGTGGACGGCAACTATCCAACAGTTGATATACAGCCCGATGGGCACCGAGTGTTGGTAGTGCAGGCTGGATCTTACGGCCGATTGGTAGGCAATCTGACGGTGTTCTTCAACGAGGAAGGCGAGATTGAACAGTGGGAAGGTAATCCAGTGTTTTTGGATGCCGACATGCCCGAAGATCCGCAAGTGATGGCTGCGCTGTTACCCTTCCGTGAGGAGGTAGAAACGCTCGGAAATCGTACGGTCGGCGTGACTGAGGTCGACATGTCCCGGCAGGACTGTGTTACGGGTGAGTGTTTGCTCGGGTCACTCATCACCGACTCCATGGTGAGAGCCTTCTTCCCGGTGTACAATGGCATTGCGCTGCAAAACCGTGGAGGAATCCGAGGTGATCTACAGACCGGTACGATTACCTTCAAGCAACTGTTCGAGGTACTTCCGTTCGAGAATCAGCTATACTCGTTGCTGCTGCGCGGTGATCATCTGATGGCTGTGTTGGAGGATAGTGTTCGTAGTGCGACAGTGGTCAATGGTACGGTGCAGGCTTGGGATCTTCTTCAAGTGTCCGGATTGAGAGTGACGTATCGCATCAACAACCCTCCTGGAAGACGACTAGTGTCGTTGGAGGTGCTCTGTCAGCAGTGTACGGGTGAGGTGTACGAACCGATCAATCCGTTCCGCGAGTATCGAGTTGCCGTGACGGGCTTCCTGGTGGAGGGCGGTGATCGGTTCACGACTATTGCTCGCGAGGGTATGGATCTCGAGGAAGGACCAATAGATTTGGATGCGTTTGTAGAGCATGTCGAACGGCTGTCACCGCTCAGAGATACCGGGGCAGGTCGCATCCGGTTCACGTTCTGAGTGGTTCGGTCGTTTGTAATGTAAAGAGTGAAAATGTTTGTGAATAAAGTAATTTGAGTATTTTTCCATTTTGTCTTTTTATTCTATATTGAAACTCTTCCTTGAGAACGAGAACGACAAAAACATTGCATAGCATCAGGCGCATATTTCAATCGTCATCAACGTACACCCATATCACACGTGATCGATGCATCGTTATCTGTCCTTATCACTTTTGGGACCATAATTCTCACGATGTTCAAAATGTAGGTCGTAAACATAAGATTACCAAATGCAATCCAACCGGATGATAATCAGGCTTTAAACTGCTATCTGGACTGTGCCTCTCCAATAGGTAGTAAACCTGTCCGCTGTATAAATTGTTGCGCAAGAAACCTCCCTGGAAATCTCTTTGTTATCTCTATGTGAGACAATGTAACGAAATTGTTGACCTGTGAAAATGAATTAAGTCTAGATATTCATGATTAACTATCTTATTTAAACTGTTCAAAAAAGGTAAACAAGTCGAGAATATTTTAAAACTTTGATTAAATTGCTTACAAATAGAATTCATCACTTTCTTTGATATATTTTTTTTAGATAAATAGCCACCAACCCTGCAGCCCTGATTCTTCACACCTTTGAAGCCTTTATGTTGGCAAGACCCATCAAAAGCGAAGGCAAGACGGTCATTTATTTGGAGTCACCTCATCACCTCTGGCGCGAATCAAATCGAGCATACAAATGATGTTTGCGCTCCCTCGGGGGATTATGTGAACCGTGCGCTGATGCTGTCACTGCTGCTGCCCGTACGGGAACCATCCAGAAACTGTCGCCTTCGGGATTAGTCGGCCAGGTCAAAGGAAGGTTTCCATTTCGGTTTGGACTTAATCTTGGCGCGTTGATCGATCCTCGGACCTTTTTCCCCCTCCTTTTGCTCCATATGTCACACCGACACCGTTTGTGTCATGTTCTTTCATGACAGCAAGTAAACAGCACAGCTTGGCAAATTCCTGGAAGTGGTAGTCTGCACGTGCAGGCGGGTTTTTGCGCATTGAAGTGATCGGCTAATCTAAAGATGATGATGGCGATGTGCTGCTGCTGCAGCAGCTGCTGGGCCCTGTTGAATAAAAGGTGACAGTTATGAGTGGGAAACCACAAACACGCTTCTGCGGTAGGTGTCAGCTCAGGTCAACCGAAGAATGTCGCTAGACCGGGGAATTTCCGTGAATGTAACCATCAGAAACGACCAATCCTCTTTTTTCTGCATGGTTCAGATGAATAGGCTGTCAGTATACCATAGCTTAAGACCGGAAATTGTACACATTCTTTAAGATTTATAAAATTGAAATGAAATTAAAATTTATTTATTTTATGCCAAGTATTATAAATTCTGATGAGTTATACTACCATTATTTACAAAATTTTAAATGCAATAATATTTCCATAATAAGTCGGGAAAAAAGGTACTTCACTTCTTCGCCCAATTACCCAAGTGCTTTATGTGCCTTTTATTATTGGTGTTAATGTGACATTATTTCCCTTACAATGCGGTACGCTTATGAAGCAATAACTTGTCACTTATCGCAGAAAAAATAGCAGCCCGATCGATAGTGGTTCCGCCCAAATCGAGCAACGCGTTCGTGATGCAACATAGTTCCATGCTCAAGCTTCAATTTCGACATAAAATCGATCGATACAGACCGGCGTAGTGATATTTTATTATCAATCATCATGCTTCCTTTTCTTTTTGGCCACCCCTATTTCCCATCCCTTCGGATGGCTTGATTTCGGGTACGAACTGATTGCAAACAAGAATCCGCTTTACACGGCACTTTATGTACCGCCGTAAGGTTCGATCCAATCAGCAGGCCGCTGATCGCGTGTCGTCCGCGTGCATACACTTTACGTCTCCGCCATTACTTTGCATCTTGCAGCGATGCAATTTACGTTATCCACCGCGCTTGTTGGGTCGTGGGGATAAACCCAATAACCCCAACTGGGTTGATGTGATTATGGAAACCGTACTGGGCCGAACAATCATTAGCTGTACGCCGAAGGCGCTCGGTTCGTTTCGATTACGATTTATTTCACGCCGGCTTAACTGAATCGTTGTTGCTGTCTTCCCTCGGCCAAACCGTGTTTCAGGTGTGGTCAAATGATGCTCATAGGTGCTTTATGACTAAATCACCTAAATGCCCCGATCGTCACACTGGCCGTTCCGATTTGGGGCCCCCGTCTGAGGTGGAGAACCGCGCCGTGCCGTGGTGGGCATATATTTATTGGCACATATTTCACGGCACGAAGTACCATCTTGACCTCTTCGTGAGTGTGGTGGGAGCTCGGGGTGGGTGAGTGTGGAATGAGTGTGGCAGAAGGACGTCCCCATCGGGTCAATGGGGATGACTCTTTCAGAAACGGGGGGGAGGTGCCGTGTAGAATATGCCCTCCTCGGTCAGGGCGTGTCCACGGAACGCTCTCACTCTCGTTTCGCTAGGCCAAGAAACGTAGATTTTCACCTTCTTCGGTTCGGCGAACGACACACAACGTATGCTGCGTGTATGATTGATTACGCTTGGGTGCTTTATTTTGCATCGTTTCGATTTTGTGTCAAATTTAAGGGACGTTCTTGAAGGAAAAAGAATTATGAAAAAATTTCATCATTACAAAGTTTGCATAATCCAGAATGAAAATAAATAATAAAAGAAAACACTTTTTAGGACTAGCAATAACTATTGTTTAACCGAGCATATCCGGGATAAGGAAAATAATAGGGAGGAAATGCATTGTTGATTTTTTTATTAAAAGTTTGTTCATTTTCATGATTTTTGGAGAATTTTAATTTGTCAGCACATGCGATGCTGACCATACGGCGCTTGCTGTCGTTATTGAAATTTAAATAAAAATAAATACAAAACTATTGCCTGTGAAAAAATCAGGGTTTTATCGTATGTAAAGCAGCAACTTGAGCTATGAGAATTATCATGAAAATATAAAAAAGGTTTATAAATATGCACACAGCAGTTTCAAACTACGATGCTGTTGTGCCGAATTTTCGTAATATTAAACGGTATAAAAATATGTATAATAATTTACATGAATAAAAATCATGTTAAAAGTCAGCTTGGATAGCTGTAAGCAGCTTGGATAACTGTAACAATTTTTTTAACATTACTGTCAGTTGGTTATTCTTGAAGAATGTCTTGACTCACTCATGAAAGTATGTTTAAAATTGTAAAACTTGTAAATAATTGTAAATATAAGGAGACGTTTCACAACAATCAATTATTCATATCACTCAAATCAAACATCACTAAACTGACATTGAACTCAAAGTGTAGCATCATATTTCATCGTTTTTTTCAAACAGCAAATCACTAAACTTTCTGTATTTGGAGTGTGTAAGCGACTCGATAGTGAAGAGATTAGAGACTGTTCACACACACACACATACACGGCACGGCACACCAAACGCGGCACATTATGCAACGATGCGCGTATGGAAATTCCATCCATCGCGATGAACAATAATGGCTTGCATTGGTTTCACCGATAATCTTTCTATTTTTATCGCCATCGATTGCCAATGTCATCACCGGGTGGTGGCTCGATCGGGCATTCGGTGGAACCGCTTTCGAACGATCAATCATCATCCGATCCGGGTTGTCCGGGTAATGTGGCTGAGGTCGTAACGGGTCCGGTTTGACCCGAGGGCGGCCGGTGCTTGCGTTTGCTCACTCGCCTTTGAAGCAGTTGCGTTTACATATTAGCGCACGTAACAAAGTATGAGAAAAAATTACCTATAATTCCATACGCAACGCGTGATATCAAATTTTATTGAGAAGGTTATTGGAATACGCACGCCATATTGAAACGAAGAAATACTACCATCACCAAAGGAAGTCTCCCCGGTTTGGGTGAAGCCCACACCCAATCACGTTAAATATACACGCCACTACACTTCGCCTCTGTCTGCCAAATTTGGAGCGCTCCATTTCGGCCGAGTGACGTTCGATCACACTGCATCTCTGCACCACGGTCCCGATACATGACGCCCATAGCAACGGATTCTGCGTTCACCAGGTTATCGCTGCAGTCAACCCCATTTCCACGCCTTCAAACTGTTGGGCGCGCGTGAGGTTCAAAGTTGAAGAGGATCACATGAATATCGGAGACGATCGAGCGTATGGCAGACGATCTGCAGACATTCACAATGCAAAGGAATATTGTATAATATCGGAGCAACGCACAGTGGGACAAATGAAATCGTCTTTGTGGACAAATTGGATTTAGAAAGAAATATCTTTATGGAAGACACTAAAATTAATTGACAAGAAATAATCTATTTTTACTTCATCTTAGCCGAAGCCGAATGTAGAGTACATCCTGCTTGCAAGTCACTCACTCTCGAAAGCTTCCTTACGATGACCACTTCCTCACCACATCTTGACCGCGTGTGTGCGTCTGTATGAAAGTGCAAACTCTCGTCTCCCAACCCCAACCGCTAACGTCAACCACTCCCGTTTAAGCTCGTTCGCCTGAAGATGAGCTGATCGGTTGCCAGGCCGTGTACGTCTGCTTTTCCCCCACTAGAGAGTCCCATCGCCTTGGGAGTTTCGTCTCGCAGTTGCGTCACACTGCCGGTGAAAGATGCACCGAAACCCTGACCTTGATTGTTGAGGCCGACGAAGAAAGAAATCGCGTGTGGAGAAAACCCTGTACCCCCAGCAAAGCGAAGGAAGGGATCTTCAGATTGAACTTTTTTTTCTCATCTTCTCCTCATCGACCGTTCAAGAAAAATCAAGCAAGTGCAGGTAATGCAATGGGTTAGTTACTTGAACGCAACTTAAGACAAGGCCTCAAACGCATGAGAAACTCATTCGGCATTGCACGCTCCCATTGGGGCTGCGTGTCTCCTTTACAACCTTCCCAAAAAAACAGAATTCCTCTCACGCTCACGGTAAGCCATACACCGAGATGCTATTTTAGCCACTGGGCTGACCTTTTAGCACGATGGAAGATGTTTTAAAATTAGTGACTGCTTTGAAGCGTTGTCTGAGGTTGGGCCCCGGTCCATCTCCGCAATGCTGCAGCTTTAAACGATCGTTTAGCATTTCACGGCTGCTCGTACTCGGTTGCCATTAATCGAATCAACTTCGAGACGGATGTCTGACCGATGAAGTTGAATGCTTGAAACGGTGGAGCAGAGTTTTATGATGAGGCTGAGTGGGACTCGGACAGTTTACTACAGCTAGTGCAAGCACACGTTCAATGAGAAACCTTGAGCCGGAAGTTTTACGAGCTACATCTTCACACAAAGGCACTTAAGAAGATTGTTTAGGGATACTGTGGCCAGTAAATCATCGTGGGTCAATTAAATCAATCGCCCGTAACCTAATTACACCACAAACGGTGTAGTCTTCAGGCTAATTAAAAACACACACACACGATGGATTTAAAGTTTTTGTTGGTTGTTTTATTTACAAACTATCAACGGGCTATTTACATACGATAGAACATTGGAAAGCAATTTGGAAAGCTAGACTCGGGAAGAAGTAGATTGTTGTACCGGTAGGAAAGCAGAAAGGATACGAAGAGATAGAGCCTGGAAGAGATTGTCTAAGATGGCAGTGACAGTGTTGCCCCGTGAAGTAGATCTTTGTAGATTGTTGGCATTTGCACCCGCGGCCAGTTGACCTCCTAACGTCAACCGGACCCGGATCCCGGATGCACTTGGTGGAGAGTATGTGTCAGGTGCGGTGTGTAAAGTGCGGCGAACGATGAACGCCAACCGTTCGCGCTGACTGACTGGATGAGCTGCTCCGCACGGCTTACGAAGCTCCATTGCCAGCTTACTTCTTGCCGCTCAGCCGAGCGATGGCAGCGTTCAGGGCGTCCATGCTGAAGTTCGGGTCATCACGTGGCGGGTTGGCACGGATCTGCTCCAGCGTCTTCAGGACGTGATCGGGAGCGGGTCCATCGACGGGCAGATGAGCTCCCTGCGGCTGGAATCCATTCTCGTCGGCAACGTACGTCACCTGGTACTGGGCACCATCGTCACCGGTGTACGAGTAGCTGCCCTGAGCCGACTGGCCTCCGACTCCACTTTCCTGCGCGGCAATACCGTTGCTCGTCTCGTACCGATAGTTGTACGAACCGTCCGGGTTTACGACCGAATCGGATACCAGCACCTGGGCCTGAGCGTCCTGTGGGTTTTGGGCGGCTGCCACGGCAACCAGGGCGGCGATGACGAACTGTGTGCAAAAGAGAGGAAAAAAAACGACGTCAGACGAGGATTACGATACGAATAACGTGATCAAACAGAGAGCCAGCTTAAAGAGGCCGGGAATCGCCGACCGTGTTGAGTAATGAGCCCGAATCGAAAGTGACAGTAATGCTAATTAATCGGATGAGAAAACATTTGCCAACCAAACACGCCAAGCAGTGCTTGCCTGGCACGCAAGCTTGTGAGCAGGCGTAGGCAGGTGTTGCAAATGTTCCGAATCCTCCTCCTGGAGAATACACATTGCGTTACGGCGAAAAGATAAATCTTCGCAAGTAAAATTTTCAGCAAAACAATTCATGAGGCACTTCTGAAATAGTTTGAGGAACTTCAAGCACTACTAAAAGTAAAACTTCTGCATTGATCGAATAAATAGTCCACACAACTAGCGCCATTTCGGTGAGGCAAACAATCTGCAGTCATCTTTCACCTATTGCGTTGTACCCAACTTGCTCAACGCACACTGTATGTCACCACAAGCGTGAGCTCACTATTAGCAACTATCCGTCAACTCAACGATCACCTCACTCTAGGTCACTTGCTCGACAAATTCTTGGACTACACTGGACAGAGGCACGGGATTCTAGCCGGTCTTTACTGCTGCTACTGCTGCTGCTGCTACACTCACCAGCTTGTACATGTTGACGACGAGTGCTGGAGCGGTGCTGGGCTGCGTGTGCCTTGATAAAAGCTAATGCGAGAACTGATATCAATTATCGTCCGCACCGACGCTTATATAGTGGCCGGATGACAAAAAAAGCCCAACCCCCGACCCCGGTCCGGGATGCTGCTCGGTTGCGCTCTAGTGCCGGTTGAGAAGGGAGAGACAGTTCCAGTACGCTTTGCTGACATCTTCACCGCAACCTTTCGGTGTGTTGAGTGTATGTGCGTGCCATCCTCTCACTTGCGTGATCTATCATCCCTCCCGCGCGCACTACGATCGGGTCTCGAACGAATCAGCATCCCCAGCAGCGCCATCCCACCACCTGGTGCCGCTGCGTGCTGGGCCCTGCGAATAACTCACCGACAAATGTCGCCCGGTCCGGTTGGGGTTCGTCGCCTGGTGCTGCTGCGGCTAAGCGATCAGTGCATCGAAGTCTTTCGATCAAACGCATTCCGTACAAAATTAGATGCTACGGCTGCTGTTGTCCGGGTGGTTTGCTTCTTCTTCTTCTTTTCAGTTCATTTACAGTACGCACGTCCGTGACGCATATCCCGATGGGTAACTTCTCGAAGCAAGCTGCACATCTTGATGAACCAATTGTAACGATCCCCACCACAACTGACGACGACTTTGCACCCTTTCTCTACCGGTGGAACCGTTTCGGAACCCCTTCCTTCCAACAAACTAGCGCCATGTACAGCCGGGGAAACAGCATCTTCTGGTGGCTGTGTGGGGTGGATCCGCGAGGAAGCAATGCCGAATGTTAAGTGGCAGCCGTTACCCTTCAACACCTCTCACTCATTACAGTGAGTGTGAAGAATCTGCACCGTACGCAACAGTTCGCTTGTCTCATCTTCAGCCAGCCCCTCTCCCTCCTCCACGACACCCCAAAACTCCCCATATTCTAATGGCAGGTGTACCGAAGATCGAAGATCGAAGGAGGATTATTTTCCCGTCGGCTGTCGGCTGTGTATATGATGATGATGCTTAATGAGGATGTTTTCAAAAATTGGTCACAGTTCCCCCCCCCCCCCCCCCCGCCAAACAGTAGGTTACATATATTGATCCCCTCGTTTTCTACCCCCTCACTTCCCCAAACCCACCAGAATGCCCTTTTACTTTCACGAATTCACGATGGAGCATGGTGATCGCGGTTTTTTTTTGCCGCCTTTGGCCATGTAGTAGAAGATCAAGATCAATGTCAGGTCTGGTAATAGGGACGAGATGTTTTGCTACCAGCAGCAGCACCAGCAGCCACAGTGACCCACCAAGGTAAGCAGTGGACTCAATATTTGCTGTTTGCTGGTTGAGGAAACTGTTCGCCACCGTTCAGCAATTAACCAATATTTCAAACCGATCATTTAGGAAACGGTTAACGTGTACGCGTACAGGTGGAGAATGAGTGCCACCGAGTGAAGCTTGGCGGAGATTTGTTTCAATTTCGTTCAATTAAAGTCTAGCTCGTTGTGGTACTTTTTGGTTTATTTTTCAATCCAACTTGTTTCTACTTTTGACACGTGTTTATAGCCTTGTTTTATAATTGTTGGTTCAAATATCCTGTTCAAAATGTTAAAATTCATTCGATGAAGGTTTTGTTTTTTTGGTAAATGATTTTTGAAATTCTTTTTATGGTTGGCCCATGTCTGGTGCTTGAATAGTGACAATGTTTTTGTAGTGCCTTGTCTAACCTTATTTAAGGACTAGCTTACTTTATTACTTTGGTCATCAGTGAAAGGCTATGTAGTCTAGAACTCAGTCTTAACCTTTTCAAATAATTTTAACTATACGACATCCATTGAATTCTAGTAATTTACTTAATACCAGTATGGTGAAATATTAGAAATAAACCCTAACTAATAAACCTTAATAGAGGCCTCTATGACATAACAAAGTCGCAAGTTGAGACGAATGAGAGTTGTACGAATAAATCTCTATCAAAAGTGGATCATAAGAATCTAATTCCGTCAATATGAATTCGTTGTAACAAAGCAATCGGAGGTTGGGTTCCTTCCAGGAGCCTAATTATCAAGATTTTTTATGAATATTTCAGTTGGAAGCCACCTAACACCAGGAATAGAGGCACCTAGAACGGTATCATAGATAAGATGCCTCACGGGACCATGGTAGTAGGTAAAGATGGGCAAGGGTATTTATTTCTGATTTTTCTTGCAACTTCAAACAACCTTATGCGAACTCTTTAATAACTATTCGAAACAGTTCTTAAAATAAATTTTCTAATTCCAACAAATTTCTAAGGTATTTCTGTAGTGTATCTGTTTTTGAGGTCTTCGTTAGTAAAGCAAATATTAAACTTACATTAACACGAAAATCTCTATACCAATAAAATTATAGGCTTTACCAGATGTAATAGAATTCCAAAGGTGATCAACATGTTTTTAAGGCCATCCTGCCTCAGAAGGGTTCCAAAAAGAGCACTTTTTCCACGATTTGTTCTCTTCTTATTTGTATTCGGGCTACGAATCATATGAGATCATTTGTTAATGACGACTAAACTTTGACCCTGCGATCACTATCAGCGTGTGGAATGTTAACCAAAAACAGTTTCATGCATAAATAATATTATTAAAAGCCCCATAAAATAACCATTCAAACCTACCATTCGTTTAAGCTTCTACGTAGATAAGATCCAGTCGATTTGCAAGTCGATTCCAAGTCATCGAATGCAAAAGCAAAAAAAAACTAAGACAAAATCTTGATCGATCAGTCGAACGATTGAATAGCAATAATTCGTTCACGCAAGCTCACACCTTGTCGCAAACATCAGCACGCACATCATCCGTTCGAAACCGGTACAGCAAACGGAACCGCAAGCCAGCCAGCCGTTTGGAGACGAGGCTAAGTTTAGCGTCAAATTTCCGATTCCGTCAAGCGGTGATGATCGGTCGCTTAATCGTGGTGGAAAAATGAGCTGGAAGCAAGAAAAGAAAAAAAAGCGACACGAAACAAAACAACAACCACAAAACCACATGTCCTCGTACGGGGGCAAGCAATTTAATCCTGGTAGCGATTCGAATCCGATCGATTCGGTTTCCTCCTTCTGTGTCTGTGTACTGGCCCAGTACAGGTCGTTAGGAATGTGAGCGCGAACGTCGCCGAGTCCGAGTCGCCTAGTGAGCGCGCGTGAGGAGCCCAACAACAAGCCGCCAGTGTCTTTGAAAACCATAAACCCTCCAAGGGCGACGGGTGATAAAAATCTCGAAAAATGATTCCATCCGCGTACGCGAGCGACCGAAAAAACCGGTGTCTAATCGATGGTTGAGTCGACGGTGAGTTATATTTATATAAAAATTTGTTTCTAGGATTTTATTTTTAATCTGCCGCGAACGAGTCATCATTCATGTGTTGCTTCTTTCTATTGTCTTGTGCCAAGCATTCGCGAGAAATTCATCATTCTAATCGAATCTTTTGCAACCTTTTAACGCCATTTCTTCTAGCCTTTTATATTAATAAAGGACAAAGGGACAAGAACTTCTCTCGGGCGAGGAAAACCAGCTTCCCAAGCACCAATAAAAAGTGTCTACGCTGTAACGCGCCCAAGGTCAACACGCAGAGCCGATAGATGCCTTATGAAAAGGCAGAAGAAACACGCGTTTCGAGATTGGCCGGCTGAGCCGTTGCCGTCCATCGGTTGTCATGTAAAGGGGGACGTTCGAGAGACCGCTGTAACAGCTGTGTCGAGCCGGCAAAGCTAACGTCGCCTATGTCCTCCGATATTCGATCCTCCTGCCCGGGTATCTCGGCGGCAGGTTGCATTGCCTACCCTGAGCCACCTGTTTATCATAATTTTCGAATAAATTTTAATATTTCTTCACACTCATCGTTTTGCCTCCGCCGCCAACCATCGTTTGGAACCAACCCCTTTCGCGGCCAACCGTTCCGATGAGGTTTGGAATTGAATTTTTGAACCAAACAAAAGAAGCAGCAAACAGACACACACACACACTTGGTTCGCTGCGTGCAGAAACGATTTCCTTACGATGCTGCCAATGCGTTGGGCAAATATTTGACACCGGAGATCTGCTGCTACCAGCAGCAGTAGCAACAGTCCGCTATGCACGGTCGGAAGAGTGTTGCGAGTTGCATAAGAGCGATCCTAAAGGTGTATGGTGTAAATATCGGAGCTGTAAGTACATGTTTGCTCAACCGTGTGCGGGTTGTATGCAGGTGGGTGTTGTTGTTCCTCCCGTCGGTAGAAACGTTTCAGCGGCTGGGGAAGCATTTCATTCATGATTTTCAATGCGTTTTTTTATAACTTTAGCTGTGTTAGAAGAAAGAGGTTACAAATCGTACAAGCTTACGAAATTGCATTATGACCTACTGTTATTTGCATTTAGATTTAGCTAATTAACATAAATACCTCATTTTCAAATTTAACGTAGCAAGTAGAAGAAGAAAAACTGTTAAATTTGGACCGACCACGCCTCCTCTATCCGTGTAGATGGTCTGAAAGGGCTTTGCGTTCTGTATCGTCCGGTGGCATTCTCATGACATGACCAGCCCAATGGAGCTTGGCGAGCTGCACAACGGTGAGATCACCTTACAGTGTCTTAGAGCACGTCATTATAGCGGCTACTCAATTGCCCTAATGATGGCAAATTGGTCAACAAAAACTAGTTGACAAGATGTGACGTAGACTGGAATGCATAGAACTTTGAGAACATTGAGTAACAAAATCGTCAGTATTAAGGTAAGATCTGCTACAGTGGCGGCGAATAAAATATGACTATCTTCACATCCGTGTATTATTTTTAAGAATTTTTTGAAGAATTTATTATTAGATATAATTATTAAAATAATCTCTCTCTCTCTCTCACGTTCTCTCTTCCTCTCTTCTTGTCCTAACGACCTCTTAGGTATTATTCTTAGGCCTTCGGTATACTATTCCATACTATAAATAATTTTGTATACTTTTCAATTTGAAATTAAAATATTCAAATTAATTAAATTGAAAAGTAAAACAATGCAAGGAAAATAAAAACTTTTAAAATAATCGAGCTAATTTAAAAAAGATGGCAAGAATTATAAAGGATCGAATGGCGAAAAGTAAAACAGATTATCTAATTTCTGATTAATGCAATGACAACCTCACTTGCTCAAGATTTTGAACAAAATTTAACGGATAAAATTGTGTCATTTTGTTTAAAAACTACTCTTTTAAATCATTTACATTTATAAACAATCGTATGGTCTTATTGTAATGAACTTGCACCCAACGTGAACCGCTAGCAGCAGCAGTCTCCTTTCATAACAATAGTGCTAATTAATTGCGATTCTAATCAAATTTGACCCAAAACACAGACGGTGTGATGCTACCAGACCTTGAAATTAGCACCAAATAAAGGCAAATGATCCAAGCGAGGTGGGGTGCGATAAAAAAGCATCCGAAGGAGTTTTTGCTAATGCCGGGAGGCCGGGAGAGAGTGTCAAAGTCGTCGCAGTATTCCATCAGCTCAATTAGGTATTAGAGTGCCGATTTTAAGATGATTTATCGCGTCCCAGGGCCGTTTGGGTGTAATTAGGCACCGTCAGCGCCACCGCCACCATGTCCACAAACCTGAGAAGACGAAACTCCCCTTCATTGAAAAGCGTGCTAATTCGAATAAAACACACCTGCACCGTACGGGACAAAGAAAGAAGTAAACATTAAACAGCTTAATGTCAACGGACGCCCGGGTTTGGTTGCGAAATTGGCTAGAAGCATCATTTCGTCATGCCTCGCCTTATTTTTTTTCCTTCTCCAATGCGTGGAAAATGCATAAAATGCAGATTTAACGTTTCATCACAATGTGGCTTAATTTTAAGCGCATCGCACCGAAAAAACAACAGCAAACCCATCAAAAGAGCTCAATGCCGGCCGGCAGAAGGCGAGTCAGCGATGAACCTCCCCCCTTGTACGATCTTTTGACCCACTTTAGGGTTTTACAGGTCGGGACGTCGGACATCCAAAAAACAGCAAGCAATCATCTTCCAACACTGAAAACAACCACGTAAACAGACTCAGTCTTATAATTGTACGCTCCGGAATGCTTAATAAGACGGTCCCCAAAATGTGGCTCACTGTCAGCTGTAATTATTGTCAATTATCATCACTCGAAAATTGGCTTGCGGAGGAAAAAATAAACCGTCGATCGATCGGGCGGCGACGAAAGCCAAATGTGAAAAGATGATTTAAATTGATATTGAAAAGCGATTAAGTTATCAGATCACCTGAACGCGCCCTCGACGTGCCTGCCGTCCCGAGTTCGTCATGGTGCCGGTGATGGTCCTTGCCAACCGGGATGGCTTGGGAAAGCCGATCATCCCAATCGCACTGTTTGGTTGCAATCATCATAAAAATAATCAGCATACGAACCTGTCAACGTGATGGTCAGCGGTGAATCAGAAGCTAAATGAAGCTCCACTTGCTTCAGCCAAGTGCAAGTAAACCCAGGCTGGAGCGAAATGAAAAACCACCAGAACCTGTCCCGCATGAAGACGCATCGGTGACGGGTTCAGAAAATTGGCTACTGGTCAAGAGGTCAATGCAATCATGCATCGGCACCACTCCGCGCAGAGGTAACAACCCGAGGCGCATGAAGAGCAGGATAATTGATGGATTTTTACTCGTTTTCGGGGGTCTCCAATGTTTTTTTTTTTTGTTTTGTTTTGTTTGGTTGGTTGTTTTCGTTTGGCCTCCGATTCCTTGCGGGTCACTTTGGGGCGGCCCGATGGCATGGGGACGATCACTTCGTCACCAGCAAAGGTCATCATCGACCCCGTGGACCGACGCGGTTGAAGCTATCGACGAAATCGATCGGTTTGAATGGGCCCTCCAGTGTGCGAGAGGACCCCGTTGGTCTGGCATGAAGCGTTTTGACATTTTCACTTGCATGAAATCTGCGTGTGCACATTATTATGGCCGGGTATGGCCGTTTGAGGGGGGGTTTCTTTCTCATCTTCGTATGGGTCGGATTGTGATTGTTGCTCTTCTTTTCCGCTCGTGCCATCTTTGGCACTGGGTGGAGATCTTGCCGAATTTGCTAATCCGTGCTGAAGGATGAGGTTTGCATTGAGCTGCCCGATGATGGTCTTTCTTGATGATAAATTAACTTTTACCAGAGGTATCTTGCTATCCAGTTAATACCAATGCAACCAATTCTCTTTCAATAGCTTGCTTAAAGAAAAGCCTCTTGCTTATCCGTCTTCAGATAATGAGATATTGATTTGTTATCATGGAAAACTTAAATGAGCTGCTTAATAGTTGACGATCAACTTAGTTGTTGATGAAGTTGATGAACAACAAGAACATACAATATACTAGAGTATCTTTCCATGGTAGATGCTTGGTAGTAGTAAGTAACTCTGAAGTGGTTGAGAAGATATTGACGTTTTGGTAAAGACTAACACCGTTTTACAAGATATCTGCACGAGTAAGACCCCCAGACAACCAAGCCGATTTTTTTTACACTTAAGCAGTGTCTTCGGCCTGCCATTGCTGGCTTCCTTGACTTAATTTTACTTGGGACGGTCTAGACGGATTCGAGACGGTCCATGTGCTGGACTTATCGAGTGTTGTTCCTTTAATTTATAGCTTTAGTAATGGCATACTGATCAGTAAGCCAACCTGCTCATGCACGATGATTATCGCTGAGAATTGAATAATTTTTCATTGTTGAGACAATGCAAGGAGGTGTGGAGTTTGTATACTCTTGAAGATCATTTGATGGGAGTGTAGGTTTTGGTTTGCCATATGATCAAAGATCAATGTTAACAAAGCAAGTCTTAGAATAATCTTTGATACTTTGGAATTTGTCTTAGAGCTACATCTCCTTTGGCGGTAGATCTCTAAAAGTACTCTTTGCATAGACTAAGATATAAAACTTTTTCCGTGGATGTCAGGACGCTATCAATAGTAGATTCTAAGGACCACCTGGTAAGAAAATACTTTTGGTCAGGTTCTGAATGGAAGTAAGAATGTTCGTAATGCCTGGTCAAATGCTTAGATGAAATGCTTAGATCTCGAACAGGACAATGAAGGACAATAACGATCTCTATGAGCTGTACTATGATCTTATTAGGTTCATCTCATCTGGACAGAAGAGGCAATTTAGACCCAAATTGCGATGGAGTGATAGCCTTAAATCGTTAAAAAAAAATCTACTTCATCTGCTACAGACCAAGATCGCATTGCTAAATAGGTGCTGGATTTGATCAACTTAGTGAGAGCTTGTGAAATATTTATAAATCATGAAAAAATAGAAAAGAATTTGTACCAAAATATTTTGATAAATTTCTGCTCTCTTTCGAGCAAATCGATAAACATTATATAAAATCTACAGCATAATATTATAGCACCCTTTCACTAATGTAATACATTTTACATTTTATTAATTTACCACAGCCCTCCAAATGATGTTTAATATCAACACCAGCGTATCAGCGTATCCCGTGTTGTGCAACAGGACAACCGCAGGTCAACGATGCCGCGTATCACGCCTTATATTACCCTATTCCAATTTATATGGCACCTCCAATTAACAGCGCCAAATGATTACTAATTTTGTGCCCACCTTTTCCACCTTCTTCACGCCGGTGGATCAAGTGCACCGATGACGTACGGTGCCGTAACATGGATTTTAGGGGTGGTCACCTTCTCACACCGTCGGTCGCTCCATTCCGTTCGGACACTTTCGTCAACCCCACGACACGGACACCGTTTGACATTTGTGCCGGCGCAAAACACACTGCAACAGCGCATCGCAACGCATCGGTACCGGGTAAATCGATTCGTTACGAGCATTTACTCTTCTTGCACCAGCTATAAACCACACACACACACACATACATGAATGGGGCATTTGCCGACTCGCGCACTGCTCATCTCTGGCCCGGTTGGATCTTCTGCCTGCTGGCCTTGGGTCGAAAATTGACATTTAAATACCTGGCCTGGCCTAACCGGGGTCAGTGTGGTGTGGACGATATGCACGGTGCGTCCATAGCCGTATGCGATGCGTTCGGGGCTGGAATAAACCTTCGCATGAATGTCACATTTTGACGAATGTCCAACATCAGGCCACCGGTGATGTGTTTTCCCTTCTGTTTCTTTTGATTTTGAGAGTTTGGGCCAACGCAAGGGTTAACGCCAAATTGTTTCGAATCTCATCCATTTTTAACGGACGGAATGCTCATCATCGGTAAGGGCAAAAACATGGCACCTAACACGATCGCTCATTTGGCTACCGAATCCTTAGGCCAATGACACGTCGTTTGACAAACGGGGTAGGTTGTAAAAAATGGCGCCCTACACATCATTGCTTCTCGTCTTCTGGCCTCCCCGCCCCCGACGAAAGTTGCACCCAGACGTGTCCCATTTTTTGTTTGATCGTTGACTTCGTGTGCCTGTGTATAGGGTCAGGTATGGAAAAACCAACCCCCGCAGCGATCCTCACACACGCACCGATCGTTGTCAGTTTCAGGGTCGATAGAGGAAACTGTGCTCCCTGTGATCCACAGCGGACAGTCAGGTGACGGGCTAGGGACGGCATGAAATGTCTCGTTATGAAATGGATGTTGCGTCAAAGCAAAACTCAGTCAAATCTTCGTATCCACCTTCCTGGCGGCCTATCACACCCACCGAAAGCATTAATCATTGCGTTTGACCTTTCCAGCTACTGGCGGCCCATCAAATGGTTTGGGCTTTGCCGGAGCGTCAGATTGATGTGCGCGTGAGTAAATGTATATTTTGTGTGCGTGTGTGCATGTGGATGGAACCCAAAATTGGATGTATTAATTTATGCTTAATTGAGTGCCCACACGCACCCAACGGTCACCGTGCCTGGCGATGCAAAATCTTCGCAATAAGTAAAGGTGCAAATGAGAAAATTGACAACGTATAATCTGCCAAAAAGGCTCGCGGGTGCTTGCTTCGGTGCTGGCGATAATTAAATATTTACTCATGTTCGGGCATGGTTGATCGAGAGCGATCGAGAAACAGAAAGAGAGAGTAAATGAGAGAGAGAGAGAGAGAGAGAGAGAGAGAGAGTCAGAGATTTCTGTATCGTTTAGCAACAGCTGGCGATACGTCTGAGATAGCACTTGGCATACTGATAGATCCCATCTTGAAGAAGTTGTTTTCAATTCACTTGATCGATAAAGCCATTAAGAAGTTGGGAAATTTCCTTTGAAACTCAGCTCTGCATTAGAATTAAACTTCCGTACGATTAATAGCCACTAAAGAACAATCTCTGAATATTGAAGAATCTTCAATATTGGATCGGTGATAGAGGTGACAGCGATGCTGGTTTTCATACGGCAGAACCGGGATTCGGATCCCACCCAGATCGATCCCCCGTAGGGAGGACTGACTATCCAACTACATGGTATCATAAAGTCTAGTTACCCAAAAATGGCAGACATGTCCTAAGGTCATTAGACAAATCTTATCAGAGTATCTTGAGCCTAAAATAGCTCAATTCCGGAATCGTTTCTGAAGCCACTCCACTCTAGATCCACTCTCTGACCCAAGTGCTTTTCAAGTTGCTTCTTGAAGAAGTTTAAAACGTTCGTAATGTTGCGTCAGTATTAAAACAGAACAAAACTTTGTCTAGAGGATTTAATGTACTGAGGGTCCTTGGCTTAAGCGAAAACGTGTTGGCTGCATCAGAACAAGTCCATTCATCCGAAGATCCTTTAGCTTTAGCTCAAAAACTCTCAAAAGGCGATCGCGCTTTCGTTTTTAGGTCATAATATACTTTAAAGTTAACCTTGATCGAGCACGGATAATAAAATTATAAACAAAGGCGTGTCTTGATAATCCGGAAGATTGCTGACATAATTTCATGGAACTCCTAAATTTCGCTTTCAACCTTGAAGACCAGCAGCGATTTCAAGCGCTCGTCCAAGAACCATATCTCGATCGTGATGTGTATGCTTTTAACCTAGACTAATCCAAAAATAGCCACAATCTTCCTCTCTAAAAGGATCTCTTAGTTTAGCGCTTATCCAAACTCTCACACACGTGCTCTCAAACAACCCGTTTGGGCCCGGTTTTTTTGTTTTACCACATACCACGTCAGTCGAGTTCCTTCGACGGCCTTCACCCGTACGAACCCATCGACCACCACCCCCAGAGTTTGCGTTAACCACTTCGTTCGGGGTTCAACCCAAGGGGTCAAATTAGTCCAACGAATCGTCGTCGACGCTTCTGACACAGTTGACATCGGACGGTCGGTCCCCAACGCTCAACAAACATATTGATGTATATGCTTCGCTGTTGGCGCTCCAGCTACAACCGAGCGGGAGGTTTGTCGTTTGAGAAAATTTACCAGCAAATTACCGGCCCAGCTTGATGGTGGCGCGCGGCACCATATTGTGCACCACGATGCTGCACACGCATGCAGGCGTGAAGATGCACGGTGCGCACTTTCCTTCCACTCGGACCGGTTCCCACCGTGCTGCAACCGTGCAGCATCCTTTTCGCCCAGCATCGAATCGCTTCATCTATTCGCCCGAAGGCCACTCGGTACGATAAATGGTTAAATCAAACGATGCCACTTGAACCGGTGTGGTGTAGCACGGCCGGTTGGTCCCCGGCAGGTCCCCGGAGCGACGCTTGTCACATCAATACAATGTATTTGCTCATTAGCATGCCATTTTGTGTGCCGTTTTCTTGCGTTTATCAACCGACCGTCCACTTGGAATCGGATCGGAAATACCGATGAGATGAGAATTTCGAGAATTCGCTTACAAAACACGCAATTCCAAGCAAATTGGGAGCAATGCTAATCTATTCCAAACAGTTGTCTATTTTCTTCAATAAAATTTTATCATGATACGAATAACTTGCCCCAGAACAATCGTCCACGTAGTCTGCATGAAATGAAAAGTTATTTACTTTCTTTGTGCCTTCGCCAGCTCGCCGGATACGTCATCGTTTCATCATTCGCGATCTTCACGCGATCGCATGCACTGCGGTCGCAACCCAAAACGGTCCCCATATTGCGTGGTCGTACGTCTTTATGTGCAATCGATCGTACCGTCCGGCCAGGCTCGGTCCTCTTTCGCTCGGTCCCATTATTGTGGGACATTTAATATCTTGCCGGTTTTACAATTTGCACGCGAGTGCGGCGATCGGCGATCGAAACGATGACCTGGCAATGGGAAGATTCACCCGTCATCGTTCCGCACGATGACCTGGTTCAACTTTACCGCTTCACCAACACCGGAGCACCGGGCTTAAATTCTGTTCCCTCCGTACGGACGGCCCCGGTGGCTTCATTTTCTTTCGCGCACCCTAGCTTACGCGCTTTTCGCAATCCTCCTCCAGGCTCCGGTCGAGGCCGTTTGAGGACCGTCCACCCTTGTTGTTACCTACGACAAGTACGGTAGTATCTTCATCAACATCTTCGGCCAGCCAACCTACGCAAGCGGTAACCCGAAACCTAGCCGGTATTGCACTGTGGATCGAATGGAGCTTATGAGGCATACCGGTTGACGTTGGAATTGGGATGGGAACAAGTAGCTGGCTTTTCTTTGTCTTGATATGAAAGAATAGATTAGTAGAGTAAGCAATTAGTGGAAGTAATAGAAGTTTATTATATTTGAATAATATTTAAAAAGTATTCAATTAGTCAAATTTGAGAGAAAAATATTTTTAATAAAAAGGTTTGCCAAAAAGAATTGTTATTTTTAGCTTCAGCTTTCCATGTGATAAATGATACATTTTAAATTTTGTTAAAACTATGCTTGAATTATTTGCCATCTTCATTAGCTTAGAAACTTTTAACTTCACCTTTCAATAATATTCTTCACGCAGCTATCCAGTGCAGCCATCCATACGCCTGTGAGGTATGCAATTTTTATACATTGTATCAATACAGGCAGGGTTGTGCAACCTTCCTTAACCTAAACGTAAAGACTTTATCAACTGAAGTATCTTGTATTTTGTTTGTATTATAGATATTTATATAGTTACATCTCACGTACATTTGCTAGAATACTAATAAAGAAGCACATTAGTCAGGAATTTATCTTTATTCTCACGGAATGCTTCAGTTTACATGCTTCATGAGAGGTATGAAATCAATTAAAAAGGGCTCATACGATGAAAAAGGGCATGAAAAAGCATGAAATGTATAATGTATTTGTTTATAACTATCTTTCAATCAGTTAGATAGCAATACGGCCTGGACGTTCCATATGAATAAAAATCAGTTAGATAAAAATTAAAAGTCAGGTTTGAAATTATTAATACTACAAACATGATATTTAACATTTATGAGTATATCGAAATCTTAAACGACCAAATAAGGTAATTTATCATATAAGAAGCTTTTTAAGCTGAAATCAGCGATTACATAACATATATATTATTGACTGACCCAACAACCAACTCTAATCAGTTGTATTTTCTCCAAAGAGTTTTGTACAACGTTTACATAACCCATTTAGTTCAATGATGAATTTCTATAATTTATACCAAAATTTATTTTTAAAATTTTGATTGAATATGTTTACTGCGATGGTTCGATATTAACTATCGGTTTCAAAATTACACACCTCAATGAAGTATCGATTGTTCCTTGCAGTTTTTTTTCTATTTTTTCATTCATACAATTTTAACATTTTAGGATTTATTATTCGCATTTCGTCCTAATTGAAACACTCAGTGTATATGTAAATCAATAAAGCCACACAATTTCTGCTCCTTGGCTCCTGATCTTAAGATTGAGTGAACACCGAAACCGAAGCTTTGCTTGCCGCTTTTAGCGAGCTTAAAGCTGCTGCTCGAAGCTTGTTCGTATGTATATTTCACGCGTCATCTTTCGGCAGTTTTGTGAAGATGTCCAATTCTCGAATCCTCTCGGTATCATAAAACACAACTTAGCGCAGAGAGGAAAAAAGCTAAACAATCAACTCTATTGTAAAAATCAAATCAAGCATAAAAACCCATGAAATGTTTCAACGTCCGTTTCAGACACTTACTACAGCGCGATTAATTTGTGAATAATATTCACAACCGGACTTCTCGCTTCCTAACACTGGTTTGTGCAGCTCATGCAAATGTTACTCACGGTGATGCATTTTCACACCGTATGCTAACAAAAAAAATCCCGTCATCTGAAATAATCTTCACAGCAGCAGTTGAATGTTTTGTTTCCACTCGTTTCATGTCTAGCCGTTTCGTGAGTCATGCGTCAAAATAACACCAAAAAGGCCACCGCGTTTTTTGATAACGCATATGTGTTTCTGCTTTTCTCTCTTATTGTGCTCTTGCTACCCAAAAAATTACTTTACCCAAACCACACCACCAAGTGCCATCTTTCGGCAGCTCCAGTCCGAAAAAGCTCAATCACTTAGCAATAATAGCCCGAGGGTAAAATTCGCAACCAACGCATCTGATAGCAGTGGAACCCCCGTTTTGCCTCCACGGGTCGAACCACGCGACTTTGACAAATTGCAAAGGTAACAAATTCTTGCCGCCATCACCTTGCAATCCCTCCCATGAAGATTTCGGTTTTCGTGCGGGAACAAAGAGCAAAGATGATCTGGTTGTGGTTTGATTTTGTATCGATTTATTCAAATCAGCCATTTAACGGTTTCCGGACGGGTGGACAAAAAGGTCTCTAACGGCATGGGGATGGATCCTGCAGGCGGTGCTGAACCTTGCAAAGGTCAGCATTGCGTGTGTATTCTACGTCTTCGTGTAGTATCGAGGGATATGTTTGAAGTAACGATAGTGAGCTGTTCGGATGCTGCTACAGGGAGTATAAATTTCACATTTTATGGGCAAAGTTTTGAAAGATCAAATTAGTCCAAATAATACATTCGACGTTTTTGCAGGAAATATATGATTAGACTAAAGTTATCTTTATTGCTAGTGTCTCTCGCGCATTACTGCTTGATTAGCTTGATCGAGGATTTGATTCTGGAGATATTCAAAAACAATTCGTGAACATTTTTTTAAATGAATAACTGCATGCAGCTTGAAGATTGTAAAATTGACTGATAGATTTCTTCTTCTTCGTTGGCACTACAACCTCAAAAGGTTTCGCCCTGCCATTTCTGGCTTTCAGTGACTTGATTGTACCCGAGGGATTGCCCTGCAGCGTACAGAGAGGTGGTTTGCATGGGATTTGAATCCCGGTCCTGCCGTGTGAAGACCATTGCCACTATCGCCTCATCCACCAGACCGCCATTGCTAATATACACAGTGGCGGATCAACCTAGGAGCGAAAAGAACGGCCGCTCTGGGCCTTTTGGTCAGGAAGGCCTCATCGTCGAGGGAAATCCTGTTGTTACCCTCTCATATCACATTTAGAGGGACCTCAACTGCCATTTCGCTCGAGGCCTCCAAATATCTTAACGCTCCACTGGATAGACACCGTATAGAAAAGTACAAAAGTAGATTATTATTTAGATTAGGCGACACTTCTTCTTCTTTCTCGGTGATTTGACTTTATTGTTATAATTTGATTGTACCTCGCAGGTGAAATGTACAAGGGGATCATCTGGACTGGATTTGATATCCGGTTGTGCCGTGTAAAGACTGCTGTTACTACTATTTATTCCTTGGGACCAGTTCTTCTTTAGATTCAGAAGACTAAACAGCTCCTTCGCACAGAAGCTACCTCCTGCTCCTGAATAGCTTGTTGAAAAGGCTTTTAAATTCAGCATTCCAAAACATTTGAAATAAACAACGATAATAAAAAAGAACGATTTTGGGAATGCCAGATACATTCAAACACATACCGAGCAGAAACGAAAGCAATTGCCTCCCCATGATTCACTACGATCGTTCAATTAATCCAGTAGCCTAATAACATCGCTACCTGTCACCTGCGCAGTATGCTGTCCTTCCTTAATTGGCTGTATAATTAATGGTTTCCAGTCTGCAGTTTGACTGATACACTTCTCAGCAATGATACAAATAGAGCAGCAATAACCACGCAGATTGTAATCATATTAGCGCACAAACAAGGCCGCCGCTGGTAGACACACCCCTTCCAAAGAGAGTGTTTTATTTGCATAATTTAATAAGCACCTGTGTAGTCAAACCATAGTCACCTTGGTCTATGATATGGCAATGAGATGATTTAAAACGAGTTTCGAGTGCCTGAGGCATTGCGTGCGATGATAAGACGGTTGCCGCGCTTTACCATTTCTCTGTTCCAACAGGTGCCTTTTAAACGAAAGACTTCAACGATCAATCAAGCGACGAACGACGTTTAGTAACACACACCGTTTGGATTGACCATTTAAAGCTCTACTACCGGATGCTCTAAAACACACATCCAGCCTGCTATCATCGGGCGATTCTTCACACTCCCACCAAAAAAAAAACGCTAAACATTTAAATGGTGTGATTTATTTTTATGTTACTCCCAACCGCTCACCGTCGTCACCGTGGTCGGTATCAAATTTCTCATTTAGCGACGAAAACCGATCACCCGCCAGGGAGCGAATTGCTTGACCGGCCATCAAGAAGCTTCATTCGGAGTGGTTCGATTGATAATCGGTGTCATGCGGTGTCTCTGATGCGGTCACACTTGGATTTACCGCGATAAAATAAGCTACTAAATTGGTTGAATTAACACGCTAACGGCTAATGGTGAAGTTTTCTTTTGCGGGAACACGTCTACGTTGGCAGTTTTCTTTGCCTAATTGGGCCACCTACAATGCTTGGTTTTCTTCTAGAAAAACGACACTCTTATGTCCTGTTTGCTGGAGAAAAAACAGATGATTGGCGAACGTCAACGTAGTTTGCTATAAAATTAGAAGCTCTTTCTCTCTGAATCATTTACCAGCGAATCACATACAATTAAAAGGGTTTTTTTATATTTCTTTTATACAAATGTGCATCGAGTATTTTCTGGTTCTGTTTTATCACTAATGTGTCCAGTATGATGTGGTGGTGATGATGGAGTGACCGTTACGATCATTTCGTGGCTGGCAGTTAACGTCTTCATGGACATCCTCGCTCGCTCGTGTTTACTTGCCACCGTTCTGGCTTGCCTGCTTTGCCTCGATGTATCGTAGCGCCCGCAGGATATAGTCCGGAATGGGTGGTGGCGTCGGTAGATGGACACCCTGCGGATGGAATCCATTCTCGTCGGCGGTGTAGGTCAGCACGATCGGTACACCATCGTCACCGACCCACGAAGCCGACCCTTGCACCGACTGTCCTCCGATGCCGCTTTCTTCTGCCTGAATTCCGTTGCTGGTGGAGTATTTGTACGAGTAGGCACCGTCCGGTTCAAGGCGCGATTCGTGCGTCAGAATGTTGGCCGAAGCATCGTCCGCAGCTGGGGCAGCCAAAGCAAGGGCGGCAGCTAGTGCGAGCAGGGAAAACACCTGGGAAGTAGAAGCGCATAGAGGTGCGTGAGTGCATAAGCTGAGCATTACCATTAAGGTGACGATTTTAATGGGCTGACGAAAACAAAAAAGAGGACCATAAAAAGATAGGGCTGAGAGTGTTAAAGAGAACGGCTGCGTAACTGAATTACTACCCACAGTGAGGAAGGTGTTCACTGAGATGAGTTTCATTGCTGACACGATTTGTGCTTTGGATGTACTTGAAAGATTAGGGTTGAGATAGTTTGGCTGCTCCCGTGGTAATGAGTGAGCTTTTTATCTTGCCTAGAAGATACAAGAATCAGTTGTTACAGAAACGATGTACTGGGTATAAACTGAGGTCGTCCAATTATTAAGATAGCCTGTTTGAATGAGATTGCTAGAAGTTTTTTTGGAAAACTAGTACATTTAATATCATAGGCTTGAAGAATTTTCAGTTCAAATAGTTTTAAATTGAGTTTTACCTGCCTGTTCTAGCAATTACATAAAAGTAGACTCAATTTAATCAGGCTAAGGGAGATTAAACCTGTAATTGTTGTACTGCTCCTTCATTTTGGCTAGCTTCATGTATATGATACTTAAACAGTACAAGAGTTAGAGTTAGACAAAAACTGTACTAGCTTGAGCTTTAACCATTTTATGTTTATTTTGGAGATAATCAAAAGGTGAAAAATTGTAAATTTTTCTAGTGGATCGTTTCACTTTTAAAATCATATGTTAATTTCATATGTAATTTCAATTTTAAGAACAGAGGATCATACAATTTCGGTTATTTTCATGATAAACTTCTTTAGAAATTCACATTAATCAAAAAAAACTTCACAGCTGAATTGAACAATCTTGATTTCACTCTATTACACATTACTTTTGACACTTTAGAATCGTTTAGCAACTTATTTTCCCGAATAGTCCACAGGTTTCCCGGAATATTTCACTATTTCAGTCTTCCTGTATCACACTTGGAGTATTTCAACTGAATATTCCCATTTCTGAAACTCACCACTTTGAACATTTTGATACAAATTTTGTATTATCACTTTTCGAGTTTAAAACAGCTCAAGCACACACTCACTGTCACACTGTTTCGCGTTTAAAGGATTTTGCGCTTGATGTACCGAAGCAGAGGACACTGGCTGACTGATTTAATCGAACCCGTCCGACATCTTTATATATCGCGGGATGGCTAGGGCGAGCTTAGAAGATTGCCCAAAAAGCTCGCCCCAATCTAAAATGCCTCTCTCGAAGCTCACAAACACGGCGCATAATGGATCATCAGATCCCCAACAGTAGAACCCGTGAAACGAATCAGGCGAGTGGGGCGAAACAGGTACGTGTTTCGATGAGCAAAATTTGACATCGGTCCAATCCGATGAAGGAGGGACACTGGCCCGTTGATAGTGAGAGTTTGCGGAAGACGCTTCGGGGGTCGGTTGCATTAGAGGATAGGACGCTGCCCTCGGAGGACGGGCATCAAGCGACGGACCGTATGAATGAGTATCTCCGCGTATAACGTTCATTCACAGCACAGTTTGGCGGTGAGTTTGCTTGATTTCTTAGTAGATCGCAGAGTTCATCCGCGTTAGGGGTGCAGTGAGCACGGACTGCTAGGACGATTCCCACCCTTGAAATTGTTTATGGGTTGCTGCTTCTCATCAGCATCTTCAGTGGTACTGGTGTTTTTCGTGGGGTAATTTCGAATATCACGTACAATTTATTAAGCGTTAAGTGCAGTTTCGAAAAGGAACGATTAAACTGGTTATAAAACTGAATGGCTAGTGAACTGCGCTATCAAAATGCTCAATTCAATATTTATGAACAGTGTCGCTTCTATTCTACTCGATTCTAAGTAGACTCAGTTTTTAAGTAGAATTTTCGAGAAATTGTATAATTATAACAAACAACTTAATAAAAATATACAGAATTTTCAACAAAATTGGAGTAAAAAATACTTGTAAATGATAGTCGTGCTGGCTTCGATCAGTTTTTATATGGCTAGACCATAGACCTAGCATTAGTATAAATTATTTTAATTGACTGTTGTTTAACACTAAACGATTTAACCAATTACAACAAAACAACAAACATATGTAAACAAATATATAAACCAAAAAACCACTAAACCTTAAACCTTAGTGTAGGTTAGCTTACCGAATAAGCTTTTTTCATAAAAGGAAAAAAACTCTTAGGTAAAAAAAGAAAATCAATGAATAACAAAACAATAGCAAAGAATTAAAACCCAAAACAAAAAAATATTAAATTTTAATTAAAGGCTGAATAAGAAACATACTAAATAAATTAGTGAATAAGTCTGAAAGTACACATGAAAAAAGGGATATAAACAATGAAAAGATCGTTAATTAGTATACACAGAATATAATATTTAACTTGAACAATGAACTTGAAGCAGTTAAAAAGGAAAAATTATTAAAACAAGATAAAAATAAACCAATCGGACATAAAATACAGTTACTTTCTTAAAACAAATAAATTAAAGTAAAAAACTTGACAAAAATCCTGCAAAAAACTAGATCTTGACAAAGTCAGAATCATTCTTGATTGGCTTTGTATGCATAACATAATACGTTTTAACTCAAATCTATTAAGCCACCTCTGACTCATCAACCAGATAATTCTTCCCTCTAGAAGCTTAAAACGGAAAGCAAAATCCCAAAAAGCCAACAAAAGATGAACTAATAGCGATGACGCAATCCATTCGAACCCGTTCAACAATTCCAGCTGGCCGATCGCCTACATCCGGATGGCTAAATTATTCTTTCACCAGTGGCTCCAGCGCAACATATCGTGCAACATAAAAGCGCTCCCAGCAATGGATAGTCCTACGCTTCGATGGACAATGTAAGCCATTTGTCATTTAAATATAGAACAGGATAAACCTCCCGGTGGTTCGATGGTGGGATTGTGCATTTCCACATCACTTTTCCTTTCGAATCAATCACAAAAACCACTCGAACCTGTTTGGAAGTTTATGATGGTGGGCATCGCATGTGGCTGCACACCTATGCTGAAGGTCAGGCCGAAGAACCGCCAAACACGGTCTCGTGCCAAAACGGGCAGGAAAATACAATACCCACCAGCCGAGCAGCAGCAGCAGCAGCAGCAGCATTGTGGGCCAGCAATTTTTATTGGATTTCTCATCGTAAATTTTCTTTTATCTGCTTGCTGACTGCACGAGATGACGATCGACATTGGCAGTTTATTGGTGGTTGGTCGTGGTCGTCGTTGTTTTGTGTCTTCTTTTTTTCCTCTCGCTCGACGCAGCGACATTAGCATTCGAGTCGAATTTCACACACCACTAGGCATCACGGGCACCAGTGAAAATAAGCGATTCTATTTGGGAGCTTGAAGTTGGCCGTCCCGGTAGAAACGGGAAACAATGAGTGGTTGAAAAATTACTTCCTGGTGGTTTCATTAAAGTGCAATTCGGGAAGTGTTTAGCCAGGCCGATAGGAACCCACGAAGGAAGGTCTTAATTAAACAGTAGGCGGTTGATCGACGTTCTGACCTTATCGGGGTCATTTATTTAGGAGATTGCCTTTGCCGATGGGCCACCAGCTGTGGGCCTCCGTTTTCCGAGTGCCAAGTCGTCCAGTCCCTTACTTCAAACTTCCTTTTACAAATGCATATTTGCATGTTTACTGTCATACGAATTGCCACTAAATAGGTTCTTCGCATTCGTTGAAGCTTATGCTGGCCCAGAACAAAACAAACCCGGAGCATGTTTCAGCGGCAGCGCAAAGCAAAATTTGTAAACAATGCGAAGCTCAGCATCACTCGTTCGGTAGCCTAAGCAATCGCAGTTCTCACCATAAATTCTCACTTATGACAGGCGGCATAACACGCAGCATGCTCATGATTGGAACCGAACGGAACGAAAATCTCAAATGCCGTGTTAATTAGCCCTCAAATTCTGCAACACCTTTCGGCAATGGGAAATGATGGCCCGAGATGCTCAGCTCAGTGAAGCCAATAAGCAAACAACTGCTTTGTTATTGTTTCGGAAGGTGGCGTTTGAAGAAACTATTATGGAAAGGCGCAGCTAATGATTTACGACTTGAAGTTGAAGTACACAATTTTTTGACATTTTATTTCAATTTTCTTAGGCTTTATGGACCATTTTAAATGAAATAAAATAAAACAGACTCGCTCTAATAAATCATTGAATAAAGCAATTATTTCATATATGGACTCTACTCAACTTGGTATGAGGAACTAGCGATTTCTGATACTTCTCAAGACATTTGACTAGCCACTTAAAGGCAAAGCTATCTAATGAGTACTATTTGTGCAAAGCTATATCCTTCAAACTCTGTATTACGGAACTAAATATCATCATCTTCAGCTACGCACCCGATTATCTTCAACACGAACAAGGATCGCCATCAACGAACGCCATCTTGGGCAATATTCAAATCTTCTCGCCTTCGAACTCCGAACTTTTACGAGCGGCCCCATCTTTTCGGCCACCAATAAAACCATAAGCAAACGATTGCAAAAATAAAACGTTCCCCAACACGTTGACCATACCGGCCAGAGAGGAAAAAAATAGGAAAAAAAGCATCCTCCCAAAACCTCCCCCAAAACGACGATGGCATCGCAGAACGATCGATACCAATTAGCCTTGAACTATGCCACGGTTTCAATATCGAGCAATTTCGGTTTCGATAGCCGGTAGGTGCTTGTGCGGGATTGGATTCCTGTTTTTTTTTTTGTTCTTTTTTTGCTCGTCCTGTTCTTGCCAACCATGCCCCCAAAATCTTCCAACTAGGGCTGATGACCCCCGGGCGGGCTGAAACAAAATAAATAAATAAACTGGCGTGATAATAAATGGCGGCACTGATTGGCAAACCGCTGCCAAATCGAAGGATCCAAACACCAAAACGGCCACAAGATAGTTGCGGTTGCGGACGACCTTTCGATTGGCAAAGCGTTGTCCACTTGCTGGTGAGCGAATCCCGCTCATTAACCCAAATTGCTCATCTTCCCAGAGCGATCGGCGGACAGATTGTCTTTCGGTGGAACGCGTGTGTTTGACGAGGTTTGGAATGGTTTTTCCTTTGCGGATCGTTCTTAGGCTTTGTTTAGAAACAGCGCTAAAGGAATGATAGATCTGCATTGATTAAATGTTAATTGATCCATAAAGTGACACTGAAGCGACAAATGTATCAGGAATCGAATGACCAGCGCACACATTATAAACGAATAGTTTAGAAAATTAATTAAAATCCTAGAGAACTATCCAAATCTAATATCTAGTACCTAAATAATTTTTACTTGGAAGTTTTTTTTAAACAATTTATAATTTTCATCTAGTATTTTTTTTCAGCTATCTTTTCTCAGAACAAACTCTGGACATGCTCAATTCAGTTTACCATACAAGAAAGATTCTGCAAACGAATATTACTGTTGGCTGTGAAAGCACATCATCGGACAGTAGCATCTCAGCTTACTAGACAACATAATTTCAATTATTATTAAGTTTCTAATCATAGCATAACAACAGTTTATAGTTTCATTTTGTTAATATTCTGTTGAATACTCGGTTTGTTGAGGAGAATATATGTCAACAGTCAGAGGTGGACTAAAGGCCAACCAAACAGATGCTTGAGGCAGCCCCTGAGTTTTCATGGGGCTGCAGTCATGAGTTCCTGCAAGATGGCTGAGGAGTCCTGGCAGTCTCGATCATTTGGAGGGCTTTGATGGGCCGCTTATGATGTCTTCACTTTGCATCTGACTCGTGTCCAGTGAGCAGAATCGACATGTTAGGGAGCCTTCATCATTTATGCTGCTCAAGGCATCCAAGTAGCTTGATCTATAACTGTCAACATTATAAACAAATATTTCAAACTAGCTATCTAGTAAGGCTAGCTAGCCCATGAACTTAAATGAACACAAATGAACATCTTAGTACTGGGGTACCTTATAAGATTTGTTCCTAGCTCTATTGTCCTAATTGTCCAGTTCTTTGTTCAACTCTGACAATCTTGTAGAATAATTTCATAAAATTTTCTTAAATGTTTAGGCAATGATAAATTTCTTCGTACTGCTCCTAGGTTAAAAAAGAATCCATTACCACCCGCCAGTGCTGCTTATATGATGGTCCAAAGCAAACATAATTCAATGTAATCATTAATTGTCAAAACATGACCTAGTTGGTTGATAAGCCAATTAACATGCAAATTGCAATAGTGCTCGACCTCAACACTGCCATAACCAGAAGTCATTTTTGGCAACAACGATAGCGTTAGCAAAAACCAAAGACTATTAAAATTGCTTCGATTATGATAAACATTTTAAAACCATTTTTTGCTTTGCAAACCGTGGTGCTATGCGCGTGGTGCGCATAAGCTCTCATTAATTGCTTCAAAGATATCCCACCTACCCCAAAAACCAAATCTATCCGCCTACTGGCAAATCTTCTGCCTAGTGACCCGCATAAACCGTATTCAATACGACCTTGCCCACCTCTGCCGAATCTCAACCTCAGCTTGCGATATTAAACATCAACGTAACATAACCGTACAGAATACCCATCTGCTAGCTGATGTTCATCCGAAACATCGAACAAAACTTTAAACATTTAAAACACGCTCATCCTTAGCGCACACTTAAAAACACAACAGCATACTGACGATCGATCGGTCAGGATTTCGACCCGCAGACAGGGACGATGTTTTGTTGCGCTATTCACAATAAAAAAAGGCGAAATCACTCCATTCCATTCGCTCGCTGGCCGGATTATGATTTACGGTCCATTTGGGATGGTTTCGGTTTCGGTTTTATGTTGCATTTATTTTATTCGAATTTTTAACAACCGATCGGTCGGTCTGTAGACGTTCGTACGCGAAGGAACGTTAACTGCGCATTAGCTTTTTTGGGGTGGTTTTCATTTTGCGTAACCCATATTCATAAACGATAAGAGATGTAGAAAGTGTTTTTTCGAGATCAGTATTACAATTGAAAGCGATATATTTGCTTAAAGCTTTAACGAACGAAACACTCAACCACCCTCAACTCTTTGCTGAATCGTTTTGTGGAACAAAATGTTGGACGCTTCGAACGAACCACCTCGGCACGCTTAAGATTAACACATCCGAATCAATCGATTCCAGGGATCACCGATTGAACCCGCCTCTCAAGCTGCTGTGGCATATTATTTTATGAGGACAACCTAATCGAATTAGGTGTGACATAAAAACTGAGATACGACGGACATAAAGATCGTTGTTTGGATATTCGGTCGATTAAAAGCTCAGCCGGTTGATAATGATTCACTTGGGGTCCGTGGCGCATGCTTGAGTGTGCGAGCGCTAAGAGCCAAATCAATGGACCGTTTGTGTCGGATGGGTCATGGGATGGGAGAAAAAGACCGGCAAGGGACGCACATTATTCTGTGGGAAATGTTAGCCCAACAAACTTTTATTGCCTCGAGAAAACGTTAAATATTGAAGTGACATCATCGGGCCGCCGCGCTGTGAATCGCCTCACGCATGTCTCGATGAGCGTTTGCTGCCAGTGCCTTTTCCTGGTGCGTTTCTAACGGGCGTTCGATTGTAGGCGTGAAGATGATTAAGATAACAGATGAGAAGAAGGGTTTACAGATGTTCCGGACTCAAATGTAACGTGTTTAAAAATCAAGGCTTTCGGGAATTGTTTAGGCAATTTTAAATTGCTATTTTAATGTTTGCTCTTTCACATCGTAAAAATCGACCTAGAAGTGTTTGCCTCTTTTGCTTCGATTCCGTTGACAAACCCCTGGGGAGTTGAGGTCTCACTCCATCCCTCCCCTACGACGAGACAGGATTTCCTTTTCGACTTAAGTGGTCTTAATTCCACCGCTCACTTGGTGACAGCGGAGCTTAGCAGCTTCCTACTGCTACGCCGCAATTTAATGAGCAACTTTTCCTGTGGATGAAAATGCGAAGCGACCCGGAGCTTCGGCCGGTAGGACGGTCGTAAAATTTTGCATCATTTAGCTTAGATTTCTGTAGCTAAATATTTCTGTTTGAACTGTGTTTTATGTGATCAAACGACAGTAAAAAAAATCGAGAACTCGCTGTGTGATATTTTGACCGATCATAAAAATTGCAAATGTCAACTATACTATTAATTGATTCAGAATTGATCTTTAATAACTAAGTCTCGTTCTGAGGTCGAACTCCGAACATGGAATTTGTGATGAACTGAAACGCTTGCAGTGCTTTCACAACGGAATGACAGGCTATCTGGGATACTCTTCAACAATATGCCTGAAATAATGGAAGTTTAAGTTTGTTCAAGTCGTTCTTGGAGTGGATCTCGTGAAAAGTGTTTGATTCTCAGAATTTAATTAGTACCCTAAAACTATTTCGTTCTTGAAAGCGAACAACAATATAGAAGAATCGATTCCAAGAACTCGTAGAGACAATACCTCCCGTCAAACTTAACGTCCATTTTGAACGCTTGAACTGATCCATTTCCATCCTAGAGGTTCTTCGTATAATATTGTTTGGAAGCCTTGACCAGGTCTTATTGCAACGTGGTGGCCTATAACTTCTTTAGAAAAAGCCAGAACTGGTTACAAACTAGTTCAAGAAGTACCTTGGTTAGAATTTAGTTAGAATAGTTAGAGAAAGCGCTTGATTATTGTTCGTAAAGAAAAATCTTAGTACAAGTAAATCCTAGACTATGTTGGCCCTCGCTTCTCAGAACCATCTCATAATGCCGTCAATCTGTACACAATGAAGAAGCTGAGTGACAAGGGGCCCTTATAGGACGTTAAACCATTGGATATCAGCCAGACGTTGTAAGAAATCTTCGGATTCATAGCTATATTTCAAATGTTTTATGAAGAGCAAGATCATCAGACATTGTTTGAGGCTGCGATAATACAACATATCACCTTCTCTTAAATAGGTCTGAGACTGGATCATGGACAAATGTTGCTCAATCCAGTCGATGATATGTCTCTTCTCTGAATCATACCGTAAGACCGGGGTTCAAATCCTATTCAAGACCGCCGGCCCGTACGCAAAATCAAGTCACAGAAACCCAGAAATAGCAGGCCGAGACCTCTCGAGGATATTGTCTAGTCCTAATAGTACACAACTACATACTATATTGGTGAGTAATATCTCACAAAAAGTTGATATTGCTCTCGACTATGTGACTATGTGTCCCAAATCCATATCCCAGTTCACGGTATTTGTCTTTCGCAAGTTATGATCGAGCTCACACTTCTATCAAACTCCACCGATAACATAGGTCCTTTGACCTATGGACCACCATCAAGACCTCTTTCTGTCACTTTCATATCGCATCAAAGCAATCCGAGCTTCCTCCGCTCCCTTCACCTACAAACCGACCCAAATCTGAAACCGTTTTCGGATCATCCTCATCACGCGACAACCCTGACGACACTCCTGATTTATGTTCCTTGTGGATAGGTGGCTCGAAACAAAACGTTCGTTTAGGTTTCGTTGCCTCCGAACGAAAAAAAGGAAAAACCCCCGACCCATTCAGTTTCGACAGATGGGTTCCCCAGCGCTCGAATCCGAGACATCACATTTGAATAAATGCGTCGCAAATTAGCAGCTCGTCATTAAAGCATCGACTTTATAGGCTCATTATTTTATTGAACCCGAGTACCAGGGACAGGGGACGCAGGAGTGTGTGCGGGTGGTTCATTTTCACGCTTCACCCACGGGGTGCGTAAACTTCGGGGATGGACCTCCTCGAATGAGTTATCGGACGATTGTGTAGCCTGAGCACTCATATTTTATATGCGCCACAATGGTTTGGGTAGCCTGTTGGGTAGATTTATTTTATTGCATCCATCCAATCAGAGCTCGAGAGACAGGGAAAAAGGGATCACGCGCCCTCCATTAGGCACCTTCGCGACTTTATCGCCCGTAAAGAAGAGGGTGACATTTCGCACAAGGACTTCAAACGTAAGCATATTCTTGGAGAGCAAAATTCCGGTCGGTTATATTTTAATATTTGAATACAAACAACAAATAAAAATGTGTAAGATATGTGATGTTCCTCATTTCACGCTGCTCCATCCGAGTCTAATTTCTTATCAATGAAACACAATCTCAATCAGTAGCGTTTTCGCTTATTCTTAAGCGACACTAATTGCATCTGATTAACCAATCCTGCAAAAGTTGTTCATTAGATGGGTGAACTTATTCCGTTCAAACAATCGGCACCAGCGAACTCAGCTAATCGAGATCATCCTCGCCAAGAACCTTGAACTTCTCCAACATCCGGCACGCACGATCACCGACGACCGATCGACGTGGACAAATCAAATATTGGATCAAAAAAGGTGGACGATGATTTGCGCTAGCACATAAGCAAGAGGATGTACGAAATAAAAGCGGCACACACACGCACTCTCGTGCCCACTCACAAGGGCCTTCCTCGAGAGGGATCCGGACCTAAAGGCAATTGACACTTTATTAAATTAAGCTCTACCACACAACAAACGGCAAATGCTAATATGGCAAAGATTTCAAACCACAGCCAGCTATCAACTCGTCGGCGAAGTAAACCGACCAATGCGTCATGGCGTTGCAAAACCAGCTTACCCAGTTGCAGACACAGAACAGCGGACGAACCGAACAAACGATTTGCGCCCTGCCCGACCTGACTGTTTGGTGGTTCCGTTTATAAAGCGTGTATCTTTATGATCCAATTAAGTTGTCGCTCGGTGCTGCCGTCTCTTCCCTACCAAAACCGTGCGGCCTTGCCAGTGTCGGTGCAAATTTTATTTCCCAAAAATTTGTGTCCAATTATGAATGGAGATCAGCTCCGGTGCGGACGAGCGTGAAGGATGATGGAAGCTGCTGTTGCAGTTTAGCAATGCAACAGGTCACAGCTGTAGTCCTCTTGCTTATTTATATTTATCTCGGCTTTGTCAAAACAGCCGGATAAACCAGACCAGCCAGATCCATTCCTTTCACTTGATTTATTTGTTTTGCTCTCTGTCTCTCTGTTTTCATTGTGATGATCCGATATGCATAAATCATCCACTGCTCTCGGTGACATTTGGTGCTTTTCCGCGTTTGACCAACGAGCAACGAAGTCTCGTTCGATCGCGGAAGACGTCAATCACAACCGGGCACCACTCGGGTGCATTGAGCGATGCATCCGATCGTGACGCCACCATGGCCCGGCAGGTGGCAATCATTCGTCGGCTGGCGTTAATCCGTGGGCGTTGAAGTGCTTCATTTTAGTTTCAATGTGTCAATATTGGCGCAAGGTTGGGGACTGGTTTTGTGCAGGGACTTATGGTTTTCACTACAAAGGCTCAACTCTTTATTATTCCTAAGAATCGGCAGAACTGTGCAAATATGCTCCCGTACAGTAGAGGTAGAACCATATCCAGCGCCAGAATAAGTCGGAGCGTAAAAAGAAAACGATGAAATTAGATTAATATTTGTGCAACGTTTCGGTGAGTGTTTGTTTTCTGGAAGATGTTTGTTTATCTTTGATGTTCGTACCCGTCACTGCCCGGTTCAATGAGTGCAAAATAGGCCCATTGATTAAAGATGTGGTAGCAATGCTCGTGTGTATGTTGGGTGTGTTGGCAATTTTTTCGTTTTTGCTTTGGAATTTCATTCAGTTATTCAAACTCGGCTTTGTACGCTTACGTAAGAAGGTCATGTAGCTTGGTTTACATAATAATTATGATTTTGCTCTTCTTGGTCTGCCATTTCTGATTTCTTTGTCTTAAAATAACTTAACATACCGTAGTTAGATAGTCAGTTCAACGTCCGCATAGAATTGAGTATAGTTCCCTTCGAGCATACAACTGTTTTTCAACAGATTGTCATATTTACTTATGAGTTGATTATAAGTTTACATAACTTTAGTAAAACAATTTTTACAATGTTCCTTCCAATTCGCAATTCACATTTAAATTAATTAAAGTAAACACATACTCTTAACTCAAAACGTATGAATAAAAAGCATAATTGCAAACATATAAAAAATAAAAAAATAGCTTTAAACGTGTAACATTAAGGCAATAACATTCTGGAAATGCTTATAGAACTCGATTCAATAAGAAACCAAACAAAAAAGAAAAACTTTCAATACTAGAACGAATACCAATACGACCAGGCTGTCCTTAATGAATCAAAAAAAGATTAAAATAAATAATGTATGTGTTACATTTTACGTGATATAATCAAACAAAGTGTTTAATTAGATGTGAAAGCATTTTCGTTGAACATACTTAAAAGATAAACTTAAATCCTAACTAATTTAACACCCATTCTCAGCATTGATGCACCCCTCAAAGCTATGCTGAAGAGAAGCATTGCGAATTGCATACCTTTAGGCGTTTACATTTGAAACATATTGCATACTGACATCCGAATGTGCGTTCGCTTCGAGTTGTGCCGTTAAACCGTTGTGAAATTGACCATTATGTGATTTGTTCTTTATTCTACATAAACAGAACAAACAAAAATAAACTCTCTTTGATCAACATTTCGTTTAAATTATTGACCCACGTGCGAAGCGCACGTCCAATGCTCAGACACAACTGTTAATCTTAATTAGCTCCGACATGATCGCTGATAAAAAACGCACCACGTACTGTGCTAACAGCGCCCCAAAAGAATGGCAATCAAACAGTAATTTCTACACCGGCCGCGACCGGCTTCCAGTAATTTTCTTTCACATTTCTTCTGCGCTTCCACCGGGGCAGAACGCAGTCAACCCTACGCACTAACAAGCGTTGTCACATAAGACAAAGAAAAATATCACTACTTTCTTCCTCTTTATTATCATTCCAAACTGTCTGGGGCGGAAAGCACTGTGGAACGATGAAAGCGAGCCAGTACGATGGGGTGTCTCGAAAACCACACACGACGGGTGGCCAACATAAGCGCCGTATGTGTTTCACTTAATTGAGGCAATCAATTATCAAATCGCTGCCGTCGGTAGAATGCAGCAGCGTGCTTCGGTTTCTGCAGAATGCATTCTATGTAGGTCAGAGAAAGAGAGTTATATCATTGCTGCGTGAAAGAACAAGTTGGTTCCGATTTTAATTTGTTCTTTTTTTCTCTTGTCGTGGGTTCATATGTGTTGAAGTGGCTCGTATTTTAAAATAATGAGGTGATTTTGTGACAAAAAGGAAAACTATAGAACGGAACTTGGTTAGTAGGTCAATAGACTTTCAGATAAATTAAGCTACTGAATTTCTGAAGTCTTTATCGGAATTGTATGTACTTTACCTACAAAGAAGACCTAGAAGACTAAAACAACAGCATAATAATATTTGACACCGGGTTTATTTCATTTCCGATTGGATAACAAACAAATTCAACAACGAAATTCAATTCTTCTACTTAATACTACTGCGTGGTGAAACATGGCGAAATGGCAAATTGGTGATCAATGATGTTTGATGCATGTCTGATGAGATGAGATGTTGCCTGATGAGTGGTTTCAGTTCCGTGTGATCACTTAGTACTGTCGCAGCCGAGCGATGGTGGCATCGAGCGCCTCCAGACTGAAGTCCTTCTGGTCCTTGGGCGGGTTGGCACGGATCTGCTCCAGGGTCTTGAACACGTGCTCGGGCGTCGGTGGCGGGGTCGGCAGATGAGCACCCTGCGGCTGGAATCCGTTCTCGTCGGCAACGTACACGACGCGGTACTGGACACCGTCCGGTCCGGTGTACGAGAAGGCACCGTTGGCGTTGTGAGCTCCCAGACCTTCCTCATGGGCAGCGATGCCGTTGCTCGTCTCGTAGCTCCAGTTGTAGTGACCGTCGTCCTTCAGCACATTCTCGTACGATACGATCTGGGCGTGAGCGTCCGGGTTTTGCTGGTGCGAGTAGGCCACCCGATCGAGCGGTCCGGCGGCAACGGTGGCCACAAGCAGGGCGGTAGCGAACACGAAGCGGAACATTTTGAGTGTCGAGTTGTTCGTTGGATTTGCTACGAAACACGCTAATGAATTGACGACGACGGCTGATTAGCTGCAACTGATGCTGACAACTGATCCAGTTCCCTAATTTATACCGACTTCCAAAAATCTGCATCATACATACACTCGCACGACACGCCCAACACCAGGTCAGTCGCGATCGCGGTTCGTTTGCAACCCGACCCGAGTTGGGGGCTTTCGGCGAACACTCCAGCTTCGGTCCGACGGTGTGCGGCTACCCAGGGCCAAGGTCAAGTGTAACCGTTTTCTCGTAGGACGGTACTGATTTTGGGTGGCAACAGACGCGCACGCAATGTCCGTGCAACACCAACAGGTAGGTGATTGATTAAATTTTCATTAACGCATGTCTCCGTAACGTGTTGCTGCTAATCATTATTGAACTGACCGGTATTTCTTGTATTTGGTTACGAGCCAGACGCACCGAACGCACCGAAAATCCGTCTCGATCGATTAGGGGATTACGTCCAGTGAAGGGTAAAGTCATTTCTCTTCATTCCGTACCGGGACGCGGTCGAGTTCTGCTGTCGCTTTCGGTGCTCGGCAACGGCGGAGGATCCCCCCGAACACAGGTCCATAATAAATTAATGAACTAACTCGAGCTTCAAATGGCTACAGCGATCGTTTGCGGAGGCTGGGTTAGGGAGAAAATATGTTGAAGGAATTTCAACGTTCCAACGCTGTTGGATACGACCATCATGTCCGTGCCAAGAAAGGATAAAACCCTATTACCGGCATTAAGGAGACAGGCCGGCGCGAGCAGGTGGATCGATAAGAATTTCACCCGTGCGGTTGTCGTGATGGTTGTTGTGTCGGCTTTAGTCGATGGATTATGTACAACACGAACACGAACACGGGCCTCTGTGCAGTTGTGAAATTATGCAACAAATGTATACGTATTTCGTCATTGAAAAGTTAGGTGAATAATTTAGTAGGTTAGTTAAAATTTGTCTGTTTCGTTGCTTGATTTACAATATCTTCACACTCTAAATTTATAAGATTTTAAATTATTTACTCTAATTATTTTCTATTTTTTTCAACTAACTATCATCAACACTAATGAATCAGACATTCTGGTTATTTTTAGAAATAATAAAAAATTAGTGTTGTTTAAATGAATTCACTTTGGCGTGAGGTATTCTAATGCGATACATTTATTATTCTTAAGTAAGCGTCACTTTTTTTAAATTGTACAACTTGTTAACAAACATTAATCAGGTTTAAGCATAAAAGTGTTTCTTCAGTTGTTTTTGATAATATTATCCAGGTGTATAAATTTTCCCTATATATTAACTTTTTTTCTAGAACGAAAGTAGGTGAAAAGCTTTTTTATTCACTGAAGATTGGACAATCCTTTTAACAGGCTGATAACAAAAATCATATCATTGTATATTCTTCATACGATTTTATATTTAAGTTCCATATCTTTAAAAAATATCAACATTTGAAAAGATTTTTTAAATGAAATTTTAAGGTTTTTATTAAGTTATTTTTATTTAATGTTTTTTTTGGCGAACTTTTGGTTAAAAGTCGTGATTTGTTTATGCAAATTAAATCAATTAAATGTAGACAATATTTTGTATTTCTACCAAACATAATTCACAAAAAAATATTTTCTTGTAAACTTTGAAGTCTTTCACTATTGCATTACTGTTTTCAATTTAACCTTTAAGTTTTCTGCCATAACAGTTAATTAATGGAAATAACTAAAAATTACCCAAGATGGCAAGAATAGTTTTAAAAAACAAATCAATAGAATATTTCATATATTTTTCAATAACAAATCGTCATCAATTGATCCATGATTTGCTAAAACTATTGTCAACTTACGCTTTTTGCAATTGTGTCCTCCAAATAAAGTCATTAAATTAGTACATATCATAATATTAACCCAAGCCAACCAATCCTTTTTGCTGAAATAAGATTTACACCCTTACAATTAGATCTACCCTTACTAAATCCCGATCAGACTTGTTCAACCTAATAAAAGTACAAGGCTCTCCTCGAACAGGACTCCCTACCGAACGGACAACAACGCTGTCCGATTTAATCAGCAAATCATCGCTCAATTCGAATTGTCGCTCCCATTTTAGCTTACAATCGAGCCAACAAGCACCGCCAATTAGAGCTGCACTCAAATGCGTTTTGAAAGCGCCCAACAGGTAAGGACAGTTCCCCGAAAAAGTGTCGGCAGATAGATCACAACCAGCCGGCAGTAACATGATCGGCCTTCCACGGCTAATCCGGTGCGTTCCCTTTATCCCACCGCTGACGGTACCACGGCTAAATCGAGCCACAACACACATGTCCGACATGGGCGACCATTGGCAGCTATGTCGAGAGTCGTCACCTCTGAGGTCAACCACCGTCCGGCATGCGGGTCCATATGGGTTGGCAGAAATTGGCAATTCTACGGGCCGATTGAACTGATTTCGGCACCGACCACCGAACAGGAGTTGAGCGAGCTGGGCTTGGTCCGGACCAAGCTCCACTTTACTCCGGGACGCCCATGTTGCGCGTCCGAGAGGGCGGTCACTTTTATGTGCGGAACCGGCCCACACGCTGGCCTGTGTACGGAGACATAATTACAAACCGAAAAAATGGCGAAAAAACACACACACACACACACACACACACGCGCGCACAAATTCGCCAACCATTGACATTGACCCGGTTGCAGGTATGCGGGTCCTTTCGATCGAAACACCAACGAGACACGCCCGACAACATGCGACAAGGGTTCGTCGCTTGCGCTGGCGGTAAAGTCTTTCTATTGCACGCCGGGGCGGCAGGTTCACGACGCGAAAACAAAGCAACAACAACAACAACAAAAAACTGCTCCACTTTTGCGAACAGGTCGAATTGGACACACATTTTTGCCGGTTCACGTGATGTAAATTGAAAATGGAAGGAAAATGAAGCGATAGGGAAGAAGGAACGAGAGACACAGACAGGGCGAGCGAGCAAGCGCGCAAAAGCATTCAACAATGTTTTATAAGTGTCTCCCAACGTTTAATTTGGAAAGGAATGCCGCTTTTTTTCTTTCTTCTATTTGCAGTCCGATTTGATCAGCACTCCATCTTATCATAACGATCCTTTGGCCCAACCTTTGCGACGCCGGGCACACACACACACACGCGGAATGAGACGAATTGCTTCAACTGCTCATTAGCGTCTGTTGCTAGGCGACTCCCTGGCTAGTGGCTCGTTTTTGGAGTCTTATAAACCTGTATTAATCTACACTTGCGCGTGCTCGTTCGGGCATGTGTGCGTACACGCGTGAGAGTAGACACATTTTGGAAAGGAAGCTAGTGTCCGACCACACCGGCCTGCTCCAATACCCCAAAACTGACCTCGTCAATCCTTCGGAGCGTTGGTTTTTAAGACTCCAGCTGATGTAATACCGAGCAAGGATTTGTAGTGTTTGGGGCAGATATTTGAGGGACGTTTGCTAGTGCACCGGTCATGCGTGTGTGGGGAAGTATATAAAGTCAAACACTCCGGTCATAAGTCATCATTCCACAACGATCCAGCAATCCGGCTACAACACCACACTCAAAATGTTCCGCTTCGTGTTCGCTACCGCCCTGCTTGTGGCCACCGTTGCCGCCGGACCGCTCGATCGGGTGGCCTACTCGCACCAGCAAAACCCGGACGCTCACGCCCAGATCGTATCGTACGAGAATGTGCTGAAGGACGACGGTCACTACAACTGGAGCTACGAGACGAGCAACGGCATCGCTGCCCATGAGGAAGGTCTGGGAGCTCACAACGCCAACGGTGCCTTCTCGTACACCGGACCGGACGGTGTCCAGTACCGCGTCGTGTACGTTGCCGACGAGAACGGATTCCAGCCGCAGGGTGCTCATCTGCCGACCCCGCCACCGACGCCCGAGCACGTGTTCAAGACCCTGGAGCAGATCCGTGCCAACCCGCCCAAGGACCAGAAGGACTTCAGTCTGGAGGCGCTCGATGCCACCATCGCTCGGTTGCGACAGTACTAAGCGATCACACGGAACTGGAACCACTCATCAGGCAACATCTCATCTCATCAGACATGCATCAAACATCATTGATCACCAATTTGCCATTTCGCCATGTTTTCACCACGCAGTAGTATTAAGTAGAAGAATTGAATTTCGTTATTGAATTTGTTTGTTATCCAATCGGAAATGAAATAAACCCGGTGTCAAATATTAGTGGAGTGGTGGTTGTCTGTGGGCTTTATAGGAAAGGGTCTGGCATGAACGATTCTGTTGGGGAAAACGTTGATGGCTGTCTTAAACCGCCCATAAGAGAAAGTAAAACCCCACTCAAAGCTAGCCTTCAACGAAGAGAGTAAATGGGGGCTATTTATAGCTATGAGGAAAAAAGCTCTCTTACAGCTCAATGCGAGTCTTCGAAGGTTCGAGAGAGAGAATTCACCCTTCCTACTATTGTGTATTGATACAACAATGATTGGAGCGTGTTGGAAGTGATTTCTTGTTGAGTTGTTATTTTCTATTGTTTATGTGGCTCGTTGGTCTAGGGGTATGATTCTCGCTTCGGGTGCGAGAGGTCCCGGGTTCAATTCCCGGACGAGCCCAGATTTGTAGTGGATTTTTTTAATACCTACCCATTATATTGCTTTCCAAACTTATCCAAAGGTATGATCAACATGCAAAGCCACTGAAGATGATCGAGTGTAGGTGTTTTTCGAGGCCATCAATAGTCTCTCCTGGAAGAAAGCTGTGCTTCTAACGACAACTTATGATGAAAGCTGTGTATTTTGTAATTCCGCTTGTTAACAGTTCTTCCCAAATCAACTGATATCCTAGTAACTGGACACAACAATGTATTGGAGGAACCTAGACACGATATATCTGCCAAAAATATTTCTTTCCAAGTCAGAAATGAAAAGACCACTCATGTTCTATTATTTTTTCCGAGCAAATGGCGAGGCTTTCATATTTTACATTGTTTTACAAACACACACTAGCGTACGATCGCTAGCGCACGCTCCCTTTATCTAGTACCCTGTACACTTTCATCTCACTAACCTATCCGTGGGGTGGGCTATGGGTTAGCTTCCAGTAGCCAACCCACTGTCACGATCCCATCCTCTAACCGAGGGTGGCGCGCAGTCGGTTCAGGGTAGCATCGAGCGACTCAAGGTCGGCGCCCTCTGGTGGGTTGGCGCGCATATCCTCCAGCATCTTGATCACGTGATCGGGTGCTGGCGGTTCCGTCGGCAGATGAGCACCCTGCGGCTGGAATCCATTCTCGTCGGCAATGTACACGATCTCGTACCGCACACCGTCCGGTGCGGTGAAGGCGAAGTTGCCGTTGGCGTTGGTTCCGTCGTTACTGGCCTGGGACGCACTGATGCCGTTGCTCGTCTCGTAGTTGTAAGTGTACGAACCGTCCGCATTGATCACGGTGTCCTGGTTAAGGGTTTCGGCGCCGGCTTCATCGCCGCCACCACCACCGCCGCCACCGCTGCGGGACTGAGACCGCTGGGGGAGAGCCACGACCAGCGAGACTAGGAGGGAGGCAACGACCTGGAACGTTTGGAAACATTGGACGGAATTATTAAAATTCTTCAGAAAGGAGCAATTTACTTCACATGTTAGAGTGAGTAGGCAAAATAGTAACTTGTACTAAATGCTTTTAGTACAAGCAAATGTCTATGTGCTCTTTGGGCTTTAGAAGCACCACAGGGATTTTTGTACACTAAGATAAGGACTCGAATGTTTGTTCTAATTTGAGGACACAACTTTCAGTCCCCCTTGTCCGTTTGCTATTGAGCATCAAAAACGATCACTATGTGTGGCCCAAGCCTGTCCGGAAGATGGCCGCCGCCCTTACTTCACACACACTTGGCTGCTACTCCGCCGATCATTGCGGTCAGCTTTTGCGAGGAAGTTAGTCGCATTTTCTTTAGCGAATGAAGCGGCAACAGTGACGAGAAAAAATGCGAATTACTTCATCACAAAACCAGCACCCTACGGTTATTGGTGGAAACGTAAGCTTCGTGGCAGACTGTCGCCCCCCCAAATCCGTACACGCTACCGTCCTTCCGCACAATCGCTATTAGAACAACACAACCTCTAGTGCTAGAGGATTCTTGCGCACTGAAACTCACCAATTTTCGGAACATTTTGCACTGTGTGCTTTGCTAAACACGTCACGGTACTACGAAACGCAGATCGGGAGCTGATGTATGCTGTGCTGAGAAGATCTCACAACCAACTGATACGATAACGGTACGATTGGATGCGCTTTATATAATCAGAAAACGTTTTGTTCCCGCACACCGACGCGAACGGCCGGCCTCTAAATGGACGATCTGTTGCAAGGACTTGATTTTTGCCAAACTATTGTTGGCCTTGTTGCTATCCTGCTTCTGTCTCCTTTGCCGTCTCTATCCTGGATAGGTGAAGATGACACGAGCTGCTACCTTACCGGTAACTGTGTGCCCAATCTCGGCGAAGAAGCATCGCTGCGGTATGATCGGTCATCGAGACGATTTTTTGCTAGGACGCTTTGGCAGAGAGCAGAAGTAACCTGTCTGCATAAAATTATTCACCGAAAAAGAAACACATTTCATCGCCAAGACGACTATTTTTCGCCTATCGCTTCAAGGTTTGCCAGCTCCCATTGCTAGATAAGTTGAAGAAGCATCTTCTATCGTCGCCACCGGTTCCGCCAACTACTTCACAGCCCGCAAACGGACTGTCCATTAGCTTGGACTAGTTTTCTACGGTTGTCATTCAGCGGCAAAGGTGGGCTGATTTAAATATCGCCTTTGCACATCTTCTCCTCCTAACGTTCGTAGTGGCTCTACGTGAATGATTTCTTCGCTCGAAAATATCACACCGGGTTTCGTGCGTTTTGGTGGCATTTGGTACGCATCGAAGCAGGTTGCAGATTCATGTTTTCTTCTGCTTCACCCAGGCTATAAGCTTCCATCGCGACAAATACCGAACGTACACCTGTTGACCCTGACCGGTGGTGGCACGAGGCGTGGAAATTATGTTTGAATGTGTTAGCGATGCTTTTGAATTGCGAATATGGGCGGTCGAAATATAGAAATGCATCGTTTCGGAATGATTAGAATAAATATCAACGCGATAGCAGAAGGTGGGCTTGGTTATTAGTCATGAAGAAGTTTGTTTTATTGCAAAAAAAAGAGTTAAACTCGTTCATGTTCCGTACTTCAATGCATGGATTTTTTTATTCTTTATTAATAACTCGTGTGAATTATTCAGATCTTTGTATCGTTCAGGGCAATAAATTAAAACGCTTAATTAGGACTTCATCAGCAGATGTCTGCGATCGATACCACGGATGATGTCAGTAGAGAAATGACATTGATATTAATAACGGCTGACACTCCAGCATGTTTGTGGTATTTTTATTATTTATTTTTATTATTTATTTTTATACAATCAAGCAAATCAGCTGACAACATTTGGACCTTCTGGCAGAGATATTTAACTCTTAAAATAATCTTCAAATATTCGGTGAATACTTTTAGCAAGACATTAACTCTATAAACAAAATATAAGTTTAGGTGCTCCTGCCTCACATAATGGTTTTTGGAAACAATCGCTTGATAGATTCCTTTTCCATTTTTTATTCGCATTCGCATTCCATTTTTATTGAATTATGCGTCTGATATTGCTTTGGAAAGATCGTTGAATTTTCCTGTTCAAAATGGTCAATCATGAACTAAAGAGGAGCTCATACTCTGTCACTAAATTCACCTTGTACAATTTGTATTCCTCAGTTCAGTTATGGCAAACCTAAAGTAAGGGAGGAAAACCTAAAAACAGATTAAAGTGAGAATTACTATTCATTCTCCGAGCTTTTCTATCGTATCTGTATGTTTTTAGGTGTCAAGCTAAGCTCAATTCTTTCTTTACCTTTAAGTAATTTTAGGAAGTATGGGAAGACACCACCTCATCCTATTGCATTTCATTAAATATGTGGTCCTGAAGCACCCTCACAAATCCTATTTTTAGATGAACCTAATGGAGTTTGAAGTGCCCACATCCATCCCAATTTTCGTCCATGAACACAACATAAAATCCTGTTTATCATATCAACTTCCTGGTCCGAACGGATAAAACCATTCAATGTTTTCTACCAAACAGTGCAGACTTTGCACTCATCCGCCGAAACGAACACTCCCTTCCGCCACTGATGGATGGATGTGCATAATTATGTAAATTCAAACCAAAACTGTGTGCCAAAATGATGATCACCTCCCATCGGTCGACCTTGAGCGGAATGTGTTTTGAGCGAAAAACCGCTTCAAAACTGCTCATTTCCTTCATCAGTGTGCCGTATCGGATGCCTGGTGTCGTTCGTCAGACAGACCTGCGGTTAGGTAGAGAAATGTGTTTAGCTGGATGATCGTTGATCGTATCATAATTTACACGGGTTGGAAACCACCTTAGCACCCACCGGATTCGGAGAGCGTTATCAAGGAAAAATGGTGGTACAACCAGATCGGGTACAACCATTTCCCGTACCGCATCGGCTGAAACCTAACACCGGTGAACAAGCGAGTCATTGTCAAGCCAGTTAAAACACAAATGGACCAGTTTAATGGGAAAAGCTACGGAAATGATACGGCCCAACCGTTGCAAGGGCTGGCAGGCCAGGCCCCGGAGCCGGAAAAGGTGACTAGAGATTATTATAAATTATTCAGATAAATAAACATGACGTTTCATATATCTTGTGCCGTGCTAGTTCAGGGACAAGGAGCGTCGTTTCGATGATGCTGATGTTGTTTTTTTTTTTTTTTCATTTTGCACACCAACCAGAAACAGAAAACAAGCCACGAGAGACCGCACGGCACCATTGATTGCGGGGAAAATCGGTCACTGTTACGATCGATGCACCCGATAAAGGATGGATGATAAATGTGGCTCGATGCCGAGCCAGCTGATAAGGTTGAAAACTTTTTTACTGTTTCGACATGGAATCGATCCTCTCGAACCAGAAAATGTATGTTGCGTGACGCTAGCCTTCCTTAGCTATGCGAAAGAAAAAAACGAATCAAAGTAACTTCTCAGCAGCAAAAAACGAATCTCAAATTCGTAGTAAGCAAATTGGCACTTCTTAAGCAATTGCACTTTGATTGCACTGTTTCAGTTCTGGCATAACTTCATTCCAAAATCAGCTGAACGTTGGTAAAATCAGCCGCGGTTCTACCTCGTTACGGGTCAGCTGCAATTTCCTGCGACAACGACGCATTGATTTATCGCAACTTTCACCTCACTGCACGCGACATTCAGCAGCAGGCAGCCCGTAGAAGTAATCGTACGCGACACCTGGTGGCTGTGCAAGGGTCAACATGGAGATAGCAGCGTTACATTGAACTCACTTACAAAGCACTCACTACCGGACACCCTTCCCATACGACCCGCTCGATGGGGGAGGATACGAATAGCAGTTCCGTGTCGGAGACCACATACATTCCTGCTACGGTATTGCCGTCAAGCTCGCCCTCGCTTGGATTCCATTAGGGGTCATGTGTAATTTATGTTTGCATTTCTTCCTTATAATTCAACACAAGTACATAGTAAGAAATCAAGAACATGAGAAATTTTAACTGTTTTTTAACACCTCTTTTAATTCTTTAAGCACAAAATCATAATAAACATATTTTTCCTCTGAATCTTAGTTTCCATTGTTTAAAAAGATTAAATATAACTTAAGCATTGATTGCGTTTTATATTTTATAAGATATAACTTAAATTAAATTAATATTCTTTTCATAGCAATACGACCGTTTTACTAGATAAAACAAAATTTATTAAATCATACGGCAAGGGCTTTTTTCTTCCTGAAGGTATGCAATCACAGGTTTTAAGTTTTTATTTTATATTCTTAATGTTAAAACATGAATCATGATACAATTCTCCAAATTTGAAAAAAGGTTATTAAAAACATCCACTTTGCTTAGTTTTATATTATGCTTGACTCTAACTAAAATTTTGTATACCTGCAAGTATGCAATCATATATATTTTTTTAAATTTAGCAATATTCTTAGTGTTGATGATCATTTCATCCCAGCTATCCTTATATTTATCGTAAAACCAAATAAATTTATATTTATACTATTTTTCAACTAATATTATTGTCTAATTTAGAAGGTTTTGATCGCTACCCCTAAAAGTATGCAATGACAGCCTTCTTCAGCGAATGTTTTTTGGTTTTTAAAACCATACACCTTCATTGTGGATGTACATTGCATACCTTTAGGCGCGTATGCACCTTAGACAAATGACAATATGACAAATGACCTATGACAATATTACCACGTTAAAAAAAATCAAACACAAATAAAAAAGAAATCTGTGTCTGAAGCCGGCTTTCACCCATCCTAGGTAAAAATATCAATCAAATACAAGATAATGGACTTCGAGAGAGAAAAAGCTGAGTTCATTTTTATTTCAAATGGATAATAATTATCATCCCACACTGATCCAATTAATCCTGCTCTCATAATTACCCCTAAGATACCGAAAACCGCGATAAATACAGATTAACTCCAAATGGCTACTACTAATCTCTGTTGCCTTTCGCTGTCTAAATGGTTTGCAAACTTTACGCCAACAACAAGCTCATTATTTTCCACTGGCTGGAAACCCCCAACCTCTTCAGTAACGATTTTATGATTGCCGTTTATACAAAAAAAAAAACTCCTGTTTTGTGACAAAAGAAAAAACTCCAAATTAATTTTATACTCCGCCAAACTGAGATTATGATCACTTTACACTGCGTCACTTTGCTCGCGATCTCGAGCAATCTTGCCGCTCTTTTATGGGGGTGGTCAACACATATAATTTGCACACAATCATCCGCAGAAAAACGTAACACCCCGGACAAGCCTAAAACAATAAACCAAGCCGCTGTGGTTTAGGCTGATGAAAGAAACGCCGAGCAGTGGGTTCGTAAAAGCTCGACTTCTTAATGCGGTCAAGGTCAGCTTTGGGACTGACTTATGTCGGGTGTCGGTTGTGTTGTGAAACGGCTGTTGGAGCCAAACCACAGAACGGTGACCAGCCATTTGGTTGCTGGCCGGCATGTCCATATTTTGTCCGATATCGGGACACGTGATTTTTTTTATTATCCGTTGCTTTCGTTTCGTACCGTTGTCCAAAGATATGCAAAATTATGCACAAATCCAAAGGAGGGTAAAAAATCCTTTCGTTTTGGTACGAAGAAAGGTTCGTATGCCGGCAAGGAGACAGCCGTTTTTGCAAGTTGGCTCATCGCCTCCAGGTTCAGGTCGGCGAAAAGTCGATCGCTGGTGGTTTGTACGATGGGCAACCGCAAGCAGGAGGCTGCCCCAAGACATCTGCACAATAACCTACGAGCACGAGCCAGGGAACGCGTTGGGCTTTGTGAAAGTTTTTCACTCCACTTTTCGGTAGATTAGTGCCTCCGTTTATTTGACGTTCTGTCTGCACACTCACATACGACGCCCACCCTACGCGCGCTAGTTTAAATTGATTACAATTCCCACCTAAACGGCTCGCCACATGGTTCACCCTTGGCCGTCGGTGGGCAGTCGCCATCAAAACCGTTCAAACTCGTTCGATTTCGTACCGGGGCCGGGTGCTGAGCAAAACTTTTCACTTTCGCTTTTGGGTCTGGCCCGCCGGTCAGACGTCCTATTCGGGAAGGCGAAAGCCTTTCAGCGTGCGTCGTATGGGCACATTCGATTTCAATCCTGCGTCATTCGTCATCCACCCGCAGGCTGATGGACGGCGATGGCTCTGGACGACGTCCCTGCGGTCGACCAAATGCCGCCTCGAACGAGCTGATCTTTCACCGCCAGCCGTCGACGACTTAATCAATTCGTTACGTGCCCGCTGGGAATGGCAAAGGAGGAAGCGTGCTGAACTATGAGTTTCGAGGAAACCGATCAGTTGAAAGAACAGTAGTTCAAAGGCATTAATCAGGATATTTAAAAGATTACGACAAAATACTATTAAATTTATTCAATCTTTCTGAACATTCTAATCTTCTTTTGTTGGACAAATTATTTTGAACATTATCCACCATTGCACACATTATTTTCAAACAAAATAAAATTAATCACAGATTCTCAATAAGGATACGATAAACACTCTTAAAAAATAATTTCAAAAATAATATTTTTTTCACCGCAACCCTTTTTTGAAATTCTCCCATAGTTCATAGCATCATCTCGAACATCTTCACCAAGTAAAATGGGATGAACGGCCAAATCCGGGAGCTGGTAATAGATTACTTAGCCGCAGGAGGTCACTTTTCACGCTGCCTTCACGCCTTCCGGGTACACAAAATGGGCAATGCGCATGTGGGTCTACGAGTAAAGAGCTTTCGAAGTTATTTTTAGAGTATGCCAGTGAACTCAAAAAATGGCCGACCGTATTGCCAACTTGCAGTTTTTTTAGGCACAAAAATAATGAAATTAAGCTTAATAAAAATAATGAAGTCGGTAAGCTGCAAGTTTTAGCAAAAAATGCCCAACATGGATAATATTTCATACTTCTACTTTGTAAGGAGTTAAATAAAGATAACATAAACTTCTTTCTGTTTTTACTAGTAAGTCTATTGTTTTTCCATTTCTTTTGTTTGATTTTAAGCAACACTTTTTGTATTTCCCTTACGTTTCACGCAGAAAATATATATTTTCTACAATTACCCCTGAAAGTATGCAATAACTGGGAATAGATGTACGTAATGAGTTTTGTTTGTATAGTTTTCATTTTATAAAAGCCTTAACTGCTGTGTTGATGCATATAAACGTCAAATATTACAAGACAAAGTCATAAGAATCGTATTCTTATTTTTCCTCCTCTTTTTTCTTTGGCAATACAATCCGAACGAGAATCTAACTACTTTGCTTATTTTGAACATCTTTCACTTGCTTTTACTTGCACTCAATCTGTGATAGTCAGTCTTCATGTGATTTGAACTTTATTGCTCATGAAATAAAGGCAAAGTGTTGGGAATCAACAAGTAGCCCAACAGGATAAAATATTAGAAACAAATCAAACCCAGAACTCCAACCGAGTTCGGTACTCGGTTCGAATCACGCCTCCTATGTCCATTTGAACTACTGAAAAATGCTACCAACAAGAAAAATGCTATTTCAACAAGAATTCAATTCCAATTTCATCTAAACATCTGCTCTCCTTTTTTTCGTCTTTCAGCTTAATTTAGGGCTAATCTTTTTCTTACTTGTTCGTTAAATGCATAGATATTGATAAGCATCAACATAAATTTGAGTGATAAAGCATCAACATAAATTTGAAACCACGTTTATAACCGTGCAGCTTAAATACAATCGACACAAATTAAGCAACGATATATAGCTGCGTGCATCCGATGCAGCCTTCTTGTTATTGCACAGCGCACATGTCAAGATATTGCTTCTTCCCACATTTTCCTACACACGGTGACACAAAACTGCACAATTTCGATCTTGTCTTTCTGTAGCCTCAAGTGTTGTTTTTTTCTTCCTCTGAAACGATCAAACACACACCCCACAGCAGCTAGACTCGGCTAGCAAAAGCGCCAAAACGCGTTCCAACATTCGAAACGAACGGAACCTCATGTCGCCCAGGGGCGTCATGTTCCAGTTGTTTCCAGCTGTGGGACCAAGGGCTAACCACGCTATCACGCCCCGTTCCGTCCTAACACACAACCGAGCCATCTCGTCTTGGTCAAGTTCTGCACGACCGTTGCCTTCTTCAACTAGTATGTCTCGATCTCTCTCTCTCTCCCGCTTTGACCATCCCTTCCGCCCATCGCTTAAACGAACGAATTTCGCTTTCGGATTTTATGAACTTTCAAGTTCAAGTAAAAGTGTTAGTCGCTGTCACTTTTTCTACCCGCGGTGCGCAGTTTATGGAACTGGTTTCACGTTTTACGCGGGCTTTGCGAGAAAGAACACTATTGAAGCGGTGGCTCATACGCAGATGTCGTAAAGCGACCCCACAAACCAGCATCCCACCGTCCGGAGACATGCAACCGCACTGCACGCACTTTTACGACCGGCCCGGACACGATTCGCCGCGTGCGCACTATAGCATTAGGTGTTGCTCTGGACAACATAAAGCCGCACAGTCGCTTGAACGCTAGCGCTCTTTCGAGGGAAGAGTGAGAAGTTAGTGCTTTTTTAAATACAACCTATAAACCGCAGCTAATCGAAGTTTTGGTGCGAGCTAATAAATTAAAACGAAATTAAAACTAGACAATCTTAGACCCTGGACGACCCTCTGAGCGTGCTGAGGGCTAAGGCAGATGAGGGCACAAGACAAGACAAACCCATCACACTAGGGAACCGTTTTTATAGCGGCTGCCCTTTTTGTGCTGTCTCATCCTTTTCTTTGCCCTTTAAAATGACATTATAGACCATGCCGTGCGGATGAGGCTTTGGAAGCTTCCGAAGGTGAGAAAAGTGGCAGACATCGATCAATTTCTCTCCACATTGCTCCCACATGACGACTATAGGGTGCCACTATAGGGGTTTTCCATCTATGGTAAGGTTCGCTCTTACTCTACGGCAGGTTTCCACGCTGTTTTTTTTCGCTTTGCATCATTCTTCCTGCATTAGATGTTGGCTCACACATGATGCCACGATCCACTCGGGGACCGTGGTATGAAAACTGGAATTGCACCTTTATTTATGAGATGGTAAAACAGATTCCACCGAAGTGGTAATTGAATCGAGCGCCCTTCGCGAGCCTCGGTTAGGCGCTGGGATCGACCACCGGACACAGGAACACTGCCGTCACCTTTTGTGGCGCATGCAAGCTCCACATGGGTGAAGTTTATTATCCACGCAAGTTTGTCGATCTAATGACGCATCGGCGGGTAAATTAATCAGTGTTAATTTACTGAAATGCCCCTTAAGGGCAAAGGGGTATAAATGGAAATGGAACTAGAATGGGGTATTTTTAAAAGGTTTGAACAGGTTAATCTTAATTATAAGGATTACATTTAATTTGTACTATAATTAACACAAGAAAATGAATTAAAGACGATTGATAAGTAGCCTTTAGAGACTTTTACATCACAGCATTTCCAACAATGTGCAAATCCCATCCAGACCACCTTGCCGTACGTAGAGTTGACTATTTTACTACGGATAAAATTAAGTCACAGACACTCAGAAATGGCAGGCCGAGACCTCTCGAAGTTGTAGTGCAAAGGAAGAAGAAGATAGTTTTCTAGTCAAGATAGAATGTTAAGGATTACTGGTAATAAAGTATTGATAGAGCCTTCCTTTGAAGTCCTTGAATTATTTATATGACAATGACTATGACCTAATAAGAACCTTCAAAAGAATTAAAAAGAACGATCTTCATCCTTGCTTACTATAACCTCAAAAGGTATAGTACTGCCTTTTCTGACTTCCTGTGACTTGCTTTTAGCCGTAGCTGGATAGTCAATCCTGAACGAACGATACGATGTTTTCATAAGACTTTAAAAATTAAGCAATTATTTCCAAACATTATTACTTCTTGCACCATGCACCATGAATATACATTTAGAAAAATCAATTCCACTCTAAGCTTCTATCGCGATCATGTTAACACCGTGTTACCCCGTCACACTTGCCCAACATTTCCATGCGCAACGCTTTCCTTTCCGAGCTTTAATCGCTCAATCACAACGCACCTTTTGCCACCGATCGTAGTACATTGTGAAGCGCTTCGGGGGGGACGAAAATACACCGAAACGATCGCCCGTTGGCTGCTTGTTACGCTTCCCATTCCGAACCAAATTATCATAAACGATCAATTGACTACCATTTTCCAGCTCCTCCTTATCCGGTACCGGGCCGGGATCGTTACCGAGGGTGTTCGATGAACGCGTAGACCGATCCTGTCATGGCAGTGTCATTGGTGCTGTTGCTCAACACTCGGTACCAGGTGCCTAACTCCTTCATCTTCGACACGTCGTTCGACGCAAACAGTCTCTAATTTGCAGCCACTTAGGTCTCGGGTGCGCCACAGTCAATCACCCCCCTCCCGTTTGTCAAGTGGCAAGTCACTGAGATGAAGAAAAACACAGCCCCCCCATTGGCTTCAGGACACACCCACCGTTACGGTCGGTCCCGTTGTGAAGTAGCGCACTTCACCACCGGTAGCATTTCCATTTCTGAGCCTTTGTTTTCTCACGTGCCTGTTGGGCCCGTGAAGGAAAAATGGTACCCCTTCAAGTTTTGCACACCTTCGGAAGCTGGCTCCCGGTTTTCCGGCCGGGTTTTCCCCTTCCCCAAGGGACGGTAATGTATGCAAATTAGGGTGCTTTACGGCATGCATCGGCACGGTGCACGGGTTTGCTGATGCGCAATGGTAACCGTTTTTCCGCCGTTGCGGTCGGTTTTAATTACACGGGAAGGTTTTTTCCCCGCACGTCAGGGGTGTGAGGGGCGGGCATGAAAAAGGGGGAAAATTAAAGTAAAACACACACACACAAACACAGGCCTATAAGGAGATGGGTTGAGCATGCGCTCTAGTTACGATCAAACTGGCGATGGGTAAAAGAGGGTGGCCTTCTTTAATCGACACCATTAGGGCGAATGACAGAAGCAGTTAAAGTAAATGATCTTCTCGAGCCTCCGCTTTTATGCAAACACCGTAAGTGATTGCAAAGTAAGGCAGCACCTGCAAGATAAAATAAACAAATAAGCAAAGAAAATTAAATAGTCGAACAAACAACCAATCAAAAAATGCAGCAAGAAGCAACATGAAGAAAAATATTCTTAAATGATAAACGTAGAATAAAAAAATTTAATTAATCAACACAAATGTTGATAAATCAATATAACAATAAAATAGTTAAAATTACATTTTATAAAACATTTCCACTAAAGAAAGAACAAAACTTAAAGACAAGATAGAAATGATCAATTTATAAGAATGGAAAATTCATAAAAAGAACTAAATAAAACAGATGCAAATTGATGAGCAATAAATAAATAAAAAAATACAAAATGTCTGACTTAAATTATTAAAATATAAACAAATTCCATTCACACAGCAACAATCTCCTTTTACTTTTCTCCTTAATTACAGAGGTTCAAAATCATTACTGTCGTCACACGGCTAAACATCCTTAATTTTGCATTTGCTCCCAAACAACTATAATCAGGAAAATCGTTCGGATCATCAAGCCCGGAACAAAAATAATAATTCCGTGCGCATTCGAAAGTAACTACCTGCGCAAATCGGTCCGAACCACACATGCTGACCCAAATCTGATCGTTTGCTATTTCCGCCAAACTAAAAACTTCAATGGAATGGTCTGGCTTGAATGGGGCAACGAAAGGACAGCATAACAAATAAACAAGCAGGACAAAAAAAATACAACAATTTCTAACAATCATTTCGCTCGGCTCGGGAACACACGCAGACACCGGACAACACGGACCCGCCGACCGACGGAAGAATGCGCAAAAACGTTCCAAATCGATCGCGTGACTTTCGTTCCGGTCGATCAAACAAACAAAGCAGCAGAAATCCGGCAAACCGCAATCACACGGCCATTGTAACCCTACTCACCGAGATAAGATACGTAAAGGAGCAACGCACCTCACGACCACAGGATGAAACTAAATCTATCTTCTGCTCGGTTGTAAAAATGATAATCACGTGTTGCCTTTTTTTGTTGTTGTTGCTGTACGAGCCCTGATTTTAATGTTGATTTCCACCACACGAAACCGAACCCGGCCTTCGTACCCCATTGCATATGGGTTGCAAAACATAAACATAAACCGTCCTGTCCCTGTTGCTTCGCTAACCCCGACCGACATGTGCCATCGGGCGAAACGGTGGAACGGAAGCGATAGAAGCAGTCCCCCACATCGTCATCATCTTCAACCGTCCCCATCGGCACCCAGGTGGTCTGATCGAACGGCCCAAACATCATTTTGAGCTGGTCGTCATCGAGCTCCGTGATGGGTTTTTATGCAAATAGTCACCGCAAGTGAAAGAGAAAGTCACCGCGCGTAGTGAACCATATCCTTTCGAATGTTAAGGTTTGGGATAGGAATGTTAGGTAGACCCTTTCTGTGAAAGAATTTGTTGAGATAAGCAAGCAAAACATTCCAGAAAAACTAGTAATGTTCAAACTATTTTTGGATGTGCTCTACTAGAAATGGCAATACACTTGCTGGAAACCTTTACTGGACAAATTTAAAAATGTTTCAAAACAATTAATTCAGCAAGGACATTACTGAAGCATTTCCGTCCAGTTCAACCTGTGGATTGTTTCTTAAAATTGAACAGGGTCAAGAAAGTGCGATAAAGTAATGTTCTTCCTTTAAATTGTCCATTTAATCTTGAATAGCGTTTAGCTACTTGGGGCGGTCCGGTTGCAGAGATAATAGCGGCAGGACTGGGGATAAAAACAAATCCGGATCGCCTCCCCGTGCACAGGACTGACTTTCTAGCTACTCTCAAGACCTCTCGAGAATAGTACTGCTGCCAAAGAAGAAGACATGTCTAGCTAGAGTTCATCTCGGTAAACCTAGTCTTCAAGACGTTAGCTGCTGATACTACAACGATACAAAACAAACAAAGCTGATGATACAAAACGATCAGTGACATGATCTCTCACGTTCAGTCTAATATGCCAAAGATCGAAGATCACTCATATTCAGTGATCCTCAAGAAATGTACTTACTTTTAGCTTTGGTGGTGAAATTTAACCAACCCGTAAAGAAGAAAAAAAAATTAAGCTCTGAATTGCCCTAAGGTTCCATAAAATTTCAAAGTACAAGAAATTGCATATCAGCAGGCGCAGTTAAATAGGGGCACACAGTACAATCATTAATACATTTAAAACAATGTTTAAAGAAACAATACATTCATTACATTCCAAACCGCAACGACAGAAAGTTAAGCTTGGAATGTGAACAGAGCCACACGGAAACCTTCCAAACAAGGCAAAAAAACGTAACCCATAATTCCTTCCACCGCCCGGTCAACCATCAAAATGGAGGACAACCTAATCAAGCTCCTTGATCAGTTTCCTTTCCGCTTTTTTTTGCCATTATACGCCCATTTTATGCCCAATCGATTCCGCTTCCGGAAATCGTTATCATATCGCCAAAAAAACAACAAACCTCTCACAAAAAGCGACCGGAAACGGAAAGCGAAATTGGTCTACACTTTCTCCCTTTCTGTAACTGATTGACTGCTAAGCGATCATCTGTGTACGCCAAATGCTCCGAGAAAACGATCACACATCGATCTGCCGATATCCCTCCCGGGCAGGAGGATCCAATGTTGTGACCTTCCGATCGATTCGAATAGCTTTATCTAACCGGTTCGTCCCGTAGAAACCACCGCGCAGAACTGACGTTTCGACTGCGACACAAGGGTAGTTTTCGCTTTGTTTTACTTGGCTCGGATCGACACGGGCACTTCATGGTCAGCACGGCCGACTACAACCTTTGGGGTGATGGAATGGAAGTTTCACCCACCAAGCGGATAAGTCGGAGTTGGAGGGGTGTCGCTATCCAACATTGAAGCCCACACACACACACACCAAGAAGCTGCGGTTCGTCGTTTGTGTAAGAACGAAACGGTCCCCACGGTAGGGGTTTGCGGCGATTCGCATGTAAGGGTGAACACGGCGAGCAGGTCGGTTTTCTCACTACCACTCTGCTCCATTGTGCCGTGTGTTCTTCGCAACGTCCAAACAACATCCGATCGTATCGGATCGGCGCGTCAGTGCGTGATCGTGCAAAGTCTAACGTCAGTGAAGAATTTCGCGTGAAGAACGTATAACGTGTGAGTAAGTGCGCTTCTCATTTGTTTGCCCCTGTGCCTGCAAAACTCCTCCCGAGAATTTTAAGCCAGTCCAAAACCATACACCCCACACATGGGTTATCGGCGACGTCACAGAAGTCGCAGCCGGGATGGAAGCCCGGAGCGCACCAGCTCAAGGCCAACGGAGGCCGCTGCAGGCGAAGGTGATGAAGCATCCGGCCATCGGACGTCATCGTCACGTCATCATCACAGCAGAAGTCAACGTCACCACCAACACTCGGATCGACCTCGAAGGCGCCGGGAACGGCCGGAATGGTTGAAAATGATTCTACGTGCCCAACGACAGTTTGTCTGGGCAATACTGATGACGGTGGGCGTTTGTCTTAAGCGTGGCGCACAGTTTGTCAGTGATATGTTGCTGGGCGCCCCGGCAGCCGCACCACTAGAGAATCGTCCGCAGCCGGGTCCAAGTGGTGGTGGTGATCGTTCCAGTTACACGAGCTCAAACTCAACGGCAGTAGCTACCAGGGGATACACGGAACTGCAGAGATCTTCCTCGCTGGCTGATCATTCACCGGCGCTTAACAGAAGGGCGATCGTACCTCCGGAGGATCTGGACTGAAGTGTGAAGTGAAAACCCTCGAAATAGGTGACGGCATACAAGACTTGTTACTCTTTCTTCAAAGACTTCTGAAACATACGAATAGCATACTGTTAACAAATAGCTTAAACAGAGCTTATTAAGCTTCCGAAGCATTATCCACGAAATATGTGTTAAAATAAGCTAAACAAAACTTCAATAAAATGTTAGTTGGTTTAAAGTTTTATACGAATCAAACTTAAATAGATTGAATCTTCATTACTCACCTCAACGTCAACTTCAACTCCGGCAACGGGTGACAGGTGTTTAAAATTCCAAAGCTTACATACGATTCGTACCGATGCCGACTAGCGACGACTAGCGTTGCCCACATTAGTGCCTTGAAACGATTAACCTTGAGGTTGCAATCGGCATCGTGTGGCTTTGGAATGGTGGGTTTTTTGAAAGTCAGATACGTTTGATGATGAAATCAAATCGTTTTTTTTACCAATCTTTGGTCGGTGCCTCGTTATAAACAGCTCTCAACTCTCCACTCTTTCAATGTTTATCGCGTTTTCAACGATGTTTGCAAAGTCGGCTGTGAGTAAAGTAATTAATTTTACACTTTAAAATTCATTAACCAAGCAAGATTAATGCACTTTCCCTTGTTCGGTGCAGTCAAGTTCGTGTCCGTTGCACTTGACAAATATGTCTTAATAAGTGCGCACGGAAATGGGCGTCCGCAGGTACGTTACCCACGCGTAACAAAGTTATCACTAACCCCCGTTCCAACCGGAATCAGGGTACTAACAGGGAAAAGTACTGGCAAGCAAGAAATGTAACCGTGAGCTTTTCTCGCACCTGGATAAATTTTTCTCGCAATGCGATAATTAACTCTCGTACGTACGGTCACTTGATTTATGCGGTGGTTATTTATTCCATGTTGCGTGCGATGAGTTACGATGCCATGTGTCGTTAGTGTTTGTGTGAACCCTTTTGCTGGAATGTCTACCAGTTCCAATGGTTCCCCGGGTGGAGTGATACTACGTGTCTCGGGACGCATATTTTGCAATCAATCTTATCATCGAAAGACATGGTTTCGTACTGCCAGGCTGCTGGTCTAGATCTCTCTTTGGTATGATTTGTACGGAAAGTGAAAGTGTTGGGAATGAATTCTTGCAAGGATCGCGCATGAGGTAGGCATCTGTAGATTTCATCTGATAGCAGATAGTCTAACAAAGAGTTTATGTGTTTTATCGTTTTGCGGCTAGAATGATCCTTAGTCTTTATATAAACTAAAACCCAAAATTTTCATACTCCGAAAATTGCGCCTTCTTTAACTCTTTCTATCTAGTCAAACTTGAAATGCTTGCCTAAAAAATCAAAATCCCAAGTAAATTTTTATAAATTATAAAATTATAGGTCACCCCAACATTCATCCTTACCCTTATAGTTCATCCGAAGAGTTCATTAATATGTCAAATGGGAATCCATCTTTCATAGGCTTAAGTGTACATGTGTTTAGGTCTGTATTTACTCCTGCTTTAATTATTTTTGTTGTCAACAGAGACATACAGACACACCAAATATTTACTAACAGAGTTTTCGCCAAATTTCTGACACCCAACTGTTTGGTTTGATGATGCTATTAAACACCTCAACGGTTCTTTTCCTAAAACCCGTTCCAGTTTAAAGTTCCTGAAGAGAACAATTGGCTCATCGAACCATTACCACCGCAATATACTAAAGCTACGCTTACTCTGCTTCATTCTTGTGAAAGGTATTTTTGGATAAATTGAAAATGAAGAATAATGGCATCAGGTGCTTCAATGGCTCAAAGGACCATTCAACGGCCAGTAACAGTTGTACCCTATGGCACATTTTCTTACTCCCTACGTACTGGACACAATGGCTACACAACACGTAAAGTTTAATTATCCAGAAACGCTATCCGGCAAAGTGCAGCAGACATTCAAATTGTTCCAAAAGTGTGAATATCTTCAACCACTACGTGGCAGCTCATAAAAGCAAAGCAATAAACCCCGTTCCCGTTTCAACCGTTTCTACATCGATTGTTGGGCACGCACGGTCCATTCTGCATCCCAAGACGCCCGGCTAAAAGGAAATCCCTGGCGATAGCCATTTCAATACAATACTATCGCAGCGAAAGATACAAGCACAGCCATCGGAAGCCTGCAACCGACCGAGGAAAACCACCCTCTCCAGCGGTGTTGTGAGAAGTAAATAGGTCAACGTGGTTGTGCCCACTGTGCAGCGAACCGATGCATCCCGAAACGGTGCAACAGTTCAACGAACGAACGTTTGCCACTCTCACTCTCGATCCTTTCAACAAACATCCACCCGGCACGGTTGTCGTCGTCGAGCCGTTTGTTCAGGTGTTGCAAACACAAACATTAGAAGCTTGTATCGGACCACAGCCGAAACCGAGGCACGATTTTTCATTAGCGCTCGACATGCAGGGAAAAGGGTTAAAAATCACATAAAAACCGATTTAATCGTGCCCCGGACACCGTGCTAGCAGGAGCGGGCAGCCAGCTGGCTGCATGTGGCCCTGAAACTTGTCCCCCTGGCAGGAGAGAAGATTTGTGTTTGAAGGAGAGAAATTTCAATTTGTCCCCAGTCCCCAATCCCATTTGCACCTCTCGGTGATGGCAAAGTAAACCGTTCCGCGTGGTAGTAATCGTGGTGGGTAAAATATAGCCACAAGCGGGAGGGTTACAAATAAAAATATACATCGATGCCGAAGGGTTGCAGCCACCGGTGGCAGTGCATACAGTGGTGGTAAAAGCAATAGCACACTTTTGTAGCATGCACTGTGTTATGGTTCTAAAGGAAGCTTAGTAGCGAAATAAAACAAATGAATTATTTTTAGAGCAAAATACTTACATTTTATAATTTTAAAATTAAATCTACACAACTATACTATAAAACTGTATTAATAAGTTTTCTTGCAAAATTTCAACAATTTCCGAAAACGAATAGAATTCCATACAAAATTATTCGACTTCAGTGAACTAAGTCACCTAAAATGAACACTGTTGTGTAGATGTCTCTTTTGGTTTTTATTTATTTATCCCTGATGACTGTTTTGATCCAATTAGAAATATTTTACGGAGTCCAATGAATCCATTCTAAGCAATAAAAGGCAGCAAAAACACTAAAATAAATATAATCCATTAAAGCTATATTTGGAATCGATCGCGTCCTGTTTTCTTTACGATTTTACGATGACATCAAAGCTTTAATAAAACACAACTTATAAAATAAATTATAAAACTTTATACTTATAGAAAATATAGAATATTATAGTAAATTCATTCATTTAAAAAGATGAAAAAACAACACCATCAAGCTGTGTGCAAAACACGTGCCCACCAGTGTATTCAAAAAGGTTAACGCAACTAGCAAATGTCACGCCACCTACCGGCGGCCAACCATCTTCAGACGTTCGTTATTTATTTTCCCTCCGTAAGTTTCCCTTTTTTTCTGTTTCGATTTCCCTTTCAATGGCACTACACCATCCTTTCAATGTCGCCGGTTGCGGATGATTGGGAAAAGTGTGACCCACGGGATGTGTTTTCACCTATCACACACAGTCACACTCGTACTTCTGAAGTTGAACCCTCGGAGGATGGTTTTTCTTAACGCGACCAAACAAGCAATTAAGCCTAACGATAGCCGATCAGCTCGCACGATCAACCTCAAACTCGCCCCAAGGGGCGGGCATTACATGACGAGGAAGCACGCCGAGGAAAGCTCAGCACCGCCACACATTCGCTGAAGGTTCGTGCCGACACAACGGGACCTTCCAAATGGGCGAGAACAACCACCGGCTCCGATGCTAGGCATCGTGACAGAAGAAACCCTTTCGCGAGACGATGGCCATTGATTGCATTAGATAAACAATGCCGTAATGCCGCGGGGTCGGCGGTGATTGGTGCCCTTTCTCCAGTGGCAACACCGGCGAACCACGTGAAGGGACGTCACGAATGGGACGTCGATGAGGATGCCGGTTAGCCACCGGGTAAAAGTGAGTACGGTGCCTGTTGCAGCTAGACTTTAATGCAAATATGCGTCTTGATCTCCCGGGATCGCTTCTCAAAGCGTATAAAGCATTGTTTCTCATTAAAACAAATGAAGAAAGTTTTATTTGATTAATGAGTCATTTTCATTTGTTCGATTTATGAGTTTGATGAAAACGTTTTATGATGTGTAAAGTGGTGTGCAATTGATTGCCGTTTACGCTTTACTCACTGTATTAACTCTGGAATTGCAGAAACATATTATTGAACTTTTTCCTCTTTTGAGAGCAGACTTATTGTAATGCATCATGCAGCTCTTTTCCACGGTTCAACAAATCCTCATACGCTGCTTTTTTTTACATATCATCGTGCCAAAGGTTCAACCTTCACCCGATCCATCCCGGAATGACGGACGCAGGAACGGTCATTCGGATCGAAGGTTCATCGATTTTCAATGAGGGTCTTCCTTATTCACCTTTGAGGTTTCGGGATGAAACCCATGCAGACCTAAGAAGCGTGCGCAAGCAAAAAAAAGGGAAAACCGCATAGCGCTCTTGAACTCACCCACTGTCCGTCCGTTGTACCCAGTCCGAGACCGAGCTCGTGCTAAAGTGAAAGTGAAACGCGAACCCATCCGAAATGGCGTGCGAAGGGACTGCCTTTTGCGAGAAAGACACACACACACACTTCCTTCTTGTACCGAAAAGTGAATCTGATCTGAACCAGCTCGTTCCATCGAAATGAGCGGTCTCGCTGAAATGGCTGGCGGGTGCATCAGAAGAAAATTGCTTTGAGAAAGGTGCGCATCACTGCGTTGGGCTATTCTTCTTCTGCCGTTTGCGATCGAACGATGCGGTTCGTAATAGGTTCGAGACCGATCATTTCGGGAATAACCTTTCGATGGCACGGGAACCGATGTTTTGCGAGACGATGCACACGGTTAGGTGTTGTGCGGCATATGAGCGTCAGTAATTATTGTCCCATAGTAATAAAAAAACCCCTTTTGGACGCTTTCGCTACAACCGTTCTTCGTCCCAGCGTGTGTGTGTGTGTGTGTGTGTGGCAAACCGAAACTTAACTACACAGGAAGTACCCACTAATTTAACAACCATAACTTTGGCAAAACAAGAGCTCATCCCAAGGCGCACGCGTAGCTAATCGAACGTGAAATGAAACTGAAATCATGACGGAGAAAAAAAGCTCAAATGACTTCGAAAGTTTGGCGCTGTATGGCCAGTTGGTTGCTGAATTAATCCTTTTTATAGAGAAAATATTACCGGAAACCCATATACTTTATCGATGTTTCATAGTTTAACGAGCGTAGAGCTACCGCATATGCAAGTGTGTCGAACCTGCTCGCCAATTTGGTTAGTATTATTTTTTTATTGAGAGGCATCTGAAGTGATTTTAATACAACTTTCTACACGGTGCTGTAGTTATAAAGAAGAAATCTATGTGATCTATCCCCAGAACACTTCCACTCAATTTGAGCCTTTGACGCTTCCTTTGTCCATGTGGAAGGCCTAAAAAGATGTGATACCATTCTCATGGTTTGACCCGTAAACTCGGAGTTTTGTAAGTTTAATTCACTGCAAGATAGAGCTAGTAGAGCGGCTTATTTGAGTATCTCCTCCATTATCTTTTTACAAATAATGGATCAAAAACCTTCCTGAGCATCTCCTTCTCAAACATAGCTAAAAATAAAATCAGTCAGTTTTGAACAGAGTCCATGTTGAGATGTTATATGTCATCCAGGATTTACTTTGTACAATTTTTTCAGTTGTTTCTGCTAAATCTTCCTCTTCTTTCTTGGCCTAACGACCTCTTAAGGATGTGCTTGCCATTTCTGGCTTACTAGACTTATTGATACTGCACAGTTGGATAGTCAGTCCTCACTATGCGAGAACAGCCGAGGAGCGATCGCATCTACAGACCAGCGCCGCTCTCGCATCTACTGCCATTTTGGTGTGGGTCTCTCCACCTGCAAAATCATCAACTTTAATAAGTTTAGGATTCGGAAAATGAGTTGGGCAAACATTTGTTATGAATTTGTCCTTGTAAGCTTATCAACTTTCATAACATGGAATAGTCTACACTCCCTAGGTTCTTATGAAGCTTTATGAAAATCAAATTAATAATTTTGGATGCAGTTGCGCATTTCATTTAAAAACTTATTAAAATTTTATTAAATTGTTTCTTGAATTAAACCATGACTTCAGAGCCACATGAAATATCGTTCCTAAGTTTGACACTTTTGCTCTGAACCTACCGTTCCGTTCGAATAATAAAAACAACAAACTTTAACATACTCATCATCCCATTCCCAGCATCCCGCAAACCTTAACTAACCGTGATTTAATGTAGTTCATCGGTATTAAATCCTGAACTAAAAAGATTAACCGACTTTTTTGGTTGGCTCTGCTAATTTATTCACGATCAGTTGCAAAACTTCACTCACCAATAGACGCAGGACTTGGTGGAGCTCTAGCACCCATTATCATTAAAATTAAGATACAGCTGCCAGGCAACGTTGCCACTCGTCCAGCCCCAAGCCCGACACCAACAAACCGATCCAATTTGCATACAAAATACCACCCGCCAGTTATGACGAGGGTCAATTCATTTCGGGAATCGTATCCTAGCTGTTTTCCCTATCCCATTAAAACTCTCCTGCGCCCAAGGTTCAAACAGGGGTTCCCGCTAATATGGCCATCGTTATCGAGAGCTTTCGCACGATCGGCCATAGCTTCCGGTCGTTTCCGAGAGTTTAAAAACAGAAAACCCAACAACAATAAAAAAACTTCCACCCGAAACTATCCCTAAAACAAGGATGAATGACGCGTTTGGCCCCAAAAATTGACGAGCTTGGTGTGCTGAGGAAATGCTGCATGCTTGGTCCGTTCGCTCAATTAATTCACTTATCGCCCAGGTTAATCTTAATTGACGTTTCGACACCTTACCGCACTCGATTAATCTTCCGAGCGCAAGCCTTTCATTCAGCGGTTTAGTTAATGTCTGCCGATGAATAAGCAGTGCTCTTCTTGGTGCTGTAGTTCTTACTACCTCGCTTTGCTTTTTTGACGATGCAGTGAAAATAAATCGATTTTTTAATAGCTTCTACTGCTGCAGGGGATGCCCGATTTTGGTTTACGTTTTATTGTTATTGGTCGTTTTAAGTTAGCTTCCTATTACTAAAACAGTTGAAGAAGAAAAAATGCGAAAGCGAATTATAGAAACACAGTGCAATGGTAGCAAATAAAACCAAGCCGCTCGATACACAACAAGCTGGCTTTTTAACGAGCCATCGAAAACGAAACGTAACCACCTCGTAATAGGTGAAATTGGGAAATTTATGATAAGCTCGGCTCCATCACTATTTGCCGTATCGGTCGCCGTCGTCCGATCTGGATTAGAGACAGGTTTGAATGAAGTTCCTGTATTAATTTGCTTTTGACGATGAATGGCGCGTGGCCGTGTGTGGGGTAAAAAAGGGAAAATAGTTTCAAATCATTTGAGGCTTAATAGCGCCATCAGTGGTTGTCTAACTGGAAGTTGAAAGTAAGGAACAATAAATTGGTTATAAATTTGTTTTGGGATTGTAAAACTTATTTTTTCCAAATTTTCCTAAACTGAAGGAACACAACTACAGTGATCTTTTCTTAAGAATAATAAAAAATACTTAACAGAGATTAGGAATAAGAAACTATTCAAGTTTCAGAATTCTAATTGAAGTTCATTTCAAGAGTTAATTTCACAGTTCATTAATTTCTCTAGCAACTCATTCATTTTCTACTTATCTGTTTCCATTATCTGTTTTACTCATTGTTATAAGAGTTAACGTATATCCTTTTAAGTTATGATTTGAATTTTTTATAAATCCTGTCCATTTTGCAGTTTTTTTAGTTATGTTTTGTAAATTTTCATGGTGCATTAATTTCTAAATTAAACTTATTTAAAACAGTCAATCAATCACATTTTCCAATTTTTTTCATGTTTGTATTGTTGTTTTCTTTATCCATCAAAACGATAGTCAAAGACATAAGTAAAATCTTTACTTCATTTCTCTTAAGCAGTTCACTCACGTTTCACCGGAAGGTGTTAAAAATTTGCAAGCAATCTTAAGTCCCCACAACAACCGGAGCAATTGTGTTTGTGCAGTGTAGCGAACATAAAACTTTAACTACTGTTCCCAAGCTTCTGCATCGTCGCAAAATTGGTCAAAAATGAGCTACATGCTCCCCAAAAAAAAAACACACACGCACACAATACTCCCCATTGGATGCCTTCATTTTCTCAACCGTTTCGATTATAAGCAATTTAATGATTAACTTTCAACTTCGTTCCATCCCGGATGCCGGTCCCGGGTGGTTATCAAGATCAGCACCGCAATGTGCGCTGTCATTTTCATTTCCGAAGTGACACAAAAACCGTCGAAGCACTGGGCAACGAAGGACAAGATCAAGTAAAATGGTAACACACTTTGACATCTGGAGTATGACTACGCGGTTAAAGGCTGAATTTTCCCTTTCTTTCGATCTACGCACTCATCGCCCCAAAATCGCTTTCTCTGTGGTATGTGGGAAGCAAAAAAACCCAATTAAATCATGCACTTCGTAGAATCGATACTGTTGTTCTGAGCGTGCTGCAGCTCGTCAGTGCGAAATTAATTAAGCGAAACGGGAAAAGTGTTGGTACATGCGCTGCGGCTGAGTGATGGAATGGAATGATTTTAGCTCACTTCCTGCCACATCTCGAACAGGCCCGCTAATTGTTATTAAGCTCGTTAATTACAAAAGTTTTGGTTTGGGATTTAAGATGAAATTGATGTGAAGCGTTTATTTGCATCATCTTGCATGATACACTTTCACTGATGACAGAAGAAAAGGTTCATTTCTTCTTCTTCCTCTGGGAGATAGGCTCCAGATTCCTCTCGGAGATGGTTCAGATTGCTGCAGATGTTATGGTAATTAAGAAATGTCTACACTTAATCAATCTAAAGAAAAAGATTCTTCCGATTATGTTATAAAATTTCAGTAAAAAATCGATAATGGAGTAATAAATATAGTAGCTTAAATTTAAAAAAAACAGCAAAATGAAACAAATCATTTATCACTGAATGCAATTTCACTCCTATCCCTTAAGGAACCTGTACCGAGCATATCGGGATATCGTTTCCCCAGCCGGTCCGGTAAGCCACAAAACTACCCATATCGAGCCTCCCCACGGAAAGTGAAACTTTTACTGCTCTCCCGTAGGAAAAACCACCGTTCCCACATATCACACACTCGCCACTCGCATCACTTCCTTCTTCCGATGTTGATCAGCTGTCGAACGAATCAACGAACGAGATCGTTGAACTCCCCATCGCTGCGAAAGGCATTCAGTAAGGGGAAAAAAACTAACCCGGCGCTCTAACTTTTCCCAAACAGCTAATCCAAAGTCGTTGAGACCCTGGGCAATCACTGATTCCACTGGCACGCACTAGAACTTTCGATGTCGTGTGGTCGAACGATGTGGAAAACGGCGTGTCGAACTATGCCGGAGACAGGCAACATGCACCATGTGTTAACCCTTACATCGAGAGATGCGTTAGAATATTGTAGCATATACCATCAATTTATCGTACATTCAACAACGAGATAATAAGATTTATAATAAAATATCAAAACACTAAAGGAATAGAAAACATGAAAAACATTCCAAGAGAAAATGTTAATTAAAACTAAAATGCAAACATAACAAAACAATTTTGTAGTAAATAAGAAAGATAAGAACATTTGCAATAAGAATGCAGAAATATGGAAAGAACAATCACAAATTAAAAATAAAACAAAATAAGTGCAAAATAATAGAGAGGAACATAGAAAACCATCAAGTAGTTTAATACATTGTATATCGATTTAAATCGCCCTGTTACTGAGTTGCCATACAGCCGTAACAGATTTGTAGCCACCAGTCGCTAAAGGGTTTAGTGAAAGACGATTAAAGCCATCGTTGACCGTTCGAGCCCCATCGGCAGCGTTCTTCCCTTGAAAGGAGACAGGAATTGGCAACTTTACAGGGCTGTATTTCCTCCTTGTTAACTTCCCCCCTTTCCTCCCATCCTTCCCTTCCCTGTCAACCAATGCTGACCTCGTGCACGCACCAAACTACGATTTAAATTATTGCAGTTTCGTTCGTTTAGAAACGCAATTAGTTGCCACTGCTCGGGTGCCCCCATGGCTACTGCCCAACGACTCACTCACGAACACGGTTCGGTACCACGCACGCCTCATAATCCCCCTGACGACCCTCGGCGCGCAAGAAATTATCAAATGCTGATCATCATCCGTCCGATCGTTACGCTCAGCATAATGCCCGGTCGGTGCGCTTGTAACCCAGCATAATATGACAGGAGGGAAAGTTGTCCGCCTGGCAGACTCCTGGGCTGGACTCCGGGACCGGGTGGTTTTGGTGTTTTTGTTTTTCTTCCCTTCCTTTCGTCGATTTGTGCTGCCGTCCGTCCGTTTGTCTGTCTGTTTGTTTTTCGTTTAGATTTTCCTATCGCCCAAACAGAACATGGAAACTGGAATTAATGAAAGAAACCAGCCGGTTAATAGTCGGTATCCCCCGGTTTGCTACGGCCCTACCCGGTGCGATCGCGATGGCCTGGATCTATTGCAAGCTCAGGCACGGTTCAGCCGCTTTCCGAGATGCGACCCCCAAACTGGGCATCATAAATCATCACAGGGAAGGAACAAACGCATCGCAGCACCCGATGGGGAAGTACTCCGATATCTTGTGTTGAGGGTGGATAGCGTGCCATAAGCCTTGAACTACTCTGCACACTTCTGTATCGCCGCACACATCTTTACGGTTAACGGTGCGCTGTCACGCTCGTGGAGCATCCTGCAGTTGTCATTTGCAGCTTCGGTTCGGTGTGGCTGGTTGCTGAAAATATGATATTAGGCTAGCTGAATGCAATTTTTCCGGTGCTGTCGATTGTGGGGAAAAGATAAATGGTAATGGAATATTCGCCGTTGAAAAATTGCTGATTTATCAAAAGATTCTTCACGATTTCGAGAATATTGTAAGCCTATAGCCCATTGTCACTGTAAATAGGAAGAGAGAAAAAAAGGTTCAAATTTCCAATTGTAAGTTACTCCATATTTGCAAAATCGCGTTAACACATTTTTCTTTTGATTTTTTTAGGCAATTTTTTTGTCCATCTTTGGCTGACAAATTTTTGTAAATAAATTTACAAAATCATTAGCTATCATTAGCGTGTGTCTAGTAATGTCTAATCTATTGTCTGCAGGAGGACAATATAACTGATATTTGGTATGTAGACAATAGAATTGACACCAAGTATTTTTCATAAAAAATATAAAAGTTATGAAAATTTAAACAAAAATCAGTATAAGTATTATTATAGTATAAATTAAAAGGAAACTTATTCTTTTACACTGCTACAATAACCTTCAGTCTTCCATTTGTGTTTTACTTTATGAAAATTTGAAATCTTTAAAACTAGATCTGATGAAAAGAACGATTGTCAAGTAAAGGAAAGACAGTAGAGCTTTGAATCCCATCCAAATCGTACTAGGAGGGCAAAATGAATTATTTCATGTTAGTTATTACATTTTAGTCTTTAGATTGCATTGCATTATCATTAAGACGTGAATTGTAACGTTTCTCTCATGAAACTCATTATCCCTATTGACGTTCCGACTGATGGCCCTGTATATTCGAATTAAGTAAGTCAAGAAAGCTTGAAATTGTAGCTGAAAACCTTATAAGATTGTAGTGTCAGGACGCTTTCAAAATGTTCTTATTGCTTCCACCGAACCCTTCCAAAGAAGTTTCGCTGGTTCCTGACAAGCTATTTAAAGGTAATAAAGAATAATCTTATTGGAACAAAAAAAGCCTTTACTGTGTAAAGAATTGAGAAATTCAACCAATTAATCGTTAAATGTTTTCATGTGCAGTGGAAATAATTAATAAAATATAAGAAATTGTATTATCCATGACCTAAAATAAGAAAACATATTAAAAAATGATTTTTGATTTAAAAAGACGCATAAAATATTTAATATGTATTATTTTATAAAAAAAAAATTCTATTAAACAATAAAACCATTCCTACAGAAGTATCGACGAGTATTTTTTTTTTTTTTGACCAACCCCATCATCACCATCGGAACCAGTGTGCGAAAACAAAACCGCACGCGGCAAACACCCACCACCACGGGCCGGACGGCAGAGAAAACACTTTCCGGCAAAAGCTAACAACCGGCCGCTGAGTGCGTTGCATTCTGCAATCTCTGCCCGTTGCATTGGCCCGTGCACCGGTGTGCCGTGTAAGGGAATGCACTTTCTCCCATGTTCGCGCTGTCTCCGGCTCTCAACCGCTCTCCCATTTCTCCACCTAATCTTCGCCGCACTGTCTGAGAGAGAGAGAGGAACACGCGAAAGACCGAAGTCATCTCATCTCACTCACGCTGGGGAGCAAATTTTCCTGCTCAGTTTTCATTCCAGCATCACGATCGTTCGGTTTTCCTTGGCACAGCTTCGGCACCGCACGCGCGAAGTTTAGCTCTCAATCGAAGATCGTGGCAGGCAGGAGAAATTGCATCCGCCCGGTGAACGGCGAGCCCTAGCGAGACGTTCCCGAACGGGATGAGAATCGGTGAGAGCGTCCGGTGGAGCATGGAGAGTGATTTCGAACTCGGCGTTGAGAGTCTGTCAACTTCCCCCCCACCCGATCGAAGACTGTGGCTGTGCGGACACAGTGGGTTTGTATGCTCTCTCGCGCCCGGCTACAATGCACCCTCGGCGTACGAAAGAAGCAGGAAAAGCAAACAAAAGCCAAACTCAATCCCCGATGCGCCTCCCAAACGGACGGGGTTGGTTGGGAGTTGGCGAGGGGGTTGGTATCGGGGGTAGATTGCGCTCGCGGTCGCTGCCCGTTCGCGGTCTCGGGCTTTCTCTATAAATTCCGTAAGCCTTGGCATTGAAAATTCATTCTCGATTTATTTCTCCTTGGACTTGGACCAGTTTCTTCCAGCTCACCTCCGAAACCCGGTGGCGTGTGTCGGTCGGATGTGTGTTTGCGCCCGTATACGCTCCGCTTCCCAACTGCTAGTTCTTTGACGGTGCGCGAGTGCAAAGCCCGCTGCTCCAGAGTGTTGTGCTCCCGATTCTACGCTGTGCTCCAGTGTGTGAAAGAGGTGCGTGAGCTGTTCGAACCGAAGTTCGTGCGTGAATTTCGTGCAGGCGATTTCTTGATCGCTCGTTCAATTTTTGGGTGTTATTGTGAATCACCGATTTTTTTTTTGTGGGCTTTTAAAATAAGTGATTTTATTTTTCTGAAGTGAAGATGACTTTGAAATCCGAGTGACTGAACGTGAAATTGAAGCAAAGACTAACAGTGACATTTTCCGATAAGCAATTAATTTCTTCAAGCGACTTTAGTGAACATTTCATTGTGGACAATTATTTGAAGATGTCTTGCAAGTCAGCTTCCACATAATCTTACTCCCATGTCACGAACTCTTTTATCTCCGATATCGTTTCCCTCATCAAAACATCAACTGTGAAGTGAATGGACTGTGTGAATGTCGTTCTTTCTATTCCTTCTTGCGCTCAACAACTCGCGATCGTTCGTAGGTGTCACCCGACAAAACGCGTCTCCGAACTCAATTAAAGTGCAGCGCACACACACACAAAAACTCTGATCCCGTGTACGAACCATTCTATCGTATGATCAGCTCCGGGTTGCTTTTCTTCGTTTTGGCAACATTAAATCGTAATCGCCACCGGTGATAGCCCACGATCAGGCTTGCTTGGTCGGGCAGCCACAAAAACCTGGATGGATTAATTAAGATGCAACCGGAAGAAGGAGTTGTTGCAGAAAGTAGCGCGAATGGGGAAAAGTTGAGAAGTGACTGCGGCTTGGCCTCGCACAAACAGTGAGCCGGAGTGTGAAGCAAGCGAAGCAGAAAGGAAATTGTCGTGGCGTGTTTTAATCAGCAAGAATTTGTCATCCGCCCATGCCCGTGGATGCTTGTGTGTTTCAGATTTTTTTCCTCCAGTGGTGTTTACAGTGGATCTGTCCCTCTGATATATTTGCTGTGATTTATTTTAATCTTTTTCAAATCGAAGGAAATGCGTGCTAATTTTTTGAATACTTTCAAGAATTGCATAAAGCAAAGATAGTTAATTTAACAAGTCTATAGTTTACTTTACAGTAACTTGTGCCTTATTCATATTTATGAGATGGCTTTGATGTTTTACTATTTTATTAATTATTGGAAGATTTACTATAAATTCATATCTTATCAAATTTAATCTTTATTTGAATGTTTTTTTTTTATAATTTTTATCGCAGTTTCATGTTGCAATCCTTATTATTTATTTGAACGATTATCATGTTTGTTACAAAGTTTCTATTGTTTTTTAACATGTTGGTATTACTTAACATTTAATGCTAAAATTTATAACCCTGTTATAAAAATTATCCATAATGTAAATCCATCCCTTAGAACTGTAGAACATAAAAAAATTTGTTTGCTATTTTATTTATAAAAATCCATTTATAAATTATAAGCTCTTTCTTAGCACGATTCTTAAAATATGTTTCTTCATTTTTAAAATTATGGTTTCAGCCGATTGATGTGACAGCAAAAAGCATAACCAAAAAATCACAACTAACTAAAGACAAAACAACAACAGACAAACAAACCAAAAAAAGGCAATCGCCCATTGTGTGCACCGTGTGCATCTCGCGAGTGAAACAGAGTGCGCGTACGGTTTCAAAAAAACAAAATCGACGTCAACCCCGACAAAAAAAAAGGCTACGAAACAGTGCAGTAAAGTGAAACAGTGCAACATTCTTGCTGCAAACAGCCGCTGACATTTCCGAAACGGTACTTTGGTGAAAACCCTAATCGTGCAACGATGTGGAAACTGGTGACGCTGTTGGCGGTGCTGTTCGCGTTCGAGGCCAGTTTTGCAAAAGGTACGTACCGTACTCCCGCTTTAAGGTAGCTTGAATTTTGGGCACGAGAGAGAGCGAGAGAGGGAGATGAAAGACTGAACTGAATTGTTTAATTTTTAATTTTTCAACATGAGTTCTGTTGAGATTTCCAATCCAATGCTGTCCCTGCACGGAGGACATAAACAGGAGTGTATCATTAAATTATTACTTCCCGGCCCGGTACAGTGGGCGAACCTCACGGAACACACAGGACACGTGTCCACTTTCCCGAGGTCCACTTCACCCGGCCGAGTGTCTCAAACCCCTTTTTAATTGAGGTCATCAACGCGGTGGAACGTTTGTCAGTAATTAAAACTTTGACCGTCCGACAAATTCGTGACCCGACCCAGAGGACCAGACCTTGGCAACAAAAAAACAGGGATGCACAAGAACAACCAAACTCCACTTGAACCGACAAGTCTATCGTCAGGTTCGGTTCAAGGGTTGGTTTGGTTTTTTGCAATCGTTTCGCAAAACACTTCACGCCGGGTACGGAAAGATACCGGAATGCCGGGTTCAAAATGCCGGCTTCCGGACCGGATCCGCCATCCTGCCGTCCTGGGAATGGATCCGGCTGACGATTTCGCAAGGTCCTGTGCCGACGATCGATGTATCCGTGGTCGTTTTTTTTGCTGCTTCCGTACTGTTTGTTTGGGTTTTCACAACGGTCTGTGCCTCCGTTACTTTACCATCCCAATGAGCATCAGCCAGGCAACAGGCAAACACAGCTTTTGCTCATCAACCGGTGATTGCTTGGAGATTGCTTTAAGGTAGCGAATCTTTAATTTTGACAGATGTGTTGATGTGAGAAGGAATACGACGAGAAGCAATAAGTTTTGCAGAATTCTTTCTCAATATGTTTCCATCAACCTTAAAAATTGTTGTCAAGTCTTTAAGCAAAATGCATGCTACAAAACTGTAACAATTTTGTTAAATTGAGCCTGCTAGTCTGTAAAAATATTGCTTCTAAGTACTTTGAAGAACCAGAGTCTACATGTTTGCAACATCATTCATGATAATATGTTTAAGAATAATATCGTATCATTTGACTACTCTACTTCAAATAATAACTTTCGTGCTACTTATTTGATATTTATTAGTTTATTTATTAAAAATGGGAATTACTTTGTTTTCCTTTCGATGAGTTTTTTTTATCTGTTGATTGTTACTTATCAGCATGTGACGACAAATTACAAATTCACAAAAAAAAAATGCTTAAAATAAAAAAAATTACTTGAATAAAGACAATAAAATAAATTAAAAGGTCAAAAATAAGCCTAACGACCTCTGAAGTCATATGCCAGCAATATCTGGCTAACTGGACTTAACTGTACCACGTAGTTGGAAAGTCAGTCGTTATTACTCTTTGGAACGGTGGGATTTGAACCCCGGCCCTGCCATATGAAAACCGTAGTCGGCTCTACACGCGGGCCGCCCCAAATAATAAACATTGAAAGTCGGTTAAATTATTCTAACTTTAAGCAAAAAAGGAAAGCAATCGTGACAGAGATCTTATCATTAAGAGTTCCCTAAAAAGTAACAACTTACTTTAAATAATTATGCAGAAAACTTCCTACAGTCTCTTTACTCATCGCTCATTTGCAACTCCTCCAGGCTACCAGGTAACCATCGTTCGATGCTGCGAAATGTGCCCTTAAAAGCGAACATCGTTAAAATAAAGCGTTAAAAGCACACACATACACACACACACACACACACACACACACACAAAAACCTCTACACTAACAGAAACTAACAAACATGATACGAGCCAGCAAATAAAAAAACAACTGCAAACGTAAAGAAGGCAACCAAAACGCACAAACGACCGGATGAACCCCTAAAACCCCCTTTTTTCTGCCGTTCCTAAACAACCGGCCAGCTTCCTTTTTCAATCAGTCGCGCACCTTCTCGAAAAGAAAAATCAGGAGAAAGCACCAGCAGGATTTTTTTGTAACTGTATGTGTGTGTGTGTGCGGCTGTGTTGTTTGTAGCTTCTATTTTTCTATCCCCCTCCCTTTCCCCCCATTTCCGCCACTCTCACCCCTTCCTACCACTTCGCTAACCGTTGCACATACGGATGAGTTTCACTTTCCATTTCACGGTTCCCTTGGCGAGAACGCACCAACTGCTCCGACGTTAACGCTTAGCCAGTAACAGTCCGGATGGTTTCGTATCCGCACAGCGCACAGTTTCGTTTTCTAGTCCTCCCCATCCTTCTTCCCCTGTCCCCTCCCTTCCCTCTCTCTCTCTCTTTATATGGGAGCCCCTCGAGCGATCCGGGAGTCCTCCTGCTCTATCAACCGGATGCTGCATAAACATTGTGCATGTAGTTTTGCCCACGCCCCTTTTGCCCCAAACCTCATCCCTTCACCCCGGGTGTCTGATGACCTCTCTCGGTATGCGCGCTTTAATGTGGGCAGCATAAGCACATATTTGCTTTAACGCTCATTTCCCACCAGACCAGACCAGACTGCTGATTTGTGGCAGCGAAAGAAAACGGCTCACTTTTCCGTCGTTTCGATGCGAGGATCGGCAGACGATCGTTCGACTCGACAACTTGTTGACCTTTTGGCCACCGACCGAAGCGGGGCTCGGGAGTAGATTTAGTATTACCGACCTGCCTGCCAACGGTACGGACACATCAAATAAAAGTTAATCGTTCTCGGTGCGCCGGTAAAAGTGCGGTGTAGATAGCTGTGGCCTGTGTTGTCCTTGAAAGCTGAGGCTAGTTCTTTGGTTGGGAATGGGAAAAGCAGCACATAGCAAATAAAGGGAAAGTAGTATCGTTTACCTTGCGAATCTGTGGTGCCCTCGTATCACCTCGTTAGGGATGTGAAACCAAAATTGATTCATTATCTTCAAGACCGAGGAGTTTATCGAGCCAAGGACTTTTGTTGGCTTCAGGTTAACCCATTCTGATTCTCACTTCAATTGGATAAAGAACCTCATCAAATCTTAACGATACTTGGTGATGTCTGACGGTTCCACAAGGTTTAAATTGAGCTCTCCTATTAATGTTATACCCTTGAAATGTATATTATAAGTAACATTGAAGAAGAAATATCAATTCTTTTTTACTCTCGGTAAAAGTGGATAAATGTCCTTATTAAATCTTAAACATAGGAAGTATTGTCTAACAATGCCATAGCTCCTAAATGGAGTATCTTCGGTCGAAAAAGGTCAAACATTAAATCAATTTTGGATGTGATTCCCTATCAACGCTAACAGTACAATCGATCTCAAGTATATGACAAAAGGTATAAGTCTGAAGGTATATTGCTAACTGACCAACGAGACATCTCATACCTACAATACGTAGACTTCAGCTAAACTTACACTCATAAGAGTTAAAAAGTTAACTTTCCAAGAGTACTGTTAACTCTGATTCTTAAAACTGTACAGTGTAAACTTTAACTCTCTGGTAGCAAATTTAAAGAGATGCTCACAGAACGATTCCAAATTCGCAATGGTAAGCTACAGTTACTTTTTGAATTAGATTCTGAGCTTCGCTGGACGGGTACAAATTTGTTTTGATACCGTTGGTAACTTCATCTCTGCAATGATTGCATGCAAAAATAGAACAATTCTCCTCCACAAGAATCGTATTTTACTCGTGAAGACCTGCCTGAAGAACAGCACACCAATCATCTGTTTTTTCACCACTCGAGAGTTCGGTCGTAATCAATTTTACTTCAACTTCTTCGACGAGAAGAGCTTCCTAGAATAACACGCGTTCGCTGATTCGTCGTCGAACCGATCGAATGGAGAAAAAATAAACTCTCCAAAAAGTGAACAATCACACTGCGGACTGGACTTTTCGGCGTGCCAACGATCTTCAACCCATGACATGAGCTGCGCGTTTCGTACGTTAATCAAGCTCGATTAATGCGCGTACGCTCGACCATACTCTAGGAATGAAAATATCGTTGATACCTCGCTCTTCAACACCGCTTCTTGAGGAGAAATGAAAGGAGGGGAAAAAAACCCTCTTAAGCTCCAACCAAATCGCCGACCTCGAATAGATATCAATTAACCATTTTTCGTTCTTTCGCGTAACAGCCTCACTCGCGGGGATGATTTTCATCCCGCGCCGACCCAAACGCCGATTAATGACGTTTCGAAAAGCGATAACGATGGCGCGTAGGAGATTTGCCAGCAACTCGGGTCGACCGGTGTTGAGAGAGAGAGAAAGAGCAAGCGAGTTACGGATTGGAACAGTTCGAACGGCTTGCAGATTGTACAAAAGCAGAGCATGTCCATGTTGGCATGCTCAAGGTCTCTGAACCCTTCGGTAACGCGACCACTGCAACTGGTTGTGCCAGGAAGAGCCAAAACCGGGTGTGGTTTGTGTGCAGTGGCAGCTGTTACCAGCTGGAAGATGGCAGAATTACTGTCGCCGCTACACCGGTGGGAACGCGCCGCTTTCGAAAGGCTGGAAGATGGGCAAGAAATACTAGAGCTGGATTTTTTTTTGCAAGAGAGAGGATATGAAGAATAAAATTGGAGTACATCTTGGAGGAAGAAATTTAGAGTTCCTGGTTGGGAGCGATCAAGGAGAGCGTCTTAGACGTGGGACAATGATCTATTTCTTAACGCCCCGCATGGTCCACAGACCAACTTCCACTTCAGGGTGAACAGTAAATGGCGGCGCTTCACATTCAATATATCATTATCAAGCTCGTCTTCTCTTACTCACACAAAAAAAAAAACGAGGCGATCGTTCAACACTTCCTCCAGCACACAAAAAAAAACGTTATGAAGATCTATTACATGATCCCGCGGAAAGTACAATTTTAGCCAACGTCATCTGAGCGGATGATCCCCTGGTCCCGCCGGTCCGATGAAGATGTACGTCCCACGAGTTTAATAATTCAATTAAATCAAATCATCCTGACAGAGTGACCACAAAAAGGGTACGCTGCGTTGTCTCACGCAAGGACTGTCCTACGGGCAGCCTGGCGTTGGGGGAAACTCTAGCGCCAACCGGTTCGCACTTGGTTCGCAGAGTACGCTAGCATCCAGCTGTTGGTACATCCAACATGATTTTCGCATGTTCATGCGATCGTATTTACTTTATCCCCCGTCCATTTCTCGTCTCGCCGCCCTCTAGCACCACAAATCCTTCACCATTCTTTTGTGGACCGATTGTGTGCAAAAAAAAAGCCGATGCTTCACGCACACGACGATGATTTACGGCCCCCACGATCGTCGTCGTTCTGGGCCAAGATGCGAAGAAACGCTCGCATAAATGGAAAGGTGCAAAATCGAAACAGGAGTAAACTTCAACCGGGGAGAACTCCTCCTCGGACTCCAACCGCGAAAAAGAAGGCAGAACAAGAATTCGCCAATGATATCAACCATTCCGTTTGATCTTATTGTTGAGACTAGCCTGGGTGCTGTTTCGTTGCCGTTCCGTTGCCGTATTCTATTTTTCACTTCTAGCTGCAGCCGTAAATTTACGCGCTCGTTAACTTTTATTACGAGCTGTTAGGACATGTGTTGGCGCTGGAACGAATGTGCTGCAAGAGCAGACTTCGCAGCTGAGTGCTCGATACCCTAGCGACGGCGGACGGAACGATTAGCGCACCGCCGTTGCGTTGGTGTGATAAAATTTTATTCAATATTTTACACTAATTGTAATGTCATGTACAACTACAATAAAGCAATACGGGTTGATTTAGTGAGAGGGTGGTCGATAGGAAAAATACGGCGGAATTGCTTTATTATCTTAACCTACGCATTGATTTATATCTCTTATTTAGCTGATATTGTTTTAAATTCTCTTTCTATTTTCTTTATCAAGCGTTTTTATGTTGAAGTTATATTGATTCTTTTTTATATGTTTTACATTCTTTTTTGTATGATTTAAGCTTTCATTCTTTTTTCACATGTTTATAAGCATTTTAAACACATTGGTTGTGTTTTAGAAATATTTTTTAGTTTTTCTTTTATTTTACTTCTCATTGCTAAACGAACATATGTTTTGGTCAATTTTTTTCTAAGTATTTTGTTTGTTTAATTCAGCAATTATGAGTTTTAAAATTATACTTAAATAGTATGAATTCAATTTTATTCATAATTTTATTTGCTTATATGCGCCCCCCTGATAGTAATAAATCTTTAACCGCAAAGCATTCGTTTACAGAGTGAAAAAGAAGACAAAAAAAACTACTCAACAAACGATTAAAACAAGATCAATATCGCGGGAAATCACGAGACAACCGGAAAATGTCTAGAATCGCGCACGCTGGGATTTCTTAGCTTCCCTGGCATCGCTCAGCCCTCTCCCACCGCCCCAGTCCCCCACCCTCCTGCTGCGTGTTAGAAGAGCATTGCCGGGCTATGTTCAGCTGTCGCTTTTGTTTGTTTTAGCTACGCTTCGGTCCCGGAGCAGTAGTACTGCCAGCGGGCATCCAGCCAGCCGGTACAATGACTCTCCCGACGGTGACAAACCTCTATCCTGCCTATGGTTGGCTTTTCCTATCCCGGCGATCCTAGGAATCCGGTAGAACCGCTTGTCCAAGCCTCGGCGAACCTCGGCGCACATCTCAGTATAAATTATCTGAAGACCAAAGAGAATGAGCGCAGCAAGAAGAAGAATAAAAAAAGGCAAGAGGTACAGCCACCACTCGCGAGATAAGATGACGTGATAAGCGACGATTGGTTGGCGGTTGGGTCGTTGCTTTTGCTGTTTATGTAGTCTCCACTTTCCGCCCGAGCCCCCGTGATTTTACCCCGTGGCGCTTCGGAGTTCGGAAAGATTCGTCGGAGCGATATAATTACAGGCCCGATCTGATGACGAGAAGATTTTTGCAACCGTGTAGATCTGGCTCGCTGCCTCTTGTCATAGTTTGACGGCTTGTTGGTTGTGGGCGATCGGTAGCTGACAAACCGGAAGGCTCTCGCTGCTACCCGTTGACGATGGAAATAGTTTTCAGCGGTTAGCAACAGCGCTTCAGGGATGGTAGAATCCAGACACCGAACGACTTAGTGTCTTAATAATGCCTCAAAGAATTCTTAACTAAATTCTTGCGGCAGTATTTGGGAGGACCGTTAAATCGTCGCTCGTCATTGGGAAATCTCCGCCTCTGCTAACTTAGTTCCAAGGAACGAAAACCATAACGCTCATGCCCTAGCTCTGGCATGCCTTCCGATACAGCAACAAAACAAAAAGCACGGGCTCAAACCTCAATCCACTCATGCACGGCAGTTTCGACATCCGCAACGACGGGAAAGTTTCCTCTTAACCCGATTTTTGGTGTGGAAAAAGGTACGAAACACTACCGATCTTTACCGAAACCCCACTTGAAACAATGCTTCCTCCGCGGGCTTTGCCTTTTGCCGTCTTCCCGTGCCGAAGAAGAACCCGAACCTTCACACGCCCCAAAAGTATCTTGCACCGAAAGTGTCGAATTATTTGAATATTCATCAGGGCCGCCGCCAAACACACACACATACACACACGCCCGGAATTCGTTGACCGGACCGGCTAACAACTGAGGTGTTATGAGGTGTTGTACTACCTCACAAACCTCCGACGTGACGTCGGAGCCCCACGAATAGCTGAACCGCGGTTCACCGGGTAATGTTGGTGAAAAGGTTTTCGCACCGTTTGACTTATCGGCAAGTATGTGGCCAAAAAGCTTCCGCCACGTCAAGAATTTCATGTCCGTGGTTTACTGGTGCGTGCACTAGCATGTGCGGTCACGACCACACACAGACACGTAATTTGGAACGCTAAAATTTGTGCGAAAGGTTGTGTAAAGAAAGTTGTTGAAAATAGCGCTGCTCTTCTTCCAGGTGTTTGAGGTTTGTTTTAGCAAAACCCCTCGTCGGCGACACAGGTCCAGATGCACTGGTGCGAAAGTAAACCAAGTCACGAGGTAATGCGTTGTTTGTATGGCCATAAAAAATCTAGCCTATTAGCGTCTGTTGTGTATGAAGCCTAGACCTTTAACGGGATGGTGCTACTAATATCCAGTTATGTGACAGGGTTATTTAATCAGGACGACATGACGTATCACCAAGATGTTGCTAACTAAAAACTAAATTTCAAAACGATTACAATTCACGTTGGTTTGGAGACATTTACTACTCCAAACCAAAAAAAAATGGTGGTTTTCATTCAAGAGGTCTTATGATCCAAGGCTCTGGCACAAATAACAAGCAACATCTGCTTGAAGACTTGATGCAATGATGACTTTCACGGCGATACCCATCCATATGAAAAGTCTAGGAAGGTGAAATCATTCTTCCTCGATGATCGGTTATCTCCACGCATCGTTCACTGGAAGTGAACTGGATCGCCCAGAACTGAAGAAGATTTAACGATCTCGTAACTTGTCGACGGTGATACTCTCGCCAACGTGGATGGACCAATAACCAAGAATCCTCCTAGCCTAAAATACACTCCAAGTAGTTCTTCTTGGAGGGTGGCATGGAAAGCGGCCCGGTCGTGAAGTAAAAACGGTGCCGGGATTCATAAGGCGGCAACCGTGGTTCAAATCCCATCCGGACCGTGAGGACTGACTATCCAAGTACGTGGTATCTAAAGTCTAGTAAGCCAAAAATGGCAGGCATGGCCAAAGAGGTCGTTAGGTAAAAGGAGTTTTTCTTGGTGGGCCTCGAATGGATTAGTCGATGGACTTGGTCAAATTATACCTGTTCACAAACTATATCATCCAGTAATGGATATTGCGCTGCATAAAATGTTTGAACCTTAGCCGGTATTTGATTCCAATATCTCCAAAAGCAACAACTCTTTAAAAATAGAAATAAATTAAACTAAATTTCTTCAAGAATCACTATTCTGAACCTTTGTTATATATATTTTTAAAACCCCCCTAAATTTGTTTCCGCTTCTAAGCAGTTATCTCCCGTCTGTCACAATTAAGGCAGAAAATCCTTTTATACTGCTCCACTGCGTATTATCGTCGTGTCTAATCCATAGCTTACACGCCTCTTATTACTTTTTTCTTGTGCCAGCTCACATCCACATCGTGACCCTAATGGGCACGATGCACAAAAGCCACGTTCGCGAGACGAAAGTTAGCAGCAAAAAAAGCCCACAATCTGCAACTAGCAGCCGGCCTCCAAACGGGCTCGGTTCGATGGGCGATCTGATTTCAACGTTCGCGAATGTGGAAAACTCTTTCCCCGAAAAATGGCCAACAGAAGCAAAAAACTACTCTGCAGGATGATTTTCACCGCTCGCATCCACTCGCATCGAACGTGTATTACACAATCGATGGTTACACGGTTACAGCAGGGGTTTTGGTTTTTGCGTGGAAGCGTGAAAGTAATTTCACAACCCGATTAAGGCCGACCGAAACAGCTCGACAAGGAAAAAAAAGAAACAACCACGCTGTAATAAAAATAACCGATTTCGAAGGGAAAATCTGCATCCAGCATACGGAGGCAGAAAAGAAAACAAGAACGGAATAAATTGCAAGGATCAGTCGAGCCGGGTCGAGCGAAATGCATACCTTGCAGGCGCAACGTGACGGATTATCCTGCCCAGTGCGGGGCAAACACGTTACGGAAATGGGTCGCTATGCATAATGGAAATTGGAAACAAGCGTGTTGAGCAGGGAGCGAGAGCTGTAAATTAGGCAAAGCAAAAACGATCCGGTATCTAATCAACTGTGCAAATAAACAAACAACCAAACCGTTTGTTGTTTGGTTTCGAAAAGTATCCGTGCCCGGATTAGTGGACACGGGCGTGGATGCGTTCTGCACGCTTGTTAGATGTTGCCTAGCGTTTCCTTCCAGATTTTTCCTTCTATTCTTTCTACTGTATTTGAATAAGGAAAATTGGAAAGATTTCACCAAACAAACCAAACGAACGCCTCGTTCTTGCACCACATTTCGGCCATCTATCTGTGTCTTCGATTAGTTATGCTTCAGGGACCAACGGTTGCCGCTCAATTAGCCGTACGATTGCCACCATTTCCATTCCATCCATTTCCAACTGCTAAGAGGGAAGAAAAAACAATCAACTACCAGTACCAAACAACGGAGGACCTACCGCGACGAACCAATAAAGCACCGGCGGAGCGTCATTCGTGGACGGAAGGAGGAAAACCCGGCAGGCAAGCGCAAGAAAAACCCACAAAGGTGTCAAATGTTTGGTTCTGCTGCTGGTTTTCCGTGTCAAACCGTGTGAGGGGGGCGTGTGCAAGGTGTCCAACATAAACCGTGTCGAAAAATGGGTGTGGGAAAACTCAACCCGTTTCTTGCCATGCTAGTGATTTATGTAGGTTTTCCGTTTCTCTTTGCACTCCGCTCAGTTCCGGTGGCAGATCAAGCAGGGTGATAGCAGGGCTACGTTTGTATGGTTTGGTGCGTTGCAGATTGAGGTGAGCCGCACAACACTTGCGGAAGGAGCAACAAGAAAGCCACAGCAACAGCGACTTGAAGTGATCGGGTGAAAAACTCTTCAAAGAAAGCTGACAGTGGGGAAAAACAAACAAAACTCTCTTTTTCTCTATTTTGATTGAAGAGAAAAGAGAGATGCAGAGAAGATCGTAACATGATCGTAACACGGGCACAACACACTCCGAGGCGTTGTTATCAGCTCGACGACTTGCGATGTTAATGAGACGCTCGATAGCACCGATAAGGGCTGTATAATGATACGCTTTCAAGCCTTTAAGATACCCGGTACGGCCGCTGTGGCCAACTTTTGCTTCCTTCGGAGCTACACAACCCATCAATTAATCGGGTTTTATTAAGACGCTTACCAAGACGAATTACAGTGGCTGTAATTTTTTTTCCAGCTGGCGTTACTTATTGCCCACCGAATGACACATATTGGTGATGCGCCTTTTTCTGCGTGAGTTGTAATTTGCTATACATATTCATATATTCTTATCTATTTTATCTGGAGTGTGGAATAGTAGCACAATCTCTGAACTCAGGAACGGATCTGAATCGATCTTCACAATAAGCTTCTTGCAAGCTATATAAACGAGCGCCTGTTGTTATGCAATCGCGTTACATTGCGATCACGGTTCTGTATGGAACGCACAGTAGGCTCACGTGCCGATTATCCATTTCTCACCCACCCCATTAGCTGACGAATGAGGCTATCAGCAATCAGCTGACGATCAACATCACCAATCATTCCTGCTGTCTATAGGAAACATTTTTTTTCTTCGCTCCATCTACGTACACACAATCACGTTGACCGATAAATCAATAAAACGTTTTAATACCACTGATTTGCGGAACATCAACCCGCGTTGTCTTTCCTGCCACGAGCAGCCACGGGATCACACTAGGCTAAAGTAGGACAGTAGGAGCACGACATTTCTCACCCCTCCAAAAGCAGTCGGGAGGCGACGATTCATTGCAAGCTCATAAAAGCAAAACCTGGGAACTGATATAAAACGTGCTAATCCATCTTATTGCACCGTCAGCAGCTGAAAAGGGCAACGCTTTAAGACTGCTCTGCTCGCAACCCTATGCCTCCCCCTAGACTCGATATCGAATCAATCGATCACGTACCGGCAGGCCGGAAAACTTCAAACTGCATTGCCACAACCACTTAGCACAGGGAAAACTGGTGTGGAATGGTGGGAAAAAAATAATTGCAGAATAGCTCCCTTAAATCGTAGAAAGCAATCCCTTGAAGACTTATCATTCAGTCTCTTTCACTCTTTCTCTGTCACAAACGTCGGAGATAAAATCCGCTCGGTTTCGATTCTTGTCTGTGACTCTTTTCAGTCTGCTATCGTTATCATCTCTCTTAAAACCGCTGCAATGTAACTTTTTCCATTCCTTTTTATCTAATTTTCCCGTTTTTTTCCTCTCCGTTTTCCTTCGTTTATTTTACAGGTGAGCTTATTCGAATCGACTTGTCAGATGCCACACCTTTCCAGAATCGATAAAACGATAGCGATAGGTGGCGGGATTAGAAGTGTAATAAAATTTCCAACGGGAAATGGCACTCGTCCACTTTTCACCGGGTGGAAAGATTCTTTAGCTCGATGTTTGGAAATTGACCATAAAAAGGCTTCAACCTCAAGTAAGTGTGAAAAGCATCACAGCGCGATTGTACGGTAGGGAAATTTTATTCCAAGAATAAAAGGCAGGTGAATGACCTTGACCTATATTTTACAATTACAATTTGTAAAATGCAATATAAAAAGTGTTTGGACGTTCTAACGAAGCAGTCGTTTAGCACTGAATATTGAATTGATTATTGATTATTTTGAATATTCCTTAAGGATGCTTGCCATCGAAGAATATCTTGTCATTTTATAAGGATTTTTTTATAAATGTTGTTACTTATTTAAGTCTTGGGTAAAAACCTCAAAAGGCGATCACGAAATCCAACTCTTTATATGTCTTACGCAAGACCTCCTAAAAAGATGACATTATCATCCATGGTTAAGCAACGCTCAGTACACTCTCTCACAAGGTAACGAATGCAACTGACATCGACCATCTTGGCAGCAACAACAACAACAAAAACCCCCACAGCTCGCGAGGTGAAGATGACAGATTTAATCTAGCCCCAAACAACGGCCACAACATCGTCGTTAACATCGTCGAGCACATTACCGTGCTTCAATTCCACTATTACTTTTTTTTCTTCTTCCCCAATTCCTCCCATTCCGGGCGCGCGAGAGAGATACAGCAAGAAAGTGGAGGACAATGGAGGACATGTACACACAGAAAGCACTCGATCTCGGTGCTCGACAAACGGTCGACAAATATGTTGTTAAACTACCCATTATATATCCGTTCCCCCTTCGCCGGCCCAATCTGCCCCGAATGTCTTGCGTGGTACGTTCAGAAAAATAGTGCAACATCTTAAACGGACACTGCCTTCGGTGGTTCGATTCGGTTGTACGGGAAGCGATAAATGTGAACGAGACACTCGCCGGAACGCCAGAACGAAATGTCACGGTTGAGGTTATGTACTCCGGTGTCACCAACAACGGTCACCATACCCGCGGGTTAGTGCAGCGGGGATTGGATTGAAAGGGTAGGGGGAGAGGGAGAATTACTCTGCCGAACAGGCCAAACGGCACCGGTGCACCGGCAACGTTCGAACTCAGATGAACCGGAGTCGGAGAACGAAGTCGAGAGAAAAAAAGCCCAAGAAGTTCTCGGTCGCCTTGCATACATGCACCGTGCACGTACGGGCCGCTCAACCACCGTAACCAGAACATGAAGTTATTTCACCACCGCCGAGTCAGTAAAGTGACAAATGAATGTCGGCAATTTCTTAACCCTTTCTGCAACTTCAACCCTCCCCACCAGCTCCATAAAGCTAACCGTCGGGATGCACTTTTATGTTGATGAAACACGTCGCGCCATCTGTCGGTGACAGGAATGTTGTGCTGGATTGATACCGGGACAAACGACAAGAGTCATAAAAAAGCCGAAACGTAACGTATTGTCTGTGTGTGTGTGTGGTTATTCGCTTACCGCTTGGCACAAACAGGCGCACAAAAACACACAGCACAGAGTACCGGAACGGGTTGAAATGTCGCGATCTGGGACGTGCAGCAACGTCAACCATGTGCTATATTTCTTCATACCGTGACGTCTTATTGGGCTCTCCGCGAGATCTATTTAGCTTCCCGCGACAGGCATTAAACAGGCAAAGAACTTCTCCAAATGTGCCGATTAACTTCAAATGTCCTAAGCTTCTTCTGTCTCTCTAGTCTGTCCCTATGCAGAAAATGGCCTCGCCAGAAGCAGCTCCGATCGCTAGGTCTTTAATGCCGGCCCGACTTACGACACGTTTCGTGTGTCGGCTTTCCAGGCTCTCTCACCCCCCTCCCCCATTGGTCTGCTTAATCCTCCTTAACCCCCCTCCTGCCTCCGTGATTTAATACAAGCCGGATTTATATTCTCTTCAACAATGGTACTCGTGCAAATAGTTTTGTGTGTCTGCGCGGCTCCAGAAAAACCGTTGCATAAACGAGGTCAGCCTCATAGCGTCGCCGTGCAATCGGGATCGGATTATTAGCTGGATAGATGGACTGTCGGCACGTCGCCATATGGAAATGGTTCTCCTTTTTTTTAATTGCCCGCTGTCCGCAATGAAGCCGTCAAGCGGTTTGACGCCACACACGCCCGCTTTGACAGAGTTCGAATCTTAGTAGGAAACGAAGCTGGAACGTTAAGCCGTACCGGACCGGTACTGGAATGGTGGAAGCTGGTGTGTCAGTTAATTTGTCAAAGCTCGTCAAATGATCAGGCCGGGGGTGGTGGTCGGCTAAATCTTGGCGGTCTGCTCATTAGTTGACATACGGATGCGATAGTTCTTGTTCAGCAATATCCATTAAGATGACCGATTGTCTCCTTGATCAATATAATTCGAGTAGTTTTGTATTTTACACCAATTTAGACAATATTGTTTGAATTGTTATTTTCGCTTCTTCTTGGCTTAATGACCCACAAGATTTATTGGTACCACATACGGACCGGCGCCTCTGCCTCTAGTTTATTTAATGGACTAATGTGTATCCTGGTCATGGCTCCACAGCGTTTTCGAAGTATTTCTTCAGCTTACTTCTTTGGCTTATTCATTTGAGTTCTTTCCAATGAAAAAATCTTAGATGGAGTATAACAGTATCATTCTTAAGACTTACGGTGATTTGCTTGGAGTTGTGTTTAGTATCAGAATAACATATCGATATTGGGGCCCTTTCGGGTAAACTTTAACATAAAATTATCTATTAAGGGTTTAACTTTCCTCAAAGATTCCTTCTACATTTTAATACCATATTATTGAAAGCAGATGCCAGAATCATATGGCTTTCACATATGTTGTCTACTACCCTTTTTCTTTCTATTGTTTTCTTATCCTGTTTCACATTTTGTTGATGTTTGTTGTGAGATGGACGTTTCTATATTGTTATTTTCTTATATTTTGTTTCTTATCAGTTCCTTCTAAGAGTCTTACAATTTAAAACTATTTATACATTCATTTATTTTTCTGCTATCTTTCATTATTTTCAATTTTTTTTTTGTTACGATTTCGTTTCTGTTTTATTTATTTAAAGCTAATTGAAATTTTAATTCAATTTCTCAGAGCCATTAATTCAAGCTGAAGTTTTTAAAAGATATTACTCCCTTCTCCTATTAAAAAATAATTTGTTTAATCATTAGCAATTATTCTTTTCCCATTACTTCTAAATGATTTAAAGCAAACCTCACTCTTCCATGACCCTACAGTCAGTGCTCTGCTGTACAGACTATCTAACGAATCGGGTTAGCTTCAATCTCTCCGCTCCGATTATGATTTATCACCCTCTGTCCGGCTGTGTCATAAAACATACTCCATTAGCAACATGACCGTGGTTTCCTTCTGTTACTACCATGCATTGCAAAAAAAAAGAATCCCTTCATGTCTTCCCAAGCGCAAAGTGACAGTTTCTGTCACGGCTTTTTACAGTTCTGTCTAATTGTTTTTCCCGCGAAACAGTTAGCCGCTAGCATTGCCCGGCACTCACCGAACTGAACCATTGCATCACATTCACTTAAACATGTCCCGCAAGCCGTCGCCGCGCGATCAAACGAACGTCAGGCCGAAGATGTTACGAGGAAGAAGTGCACAGATCGCACACCGGCCAACCTAACAGTAATCGACCAGCACAAACGGTTATCTGGTAGCGAGCAGAAAGGATAAATCATCACCCATCGACCGATACATGTGCACGGCTCACGGTGTGGCGAACGAACGGAGCGAAAGTCCATTTATTTAATGATCAGCAGCCTCTCCATCTTCCGCCCATCGAACGTCACTCAACCGGCCTTTCCGGCCACTGCGTGTTCGATACTTTTCAATTTGCGTTCGGTGCAGAAATCCCGCGCGGTGCGGCGATGGCGAAAATGGCAAACACCGTGAAAGTAAAATTGTTTTCCCGGGATTCGCTACGAACTGGCCGTGGTCCGTTAGATCGGTGCTGGCAAAAGAACTTCGCACGGGCTGGCGTAGCGTTCTGTGGGTGTTTCGCCCGGTTCGTCCGGTGAGCGCAGGTGAGGATCGTTCTGACATGACGTATTGCCATCCTCCCCGAAGCTTGTGTGTGAACCGTAAGCGCTAGTTTGTAGCCCCGTTTACGACAATCCGCCACGGACATTGTTAATCAGGGCAATTATTATTTGTCGAGTTTTGCCGTGTGCGCACTTTTTTGCTGAATTCTAGTGGAAGCGAAAACTGATGGGAACGTACACCTGACGCTAGTTAAAGAAATTCGCCCAAAGTTCACAACCATTTACGTCCAAAAAACAAAGGAGAAAACTCAAATTTTCACGCTTCAAATAGTGAGCTTCTTGTTGGATTCCGAACGCTAAAAGTTGGTGAATAAGAATCCCGCTTGCCACCAATATTCGCAAGCAATTCGTTAGGATTGCGATCACCAATCCAGCTCAATGAGGTTCGTTCTTTCGATATCCATTACAGAGATCACCGTCAATGACAGGACTGCGGAGGTGGTCTACTTGGAACATAAGGTTACAATCACGCAAACGATCTAAACCGACATCTGTACCATGCCGAGTCTAAAAATAGCTCTTAACCATCTCTCCACAACTGTCTTGCCTCGCCTTCTCCACCCTGCCTACCATCACCCTAGTTTCCCTGACAACCGTTGTTCGAAAGAAGAAGCTTGTTAAACCCTCGGCCAACGATTCCGCTCACCGAAAGACCAACGATTCCGCTCACCAATTAATCATTAGACTAATTCTGGCTCTGCGTTGCAAATCTTCACCCCGCTTGGTTATTGGGCGGTATGCCGGTTTGTTACTTCACCCAGACCTAAACCATCCGGTTGGAGTGAACTGGAGAGAGGTAATTCGATCAGCTGCAATTGTTCCAGCTGGGAATGCTCCCACAGTTAAAGATCTCCTAGACCTCCGAGTGGAGAAGATCTAGCGGATAGTTTGAAGCTTAGGCAAGGTTCACCTGGAAGATGCAGTACGGTAGCCACGACACCTGATCATCGATCAAGTTGCTCACTGCACAGGAGTAAACATGCACTTGATGTTCGTTCTTCACTATCTCTTTTTGCTAACGAACACACAGCCGAAGTTGTTTGATTAATAGAGTCCTTTCCAATAGTACACTTCTTCGGTGGTTTCGATATATCTTCCGAGGCAGATAAGGACCATCTTCCGGCAACCAATCATTCCTATCGCTGGGGATTGTTTCTTCCTTCGGACGGGGAAGGACTGTGCTCGGATGTTTCTATCACAGTGCGAGTCCTCATTAGCTCCAGTGCGAACCCTGTAATTGGGTTAGGCGAGCACATCCAAGCCAAGATCACTGAACGATTCTCCCGCTGTGTGTGTGTGTGTGTGTGTGAGTTGAGAAATCGATCATCTGTACCGATATTCTCTAGGTTACCGATGCTGCACTGATTATAAAATAAAACCTTTCTCCTGATCGTGGCTTTTTGCGGGATCGGTCGGGATCAACTGACCTACTGACGAGCTTCGCCATGGAGTTTGGACTAGCAGAAGGAGAACTCTTTCGAGCTGTTTCATTTAAACGTTAACCATATTAAAAATGCTGGCCAGATTAAAGAACCACTCCCCAGACACACACACACACGAACAAGATGCACCCCTAGAGACGTGCCAAGTATCCAGATCGATGACGTTCTGCTCACGTTCCATCGAAGATGTTAGGTTTGCCTTCTCAACTACCATCACTCAGCCCCATCCCTGCTGCGATCGTTATTTTTATGTATGATTTAAGTACATTTTTCTCCATTTCGTTGCTATCGACCTCGAAGCTTCTTCCATCACAGGAAGCACCTCAGATCGTAAGCGATTTTCATCGTGAGCTAGCTTGCCGCGGTCGAAATAACAAGATAATTGCAAACACGTGTTCACGCGCGTGAGGAAAACTAACTATACATTGCAAAACATTCTTAAGGTAGCGAGAATAGATATTAGTCGATGGGAGATCGAAAAAGGTAGGCGCAAAACCTTTCTTTCGTCCATTCATTTACAAAACTACAAAACAAGCCGAAAGGCTGGTTCGTGTAAAAGCGTAAAAGCCGCGACCGGTACACTATACTTACCGGCGTAAATTGTTTCCCCCCACCAGTTTTTGGAAGCTTTGGCTGGCTTTGCCGTGTTTTTTCCTTCTTGTTTTCTAACACTCACTTACAGTAAACGATTTGCAACAAACGATTGCTCAAAGGTTCGTTTTTTTATTGCGAGCGATCGAACGATTTTTCAAGAGGTTTTTTTTCGTTATTGCTTTTATGGCCTACGATGTTGATCGCTACCGACACTTCCGATTCTCGTCAATTCTGATGTAGTTTCCTTGTAGAGTTTGGTAATTGTTGGTTACGGCTGGAGAAGGCCAGTTTTGATTATTAAAATAATACCCAGCGTGTAAGGGTGCGAATAAAAAGAACGAAGAGCTCAAGGCGATCTCTGCTTTTTTGTGTGAAGAGTTTTAGCTCACTGATCATAGTTAGCTTACCATAAAGTAAAAGCTCATCGGTTTCAGATCCATAAATCTTATCTTCGTTAGCAAATGTTAATTAAAGTGATAAACAAAAATGCTTTCCAAAAACAGTCCCCAATCATTCCTTTACAAAATCATTTAAATCAAAAGATTTCATCAGTCAGCAAGCGACGAACCTTTTTGCTGTTCACCACAAAAACAAATCACTATTACTGAATCAGGCAACAACAAAATTTATCCGAAAAAATCCCCCAATGCGATCGTTTCCAACGTGTATTAACACCATTTAAATCATCTGCCCCGGGCCGTACATAATGCGCACTGCTGGCGGCATCACCAAAAGAATAATCAACTCACGACGCACGGTACAAAAGGTCGCCCCAAAAACAGTTCCGATAACAGCCGAAACGCCCGTGCGATACGATACGAAACTCGACTGGAAACGCACCAACCAAAAACAGTAGGTTACATATTTCATCAACCCCTAAGAGTGACCCGGATCTGACTCAATTTCGTTACCCGTTCCCGACCATTCAGTCCCCGATTGGTTACCGTACCGTGTCCAAGAACGTTCGACTGGCTTTTTCGCTGTTGGTTTGAGGTGGGACGATGGGAAAATTTATTTAATCAGTGTATTCCAATTTTCTTTTGCTACGGGCATACCTACCAGCCCGAAGCTTGTAATGCGGGTTGCGTTCGGCACATGGTGCATTGATTGATTTGAGTGCGATTATAACTCGATTAGCCTACAAAAACAGAAAAACCAACACATGCGTTCCGAAAAGTGGGAAGAAGAAGTAAGAGAGCCAAGGTCCAGATCGGTCAGGTGCATCAGAGGATCACTGAGGCAAAACGAATCAATTTTCGTCGATCGAGTTCTTGGAACGAGGCATCTAGGGTGTTATTAAGGGAAATGAATGATCTCACACGAAGGTTTTTAATCAAGGCTCGCGGTGTCATCGGTAGTTAAACGGTGAAATCGGCTTGACCTGTTTCATTTCTGTGGACACGTTTCTGCTTGTATCCTTGTTCGAACAAGGAGCAAAGGCTTGCTTTTTTAAGGTCAATTGGATTGCCTTATAAAGAAACTGGTCTAGACAGGATGACTGTTTTCTGGTACATCTTTCAACAGATGCCTACACGAAAATGGGTTTACTAACCCGCCCAGACGCAGAGATCCTCTAATAAAACTACACCCAAGGTGCAAATTGCACGGCTCATGAATCTGTATAACTAACACCTCTAGTAGGGGCAAAATTATCATAAGCAATTATTCCCGTTGCAACAGAGCTATTTCGTAAGATACACAAAACACTTAACACCATTTAGGGGGAAACAAATGGCCCAATGGCAGTATTATCAACGCCCGTAGCGTGAGGTACTTCCAAGCGTCCTCAGTTCTGTTCTTCGCGAACAAACGGCGCTCCAGTGTTCTCTTCTCGCCAATTCTACCATCCCTGGTCCCTTCCTATAATTGCACTCCTACAAGCCTTACCTTGCCAGGGACTCCAATCACAGAACTCGTTCTTATCCTTCCGAAGCGACCACGGGATCGAACCTCAAGGGTACAAATGACAACGAGATTGTGAAACGTTAATTAACTCGCACGAAGAAAGACGCGACGAGTTCGACGCCAATCAGTACAGCAAATCATAAAAATGATATTCCTCCTTGTGGGACAGAAAGAGAAAAGAGGAGCCCATTTGAACGGCTGGCCGCCTAGAACAACGGTCGCAATTAAAACCGATGTTAAACTGATCTCTGAGCAAACATACGCTTCCAGCGATGCCTGACCATCATCTGATGATCGTTCGATCTGATGTCTTCTTTCGCGTTCTGGGAGTTGGTGTGTAAGTGTGTGTGTTTGTGTCTGCGTGTGTGAAGAACTATTATTACACCCCTACGCATCTCGGGAAGGGAGGCTTTAACCCTTTTTTTTACTTCCTCTAATGTCTTAGCAGGAACGATCGTCACGATCTGCTTCTTCCTGTTACAATTTTTTTTACTACAATTAGTTCCAACTTCAGGTGTGATCCAGGGTTTCGGTCGAAGGCAAAACTCCGCCAGGAATGCGATCGGTGGAACGAAAGTGAATAATGTCGGCCCAGGCAGAGGAAAGGGCTTCAGGGATAGCTCGACATTTATTTCAATTGCTTCGTCTAATCATCCGCGTTGGGAGGTATTTCTAGGGAATCATGAGTCATGTGTAGGAAGTAGGAAAATCTAAAACGAAAAAAGTAGTTTTCCGGAGCAAAGTGAAAAAATTTTATTGAACATTCTACTCGATTGGTTCCTTCCTCAAATTTTTTAACATACCTTTAACTTCCTTCGCATTACTCACTGTAATTTTCGGTTATTTTTGTCATATCAAAAGTTTACTATAGCATTAAAAATTATGCCCATTATACTTATCCTCTATCGTTATCCTCAAACCGCTAAGGTTTATAGCAGCAAGCAGTAGTTTCGCTCGACACCCTGTTGCTCAAACCCAAAACCAACACACAAAATGGGTCGGCACCGGTACCGCGGAGAAGCATCAAGGACAAAACGCTTCAGCGCCGGGCTGTGCTAACACACCGTAACCACAAAATGGCACAGCGCCACCTTTCGCCGGTTAATCGTTTCGATTTCAGCGAGCTACATAATTTGGGAGAAGTTTAATTAATTTCGCTCACGCGCCATTTCGGGGACGACACAGCACAAGGAATGCGCCCGCCAGTTGCAACGCTGAATTGGTGTGCTCCAGCATATAAGTGTCTGCGTTAGTGTGTGTGTGTGTGTGTGCATTCCACACAGTACAAAGGAATGTGTTTAATGTTTCGAACCGCCACCGCATGTTCAATGTGTGTGTGTGTAACTACCACATCCACCTCTTTTGAAGCCAGCGCGTTGGCCAACCAAAGCGATATAAACAGCAGCTTTACTGTCGGCATCTCAACCACAACCGAGGCAACCCGGGGTGGAATGGTGAGAAAATGAGATTGATTTCCCGCAATTTTCCACCTCGTGCCATCTCTTTTCATTTGGAGCACGTTTGAGCCTCGTGTGCATGCCAGAGGAAATCTAGGCAGTGGAGTGGTGTTTGCTTCTTTTTTGCCATGCCATGTGCAAAAGATTTTTACTTCTGTTACAACTACACCGAGAAATTCCGTCCATACCGATGGAAGATTTGCTTCCGATTGTGTTTTCACCCATCTCCCACATTTTCCAGTTCCGGTGCTCATAAGGCGAGCCAACTTAAAGCTTTTCGATGGTGTACTCCAACTACCTCGAACAACACTCACCGCTCATTGATATGTGGAGACCGGAGCACCGCAGATGAAGCTGCACCAGATACGTACAGAACGCTCTGCACGCTTTTATTTTACGGAGCAGGAGCTTAGTTTCCGAAAGCGAAGAATTGCATACTTCCATACCCACCACCAATACTTACTTTGGCAATTTAAAGTTGGTCGAAAACAATTAAAACTTTACCAACGCTGGGCAGGAGGATGTTTATGGGTTGGTTTGTGTTTTTGTCGTAAGAAAATGCACACCGGAAGGGAGGTCACCTAAGATTGATTTTCAATTGCTGCAGTTGCTTAGTGTTTTTTAAGCTAGTGGTTTTAAGAGTGTCTGTGTATGGGTGAATTTGGGAAGATATTTTTTTGTTGGTAAAATTGCAAACATTATGTTTAATTACGTGTTAAAATTTTTCTATTCCAATTATACAACCGTTTAGTGGTAATGTTCAAACCGATCAAGTCTAACACAGTCTCCGTCCCATCATTTCAAGCGTTTTGCTCGCATCTCAATATCTGTATGACTTTTGTGACTTTTGACCCGAGATAGATGGAGTTGTGGACGAACAAGGAGATGTTCGGTCCCATTTATCAGCCATTTTCGGAAATAAGTGTAATTACGCCCATGTCATAAGCGTATATTACAGAATTTGTACTAAATTGTCTATAAGGTCTAAGAAGTTCTTATTTCCGAAGCTCTCTTGGCAATACGTTGAAGAGAGCAAAGTTCCTTCTACCTCTTACTAACGAATCAACCTAGGAACAAAAGGAGCGGCCGCTCGGGACCTCATCGGTAAGGGGGGATTCGTCGGCGAAGAAAATCCTGTTGTTTCCCTCTAATATCACAATTAGAGGGGCCTCAACTGCCATTCCGCTCGGGGCCTCCAAATATATCGACCCACCACTGCTACCCCTACGAAGTAAATCTTAGGATTTTCTTCAAAACAATGTTCAACTACGCCACGAAGTTACCGGAACCTACCTTATGTAGGTTCAATGCTGTCAGTATTCACTAGTCTGTTGATGAGCTTGATCGATAGACACCAGATTGCTATTTTGGTCCTGAATAATGTCTGCATGATACCCTAAGCCAGTAAAGCCTCATTGAATTAATTGACACATCCTCACAGTACTAAGCCAATCACGAGAGGAACTGATCAGACCGCTGGTGCATAACGACAGGTCACCATAGGTGTGAAGTGAAGAACCGGCTATCCACTAGTAAAAATTTTGTTTCGGGTCTATAAACCACCTGGGATTGAAGTAGTCAAAGTCCCCACAGTGGAAACTCTATTGCTCCTCTCGTATGAGTCGTTAATTTACACGTGATGTCCTTACATTCCCCTTTCAATTCTGCTTGATAATAAGATAGCATATAAATCATAGGCAAAACAATTACAGTAATCAACGTTACATCAATTAAAACCGCTTTGCTTCCCTTCAAATTGGACCCCTTGTCGGAGCAGCTGATGACCCAGAATGAATAATTTATTTTCCCGTTGATTTTGAGTCACCACCATCATTTTTTCTATCAGACACACGACCAGTCTGGCATCCACACACTAATACACACCAATAATTGAGCAGAGAGAGAAAACATACAAACCGACCCACTCATGAAGATGACTCGTTTTTCGCGAGATTTCCTCGTGCTATGGGCACTACGGCAAGGACGGACAGTTTCAATTATGTCGTTTACTACTAACGCTCCCTAACCCTAACGGATCTACCATTCAGCCCATCTTCAGTCAGTTTCAGCCCAACCCAGTCCACCACCGACGAGAACGAGTAATCGTTCTTTGATGACTTTGATCACACGCACATCAAGCAGTCGAAGCCAACACTACCGATCAGTGCGAAAGCAGTACAACTGTATATTCACTACACCCGCCCATCTTCAACACTGTGTTGGGGGAGTTGCCGAACGGCATGCCCCGGCCATAATCGAAGCCCACCAACAACCAACCCCACCCAACGTCCGTAAACGATCCTTAGATTGTTGCCCATAATTGCCGGCACAAAACGGGTGCAACAAAAATCCATGTAACCGAATTCATTCTCGAAAAACGTTCTAGCACCGTTTTCGGAGTACCAGACAGAATGAATTTCCTCCCCCAGCCATCACCCACGCTCGTGGGAGGCCGGGAAGTGGCCAATTTGGGCTGTTGGAAAAAGGAAAAGCGCTGGATTTCTCGGCCCCGAAACAGCGCCGACAGGAACGGCACGACATAATCACGCGAAGAACAAACAACCGAAAGAAAACTCTGCCCCCGGGGGAGAAAGGGAAGCACATGCTAGAGGGAAGTGGAAGGAGAGAAGTCGGAGGAAACCTTTTAACCCATAAAAATGTTGCGCCAGCGTAGGCAGTTGATTTCGAGCAACGCTCGGCACGTTAGCATGTGTTGTTTAGCTAGAAATGGCGGCGTCAGCAGCATCCGCATCATCCGCCGCATTCGCAGCAGCATCAGAATGCTTCACGATCAATTATAACTGTAAAACCAGATTATTCGGCTCAAGTGAGAACCAAACGAGCGATCGTCTGCCGGAGCCGCTCAGGCAAGAAGCCGTGGAGCAACCATCAACAGAGAAGCTTAGGCTCGACTGCGCTTTTGCCCATGTGACATGCCCCGCGAAATTCTGAAACGCCTTCATATGCAGCCGTAACGCTATGCTCTGGCCGTGTGTGTATGTGTATGCTGATGTTTGCCTTTTTAATTGTGCTTCTTTTCTAGTTTAATTTCCATCCGAGTCTCGAGTAGCGCGGGGGAAGCATCATCAACATTCTTGAGAGTTTTGTTTCCAGTTGTTTCGTTTTGCTTTCGCATTAGTGTCCTATTGAAGGCGAAGAAGCACTCTCGCAATTCTTCGAGGGTCTGCAATCGAGGTGTGTCAATAGCTGATGATTTGCATACGGAAAAAAGAAGAAAAGGAAGAAACAGAATCTTAAAAATCTAAATTTCACAATTTGGTAGCGACATGAAACTGTTTTTTTTATTTTAATTTCGTCTAAAAATAAGATACTGTTTCTATACAGTGCGTGACTTAATTAGAGCCACACTAAAACTTACTTTACTCATAAAAGTTTTTGGTATAGATATCATGCGTGCACGCTTATAATGTAATAAAGGCTCTTAACACTTTCTTCACACGGCAGACCGATGGCTGAGGCGATGAGGGCTGGTCTTTACACGGCTGGGCTGTGGATCACTTCCCATCCGGAACATATCCTCGTACGCAGGACTTGACTATCCCTGCTAGAGATATAATCAAGTCGGAAAGCGGAAACGGAAAGCCAAAAATCGCCTGTCAAAATTGTTGAGCCAAATAACTAGAAGAACATGAATAACGGTCACTCAACTCTTATGCAATGAATTTATACAAAATCTGTACATCAACGACTGGCCGACCAGTCTGATATTATTCTTGTGATCCATTAGGCTCGAAAGTTCTTCCTCCTCTTTACAGCTGTCAGGTAAACCGCATTAAATAAAATAGTGATCTCGCCTTCTTTGTAGGCTTTAAAAACTCAAGATGTCTTGCCCTGTCATTGCTGATGTCTTTGACTCATTTCAGTCGTCCTAGCTGGAAAAGTCAATCCTGCATGCGTGCAAACGATCTAGACAGTATTAAAGATTAAAATTTGGCATTCATATCTTGCAGTCCTCTAGACTTACATATCTAAATTTTTTAACTGACGTTAATAAAAAGTGAAGAAAAGTTTGTTAAAAACCGTGTTTTAAAGAAACTCACAGGTTATTCTTAAAAAATATACAAAAAATAATCAGCATACATCTACAACTTCTGTCTCTAATCAATTCTATAAAACAAAAATCTTTAAATTGGAGTTTGATTCTGCTATTTTGTTGATCGATTTTTAAAGCCTGTTAAAATCAATGCAATATTTAAATTTACAATATTACCATTCGGCAAATAAGTATACGAGATGGCAAGATTTTTTTTTTCGTCACCGACTGTACGCCCTATTCGGATGCCTATCTGAACAATGGCGCTGCTACACATTCTACTCCCCCCAGACAAGATCGATCTATTAAATCGTTCTGACGGCTGGGCATAGAACGTTCGCGCCAAGTCTACCCCACAATCACCACCCTCTCTCAATCTGCCTGCCTCTACCTCCGCTCTCTCCAAGGGAAACGAAACGCCAGAAACAATTAAGCAACGGTATCGCTTGACACATCTCCATCAAACACCGATAATTTTTCGAGAGCACCTTGCACCATCGGCAGCTCCGAATCAGCAGCCTCAGTCGATCACCTCACCGGTCCAACCGGAGACCATGAGAATCCAGAATGGCGTGAGGCCGCAGCCAGCACCCGAGATAGATAGAAACCCAGAGCACTAGGGGAGGAAATTATCATAAATTTTTAATTTCCAATTTTCCTCCACTCAACATCGATCGTACCGGTTCATCAACGCGTTGTTCCCGGGCTAAAAACCCTTTCATTTGGAAAACCTCTGCCGCATCTGGGGTGATGTTCTGGAGCGTTTGTGACGAACACACCTCACAAACCTTCTATAATTAATTGATCTTCTTCAACCGCATACAAATGGATTGATGCATACGATTGATGCTCGAGCTGACCCATCGCGCTAGAGGAAGCATCTCAAGATTACTGTGAACATCACGTAACCCAATGTCCAGCAGCAGACGTTCTGCAGGATGATGAAAGGAATTGAAAACATTGGAACGGAGGAAAAAAAAACCCCAATTCTGTCGATAATAATAGGTCGTGATATAAAAACATTCCCGTCGCACACGGGACGCACCGAAATCATTTGGCTCGCCCTGGCGGAAACGTGGCGTAGTATTAATGTCGTATCGATAACGTCTGCCGACGTTCCGGGGGAGGGGAGGGGGGGGGGTGGTATCGTGTGGTTCATTAATTAGCATGACGCGAGACAAAAACTGGAGCACACCCACAACTGAAGCTGCATTCTTTCCACTTCATCACGAATGAATGGTCGATTAGTGTGGCGCGATGACGGCTCGGCCATGTCCGTCGTACCGACCGGGCCGTATCCCCAAAACTGGAAAATGGGCCGCCCTTTGCCGGTCCATGTTTGGCGATTCCTCCCCCCCCCCCCCCCTCCCATCACCATCCCAGATTCTCCTCCGCGAGCCTGCCGGTGGTGCATGACGACCAAAAACCGCATACCGGGCCCGGGCTGCAACGGGAACAGGAACGGGATTTTGCTGCTGCAGCAAGAATGCATTTCAATCGCCTGTTTATTGGGAGTGGTTTTATCCCTTTCTTTTAGGATTCGATACCCCTTGCCCATATAAGGGTGCTATTTTCGAGTGTGTGTGTGTTAATGGAAAATACGCACGCATGTTGTTTTTGGGGGATTTAAGCGATAAAGCCCGGATCAAAGCTAGCAGCGCACCTGCATCAGTTTTGCTGATAGATGAAGGCTACGTTCTAGAAAGGTGTTTTGGGTTTTTTTTTATTCGGAAGGCATCACTGGCGTAGCTGGAACAGGAGAACCGATAAGTGATCGAGAATTCAGCTGAGGAGGTATTAAGATTGTATGGAACCCTGGCCATTTTACTGTACACTGTGCAGCTGAACCTTTCGCCACCAATCATTTTCGTTAAGAGTGGTATTTAAAAGATTAAACTGAATGAGAGAGAATTTAAAAAAAATCCCTGTTTCACTGTTAAAGAATGAGAAAGTAAAAACGCAAAAAGAAACACAAATAAAAAAAACATAAATGATTCAACAAAAAAAGAAAAAATCAAGACAAGTCAAGCAAAGGAAAAATAAATAATGAGTAAAGTTTATAACTAGAGACACAATTCTTTAAATGTAAAGATTTATGTTTGTATTCGACCAATGAAGGACATGCATCAAAAGAAGAAATTTATAGTTAATTGACAACAAACCGTAAAAAAAAATCTAAAATTTTGTTATCCTACACAGAGCTGCACAGAGCTTCATAATTTAAAAAAATAATACATTATAATAATAAAAACATGTATGGAAACATAAACAATACAGTAGCTTAAAGTTGATTGTTTGATTGACTAAAAAATGATAAAAATCAAAGTAATTTTTAAAAAATCGTTAAAAAGTTAAAAAAGCTTTCTTTAAATATAGAGAATTGCATCAAAAAACTCACATGAAAAAATTCAACACAGATAGTTTAGACAGCTACCTAAGTTAGCAGTTGTTAGAATTACAGACTCATTTGCCACCTATCAACATTACCGACTTTGACCTCCGCCGATGCGTATGTGCCATGGTGCCCGTAACGAATCGTTCACAATAAGATCAGTTGATGGCGACAGATTGAAGCAGAACCGATACGATTCGTGCCAGCGCAGACGTTCTAAATTAATTATCACTAGCATTCCACTGCACTGAACCTAACCTGCCGCCCGTCCGGTCCTTGTGGTCCGGAAGTACCGGATGCGTTCGAAACACACGCACACTCGAACCCACCCTGACGTAACAAATCGTTGGCTATCAAAAGTTTCACCCAATAAACTTTCCTCCCCATCACTCGAAGGAAGGCAGATAGGGAAATTGACGCCTCAACGCCTCGTTCGACGTGATACAAATTGTTTTGCTGGATGGAGTGAAAATGGATGTGGAGAGCGTGAGCACAATGTGACAGCAACCGGATGAGCTTTGCCCCAGACCACCCGATCCGATCCGTCCCAGAGAGTTTTCAGATGCACCGCCGGCCTAATTTATGGCACAGCTTGCAATTAAACCTCAGCAAGAGATAAATCTTTGGCCGGTGAAACATTTATAACCTCGAACCACGAACAAATCAGTCCAATCTGACCGCCGGTGTCAGCGCCCACGGTGGTCTACTCGTGTCTGCCAGAACAGTTCGGTACTTTCGCCTTAACAGTACTGCGGGCCAGTACCGACTTTCAAAAATTATAGTTCCACAAGTAAAAACAGCAAACCGAATGTCGATTGGGTTGCTCCACGTCTCGCTGTCTTAACCTGCAAGAACGTTTTTCCTTCCAATTTTGGTGCATTGACGTAATAGAGCACAACAAGAAGCATCATTAGAGCGATTGTGTGTGTGCTGCAACAGAGTAATCTTGGCTCCACACCGAAAAAAAACCCAGTATGGACAAAGAGCAGGCAAGAACAAATAACTGTTACCAGTCAGTTAATTTGTCCGGAGGCATCCCTTCATACATTGCCTCCGGCCAAGCATTGGCTCCGGCCGACGAGCGATCGGTGTTGCGATTTAGATATATTGCATGGTCCACCAGAATCCCGTTGGACGGCAGCTTCTCTGTGTATCGCGGGTTTCTTTTCTTTAGCTCCCTCTCCTCTGCCTCTTCAACGCCACCCAACCAGGCAGAAGCCACCCGTTTCCAATCGTCATCGTTGGAGGTATGCTGATGCGTACGTCCACCCGGTTACGGTTGCCCCCTCCCAATTCCCGGAATTGGGTGAAAAACATTGGAATTCAATCTCATCAGTCAATAAATCGTTACTTGCGACGGACGCTACTGGTGACCAGGGTGTTTTGTTCCCCTTTTCACCTCCATTATGTGTCTCGTCGAGCGTCCTCTAAGCATACGCAAAAACCAGGCACGGAGAGTTTTCTTCGTAGCAATCTTTATCGCCATCGTTAGACACCTTCATTAGGAAAACAACCGAAGGCGATCTGGCGATCTCCGGACCCCGCTGGATGTTCTGGCATAAGCAGCAGCAGCAGCAAAAAAAGGCCAACAGAATTCTACACAGTAGCACACCTCTCCCGGCATCATTTATGCTAATAACATCCAAACCCCGTCTCCGGACGATCCTCGCCAAGATCTTGTGCGTTGGTTCGCGAGCGATTGATTGGAAATCTACTCCACGGCTGATTCCTACGAGTCAGAAGATAATAGAAGGTTCTACAGCAATTTACTACCGACTCGTTTCAGCGGGAGTTCATAATAGATAAGACATAGGCTTTAAAAATGGCAACAAAACAGCAGCATTATTTTAATCTTTATTGCAAGTCTCCATATCAATCTCCTGCCTAATACCTAAGAACCTAATAAACACGCACCCCTTAACAACCGGAAGTCGGTTCCGTTTTATTAGCACCGAGAACAAACGAAAAACAAAACCGCGTGTCCTCTACGATGGCATCACAATGATCTATCCAACACTGCCCAGTGTTCTCCACTGTTTGCACCTGCGCGACCAGGGCCTTGCCGCACAGTTATCGCGCTCTTCTCGGTACTCCGATTTCCGGTGGGCCAAGTCTCGCTTGAAGCTACCGTTCTTGTGACCTCCGGGCTGTTCTACCGGGTTCGGACCCGCGTGGAGCAACCGATTCCAGTGTCGTGCGGGTAGCTTCCGTCGCCGTCGTGTATCGGCCGGAAGTTGCATTATATCATTGTGCTTTCTCTCTGTAGTTGTGGTCGGAGTAGTAGTAGTGCTGGTAGAAGTTGATGTTTTGTTGCGCCGGACACGAGATTCGGGTGCCGGGGTAGTATTTATAAGCTTCTGTATCTTTCTGTAGATTCTTGCATACACATCACCATCCTTATCGATCCATCGTCGTACTCCACCACGATTTTTCGACGTGTCGATTTCATTGTCCACTAGTGTGTTGGTGTCCGTCAGGCAGGTACAATTCTTTCTATCACAATACAGATAGCACTGACAGTTCTTGAGTGGTATTAACGGAGGGGACAAGGTAGTGCACTCGCGAGACAGCGTTGTGGACGAAGATCCCGTACTGAACAATGGCGCTGTGGTGGACTCTGGTGTAGTAGATGCAGTTGAGTCGGTCGATGAGGTCGTATCTGGGGTAGACGGTGTAGTATTAGTAGTCGTCGTCATCTCCGTACTAGTCGAAGTCATTCCTTCGGTGGATGATGATGACGTACTATCGGTTGATGTCTCCATAGTGGTTGTAGTCGCGGTAGTTGTGTCCTCCTCAGTCTCCTCGTTCGATTTGAAACTCTGTTTGGTAGTAGGCTTCTTTCGATTCTTCCTCCTACGTTTGGGAGGCTTCGTAGGATCTTCTGTGGTCAGAGGATGTTTGGTTGGATGGTTGGTGGGTTTTGCAGTAGTAGCTGTAGTTGTTGTCGTCGATGTTGTGCTCTCCGTAGTTGAAGTAGTGGTAGTAGCTTCAGTGCTACTACTCGACATAGTAGTAGACGTCACTTCCTCATCCGATCGACAATCGTACGTAAAGTGATCCTCGTCATCATGATACTCTTCCTCATCGTCCTCATACTCATCTTCCTCCTCCTCCTCCTCCTCATCTTGATAACAATCGCCCACCACCTTATTAGCACCTTTCTTCTCCTCGATCATCTCCCGATCCTCATCACACACATAGAAATCACACAAATAGCTCGGTTCGCTGGCACAATCACGCTCACAAATTCTGTGCCCAAGATCGAGCGGGTACAGTGCATCGTGCGGATAGTGCCACTGGTCCACCTGTGGCGCCGCTTCCGTCCATCCGACCGCAACACCGAACACTACCGACACTAGCAGCCGCACCGTCACACGCCTCATCGCTACATTCCCGCACAACATTCCGGCGGAACTAATGCGATCCGGCCAGCTGACGTGCTGTTTTTACGGCAAACAGCTGTCCACCCAGCACCAGCTGCCTGTGCCAGTCCAGCTTTCCCCTCACCCTCGCATGTGCCGCACCTTTCCGGTGCGCCTACTGTAAACAATGGCGGACATGCAGCAGCACGATGCGGACATGCCGCCCTGCTGTTGACAAAACTGACTTCCACCGGGAAGGTCAACGCATCGTGCGAGCGTCAAAACATTCGTGTTTGACGAACACTAGTCAAACATCACGGCGCTCGCACGGCAACGGCACAAAACGATCAACCCCAACCTAAATCAGGGTGTCATAAACTGTGTATGGGGCGGAAAAATTGACAACCCCCCTCCAATTAACGGCGAAATAAAAGTTCCCTTCGCCAAAACGACTATGTTATAATGTTTTCCGATATGATCACATCTTTTTATTGCTCTGCTACATCACTCACACACACACCCAACCACAATCGTGTCTAGTCCGCTTTTCATACCGTTTTAATCTCTTGTTTTTCCGCGAAACCATTTTCATTCATTGAGGGTTAGTTTTTTTATTATCTCTTCTTCCCTTTTCTTACTCTCTGTTTTGCACAAAAACCAATTGGGCAGACAATGGTCACTGTTTTACGATCTACCGGCCGTTTTGTAGCTTGAGCGATCTCCTTTCTTTATTACTGTTATTATTTTGGCTTTGCTGTTGAACAAATGCCTCACCCAACTGTGGAACGATTTATTAATTTCTTTTTTTTTATCTCTTTTTCTCTCTCTCTCTCTCTTTCTGCCTCAGGTTTGTACACCGATCCGGTCATTCGCTTTCGCCAACTTTATGGTTTGCGATTCGCGGGAACATCGCGGGAATTGATTTAGTGCCGTTGCACTGTGGATCTTCTTTTTCCTATCACCCAAAAAAAACAATCCCCCGACAGCACACATTGACAGATTGATCGTAAAGGTGAGAAACTTGACAGTGGCGAATCCCATCAGCATGTGGGATCCAGCGAGTGCCATTCCGGTCGCTAGTTTTATGGCTGAAATCGGACTGCGGGACTGAAATCGAAAGGAGAAGATCCAGTAGTACTAGGACATGGCAGGTTGAAAATGGATTCATCAACGCTTAGCGTTTGTGGTGCCCGGTTTCGCGGGAGGCACTAATGTGTTTCGATGAGGCTTCGCGGGGTTGTCGAATGATAATTAATCATTTTATCACCGTGGCTCATTGAACCTGGCGAATGATGAAGAACCGGGGTCGAATGATTTATTTCATCAACGCACAAATGATTTTATAGTCGGTGACTATTTGTTTACATCTATTGACGGCCTTTTCTCCGCGAAGAATGGCTTCTATTTTTTTAACCACAGAAAAATAACAGCGATGAATATGTTGGTTCTTTCTGTTGGTTTGTACTGCTCCCTCATCACGCCCGAACTACGAACACCTACTACGAAAATACACCCCTTTGGGATGAGATTTCTTCCCCACAATTAGTGTTAGTGATGAAGCTTGTTAATAAACGACGACGCTAATTATTACAAATTACACGCGACTTGCGACTGTTTGACGGCTCAGCTCAACCCCAAAAGCGTTCGCAAGGTTAATCGTGCGCATCATCCGTGTTGTCGTTGCGATGGTAGCGAAAACGTGACTCCAGGAGTTCAGGAAGTAACGGGATGGGTTTGTTATCCCAACCCAACGATGGTTTAAAAGACACATAACAGTTGGTACAGTATGTTGAGCGTTGTTTTCCGTAGAGACAGAATTCTGGTAGATGTTATCGTACTGGGGGTACCGAGTTTTGATAAAAAGTTTACTTAATACGGCAAGGGTCTCTAAGTTGCGTGGACTCTGCTCAGGATGATGTGGGCAGGATGGAGAAGATAGAACTAGACTCTGCCGCAATTTTTGACATTTTTTCGAGATAAAGTGGCACATTTACAAATTACAAAAAGGTGATAAAATATTCCTAGTGTTTAATATACAGTGATGGGCATAATCACAGCAGCAGCTTTAAAGTTTAAATTTAAAAGTGAGGTTATGACACTGACTTACCATGATTATTGGTTGTTTTATAAATCTAAATTTAAAATATCAAAAAAAAAATTCAGGGCATCTCCTCTATCAACTGCAGCTCTGGCTCAGTTGTTATACAGTAGTGGACAATGTAAAAAGACCACCTATCTTTCAAACGCAAAATTGAGGAAATGATGTCGATTTGCCATCAGTTAACAAAGTTTTGTTTTGAAAAAAATATTTATTCTTTATTCTTAATAATTTTTTCCACGTATAATCATCTCTTAGATCAACTCGCAGGCAATTCGCATCGCTGATTTCCCTGATTTCCCTGTTTCGGCCACCATTTTATCTGTAAAGCTCAAAAAAATTACCCCCAAAAAATTAGGATATTTCTTTATAGCACCAAATTTCCTCAAAGGGCAACTCTTTCACCCTTTTTCTGTTAAAAAATAATCATAAAAATATTTCTTTCTTCTCACCAGTTTAACACTCTTGTAAACTTGTGTCATGTTTCTTGGAACGAAGCATTCGCTACAGGTCGCTCTACATACATTAATTGAAACCCATAATTACCAGCTACTATACTGTTTAATGGACACATATTTAACCGAATTTCAATTTTCACCTGATCAACATAAATACATCCTTTACCGCAGCCGAACGTAACGGTTTCAGGCGTTACTGCAAAAACCACTTCAAAGCGAAAATGTGCGCTGCTTACGGCCCAAAAAAACGACCAAAACGTTAAAGAAAAAAATTGCAAACATTTTTCACCGACAAGCGTTTCTTTTTGCTCACTCCTTTTTTTATTTAGCTCTTCCCTTGGGACGATATTTCTCGATCAGAATAAATATTGCCGCAGTTAAATTATATAGACTTGGTCCCATTACTCGGTCAGGAGTAATGTACTGTTTTTTGTTTCTTACTCTTGGCCCAGCGTACCATCCTAAGAAGAGTCCCATTATTTTCACCTCTCTCTCTGACCGGTGAAAAGTGCGCCGAAAATGTTTTTTAAATTTGTTGCACCACACCACCAGAACGCAATTGCCTTTTCGGTTCACAAATGACAGACACAAGTGTGTCCACTTTGCTGTGTCTCTCGCTCCGGTGGCCACAATAAATCGCACCCAGAGCTTTGGGGTAATGACCATTTGCCAGCGTCGGTCAGATGCCTCGTTCCATCCATCAACCAGCTCTCACCACCAGACACATACCACACATACATATCTGCACACCCCATTAGTTCATCCCTTGGCCTGGTCTGAAGGTTGTAGTGAGCAATTATTTACATACGAAATTGATTTTCACGGTCGGTAACGGTGACATCGATGTTATTGAATAAAACAATAAGCCGCCGGGCAAATGACCCGAGCAGCAGCCTCCTTCTTTTCACCGCAACGATACACCAAACTGTATCAAAGTGCAATAAAAAGGGTGAATAAAAATGCAACACCATGCGGCTGGTGTGCTTCTGTAGGAACCAACCCCCTTTACAACACACACACACACTGGCCAGCTGGCAGCAAAAGATAGTGACCGGCCAGAATTCAATGAAGAAGATGATGATTTATTACGAGACAATCTGTCTTGTTCTTTTTTTTTCGTTCGATCGATCGTTCTTCGTTTCTGATGCCGCGATCATCATCATCAGCAGCAGCAGCAGCAACAACAGCACTGCGACGACGATGTTGACCGTAAAATAACGCATAACAGGACCTCGTGTTTGATTTTCCTTTTTTTTAACGTTCCTTTTCGAGCAGTCAACACTGAACGCAGCACAAAACCCACAGCGAAAGAGGTCACTGCCACCGATGGTGGATCGTTGCAACCGATATCGATTATGATTTATTTCGAACATGAATGAACTTGCGCGCTGTTTGTTGAATGGTCGGGCCGTGCTGTCGCGGCTGCTGCACGATCAACAGAAGTAAGAACAAAAGCGGTAGAAACAGAAATACAGTTGAATAATGGTTTATTGGTTAGCAATTTGGGTTAATTTTATTGCAACCTTCTAGAGTGAAGTGGGGGGGGGGGGTCGAAATTTATGGCAACTGCATTGCATTTTAAGTGATAATGCTGAAGCAAAGGCTGGACCGTTACTGGGAAGAATATTGGCTTTGGGTTATAAATAAAATATGTTTAAAGAGATATTAAGTTTATGGCGCTTACATTGGTTGGGTTAAAGTACTTTATTTGTACATTACATTTTACCAGTTTTATTTATATAAATATTTCTCTACTTAAGATTCTGTACTTAAGAGAAGTTTTGTTTAAGTTCAGTGTAAAAAGTAAATAAATATTTCGCTCTATTCAATTAAATATCCAAAAAAAAACCTCTGATATTGACAATTCATTACAAAACGACAAAATACAGTGAATTTTAATGAAAAGTTGAGGTAAAATCATTTATAAAACAGTTAACAAATTTTGAAAAAGAACTCAAAAGTTAATAAATACAGCCAACATAAAAAAATTTAAAACGAAAAATAAAATAGCTTAAACCAGAAAAAAGAACTTCAATAAAAAAATTAGATCAAATAAAAACTTTAAAAAATAAAGAAAAACATAAATGTAATAAATTAGAAAAAAGCATCATATAATACTTTGCTTTAACTTTAACAAAACTAGAAAGACTGGGGTAAAAAGAAATGAAATAGAACAGAAAGACAAAACAATCAAGAAGAACAAAAACAGGTTTAAAATAAACAATAAAGAATGCATATAAAGACAATCAAAGAAAATAAACAAAAAATATGAGGAGTGTACAAAAAAGGAAAACAAAAAACATTGTAAATCAGTCACCAAGAGATATTGCAAGCGGCTTTTTCAATAGAAAATTTTAGACCAAAGAACAACTGAAACTGACAACTATAACAAGTAAAATGGAAACAGGCATAAATTAAAAGCAAAAATAATTAAAATAAAGATAAAAAACGTTAAAATAAAAAAGAACATGTTACAAAAAATAAAGAATAAAATAAAAACAGTAATCCATAGAGCCAAACATCCCATACAAACTTACGATAATTTAAATGAAAAATACGAGGAGAAAAGAATTAAAACCGTTTATTATAGAACAAAGCAGTATCATCCATATCAAATGAAAAGAAAAACAACACGTACAAAAGAAAGGGATTACAATCAGCCAACTGCAGCTATGAGACATAAGCGGAAACAATTCAATTCGACATGAAACAGGGACATGAGAGATGGATTTAACAAACAAAAACCCCGTAACTGAAACTTTTCATAATTTAAACGAAAATCTCAACAATCCCTCGAAGGCACAGATCTTATCAGCTCGCTGGCACATTTATTTCTCAACCACGACAAATTAACAGCACTTTCGTACCATTCATTTCCCATTGCCCTTTGGTTGGTACGCTTGCTGTTCACTTCCTTCCGTTTCGACTTCCCGGGTCTGTATCGCCTTGCAAGCATGAGCCACAGTGAGTGCCCTTACCGCTAATCTTTCGCAACGCGTCCAGACGAAAACTCAAGAGATGATCACGATGGAAGCAGAAGCGAAGCAAACAAAAAAAAGCGACAAGTGACTCCGTTCCTAACCGAAAATTCAACAAGCACCCGCCGCGTATCGAATTACCGCAGGGCGAACCAACAGGCAGCACCGTAGATTTTACCACGCAACAGATCGCCCGCTGTCATTGCGCAACCCCGTACGCACGCAAAACCACAGGCTCGCGATCATTATCATCCCCGGAGGGAGAAGGGTGAGGAAAATCGAGGGAAGGAAAACACCCAATGTACTGTTACATGGGCCAATCGCCTAAGGTTCGTGAAGGACCCATCTGGGGAACGGGATAAGAACGAAGGGCACGAAGCAAAAAGGGAAGGTTATCTCGGTGAACTGTTCTTACCTCAAAGATGCGCGCACACACACACACACAGACAGATACTTCCTCCTATTTTCGCTTCATCCCGGCCTCCAGCCGGTAGGAAACAGACACCCAGACCTTTGCGTTTCAAGCTTCATTAGCAGCTAAATCAATTAGCTAATTTGGTTTTGCGCTGGGCGAAGCGAGAAGTGAGGCCCTTCCGATCGTTGGCGCGGTGAATTAAAGAGTTGGCGAGGAGGAAAACGGGGAAGGGAAGGGAGGGTGGAGGAAATCGAAACACCTCCAGGGAGATCCCTGACGTGATGCCTGGTCTCGCTTCGGTTTCACGGTGTTGGACGATGCGCTAGGGTTCCGCTAGACGGGCAAATTCCGCGAGTCACTTCAATTGCTTGGAAGAAGATGAGAATAGTGTGAGAGAGAAGAAGATGGAAGAGAAAGAGAGATTGAAAAGGGAGTGAGGCAGAATCACTACCACTGTTCCGCCCCTGATGGCGACCACAGCTAGTGCCACAGTTATGTAAATTGATCACCTCGACTCCACACATCATGGTTCCCTCCGTGGCTCTCTCTCTCTCTCTCATACTACCTCCTAGACATAGACCATGAGGAAGAACCTCACCGATCTCGTAAGAACCAACGGATCTTAGGCTTCCCATTCGAACCACCCATCCTTCTCCCATCGAATCGTTTGAGTCTTGAACCGACTTCCGAAGAAGTCCGTTCCCGGGCGGCCTGCGGGTCGAACGTAATGAAGCGTAAGGCGCGACACAAAACCGCGAATGGCGCAGAAAAGGGACTGAACTCGCGCAACAAGATAAATTATCGCACATCGCACACAAATTACATAACCACGACCGGTGCCGTTCAATCCGCCGATGCGCTCGCACACACGATTGGCCAAAACGATCAGGTGCGCTTCTTGTCCCTGTGTCCCTTGGTTTAAGGGCCGTTCTTTTGCAATTTTCTTCACCTATCAAACGTATCCTTATCTTTCGGTTGCGCCTTTTACTAAGTATCATCGAGCTTCATTAGCCGGGAATGGGCCAAAGCGTCAGTTTTAGGCTTTGGAATCATTTTTATTTCGGAGCTTTGGAGCCATTTTTCTTTTGCTTTCAATTTTGCCAATCCATCCATAATTGAGGTTAACGACCAGCGTGTATGAGATGCAACAATGGTAGCATGAAAATGAAATTTTCCTTTGCCTTGCTTGGGTTTGCTTTGCTTGGGTAGGAAGAAGAAGGTCCTCGGTGCTGCTGGGTTTTCTCTCTTTCTCTCTTGCTTTTAATTGATTCACATGGATGTTTTCTTTAGCTGCCTTTTTTTCTATTATTTTTGTTAGTTTTTTTGCCTTCTTTTCATTTATTTTCCCATTTTCCTAATGTTTTAGAGAAGTTCATAATTTATTTTATGATTTTTCATGTAATTATCTATTTTTATATCCTTTTTTATATTTTTAAAAGCCTATCTTGCAAGTTACGTAAAGTCTTACCTATAGTTTAAAAAGGATTTAAAATTAAAAAACAATACTTTTATAAATGTTTGAACAGAAGTAGAAAACAAAACCAAAACAAAAGAGAAAGTAAGAATAGTTTACACTAAGCTAGGCCAACGAAAGAAAGCAGCTTTTTCTTTTTCTTTTGGGAGGTTTGAATTATTTTCTTATCTTAATCCTAATTTTCTTTGTCTTATTTTCATCTTTTTAATTTATTTTCGCTTGATACCAAATTTTTCTAATGTTTTCAACATTTTATTGTTCGTTTTTGCTGTCTTGCATGTTATTGTCTATTTCCTCCCTTTAATTTGATTCTTTTTACATTAATTTGACTAATTTTAAAACTCTTAACTTAATCACAAAAAACTCTCCTCGTATTTAACAAAACTTCCGTAATCTCGTAACCATAGTAAAACCATTTATCTTTTGTACATAAATTAAACATAAAACCCGAAACAAACGGAAAGAATCGTTTAACCAATCGCCAACCAAAAACGGATAGATAACAAATACATCATGCAAATGTTCTGGCTTGATAATGCCGGTCCTCTGGTTCGAATCACCTCTTGATCACCGACACAGCATTCCGTTTTAGCTGCCACTTTGTAGTGTGTGCCCTTTTCTTGTTATTCCGAAAAAAGGGGTGAGTAGGGTTAAGCTCGAGCCATTTTTATCCACCTTACCGGTCGTTTTCTCCATTTCCTTGTCTTCCCACTGAAAAGGCATATCAAATTTTGACTCTTAGCTTAATTTTGAATAATTTCCGGTACAGATTGCTAGCGGCTGTGTAATCGTGTAACCGTTTCCGGTCTTCAAGCGCTGTGCTTCGTATCCTGCCGGGGGTTTTGTTTTCGGCGGAACGAAACTGCACCTTTGATTGCAGCATAATTGAACGCTGCATTTATCGGTTTCGGCAAATGGACTGCATATTTATAATCCCGTCAAATTTTTATCATCAATTTCTCTTTATTTTTCCCCGTTGTTTTCGCTGTGTCTTGATTCTTGTCAAAGCCTGAGTGCTTGAGATTATTATAGCGGACACGGGTAAATGATTTTATTATGAATCATGGCAAGGGTTAATCAAAATGAGATTAGCGTCCGTGGAGAAAGGTAGAAGGTTGTTTTGTTTTTTTTTGGCAAAAACGTTACAAATTGACTTCATTTGGGATGAGAAACGCCATGAAAGACAACTGCGTTGGCAGTTTACAAATAATCAATGAAGGAAAGAGATTTTGGTGAAGATAATGTGTTAAGAAGTTAATTTTGAGGCATTTAATCTTCTTCAACTTGGCTAATTATGCTATGAAGTTGTTGTGTCCTTTATCTCTTCTTTTTCCTCTTCCTTCGTATAATTTATCTGTTTTGCTTAGTTTAACTATTGTTTTATTTTATTCAAATCAGCAAGTTTAAACGCTGATTAAGTCCTTAATGTTTCATTTTTATTTTCTCTTTTATTATGTTGTTTTGTTATTAATTACTACGTTTTTCACTTATGCTTTCTTTTTACACTTTTTTTTATTTCTTTCATCCTTTTGGCTAATTAACTTCAATGCTTTCCTCACCTCACATATCCTATTTATAATTCATGTTTGTCTATTTTGTGATTTATTTCAACTTTATTTAATTCACGTTTGCTTTATTTTAGTTTACTCATCTGCTTAACTTATTCTACACTATTTTGCTGATTACTCCTCTCATTTTATTTTATTTATTCTTCATTATTTTGCTGCCAATTCCATTTATTAGTTTTTGTCTGTTGCATTCTTTAGTTATTAGCTAAAATATGTAGTTATGATTTTATTTACTCTTTACATCATATTCGCTTTGAATGTTTTATGAGGTTTTTGTTTAGTTATAAATATAAAAGATTAAATAATTGAAAGGCCAAAAAGGACTTCTTCATTTAGTGTCAAGATTTTCCAGTGCTCATTTCTCAAATTTTCCAAAGGCTTTTTTCCCACAGCAATATTCTTAAAAAATGATTTTAAGCTGACCTATTTTCTATCGCTCTCGTGAGCTAGAGAATCAACGTACACCGCATCCCCCATGCCACCTCAGCTTACCTTTATCATTAACACCTGCATTAATCACCATAGCCCTCACTTTCACATTTACCCGGTGACATTTTACTTGACCTCAAGATTTATGTGCATGTGCACCGAGGCTGTGCATGCTGTGAAGAAAGCTGTTACCAGCGCCGGTGTTAATTGAAGTTGTCCATAAGCCATCCACCGCTCCAACACTCGTTCTGCTGACTGACTTTTAAAGAGAAGAGGCCTAACAAGTTCAAAGATCGCTTTTAACATAAGCAAACGATACTGAAAGCTGCCCGCTTTCAATTGCTTCGAAACGCAAGAAGTGAACCATTAAACTATGGCGCGGATAAAAGAATCTACGCACTGCCGAGCCAACCGCGCACGCATAACGAGCACGCAATTTTCCATCGGTTTTGATGAGGTTCTGTTTTCAATCACCACAATCCTATATTGGAAAACATACAAATGAGAGGGTCACAAAAGGAGATCACTTTCAATATGACGGTTACCGAGCAAAATGAGGCTTTCATCCATCAGATCTTTCGGCCAGGTTTTTTGGAAGCTAAGGAGGACAAACTCACTGTAAACGAAATCAACAGCAGCAAAAAAACAAAAGCGATCACGATCACACGAAACGCCAAAAATATAAACACGCAGCAGCACACACGCCACTCGTTCGACGCAAAATCTCATTCCACGTGCTTCCTTCCTGCCTTTCTCATGCTGAGTCAAGAAATTACTGTCCGAGGAAATGAATTTTCAGCACCCGCTTACGCATACCCCATACCTTAACGCCGCGTCGCGAGGTCATTAATCTATGTGCAGTTTTCGTGCCGTTTGTTGTTTCTGCTGCTGAGCGCGCTCTGCACCGTCTGCGTTGGTAGCAACCAACCATCCCCACATTAGCGTACCCCGTTAGATACGCATTTCCTCCCAGGTCTCGGTAGCCGGCGGACCATCCATCCTACCCACTCGAAACCTAAACTGCTCATCATCGCATAAGTTGCCTGTGGTTGACCTCACGTTAACCTTCCCCTGTCTTCCAAGTGGGCGAAAACGAACGAGCAGCAAATACGGAGACCTCCGCGTATGGATAGTTAAGATACCGTTTCGCACCATAACTACCTTCCAGCGTCCAGAAGTCCATGTCTTCGCGGTTCCTCCTCCCTTTTACTGGAAGGGTCATCACGATCAGTTACGGACATATGTATGCATCTCATCGCAAAAAGGTTCACTTTCTCTTCTAGCGTTTTCTAAAAGCGTTTCGGTTTCGGGAGGCTGATGTTTGAAGTTGATTTATGCATCTCGATACCCGGGAACCTGCTGGACCTTGTGAACCCGTGTCATCTTTCGCGAAATGACAGGGAAGTTTGGAAACATGTGCAGATATGGTTGGAAGATCGGTTTGAGCGAAGCGCCCTCTGACGGGAGATTTAGGAGACCAATCTACTTAAACCGCGCATGCTCTAGCTAAGTGGTCTGTTAGTCTTTTATTGGTGTAACTGACAATTTTTGTCAACTGACACCAGAAGGAACCTCGTGGAAGATTCATGGACTTAGTGCCTTCTGTGACTACTATATTAAGCCCTAAACGTCCACCAGAACCACATAGAGTTGTCGATTCCGAGTTTGTCTCAGAATACGAAGAAAAATCACTTGCTAATGGAAAATGGAAATAAACTTCATACAAATGCTTGGTACGTAAACTGAAAGCTTCATTAATTCTTGCGTTTTGAATGGGGCTCCTTGGAATCAGTGATCGTGTATCATATTCAAGATTTCACCTATCGTAAGTCATATTCAAGACGTGATTAGTACATCGGAGCTGGAACTTTTAAGGTGGTGGCTAAAGACACGTCGAAAGGATGACAGTTGTAGTTTCATATCGGTTAAAATTATGTTTAAAATCATCCCAACTATTTGTTGTCTATTCGGAACATGTTGAGGACTCTCCACAGGCTGAGAGTGATGTAATGAGATTTACTGTTTTAAGTACCTGGCTGTTCTCCAACAACTTTAAACTAAGTCTGCTTAAGGTAGCTGATTCATCTCCTGTAAGAAGTCTTACTGATCTTCCCTTTAAAGCCCATTAAAGCCAGTTGGGATGAGTGGTCGAGTGAGTCGTACTCAAGACGTGATTATATCAAGCTGATAATACTTCCTACTGATCTTACTACGAAAGTCTATTAAGAGGACTCATCATAGAACAAACTTCAAGTATCCTATACCTGTTAGCTTCAATGTTGCTCATCTAACCGTCTTCTCAGACTTCTGAAGAATACGGTGAGTGCAAATCAGCTCATCACCTAATGCAAATAACTGCAGTTTATTATGCGTTTTGTCGCGAAAAAGAGCTCCCCGGTTACAAAATAGCCGCCCTAGACCGATGTTAATCAATTCCAACGAGATATAAGTGTACCGTTACGAGACCCTCCCTACCGAGTTTAAGTTTACCCTGTCCACTGCTCTTTAAACCTCTCGCTCGGCGTTAGAGGTTAGAGGTGTCAAACGCTTTTATGCAAGCAAGGCACGTGCGTCAGAGTGCGTCCGTAGCGGGCTTTTGTCCATAAATCATACCACCGCTCAACAGGAATAAACCACCGCGAGTAGGCTTTTTGCGCCGACTCCTCTTGTCCTCTAAATGCCGATTAAGCCTTCCCCCTATGCTTAGAAGCAGCTTTCCCATTCCCTACCTGAAGCGGCTACTCCGTTGGGCGGCTTTAGCTGAAAGTTTAGTCACGATCGAAACGTCCGGCAGAGATGTGATTTGCATTGGATCCCGGTCGATGGCTCCCAGCAATCGGCACACGCGTTCGTGGTCATTTGTCAGCTCACACACACAACCCATTCGAGAGTCTGGCCCGTGATGGCAAATTGTTGCGGCGGTGGTGTGAAAACTGTTCCCCTTCAAACCTCTCGCTAAAAGCTTTCCAAACCGTGCTAAGAAAACGCGAGCTGCTACCGTCAGCAAACGGCGCGGACGGCAATTTTGCCAAGCGCAAGTCTTCAGATTCCGAAAACCGGAACCCTCGCTTCTATTTGCCCCTTTTGGTTGGAAAAACACTCGCCAGAAGGAAGAGGACGCCCCGTATCGAAAGTCACGCTCAGGGCAGCAAAAAGGGTTTGTGTGGGCAGTCATTTCTATTCCAAACATTGGGATCGGTATTTTTTGCTGCTGCCCTGCCTCCTTATTTGCCTGCGTTGGAAATAGCATCTTCAGCGCTGTGACGCCCCGAAGCACACTTCAAACACACGTGACAATCGGTCGGGTGCGGTAAATGGAGACGTTTCGAATGGAGATGCCCTCCGAAGCATTTCTCGCTATCTACATCTCTAATGGCAAAAATGGTAGCGACGACGACAATGTTGTATGCTAATGAGCGGTCGGCTAGGCTTCAGCGTTCAAAGGAGATGGCTTGCGGCGCAATGTTGAACGATCGGTGGCGGAAGGGGGCTTAATTTATCACACCCGCCCAGGAACCGAAGATCGATGGTAGTTTGTGGGTTCGTTAATGAGACCGGCAGCTGTTTTGGTTGTTTGCCTACTGCTGCGGCTAGAGTAATTGCTGCGGATGATACCGTTTTTAACACTTTCACCTGCCGTCGTTTGAAGTGTTTATTGACCGATCGTCTTCAGATGGTCCGAGCGGTTCCATAACAAATATTTCGAGTTGCTTGAAGATGGCAGATAGGCAGTGAAGCTCTCTCTCTCTCTCTCTCTATTGAACTATATCCCTAACCCATGACTTTGAGATTATTATAGTGACTCCTGCATTGATCCTTCCAAATAAGCCCATGCCTTAAACTCTAGGAAAGGTTCCTTACGCAGAGGCTCATATTAGTAGCAGATAATATAGTATTTATTATAGTTTCAGCTACATAAACTGATGATGATTCCTCTGAACGAAGAAGCTGCGGTAGTCTATTTGAGCTTTCACTAGGTGAAGAATTCGTAGATCCTACAACTCTTTTCAGGCTTATTTGATCTAATGTTGGTAGATCTCATTGGTAGATCTCAGTGATCATATGAATTGGTAGATCTTAAGTGATTATGTCGTGAGTTCATAAATCAACAGGTATATGTAGACCAAGTCCTCAGAGAAATTTATCATTATTGGAGGGTTCGGAGGTAGAGGCAACAACGGCGACAGTCTTCGCATGGCAGGAGCAGGGTTCAAATCCCATCCGTACCGTTCCCCCGTAATCAGGACTTAGTGTCAAGTGAAGAATCTTACAGCCACATCTCGTTCATCCTCAGTTTGAATAGGACGATGGTCAATCTGACTAAAACATGACCACATAGAATTAAAAATCATTTGGTTAATAACTCAGCACCGAAGATTTACTAGTGACTTCTCTTCAGGGAAGATCTTGAAGAGATCATTCAATGTTTTAAGTATCTTGAGTAAAAATCATCCTGTTGTATTTTCCCATCATTTTCTTGAGATAAAATATGTAGAACACTGGAGACCAATATTTTAGAACAAAATTCTTCTTCAATTCCTATCGTACCCTCAGGAGATCTACCTTCCCTGAACAGTTACTGCATCTCCCTGTTCCTATCCACCATTGGCCCGCTTCGCAGTCCAAAGAACTAACCTTCCGTAACAAAGACAACCCTGAAACCCGGATGTGCTCCAGCCTAACTGGAGCACGAACCCAACAGACAAAAAAAAACAGACACCGAGGCTTCCCCGGCAGGTCTGTGCAGCTACTTAAAGCCGACCCACACTGGGGTATGCAACCAGGTACCAGGCGGCAGTTAGAATATATAGGTATGTTTAATACCTATCACGCTGGCACACTCCCACCATACCCCGTGCAGCTGATGCCCGATGATGCCGGAGTGCAGCTAATAATAACAATAAATGATGTGTGCCCTTTTCACGGACCCCACCCGAAGCGCTTTGTTGGCAAAACCATTCCTGGTGCTCCATATTCCCGGACAACCGTGTGTCCGCCGTGAAATGGGTCACATCCCGCGCCACGGTCCCCCTCCCCCGCCCCGGTGTGTCGGTTGATTGGTTGCCGCCGTGATGCAGGCCCACCAACGCCCTTCGACAACGTCGTTGTCTTCCGTGGCGTTTGTCTCTTGTCAGCAAAAAAAAACCAAGGGTTAGCTTGCTGGAAGCAGGCCAGTTTCGCTGGCGGATCCCTCTGCATCGAAGGGCATCAAAACGGGGGAGGTGCAATTTTGCGGTTTCTCTCTTAACTCCCACCTGAAGATTACTGGCCGCATTCTACCAAAGGGCCTCCGCTGTAAGTATCGGAAGGAAGGCTCGGAACCCCGTTGGCTGAAGACTTCTCGCTGAATGAGGAGTTGCTTTAGTTTTGCTGATCTTTTCTATCCCACCACACTGCTCCATGCAATCAATCGAGAACGTCGAACGTTTCGGTCAGAGCTGTCGGCTTCACGGCGCATTATGTGGTGCGGGCGCGCGCACAATAATGATCGCGTTTCGCACGCGATCGCAATCGACGCCTCGAATGGGATCACTGGTGCAATGGGCTGCTGTTCAACACCGGCACATCAGGGTGGGAGTGTAGTTTCGTTGCTTGGTCAGGAGGGCACGGCTCTTCCCATACGGAGCAATTGCATCCAGCGTAGCAGCCTACGCAGTCTCGTTACACGAGACGCCCTCCCTCGAGAATCGCATTCTCCGGACAATAATAATCTGCATATTTCGAACGCGATACCTCACTCATTGAGTAGCTCCCTCGGGATACACGCTCCAGCAGGGACTGGGTGAGATAAGATCGTTTCCCTGCCAGCATTGCAAGCATTGTCGGATCGGCCTGTGATTGGGAAGCGGAACCGAAACAATCGACATAAATGATGGTTTCGAAGTGAATTCCCTCGTTTAGCTGTGTGTGTGTGTGTGTTCCGTGTTGCTCAATTATATCATTACCGGTGGGCAATTCTTGTGCCAGAATTGCAACTGCTTGAAGGGCTGCTGACTCCTGCTCGGTTGGTGATAGGAAAGAGATACAGCACAGACACCTCGGGAGACAGTCGCGAGAGTCTGGGCTATTAACATACGAAAGTAGGCTAAGCCAGTACCGGTGGCATATTCTATGGTTGGGTGTGTCAGAAGATCCAGCCTGTGCCAGTCCTCCAGTTTCAGTGTGTGAAGAACAAAAGAATTGTATAGCTGTCCTCAGCGATCATTTGGCACATTCAAGAAATGGTGTGCGGCAAATTATAACCCTATGAGGAGGATTATAACTTCATTAGCATCTAACACCTTAACCTCAATTCAGAGCTCCCATAAATTCTGTTCCCCGCATCTAGACCACAGGAAACATAATTAAATTGTTGTGCTTGATTATTTAAAGCTGGTGTTTAAAGCTGCTCAGAGCATCCAACTCACAAAGACTAAACCTCCTTAAATATTAAACAGTCTTCTGCCTTTATTCCAACATTCGATACCTTTGAAACAGATACTCATCTATCTTTATATGTATCACTAAGTGGAGTGATGGTAGCAGGTGATCTTAAGCTTTGCGATCGATTCCTAGCCGATTCTCCCTCATCCCAACTTCAACAAGTCATTGATCATTTCAACGATCGGATATATTCCACGTATAGCTTTACACTGCAATCTTGCTTCATCATCTCCCTCCCCCGAAGTATTCCGTATCAATTTCACCATGCAGCTTTTAATGCCAAAGTCATCGCGTAGATACATTCTTGCAATTCCCCTCAGCAAAAGCCCGTGTGTCAAATCTGTTCACCCAACACCTGACAATCGACAGCGCTGGAGCATTTCGGTATGCAGATCTGCACCGTAATCTGTTTTAATGTGTGCGCCTCATCTCATCGCGAGCACCAAAACTGAGTCGGCGAAAACGGACTGACTGGCAGAAGAATGTTACCGAACTGAATGCTGCCGGCCTGTCGTTCTGCAAATGCAATAAAGTGTCGTCCACCCGTTCTCTCCCTTCCAGAATCCATTCCATCGCTGATCGATACCGACACGACACACGGGACGGATGGCGCAGCCAGCCGACAGAGCAAAGCCGTCTCGACCCACTGTCCACGGTCCTGCCCGGTACAGAGCGCGCCCCAGGAACCGGTGTGCGGCAGCGACGGGCTGATCTACGCCAATCTGTGCGAGATGAAGAAGAAAACGTGTACGAAGGCGGCCCCGAATGCGGTCACCGAGGACAAGGCCGGCTGCGAACGGTCGAAGGGTTCGCCGTGCAATCATCGGTGCCCGACCGAGAAGGATCTGGTGTGCGGTACGGACGGCCGTACGTACCTGAACCGGTGTATGTTGCGTGTGCAGGCGTGCCGTGTTGGTACGGCGGCCGTTTCGCTAGCGCATGTGGGACCGTGCGCGAACGGAAGCGTGATACGCGAATCTTGCCCAGTGGATTGTAATAGGTGAGTGGAGATCAGGTTACTTTAGGTCATTATCAGCTTTAGCTAAACTGATTTAACTATCCCATTTGCAAGTGCTCGCCAAAACATCGAATTAATGGTTGATCGATTTAAATTAATACGCCTAAAGTTATGCAATATTTTTGAATTTTAAGTTCAACCTTGAATGTCTTATAGATTTTTAATCTTTACGGATACTACGGTGTTAAAAATCTCCAAACAACCTGCTAGAATCTATTAGTTCTTTAAAAACTGAAAAACAATAGATTGCATACTTTCAGGCGATGTAAATTTCAATGCCTTAATACATTTTATTCTTGAATGAAAACTAATGAAATCGCATATTTATCCAGTAAAATTGACGCTAGTATTTACAAATTCTAAACATTAATTGGAATTTTGTATACCAGTTTTGGAACTTTAATTCTCTTTTTTAAGAAACGATATTTTTATACAAGAATTCATTTTTACAAATTTTGCACAAAATGTATTTAAAATATGTAGCTTTGACCCTTTCCTTGGCTCTTTCAAAGGCAAAGAAAAGCCTGTGTTAGGAAATGATTTAAAAACCTTCAGTTATACCCATAACAACTTTTCTCACTCACGTTTTTGGGTACTTTACGCCTGTTATTATGCATTTTTTGTATTCTCTCAATAAATGAGATTTTTATAAAGATGTTTCAATTGGTAAATAAAATCTGGTAAATATAATGCCCAAACTATCATATAAAGCCTCTTCAAAACTAAAAAATAATCAATCAAAACAGTGATTGCATACTTTCAGGCACTGCGAATTACAATCTCGTTAAGCGATGTTTAAGTGAAAGTTGTCGCACATCGCATATTAAATTTATTCTTTTCTCTCTTAACTTCATAGTGCTCCTCAGGATGGCCCCGTTTGCGCATCGGACGGTAACGTGTACAACTCCACCTGCCAGATGAAGCTGATCACCTGCGGCCAGGGTGTGGTATGTTCGCCATAAGTGCTACCGTCCAACTTGTCGCAGTTACTTAAAATCAATTCCCCCTCTCCCCCTTTCGCTCTCCCTAAGGTCCGAACTAGCCGTAAGCACTGCCAAAGCACGCGGAACTGTCGTGAGTCGTGCTGGCGTGTAGCACGCCCAACCTGTGGCTCGGACGGACGCCTGTACGCTAGCGCCTGTAAGATGCGTGCATCGAACTGTGGCAAGCACGTGTTCGAGGTGCCGATCTCGTACTGTATGTCGCAGGAGCGTGCCGGCGGTAGCTCGCACAGTGCCAGCAACAAGATCGAGGACTGTCCGACCGAATGTCCGAAGGACGCGCAGCAGATGATCTGTGGTAGCGATGGCAACATCTACACCTCGATGTGCGAGCTGAAGATGCTTAACTGCGGGTGAGTTTTGTGATGAGTGTAGATGTCGTTCAGTTCTCTACAATAAATTACCATGGCTTCTTGCAGACAAAAGAAGAAGATCCAGGCACTAACGCTGGACCGTTGCAAGCAGAAGATGAACCGCTGCAAGTCGCTGCCCGCCTGCAAGCAACACTCCAAGAACGGAGCTTCATTCTTCGGTGATCAGAAGGACATGCTGTGCGGTACTGACTCGAAGACGTACAACAACGAGTGTGAACTGGCCCGCGCAACCTGTCTGTAAGTTGTCCACTACTCTTGTCCTTTTTGTGTCCCGTATACTGAACCGATTATCTTTCCTCTTCCTGCTAGACGTGGTGTACAGTTGGCACATATCGGACCCTGCACACAGCTGAAATCGAAGGTGGACGTAACGGACTGCAGTAGCTGTACGTACGACGAGGAACAGAATGGCCCAATTTGTGGCTCGGACGGCAACACCTACAAGTCGCGCTGTGAGATGAAGCAAAAGACCTGTGGACTGCGTGTGGTACCGGTGTCGCTGAAGAACTGTGCCACCACGGCGCTGTGCGAAGCGAACTGTGAACAGCAGCCGACCAACTACGTGTGCGGCTCGGACAACAAGCTGTACCCGAACGAGTGCCACATGCGACGGGAGAACTGTGGACGCCATATGTTCCTGGTGCCGATGAAGCGTTGTCTGGCGGCGTTCTCGTTCAAGGGCTGCTCCAAGATCTGTCCACAGGAGTTCGAGCCGGTGTGCGGCACCGACGGCAAGACGTACTCGAACGAGTGTTTCCTCAGCATCGAGAACTGCCGATCGCGATCGATGGTACAGAAAAAGCACGTCGGACCGTGCGGACGACCCGAGGAACCCTCGCACAACTATCTCTACTAGAGGGTGGTCGTGTCGGGCGACCTGGTTCAGACTTCAATCGAGAAGTTTTCGATCCCTCGTGCTATCCTCTTCCCCTTGGAATCTCTCTATCTCTGCCACTGCCAACGATCGTCATCTGTTTTCTACCACGCTGTGAAGGACTCTGTCTAGCGACCTTGGGGGACACTCCCTGGTATTTCTTCACTTCACAGCATTAGTATGTAAGGATATGCCCTACGTAGCGTTAGAGTAACGAAAGAACTCCATCCCAACCTGCCGTGCCCTTCCTTCTTCGCCCATGTAGCATGTAATTTGTAGTTAAGTTAACTTAAATCGGAACGAAACAAACAGCAAGAACACGATGATGGCACCCGTTGTGGGTTGTATTTGGGGGGTTCTTTCGAGGTGATTAGCGCGCATCCACGGCCACCACAGTTCTAAAGAGACTAAGCCACAACAAGCCTTGCTAGCGGTGTAGCTAGCTGCCACCCGTTTTTTCGAGACCGTTTACATTCAAACCCCAACCCACCTGAAAGCCTTCCGACAAACCACTGCTTTCGAGTGTCGGAGAACTTACGGAACTGATCAAACCTTTTTCTATCCTTTTCTGTTGTGGTTTGTGGGATAGCGAACTATTACTGAAACACCCCGAAACCTCGAAACAAGCGTCACCAAGCAACAGCAAAAGCCTGGCACCCTGGACAACGGTCACGTGATTTTAATGAAGGAATAATTTAACGCAAGAAAGCAAGCAAAAGTATTCGTTTGTATAATTTATTTAAACGTTAAGTGACACCAGGAAGAAGAGAACAAAAGAAAAGGGAAGAAGAAAAAACAAGCACACAGAGCAGTAGCTCTTTAGTAGCTCTTTAGTAGCGCTTATTGGTGGGCGCTAATTTATTATTCCAGGAACTACTGTAGCGTAGTAGCGAACATATCGGCAAACCGGGAGCCAAGATTACACACTGAGCGTGGTTAGTGTGGAATCGGTACGGACGTCAAGTCAGCGCCCGTACCGAGTGAAGGAAGCGTAGCGAAAGCGGTTCGGCGCTTTATGGAAGACCACATTACGACAAAATGTGTTTTGTTTTTTGCCAATAAAGAGAAATGAAAATTGGAAACTTAATGCAGTGTGGTGAATTTCATTAATTTTTAGTATAATATTACAAATGATGTTTATTGTTCGGACATTCGTTTTTATCTTCTAGCATCGTTAAAATCCCCTATCGTCGTTGAGGATTGTATGCTCCTAAGCTGTTTAGAGGCTGCTTTACAGTTCGGGTCATGTTTAGGGCAACTCCTTTGTGGTTTTTGGTGCTGCATGCAATAATAACAATACTTAACATTCTCTGGCTATTTAGCAAAGCACTTAAAATATAAATTTCGCAAGAAAGTACGGAAAAGGCTAAGAAACGTTGTATTATGGACGTAGCACGAGGAAGGGTATCTCTCAAAGAGTGTAGCTTTCATATAAATTAATTTACTCGTGTGCACAGTTGAGAATATCACAAATCCTTGTTGAATTCAAATGCAAGTATCTCTTTGTACCAGTACAGCGTAGTGTGTGCGATTATTTTCAGTAATTCAGGCAACTTCATAGCAGCATATTTTTGTGCAATAAAAAGGGAGTCAATATCGTTACATTCTGTTTCATTTCAATTCCCTCTTTTTTTGACTAGCATATAATGCTTCGTTTAAGTAATGTTGGCTATTTTCCGTACAAATTTTTAAATTTTAACTACTCTTGTAGCAGCAAATTCCGAATTTTAAAGAATGAGTGCAAAACCGGACATTCCTACACCTCAACGTCAACTTTAACAGCTGTCAAATGGGGGAGAAAACCCCCAACCAACAAATCAAAGTCAAGAGTCAAATAAGAGTCAAATAGCAGGCAACGATATTTTCTGATGTTTAATATGCGTTAAATTAAATGCAATACAGTTTCAGCAATAAAAACACACTCATGAACAAAATTTGATGTTGTTTCCAAGATTCAACCAATCTGTTTTGATTTCTTTGAATCCATTTCCCAAAGAAAAATCACAATATTTTCTTATTCTATAAAATGTCAATCATTCTCTTTCCAGCGACTCACCCTGTGCGCTGTTGTGTTGGTGTTGTATTCATTTCTGTAGAATTCTCATAGAAAACGCATGGAAATGAGAGAGCACGAGAGAGCGTGAGAGAGAATGGCGTATACGGCGCGCTGTGTAAACGAAACGGCACAGTTCATCCTCACATTCATTCGTAGGAAACCATCATCGCGTGCGGTTGTGATCGTCGCGTTCCGATTCCTGAATGTTTGGTGAAATGGTTTCATAAAACATTGTGAACCATTAGAAGAAAAGAAATCAACTGTTCAATTCATAGTCTAGCGGGTGTAAAAAGCGTTTAGTGCCGACAGCCACAGTGGATATAAGAGTGAGTGAAAATATGTGGTAAATCTTCAATACATCATCGACGCTCTCTGGTGCGTTGTGTGGACGTGTATTCCGTGTATCCGTGTGTGTGTGTGCGTTTGAGCTGGTGTTGTGAATTTCCCAGGGACGGAAAAACGGCCCCAAAGTGTGTTTCCGTGCGTGTCACGAGTCTTCTTGTCATCGCTTTACTGTTGTTTTTGTGAGAAGTAATACCGAGAAAACAAAATCCTCATCTAAAGAAGATAGGTAGCAGGTGAGCAAGACGACTCCGGACGACGGACTGGTTGTCATATCGAGAACAACAGTTATCTTTTCATTTCGCGTCGGAAAAAAAATGAAGAGGCTTTGCCGTTTTCACACACGCAGCGCAAGTGGCACACACCGATGGCAGTGTGAAATTGTCGGATGTGTGTGCACGGTGCAACTTCACGATCGATGCAGTTTGGTTACTGTCAAACGATGCAATCCACGGCTCGCTACGATTCGTGAGATACGGAGACAAAACGACATCTTGTGAACGACCTCGTCTCGGTCGAGGCTCGAATCAGCTGGATGACCCCAAATCCCAGTCGTTCGCCGTTCAGTGCGTGTACTTTGTGTGTTTCTGTATGCAATCACAGCACGGTACAAAACAAATGAGGATTTGCATTTTATGGGCGAAACGTTTTGTTCCAAAATCGTTCCAAATCGAAAAGGTGAACTTTGTGTAAGCAGCGAGTGTGTGGTGTTGTGCATGTGTGTGCACCACAGTTTCGCTACAATCTCTTACGCACACAGAGGCGCGCGCGCTCTCGTTCGTCGTAACACACACACACACATTGGCGTGTGGTTGCGTCGTCTCACTGACGTTCGTTCACTGCCGGTGCGTGTGTGCATTGGAGTGTTTTCTGTGGTGTTGGTGTGTGTGCGTGAACATGTTGAAGATGTGTGGGTGAGATTGCTTTGGATGTGATTTTTTGTCGTTGCTCTCCCTAGAAACCATCTCCGGTAGCTAGAACGAGAGAAAGCAAAACTAGCAGGCGCATGAAAGAGCGAGACAGAGCACAAACTGGAAATCGCTTCTTGAGATTCATCTTGCTGCAGTTTTCTTCCATCCAATCTTTCTGGCTGTGGGCTTCTGGTAAAAGTGGGATTGTTGTTTTTCTTTCGGGCCGCATCCGCCGTCCCCACTGGTCACCCGTACTCTTTCCTTCCCGCTCTCTCACTTGACCATATTTGCCTCGCTTCACTAACACCTCTACCTCGGTCGAGGGGTATTATGTGGGGGGGAGGGACCCTTTTGGTTTGAGATTGCATCGTGCCGCCATGCGGCTTGAAGATTTGTTTATAAACGTTTTCTATCCTTTTTGCTGCTGCTGCTCGTGTTGGAAGGCGTGCAGGGAAAAGGCGAAGAAAATCAACACTGCACCCGAGAGAGAGAGAATGCACCGTTGTTTAGTGACTGCATAAGGCCCATCGAACCTTCAAGTTTACCCAAGATATATGTGTGTGTGTGCTACAGAAAAAACGACGAATGAAGTAAATATTTTTTACGAGAAAATATAAACCAACCGCCAAAGATGGACTGTGGAAAAATGTGTGTATGAGAAAACGGATATTTGTTTTTCGAGCCCTTTTTCTCGGAAGAAAGAAGGGGTTTTTTCCTTCATAAAAAGCACATTTAATATTTTGTTACTAATTTATTCCCTTTCCTTTCCGCTTCTGTTATAGCCATCACCGGTTAGAAAGACGAATTGCATAGGAACCGCAGCATCACGATGCAATTTTATCCCACCGTGTGGTGAAGAAGCCATTTTCCACCCGTGTTCCGTACCGGAGGCGGGGAACGTGGATTGACCAGACTTACCCAAACGTTGATTTTCTTGCCGAGGGGCCACGGCGCGAGACAGAGCAAAATAATAGTAAGAACCGTCGAGGCAACGGAATCAACGAGTGAACGGAAAGAAAGTCAAAGCCTACTACTCCAACCAACACTGGTTTTCTGCTGCTGGATCCCCGGAATCCCGGTGGAGGAGAAGAAGGCCCAACGGCACCGAGCAGAAGGAAGTGAACGGAAGGAAGAGAAAAGGAAACGAGAAGAAGATCTCACTGGAGAAAAAAGGGCAGCGTAGGCCCCACCGAAGGAAGGAAGCGAAAGGAGAAGAAAAAAACGCCGAAAGAAAGGCCACAACACAACCAGCAAAACGACGTCCAAACGTCGTCGAGATCAAAGAAAGCCATCTCTCCTGCTGTCCCTACACAGTCTGGTTGGTTGTGTGCGCGAGTGTGTGTTTCTATCCGCGTGTTTGTGTGTGTGTGTGTGTATGTGTGCATAATATGTGCTGTTGGCTGCTGTAAAGCCTGCTGTGGCCCGTTGAGTCGTTCAAAACCGGTGTCTTGCGCGAAAAGGGCACACTCGAAGCGAAAGCCACACAACCCATAGGTGAAAGAAAACCGGCAGGTTAAAGAGGTTAAAAAAACGGCGCGGAAAAGTGTGAAGGGGAATGGGAGTCGCCTATATGTGGTAGCGACGTGTGTGTGCCCTAAAAGTGTCGTCTGATGTGGAAAAGTGTGGTGGTGGGAAAGGAAAGAAAATTGTATGAAACGCCCCCCGTATGTGTGTGTGTGTGCAAAGTGTGAAAATTGCATTCTATCCAAGTAAACCGGGGAAAAAGAGCTCGGTGCTGGAAAAGCTTTCTGGCAGTGCTTGTGTTGTGTGTGTGTGTGTAAAATTGTGTAGGTTTTTTGCCAAATTTTGCCTCTTTTTGCGTTGGCCAACCTCGATCATGTAGAGCCGCAAAGAGGAAAAGCGAAAATTAAGCATCCAGAAATTTCATTTCGTTTATTTTTTATTTTTTTGCTTGTCCGTGTGTGTGTCTAGGTTTGTGTGCGCGTGTATGTGAATCTCTGCCGCCAGTGAGTGAGAATTTTCCACGCAATGTGGCGATCGTTTTATTTTTATTTCACTGCCCGACCGACCGTCGTACGGCAGACGGTGACCGTGAAGTAGTGGCGGTTTCAATTGACGTGAAAGAAAATCTCAGCAAATCTAGCCACCTCTAACCCTCGCTCCGTCACGCAAAGCGGATAACCGATCGGAAGGGAGAAGGGAGGAGCGCGGCAGGAGAGGCTCACGATCAAGCAATCCTCTCGCCCTCTCAACGATCCGCGATCACCGGGCGAACGATCGACGGCCTGTTTCGCGACTGTTGATGGTGGTGGTGTCCCAGTGAGAAAACTACAGATATTCACCTCCATCAGCTCCTTCACATTACAAGGGAAACCCACCCACTCAGGCTCAGCAGTGGATCGGTGGTGCTGTTGTGCTGCTGTCCGCAAGATGGCGGCCACTAACCGGGCGCGGCCACAGCCCCGCGCCAACATATCCTTCTTCTCGAAGATCCAGGGCAAGATAAGCGATGCGTGCGCCCAGCAGAAATTTCTCACCGACAAGAAAACGCTCGAAAAGACGTGGAAGCTGATGGACAAGGTGGTGAAGCTGTGCCAGCAGTCGAAGATGAACCTCAAGAACAGCCCCCCGTTCATACTGGACATCCTGCCGGACACGTACCAGCGGTTGCATCTGATCTACTCCAAGTACGAGGATCAGATGCATCTGCTTCACTCGAACGAGCACTACAACATCTTCATCAACAACCTGATGCGCAAGTGCAAGCAGGCGATCAAACTGTTCAAGGAGGGCAAGGAGAAGATGTTCGACGAGAATTCACACTACCGGCGGAACCTGACGAAGCTGAGTTTGGTGTTTTCGCACATGCTGTCCGAGCTGAAGGCCATCTTCCCGAACGGGTTGTTTGCGGGCGATCAGTTCCGCATCACGAAGGCGGATGCGGCCGAGTTTTGGAAGACGCGTTTCGGCAACAGGTAGGTGTTACTTCCTTACACTAATTGTTGGTTGTAAAAAGATTTGTTTAAGATAAGAGATAGCATTGGACAATGGGTTACATTAAGCTGTAAGATTATAAGCAACTTGCAGGGAACTCGATTAGAACAGGACGATACCTGTACTTTACAGAACATTCATGGTCTCAGTACTCACAAAAGCCTCAGAAACATGGAACATCGACGAAACACGGATAGTCCAGCGAAAGATGCTCAGAAGGATTTTAGGCCCCGCATATGTTGAAGAACTACGGGAGATTTGGCACAACGATTAAAATCTAGATAGACCACAATGACCTAAATATTGTGAAGCATATTTAATTTGTCATACTGACCATTTCTTGAGAATTACTCCAGACAATACAGTCGCTAAAGTCCCAGTCCCCAAGACGTTGTCTCTAAGTTCGTCATAAAGACCGAGAGAATTTATTGGAAGAAATTGACACTTGATTCTGAACGCAACAATTGCAATGCCTCATAAGAAGAAGAGAGCACTTTCATAGCTTCCTGACAATATTCTCCAAAAATGTTCTCTTAGTCAAGCTTGTTAGGATGACGGTCACTGAAGGTAAAGCATGAGCTGATCATGACGCAAATCTAGAGAATCCTCGATGTCCTTATCAGCTTTAAGCATGAAAATTATGAGTAGCAGCAAAAATTTCTTAGCAACTTGTATTTTGCATTCTGAAGCATTTTGCACTGTTCCTAGTAACACTACAACACTGTAAACCATTTCCTTTTCCCGAGAATCCATTTTATAAATGATTCAGAAATAGTTTCAATGGCATAGAATCGATTTTGATTCGTCATTTCACACCAAGGAATGCTGTGTGTGCAGGCTCGGTTCTCACGCTTCACTTCGCCCGGCTTCGTAGAACTACTTTGCGCTCTTTGCCAACCGGCACATTTTAAGTGCTCCTCAATCCCATCCCATCTCAGTCATGCCCAGGCCCTCGTCCAAACACCACACTTTCTACCGTTGTTTGGTGGTTAGCTTTGCAACCGAAGCGAAACGTTTCTTCGGAAACGGTCGGTCGGTTTCCGTGTGGACCGTTTACTTCTGCCGGCTGTTTGACGTCGATTTGCAAGCGAAGCGTTTGATGTTTTCCGATTTTGGCAGCACGGACCTGCAGAAGAAGGCCGTGTCCCCCTCCGAAAAACCCCGTTGACACCGGAAGCTGACGGAAGCAGTGTCGCGTTGTGCCTGCCCGCACTGTTTGCAACAAAGACTGTGTGCCCCATTCATCAACGGTTGCTAATTTTGGGCTGTCAGTTTCAATCAAAAAGAGTGACCCCGGAGAGGGTTGCGGGTGGGGGTGGAGAGTCTTCGGAGGAGGCCTGCATCGTTTAATTTTCCCGACATGTTCGTTGCCTTTTTTATCTCTCTGGGTGTGCTTCTACCGTTGATTGGTGAATTTTGAATAGAAAGTAAAGCAGGTTCAAATCAAATGAACGATGACTCTACTCGAGCCCAGTGCTGCGGGCCTAAACGTGCGCGGGTTGGTAAGGTATCTAAACGCCCCATTGCTAAGAAATAAACCAGGAGATGACCACCGTAGGAGGGCTTTCGACTGTGTTTAAAGGGCTGGAAGGCAGAAGAAGGGATAGCTGAAGGAGGCAGGAGGACGACCCCCATTATCAAAACCCCAAAATAGAATTGTTCGTGGCGGCGATACGTGGGCTTTCTGCAGTTCGTTTCGAGATGTAGCGGACATATCTTGCCCAGACGCCTACGGTGTAGGCCGAACAGATTGAATACAGATGGCAACGCACGCAGGCGGTGGCTGATTGATGGAATGGCTTTAAACAATTATCAGCAGGTGTTTATTCGCCGAAGCTCGTCTTTAGCTTTCTTCGGCGGGTAAATTATGACTCCTTAAGCTGTGACTTTAATGCGATGTTTTGTCGACAAACTCCAACGGATTTCTCTGCTGCGGATATCTGTACACGGTGAGACTAACATGGTTGCCCATGTCAAAGGTTAACGAGCAGTAAATCGATTATTCTCTGGACACCTTCACGTTCATCAGTACCGCGCTCCTAAACGTGGTTCCTAACCCGCTTCAATTGCTTTCCACTTCGGCTAGAAGAGAGCTTTAAACGATACAAGATTAATAGTAAAAGCATCGCCCCAACCTCACCCATCCTGCTGCTGCAGATGATGGTACAAAGTGAACACACTTTTACAGTTTTTCATCATAGTTGACCTGACCCCACCGTGCCGCGTGAACACACGAAAATGGGTACACTTCACACCTCGCGAGCCGTCTCGCTACGTTAAAGTTCACTTCTGTTTCGGGTTCCCTCTCCCAAGTAAGCGGGTGGGTGGCGTAATCGTTCAAGCAAATGTGGCCGCCAGCGCCTCGAAGCACCGACCACAGCAATAGAGCCCCTAAGCGTTTCCAATTAATTACACATCCATCACTTTGAGCACTACTTGCGCCATCGAGCTTTCCGCCGACAGCTCTGCCAAACAACTGCTGCTGCACTCTTTCTGCACCGAACGCCTTTCGATGTTCGGGGCTTCCTTTTTGACTCGCCGATGCCGCTGAGCCGGGGCGATCTTGTGTGAACAACGCGCCGCCCTTTGAGGCAGCAGCAGTAAAGAGTATAGCCTCTGCCAAAGGCAAACATAATCGATTTATTTCATTAAATGTGGTTGTTTTTGTATAACAAACTGCAACAGCGGGTGTCAGCTGGATAATGTTTGGTTTGAGGAAAGAAAATTTCAATTTGACACACATTTTGCAGCTGCTTTGCTTTGGAGGCGCTCAGGTGGAGTTGAGTTTGTGGTCGCCAATATAATTTGAGGTGTGTCTGAATTTATTTATTTCAATTTAACAACGAACCAAAAAATCGTTTATAGGTTTTTTGTTGCGTTTTGTACAATTAATGAAAATTATTATGAATGAGTGAGTTTCAGTGGTGAAGGTCATTAAATAGGTGCGTTGCTACAATACGACGCCTCCAAAATCTTTGAGAACTTGAAAATTCATGTCACAAATGAATGCGATAATTTGCATTTTGACATAATAGATAACAGCTTTCAGCAGGATTAAATGCGAATATTTACGGTAAAGACATTTTAATCTCATAATCGCAATATTTTTATCCTCTCATAACGTAACTTTGCTTAAGTCTACGGTATCATTTGTAAGGTCGTTTCTGTAAGGAAACTGACCTATATGTCTCCCATTGATTCACTGACATTTTGAAGGCAATAAAAGAAGCTAGACCAGGGGTTTCGGATATAGTTCTCAGACAACGACTGGCAGTAGTCCGTTCTCCACATGGAGCCTGTACTGTTTGAACTCCAACAATCTTTGGCCGACTACTACAAGTTTTCGATTAGCCATCTTTGGATCCTATTTTATGTGTGCAATATGATTCTCAACCTTGTGGTAGGAAAGCGCCACAAAAGCTGGCCCAGGAAATAATTCAAATTCATCATCCACGAATTGGGTATCATAGACGATGATCTGATCTTTGTATTATTGGGATCAGAAAAAACTTTGTCTGCTATCTATGTATGAATGTACTCCATATATCCTTGTATATGACAAGGTAGTCGAAAAGGTAATCCTTAGTCTGATACACCGCTCCACACTTCAACTCCAATGTATAAATCGTAACACCAAGATACAATGCCACGCAAGTGATCATATGTGTTGTAGGTTATAAGTTGTATTTAACGTTAGGTTCTATGCTGTCTTCAGTTAGAAAATTAGAAATCTATAGAAATAGGAGCAAAATAGCAGAACAGGCTAAGCATCTTGACAGAAAAATGGTACCCAAACCTATCACAAAACTGTGACATTTAAAAAATACATACGTACTATAGATAGACTTGTGATAGACTTCCTGGAATATTTCAACCGCCCAATATCAAAACTGGCAAACAAGCAGTAATTTACAATTAAAACACAATTCAAATTAGTTACTATACATATCCTTCTGCAAATCGTGAATTGGACAGCTTATTCCATGTGTCCTCCGAATATCGTTAATTATCATACAAGCTACATCAACTTTAACTCATCGATAACAACGCTGAGGTAGAGTTCAAGAAATTTATAGCCTCCATTTTTCCCCCTTTACAAGCTTACAACTTTACAAGGCACAGTGTCAGCTGTAGTAGCAGCAGGTGAAGCAAACCATCCTGTGCCAAGGTTACCTTAGGCAGCGTTCTCCTTATGCTGGTGGTGGTGGACGGTAGATTTCGATCGTAGCCACAAAACTCGATCAAAACTTGACTCACCCCACCATCAACGGACACGACAGCTCCAAACGATGATCGCGGTTTGCATTTGAAAACGCCGCGCCATGTTCAAGGTGTGCAAAAAATGGGGGGTGGGACACTGCTGCCTCTTGAAAAGGTGTTGCATTTGACACAAATGTCCATCGTGCAGAGAGGGGGGCCCATCACACAGAAAAAGCGGATGGTTCACCTCTGTACGGCGATCTTCGCCAAAAGATACGCGCCACGCAAATGGTACCCATAAAACATTTAATATTCGCCCCCGTCAACGCAATAGCTGTAAAGCGGCCAGCAACGTCACAGTTGCACGATCACCGCAAGTTGAACTTCATGTGGGGAGGGCAAAGTCTTGCGTCGCGTCGTCATGTCACTTGTTTTTCTTGGTTGTTGTTGGCTGATGAGAATGCTTTATGTTTTGCGTCTTGAAAAATTGCTGTTTTTGGCTTGAAGTGTAAATATTTATTAACTTTTAAATTTGTCCCTACTTCATTGTTGCGCTTATTACGCATTAATTTGGATGGATACGCAGCAATGCTTCCTATTTCCCAAACGGAAACGCGGAGGGAGGTTGAAAAAAATTATCAAATTAATTTACATAACGGCTAGCAGAAGCAAACCGCAAAAATGCATTTAAACCTCCAAGAACAAGGTGCGATTCTTGTCACCGTGCAACATGTTTATTGTTTTGCGCACCGCAACTTCAAACGGGGTATCCGCAAAGCTGCACAAATTCGTTAGCTCGGTCAGCCAAAAAAGACGATACCATCAACAAACTCCCGTTGGGTTGCTAATTCTAACCACAGCCAAACGCGTCACAAAAATTGAAGTGTAAAATAAAGTAGAAACGATCGTGGGCTAATTACAATTCTGCAACCGCACCGGGCAAAGACTGTGGCCGCCAGTTTAGGCCACTGCCAAATATGCAGACACATGGCCACCGGATCCGGTGCCTCTCCCCATCCATCCACCGGTCGCGAGCAGGATGTCCCACATGCATGTAGTTAGTTGTTTTATTGCAAATTTATGTTTCGCTGTCGAGGGTCGATTATTCGCATCTTTTTTTTTCTTTCTCTTGCTGTCCTTTTGTGCATTTCTCTTTCTCTCCATTTCCGGGCTTGTGCAGGCCGGGGGTTTTCGCGGCTATCTTTCGCGCCTTGTAACTCTCTTCCACCGGGAGGGCCGAATTGCATGCACGAATAAGGGTTGACTGACAAATGGCAAACGGGAGATTGGACAGCTGTTCTGAATTTTTCTTGCTTGGTTGTATTTTCGTGTCTCTTTTTGGATTGGTTGCCGGATGGTTTGAACTTCAAAAGCTCAACTTTAAAATAATCTTGATAAAAATTTTCATGTGTTGCCTAATCTTACTTTATTATCGGGAGACCTATACATTATGTTAACGCAGCTAGAATTTAAGTGTAAAATGGTCGATTTTAATTTAATTAAGGGATATTTAAAATAATTTTTAAGCGTATAACGATTCTTGCATTAATAAAAAAAAATTGAAGCTGGTAGTTAAAATTTTCTTTTTTTATTCTCAATGACAATAAGCAATAGAGGTAGGCTTTTATACTACAACTTTAGAGTCTACAAACTTTTTAATGTCAGTCAGGCCACACAGTTTCATAATATCTCAGTTGTGGCCTTCTCGTCTGGTTGTAAAATATGTTGAATATGACTTGTTGCCCTAATGCCAGGCTCAACATAATGTCACTTTTTCATACTGTCTTTAGCTTTTTACACCAATTTGTAGAATATTATTTTTGGGTTTTACATTTAAATTAATGTCAGCAAATTGAGAAGATTTCTGCTGGTTACAGTCAAAAATTTTAGCATAGGTATTGAATTTTTTTCAGTGTAAGTTGCTATGTGACGAACTCGTCTGTTGATATCTCTTGAAATGTCCCACAATCCTGTTTGAATCCAGAATCATTTCAACTGTTCAACCTTCGGTAAGATGGCCTAGTGATAGAGGACCACCTGTCTTTAACGATCGAACATCTAATCCCACGAGAGACAGTTAAACGGTGGCAAGGACTTAGACTTCAGGTCTTCGAGAACTCGAAAGGTCTCGGCCAGCCATTTTTGGTTGCCTGTGACTTGATTTATCCGTAGCTGGATAGCCAGTCTTGCGTACAATCAATGTCAAGGTAGCTAGAAACGGCAGACCTCTGGAGGTCGCAGTGCATGATGTCTCGCAGGCCGTTGGACCAAGGAGAGTGTTGACTATTGTATAATAACAGTGAAATATTATGACACACATCTTCCAAGGATTACAGAATTCCAACAGCACTGGCATTCCAAGGACTTCAGATACTGTCTCTCTTAAAAATAAACGACTAAGTTGCTGATTAAAATTAGCTATGAGGTCTCTACGCCGCCGGGACGACCCGGTGGTAAATATGGCAGCGATCTTCACACGGCAGGATCGGGCCATCTGGGCCGTTCCCCCATAGTGAGGACTGACTATCCAACTATGCGGTATCGATAAGTCTAGTAATGGCATATGATATAGAACATATCATTATAAAATCTATCATTCAAAACCAATATTTATACCCATTTCAATTTCAATTAAATTGTTACCTAGTTTTTGACCAATTTAAAATGACTGTGTGGACGAATCGATTAGTATTAAATTCTTTGTGTCGAAACAATTTGCAGCACCATTTGTGCTGGCCTTTCACAAATGCTTTTGACAGTTTCCGTGATTGAAATACGAAAAAGGGAGGTAGAGAGAAAGCTCCGCTTAATCTCTAATTAATTAATCTCAAAAATTCTATCCATCCTGTTTCCCATTTTACCGTCAATCGATGAAATTTCCCCCCAACTACAGCCGATTCCATTTTATTTTATTTGCTTGGAGAATGTTCTTCCTGCTAACCCCGGAACTCGATTTCGCTACCGGTTCCAGGCATAGGGCACAAAAAGCGAAACCACCGAATGACATAATAATGATTAATGAACATTGACGTACAATTTATTTCCACCCCACCGTTTCTTTACTGTACGTATATTCAGTCATTCGAAACGGATTTGCAAGCCGTTTTTTTGCCGAAATTGGTATTTTAGCAAAAAAATTGTTCCTATGTCTGTGCAAAACAGTAACAATTCTGCCACAATTTGTGTGACATTTCAGGATAAATATTGTCTCCAATCTACAATTGTCATACAATTCCCACGCCTTTTTCACCCCTTTTTTTTGCCCTCTAATTTTACTTCCAACCCTGGGAAGGATGGCAGCTAATTTTGGGTCTCAATTCATTTTCGGAAGGCATAAATAGTCACATCGTTGGGATAAACCGAAGAGGAAGCGATATTATTATACGGCCACTGTTCTTTTTCCAGCGCCGCTCTCGCTTAGAGTAATTTAAAATGCATTTTATTTTGTCCCGCTTTTGGTTAGCTCGATTTGCGTTTATCGGGTTCGTATTTTTCACGTTCGATTACGGATCGGTATTACCCGGGAACCATCGAGCGAGAGCGCTCTCCACGGGTGGGGACAAACGTTTGAAGGCAGAATTTTTCCTCAACATTTTTCATCGGTTTTTTCTTCTCCTTTTCTGTTGCTGTGCGGGATTTCTATTTTCAACCGCTGAAGCGGAACGATCGAATCGGTGTGTGCGAGCGATCATTGATTATGGTTCAATACCACCCTCTCCAACCCACTCTGTCCCACACCCTCCAGCGGGCGATGAAAGGGCCAGGCGGGCAGATCAGAAAAGTTTAGAATTAAATTGATTTTCATCCGGCTCCGGGTGCTGCTGGGCCGCCGGGGCCACCTTCGCATCGATCGAAGATGGAACGAAGCAAACGGAAAACAAAAACCGGTACCGGGCAGCAGGATCTTTACTTTTGGTCGCTTTCTTTTTTCCATCGTTCGCCCATCACCTCCCGGTTGGAAGGCGTAATGCTTGACCGCGCGCCAGTTTTCTTCCCCCGGAAGATGCAATGGTTTTCTCGTGCTGCTAGCGCAACTTTCCCTTTACATTGTTCTATTTCGCTGTGCTGGTAGCACGAGGACACCCGGGTGCGACATTGTAGTATTGGTCCTGGTGGGTTTTTTTAAGTTGGCTAAGCGATATCTAAAACGGAAACTTCATCGTTAAGCTTCCGATGTACACACCCCCCATCTGAACGTAGCGTAGTCCAGAGGCCCGAAGCCCTAAAGGCCCTTACGATAGGGCATGTGCTAAAGGCGGCGACCAGAGACTGTAATAAAAATTGAAATCGAAATTTGATTACCATCATCGTTCAGATTTCCTTCCTTTTTTTGTAGGGGTTCGTCGATTCCTTCCGAATACGTCAGGTTCGTTTTCCCTGGATAGCCTCCGGGACAAATGGTTGGAAAATGTTTTCGAAATAAGCTGTCAAATTCTATTTTGCTCGCAGTGTTTTTGTTTTCTTTTTTTCCTTTCCTGGTCCCCTATTGGAGCTAGATGAAACTTATCTCCACAAATCTTATTCAAACCAATTTTGATAGTATTATTTGTCACAACACTGGGGAAGAGGAGGACCCGTTGGATGCCCTTTGGAAGTTAAGTTTTTTTCTTCCTGTCCCTGCCTGCCCGATATGTAATGGTCTTAACTATGTCTTACAATCAAATTACGTTTTCCTCTAACGCTACCGGGCTTGTCTTACGCAAAAGGGCGAACTGACATACTCTTTTTCCTCTTTGTTTTCGCATCCACACGGTCACCAACCACCCTGGAGTTGTTGTTGGTTGGAAACGTCATATCCGGCGGATGCAATCACGGTAAGCAAACATTACCACCGGACCTCCCTTGTTTTTTTTTGTAAACTGTTAACAAACTGGACCTTTCGCTCCGGTTCCCCCTTTTTGCTACTGATAAGGCGGGCCCTTAAGGGCATCGATGTTATTAGATGTTGATTTCTTTCCACGGTTGCGGCGTTCGGAAGGCTGAGGGAAGAAAACAGATTATGAGGAAATGACCTCCTTCTCGGGAGTTCAGAAGAAAACACTAGAAGAGGGGACCAGAGAAACAGGTTGGGCTGCAAGCTCTGGTGGACATAAGTTCATGTTCTGCTTTCCACTCAATCATATATCTAAACACATATTGGGAAGGTGATTTGTGGATTGTAAAAGCAAAAGCAAAAAATGGCAGAAAAATGCGGACTTCTATCTCAGCAATAACGCACGATGGTACAATGGAGAACATAATGTTAATATTTTTTTCTTTGTCTTTACTAAATTCACCTAAAGTTTATAAATATTTAAAAACGGGTTTTTATCAAGAAAATGCTTGTTTTCTTTTAGGTTCAATATTAAATTGAAGTCTAAAATCTTTTAGATCAATATTTTTGGTGTGCTAGTTGCTACTATTGATTGTCTTATCTGCATCTTGGATTTGTACAGACTCAATAATAGCTGTGCATTGATGGCATGGGCATTATTGGCTTGATAAATGCTAATATACGCCGAAAGAGCGATTTGTTTAGCAGAGAGCAGAATAATACAGTTTTAGTCCAAGTACCCTCATAGTCTCTGAGACATGGACTCTGTTGATTCTTTTGATTCTTAGTCTCTTTAGAGAGAAGGATGCTTAGAAGACCCTGTAGATGTGGAAGGATAATAAAAGCATGGGTAAAATGAAAAGGTCTTGATTTTACTATAGAGCAGTGAATTTTACTGGCCAGCCTTTTGCAGAAAAGTAATATCAAATTTGCACCAAATTTGACGTTTTTTTAATGCATCAATATGAACAGAAAAGTCCTACTTAGCCTATAATGACTTGGATTGAAGGCCTTAGATACGTCCGGCAGAATAGTCGGGATATAGAATGGACAGATGTTGCCATTAGCAATATCAAGCACTTCTGCATCAGGCCAACACTGTGAACTGGTGGTATCGCGTGATACGTTAATAGTAAGCTCGGTGTACCAGAACCAGGAGATGGGAGCTTTTAAACTGCCAGCTTAATATGGATGAATCGAAGACAGTACTGATGCGACAGGTTTGTTAACAGCAATGTCAGGAAGACTTCAATACTTTGATATAACGTCTAGCTTTTCATTTATCCTGAAATTATTTCAAATTCTCCATTTGCTGTTATCAAAATCATTTGATGTCCAAAGCTCCGCAATATACAAACGACATTATTATGCCATCGATACCAAAAATAAATCAAAAATGAAACGTCCAACCCATTGACTTACCGCTGTACCACTGTGCAACCGCTACCACTCTGCCATCTGCAAACGAAGTAGAGAGAAATATCCCGATAACATGTTTGACAACATTCCAACCATTGAACCGGTGATTTCATTGACGGGTGCATTTTTTCGACAAACCGTGGCTGCGCAGATCGATTTTTCCTTCTTATTTTCCGCCTTTGTTGTGAAGCCCGGGTTCGACACCGGCAATACGAGAAAAAACCTATCAGAACCGTGTAAAATGACACTTTTCTTTTGCTGACAATCTGTTTCACTTATCGATTGACTTTTTTCTATGAGTCACTTGTTGCAATACTGCAATAAGAATCTACCTCCCCTACAGTCAGTGTGCGATATGAGAATTGCTAACCCAACATTAAGCATCACATGAATGAGGCTAAAGCTGTGAACGTAGACACTTTTTTGCGGGCTGTATGTTTGTGCTGAAAATATAATCGCCGAGGTTAATCGATCCTTTGAAAAGTGTCCACACACACGACGCGAGGATTGTTGTGCTTCGATATGAATATTTGTTGCTGAAGTTGAGGGTTCATCTTATGCGGAGGATATGCTTCACATACTCTCGCTTCACTCGCTCCTGGCTGCGATTTGAATGATTTGAATATTTTCCTTTGTCATCCGGCGATGATGATGTTGGGGTCGCTTAATTCTGGAGATTATTTTCATTCAAATGAATATTGATTATTCATACGTGATGCAAAAAAGCACCACGCTTACCTTATTGCCGTTCCGTATGCCTTCTCCTACTCTTCTTGTAATTTCTTCAACAAACGCGATACATTTTCATCAACAATACCTGTCCCAAACGTTCCACGGATCCCCATTCCGGGCACACGTGTCGTGAGGTGATTTTTATCTCGCACAGCCAAAAAAAAAACACTTGTGACAAAAATCATAAGCGCGTCCTTGTTACACGCAAAATGCTGTCGCGTACCTTCCAAACGCTTCCCCCAACGATGCTTTTCTTCTGGAAAAATGCGATATTACAAGCAATTTTTTATCCCGCTGCTGCTCCCCGAGGCAGTATCTTCCTTTTTTTCCATTTTCGCCTCTGTGAAATACATTCCAATTTTGGTGCATGAAGAAAATCGCGCTTCCATTCGCTGCTGGCTGGCTGGCTGGTGTAAATGATATTGTCACTTCAGCCATTTTCGTCGACGTCGTTGCGGAAGGACATTAGGTTTGTTCGTTTCTTTTTGATCTCTGTAGCTCTCCCCTAGCTTAGCAGCAGCAACAACCAAAGATGGAACAGTTTGTCATAAATTATAAATAAATTGATTTGCAACGAAATCACAAAAGGTACAAGTAGTGCCTGGGAGAATTCGGTGGTGGTAAGGAGACAAATTGATCAAAGCACGTAAACGCATCAGATGTTACCATTCCGAGCACCGTGTTTTCCGGGTTTTGTTTATCTTCTGCTTCTTATGAATATATTTTTAGTAACAAGCGAGAGGTCGCGAACAGGGAAAAATCTGCTGGAAAATGGATAGCGAGTGGTTCTTTCATATCTCAATGACATTACGCGAAATGAATTGAAACGGCTGTCAGTGATGTCTTTATTGTTACATTACGTGCTTTGATCTCATTGTCCAAGCCCGGGAGAGTAATTGAAATACATTTCTTATAATTTCAAAATTACTAGACTTCAATTCTTGTTGGTTTTGAGTCAAAAATAGCTAATTGTTTTGACAAAAAAGCTCTTAATTTATTTTTCTTCTTCTTCTTCTTCTGTGGCACTACAACCTCGAGAGGTCTCGGCCTGCCATTTCTGGCTTTCTGTGACTTAATTTTACCCGTAGAAAAGTAGTCAGCCTTTCGTACGGGGAGGCGGTCTGGATGGGATTTGAACCCCGGCCCTGCCGTGTGAAGACCGGCGCCGCTGTCGCCTCGGCCACCGGACCCCGGGTTTTTTCTACTACCTTAAAATAAGGGTTTGTACACAAAATCAATCAAGTCAATCTGAGGACAAGCTGGGACGGTAGAGACTGTAGATTGAAAATGTATGACTTTCTTGTTGGTTAATGTCGAATTCACGACTTCTTTTATAATCTGCCAGACAACAGAAATATCTCTCTTTGCTTTTACAATCACACCATTCCTGCCATTCTTGTGAATATCGTCTTCTCCAAATGGGGAAAAGTTTTCTCTGGACCATCATTAAGGCCCACCCCAACACCAAATATTGGCTCCCCATTCTAGGCACGTGTAGCAACAGCAAAATTGAGGCTCCTATTTCACCGCTTGACAGGTTTCCTGCTGCCGCCCTGGCACTTAAACGGTCGCGAGTTCAAGTGCCTCCCGAGTGCCAACCGACAAGAGAAGCCCCGGTTCCAGGCCCCCAGGCTTTTCGTTGTGAATAGGGTCTGACCTTAACAGCAGCGGTGGGACATTTCTTCCCGTGACGAGTGAGAGAAAAACTTTCCACGAAAACTGCCAACATTAGCAACCACGGCCCGGGTTCGTTAATCTAATAAGCCATCAAACCATCGAATTGTTCCATGCCGTCCCATAAACTGGTTTTCCCTTTGCACCACCTAGCGCACCTGTGTGCGAAAAACAATCGGCATGGAAATGTGGTTTTTCAACTCGATGTACGCAGGAAAAACAATACCCATAACCAAAGTGTTATTGCTCTGGATCCGGCCATCGGTTGATAGTGGCAAAAGCGGTCAACGACAATAATACGCGTGGTGAGAACCGGGAAGCAAAACTTTCGACCGTGGAAACACGAGAGCTTTTCCGTTCGGCGAACAACAAGCGACGGTTTGTCTTTTTGGAGGGAGAACGTTTGGCTTCATCTCTTAAGTTGTGTGTCACACGGTAAATACGATGTGGATCCTTGTCTAATGCTTCGAGAGGTCGCTCCGGGTTACGTACTAACAACGTTCTAGAGTTTCGCTCGGTCGCATGAAGCTTTCGCGTACAGTTTCGTTGATTGTTGTAGAGACGCGAAGGGAGTTGGCAGTTGCTGCAGAGACCCTGCTAGGGAAATAGTTTGTCCTTAGGAACATTAAATAGAAATAGTTGTTATAGTGAACTTTCGGACGAGTTAAGGTCATCACCAAATTTTGAGTTTGTAACAGATAAAATTGAAGTACATGATACTTTAAATACTGACGTCTTCAGGAGTAAAAGCACGGAGAGATGCTAGTGTGTGAATCGATAAAGGATAATTCCAAACGAATCTTTACTGGATATTACCAAGTCCCTACATGGTCCGGGAAGACATTTTGTTGTAGTGTCATCTCTAAAGCATTTGACATATCAGCTGATTATTGTGACATAACATTTGCCGCCTTGTCATAAGAATTGCCTCATCAACAGCAACAGTCGCTGTATAAATGGTAGCTAGTGATTGCAATAATTGCTAAAGGTTTTTTGTTAACTTCTGAATCTCCTTATAAATTTTTTGATATAATCAAACCTCAAATGACTATTTTGCTAGGTTAGAATAATTCCTCTTCTCCCTTTTGCTCCTAGAACTTCTTGAGGTCTTGATCCTCCATTTCTGGATTCCCTTACTTGATTTACCATTAGTTGAATAATCAGTTCTTGGTCGGGACATTATTCCACTGATGTAATGCCGGGGGAGAATTCCATTTTGTAATAAAGCAAAACATAACCTCAAATACCCTGCCACGTACGATGCCTACGCCTAAAGTGTATTAGATAATTAAATTAATGCTAATAATTATTGCTTTGCCGTCTGCGCCACGCCTCATCTTCGCCACTCTCACCTTCCTACCGAAATGTTGTTTTTCTCTGCTCTAATAATACACACCATCAGCAGTAGACTAGTAATCTGATATATAAGCCCCCAGCCGCCGCTATGCCTACCGACAAAGCAGCATCGAAAATAGCAACAACAAGAGGTAAAAAAGCGGTAACAAATCCAACCGACATAAGCGGGGCTAGCAAACAAAATTTAAGTCAAGTGTAACAACAATGCTGAGGGCCAAACACATAACATACACGATATGCGGACGGTAAGGAAAACAGATCAACCGAGAGAGGGAGAGAGAGATAGTGATCCAAAACACACATTAGCCACAAAGCCTCTTGGCGCAAAACAATTGCGCAAACAATATTACGCACGCATTAGTGTTTTTTTTTGCTTCTAATTTTTTATTTTGCGTCGTGCGTGCGCCTTGCGTGGTAGGTATGCGTCGTAATCTAGTGTGTGAGTCGGAAAAATATGTATAAGGGAAAACTTGAATGACCGCTCAATGCAAAACTTGTTCAATGCAATGTTCTTGTGCGTCCCCTGTTGTAAAGAGCAGACGAAACGTAAAATGGTTAGCTCCATTTGTTCGTAAAGCCTATCCTATCTTTCATTTTTACGAGCCTTACTAGACAGTTACCGTCTGCTGGAATGAATGATCTCAGTGTCGGCAGCTCAAAAGCTGCACTTTAAATTGCCTGGGAGAACATGGAAAAAATCTAAATTTAATTTCCTCATTGCGCCTTGTCGGCAGCGAAAATGCGATGGAAAATTCTAAACGCTCCCACTGTTCCCCATTGCTCTGCCAGGCCAGGTTTTGTTGTACACGGCTCAACATTTTCTAAATGAAGTAATTTATGTTTACCGTGCACCTCGCTCGGTAAACGTGCGATGTAAAAGCGATTTCGTTTTAATAGCGCCTTTAATTTAATAAAGAGAAGCGCCGGACCCCTTCCCAATCCCACCATCCGCTTTTGCAACCGCTTCGTGTTCGGAACTGTGAATGTTCTCACCATCTGTTTGAACTTTGAGATGAAACGCGAGGAAGAATGTGAATGAAGAGGGAAGGAACTGGGAAGCAAAGAGTAGTAAGTTGAAGTTTTTTGTACTACAAATTGTTGGACCATATCAGACCGGAAGATGGTAACCCGGAGATGGTAGGGAAAGCCAAGGGAAACCTCGAACCCGGCAATACACATGATAAGCGGAACCCTCACCTTTCATCGGCGCCATTCTCACGGATTTATGGGAGTTTTCAGGAGAGCCTTCTTCTTCTAGGCTTCCTTCGCCATACGCTGCTGGGCAGCGTGTCAGACATGTTAAGCCGCGTACGTCTAGGCTCAAAAGTTGACCGTCATAAATTCTGGGGATTTGGTTTTTTCCCTACCCTTGCACCATTTCCCGACTCGTTGAGATGGCAAAACCATTTATCGTAGTACGGACCTAGAGCTTAGATCGTCAAACAAACGGGGCAATAACGAGCTAACAAAGCGCGCATCACCTTTACTGCGAATGTTTGTTTTGGTTGATTTATGCTTTAAATTGAATATTCCGAATTACAAAATGATGTTGGTGAGTTCCTTATTTTCCGATTTTTTGCTCACAAAATCTCCCAACAAAAGAATCTCCTCGATCTGGAATCTATTATGAGAGAGCATTATGTTCAGCTCCTCCAAACATCAAAACAACAAGCAGCTTGATAAACAGATCCTCTATTGATAGGGCTAATGTAGATTCACGTTTTTCATCGTCAGAGCGCTCCGCGCTGGGCCAGGGCTTCAAAAATCCTATAATCTGTGTCCTCGGCAGTTTTCGTTTTTTTTTTTCATTCGGAATGGATCATACACCGATCGGGAGAGGAGGAGGCTATATTTACATCTGACAAATGAGCGCCATGATGACGACTCGCGGACCGAACGCGTGCAAACCAAAATAAACTGGCCGTGTTGTCGTGACGCGATCGTGATGAGTAGCGCGGACGGACCAGTGGACCGAATCAAGAAATACCTCCCTCTAAAAGAATTGGGTCGATCTGATGAATGAAGAGAGCCAAGAACGAGTTCGGCGAGAGACGCGGCAGCAGGGTAGAAGTTGTAGAAACTGCCAGCACCACCGGAAGTGGATGCCATAAAAATGAGAAAACCATAAATTTGGAATGTCCATTCCGGAGGGCGGTCGTGTGTGGAGGTGAGGCATCAAGATTTTCTAGAGCTTCTTGTGCTCTCGGAATGGAGAAGTGCATTGATTACGAAGTCTTTTCTCGCAGCACACAACACAAGCTAGGAAGAATGCTAGAAGAAATTATTAATCGCACCACTTAATTGGAACCACTTGGCGGAGGCGTAGGAGAATGAGGAAATCCGAACGGGCGGTGAAGAAGGGATATTACGCTTCATCCTCCACCGGAACCTAGAATGTCTCGAACGATTGTGAATGAATGGGCGAAGCGCACATGAATGGCCGTTGTTGGTGGTGTGCGCGTGTGTTTATAGATAGATCCCGACCGACCCGGCCGGCCGATGTGGTCTATAGATAGATGGCGGCGACAGATGACGGATAGGCCGGCGAAGAAAGTCGAAATTCGGACCGCGAACGAAAAGGAAGCCATTTTACGAACGATTTCCAGCCGGCGCCTCGCCGTACCAAGCGAACCAGCGTGCGCGGGTGGCGCCAACGTTCAGCTACAAATTGTCAACCCCCGGCAAAGGACACGTACCACAGCGTGTAATGTCAGCAAAATAATGGCTGCTGCTTATGCGTGCCTAGTTCGTGTTTCTTTGCACCGCTGAAGCTCTCATAATGGAGCACTTTCAAATTAGGAATGTTTTCATAAACTCTTAACGGGGTGAACCATTAAATGAGCCTCTTTGTTTTCGGTGGCAACTGGTGGAGGGTCTCGAGCGTTTGCTTGAGCAGCACCCAACCTCGCCGACGTGATCAATTATGCCAGATAAATTTATGACACCATTTCGGCGCACTACGCGCGTTCCGTTGCTGAGTTCGGTTCGATCTTCCAATAAGCTTTAAATTATATTTACCCCAACAAAAATAACTCCTTCCTTTCGGACCTCCTTTGCTTGGAAATGACAGTTTCGACACCAACGCCATAAGCGTACGCTGTAACGCACAGTGGTTCAGATTAGGCCAAAGGGTGGATCATTTCGTATAAAGTTTATTTAAAAAATCAATTCTTCTAAATTTTTCGTATTTTTTAAGGACTCAATAACGATCATTAGATTCCGAGTGGGGCTTCTCTCAGGATAATGGTCTGAGATTTGTCATTTGCAGTAGCATATCTAGGATCCAGGCGTCCACAGATTTAAAATAATATGCGTTTCAAGATAATCAAATGCTTAGATTGTAGCAATCTTCAACCAATTATTGTTTAAAACATGTGGACGCTTGATTTACGATTTCTTGATTTCCAACGTAATGTCCGCCACCGGACTACCGTGCGTTCACCAGTGTCGCGCCGCACTAATCGTCATTGAAAAGTTTGTAATTGTGTTCGCAGCCTTGTCGCGGATGCTGATTGAAATGGAGTCGATTACGGCTTGCAGATTAGTGTACGGTTTTGCCGTCCGTGTCAAGGTTTGGCTGTCCCGCGGCTGGCACGAGGTTGACACAAAACGATGGTGACACGTTTGCCAGGGCCTGGAAGAGTGTGGACGGGCGAACGAGCGTCTTTAAATTGGAATTTATCTTTAGTGCGTCGATTCAGCGGCGTGTCCTCGGTGTCTGAGCTGAAGGTAGTCAAGCTTCTTTCGGTTGTGAACGCGTCCGTACCACACGGTTGGATGCCGTCGTCTCTGAGAAGCTGGAACCACCATTACCGAGGTTCCATTTTGCTTAACATCGGAAAACATGACATCCCCCTAGCAGCAGCCAGCCCGTTGCGTTTCGTGCCCCCCTTGTACCAGTTTCATACTTTGGTACGTACCGCAGAAGTTTTCGATTTCCGGTGCCTTGCAACGGTGAGAGCAGCTCGCCCGTTAGTCAGCTCCGTGCTGCTTCCGGCTTTGCTGTGTGTGGTTCATGATTAAGCAGATGTTAATCCCTCGGCTAAGCTTCGCCTGCTGTTACGGATGTAAAGTTCATCTTAGCGATGTACGCACGCCTACGGAAGCAATTCACTACTACAGAAATGAAGACAAAAGTTTAGCTTCTGCTGGTGGGTTTTTTTTTCTCTCCTGGAGATGCTTCTCCATCTTTCTTCACCGATTGAACGCCGAGTTCCGGTAGTAGTCGATTGGGTTAGGTTGGAAAAGTTTGAGGCACGTACTGGCGCAAGATCCCATAATTTGTGCGAACATAAATGAAGGTTCCACGCACACATTCATGGGTGTAAGCTCACGTGTGGAGGTTTTACGGACGTGTGTCAGATTGTTGTAGCTGTCATTATTGGCGTCGGCGTGCGGCTCACTGGAAGAACATAAGAACAAATTTCATATTTAATTTTGTTCTTCCAGGCTCTGTATGATGGCGGCTGACAAGCCAGTCAGAAGTTGATGTGTCTTTCGATAAAGATTGGAGCATTCAGATAATGATGTGCCTCAGGAACTGATGCTTATGAGTTGTCTTATGTCACCTTGTTCTTTCTTGAGACTTGGTGAAGTTCAAGTTTTTTTAAATGAGTGAGTAATGTCTCAATGTCCTCGAGATATTCAAAGTTGTATTTAAAACTATTGAAATATGCATCTCAACATTTCGTTCAGAATTGTTTGATGAACAGCTTTATACACCCGAAAGCACTCACGTGTCCTTAACAATGTGTGTTCGTCAGACGAAACGAACGATGTGTGACGTCTGACTGTTTCACCAAAACTTGAACATTGAATCATCAAACCGCATACCTGTATATCCGGACCTGACCATCGCTACTTCCCATAATTGCGCTTACTCACCTTGAAGTGATCCATTTTTGGAATCTACTCCCTAACACGGCCAAAAAGGGGGTAACCTTCTTCCCTATGCACAACACCTCAATATCCGCTTTGCACGTCGAACGGAGGAAGCCGCTCGGGGAAGTTACACGCGCCCGGGAGTAAGCTTCACTTAGGCAAAGCCGAAACAAACGCAACACCGCAATGCGTCGTCGTCGCGTCATCGAGAAATTTGCACGCGCACTCCATCAAAAGGGTGAAACACGCGGGCCCAGTCAGACCTTTTCAATCTCGTTTCCTAATAGCGCCTGGGCTTAACGCTACTTAAAACATACACGAGCCCCACGTGCCTGCCGAAGTTTGTGTATGCGAGAATGAAAAGAATACTCTTTCCTTGTGGCTGGGAGTGCCATTGTAAAATAGAAAAGCAAACCTCGCGGGTTGCTCTCGTTTCCTCCTGCTGTTGCTTATCGGGTGTTTCCCACAGGATTTCGCGAGTAAACACGGCGGCGCGCATCAGATTCCATCGCCCGGGGCGGCCGCAGGGCTAAACCGTGTGCCTGTACGCGTTCGCTTAAGTTAATTAAACTTGAATTCCACCCAACCGGGGTCAGATGCGATTGCGATTGGTGTGCGATGTGTGGATGATGTGGAAAAGGCTAGTGTGCATGATTAGTGTCAATTAGCTCAACGACCAAACAACAACCTATTCAACACCTCGACAAAACGCATCATCATGGGATACGGGTGTGTTTTTTTGTTGTTGTTGCTAGAATTCGCGGGCAATCCATATTTGTGCAGAACAAGGGATCGAAAAATGGATGACTATTAAGAAGATGACCTAATTTATGATTGTGGTTTAATTAAACTGTTTGAGTAAAAGCCTCGTTAAAGCATAAGTTTAGCAGGTTTCGGGCTTACTCGTTGAAAGAATTACTAATCCCGGTCAGTGAGAATTAACCTGGTCCTGGTAACTGTGAAGTCTATCAAAATCTTGTAGCAACTTGAATTGATTTAAATCTTGGTTGGGAAACCTACCCAGGCTAGACCCAGATCCTTTTTATTCGGGATAATGGTAGTCATGAGGGACGGCCCGGTTTGTCGATGAGACAGCGGCGCCGGTCTTCTCACGGCAGAACCTGGGTTCAATTCTCATGTGGATCGTTCCTCCATGGTGAGTAGTGAGTGAGGACTGACTTTGACTGACTATCCAACTACGCGGTTTCAATAAGTCAAGTAAGCCAGAAATGGCAGGCTTTGACCTATATAAGAGGTCCTTAGGCCAAGAAAGAAGAGAGCTAGTCCTGAATAATGTGAGTTATGGACGAAAAACCACAGGACATGGCAAACGCTTGATAGAAACAAACGTCGGGTAGAATCCTATGGATGAAAGATACGATCTTCACATCATCACCATCAAACCAATTGAATCGAGCTTCGATTATCTTTTAGCCAAGATTTATGAAAGTCCAATCGGCTAGTTCGTTTTTTATTTACCGTACTTGACAAATGAGTCATTGCAAATAATTTCTTTTCATGCACTAATCGACACACCTGGGGCGCGTATCAAAAAACAAATTCATTTTATGGCAACCCAGCAACTAACAGTGGTTGGACTTAGTCAACAAACCCGATTGACGTGGATCTTGTCCCCCTCGTCTAAAGGTCTCTACGTCAAGCCACTTTTTGATGAGGCATTTGATACATTTTGTCGCTGCTCACCTACTAGAATTACTCATCGCGTCCTCTCGCCTCGATGTTTGACCAAAGTCACTGGCAGCGTTTCTTAATCGTTGCACGGACCGTGCAACGTTAGACTCGCATCTCTCTGACAACAATGACGCACTCGACAATTGAGTTGTAGTTCCTTCGCCTTCACATTGGCGTCGTTTGACGAAGCTCTCTAACCTTTGATACTCCTTGCAAAGGAAGCAACTGTAGAATTCTCAAATTTCTTGGGCACGTTTCAAAAATCGTTAAACCGTGTTGTTGCCCTTTTTGTCGCAACAAGCGCTTGCTTGTAAAACCACCGACGTTTGTGAGGGATAGTTGAGAGCAGAAAAAATAAAATCTCCGACCAGGAATGACGCAAACCGGAGGTTGTAATTTCGCAGACCGCGATCAAAACTGCGGTGCGTGGGTCGCGTCCCTTCCACTATCTTGGTGGCAACAAAAAAAAAAAACCCGCACACACACACACACCAGCGGATAATGTTCTATTTTCATGACCAATGATGAGTGTAGGGGAGACCCCCAGTAGTCAGCCAGCCTGCCTGTTTGTGATGGCCCTGTACTACGGCAGGTACTTCGAGACCGGATCTTCCACTCTTGGTCACTGCCCCGCTCGCTCGCGTTCAACTTCCGATCTTGTGGTGCGATGACGCCGGATCGTTTTATAATACATTGTGTCAGGTTGTTTGCGCATCTGCACATGGCGCGCGGTAACCTGCAGAAGAGACGCCCGTCGTTTGCGCAACAATCTTTCGTCAGGTTGCTGGTCGTCAACAGCTGTTTCACGGTGAGCACAACAGCACAGCTTCCGGTGTTCACCGTTTTGCGCTATTTCTGTTCCCAGTTACCTCTTTATCGTTCACTTCCGCCCGGCGAATATACATCCCGCTATTTGATACGCGGCAGTGAGCCGAGCACGAACGTACGCGATTGATGATGGGCCCGGTTTTGCGCACGTGCACTGTTTATTTGACGCCTTTGCGGCGTCATTTTAAAGTGCGGCTGCATGTGGAGGCACGTCATTTCTTTATGGGTTTTTTTTTGTTATTGGTTTCGTTCCCGGACAAGCTCTGATGAAGCTCGTGGAAAGGCAGGCCACCTCACAAATAGAGATAATGTAAACCATTCACTGCGAAATTCATTCATGCGGCTGCTGCTGTCGATGATGATGATGCTGTGAGTAACCTCATCTATCACCGCTGGAAGACATTTACATGCAACCTTCCATTCATCTTCGTGCCTGCCTCTCATCGCAATAGAATCGATTATTCGATTACTGCCTTCTGTGTGTTTGTGTTTTTTTACGACCGCAACGAGTAAAACCGGGTCTCTGTTGATTGCGAGCGGGTTGCTATTGGCGTGGCAGTAAAAAAAAAACAAGATTTTATACGCAAGAGGATGTTTGTGTCTGAAAGGACTTGCTTGTTTGTACAATATTGCTTCGAAGAGCGGTTATTGCCTGCATTATTTTATGTGTTAGAATTATTTTGAAAAACGAACTCTTTCATCAATGAAAATGTCTTCAATGGTTAATACCACTCAAACTGCGCAATTTACACAACATTCTGGCTATTAAATCATCGCATTACGATACAATTACACGGTTCGGTTATCTAAAACACTTATGAGCCATTATAAAACCGAACCACGATAACAGATACTGTGTTCTGCTGTCCGTCAAACGAACCGAACCGACCGGTGGAGGCAATTTTACGGCAGCAGTTTAAATAACGTGGAACGAAAAGCGTGGAAAAGTGGACAGGTCGTGTCGTGCGGTTTGTTGGACGAAACACATCAACCAAATCGCACGAAGCTCGTAATTTGATCAATTTCATTTCAAACCCTCCCCCAAAGACCATTTCTCAAACCAACGCGCCGAACGATCGATGGTTAGTTATTATGCGCGGCAGTGTAACCTGCCAACAGCAGTTGGGTGCGACCACAAAACGGTGCTGTAATTGTAACCGTCCTGCAAGGAAAACTCCAGACAAGGCAGGATGAAAATGGATAACAGTTTCATTGAAAAAATGCTGGCGAAAGGTAGCAACAGGCTAAGCTTTTAAATAGAATTTTTGAGTAGAGATGCTGATACGAACTTAGTTTTATGTTCTGTTTTTTATGTTTTAAGTTATGGAGGTTATATAAGTTTTTCGTTTATTTTTATTTTATATATTTTTTAAATTAATTAATTTATGTTATAAAATTCATTTTCTGTGATCTATTATTTTCATGTTAATTTTCTTATTTTTTTGCTTATTTTTATATTCCTATTTTCTTTTCTATTGGCAGATTTATTTTTATTGTCCTTTCGTATTAAAGTCTTATAACTTTTTCCTTTCAAACTTATTTGCTTAGTTTAAAATCGACAGAATTATTTTTAATAATTTTTAATATAAATTATTTTTTATTATAAATTTATTTTATACTCTTAATTTTTCTACTTTGATTTGTCACTTTCTATTCTATTGTTGTAATGAATCTTATCTTTCCACATTATGTGTTTTTTTTTATTTGTTCTGTTTTTAATCCATTTGTATTTAGTTTCTCTCATTATTTTTGTTGTTCATTATTACACATCTATATTTGATTTTCTTTTTTATTGTCTTACATCAATATTCTCAAACAATAATCCTGTCTACAAATTTCTTACGTGCTAGAACTCCTTACTCATCTCCCCGATAAAACCAGACAACTTCAGTGCAGACATCGAGTTTTATGAGGCCTAGACTTATTTCGGTCATACTTCCAGACAGCAGTGTGCTTCTGGTAGGGTGCCGCTGCTGCTGCTGCCTAGTCGTTTGCATTTATATATACGCGTTCCTAGCCGTAACAGACAACCGTTTTGTGGCTCCATTTCGTCATCGTTACAACCGCTCACGGCCATCACCTCCTCCGACCCACTTCATGCAGTCGCTCCGATCGATGTGTTATAGGTGGTCATGGTGGTGTTTGTTACGGTGTTTAATTTTCCTATTTCTTATACCGTAAACACAGGAACAACTCCTCCGTTTTTATGTGGAAGGGGTTCGAGTGTGGTAGCTCAAGAGTGAGAGAAGGCTACGCTGTGTGCATTAGAGTCGAATTGAAGTCGAGAGATCTTTGAAGTTCGTGCGAGAAGATCATCGTGCTTGACGTTCCACGCCACGATGATCCACCAAAAAAAAAGGGGGCGCCAGTATAGAGCGCGGATGGATACACTTCATGCTTTGGCTTGGTCTCTCGCCTCTGGCAGACCCAAACCATATTGGATTTGCTTTGTTCACATTACTATAGCCCTTTTTAGTGCAAAATGCAATACGTGCCCCGATGCTGGTGGAGACGATTGTTGTTGTTGGCACTCTACTCTGTTTGCCCTTTTTCGAAGTGTGATGCTGATCGATTAGGAATTGGGACTCAGCGAAAAGGTGCTATAATAGGCTTCGCAATTCATATTCCGTGTCAGGCAGGGTTAAGAAAGTCCCCCTTTCACAAATGCATTCACAATTTTGCTCTTCGAATAGTTGAATATTGTGAAATTCCATATCTTGTTTGAGTATTGCAAATGACGAAACAGATCTTTTGCGTTTGATCAGAGTATAATTCGATTCGAGATTTGAACCTACGATGAACCTGTTGCGTGGCGCACGATAATCTTGCAGAGCTATTCGGGTTTATTGGCGTGACGTCTGCTTGATCGCTACAAAGAGATTGTTTGGAAAAGATATGAGGTGATGCTCAACAAGTTTGCAATTAGATTTTTTTGTGGGACTTTCAAATGAACTCTCAAAGCAACTATAGTAATTATGCAATTAAATTGAACGTCAACATTAAATTATATTTCAAGTGAATATTCTCCTGGCATGAAGCAATACCTGGAAAGTGCAAGTGTATTTAAACTAAACCAGTTAACTTCCCCCTTATTACCAGAGATAAATGTCAACGGTTTCCCTAAAGTAAACTGCTCCATCTAGCAGCGTCGTGATGGGTGTGTGTTTTCCTACGGTACCGTTCCCATTCATTTTCGAACATTTCGTTTCACAACTTTAGCATGTAATTAACAGCATCATGACATGACGTCTTTCCAATAACAACACTGTCGACTTCATTTCCGGAAAGCTTACCTAGTCCGAGCACAGCGGATTATCCACTAACCCACCGGACCCGCCCTCTTCCATGTCCCTATTTACTGTGGAAAGCATCAGCTAAAATATCGACATTTTCCACCATGAAAAGTCGACATTTAAAAAGCAGGTCCTTGTCGACAGCGTCGCTTACACGACCGAACGAATCACGCTCGAGGCGTTGGGAAGCGCAAATCCAGTCCAGAGCGCGCGCTGTTCATTATTACTTCTTTACATTGGAAGAAAAACCGGGCTACACTAAACTACGGTGTACGTTCTCAGCATCATGTTCTGTGTCCTTTGTGTGTGTGTGTGTATCATATAAACGTGAGGAGGAGGTGGCTCACCATGGAAAATCGATCGTCTGGTGGCACTGGTTTTGGGACCGTTGCCGTACCATGTTGCTAGCATTCATGCAAAATGCAGTGATTCTACGACGAAGTGAAGCGGTCGATACGCGAACGGAGCAGCAGCTCCCAAGTTCAAGGTGCTTTTGTACTTGCATGTGACGAAAGCTATTGCCAGCACCCATCACACCGCAGCCCTGGGTACGCCATGTTGTGGGATGAGGAAACCAATTTAACTTTTAAGCAAACATAAACCATCCCGCGGTATGAAAGGGATGGTTGCTGTGCAAAGGTTGGTTGGCGTTGTTAGAGGTATTCGGGATTTGCCTGATTGACGGAAATAGAGTTCCAACCTTTCCGAAAGGAGCGGCGTGTTTGTGTCTCTCTCTCTGTTGGGCAACTTTTATGTTGATTTCTGTGTATACTTTTCATTGAGCAATATTTAACCATTGAGGTAGAAAAGCGTTTCAATTGAGTGAAATATAGTACTCATTAACACCTCAGTTACAATAGATCTACTAGCGAGGTACTTCTTGGAAAGCAACCGATAAGCACTCTTCTACGTAAAGCTCTTTGATAATATTTAATTTTGAATAATTGGGCCGTGTAAGCATCAAGCTGACAATGACTATAGAATCATTTAACAATTCGCGGGGACTACGTTTTAGAGCTCTGAGATTTGCAGGTCCAAAAATCTGAATAATTTATTGAACAGTATTTCCAATACTATTTTTTAGTTGTTCTTATATAAGAAAACATTACTTGACACACTTTCTTGTATCAATATTTCTGCGAATTGGATCGCAAGTTCACAGCGCAACCGATTACGAAAGTGATTGGCTAAACAATAGTATCCTTACCAAGACAGGGCCAAACCCATATTACTCACTCCCCGAGACCAAGCCGTATCGTAAGCAATTTTGAAGAAAACTTTATCAATTGACCCAGCAAAATATGATCCGGTTGGAGTTAGCCGAACAAAACGGGCTCTCAATCATCGACCGTTGCGTTGTGAGTTGTTCTCCTTTTCTTCTCACTTCAAATAAATTGCTTCTTTTGTGGATAAACCAGGTCACAGGACTTGCTTAATATCGGATATTGAGCTCGTTTTTACGCGTAGCAATTTCAAGCAGGTGCTGAGCAAGGAACTGCTCTCCATCCACCGAAAACAGAATTTGAGATGAATGTCTGCGAGAATATTGGTGAATGAAAACCGGGCAGCTTTCATCGTCTTTCGATCAAATTTAATTGATTGCCGATCAAATCGACCCTTCCAATGAATCCATTCTACTTCTTCTTCGCCTGGTATAAGAACATACTCCGAACATTATATAGCAAACTTTTCCTCCATTGTTACCCGTTCGTTTGAATATTTCCCGAGGGCAAAGGGTTGGTTTTCATTCTACCCAAGTGTCTTTCAATCTACCACACGTCCACATGATACACACATCTTCGATTGCGTGCCACAAATCGATTATCGAACGTGTAGTACCGTGAGGAACCCCTTGGTGAACCCTTTTCCGAAAAGTGAACGAACATGGTGAACACAACCTGACGGCAAACTACTTAGCCTGTCAGGACAATTTCATTTCTTCTTCAATTTTGGAGAAGGTGTTGTCCTTCTTCTTTTTTTGCTCGTGAGTAGACACACGAAGAACTCTAGGGCAACATCTAACATTGGACAGTTCCACTACATCCTATCTTGGCTCGTAGAAAAGAAAAGGGTGAATACAAAGCTTTTTGCCACCTGGCGCACCACAGGACCCGCACCAAGTTCCCGGTGACGAGTTTGATAAAGTTTTCCTAACTTAATTAAGCACTACAGTGGATCGATGGGCAAACTATCGGAAACAGCCTCGTTTAATGATGGGTGTGTAGTACAAAACAGGCTTGTCATGTTTGGTGATTTGGACCGACACGCTCATGTTTGGAGCCTACATGTACCCACTGCAAATGTGTGTTTGCTCATGTGGACACATTACAGCAATATCCCATTGGCTGCACATCATCTGCGACTCCGGTGTCAAAATCGAATGGATAATTTCCTGCGCTTGTTGTGATACGGCTAATAAATGCTGAATCGTCACTGATGTGATCATCAATCTCAATCACACCGGTCGTGAAGCTCAGGATGCTGCTTCATCGTGTCTGTGGACGCGATTAATGAGGTTAAAATGTGTGTATTCCTTCACTTAGTGTTTATTAAAACTGGCTGTGGTATGCTTCGGTTAGAAATTGCTGAGGTTGAGCAAATGGTGGTTCGCACACAAATTCGATGAATTCTCTCCTTCGCCCTACGCTACGGATGTCGGATGTCCTTGAGCGTGGAAAGAAACCGTCCTTTAAGCGTGTAGGAAGCGAGCACACAGGACTCAGGCTGCTGCTGTATCCATTCGACTGTGTCGTTATGCTGTCGTTTTCGCTGGAAAACGACCCGTTGTTTCTACGATGTGCCAAACGGCAGCCCGTCCTCGGCGTGTCTTGTAAAACGCCCGGTTTTGGTACACTTGGGGCTCGCGCTGCACACGTAGGTGGATCTTTTTGCCTAATGTCCTGTTGTGTGCTGAGGAGCACCGAATGGAGGTCTGGAAGGGAGGCGAGCGAGTATCATCATGATGAATGAGATAAGCCTTCTGATGTAGCTCTACTTTGTAGAGTCTTTGATGTAAGAAGGTGTGTGAGCGTGTGTAGGGGTGTTGTCTCTTAGCAACTCGCTCGATGACGTTGAACGCTGCGATAAACTGATTACAACGCGCAAATTAACCGTTTAAAGAAAATGCTGCTATTTTGTGTCTCGTTCAATGTCATTTGAAATTGTGCAAATTTCTATTTGCGTGCCTGCAGATGGGAGACTTCTTGGAAAAGTTTATGTTTATACATTTGTTAGTAAACGAATTAGTGTCAAAGTTTGCTGGAATTATTCGCGTTACTTAAATTTTAATTCCGTCGTCGGGTACCATAAGATAAAATCGACTAATAGCATCATTCATACTGGATCATTATTTAGTACAGCTGATGTAGCGCACGAAACATTCATGTCGCGGGACCGGGACCTAAACCTCAACTTGACCTGATATATCATGTGGGTTTTTCTCGCACGTATGTAGAACTTTTTTCGGACTACTAAAATGTTCCACATATGAACCAACATTGCACAACGATATAACAGTTTAGCTAGCTACCAGCTTCGTGAGTTCATTGAACGGATCCACAAAAGTGTGAACGGTCTTCGTGTGGTAGACTTATTTAATTAGAAGAATGTCTTTTCTCCTTCAAGACTGACTGAAGTTTATCTTCAAGCTTCCCCCCACCCATACCACCACCTACCTCTCAACTACACCCAAACGTGCGTGATATATCGGTTCGGTTTGGAGCACAGCCAGCCAACAACAAAACATAGCCCCGAAAGAAGAAATATCCTTCAGCCGACATCATTTGTGCGTGTCGGAACCACTTACCACTTACACCGCAATCCCCCGGACACGGATGGACATGGCCAATTAATGAGGTACACTCCTGTCACTCTCCGACGATATCGATCTTCACGGTGTCCCTACTTAGCGATTCTAATGGTGTCGGTAATGCATGGGCTCGCGCAGCGGCAGAGAGACAGAGCGAGAGATCCCTATACACAGCAAATTGTGTTTTGCTGACACAACCGGGGGAGGAGACAGGACCAAAACCCTCTGTACGAAGGATGTGCTAGCTGTGGCTGCTGCATCCCGCGGCAAGCTTACCATTCTGAAGTCGGAGTTTTTTTTTCGTTGTTGTTATCCTCCAAATAGCACAAGAAGCGGCCCGGGTAATTGGGTTATTGGCTGGTTCGGGCCAAAGCGAGGCGAAAACGCACCCATTCAACCATGTGAAATCCCCGCACCCGAACGTTCGGGTGTGCACGTGTTTTTAAGGGCGAAGGGACGACGGAACGCTTTGTTATAGGAGTTTCTAGGAAAAGCCAATAGGTCGTAATCAAATTTACTGCCTAAATGATTGGTGTAGGCTTCACATGATGAGAATTTCACAAACGGGCGGAATGGAGGAGTGTTTTTTTGGACATCTCGTCTCATCGGGAAACGTTCACAATTTCCACGCAAGAACCCTTCACGAACAATAGAACGGAGGGCAAATCGGTTTATGTACCTTTTTTGTCCTTGGCGATGATGATGGAGCAGCTAATATAAACGATATAGAAGGAGGGGCTTTTTTCTGCAGGATTGTGTTGTGAGGAACTTGTGATGCTTGAGAAGATCCTGAGTACAATCTCGTGTGGGAGACAATTAAATCCATCAAATCATATTTTATTCGATATCTTTTTAGGCTTCAATGTTTATGGGCGAAAATGTCCTCATCTTCAAGATTCCTGCACTCAATTCTGGCTGTGTAGGATTTAATTTTCGTAAAATCAAATAAATACTTTCCAATTATTGTTGTTTTTTGCCTTTCCGGTCAGTAATTGCTTCAATTACATGATGTCAGACTCCTACAGTTTGTGCAGCTGGTCCGAATTACTGCCGGTTGGCATACTCCTACTATTGCTGGCCACATCATCAATACAAATCACAAACCAATAACCTGTAATACATTGCAACCGTTCGTTCGGCAAATCGGTTACCTCCTCGTTCATCTTATGTATCCTTCAATATCGGACCATGTGCTCTCTCGGCGCTCGATATGATCCTGTGCCGGATTGTACAGTTCCAGTCTTCCCATTAGATCGTTCCCATCATTTATCCTTGCCAGCGAAAAAGCATCCAGTGGAAAATTTGAACATTACTCATAACCGACGGTCGGTAGCTGTTTTTTGAGAAAAGAAAGAAAAACCCAATTGTTTTATGGATCCTGCTCGAGCAAAGAAATGGTTTTGTGTTTTTGTTTTTTTAACCAACATACATGAAAAAGTTGCAACTTGGAACTTTTAGCAATTGATTCACTTTTATGCTCTGCTGGATATGTTTTGCTTAAGGGCAAGTCTATTAAAACTGAGTTTAAGTAAGCAACAAAACTTACACACAAGAGAAAAACTTGCAACGTTGGGAAGCCATTTATTTGCTCTCAAGTACCATCAAGGTGCGTTGTAAGTAGTCGTAAAGCTACACAACGATAAAAGTAAACCTTGAACCTACAGCATCGATAATGCAGTTTCGTGTGGTGTTTATGCTTTTTTCAGTTTAATATTTAACATGATGCTTAGCTTGTGAGTCTTTCGGGCGTGAAATCAAAGTAAACAAGCCCACCATCGACTCGACACACACACGTGCTCCACATTGACACACACACACACACACACACACACACACACACACACACACACACACACACACACACACACACACACACACACACACACACACACACACAGAAAACACCCACTGGCAGTGGGCCTCGTTTGCCGTCCACATCCGGTGGGGTTTTTGGCTCTGGTGCGGGTCTCCATCCCATACGTGTACGTAGGACGCACAAAATGAGCATATTTGAGCGAGTACGACTGGCTGAAGGTTGTTTGCGTGTTCATGTTGATGAAAGTTTTACTCAAGAAAAACGGTAGATTAAAATAATATCATCCGTTTGGCTTCTTTGGTTTTGGTGGGCAAGTTCTCGCTGTGCTGGAGGCGGCCTTCCTGTGGGAGACAGCAAACAATTTCTAGATGCTGAAATATGTTAAAGACTTGGATTCTAGGAATTTGGCTGCAGTATACCTATCTATCAGGGGAAGGCCAATCCTTGGAATAGAGAAAATTTTCTGGAGGTTCTGAATTTTCAATTTTATACCTACAACACTAGATCATATCTTCTTCTTGGCCTAACGATCTTTTAGGTCATCTGCTACCATTTCTGGCTTACTAGACTTATTTTGATACCGAATAGTTGGATTGTCAATCCTCACTATGGGGGAACGACCCAGATGGGATTTGAAACCCAGTCCTGTCATGTAAAGACTGGCGCCGTTGTCGCGTTGACCACCGAGACGCCCGACTAGTACATATATTATGACTTTTTCTAACTATATGTTCAAACATAGCTTAAACTGATTACTTATTGACAATTTTCTTTCTTCTCTCTTTCTCTTTCGTTTTAGGTAATGATAAATCCCCTCATTCGAACAGTACCAGACCGCTGAAGTTATGTACAAAACACTCGAAAGATAATGCCTTCGAATTGGCGTTATGTGTTACTCTCCAGCGTGCAGTAAAGTTACTCCGCACAAAACGAAACACTCTCGAAAGGGCCGTAAATCCATATTTAATGGCGATAAATTTCCATTCGATCCTGTGCTGCTGTCCAGCGAAAACCTCCTCCTCTAATCCTGTTTTTGTAAACGGGATCGAACACTGACGATGGCAAATTAATTTTCTCATCGACTCGCACCAAATTCCACCGGGACACGGAAGAGACCACTCCGTGTCCGTAAGTGCTGGGCGAGCGGTTTGTTGCTGTCTGTAGAAGATATTTGCTTTATTTATTTTTTGTTTGTTAATGGTGTATTTTGGTTGCCACCATTTGCGGTGTCGCATGCTTACCACCCGATATCTCAAAACGAAGTTTGAAGGATTAATATTTTCCAACCCGGCGGTTTGATTGTGCAGTGGATTAGATTAAACGAAAACGGTTCATCATGGCATCATGCGAACCGGAAATCGGTTACAGCACGAGTTAACGGTATCAGTTCATCCTTATTCAAATATCCGGCGCTGAAATGTTTACGTTTTTCGTGGTGGATGATTTCCTTGTGCGGGCTCGTGGATATTAGAGTTACGGGGCTGACTTGGCTGATTTCAAATTACAGAGGTGTTTTTTTTTTTCATCCAACGAAATCATTTATCGAAAAGTGTACAATCTGATTTCGGTTTTCGCTTATGCTAGCAAAACCGGTCGCTTCGTGTGGGTCGATGACGCTAACGTTTCGTCGTATCGATCTCCAAAAGGGGAAAATTCTTTCTAGCCGTATAATACAATGAGCATATGAAAAGTCACGAAACTACGCTGAATTCAGAAATAAATTACAGTTTCTGTCAAGCAGATAGCTTGCTGGGAAAATAGATAGAAAAACGTTTGCGAATTATACCGATGATGATGAGCTGCACGGAAGTGATATCATAGTATACGTTTCTCTGACTTTCTTCCCGAAGAATGTATGCATGAGAACGAAAATGGCTGTCCTTGGTTCTACATTAACTAGGATTTGACATGATTAGGCGATGCATGCGTTCGAGAGATATAAGTTGTAACGAGCTATGTTTGTTGTGTAGAATATGCTCCAAAGACAGTTCCACTGTCTTTCAATTTGTCGGCTTACACGATCGGCTTGCAGTCTTGGTTGTCCGGTTCCATTCTCATGACATGCGCCGCACAATATTAAAGGCCTTGCATGGAGCGTAGAACTCTTTATTGTAGCTATTCCATGTTTGTTCACTTAACACTTTAAACGCGTTAACTTTTAACACTTAACGCGTTAAACAGGGTTTCGTCATCTGTGGTCCAAGTCCGCAGTTCAGAGGCGTCTACAATCTTGAATCCTAGGATTTCTACAATCTACTTGATCCTTGGATATGCTTCTGGCAGATACTACTAGGATCAGCAAGCCCATCTCCCAAGCGCAGACACTTTGTAATTGGAAAGGACCTGGATTATTTTAGGTAGCTTACATAACCTTTCCCAAATTTAAAATTTAACAAACACAGCTTGATGAGCAGTGGATGGTAATTAAGACTGCTAATTGGGAATATCTTTTTGAAATGTGATATAATACCCTTATCAAGCTAGGGTATCAACTTCATTGCGTTATAATGCTAATAACATCTTGCTTTCCCTTATTCAAAGGCGCAAGATTTATGAGTACGCGTCTAGTTTCCTTCTATTACTCCCACCGGACCACCGATTACACTCTAACGAAATCGCCGAATCTGACAACGATCGGTTGCTAATCCAATTGCCAAGCTCTCTTTTGCCAGCACCATATGATTGCTTATTTTTCACACAATTCCACCAATTTCGTTTGGGATGATAAATAGCACTCATCCTGATGATCAAATTGCACACGCGTCTCTGCTACTTCCGAGATTATCTCCTCCGCTCTTCAGGTAAGCGAGGTTCCTGTTTGCGGAAATTGTATCAAACGCATGTACACTTTCGTTGCTTTGTTTGGTTTTATTGTTTTTTCCGGCATTCCCGCGTGTGTGTGTGTGCATCGCAAGTGGTGTTTATCCATCTAATAAGATTAGACACGCCATTTGCTCCTATCTTTCTTTTGCCAAGCTACCTAATACTGCAGTACACGTGGAGCAGGACTCGTGGAGTAGGCCCATTTCGCCAATTTACGCTCCAAAACTCGCGTCAGATGATGCAGTGAATTATGGATGGTATAGAGATGGATGGCACCGTTGTGCGAGGACACACCCGGAAAGACCTAGTGTACAAGAGGAGTGAAAAGTTCAGGGAAGAGTTAGTACGTTGCGTTGTACGAAAAAGACCGGATGCAAGTGGCTAATTCCATGTAATATAACTCCTTCCAGCCTGACGAGAGAGCGATACTAAGCTACAGTGGAAAAATATATGCTATAAATCACTCTCCACAACATCGTCGTCCCATCTCGGTTCCGGTTCGTTCGTTCCTCCCGCGTCGTGACGCGTCAAAACATTCCCCCCACCGAAAAAAAAGGCAAACTTCGGTTAAAAAGGAGCAGCAGTGGAGAGTGTACCAGGAATGTTGAATGTATTTTTGGGGCGCCGTGGTCCAACGTAGGGGATCCATATTCTGAGGATGATGTGTAGGCAGCAGAAGGTTACTTCGTCCTACGCCATTCATCTTTTTCTTCCGTTTTTTTTTTTGCTCGCATAACGATCCTTCGCTCTCTCTCTCTCTCTCTCTCTCTCTCTCTCTCTCTTTCCCAAAGCTCCACTGTTTCTCGTTCTATCGACCCGTTTCAAGCGACATACCGGTAACGACCTTCGATAATGGGAAATTTATTGACGATGGCTCCTTGCTGCTGCGTCCCAATGTCGCGGACGGTCACACAGTTCCTCGCATTTGCAGGATTATTATGGACGATGGTGAGAAGGTTGCTTGCTTGCTGTGCAACGAATGGTGGGATGAGTCGACGATGATGGCAGAAATTGCGTCGCAAAATGAGTAGTGGCCTATCCTTCCTTCTGCCCTTGTACATGTGTATCTCTCTCTCTGTATTGAGCTATCATAAGCGAATGGACAGGAAGGGATCGTTCGTGGCGGTCAAAGCACAAAACCATCCCCACACAACATATTTTGCGCACAATTTCATCTCATTTTCTCTCTGATGAATGTTAGATTGTAGTGTCTTATTTTTATTCCTTTTTTGTTGTAATGTTTTCATCCTACTTGCCTTGTGAGGTGGCTAGTAGTAGAAGATGTACATAAAACGCGCTCACGCACCCACGTCTTTGATTCGCTTAGCTCTGCGTACTGCGCAATAAAGCTGTAAATGTATAAAAACGAAGGACAACTAAGCGCACCCCACAAGCTGGTAGTTCCGAGGGAAAGATGCTTAGGCGCAAAGCCTTCAAACCGGGGTAAGGCCACGTGCAGGCGCATAACCTCAAGTGAACACTGATTGCATTTCTGCCAACTCCTTTCCGCCGCTCCGCTTCCTAAGGCTTCAACTGGAAGCAGATGCAATTTGATGAAGTTCACGTGATATGGTCCGTGCCGTGCTGGGGTTTGAGTTGGGTTTTAGTGCCCTGGAATGAAACCGCGTTCATCCATTAAATTCCGTTTCCATTCGTTACATAATCCAACACGCCAACGTGAGGCCACATATCCTGTGCTCAAATAGTGTGTGTGTCTCAAGCGAGAGAGGACAACCGTTTCAGAGTTCTGAGCCTGAATGCATCTCGTATTGGGAAGTATGCAGAAAAGCCACCGTAACAAAAAAATGGAGGACACAAAATATCCTGTTTTTCCCTGTTCTCGCGTAACAGGATGCTGGTGGGGTGGCTTTTTTGCTCGTTTGCTGGCCATGGTTTGAAGTGGAGCAGCAGCAGCAGCAGCATTCATTAGTATTCACTTTGGATAGCAATTTGTCTGCAACTGTTCACTTTCGCCCGCTGCTCTGTTTGTGCATTCATCGGGGGAAGCAGCAGCGTCCTCGCTCGCTTTTACACGCGAGGATATGCTTCACGTGGCGTGACCTCGTTGACACATTTTCTCATCGACCACACAGCACCGGTGTCGCGGGAGATAGGCGTGTACGGTTGCGGATTGCTGTTTTGTTGCAAAACCCACAAGCAGACAACTTGCAAGTGGTGGAGCTGAAAATGTAGGTTAAGAAGCAACGGAGTGAGCCTCATTTTCCACCGATTGTTGTTGTATCCCCGCCAATCGCAACCCTTGATGGAAACAGTTTTCTTTTCCGGCAGCACCACATGTGGTGGTCGCTTTATTAAACCGCGTCGTTTTATTTGTGGCAGTGGTTAAGCAACTCGATGTGCCTGCTGCCGGGGGTGGGTTCATTTTTTGCAACATCTTTATTACCTTTAATCATTCGGTGTGGGGAAAAGCAACAATGAAGATGATGATTGAAATTAAATTTGAACTCACGAGATTCAGCATGCTTCTCGGAGAAGAGAGACGTGACTGGCCTGGATCCTCTGCAAGTAGCTACTAAAGCTAGCTTGCATTGAGCGAACAGTTCCTTGAAGCGAGCGTGAAAGTGGATGTTTTGAGTACTAAAATGAACCTGCCCAGAAATGAGCCTAGACTATGGTCAAAAATCTAAGTCCTCCAGTTGCTCAAACTGAGTTTGTGGTATCGTATCTCTTAATTATGACCCACGTTTATAGTTGTTGAAAAGCTCACTAGAAAGCTGTTAGAAAGTCCGAATATCCATATGGATGTCCAATTGGCATTCTTCCATCTCTTACTGTCTTAGAAATGTTGGAAGTAAGCCTTCAGTTCTTGATAAATATCTTAGTCCATAAAGGGTAGAGGTCTTCTCTTACCAAATGTCATCGGAAGTTAGGGTACTCTGGTGTTCTCCAGGCGTAAAACGATCACTTTTAGCAGGCAAAGTGGTGTCCAAACTTCATCAAGAATCTTCAGAACTTCACATACATATAGCGATAATTATTCCAAGATCCGGTAGCATTAACAGCAATACCAGCGCTTCAAGACTTCTTCTTCTTCATCTTTCTTGGCTTAACGACCTATTAGGTCATGCCTGACATTACTAGACTTATTGATAATACTTTTACTAGACTTGTTGATACCGCATTAAAGTTGGATACCGGTCCTGACGTGTGAAGACCGGTGCCGCTGTCACATTTACCACTTCCAGACCCTTAAGCTTCAAAACTGTTAACCGGGTATTACCTCAGAATCTCTCGCGAGGACAAGAACAATGTTTTTTTTAGGGTATCGTGACAATAAGCGATTTGTGGTCAGGATGTTTGTAGTGCATGTAACATCATTCCATTCCAGATTAAAATTAAAAATAATTAGGCAGATTTAAAATATACACATAAGGATACTTAGCTAGCCTTTCCTAAGTTTGTCTTGCTATATGTTTACTCAAACTCCATTTTTCTCCGGCTAAACACAGGCTTGCCGCGAAGAAAAGGTACCAACCCCCAAGAAACAAACCCCCTTTTTCACCAATAGAGCAAAACTGCGCCAACAGCACCGATATGCCAAACACAACTCTTACGGCCCGCGTAATTGCATTGTACTCTGGGTGGCCGTACCCTTTCGGTGGTGTAAAAATTAACGCTTTTCCAACACGTCCGGGCGTCGTCGCGCCTGCGTGTGCAAATTAATCAACATTAAATTAGGCAGAGAAATGGTTTGCCCTTCTTTTTCACGTGCACACACTTAACACCTTTTCCCACGGGCGGGTGTGGAGCGATAGGCAAATATCGGCCGATCTAATTAGCGCCACTCGGGAGCGCTAGTCAACGTGGCTCTAGAACGTGGTACGTGGAGCACGTACTGGTGGAGTACTGGTGTGTTTGCCACCCTGAAAGGGAGCTTTCTTCAGAACGAGGCGAATGGATTCATTGTAAGTTTGATAGTTTCAAAGGAACAATAATTTAATAATGGGGTCGCGCAAGCAAAGGTAATTATCCTGGTCACGGCACCAGCCAGTACTCCAAATAGCACGACAAGAATTTTGAAATTTCCATTTAACTTTTAAATGTTTTACACTTATATTTTAATCTGCTGACACACCACCGAGCGCATCTTGTCGTGAAGCTGTTAACAATCATCATCCTCACCATCTTAAAAGTGTCAAAGTTTTGCTCGGAAATGAATTTGAAATTGCGCTAAAGTAGCTAATTTAAGGGCCACATAAATAATTGCACTTTTGCTCGCGAGGTTGTTTTTTTTTTATTACCATCCACGACAGAACCACTTTATGGCAACGGAAAAGTTTGACATTAAAATTTAATCGTCTAACGTTTTAACTTTCGAACCACCGTTCAGCAACATTTTCGCCCTTTGCCGGGGGTGCGAAATCATCAGGACAAATCGCGCAAACGTTACGTGACAGACACGGGTGGTAACTGTTTCCGAACGTAACAGCACACCCAATTGTTTCTGTGCCGCGACTGTGTGACCACAGAAACGAACGTGTCACAGACGGTACGCGGTAATACATAACCTCAATTAATCTACCACGGTTTCTCGGTTACAAATTTCGTTTTCTCTGCTTTCTGTTCTTCCGCAGCAGAAATGAACACCAGGAGTGAAAAATCAAACCATAAGTTGTTGAAGTACCGGCAGACGCCCTCTGGTACCGCCAGACACACGGCGACCAAGACAAAGCGATTCAATTGCATTTTCTTATGTTACCATGCTTGGTGCTGCTGTTGCCTGTCTGTTCATCTCTTGGTCTGGTCTTGCTTTCGGTCGTGGATGATGATCGGCCAAGATGTTCGCCGATCGACCCGCCCGGGTCCGGGTAATGGCTTGCTGTAATTCACAGATTTTCTTACACACTGTCCCTGTGTGTCTGGTACCTTTGGCCGCGCGGATGAAACCTTTTTCCACGAACATCTCGCTTTCCATTCGATTCCCTCTGACATCCCCACAGGTCGGTGTTCGTCTGTTGGAAGATGAAAAAATAAACAGCAGCACCCACATTCCCGTCCCGGGGCGGGGGGGGGGGGAATGAATTTCCCGCCACACCAAAATTTCCACTCCCAAGTTCGGGGAATGTGGTTTGGCCGTCTGCTAAGGCGTTTTTCTCGAATCTCCAGCGTGTTTTTCCTCATGCTCATGCACCAGATAACAACTTGTACGTACACATCATAAATATGCTACCAACCACCACAGCAAACCATGTGTGTGTGTGTGTGTGTGTGTGTGTCTTTTCACCACGCAGAAAACAGGACAATATACACCCCGGTCGTCCTACATGTGTTTCTTATCGCTTTGCCATGTTGCGAGATGCTAGAAAATCTCTCTCGGGACAAACATACCAGAACACGAATGACACTTTTTCAGCAGCAGCAGCATCAGCAGCACCATCAGCAGATGTTGAAATCTGTGCGAATTGCACCAATAAACCCAAAACTTCTTGCGTTTTTCTCATCCACTCAAACCGCACCGGTTCTTCAATAGGATGGGAATGCTTTTTGCACAAGGTTTTGCTCGATGGATCCACATGGTATTTTTTATTTCTCACGTATGGTTGAAGCCGTCACACTTTAATACTTTTTTGCTGTACGAGATCTACACAGTTGCAGCAATAATCCTGCGAGAGTTGTTCACCGAGCTTAATCGTGCATCCGGATTTAAAATATCCAGCCACCAACTGCTGAGAAGAGATGTGCTGCTTTACTGTTCAATTGAGCATGAATTCTAACACCGGATATTGGTGGAAATTGAAAGAATGTGGAAGTGGAAATAATTTTCAATTGCATAATCGGCAGCTTAAAGTTGTCGTTGCGTTTCAAGGTTTTCTCTCTCTCTCTGCGTCACGCCGGCTATGTCCTTCAGCTTCATTTCTTCTGTACCTCAATCACGCTCACGGCAAATGCATCAGAATGATAGAGTTATGATTTATGAGCATATCATTGAGTTCCATATTTCGAGTTTCCGCATGCATTTTTATCTCTCTCTCTCTCTCCCTTCTTTCTTCCGCGTATTCGCCATTTGCTACCAGCAGCATGCGGTGCAATATGTGAATTGCGTAGTTCTTCATCACCGTTGATGGATTGCAATCGATCTCGATTGCTTCTTCGAATGCAGAATGCCCCCGGGGCGGGCGGGTTGTTGCAATCAAAACAGACGATGAAGAGATGGCGTTGTTTTACTTCTTTCTTTCTGTTGTGTATAACTGTTCGTTCGTTGGAATTTTTGTGTCGTAGCGGTATGATCGATGTTATTGTGCCAATCCGTGGTTATGGGTGTTTTAAACTAGCGCATGGATGGGTGGAGATAATCTGATATGAGAATTGCTTAAAACCATCTTTCCTTATCCATGGATGGTTAGTTAATAACTGGGAAAAAGCGTTAAAGATATTCAACTTTAAAAGTCAACCTCTCCTATCTAACGTAATTTGGTGGTAAACTTGTTCTAGAATCCTCTACTTACCAGGAACTAGTCGCGTCCATCCAGTAACTGGGTAACATTTGTCACAAAGTTTACACTCCACAGTTTTCGGAAGGCCCGATCTGCGACTGCGTTAGTTACTGAGTGAGAGCCTTATCAAATTCTAGTTGCAAATATTGCTTCGAATAAACTAGAGTCCCCGTCATCTAACTTCTCCCACCCTCCGAAGAGAACATCACAGCAATATATCACTGTTTGGAGCAAGATAAACAACTATTACACTCGTGCAAAGTGAATCTCTCAAGAAAGAAGCCTACCACTTCCCCGTAATGCCTTGCCCCGTCTGCCTTGGGGCTTTTTGGCGAAACGCAAACTTCCCATTGCGTGGTTTGATAACGGAGGAGGAACTAAAGTTAAGAACTTGTTCTTTGCGACTTTCACGATTGGTGCCTGATAGCATCGGGCAAAGAAACTACGCGCGTGGTCACAAACCCGGACTGCGACTTCTGGTCTCACGACCTTATCACTGGATGTAACCAACCATCCGATCCGGTGAGTAGCGGCAGTTTTTTTTTGGCATAGAAACAGATGTAGACTGGGAGATGTGACGATTTTTTTAAGGAACCCTTAACAGAATCAGGACATTGACAGTGAGTATGTAATAAAATGTTGAGCAACTGTCGCCAAAAGGCAGCGATTAGACTCCGATTCTACATCGCTACACTTGCTCAATCGAGAACAATCTTCCATAATGTTTAACGAGCGAATCATGCCAATTTTTGCTTGCGCGTGGATGCTTTTAATTGCCAGACCTAAACACTTGAAGCAATTGCTCGCGGGTTATTCTCATGTAAAGTAAACCGCTGCTGACAGTATTGAATAAATACAGACATTAAAGCTTAAATATTGCTTTCCGTTCAAGCTCCAAAGTTTCCAGACGGCGGTTGAAGTTCTCACGAGTTGCGCAAATATTACCAAGGAATCTGTATACTCTCCGATTAATGCAATTATTTACTTGATGTTAAAGACGTTTGATAACTGGAAGGTTTGTTTAGGCTTTATCCTCGCAAACGGTTTAGAGAAATCAATAGGAAAACATTTTTCCTTCCCCACTATTAACTCACCCAATAATTACAGCTGCTGCCATCAACAGGCTTAACACACGGTCAAAAGGCATTGGTAGCTCTTACACACGTGAAGTGCGCTGTTGTGTAGCTTCAAACTAGCACGACATCTTAAGAACACGGAAAGTTCCGGTCATCGTACTTGAGGAAAGTGCCACAAATGTTGTAACCCCCTTCCTTATTTACTGCGAAGAAGGTATCGGCGGGGACCCTCTCCCTCTCTCTCTCTCTCTCCCTTCCTCTCTCTCTCTCTCTCTCTCTCTCTCTCTCGGAAACTCTGTCTAAGTTGCGTCTATTACGTCCATGCTCCTCCTTTTGCTGCCGGTACATGCTAAGAAGTTCCTTGTCTGTAATTGGAAACCATACCGCATGTTGTGGCCCAGGGAACGGTTACGACCGGCTAATCCTTCAAAGAAAATCGGTACCGTTTGCCGATGGGGCAGGAAATCAGGAAGAGACCCACCGCAACCTTACTTCAGACACACTTCCGGAGGTCGACAGAAAACCCGATGACCTCTCGGCGGCCGGCGACCGAACCTTGCGCGCCGGAGGTTAGTCGAGGGTCGTTCTTTCGCAAACTGGAGCCGCAAAACTGTGTACTGCAGGAAAGTCCAAGAGTCAGTTTTCGGTCGGTAATGTGTTTTATGCTTTATTGCAAAACCCGCTATTGGCCCTCGCTTTTCCTTGATCGTTTGTCGGAGTTGGAACTGGTGCTGCCGTCGAAACCTTCCCTACGAGCTCATTACGCTAAATCCTCCCACAGTACACAAGTTTGCAATTGCCCTTTTTCTTCGGGACTGGCTGACGGGATTTGGTCGCCTTTCGGTCGGTGTTTCCCCACGGGACACACCGAGTGGTATTGTGTTTGTTTATGAACAACGACGACCCAATTGGTACCGCCGGCTGGGAACTTTATTGTCAAGTCTGGTGCGGTCGATGTGGTGCGGTGCAGTCCGTTCGTTCGTTCGTTCCTTGTTCGACAGCTCGACAACTCTCAAGTGCATAAGGAATAATTTCGATGGCATTGGATTGTTTCAGGCTTTTCGCGGCATGAGGAATATGAGGCAGGATAAAGCAACCTCGGAGGGGGCATTGGGGGGCAAAATTATTCTTCGTGAACCAATTACGACACCACCAAACATTTCGCTTAAGTGTGTGGACACAAAACAATGCTTTTAATGAACAGTAAATGGGGGGAAATGGTGCTACAGACTCAGGGAAGCCGGGAACAGAAGAAATAACATTGATCAATCGTAAAGGATGGAGACATTACTTAGGATTACTTTTCTTCAATATTTATTTGAAATTTCAATTTACATACAATTTACAGCGCCTAAATGTATGCTGTAAGATAAACGTTGGTACTGATTATCGAGGTTTAAACATTATATTGCATACTTTCAGGAGTGAAAGACATGAAAAAGCTATAAGTTAGTAAAGTTTAGCATGTAATAATTTGGTCAGCTTTTATTATACCTTTACGCTGATGTGCCAACTTCAAATAACTTTAATGATGCATGTTATGCAATCCTACTAAAGTAACACAAATTGAAGAGATTTACTCGAAGGGAGCTCAGCGATTTCATTACTAACTCAATTAACTTTTGTTCCCTTATTCCCGACATTTATTGAGCATTTCCAACTAAAATTATACCAGTCGCTGATCCTGAAAGTGATCACTCGTTTCTGAAAAATAAATTGCATACTTACCAGGCGTTAAAAACCCTTATCAGCATTCACCGATTACCACATGTAAAATTATCAGGAATGCTGGTTCAGTATACAGTAATTTTTATTCGCTTTCATGTGTTTCACAGAAAACTTTATCAATAGCACCCATCAATCCCTGGAAAGCGTTCGAGAACAAAGCAGCAAAATCTCGTCGTCCATCACAAGCTATCGGTTTCCTGTTTCCGTTGACATTAGCAAATAGTGCGAGCGTTCCCCACAAACTTCTCGTCGCTCTTATCACTTTTGGCCTTCTCGTCGCCCCGTTCCACCCAACCTCACCCCCAAACCACATCGTATGCTAACCAGAGAAAGTAAACTGTCCTGTTTGTTGTGCCCCTGTTTTCCCTGGTGAAGAAGAGCTGATACACACTGAGTCAGTCGGCCCTTAATCAACGAAACCACTGGTCAACAGCATGTCACAAACCAAACGCGCGTACCTACACACACACAAACACAGTCCCCAATTTTTGGTTTCTTTTTTCCACAGTGACCCCGAATTTATGTGTCAGCCCCGTTGCGTTGTGGAGCAATGCTGGGGACTGTGCTAACATTAACATATCATACACACTCCCCACAGCCTGCTAGAGGAGTCTATCAGATTCGGAAGGAAGCCCATGTGTTGTGTGTGTGTGTGTGTGTGTGTGGTTAGTGCCATACGGTTGGGGATCGACCCCAGTCGGCAGATAGCGCTTGCATGACAGCACTCTGGTGCAGCGCGCGCTCCGGTAGTCACACACATATGGCCGTGAGCACGAAAACGTTATCTAGGTCCCGTTCGAAACTATTATTGCAACACACAGCCAACCACACCCGTCGTCAAGCCGTTGGTGATAGCGGTGGTGACAGAGTGTTTGCTTCTCACTCTGCGCCCTATGCTACTGCTGCCGGCTACATGGAAACAGCAACTTCAACACCCAAAACCGAAGCAGAGAAAAAAACGAAACGTTACCACACAAAGCCCGGTTGAACGAACTTGGGACGAGTTTTCCCAACGCACCCCAGACACTCGCACGCAATGCACTTGTGCGAAGGTGCAATGTGTGCACAGAGAAGGGAAGGGAGCATGAGTGCATTTTCGCTAGGGCACACTGGCAGAATACAAACATTATCAGCTGCTGCTGCTGCTAAGGCCCGTTACGTGCGACTGTCCGGGCGGTATCGACAACGTAACGAAAGGACCCGACCGTTTTTCGCAAGCCTCCGCTTCCCTTAACGGGGCTTGTACTCTTTTCCCACCGTTTTCCCACATGAAGTGTGTGTGAATAAAGGGCATTCTCCAGTCCACGCTAACTGCGTGGTTGTGATGAAATGTGATAAGAAATGTTGTTTTGTTTCTCCTACCAATTACAGCTATTCTTGTTGTCTAGAGTGCCGGTGGAAAATCACTTCCTCTATTCAGTGTGCGCTGGGAAAACGCACACGCATGGAGGAATTGGTTTTCGTTTCAAACTATAGCCTACGAATGTCGTAGGCTTGGACTGTTTCCAGTTGTGCTATGTAAAGAGCGGTGGCGGGTCATAATAACATTAACCACAATGTCTGCCTAATGGTCGCCGTTGAGTACCTTGATCGTTCTGTAGCGGAGTCTCAGGAAGCTGAGAAGCTTGTAGAGAACGAGATGAGTATGATTGCTCTTACGAGTACATTACGGTTATTCTATGTAAACACTTAGCTTGCTGTGAATATCATTTAACTTTACCACTCACAAACCTTGAGTTGAGATTGAATTATGTACAAAGTAACTATTTGCAGGACTGAAGAGCTCTTTTAATACATGGTTGTACTGATACTTAATACATGGTGCTTTTAAGAACTCTATTGCTGTTCAGTAGCCTCTTCCTTATTTAACATGCCACCCAAAGCACTGATGCCGTGTGGTTAGGAATCTTTATAGGATATCATATCTCTCATCAGCCATTCCATTACCTTCAGTGATCATCTGGCCTATAATTAGCTCAATTCATCGCAGGACAGGTGATCACATATATGATATTTAGATTCAGTGGCGTGTCAACGTAGGAGCGGAAGGAGCCACCGCACAGGGCCTCGTCGACGAGGGAAATCCTGTTGGTCTTGCTCACAAATGAGTTACAATTAGAGGCGCCCAAACTGGTATTCCCAGTTCCGGGACCCAAAAGACCTTGATCCGCCAGTGTCTAGATTCTTGAAGATTTAGGCAACAGGAAGATTTCTTACGGGTGTTGCTCTTCGAACCTCAATAAATGTCGTAGGTCTCTGCAAGTTCTGGAAACGGAGTATAGTTTAAAAGACCCGATCCGATGTACTAAGACATTCTTGTACTGTTTGTCATTCGGATATTATAGACAAACCTTCATATATAAGTCCTCAAATGTCTTGACGATAGGAACATCAAAGCATGGGATAATGTAGTCGCTGACGTTGTATTTGCGAGAGTACCACCAAGATGACAATGCCATCAGTTGAAAGTTCATTATTGCTATACTTTAAAAGTTCATAGAATAAGTAAGTAACATCTTTTAAGTTATCCTTTGCACCTTGAAATAATTTCGTTTATTCATTCCCCCTTTTTACAATTCTTGAATGCGAAATACACTGCTTCCTTAAAATCAATAATCACCTTCCCGGGAACCTTTTACCTTGTGTCATTTAATTAAAGCAAATGGCGTAAAACAAAACCAAAAATGCTGCCAGCCATCCCCAACCGTTGTTGTTATCTAGGAAGCGAGTTGGAAGTTTTGTAATTATTTTTCGCCTATCTGCACAATGCAGCAACAACATCCGGAAAGGGTTTTGAAGTCGTTTTTTCTGTTGCTGCTCACCAGCTACCGAAGTTTTTCTTCCTTTTTGTTTTTGCTCAGCTGGGCTATTTCCCCGTCACCCTAACTTCAGCCGCATCCCGGATGAACCTCTGTCCGTCAAACTGAGCTGTAATAAATCGGAGGTTCCAGGCGAAAGAGTGAGGCACTTTAGTGTGTGTCTGCCTGGCGGGTACGGTCTTCTATATCCCAAGAAAAGGGTTAATATGTATTATGCGGGCAGCTAACTTTTCCAACTTTTTGCGGGATGAGCAGCAGCATCCCACGGATTTCGGCAAGGTTTTTTTTTGCTTTTGCTCTACGTTGCATAACTTTGGGCGCAAAAATCAGGCACAGTAAAAAATTGTATCTTTTTTAAGTTATTCTTCACCTCTGGTGCTTGCAAAAAAAAAAAATTGCAAAGTTACGTGAATTCTTTTTTGATTTATTATCTAGCGTAAAAAAAGGAGCACTTTACTTCAAAATGTTTGCTAATGAGCTGAAAATCGATATCATTCCGGCAAGCGTATAGTAAGTATGAAGGGGAAAAACACATTTACTCTGCTTGCTGACCCTGTCATCAACCAAAGCAAAATGACCCAAAGTGAAACTTTACTCGGAACGATAATCCTTTCCACAATCTTGCTTTTGTGGCCACGGAGCGATAGGGACTGTGAGAGTTTTCCCTTGTAAAATGTGACAAAATTCACACCCTGGAAGAAAACTTTTGACCACCGATCTCGCACTTAATCTGATGGCGACTTAAGGAAAGTTCGCCGCGCTAAACAGCTTCTGAGTTAATTTTAATATTTAAGATATGTTTTAGAAACAACTAACTCACCTCGATAATAGAGCCGCTATTAATCCCTGTCTCTGGTTTGATGATGAGCCGACCATCTATTCGAGTTTATGAGTGATTTCGAGTTTATACGTTTGATAAAAATAATCATAAAAGGCCGACCTGTTTGTTGTTCGCCTTATCGCGGAGGCTTTATCGAAATGGTCGCACAAACAACTTATGTTTACGGTCCTGCTCGGCCGACTTAATGGGCGATACCGGCGACAGCGAACTACACCTTTTAATTCGCGTTATCCATCGGGCCGATGCCTAAGCCGAGCGTATATCGTCGTCCAATGTCACTGAGCGCACATCTATTTCCAGCTCGTTTGTTCCGCGCCGAACGTTGAAAGCCGTATAAACTTCAGCCAGGCTGATATTAGCAGCAGCATAATTGATGACGCGATAAACTTTCGCTTTCACCGCGATTTGCTGTTTACCCCGGTGTGTGTGTGTGTCATTCCCATGTTTCCCATCCGAATTGAATGGGTCGTCGGTTTTTCATCATCGCCGATCGGCTTGGGATGGATGTGATGTTTTTTTTTTCCCTCAAATGGCGCCATTTATGTTCCAGGCTGTCTTCGACCGGTCACAACATCCGTTCGTTGATCGAATCCGTAGTCATCCGTCCGGGGATCGGGGAGGCTGTTTGGAGTTTTAATTCCATCGAACGTTATGGCCAGCAAAGCGCCGTCAGCGAGGTATAACGACAACAGGAAGAAATCGTGACGGATTATTAAGGTTTAATTTGTTCAAAACCATCGCGGTATTTACACGACCACCGTGTTCCGTCATCCGTTTTCCTTTCCGGCCTGTACCTATAAACATCACGACCCTGAATGATTGTTTGGGCAGCAAAAAAATGAAACATTCAAGGACAGAGGCACTACGAGTCAACATAACCTTCTCCAGCATCATCCATCCCATCCATCCGGGGATGGATCGACTCGAAAACATAAACATCGGAAATCGAACGTTTACCTTTCGTTAGGGGTTTTGTCCGCTGGCCCATCAATAAAGCTTATATTTTTATCATTCGAAAGAAACGTTCATTTTTTTTTTTGCTTGCTGTTCATCTGTCTATTTCAAGCTGCCTTTTCGCACCTGTGACCTGTGTCGAGTTCGGTTCGCGATTCACAGCCACCGGATGGTTAGATCGAAACCCCGGAATTCGTTAAGCGTGAAACCGTTCTGGGTCAAGAGGTAGAACTGGCCGGAATTGATCGAAGTGGATGGCGGTCGGACAGAAAACATGGCCATACAATATAAAAAACATTGAGCGAAAATATTGTTGGGGAACGTATAATCGACGACGAATCAGCGGATTCCTCTTTGGGATGTTATGTTAAAGGTCAACAGAAAAAAAAAACAGCAAGGACGAATATTGGTAATCAATTACTTTACGGCTCAAGTACATCCATAAATCCTTTTTCTTGTTGCCACAGACGAATGGATCCTTGTTTTTATCATGTGACTGGTAGCATTTTGAATAATTGTCTGGGTAAATGTCTCAACTGCTCTCATCAAGCTGTTTGCTGGAAATGGACGCCTAAAAGTAGGCTACTTGATGTTTATAGTCCGCTCGTTTAAGGCATACTTGGAGACTTGGGACTACTACTTAAATCGGTACCTACATCAGTCTCAGGCAGCAAGAAATAAGTATCCAGGCCTACCGGGCCCGGTGTCTGATGCATTCTATCAAGCCGAAGATGGAGATCTCTTTATTTTTAGGTGACTGTTTTGCGGAATTGAAACATTGTTGACTATTCTTTGTAGGCTGAAAGGTCTTAAAAATACTTCCAGGATACCAAAATTTGTTAAGCCTCCACTCTCCGCTTGATGCAGCTTTATTTCAGTTATATTTCTCCCTCGGAGCTAATTTAATTATGTCAATCGTGCTGAAAGGCTCAGCACCCGCTCATAATGCGCCTGTCTCGACTGGAAAGCGGAACGATCACCAGCCCGAACGGATCATTTTGATTGCAGCATCCCGTCCTGCAACATCCAATCCAGCAAATGCAAAGCCGAACCGGTTCGCGCTTAATGCTTTTTATCAGCCAATTCTTCGTATTGGAATGGTGGTGGAAAGGGCACCGAAAATGGAAGAAAAGATCGTCTAAGGCTCGTGGCCTACATTTCAAACTGCTCACAATATCCTTCCTTTATTCCGTTTTCACTCGGTTATGCTTTTGCCCACGATTGCTCCCATACGGTCAAACCTACGGCAATGTCACCCGAAAATCTCATCCCGGTTGATGGTGACTCCCCCAGAAACTGCTGGCAAAAACAAAAGTTGGCCCAAAAAATGCGAAGAACTGATTTAATCAAGCAGCGCTGCAAAACAAAAACAAGAAGCACCGGAATGTCTAGGTGGATATGTAGTACGCGAGGAACAGCAAAAACAATCCTCTTACACTGACTGATGTCAACATAATTTCGCACAGGAACTGCATGGACGGTGGGGCAAGATGGAAGGCACCGTTATGCCTCTCCAACTCGTGTGTGTGTGTACGGAGCGCTGAGGGCTTGCAAGATTAAGACTGTACGCGAAAGGAAGTTGTGAGCGCGAAAAAAAAGTCCGGCCTAGCTTACATAAATGAGAAATGAATAAGTTTTTTTTTATAAACAATCTTGCAGCTAAGTGACATCAGGGAAAAAACGACCATCTTCCATAGGTTCTTTTTTGTGTCGTCTACTCTGTCGGTTTAGAGAGTTCACCGTAGAAGAGAAAGTGAAAGTTGGGACAAGCAACTAGCAGTAGAAAAATACAAAACTTCTGCTGCCTCTGTTCGACGTGATGTTGCCCGATTAAAAGTTCCCCAGAGACAATCCCGGTTCTTGCCTGAACTTCAACGTTAAGCGAAGTCGTTGTTCAATTTGTTTGTTCTCGCAGCTCGAAATTCCAGTTGCCGCGTCGCCACCCTCTCGGATCCAATTCCGGAACTAGAACGGCTGAATCAGACCACCCGGCAGATTCTATATGGCGGCAATTGTCGCATTCAAATCCTTTTTGTTTCCTCTCTTCTTCCGACTCACTTTCGGTGGGATCCAATTTGCTGCTTCATCTCTGTTCTGTAGTTCTTTCCACTGGGTAGATTTAAAATTGCACAAAACATACAAATCCACTGAAGCGACCTCTTCGTAACCGTTGGTGTTTTTGGTCGTATTCTCTCCCGTGGAATGCCGTGTGCAATCAAATCCTCACGAAACAATGACAATAAAATAAATCTCGCTACGATCATTACCATTCCGTTATATTGAGGTTAGGTCCGAGCGAGGAGCGAACGTGAATGTCACACGATGTTGCCGGTCGTATATCAAGTTTTATGCATATGTAATCATCACCAATTTCGAGCTATTCACTCGTGCGCACGCTAGGCAGAGATGATGGAACGGTGAGGTTTTGTGGTTGAAGAATTAAAAGCTACGATTATTCTGAGACACATAAAATTAGAACTGGCAATTAATGCCCTATCAACGTGAAGCTGAAGCAGACGCGCTTAAAACTCATCTAATAGCCTTCATGATAGTCCACCAGGAACTCGTCAAAAAAGCCTACACTAAAGGATTTAATTTCACATCTCATCGCTTCTAAGCGCAAACTTAGTCCTTAAGCGATTCCTGCACATCCAGCAAAGTAGGAAGCAAACGTCTAGAAATCATACGTCCAATTGCTAGAAGTTGGACATTCATTGTCATCCACTTCCTCGAACTCTAATGAATTGCTCCATTTGCTTGGGGCAAAAAAGCAGCGCATCCACCAGCACAGTGAGATGCTGTATCGTTCGCCACCCACCCCAAGTTCGGTCCGGTCCATCTGCAATTTTCCTTTTTTTCACCAGTCTCCAGGCTGTATTGTACAGTCAGTCTCTCCCTATCTCGCCCTGGTGCTTCCGGTGCACACCATCTACCACCAGCACCCGTCTCGACGTGTCGGTTTTGCTGCTGCCAAAGTAAAGCGAAAACCCACATGGATGAGTGTGTTGTTCACCACGGCCTAGCCCCCTTCATCCGCCATAATGGTCGGCGATGCATTTGCCACTGCACCCAGCATGACAGCAGCAGCAGCATGGGGCGTGTGTGTATGTATTTCTAATGTACACAAGCGGGCGAGACACGCAGTCGGAAGTGTTCTTCCGGTCAGCGATTGGTCGGTGTTCTGTTGCACTGACACTGACACTGGTAATGTAGTATGTTGGTGGGTCTCATGTGCGTGTGTGTGTGGTACTTTTTGTGCCCGACTGTTGAAAGAAAGTACACCAACGCCACGCCACATGTGAAAGGGAGAGTGGTGTTTGGTTCGAGTTTTTTTTAAGTTCTTCCGAGGGTTAGGTCAGAATAGCAACGTGTAGGATGGTGTAGGAGCGTTGGTGAGACAAGTGTGCTGAGTGGCACTCTCGTAACGTAACTTCGTTTGATCAGGTTGAGTTTGGACCATGGGAGTGCTGGTGGCGGCAACATTTTACCAAGTGGTCTGGTTTTCAATTTAACCCTCGAAATAACATTTTGACACGTACGTGAAGTTAAATGGGTCTTAGTGTGAAGGTTTAGTTTTTTGTAGACAATTTTTATTTTATACAGGATTTTGACCGATTTTTAAAGTCTACATGCAATAGGTACTATAAGAGCATGATGAGCAAACCATTCCAAGAATTGTGATCCTCATGATTTGCTTTATTAAAAAGATCTGAAGTCTTGTGAGGGCGGTAGATGCGACAGCGGCGCCGGTCTTCACACGGCTGGACCAGAGTTCAAGTCTCATCCGGGCCGTTCCTCCATAGTGAGTGTGGACTAACTATCCAACTATGCAATAACAACAAGGATCAAAATCATAATGCCTAAGAAAACTTTCAACAAAGAGGCCGCGCTGAGTCATTTATATTGACAATAGTATTCTTTTAACGATGTTTGTAGAGCTATTGTTTAAGTATCAACAATTAAAACCCTAGAATCGCTATTTATGTACAAGAATTTAACTGCAGGCTATTAATCAGTGTCCGGTAGACCTCAAATTAGAAGACCTGCCAGGAATAAAAAAAAAAGTCACTTATTGTATGATATATCGAGTTTGCCCCTGTCGGTATCATAAATTCGTTTCGATTGAACAATTATTGCTTCCTTTTGTTGATATACCCCCATAGCTCGTCGATCATGCTCTAGCCTTCCCTACCACGCTTCTAATGCAATCGAAGAATCGGTGCGTAAAATTGCCAACCCGAATGCACCAATTCGGAGGAGTGAGTGATTGGCGTTCAAATCAATTACCGTACGGTGGTTGGGCCACCTCCTCCCCCTACCCGGTCACCATTACCTGTGAAGCTCGCATGCCAAATCATAATCCACCGTAACCATAATCGACGAATTACTTGACCATCGATCAACTGTAACCGATAAGTGGGTTTCATATAGCGGGCAGCACGTGCTGTGTATTACAGAAGCGACTCAAATCACCCCAGTAGTTTGTGTCTGCACGTCAAAAAAAAAAAACGACAATCAACGCCCAACAGTCCATCTTCAAAGCGAACCATTTTGGATGTTCAATATCGAATATTTTCGGCATTTGCTAAATAAAAAGAGGAGAATCACACTCAGACAGCGATTCTATTCCCAATATGCTGGTCCACAATGCTCTGCTGAGTCCGGTCCGGTTCATCACTCGTGGTGTCAAGTGCGTTCGACGGAAGCCAAAGCGTCGAATTGGAGAATCTGTGTGACTTGACACAATAACCGGAAATGGGGTAAATGGGAGCGGTAGGGGGAGGGTGGCTTGTAGGGACGGGGGAGGAGCATGGTAATGTTTAACTGACGGCAAAGTGGTGGTTCAACAAGACGGGACAAAAAAAAACAGACCGGTTGTGTCACGCACACTCCCATGCGACGAGAGCGCGACAGATGATGACCTTCCGTATTTAACTCGCGGTCTGTGATTCTGTGTGACCCGTTTAGAAGATCCGCTTCGCATTACTCCGACCTTTTCCGAGCGAAAACCGAACCGAGGAATGAATCCCGCTAATAAGCGTGCCTTTTGGACCACGGTAACGTGTCTGAGAGGACCTTAAAGATCTCCGGATCACATCTCGGTATAACCAGAACCTTTCGAACAGATGCAGCAGAGTAAAAGTTGTAAAATTTAGAATATATTACCAAAAAAAACCGGTGGTGAATCTTATCGTATTCCCGGATCTGTTTGGTCCCCATCTCGCCCCACAACTGTCCGAAGTGACAGAATAGACATCTCATCAATGAATCGGCCTCGCACTACTACACACGCGTTCGAAGCCGGTTCCTTCTTCACTCCAAGCGACCTGAAACGCGATACGGTTTTGTTGGGGGAAGCAAGCGTTTTACGACCCTACACGAAGCATAAACCCTTTTCCAGCGATTTGGGATTCTGTGCCAACCGGATCTCAGAATATTTCAAGTGTGTGTCCCCTGCCCGAGCTCATCTCACGTCTGCCGGATTTTTTGTTCAGAGAACAAGCAAGAAAATGAATGAATGGATGTGTGTATGTGTGTCGACCGTCTGGCGCAGAACCTCTTTATGGCCCGAACCCGGAACATCAATGCGGGCGCCCGGAACATCAGTTGTTCGGAAGGTTCGGCTAAAATTATGCGGATATGTTTACCACCCTGGTACGGTGTGTGGATCCAACGGAATGGTTTCCCCGCTTGGGATGGCACAAATCGGGTATGGTGAGACTGTTTGTACAGTAGAGACTCCTCGATCAACCACCGACGAAACCACCATTAATCATATCAACGGCATTCCTTTAACCGTCGGGCGAACACTTCAAATGCACCAACCATCGGGTGACATCTATCGGAGGTCCATCACACTTGAAAAGGATTCAACGACCCGAACCGGGCACACACATTGTGTCGGGGTAGAGCACCAGAGCCGTCTTCACGGATGTGCTTGTCGAAGAACTTACCGCCGTGTTTGTGTTGTGGCTATCAAACGCGCGGGGTGGGAGGAACTAAAAGGGTTTCTGTTTGATTTTGCCTGTGCCCTTCTCGAGCACGGCGGAATATTTGATGGAATTCCATTGATTTTTTTTTTCCTCCGTGCCTCATCCCGTCGCGTTATCCTTCGCTGGTTGAGTTTTTATTATTCCTTTGTTTCAACCGCTTCCGCAATGCAATAAAGTGTTAGGCTGGAACGAGCAAAAAAAAACTTGAACAAACGTTGTGACTGTTTGTGATTCACTTCTAAACGACGTATGTGTGTGTTCGTTTGTCCCTGCAGGACATGGCCATGGTGATGGATGATTGCAGTTAACGCCCGTTTCACCCTGGTGCCATCAACGCCACCGCGCGCACAAGTTCGCAGATTGATATCTCCGGTTCCGGTTGCCTGTTAAAACAGTGGAGAAGGATACGCTGACACATACAGTTCTGGGGAGATTAATTTCTTCTACTTTTTCTTTTTGCTCTTTGATTTTGATGACCTAGCCTTGAAACTGTAATTGTACAACATGCTGGTTCATAGAGCTATCATAACTGTCCCTCTTCAACTTGCCAGTGTGTGTGTCTGAGAGGACGCCGTTTGTTTTTTATTAATCTTCAGGAAAAATATTTTCCACCCTTGAGATATGAGTGAGATGAAGAATTCTTTTTTTACGATTATGATCGGCTATAAACTTTATCTTCGGCCCCAGAGCAAAGATTGAATCACTGAAGTTACGAGCGATTGTCCCGTTCTAGGGAGAAAGAGAGACCCCTGATAGCATATCTCCTCGAGTGGAGGCTTTTATTACATCTCGGATGCAGGATTTGCCAGTATTTTTGTTTTCGTTATCGTCCTGCCAAAATCCTACTCATTTCGATTTTCAAGCAAGCAACAAGTAATACAGTATCGATCAGAGCATCTCCAAACAGCGTCAGCGTCGAGCGCGCAACAAATGGTCAATAAAAGTTTGAAAATATGGTTCGTTCGATAACTTCAGTTTTTATCGCCCAAATCTCCAGGGTAACACACGAGAGATGTCCTTTCGGCAAACAATTATGAATTTTTCCGAATGAAATTCGTATGCTGCAACACAGCACAATTAATGCGTGTTGTTAGAGTAGCAAAAAAAAAAACATAACACATCCTGTTGCTGACGGTGGTAGCCATTTACGATGGAAAAAAAGGCCTGTGGGCCTACATAGCTGTGCAAATTCAGCTTGAACGTGTTCGTGGAATCTCAGACAATTAAACAGAACACTTCGACATATTTTCTTTCCCCCACGGCTCTTTGTGCGGTTCGGAAGAACATTAAATTTTCAATGAGTTCGCGCTACGCAGGATGTGGTGATCGTATGGAAAATTTTATTACAGTATGTTGAATAGGATCACGTACGTCAATTTTAATATAACATATTTTAGCTTTACAAATTTTAGAACAATTTGTGTACTTTAATTCACCCTGAACTCCTTATTTGTATTTTTGAGTATCGAAAGAACTATAACTCTCAAATATTTTTGACAGATCAGAGCTAAACATGTGGCCTTCATAAGGGTTTAAAACGCTATCTATCCTACCAAGACTATCTCCCCGTTTAATTCTAGAAACCTCAAGAATCTTCTTCTTCTTCCTTGGCCCTGGGCATTTCTGGCTTTCTGTGACTAGATTTTACCCGTAGCAAAGTAGTCAGCCCTGCGGCGGTCCGGAGGCGATCTAGATGGGATTTGAACCCTGGTTCTGTCGTATGAAGACCGCTCTATGTGAACCATGCACAAATGTGATAAAAATAAAAAATCAGCTGCCATTTTGAAATGCTTCAAATTCCAAAATTGTCATCATGTAAATTGACAGATGACAGCTATCATTTTTCCAGTTAGAACTCGCACAATAAATCTACTAAAAGAGAAATGAATATATTATAGCATTTCACATAGAAATTCACTGTACAAATTCCTGCTTAACAGACTGTTTACTACCAATTCATACCTACCCCAAGTGCTCCTCACACTGATAAGAATGCTCAGAGTTTCAGAACCAAACCACAATGTGAGGTTCACTTCCAACAAGACTGGTGTTTACTTGCGCTGATGTGTGTGCGTTTCCACTCCGCAAGAACTTGATCCTCCCTACCTATACCTATGCCTGTCCCGAAATGACACGAGCTGCCTGCCGGTACCAGAACTCGACGAAACTGTGACTCACATGAAACTTCACCATAACTTTCTCCGTGGATTTGTGAAGATTGTGCTTTTAGCGCCGGTAAACGAAGACTTAGCTAGCTAGAGTCGTCGGCTGCCCCCCGAAGCTCTCATGGTTTGCTTTTCCGAATCGCCTACACCGTGCACGGTTTGTTTTTTCTCGTTCCCGAGAACTTTTGATCCTTCTTCCCGTGTATTAAGCGGCGTCTTCTGTTGCATTTTTAGTTTGCGTTTGTTGGACGTCGATTTTTCGGACGTCATTTCCAGGTTAAGGAATTCGTAGAATATCTGAGGATTCCAGTCGTTCTGCGAGCAGTCACACCCGCCTCCAGATGCCGCGAGACTCGCGTCTGATCAGCATCACGCTTTAATGGAACGAAAACAGCGTGAGACAGGCAGAGAGGATGCTGTTCAATAAATAGTACACGTGTGCCGACGACATTGTTCTGGTACGGTTTCTGTTTTGAGAAATGAGCGCTTGTACGCTTAATTGTTTGTTTAGAATTGATGGTGCTTTCGGTGGGGTAGCGATATTTCATCGCAATTGACATTTTTCTACACATTAAATAAATTCTAGCTAACAGAAGCGCTATCGATATACTTTTAAGCTACAGAAGCTATTGTATCGATTTCTTTGAAGGCGGGAAGGTTCCAGCATTTGTACGTGTGGGACAGACAACCTGAAAAATAAAACCGTTTTCCAGAATCAACCAACACTTGACAGTTCTGTATGACGTTAATCCATATATACTGACCCCCGATCGGCATCGGATAAGAGCTTGCAGCATTTGTATTACAATGTGGACGGGTAACGCCGCTTGGCTAACTTTGTTTTTCTACCGTTCTACACAAAATACGACTCGTGCAGTAACGTCGTATAGCTGCATCCCGGGGTCCTGTGTTTGGCATCGAGCACTTGTCTGACGAGGTGCCGGAACTTTGGCAAACCATCTCGTGCAAAGTTAAATTGCCACGCTGTCATTTCTTCTCGAAGGCGTGTATTTGACGAGAGAGCTACGAGAGGATGACTTGGTGAAGTTGAGATACACCCGCGCCCGGGGTACCACTCGTTATTGCTGTAAACACACAGCACAACTTTTACACCCCAACCAAGTGCTGGGCGTTGCGTGTCGTTGAAAATCGCGTTGTGCACCAAAAAAAAAAAAGAATGCTCTCATCTTCAAGATGCACTACACATACCACACTCGGGTCTGCTTATTCCACTCGGGAGAGATGGTTCCGGAAGTCTCCTGTATTCGGTGCCATAAATCAGGCTGGCTCTCTTCCTTCATCCAAGTGTGCTCGGGTGCACTTTAGCTTGCGAACGTATTTTCTCCACTATCTTCAAACCCCGCAATAGAGCTGCACTGTTGGAAAGATGGTGCAAGTGAAAGGACGCACCCACTATCATCCGGGACATCCTCCTACAAGAGATAAAACGACAAAATTGTATTTTTTCCCGCATTTTTACTTAGGTTGTTAACAAACTTAGAACTTCACCAGCCACCCGTTTTTGTGGTACCGGTACTTTCCTACTAGGAGTGAAGAACGGCACACAGTTACAGCTCGGAAGTAATGTGCATTTAATATGCAGCATCATCTGCATCGTTTCTCGTCCGGATTTGGTTTCACGCGCCAGCACAATGCAGCCACTGCCGGTTTGGACGACGGGAACTGTTGGAAAGTGCATCAAACTGTTGTCACCAACTGACGGCGACGAACCGTTGCAACATGTTGTTATCCTCTTACATGTGGGAAAGAGGATGAGACAGTGGTCCAGTTGGTGGACGTTTAGTGGCAAATTTCAAAGCATTTTGTTTTGAAGAATAATTTTACTGAAAGCAGTACTAAAATATTTTCTTGGGCTTGATATTAAAGCGCATGGCGTTCTAAACTTAATCTTTAATTTGTCATCAAATGAATGATGCCGTTGATATTTAGATAATTACTGCTTAATTATCCCATGACACATTTCTTCTTTCTAAAAGTGGTTTTACTTTCTGCTGTGGAAGGAACATTTTGAGCTAGGTATTTTATAACGACAGATTTCCGATCTACACTCTTGTGCACTTTGAAACAATTGAAATAATTGTTTAAATAATCAAGTAAACGTAAATATGGTATTAAAAAAGCATATCTATAAAAAAAATTATGTTGAAACTCTTCTTTTTTTTTCGTTCATTAATTCTTGTTTTATTTTATTTTTTCGGTAAACTTTTGGTCCTTGTTCTGTTCTCATGAATGTGAATGGTCTTTTCCCTTTGGTAATAACAGTCCATAGCTTTGATTTAGGCAAATAACCTTGCGACCATCAAATAATATAATTTAGTGTCAAAACTGTTGATATAAGCTACAATTTAATTAAAAAAATAGCTCTTCCGGTGTTCAGCTATTTTGCATCCTGAAAAATAAAAATAAAACACTTGTTTAATTGCAAACATTTTCAGAAAAATTTATGAAACTAATGCATTCTACCATGCAATTGAGGCATAAAATCTCTGAACATGTGTTAGTGAATTGTTAAATAGGAACAGAAAATTATAATATGAAAATATTTTCGAAAATTGTTTTTAATTAAGCAAATTAGATCGCTTGAATCTTTTTTTTAAATTAAAATGCTAAATTTTTCAAAAATATACTTTTTTTAAAGTAAAGTGTCCATTTTTTCTTCTAATTTTGACCACTGTGCGATAGGTCAGCCGTATGTCGGACGTTACGATAAGAGACCCGTTTTGCATCCATATATTAATGGATACGATGCATAAAGTAAACTGTTTCGTAATGATATTATAGTATGTGCATAATACATTTTATGTTTCCACATCCTAGGCGTCGCTTGTGTGTAGGTAGATTTTCCTTTCCTTTTTAAAGCTTTCAACAAGCATTGATTGATTTATTTTCTTCCTTCCTGTGAGCTTTTTTGTTCGTTGTTCCACAAAAGAAAATCTTTCTCCCAAAAAAAAAGACGCTCTATGCCGCTCCATCCGTTGTAAAATTATCTCGATCACAATTTAAACCTTTTCTTCTTGCCTTCCAAATTGCCTCTATATCATTTATTCTCTTTCAACAACAATCCCAAAGTCAGTGACCGTATGTGAAGACATAATTTTACCCAGATAAGAATCGACTAGAGAAACGAGTTCTAGGTTCTGTGCGAGGACCAGTTCGTGAAAGTCCAAGAAAAAAAGTAGAGTGTGTGGTAAATTAACAGCGCATCACATGGGTGCATGAAACCTAGGGCGAGCCAGGTTCCTGCGTGTGGCCATTTCTTCCAATCCGCCATTCCTTTACTTTCGTAAGAAAAGGGTGCTAGCTTTGCAGTCCACCGGGAATCGGAATCTTACTGAGGGAGCGTAGAAGATACAACTCCCCACGGTGCAGTTCCTTTTAAACGCCAAATTGATCATTATCTTTAGGTCGGATTTCATTAATTTAATATATCAAACTCGGGGCGATAGGATGAAAAAGAAAGGATTGTCCTGCGCTTCTCATCCTTTAGGCACTGTTTGTCTGCCAGTCTCTCTATACTTCCCGGGACCAACTACAAATGACGTAGAGAGTTCATCTTTTTCCCTATTCTATTTGTACCACGTCCATAAATCCATTGAAATCTAATGAGCATTTCAACGCCCCAACCATACCGGACTTTTCCAGGCCGCTTGTTGCGTCACACCACACTGCTTCTGGCGTGGAAAGCACAGCCAGCATTAATTGATTTATGCACTTCATTGTGCATCTGTATCTTGTGCCTGGTGAAGGTGGTATAATTTAATGAAAGTAAGCCTTTTTTGCTGTCGCTGCTTCTTTTGCCCATCACACCTACTCACCCACCTAACTTTCATCCTTTGCTGGGAGGAATAGAGCGAAGGCTTAGACACGTCCTTCCGGAATCCCGGCAGCGGCGTGTTGATGGCATTATATTCTTTACACGAGGATACTTTTTTTAAACTTCCTTCCCGCGGGTGGACCGGTCGGTGAACCATGTGTCACAACTGTGTGTGTGTTGAGTGGGTGGCTTAGAGAAAGAGAGAGAAAGGAAAAACCAAATGGAAAAACAACCTTTCGCAGCAACGCACTGTAAAAAGTCATGAAATACCGGCAGATAGAGAGGCGCCCAGGATGGATTTGTTTTTCCCTGTTTCATTTCTGTGTTACCTTTCCAACTTTTTTCATTTCTATCCTCACGTGTGTCAGGAATCCTTTTTTGTGTATATGTTTTAGCTCAAAGCCTCTAACGCAAAGTGTGAGTGGAAAAAACAACACCCGGAGTAAAAGGTGGCGAAAAGCACATCCATTAAAAGCTGGGAAGTAAATTAAAAGTGATTGCTTTTTGCTGCCCGTCAAGTCCACCAACCCTTTTTTTCTTTCCCCGTTTTTTCGCACCCCCCCCCCCCCCTTTTTCCCACCCCTCCTTCTAAAAGCTATGGTATGTACTAGAGAAAAAGCGAAGTGATTTTTTTTATAAAAGAAACAAATCTTACTTGGCGGGCCGCCACCGGTATGACAAGGACCCTTTTGCCACTTGTTTTTTTTTTTTTTTCGAGCCGTAAGTACATTATGCTACCGGGGGTTTGTCGAGTATTTCTTTTACTCCTTTCAGAGGTGAAAGGAGTCCTGGTTGTTTTTTTTTTCTATGGTCCCCTCAATTGTGGCACCTTTTGGAGAGAGCTGTGAAGGATTTTGTTTGTAAGAACTTGTTTTTCTATGATTCATTTTTGTTACTTATCACAACACACACACACACACCACACAATAAGAGAACGAAAGACAGCTTGCAAGTGTGGGAAAAGCTTTCCAAGAAACGGTGTCGATCGGCTTGAAGGAAATCACTCTGAAATTTGTCAGCCAAATCAAAAATCGTATCTGCTCTTATCCGAGGAAAAGGCGGGAAATTTGAAAAGCGCACCCACCGAGAAAACTTTGTCCCACGCTTGTCGGTGGACAACGGACACACAGAGAGAAAATGTGTGTGTGTGCGATGCCCTTCCGACTGTGGGCCGTTTGCACCTTTTCTATGTAGGTTTTCTTTTTAAATTTTCTTTTTTTCTGTCTCTCTCCAAAAGTTGCTGTGATTTTCTCCCAGGTTTTTTTCACCCCCTTTTTGCACCTGTCTCTCTGTCTGTGTGCGACCCTGAACCCAAAATGGAAACGCGCAGGATGTGGGCGCAAAAATTGCAAACAAACGAAACGGGGGCGACCGACAGGGAGAATCGGGGTTGGTTTTCCCATCCTGCCCGCCCATCGTCCTTATCACTTGTTTTCCTTTGTGTGGGGTGGTTGGTTAGTTGTACAGAGGAGAGTTGTTTTGTTAGCCATGGTTCGTTCTTTGTCATTTGTTATACGTCCCTGTTACAGCCTGTTTTTTATTATTGTTGTGGTAAGAGTAATTGTTAACGAATTCCCTTTTCTTAGTTTAGTGGAGGTCTGGGTTGGCGAACCCTGCAAACCAGAGCTTTTTGTTGTTGTTTGCAATAAACAACGGGTTTCGCTAATTTTGTCCCATCCGATAAGCGGGGATAAAATAATCGAGACAGTCGTATTTTGAATTCTATTTTAAAGACGGCGAATAACTAACAGTCCCCGTGATTGGAAGGGTCTGCCATAAATATTTTCACAAACGTTGGATGGAGGGTGTGTGATTTCCTCTTTCGCACGCGCACACCCACCGTTATCCTTTTTTTCTGCCGTATCCTTGAATGCTTTCTGATGCAAAAAGTCATCATTAAAATGCAGGTAAAAAAGGCTCGTCGTCGTACGGTGGTGGAGTGGGGTGCTACCTACCGTGCCGTGTCGATGTTTCCCTTATCATCTGCATCCAGTCGGAGGAGTCTAGGCTAGAAATGTTGGAGGCAGGCTATAAAAGGATTCGAACGGTTTTTTTTTGTGCCTGTGTGTTGCTGCAAGCCTATGAAAAGTCTTTCTTCACTTTTGCAATAACGAACAAAGCACGGCTTTATGGAGTGTTCAGTGGAGACTGGATGGAAACTGGATGGACTGGATGTAAATAACTCGATTATGACAAAATGGAGTTTTCTACATATAAACGATCGAACGAACGAAAATTATTTTCCTATTTAAAGTAATATACAGATACATTATTTTAACTTACCTCGAAACGATTCGAATCCAAGAATAGCTTTGACTGTCTCAAAAAAACAAGTCTGTTAAATTTAAACATCGACGGTGATGTGCGACTGCAGCCTTCTTCACCGTGATGATGGCGCAACGATTTTCCACACTCCTCCACAGCGCAACCGTTTCGACCATATGTGATGAAGGGATGAGTTTTTAATGATGAGAATTTCCTGGCACCCCCAATCCCATCTCCCCTTTTTTTATCAACCGCACCTCACCTCATTCCAAACGGCGGGTGGAAAAGCATCATTAAGCTTAAGTGTGTATGGGGTGTATGGGGAAGCGGAGGCACACGAAAGGAGACCCGCACAGACTGCTACAGGAAGGAGCTTCTTCAAGGTGAAATGATGAGTTCTTAAGACGACGGTGGGTTTGGGGTGGGGGGGGGGGGGGTGGGATGAGATGTCTCTAGCCGGCTGTTCACCGTGGCGCTAATGAAGTGGAATGAAATGGAAGCAAATGGTTCAAATTCAGTTCCCTTTTCAATCTCGCGTCAATCCAGCCAGAGCATAACTGAAAATCGTATCCCATTGCCGTAATGAGGAATTGATTCGTTTGTGTGTCTGTGCGTTGTAAAATTCATTCCTCTCGAACGGTGGAGTTTTGTTTTTTTTTTTTTTTGTCTCGCTATATTCCTTTTCCTCTTCTGCACCTTTAAGCATATTGGAGTGATTTGTAATTATTCATGACGCACTGTCTAATTACTTTACTGGGGGTTCCATCCCACTCGCGAACTGGACCCGGTCTACGAATTAATCATCAGTTCAAGAGGCTACTACATTAACGAAGCCGCCGGTGTAAGTCGTGCCGGCTGATGATGAGTACACAGACGGGATGGGGACGCGATGGGGCTTCGCGTCGGTAAATGTTTGGCGACGATTGTGCTACCGTGCTACTAGTACGCGACATGAAAGGCATCTTGAAAGCAACGGGGAAAACGATTGGAAGTGCACTTGAAACCGTCGTTATGCAAAATCATTTTAAACTTCAATTAAACTGTGCGAAGTGTTATCAATCAAACTTAGAACGGTAAACTCTCCGGCCCGCAGAGCAAATAGAATGTTTTAGACAAAATGAGATGACAATGAGTCGAAAATAGATAAGCAAACTAAGCTATTTATAGAATTTGAACTAAAAAACGGTAATCTGAGGAGAGATCCTTTACCTGCAGGACTTCAAATGGAGCTCATAGTCGTGATGACCTGTGCTGAGCCTTCGAACAAACTCACTCGCTTCTGAAGACAGGATTCTAAACCTTTCCAAAGAACCTTAGCTAATTTTTGACAATATTGAAGATGATTTACATTCTTTAGATTCTTCTTCTCCTTGCTTGGACCTACAGCCTCGAGAGGTCTGGGCCTGCCATTTCTAGTTTTCTGTGACTTGATTTTATCCATAGTAAAGTAGTCAGCCTTACGTACGGTCTGGATGGGTTTTGAAGCTCGGTCCTGTCGTCTGAAACCCCGCGTTATTGCCTCTGCCACAGAAACGTCCCCGGATTCTTAAGATTCTTTAGATTATGCCATCGAATAATTCCACGATAAAAAAATATTGGGAACGGAACGTTTCCTGAGACTCCAGAGATACGTTCAGAATTTGAGGCACAAACATGTACATCCTCTTGATAGGCTTGTGCGGTTTGAGTGGCCCGACTGCACTGCAAATCTTTGATATTTTTCTATCAAAATCGTCCAGTTGGGCGGAAAAATTCTGAGCTCTAGTTATCTCATGTTCGCAGCACTGACTATTTATAGCTGCTGGAATAATCAAGTCTAAGAGGCCAGGAATCCAGTCATGGAAGCAGGTCACGTCCTCCTAAATTTGTAGTGCAAAGCAGGAAGAAGATGGCTTAAGTCCATGGTTCTGCTCTTAGACTAGATATCTTACAAAATTTACTTCACAATTGATGTTTTGTTATATTTCAGTTAAGCAACTATAAATACTAACCTCTCCTTCTTTCACGCTTGTTTTCCAATTTCTTCCGCAGCACGCTCGTACCGTGGAAATTGTTCCGGTTCGAGCTTTCCCTAGTGCATCCGATCTCCTCCGGACTGGAAGCGATGGCGCTTAAAACCACCATAGACTTAACGTGCAATGATTATATATCAAATTTTGAATTTGATGTGTTTACAAGGTAAGTGCTGCACAGCAACCGAACGTAAATCGAGAAACGATATTTATTTATGATCTTTCTTTTTTTTTTCTCTCTCTCTCTCTCTCTCTCTCTCTTCCCATCTGTTTTTTTTGCAGGCTGTTTCAACCGTGGAATACGTTGCTGAGAAATTGGCAAATCCTTGCTGTGACCCATCCGGGCTACGTAGCTTTCCTAACCTACGACGAAGTCAAAGCACGCTTACAAAAGTATATCACTAAGGCTGGTAGTTATGTTTTCAGGTAAGGAAAGCCAATCTTCTCTATCCTTGCCCTGTTCGACGGATATCGAAGTTTGGGCGATTCTGTACGCGATAGCAGAGCTTATCGTTTGGTCCCGGAGGAGCAATAACGCGAAGGATTATTAATGTTTTAATTAATTTCCCGTTTTCTTCGCCCGACGATCGGCAACAGATTATCCTGCACACGGTTAGGGCAGTGGGCGATAGGGTACGTGACGCAAGAGGGGGAAATCCTGCAGACGATCCCACAAAATAAGTCATTATGTCAAGCTTTACTAGATGGCCATAGGTAAGCGAATCTTTGAAAAAGGAGCGACCAGCAAACAAGGTCACCAAGTCTAACGCATTTCTTTTCTTCGCTCCATTCCATTTCTTTGGCACCACACAGGGAAGGGTTCTATCTGTACCCCGATGGTAAACCGAACAATCCGGACCTTTCGTTTGCCGTGCAGAGTCCACTAGAAGACCATATCACCGTGACACAGGAACAGTATGAACTGTACTGCGAAATGGGTACGTAACGCGACGGTTTTGCTTGAGAACCGGCCACCTTCACCTCCCCGGCCATGCTAATGAGAAGCCTGCTGCTGACCTTTCGTTTTCTCCTTTTCGCCTTCACAGGAAGCACCTTCCAGCTGTGCAAAATCTGTGCAGAAAACGATAAGGACATACGTATCGAACCGTGCGGCCATCTGCTATGTACACCCTGCCTAACGGCCTGGCAGGTGGACTCCGAGGGTCAGGTAAGTCGTGCTTGCGCCTGTGTGTATGTGTGGGATGATGTTGGCTGATGACCTTCACGTGGTGCGGAGGTGACGACGAGTGAAGCGTCAAGCTGTGACAGCACCTGTCATTCCATCCAACTCCCCGCCCAAACGCCCCGAGGGACCACTACTACTGATGTGTAATGTGCCATAAAACCTAATGTGTCACCTTTTCTCTCTGCCGCGTACCTTTGCAGGGTTGTCCGTTCTGTCGGGCGGAAATCAAGGGCACGGAACAGATCGTGGTCGATGCGTTTGATCCGAAGCGACAGCACAATCGCAATTCGGCGAACGGACGCCAGCAGCTACAGAACGACGATCACGATGACGATACGGAGGTACTGTGAGCGATTCCCATCCAAACAACCACTCATCCCAACCACACACCACCACCCTTCTCCTATCTCTACTGCTACCGTGTTGCTCTGTGTGTCTGTCTCTCTGTGTAATGCGTTTGTATGTGTGTGCGTGTGTATGTGTGTTATTATCGTTGTGCTCCAGCCCGCCCGCCCCGTACGCTCGTTCCAGTGCCCGCCTGCCCGCCCCTTTTCTCACAACTTCATGCGCCCGGAAGCGTATCCTGTCGATATTACACCGGGTCCCTCTCATCAACCATCAAAACCAACCCACTCACCCACCTTACCGGTATCACTTGTCTCAGGATCTTTGCATCCTTGTAGTGCATTTACAACACCTCCCAAGTTCAGTACCGTTATTCTGTGTGTGTGTTCAAGAAGTGGCACCCGGTAGTCCATGCCCTCATCCTCCTTGTGGGTTGACAGTTATACTCCCTTTCGTAGAATTACGCGCTCTGTTTTGCCTGCATTTTAAAATTCTACTTCATTCATTACAAATGCCATTCGCTATATCCTTTCCTGTCGCGATGCAATTAAATGCAACGATTGTTTTTGTTTTGTTTTCTGCTGCACGTTTAGTTACGCACGCCGCTTCTTACTGTAAAATTAAATGCAATTTAACTTTGTTAATCATCATCCATCCGTAAGCCATCCAGTAAAATGTTTCTCGCGCGTTTACGGTTCTTCGGGTTTGCGCAATCGATCGAAATTCACAGCCCGCAGCATAGTATGCACAGAAAGGGAAAGGATTTGCTTCACTTCTAGAGGGGAGGTCGTGCTGTGTGATTGAATGAATTTTGGGAATAATTCCATATTTGCACTACATTTAGTGTGTGTTAGTCCGTATTTCTGTTTAGCCAAATTTTGTTCATTTATAGCTAGGGTTAAGTTTTGCGATAAGTTTCGCTTACGCGTGTCTACAATAGTGTGGCGCAACAACAGTTCTGTTTTCTTCGTTCGTTTTTTATTGCAACCACAGTATGAAAACTAAATCATTCAGAAAATCTTCTATTACAGTACAGGCAATTTTCTTATGAAATCATTGTAAAATACAGGGATGTTTCAGTTGATATTGTAAAAGCATCGATCGTTTTTTTTAAGCTCTTTACAAGAAATCATTAACAAATCTAGTTACCATGAGAACGGCGTAAGATGGTAGGCGAATCAATTGCCTTTTATTGTGAATTTGCCAGATGATATTGTAATTGTAGCCAATGAAATTTTGCACGTCATTTCAGAGCTTTGAACGCCTTGCAGAAAATCGGTGGTGCACGAATTGTAATTTTATCGATATCATCTGCTTCGATTACAATATCAACTGGTAACTTCACAGTAAAAGGTAATTAGTTCGCCTATCGTCTAGGAGCCGTTACCATGTTAACTAGCTTTGTTTACCATCGAATCTAAGAAGCTTAAAAAAAAGATCGATTCTTTTACATTATCAACTGAAAACCCCCGTAATAGATTATTTGTATGTTGGACACTTTTTAAAATAGAACAAAAAAAAACAGGAAAAAAACTTATATTAGTGCACCAGTTCGTCTTATTCCACTCATTTAGTAGCTAGCTTCCAATACCAGTATGTTCAGCTTAATAAAAAAAATCTCCGAGCAACGATTGCTTGCAAACCGTAAGATTAAGCCCCGTCGAATAAGCAACCGATAATACTCTTCCGCGTACGAATAAATGCAATACCGCCGCTAGACAGAGGCTTCCAAGAACCGAACCCGTAGCACGAAACGACGATAGCAGATCGAAAAAGGGGATGGACTTGTACAGCTAGCAGATTGTACATACCGAAGGGTGAAGGCCTTTAAACTGGCAAATGAAATTAAAAAAAAAGAAAACATAAACTGTAACTGCCACGCAACGGGGGAAAAAATTAAACAAGTATAATACATTGTAAACCTTGTGATGATTAGCGCGAATATTAGTAATTAAACAATGTGGCCTTGAAATTAGTAGTACTATAGAGCGGCGGCTTCAGTAAAAGCGGTTCGTCGCGTGTGTCAGCGGTCGATATAGGGTTAGGGTTAGTGATATGTAGCAAACTTAAGTCTAGATAAGCTATATACGTTTTCGAAACAAATTTCTGTACTCTGCTGCGATCAGAGAGAGAGAGATGCCATTTATTTGCTTTTGAATGTGAACATGTGTTTTTTGGCGGTATTTCTTTTCCTTTTTGTAATTTTTTTTGTACTTCATTGTTCTTCAATTAAAAACGGTAGCCACAACATCATCCTCTCTGGTCTCGACATATGTACAAACCTGCAAGAAAAGCATTGTGTTCCCTATCTGTTTCCAGTATCCACAGTCTGTGTCACGTCTAGTAGAGATTAAGATATTTATTTAAACCAGTTCAAAAACAGTATCTGCCTATCTGATCGATCTCGGAGGTAGAACTGCTTTTTATGGTGCCTATCGTATCGCAAGTAATAGACGCTCGACGCGGTCAGCAAAATCAGTAACCAATACAAGCTTAAAGGTTTTAAACGATAGACCATTTTACAGCACAATCCATACAATTAGACAAAAAAAAATCAGCGAACAACTGATGTGAAGAGGTTTTCCCTATTTTTTTTTTCTATTCTAGCAAAACGTGACAGGAAATCCGAATGATGATTATATACATATACTTTAGTTTGCGCAACAAGAGCATAGTTTAGATAGATAGTTTAAATTTTTCGTTCAGTAAGTTCCCATTATGGATAAAATAAAAACGAAGCATAAGAACAAACAAAACCGCGTGAATGAGAGAAAGTTTTCCCACTCGATAATGGCGCGCTCCCGTCGTCGTCCCGTGTTGTGTTTGTATCACCGATAGATCGTTTTATACTGTAGTCTTTTTTGTGTTATTGGTTTATTTTAGTATTTTTTTTACCTTATTTCCATCACCCTTTTAGAGGAACTTCCTCGTATCACCGAACAACACTTTACCATCACGTAATCATGATCATCTACTCTACTAAGGTCACCCAATATTGGAATGAAATTTTATAACTTTCTGCATGCCAATCTGTTTGTGTGTTTGATTTGTTCTGTTGTGATGCGTTGTAAGCTAATTACTAAATGGTTCAATCCTTTGTGCTGAATTGTGGGGGTAGTACGTACACACTGCTGTGTGTAGGCAGATTAGTTAAGTTCGTGTATTTTAATTGAATATTGCTAGTGTGGAAACACATGCCATTCGAATATAGTCGTGCCCACTCACACACGCAAGCAAGCACCCTTGCAAAGCCGACTTTCTATTACACAAATAACAAACAATAAAAGGATTAAAGCCGGCCTGCAGTATTGCTGTGTGGCACTATATGGTTCTATACCAGGGTTTTTCGCTTGGTGTACATCAGTCAAGCCGGCCAATAGGGTCATAGCAGTGACAATAACAAATAATTCATTTTCCGACGAAAAATGTACAACAGAAAAAATCGAAATCGAAAAGCCCACACCGCCCCACTATTATTATTATCGCGGACGCGCTCGTGCACGGTGCGTTACCCGCAAATGAAGCCGAATGTGTGTTCATAAATCATGCATAACTTTCAGGCGCATAACACGAAAAACACAGCCCCCGAGAAGCGTTACGTGCGCTGAGAGCCAGTGTGTGTGTAGGCGCAACGGATTGTTTAGAGTAGGAAAAAAAGTTTAAAAAATGATAATTTAAACATTTTTGATGAATATAAACATAAAAATGGCCGAAAAGTAAGGGCAAAAATTAAGAAGGCTTTCAAAACAAAACCAGACGTTGAAAGGAATATTTTTTTGCATTTTTCCACCCAAACTTTCGTACCCTTAAGTGAGTGCTGTGCAGCTGCTAATGTACTCACCAACAACTCCATGATCCTGCTCCACTCTAAAGCTCCAGAAAACACTTTGCCACCGCCAATTCTGGGGACGGAAATCCAACTAAGCGCATTTAAATCAACTCTAAGCGACAGTTTGATCCCTTTTTTTTGCTTCACAAAGGACCTGGCTTGTAGCACTGAACAGATTCTGTATCTATTCTGTGACCTTTTCCTTTTTTGCTGTCGTCGACCTTGATTGGGGTTCGTTTTACTGGTACTCTTGGTTGGTTGGTGGCGAGGATTTGCGCTGATATGCTGAAAATGAATACGTCAATCGTTAAATTCAATCGTGATTGTTGTAACAAAAAAAACAACCGTGAAAGTCGTAGAAAAAGGATTTAAAATGGTAAAAACCACACGAGAGCGATCGGAAATCACCACATGCCGAGGGATTTTATTTCGGTGCGCGATGATGAGCGTAACGCTTATAAAAACGTAACGTTCCGAATTTCAAGGACCTGCTTAATCAAACCTTTAACCAGGTCGTATTCAACGCTATTGGCCTCCGGTCCGGTTTGTGGTACGTAGCGGAGGAAGAGGAGGGGGGGTCTCCACCTACCTCGCCATCGCAGCAATACTTTATCCGTGTTTCTTGGAAAAGCTCAACCCCGCATTCGATAGAAATGTTCGTTTAATGAAGGAAGCTGCCTCCAACCGATCACGCTTTGGTAGGGAGAAAAATCGTGCATCATTAATCTCGCTCGTTCGCTCCGCCTGTTCGCTCTTGAGGTTGCCCTTTTTTATTGAGGTATTCCCATCACACCTATCTCACCGTCTGATCCTTTAAAATTTCCACCGAACGGCACGGCATGGAATGGAAAATTGATTCGTGAAATCAGTCATCGTCGTGAACGGCGATTCCGTGCTGGCGTTCGTTTTGGCAAATGGTTTTTAACTGGAGGAAGGAGGGGTTGAACAAAGGAAAACCACAGAGTGGAAAATATGGAAATATGATATGATTGAAAATTCAAACACAGTTTTTCCCCCATTTCCAACAACGCGTGATTTTTCCACACCACACAAGCCACATTTTTACGGCATTTGCAGTTTTTTTTTTCTGTGCAGCGGGTGTTATTTATAAATGTTGAAATTAAAGTCCTGTCTGCCACTGTTTGCGAATTAATATTGCATCGGCTACAATAAGAGAGCAGTGCAGGATTAGCCCACAAAACCAGTCACCTGTGTGGGAAACGGTGTGGAAAATACGCCACCACACGGCGGCCGCACATGGTTGATGGAGATTGATGCGGAATCGAAACATTCCAGCTAAATGTGCTGTGGTTATTACGAAGTACGAATTGAAAGGACCGATTAATTGCTTTTTGTTTCTCTCTTTTCGTTGCATGTTATTTAAAGGTGTATTTTGTGTGTGTTTTAATCAGAGCTGTTCCCAGAACCATTGCCAGAATTATTGAGAAGAGTAATGAGAATAATACAGCAAATATTAATATTCCATGAGAAGCGTTACAAAGCGTTACATTTAAATTCGAAATTTTGGGTTTCGCTTGGTTTTTTTTTGTATAATAAAATATTCTTAAATATTCTTTTTACAAGCTATTTACTGTTAAAAATTCAATTTAAATTACTATTTCACACTTATCTCACTTTCATAAGTGGTCCGTCACTGTATCTTGAGACCTTCTTGATCGTAACGGCTTACATTGAGACGTATAGGTTCAAACAGCTTTCAATTCCTAAATACCACGCATCAAATTAATGTTCTTTCTATGACTAGCGATTTTTATACAGATTATAATCATAGTTCGTTCACTATTACTTACTTTTTAATTTGCAACATTTTTACTAGAGTTATTATAGGCACTATTAGCATAAGCACGTACTGTAAACTATATTATTTAAATATCATCTAAATGCATGAAGTTTTATATCATTACTCTAACATCTTAATCCATCTCTCTTAGCATTCTTGCTACACGCACTTTCTCTTCTCCTTCTATTCCTGTCTGTTGTGGTAAATGTTTCGATCGTGCAGTCGATCAGATGGTAATATACTAAATAATATTTCCTTCTCTGGTTCTCGTTCTCTCTTTCTCTTTCTTTCTCTCTCTTTTCTCTATTACACTACCTCTTTACGTTTAATCCCCGTATCCTTATGGTATGCGCGTGTGTGTGTGTGTGTGCGCGTGATCGTGTGTCTCCTCATCCTCTGGAAATGGCTGTGTGACTGTATGTGTGTGTGTGTGTGGAATCCTTTTTTTTTGGTTAATTTGTTCGGTGCACGGACTGATAACGGCGAGCAGGACGATTTCAATATTGCCACCTCATCCCTGCACGCGCTGAGCAACAGCATGACGCTGGCACGCAACAACAACGACAAGCAAAGCCCGCACTCATCGCCCCGTCTGCCACGGCGCCAGATACAGCAGTCACAACCACCGTCATCGTGTCAACCAACCTCGCAGGCACCCTCGGCACCGGTGTTATCCGGCAGTGATATCTACGCGGGCGGACCATCGTCGATGCTGCTCGTAGGGATGTCGACCCAGTCACAGCAGCACGGCAATAGTGGGAATGCTGCCCCCACCGCCGGGACAGCTGTTGGTACCTGCAATTCCTGTCCTGGGACACACGCATCCACCAACTCGTCCTCATCATCATCCTCCTCCTCCTCCTCGTCGGCATCCTCCACGACCACCTCCTCGTCCTCTTCCTCCTCTTCCTCGTCGTCCTCTACATCTTCAACTTCATCCGCGTCATCTACCACCTCCTCCTCGTCATCCGCACCCGGCAGTGCACCAGCAAACATCGGGACGGGGATATCAGCACCAACCGCATCTACGCACCCTGCGCTAAGCTCCCCGGCAGCCATAGCGGCGGCAGCTGCCGCCTCCGCACCACCACTAGCAGCGGCCACCGTATCACACACCGTCAACGGCAACCTGGCAACGCACACCAACATTTCGCTTAGTAGCTGCGGCACCACCAACAACCTGGTGAAGTGTAACAAATCTTCCTCCTCTTCCCTTCTACCGCAGGGTGGCGGCGTTAGTGGAGGGGCCGCCTCCTGCACCGGCGCGTCTCACCAGCAGCAGCAGCATCAACCGGCCAACCGGTTAAGCGCCCCGGTCAGCAGTGCGATCGGGTCCGGTAGCTCACCGAGCAGCTATCTCATCCTGAAAGCACTCAACAAAACCCTCTCGAGCGAAACGACCTGCCAGAGTGGTTCGATGGAGTCCATCTACCAGCACGGGTATCGACAGTGTGCAACGACACCGCCACCACTGCCACCGCGCAAGTCCTCGCCGGGAATTCTGGCCGGTGGGAGTGGTGGCGGTGGTAGTGGAGCGGCTGAAGTTCGGCTACAGAAATCGGCCGTCTGTAGTAATCGTGGGAGTGGTCCATCTTCGCAACACCTGCAACCAAACGCGGTGCGAACCTCGGGCCAGATAAATGGAGCTTCGAGTATGGGCAATCTGGCTAATCATACGGCGGGTGGGCTGCATCTTAGCCGCAGCTCGGAGAACCTTCCCTCGTTGGCAACCTGTCAGCAACCTCCTCCACCACCCGTTCCCAAACATCAGAACATCGTTGTGACGGCCCAAGAGCAACACCATACGGCGACGTGTCCCTGCTCTAGCTCTCAGCAACAACAACCTCCCGATCCATTCGCGGCTGGTGATGGTAGCTCGGACAAAGTGATCGTTGGCCCGGCGGAAACGATCGTCGGCATCATTGACACGCGGCCACCCGAGGCACGTCATCCGATCATACTGAAAGTGGACGAAAAGTCGGACCAAAGTCTCATCCTAACGGCCGCCCTCACGCCCAACAACGTGTACCAGTTCAAGCCAACGAGTGCCTCGGTTAGCACCAGCAACCTGAACGGTCTCGTCACGGTACAAACGGCTGTCAGTGAGCAGGTGACGCACAGTAGCGGAGAATCGACGACCACCGTCAGCACCACGTCGGTCCAGTACAAACCAGCCCCGGCACAACCTCAGCCGACACCTCAGCGGCAACCTCAACCCCAACCGCGAACACAGTTCACGCAACCCCAGTCTTCGGTCCCCGCTACCGGTGCCTCACCTTCATCCGCTGTCTCCAACAACCATCAGCGGCATCAATCGCTACCGGCCAACAGTGCCGCTGTTGGGGCGAAGATTCTACCGCATCCACCATCGAAATCGATCACCTCCTCACAGTTGGCTGCGGCGGCGGCTGGTGGTCGATCGGGATCCTCGAGCAGTACCTCCGGTTCCGGTCATCCGCTAGTGTACGAAAACGTGAACCTAGCCTCGAGCGGACCACTGAAGGAGTGTTCCACGAGTAGTAGCAGTAGTAGTAGCAACCACCACCGGCACGGGATGGCAGTCGGTAGTGGTGGTGGTAGTGGGGCGGCGGCCACTAGCAACAGCAGTACGAACAGTAGTAGTAGCAACAATAATCATCTTGCAAATTTTAGTGGCGGAGGACCTTCCCTCAGCTCGGCACTCAACAACAACAACAATCCGAATGTGCCATACGAGAACATTAATCTGGAGTATATTGCGCGGCTAATGCAGGAGGGCTACTCGAAGGAGAACGTCATTACAGCGCTGGGCATCTCGCGGAACAACATCGAGATGGCGTGCGATATACTGCACGAGTTTGTCAGCAAGAGTGGAGGAGGTTGAACTCGGGAATGGAGGAGCAGGAGCCAAAACTAGTTAGGAGATAGGCTTTTTTCTTTTGTAGAATGAGGAACAGGAAGGATGACGGATTTTAACAGACAGACCCCTGATTCCCGGTGTACATATAGTAGAGCTAGTAGCAGTCATAATAATTGTAGTAGTAGTAATATTTAAGTCAATGCGAGTGTGGCGTGTGCACGTGTTTGGTATAGGATTTCAATTGTTTTTTTGTTAGTGTGCCGCGAGTGTGTATGTGTGTGTATGTAGGTAGGGTAGGATCGCGTTGAAAAGGGAGTGTATTATCCTTTCATCAAATGGAAGCTTTATTTTAGTTCCTTATCGTGTCCCGCGTGTGGCACGCTTACGTTTGTAGAAACCTAGATAGGTCACGAGGTATTTTTCGTTCTGCGAATACGGATAACATTAGCTCTCTACATTGCTGTTCTTTCGTTTTTAACCCGTTCATCTCCTGACGCTGAACAGCTGGAGATCTGAATATAGACAGCAAAAAACGGGAAGCGAAAAGCGAACAATCAGCAGCAAACATTCCTACGATACGAAAAGGCGATTATTTGTACTAAAAATACTAATGCGCACAAACGCGAATACTAAAAAAAGAATGGTGACTCGAAGCAGAGTAACGGAGAGATCCTTGCAAAGTTCCCGCAAATGGAACAGTCTGGCAAAAGCGTTTCTCAAACTAGGGGTCCGAAACGCTGCGAACAGGTCTTCTGGCTGTGTTTTATCAGTTTTATCGGCATGGAGGGCAGTGTAAATAATGCTATGCTTTAGTTAGATGAGAAAAGAAATGGCTAACGAATGAAAGGTGTAAAGTAGGTGGCTCTCGTCTAGCAGGCCCAAAGGAGATTGCTCGTCGACCAGATAAGGTTTATTGCTAGTCAATCGTGCGAGTCGTCACGGACGGATAGACGAAGTTAAAACTCGTTAAGAACATTTTATATGACAGAGCTAAAATACACCTCCGAGACATGGGCTCTGTCCAAGGCTGACGAATTCCTCTTTGCTGTGTTCGCGGGGAAGATATTCAGACAAGCTTCAGACAAGGGCCCGTCATGATGGCCGGGATATTGGACGAGATCGAGGGACGGCACTAGATCGAGAGCAGTAGAACGAAGACTTCTGAAAGTCAGCTATGGAACAGCAAAAGAATCTAGAGTATGTATATGAGACCGGTTCGGAGATCTACGGAGATCTGCAGCAGACAAGCTTTCCTTTGCGTTGATATTACACAAGCTTTATACTTTGGTCCGTTTTTTATAAAGATCCATCTCGCAGACATTAATACGTAAACTTTACTTTCTAACCGAAGAGCCAAAGCCAACAAACAAAGCGGAGATTTGATGAGTGCAAGCATGGAGGAGATTTGAAAACATAGCTTTGCATTTAACGGTGTAATTTGAATGAGAACGAATGAATTGAACGATTTTACCTTTTTAAAAAAATCTCCGTAATCTGTAATACTTACTAAAAGAAAAAAAATACACACAAACACACTTCACAAACAAACACTAAAATCCCCCTACTCTTGACTGGGACTGGGAAGCTTTAAGCAATAGCAATTTAAAATGGTAGCTTTGCCGAACGATCGTAAGATGTCGCCACGTGTCTAAGTATCTCTTCTTCTACCCCGCTAAGCTAATTTCTCAGCCCCCAAAACACCTATAAATATATATACCTTGTAATACTCATAATACCCGCCCCATTGCGATTAGCGATTTTTAGCACAATGAAAATAAGCAGTAATGTGTAGTAGTAGTAGTAGTAGTAGCAGTATCTCACCTGTGTACATAATAGTAGCCCAAAACTTATAGAACAAAGAGGGAGAAAAAACACATTGTGAAGAAAATATGTAACACGGTGGTGTACACATAAGAAACCCAAAAGGCAATGGATCGAATGTGATCGTGGGAAATGTGGGGGGGGGGGGGGAAGCAAGAAGTGAAAGAAGCAGAAGCAGAAGCAAAAACATTTGAAACCAAATGCAATCATACAAAGTGAAACAAAATCGAACGAACGAACGTGTTTGTGTAGTTTTGATGAATTGATAAAGTGGTTAAAAGATAAGCAAACAAAATACGAATAGTAATAAAATAGAAGAAGAGCGTTAGAAGAAGGAAAAACACAGCAAAGGGGAAAGAAAATCGAAAACAAATCGCAAAAATCATTTCAAAGCAAGGCGATCATTACACGCGAGAAGAGAAACACGAACCAGCAAAAAAACAAAGCAACTACTACTAGACAGACATAGGAACGGATAACATGCATACATATATATATTTTTTATACGATTTCTTCAATTTAAGGAAAGCAAACAACTAATGCAAATTAAACAAAAAAAAACGAAACAAAAACAAATTACAAAAAAGCAACAAACCAAACACCCAGCAGTAAATACGAAAGGCATACAGACAATTTAACGAAGCAAACGGTTACAATGAACGCGTCTCATCGTTGTCCCATCGTTTTTGATCCTGTCCGGGGTTTTATGCTGCTGTGAAAGTGTGCGTGTGTGTGCGAGTGTGTGTGCGCGCGAATGTGTATGTGTGTTAGTATTGAATGGGCAGATAAGGATCAGCCTGCTCGCCGCGGTCCTCGATAAGCAGCACAATGTTACGGATAATAGTTTGCACTACATACCTTGTACCGGGTTCACGTTGGAACACATCCAGAACCATAATGTGGAGGAACTCGCTCGCAATGCACACAACTCTTCACACAACAGCACACTGAAAGGAATTTAAGATTTTTGCCAAAAGAATCACTACCAGCTCAGCAGCAAACAGATGGGGGGGCGCAGGTAAGGTGTCCTTCTTCACCGAAGGAATGAGTTTGCTGGCAGGGATGGTTCCATCAACACTGTGAATACCGAAGCTAGACAGCAAAGGGATAGAGAGCGAGAGAGATCAGATAGATCGTTGTGTGGTAAGCGGGAGAACCTATGCAATGCAATGCGCCATTTTACATTACTGCTACACTGCACACGGTGGGTTGCTGCGATATGGCGCGCACTGGAGTGGAACAAACTGGAACAAATATATTGTATATGTATCTCAAACCAGAGCATATAAGAAACTTAAGTGAAGTTGTTGGTGTTGCTTTTTCTTGTTTTATTATCTATTCTGTTAATTTTTTTTAAATTTTGAGAAATAAATAAGCTACTAAGTCTTTAAAAGTAAGAAGGGAATTAGTCCTTCTTCTTTCTTGGCCTAACGACCTCTTAGGTCATGCCTGCCATTTCTGGCCTACTAGACTTATTGTTACCGCATAGTTGGATAGTCAAACCTCACTATGGGGGAACAGCCGAGATGAGATTTGAACTCCGGTCCTGCCGTGTGAAGACCGGCGCCGCAGTCGCATCTACCACCGGGCCGCCCCAGTCCACCTGGGATTTAGAAATTGGACAAGAGTTCGGCAAGACTCGTCCGCAAGCCTTAGACAACCTTTTCCGAATGTCTAGATGCTTTGCGTTAAATAGTTTCCCTAAACGACGAGGTCTATTGGACGCTGTGCTGATGCCCTTTAGATGATGAGATTTTATGGAAGACATCTTTTCTTCTTCACTGGCACTACAACCTCGAGAGGTTTCGGCATGCCATTTCTGGTTTTCTGTGACTTTATTTTACCCTAAAAAGCGATTTCGAAAAGTTCCTTTGGATAATGAGTAAAATTTCACAGGGACTCCACATGGACGGTGAGGTCTTTTGAAGACGAAACCCCCAACGACGAAATGTTTCAGTAAAACCCCAGTGGTTGAGGAGATACCTTAGATGGCAAAAGCCTGTTATTTCAACTTGTTTTGCAAAACAGTTTCTGTGCCTAAGTCTAGGATTGGAGGCTCACATATAAAGTTAATCAACAATGTTACAGTTGGCGGTAAATCCTGTTTGGCGGCTTTATTTTGCGTGAAGGATAGGTTGGGGAAGGACGTTTCCCCAGTTTAATAAAATTGCTTGACTTCATGATATCGTTTGAGGTCCGTTTTATTAACATTGGTTGAACACTGCAATTTGGAACTTTCATACAGCACTTAAACAGCGTAAGCGCTGCTTATTGATAGAGCAATGCTTTTCTTGTATATTTTATTAAATTCTTAAAAACAATATAAGCATGACCAGTTGGGATACACTTTTTTTATAGAATCCGAAGCCTTTGATTTGTTTATCCTGCCACGGAACCCGGCGTTGTAGCCTGTTCGCTGTTTGACATCGCGGCACGTGGTTGCCATGACGATCCAAACGCTTACTTCACAGCCTAGCAACGAGGAAAAGCAAAACATACACAGTTGTACAGTACAGCCACCCGTCATCCAGATCAGTCTCGAGAGCGTTGAGGATTCTCTTTCAATTATCGCTCAAATTTGTTTAAAAAATCTGTGAAACAGTTTCACACCGAGCAATGCACGCCTAATGGCAGAACTGCACATAATCGGCGAACTCAAGACGGCAGTGGACTTCGAGGAACCGAACCTGTTCTGCCGCTGGAGCATCCAGTACGGTTCGAACTGGAAAGCCATCGAGGGTTACACCGAAGGTCAGTCCTGCTGCAGTACGTCACGCATCGAGCAACGGGCCGATTTCTGCACACCGATCGATCTACATCTCGTGACCCGTGGGCTTCAGGGTTGGCCCAAACTGCACGTGGAAGTGTATGCGGTGAACGCCCTTCAACACTATTGGCCGGTAGGATACGGGTTTGCCTTTGTGCCGGTACGTCCCGGCCATCACCGGGTGCGGATCGCTACGTGGAAAGTTTCTTCGTCCCGGGTGGCCGATACGGTGCGGGAGAAGTTCCACACGGGTGGGTTTTCGTTGGCCAAAAGTGACATCGCGTTCACGGGTATCGAGCGGTACAAGTTACTGACCAAAACAGCCGGCACAGTGGAATTAGATTTGATGCTAATATTTAAGAACTTTGCCGAGTATGGTGTTGAACTGCACTGACTTCAGGATGACAATCAAGGTCTTGTTAATTTTGCTGGCATTGCTTGCACCAAGCATTGCCGGCGGTGAACGCAACATTCAGCATTTCGTCAAGATAGATGTGGCGAAGATTAACGTCAAGAATACGACAGATCCGAATGGAAATGTGAGTTCAACTACGCCTATTAGTGAACCAGTGACGGACACATCTACCAAGGCCTCCACGACCGAAAGCACTACCAGCACATCCGCCACTACGTCTACAACAACCAGCAAAGCAACCACAACGGAAGCAGCTGTTACTACGGAAAGCACTACTACGACAAGTTCTTCCACTGCAACGCCTGCTTTGGATCCATTGGATACGTTGTTTCCACCGCTCAAAGCAGGCCGTGCTGCGAAGTTGGTTCCCAAGGGATATTACTGCCGATGTGATCTTACGGTGAGAGTATTTGAATTTCCTTGACAAAGAAGCCATTTTAACCTCTCTTATCTTTTGTGATTTCCAGATTAATGTGTGTGATATCAACTGTTGTTGCGATATCGATTGCCACGCAGCCATCTTGCGCACCTACGACTGCGATCAGGAGGAACTTCATACGGACGAATACCACCACGACGAAGGGTTACAGTCGTGCCGGGTACAGGGCGGATTGTTCTGTCTCGTTGAACCTATCTACGAGGAAGGAGATGATAGTGTGAGTAGGAACGGTCCTTGAAGTCTCAAGAATACTATATCGCTTCAATTCATTCCCCATTTATTTTCAGTACTACAACCCTGAAAGACTTCCTACCGCAACCCGACACAAATGGAAGGAAGTGTTTCCCTTGGACAGTTCCACTTCTTCAGAAGACGTCCGTTCGGACCACTATCGTGTAGATGACGCTCTGTACGTCTACAATGAAACAAGTGAATTGGTGCACCTATTTGGTATTACTGAGGAATCCTTCATTCTCTTGACTTTGAAGTACTAACGAAGATTCTTCGTCTAATTTTAGCTCTTCCCGTCTCACTCACCGGTACCGTGTGTCAAATCGATCAACCGGTACGCTTTCTGCGAGACCGCACCAACCTTTGCCGCCGAACGGTGGATGAGTTGAGCGACTTTAATCGAGCCTTTTTCCGACACGCACCATCATCGGTACGGTTCTTTCGTACACCGAAAAAATCCACCGTCATGGAGCACTACTGTGTGGAGGATGGGGATTGTCTTAATGCAACTGTTTCCGTTTGTAATTATGGCGATGGCTGGAATTGTACGCAGGGCGCGAACTTGACCGATACCACCTCGGGGGATGAGATATTCGAGGAAGATCCCGGGACCGTTTGCCGAGAGCTTGAGATCGAGTTTTATCACAACTATACCAACCTGCAGCGAGTTCACATGAAGCTCCTCTGCAGACCGTATCCTGATAGAAGCTCTGATGGAGACATTTACGTCGAAGTTGTATGGCAACGTGTCACTGTTAAGTTTATAGTGTCGACTCCTCCATCGAAAGTGAATTCAACCCGCGCCGTTAGTGGAAATATTGGATATCTCGTAGGGAAACCGTTGATTGTGTCGCACCAAGAGTTTCCTCCAAATGGAACCCTTCCACCAGGAGAAACTCCACCGGAAAATCTACCAAATCGCATGCTAGCTTACTTCACTAACGGGACACGCCTTCCGGATGCTTCCTTTCGTCTACGCTTTCCAATTAGTCGTAGAAATCGGTGCGTCCTAACCGAAACCGACCATCAAACGGTAGACTTTGGAACGGATGTGTTTCATCGCTGCAATTACATACCACCCGATCTCTTCAACCAAACCACCGGAAGTGTCCAGAACTATACCAAATTTTGTCACGAGCTCCAGGCAGGGTTGTACGCACAGCTACTCCACGGCATTTATCCGGATGTAACTTCTGCGGGAGGAAAAAGCTACGACAAACTTAACCTGTACCTATCAAAGTATGGCAATCCGATTAATCGTACCACCGACTGGGTTCGTGTACGCTCCACCAACGTTATCCTTGATGCGGAACCAGGCGCTGAAGCACCATCGTCAAGCACCACCGATACCATCGAAAGCTACTTCACCTGCAGCAACATGCTCATCAACGTGGAGTATCGGTTCTACTATGCGAGGACGCGGGTGCGTGACGTGCGGCATCAAGCGATCGTACATGATGCCGAGATTGTGTTTGGACCGCGTGTAAATCTACGCTTCCGGTTGGATGAAGAGGTCCGGGTGCCGCTGTTCATACAGGTACAGTTTTTCGACTTAACCTCATCCTCGGTAACGGTGGTGGGCTTTAGCTGGTTTGTGGTTGGTTTCTGTGTGGTGTTTGCGTTCTTGGTACGAAAGACTACTTCCAGGGAGTATTACTGAGTCACAGCAGCAAACATATATTTTTTAAATTGACAATTAATTTAAGATAAGTTGTAGAGCTTGAATAGAAAGTAATGTATTATTGTGTTCTAAGGTGAACAAAATCCTTCGTTCCGAATATTGTTTGGTGTAAAGGGCCCGTCCAGCTTCAAGTCTTTCAAATGTAAATCCTGTTCTCAGCTCTTTAAAATCAGAACTGGTGCCATCCTGAGGAGTTCCTCAACTAGTCCTTCACTCCTTCACATGATCCTGCGATTGACTCAAGCTTTATTTTAAGCACGTGGACCTCAGCATAGGAGATCACAATTTAAAATAATTTCTCAAAGGCTAGTGTCAGATCGGCACATGTTTTTTTAAGTGTCCCCGCTGGGACTGATAACTGACGAAGGTTCTGAGACTGATCCAGATGCTTAGCCTAAAAAGCGGGCGTATAAAGGAACCGCATAACCTAGTAGCTGTCAGCAGGTCTCCAATGGGCTACGGGAGTCCATTATCTTAAACAGAAATCAGCGATGGCCATCAGAACGCCTGCACCAGGCAGTTACAACACTGAGCCAAGAGGGGTCTCTTAGACTTATTAGTCTATGCTTATATTCCATTCGGTGATCATGAAGTCCTGATGAAGTTAGGAGAAGTTTTACTAGGGAAAAAATCACCATACCCGAGAGAAAGGAGAGTAGGTTTTGTTTAAAATTGAAACCTATTTTATTGCTCTGCTCATTGCAACTGTTGGATTGATTGTACTGTACCACCTAGCTTACCTTAATTATATGAAGCAGCGGTTAAAAATAGTTTTTTTACGAAAAGGACCTTTTCTCCTCTAAAGCAATATCCTGGCATTTGGTAAAAAAGGTTTAAAAAGCGACCGAGATAAGCAGTCTGAGGTGGGGGTAGATGCGACAGCGGCACCGATCTTAACACGACAGGACCGTGGGGTTCAAACCCCATTTGGGCCGTGTTTTCCCCTATAGTGAGGACTGACTGATAAGTCTAGTAAGCCAGAAATGGCAAGTACATGACCATGGCCCTAAGAGGTCGTTAGGCTAAGAAAGAAGAAGAAGAAGAAGAAGGGCAGTCTTTCTTATGTGTCATGGTGGGTTTCGAGCGGCGAGTTTGCACAGCTACACCCGCTCATTCGATCATGTTCAACGTGCGTGCAACGCTTTGGAATTCGGTCCTTGCCACGTAACATCCGGTCATAACACGCTTCCCACTGTACGCCATCCGGCCATGCAGCACGCGCCAATTGTCAAAGATCAGTACGGTCCCGGGTGTTAGCTGGAACTTCCACTGCGCTTCCTCCCGGTGTAACGCCTCGGCAAGTTTCCTATAGTCGGCATAAAACTGTGGCACCGTCTCAGGCGCCAGCGTACGCAACGGCGCACGATCGTACGGGTTGAAGCGGATCTGCTCCACCGCACCGGGCAGTACGGGATGCTTCCGTATTACCGGTGCAGTATGCTGATGATGTTTGTCCTCCTCCATGTATTCCGCTTCTAGCGGATACTCACACAGCCGTTCGTATGCTTCGGGGTCGGTTTCGCGCAGCTGTTCCACCGCCCGAAATCCATCTACCAGCAACGTTTCACCGCCCTTTCCGTTGAACTGGATGCAGTGCAGTACCTGCAGACCGGCCGCATCACTAAAATACGTATTGTCTGTGTGAGGGCCGAGAAACCCGTTCGTGTACGCCGTATCGCTGTGATCCATCTTGCTTTCGCTGAACGTCCACATATCGCCGAACAGTGTGCGCTGCACGGGAAAGATACGTTTCACCGCCATCTCCGTGCTTTGCTGGTTCGGCGGCACTTTCGTAATGAAGGCAAACCCGTACCGGAGCAAACTGTCCACGACCTGGCACATGACGATATCTTCGCACAGGAGATCGTTCAGCGTGACGCGTGCGTAGCCGGGTGAACTGTCGGAAGCGATAAGCTCGCGGTCCCACAGCACAAGCTGTGCGCGCTGTTCTTCCAACCGCTTGCGGAAGTTGTCCACGTGGTTGCTGAACACCACGTTCAGATCGTACGATGAGCGATGTCCATCCTGCCCTATGGGGAGGATACAAGAAAAGCTGATTAAGATGGGAAAATCGGACCGATTTTGATTATTGCTCCACCGTACTTACACACGATGCTGATCTTATCGTCGTAAATTTCACACGATTCGGGCTGTATGTCCAGTGGCAAATCGAGGATGGAGGTAGAACGTTGAAACGTGGCTCCATTGTAACAATCCTCACAGCGACAGTGGTCCCGCAGCCACACGTAACTAACCGATACGGATTCGTCCGTCTTAACGTTCCGTACGGTAAGGAATCGGTCCTTGTCCGCTGTTACGTCCAGCTTGTCCGAATTCATTGCTGCAAATGAGACGAGAAAGAGGGCATATGATTGTGCTTTCTGTCATCAGTTTTAAATTAGCACACGCGATCTGCTGCCTCTCCTTGAGCCTTGATAAGCGATCGTAACAGCCCGGGGGGTTAAAGTCCGGCGGTACACTAACCTTTATCACGTTCGTTTTCATCCTCGTCGGCTAGCCGTAGCAGTCGCTCGTCAAGACACAGTGCGCCACCTTCGGCCTGCAGTTTGCGCTGTAATCGTTGCAGATTGTCCGGGGTACATTCGAGCAGGGCCAATACCTTCGTACTAGTACTGGGTGGAGCTGCTTCCACGTCCGGTTGCTTCTCTTCCTGTGGCTCCGCTGGTGGCTTATCATCCACCTTCGGCAGCAATTCGTCGGTTTGCGTTATCGCCGTTTTACGCTCCGCTATTATCGGTGGCACCTTAACCCGTTTCAGCACCAGCGATCCTTTATTGACGATTGGCACCCCACCAGCCAATGGGACAATATTGAGCGGTGGTTTCATAACCGTTGAGCGTCGTAGCACGTTGTTCGTGTCCGTGGACGGGACCTTCGCTGGCGGTTCCACCGTGCTGGCAACGGGCATTTGCACTGGAATGGTTCGTTTCGAGAAGACACGCTTCAAGGCAGGTGATGGTGGTTGGGCCGTGCTTAGCTTTGCAATTTTCAGTGGCGGAGAAACATTCTTCACGACCTGCGGAGGCACGACCGTCACTACCTCCTCGAAGGAATCAATGAAATCGGTCAGTTCTACGTGCACCGTGGAGGATGATCTTCCCTGGCTATTATCCTTCGCCTGATCTCCGAACTGTGTTGTATCGTCATCGAGCACGCTTCTGTCGGCAATCTCGTGTTTTTCCTCTTCCAGGCTGTTTTCGACGGGAATCATTGCCGCCGGTCGGTTCGGTGGTGGCAGATCCCGATTTAACCCTTCCGGATCGTTCAGTGTGACGAGATTGATCGACGGTACGGCCGTTATGTTTATGCTTCGGGACGCTTTGTTTTTGTAGTCGGAATCGCGGAAATGACGCGAACAGATGTAGTACCGCTTGCGGATGATTTCGATCGGCAGGCCGATGAAGCTATCGATGCCCAGCACCCGGCGCCACTGTTCGGCCCGTTCGTTGTCCGACGGGAACTTGTGCACGAGCGAAAATTTTTCATCCTTGCAGCACGGTACACAGCAGGAGCGTAGCTTGTTCATATTGTCCGGAGAAGAACCACGGTCGAGACGGTTTCGATAGTGATTCCCTGCCTGCCACAGCAGCAACAACAACAGCGAAGGTTTCCCGCCGTGTCCAAACAACTTCTTGCGTTTGCGTTTATCTTGTCATATTGGCGTTGGGGTGTTGACGGAGGATGCTATTGCTAGCGGATTCTACCGGGGGAAAAGTTTGATTCGGATTGAAGCGTCTATATACTTTATTATGCGACGAACCTTACTTAAAAACTTACCGTTCAATGCTTCTTGGATGCGTACGAAACCAAAACACAAGCCGTGTTTTTTGTATCTTTTCAATTTGAATGTTTTGCAAGAAAATATTATTGAGATCCTTTTCTTCAAGCAAATGTGTTTCCATTCCATCTGTCAAAAGCTTTCTGTCAGAAATCGGTACTTGGGAGCACAGTGAAAAAGAATTAAATGCGGTCAAAATTTTTTTAACCGCTTCTGTAAACAACTATTTTACATTTTAAACCGATTTGCAGTGACCTAAATGGTATTTTAAAATGAAATAAAAAATTTTGGACACAAAACACCCTCTGTTAGATGAAATATTACGAGAATTATAAAATTTCTGTCAAGTAAAAAATCCCCAGGATTTTCTTCCAAATGTCTTTGGTGATGGCCACCACGCTATCCCACGGTGAATGGATGATTGATGAAGGAAAAAAAAGCTATCAAACTTCCAACATTTGTGTGGTGGCTCTGTGGAATTACTGGCCGCAGATAGGCAGCAAGCGGGTGTGAAACGAGCGATATTCCAGCAGCGACCGGATCAGAATCCAAACCCGCAACAGCAACAGCACCACCCAGCACGGTAGCGACACATTATTTTATCAACGAGGTGCGTCCCTTCTGTACGTCGTGTGTGTACGTGTGCGTGTAGAAACCCGTAGATTTAGCCCGTATGTGTGCATAAGGGAGCATAGATAACGCGCCGCGACCAAATCCACCCGTATGTGCACATTTCTTTGCTCCCGTGTCATCGCGCTGGCGAACAGATTCCAAAGCCCCAAAGTGGTGGTACGGTGATTTAGGAAAAGTTAAAACCCATCGTCATACACACCGAAAGACATAAAACACGGTGTATTGTGTGTCGGTGGTGGGAAAAGAAAAGTGAGTTTTCCTTCCGTCGTCGAATGGGGTGACCAACGCAAAGCGGGTGTGTTTGTGCATGATGTACGGGGTGCTGCGGGATAGCAGGGGAGGGGGTATGAAGAAGAGACGTGTGTGTTGGAGAAGAGACAGACAAAAGGAAAAAAAAAACAGTGAAACAACGTAACCGCGGTGTACGCGGTTTACCCGTTTTGATTCTCTGTTGCGTTGGCCCAACACCTAGCGAAAAGTGAAGTGTGACGTACGGTAAATGAAGGAAAAAGTGCAAGAAAAGATACATACACACACACACGCACACAGGCGCATCGAATTGATTTGTCAAAGTGGTTTGGCGAAAAAATGTCCTATCGCGCTCAATCCCGTCGTCGTAAAAATGATCTGTGATCGCGGTGCGTCCTCCAATCGGTTCCGTGTCTTCCCTGGCCTTACTGCTCTATCCCACGCACCAACCCTTGAGTTCCGGTCCCTCAAGGTCTCAGGCCGTCCCGTTCTAGCTCGCTTCCTTTCCCACACGCCCTTATTCACTGACGGCGCTGCTGGTGCTGCTGCTGCTGGTAGCAACTGTCAGTGTGTGTTTTTTTGTTGTATTTTAGCGAACACCACCAGCACACACTCGGATGGAATGATCTCGGTTGGATGTGGTTGGAGCGAACGAGTGATGATTTAATGCGTTTGGGTGGGAATGGGGTAGGTGGGGTTGGTGGAGAAGCAATGGCAGCACCAGTGTCACCTGCTCACACCCACCACACCCGCACTTCCTTCCGCTTCCTTCGTCGGGGACCCCCACTGAATGACGGCACATAATGCGGCCATCTGACACAACCCTCTGCACCCTGCCCGATTGGGATTGATGTTGATGTTGGTCGGAAAATCGCAACTCCAAGTGCGTGTGTTTATGCGTGTGTGTATCTGTGCGTGGAACGTTCTTCCAAACAAGCTCCAAATCTAGTGTGCCAAGATTGTTGAAGAAAAACACACAGGCTGACTGAGACTCCCTCCCGTGATCATTCGCATCGCCGACGACCGTCAAAGTACGCGCGTTGTTGCCTCTCGCACACATTCTTGCATTTGTTGTGTGGGCCTAGTGGAGGTATGGGTGTGTGTGTGTGTGTGTTGTTTTTTATTTGGATCTTTCTTCTGCCCCGTGGAGTGCGCGATGCGTGTGTGTATTTCGATCGATGACGTCGATGCTTGAGGTTGAGTCAGCGATACACCCTCAGGAGGCAGGGGAGGAGACGCGGATGAAATCAAACGGTGCGAGGAAACGGGAGCAAGGGAGAGCACCGTAAACGAAACGGGGAAAGGTAGCAGGAAAAGCGTAATTTTGTTTAAAATTTTTCTCTCTCTCCCAACGCCTGCTCCGATTAGACGCGCACACCAAACGGGGATTGATCGTAGCAACCACCGCCGCAAAGAAAAAGGAGCAAAACATTGGGTCGATCACCACCCCCCGACCACCCTCCCATCGCGACCGTCAAATTGCTTGCGATCGTGCGCAGTCTGTACACGCAGTGCTGCACTAGCTGCACTGAAACTGCGCGGAAGTGGTAATAGTGGCAGGAGAAAGTTGAAGATAAAGAGACATCCCTCTCTCTGTCCCTCCAACCACCACCACCCCATTTTCAACCGGCCCGTCTGCTACGCCCTGCACACGCTTTAACGATCTGATTATGCGGAACCTTAAAAGCGCGCTTTGCGTGTGTGTCATCGCGGAATGGTTGGTTGTGTGAAGCACCAATGCTCCGGACTGCGCATGAAAGACCAATAATAATGATTCATTCAATCGAGCTGCCCACCACCACCCAACGAGAAGGCCTACCCCATAAGCCACCACCGGCATACGCTTTTCAGTAATTCGATTTTGATCAACTTGTACACAGTACCAGTATCATCGGCAGGCGCGCGGTTGGACCCCTGCGAAAGGATTACATTTGCCTCGTCCGGTCATTGATCGATACTGTGTTGCATTCCCTGCGTGCTTGAGGATGATACGGCCCTCGCCCCAGACCTTCCTAACTTTAAGGTGCCCTTATGTGACCGGAAAATAACAAAACCCAGGAAGTCTAGCGGCAATACCTGCTGCTGCTACTGCTGTGGAAGGGTGAAAGTGGCACTAATTTTCATCAATTGATCAATCTCCATCCTATGGGCGGTTGGATTTGGGTTCAATGTTACGTTCCCAGGGCCAAAGATCGTGCCCCTCTCTCTCTCTCTCTCTCTCTCAAACCAATTTAGTCACACCGCTGTCGTCCCTTCCATTCATTCATCTTTTCTGGTTCGAAAATCGGAAAGTGACGACGAAAAACGAAATGCCTTCAACATTCTGCCCGGAGTAAGGATTGTTTGCTGGGAAAATTGGATTTTAAAACAACAAACGCAATTCATCGGCCATCGGCTCTAAGCAACCCGCAAACGGTGGATGGTTTCTAAGCGATCTCTGTGTTTACTTTGACCTACGGCCGCACACAACCCGTTCACGGCATGCTCGGTGGTGCTCTATTTTTGGGTCAGTTACGAATTATTGCACGAAACTGAAAGGAAGAGGTGCAAAGCTTGGGCAGCAGCAGGGTCGAATGTTGATTCTTTCCATAGTATGGAACGAAGGGCGGGCAAATTTTTAAAACCACGTTCTCTGAATTTAGCTATATGTCTATTTGTTTTTTAAGCAACTCGTATAAATACCCACCGGAAAGTGAAGTTATTTCATAGGAAAGTATGCTACGCTGTGTCTCTCTGCCGCAAATTTGTAACCTTCTTATCTACCGGGTTCGATAGTGCGATATCAGCGAAAACAGTCTATCAGTTTTGTGTGTTTGCATTCGTATGTGCCTGTGTGTGTGTCGTGGTGGTGAAATAATAGGTGAACAATGAGAAAAAAAGGACGGTGGTTATCTGCAGCAGTGGCAAAACCTTCTTACCACCCTAAAAGCCTTTCCCCCGGGAGTTAATGTGCGGTAGCGCCCGCGCGTATGTTTTGGTTATGTGAAGAATTTGTGAACCTACTGTTTTCTTGCCACTCACTTCCTCGGCGTGTAAATGATTAAACGTTTTTCCAAGAACTCGTGTGCCGTGCGTGTGTGTTTGTGTGGGATTAGGGACAATTTACTGACAGTGGACAAAAACAGCAAAAAGTCACGTCTAGCGAGTCGTTGGTCCGAGATAGCCATTTAAATAAGGGGATTTTTTTACCAAATCGTTTCCAGGTCGACGAGCCTCGCCAGCTTTGATCAGCCAACAGCTCATTAGCAGCAGGCTTGAATAACTGGTGAAATGCACTGTCTACTATAGAACGAATGAAGCTCAACGTTTACTGGAATGCATGAATATCCTTTAGCAATAGAACGAATCACTGGGCACGTAAACCCGAACCTAAACACGTATCGGGACCAGACCGACATCGAAGGAACCGCTGAAATAACGAGCTTGCGCCGATAGTTTAGGCAATCCGCATTACATGGGTTCTTGAGGATGATGCGTAGAGTACCCTTAATCGATCGATCGGAGGAGGATTTCTTAAGAGGATCCTCTTAATCGATAGTTTTTAGTAGTTTAAGTTATATATTTCCAACGTCTATACAACATCCAATGTAAGATTTTTTCCTTATTACTGTATTTTTGAACGGTGTTGCACTGATACTACTAATTATCCTGGAGAGTCCATGCAATGCGGGTAGTCGAATCGTTAGGCGCATATAAGCTCAACGAATTGAACGATTACATCAATGTCTCCGATGAGCTGGTCATGCGAACGATACTGTAAGATTTAAAAGCCATCCACATGGACAGGGGAAGCTTTGCAGGTCCGAATGGAGATGGAGTGAAGTTCTTGTATTTGATTACACCTAAGGAGCGTTTGGATCTTTGTGGATGTTTCAGATCCGCTGATTTATTTCCTGCAACAAGTTTATTAATATCATGCTCTTGATGCTCTTCCCTCCTTTCAGGTGCTGCATGTACTCTCAATTGGAACATTGACAGCCGTGCTCCCTCCTCACAGTGAGCACCACTTTCACCTTCACCCGTCGCCGTGTGTCTGCTGAAGACAAACAGCACACACACACACATTCGCGCGTGTATCGCACCGCACACACTGCCAATCGTGTGTCTTGCGCACACCAGCCACAAAAGAGGCCACAAAACCACGGAGAGGGGCCAGAAACAGTAGTGAACAGGCCAGCATCACCATGCAAGCGATTAAATGCGTTGTCGTCGGTGACGGTGCCGTCGGTAAGACGTGCCTGCTGATCAGCTACACAACGAACGCGTTCCCGGGCGAATACATCCCGACCGTGTTCGACAACTACTCCGCGAACGTGATGGTCGACGGCAAACCGATCAATCTCGGGCTTTGGGATACGGCCGGCCAGGAGGATTACGATCGGCTCCGTCCCCTGTCCTACCCACAGACGGACGTGTTTCTCATCTGCTTTTCACTCGTCAATCCGGCCTCGTTCGAGAACGTGCGAGCAAAGTGGTACCCGGAGGTGCGCCACCACTGTCCGAACATACCGATCATACTGGTCGGGACGAAGCTCGATCTGCGGGATGATAAGAACACGGTGGACAAGCTGCGGGATAAGAAGCTCGCACCGATCACGTACCCGCAGGGGTTGGCCATGGCGAAGGAGATTGGCGCGGTCAAGTACCTCGAGTGTTCGGCACTGACGCAGAAGGGCCTGAAGACGGTGTTCGACGAAGCGATCCGGGCGGTCCTGTGTCCGATGATACCGCCGAAGAAGAAACCCAAGTGTAACATCCTCTAAAGATTGTTCGCTTTATGTTTTTTTTGCTCTGTTTTAAAACGTCAAAAGAAATCTACAATCGCGCTTTTGCCTCTAGCTCCTTCCGCTCCTCCTCCGACCGCTCTCCCTCCCCCCGTCACCGAACGGGTTAGGGCTTGTGGGTGGTTTGTGTATATGTGAAGGAACGATCGTTTAAAATCGGCACCACCACATTCGTCCGTTCCTGTCTTCCCGCAGAACACCGGCACCTACCCTCTGTCCAGCAGCGCCTCTCCCAGTAAACCGCGATTGTGTAGCGAAACGAACACGAGCAAAAGCAACGTGAGAACGAGAAGCGCGCACGCACAGGACACATAAAACAGCAAACACACACACCAGACACACAGGACATGCCGGAAGGATCATATCTATTAGCGCAAGCAAAAAGAGAATCAAAAACCAATCACACCGTTGGTAAAGATGTTTTGGGGAGCCTGTCTAACGCGGGAAAATTTAATTGGACCGAACGATGGAATACGGAAGCAAACAATTGGAAACAAAAACGAAGCATCTTTCACCAAGCGAGTGACATCAAGTGAAATAGAAATGCGTGAGATTCCATCACTATCATCATCATCATCATCAATCGAGCCCCATCGTCGTCGTCGTTGTCGTCGTCGTTGTCGTCGTCGTCCTGTTCACACATCATTTCCCGGTCATCCTGCTCATCATGATCCGCCTTTATCATAAAGCAGTGGACCTCATGGCGCCGCTCATCGGGCCCGAGTGGCGTGACCTTCCTCCTGTCTGTCTCCCGCTCTCTCTCTCACACACACACTATCGCTCGCCCGCTGTCCCGTTCCGTTTAATTTTATTCAGTTTAGTTATTTTTTTTTTATTTTGTTAATTTAATACACTCGATGCAAGAACCGTGCACACCGCACAGAACAGTAGAAGGTTGTGAAGGTTAGAGCGTACGGAATGCAAAAACGCAAGGAATTCATGCAAACAAGATGCGTGTAAAGGACACTGTTCCGCGATGGGCGAAGCAGCAGTAGCAGCAGCATCACAGCAGCATTTATCCCTGTACAACCGGTGATAGCAGACAGCTTCAGCTGTAGATGGCAAAGTTTGATCATCCTTCACCACATCACCCGGGGCGGGGATGCGTACACGGTTGCAGTTGGTTTAGCTCAAAAGGTAATTAATACTAACCATCGCGCTTGGAGCAGCTACACTTTGTTCGCTTTCTACTTTAAATTGTTAATCCATCGTTAGTGATTTTTAATGATCACTCGCTTGTTACTTCTCTGTGTTACGCACGCATACGCGGTCGATCACATCCACCCCGTCCCACAATCTGGGTCAGTGGTGTGTGTCGGCGGGTGTGCATCGTAGGTGTTCGTCGCGATTTCTGCGAAACACACACAGCCTGATTAGAGCTGGCTGGTTAATAAAGTTAATGGGATAGCTCACGAAACGGCCGGAACCGTGTGCTTCTCTTTCCCTGTGTGTATTAGGGGGTCGTACGGGCCAACACGATATTGTGTGGGCTTTCTCCTGTTTTGTTTTGGTTGATTCGTTGGATTATTCTGGGGCTGGAACGTGCGATAAGCTTCCCGGGAGTTTTCTGCACGAAGTGAGGGTGATTTATGGTTCCGTCCCGGTTCTATAAGTTGCGTCTTATGTGATCCCTAATTTCAGTTTTGTTTAATCCAATCATTTAAACCATGTAAGGAAGATCAGCTGTGTTACTGATAGAAATGGAACCTTCTCCTATTTTTTTTTTGTAAAATCTGCCATCATTCGGATAAATAGTAATGGGAATAACCAATCAGTAACTTGATTTAAATCAGAGTGAATGAGTCAGAATAGTGAGCGAAATGTTATACTAATTCTTAAAGAGTTATATCTCGAAGAATGATTTAACTCTCCTTGCCGACAAACCACTCATTCACAGTGGTGGGTTAAGATATTTGAAGGCCCCGAGTGGAATAGCAGTTGAGGCCCCTCTAATTGTGTTATTAGTGGGAAACGACAGGATTGTTTAGGGCCCCGAGCGGCCGCGCTCCTTCCGCTCGTAGGTTGATCCGCCACTGCTCACTCACTGTGGTTTACTAACTCACTTCGTGTTCACTCACTCACCACGTGTTAACTCACTCACTTCGTGTTAACTCACTCACTATAGTTCACTCACTTGTGAGTTAAATGTTAAACTCACGAGTGAGTTGGAAACGAAGTGAGTGAGTAGCAAGTCGACGAGAAGGGTTAAATCACCAATGAGATATTTAACTCATACGTGAGTTGAAACGCAGTGGCTAGTCAGCACGGAGAGTTAAATCATTAGTTGGTTGAAATCAACGTGATTAGTTAGTGATGATTTAAATCATCTCAGGTATTGGTTAGCTTCAACTCATTCACTCATTTAACATAACTCATTGAAATTATATTAAATGAGATTTTAGGTCTCCGAAGATCGTCCATTTTCCATTGGCTTGCTTTTTTTTTCAACTCTTAAAAACAGTTAGAAAATCACATTCGATTCCTACTAATATTCTTCTTCTCTCCGTTTCTTTATTACAGATAAACACTTCATCTGAATTCATCTGCTTTACACGGTGTACCTGCTTCCCGCATTTCCTAGATACGTAGGCAGGCAGAAAATGTATCTAATCCATTCGTTTTTAGTTACAACGGGGCACACTACACTATACTGCTAATGCCACACACGTGCATGGCAATCATGTGTGTACCGTAATGTGTAGCTCGATCAGTGTCAGCTTGGTTGTGATTTTTTTTTCCTTTAATAAGCAACATGCAACTACTCTTGCGCGCGCGTAGTTCATGCTACGAAGAAGCTTATTTTGGAGAGAGAAAAAAAGTTAATTTAGTTTATAAACTTTCGAGTAATCAATCAGTTGTTTAAAGCTAGGGCTTTTAAGTTTCAGCAGGGTAGTTTTGAATTTTTGCACTCTGTCGGGGGGAACCCCATCGGTTAGGCGCCGTTTCATGTCCGCTATAGTTTGTATTTTTTTATTCTTTTTTTTTAAATTTATTTTCTGTTTCTAGCTTTTACACTCTAAAGGGGAAAATTACACAAAGCTCTATTAAACAGGACGCATTTTTGCACTGCTACCAGTTTCTTCCTTTCTTTTTTCCTTCACTCTTTCTTCACAATACTTTTTCTGAGAGACAGTCAGAGCCGGACGGGACATTAAGCAATAGACCCTATAGGATGGGTATTATTCAAACACACACACACACACTTGTGCACGCGAACTCCTTATTCACACGCTGCAAAGCCATGTTTCACGTTGGGAGGGAAGGTTGCTGCATAGCTGGGGGGGGATAGAGTAAAGGACCCTAAAGCTTGGAGACAGAGAGAGAGGGAGGGAGAGGATAGGATTATTGAGCAATTCTAAGTAGACGGCAATCGACGGCGTGTGTGGTGTAAGATTTTAGTTGAAACGATTAAAAAAAACAAAAAACCTAAAATCAAACAAACTATGTAAGATAGGTGTGTATGTGCGTGAGTGTGCATGTGCGTGTACGTGTAAAACAAGAGTTTCACAAAATGGCGAGACAACGTGGCCAGTTTCAAATTGGCCAAACACAAAGGGCAGAAGGATTGTGTCCGTACTGTATGTGTGCGTGTGTGTGTGTGATGATTGTTCTTTAGATGATAATGGCGAAAAAATCAGAGATTAAAACTCACATTACAAGTCAAATAGCGCGAACCGAAATCCTGTGCAGAAGAGCCTAGATGTTATTCTAAAACCAACAAAAAAGAAGAAGAAAACAAATCAGATAATAATCTGCTTCCTTTTTTTGGGTACTACTTGTCCTTCCAAAACATTATGCTTTGTCTACTAATTTACCCAACGGGTCCTGCTGTGTCGTGCTGGATCGTATTTTTTTTGCTCTACTACATAGGACGGCGCTCAATATAGCCACCATATCTTGTTATCAAGGAACAATCATTTACCGTACATCATCCTGCGATCAGCTGCGTAGCTTCCCATTGCTGAAGGCGGAAAGGCCGTAGACCAACTTCCGCCAGCCAATAGGTCCTTAAAAACAAGTCTCCATATGATTAAAACAATGCTCAGGTCCGAGATTACTGTTATCACGCTGCGCACATTGTGCTAAGTTGTCTTCACACGGCAGGACCGGGAGGGGGCTCAAATCCCACCCGAACCGTTCCCCCATAGCTGAGGACTCTGACGTATGGACGTTTGTTTTTCGTGTGATCGGCAAAATCCATTTTTTATACGCTTGCTCACACTTCTCCCCTTTTCTCTAGTGCCCGTGTAAAAGTGTATAGATGTGTGTGTGTTTTTTTCACTGTTGTCCTGCTGCAAAGAAAGTGCTTTTTGTAATCGCTGTTTGTGTATGAGTGGGTGTGAACGGGTGTGCATGTGTGTGCGTGAGAGAAGGCGCAACGCACAAAACCCGTGCGTCTATAGCTCTTAAAAAAAGAGAAGAACTCTTTAACCAAAATAGTTGTAACAGTGCGATCGAAAATCCCACAAACACTCTCACACACACATGCTAGCCACACAGAAAAAAGCCAAGCAAAAATAATAAGAAAAGGGGAACGAAGCATCCTGTGCCCCAGGTGAAGCCAGTGTGGGACAAGGCGGCCTGCCCGTCGCCGAAAAAAAGGGATGTTTGTAGGCTGAGGGCGCCAAAAAAAAAATAAAGGAAGAAGAGCGGACAAAAGGAGCGAAGCAGAAGCGGAAGAGGAAAACTTTATAACAAAGTGTAATGATGCATTAATATTAGGTAGGCTCTTGAGAGATATATAGGCGTGTGCGCTTTTCCTGCGTTTTTGTTTTAAAAAAACTAACAGACGGGGAAATGTGTAGATTAATACAAGTGGCGAGAGAAATAAAAAAGAAAACAAATGACCCCAACTCCCATTCCCCCCATCTCCCCTTCCGTGTGTCACTGTAGGGAACCGATTTATACAAAAGAGAAGCAGAAGAAAGCCCCACAGAACGAACGTATATATACACCCAACTTCAATCTGGAACAAAACGAACACGACAAGAAAACAAAACCGGAGACAAGATGTGTAAAAGAGCGAGAGCGACCGAACGAGAGATGTTTTAAAAAACTGGTAAAAAACAAAACAAATTTGAACTCCTCTACAACAGATCAGGTGGAGACATGTGCCCTGCCAAAACAGACAAAATAAAGAGAAAAAAAAAATCCACACGTTGAGGAAAAAGGGAAGCGGCAGAAAAAGCAAAACCAAAACAATGAAATAAAAGGACATAAAACGAAGAGTGCAAAAACACAAACACAGACTTAACACACAAAACAAACGACATCGACAAACCTAACAGCTAAACATTGTTGCAATCAGAGAGAGAAAGAGAGCAAAAAACAGAAAAAAGGTAAAAAAAGAAGATAAGAAAAGAAAACAAAAAACAAAACACCGGATTACCGAAAAATAGGAAGAAAGGGAAGAAGCAAAAGGTCCCCCCATCCCGCCCATCCCGGTGGAGCTGAGCAGAAGAGGAAACAAAACAAGAAAATTATTGATATAACACTTTTTAATAAGTAATGGATTATTATGATTATGATTATTATTATTATTATTGAGTAATTAATAAAAACAAAGATAAAATACTAAAACAAACAAAGAACAAAAAACCAATCGGAACCGAGGATCATATCGAAAAGCGGGTTAATATCACCCGGACCCCACCCGCGCACAAGGGTTCGTCGTGCGTCGTTTTGGGGTCCAGAAAATTGTTGGCGCCATTTTATACTTTTTCTTTGTTTTTGCTTACGTTTTTTCGCTCTCTCTCTGTTTTTCTTTTTCAGCTTCAGTTTTTCCTTTTCTTGTTCTACCTGTTTTTCCCACCCTGTTGAGAAGTTCTAGGAGCCATTAGTCGTTGGCCAGGGGAAGCAACATTCACATCCATCTGTTGTGTCGCCATCATCATTGCTCATCTTCATCTTCACATGGACATTCGAACAACCCACGTGATCATGCATCATTCACAACACTAGACACACAGAACACCGGAGCAGTGCGTGCTCCACAACCTTCTTGCAGCCCAATCGCGCGCCGGTTTGTGTTACTTAGGAGCGTAAAGCTAAGTTCGTACTCACAAAACCTGTTGTCCCATACGCTTGCGAGTAGTAGTAGCCGACTTTGAAGGATCCGCCTAGTAATGGAATGTTTTCATTTTTCTTGTTTCTTTTCGAATACGTGCACGATCCACACACTGGCATCACACCAATGGCTTTCACCATTCACACCACCATTCAACATCAAACTCTTCCGCCCTAGGCCAACCATTGTGGCGTTTGTTTTCGTACTAAGCAGCAGCAGCAGCAGCAGCACGGCTTCTACAGCACGGTGGGCATAGGACGAAGCAATAAAGCACCGGACGAGGGGTAGGGGACCGGATTCTACGCCACCACAACCTATCGCGAAATTTCGCCATCTAGCACAAGCACAGGACGACACATCGCTAGCGTGTATACTCCATTATTCGCACTTTAGGCGCAAACATTTAGCCCTCTCCCTCTGTACTGTTGTTCCCTCAAAGCAAAGGACACACTGTTTTCCGTACATCTACGCCGATATATCTGTCTGTGAAACGCCAATAGGCTGTATGCGTCCCCCACTAGAGGGTGTCGGTAGAAATTCGTTAGATTTAGTTTTAGATTCAAGTTGAAGTTTGCGTGCTGTACGTATACTGTTCCGAAGCTCCAGTTCGTTGGTGGTTTGCGTCTAGGGATACCCCGGTGATATCCGGGCTGGTAGGACTTCTACGCTGAAGAATCGTTCGGGAATTCGGATTGAAAATGTAAAATTGCATACTAAAAGGCGAGTGATGAGCCCAACGGCAACCACCACCAGTCGAACTGCGGTAAGGGAAGTAGAGTACGTTCGATCTCCATAATCTCGTGATGTTACATTCGAATGAATTACGTCTAGCAGAAATTGTTAGCTTATCATTACACTTAAATACTTCATTTACAGTGTTTTTCGGTTCATACCGCTAGTGTTGTTTGCGTGTTATGACCCGAGGAACACTGTAATTTTAGTTCTATTGTTGTGTGTTACATCAGATATCGTAAAACTGTGATAAATGTCACTAAAGCACATCTGCAGTAGCAGTAAACGATACAAGCAATATTAAATTTGTTTTTGTGTAAAATTTTTTTTTTTGAATTATATTACTTTCTTATACCCTTCAAAAAAGACTTGTGATCAGATGGTTGCAACGGTTAACGGCACGTCATGAGAATGACACACTGACACCTACTGCTATACATTCATTTTTTAAATTATTTTTTTTTAATTTAATAGCTTTATTACTACCTTGTCAAAAAAATCACTTAAAATTAATCATTCAGCTACGTTTCCACTTAAATTTTTTCCATTTATCTCATTATTCAATCTACAAAACTAGCGGCAACAACAGCCCAAAAGAAAGTAAAATATTAAAAATATAGCAAAACCCTTAATACAATTTCTGGACCTTTTGAGCAATACACACAAAAATTTAGCTAAAGAAAATATCAATTTCCAAAAAAAACATAAAAGCTGTTATTTATTTATCAAACTTTTAAAATATTGAGAACCGTTCCACCCAACGTTCCCTAACTGTCAAAATCGGGCGGGTGTGCTTCTGCGAGAGAGAGAGAGAGAGAATTTTAACAAACCCCTTTCTCAGCACAGCATCCTTCGTGAGAGCAGTGCCGCGTAGCAGCAAGAGCAAACCCTGCCCGGGAACAGCGGGCGTACCTGCGCTGGGGGTATAGTTCATCGCAACCAAAGCTTAGGAGATGCCACTGTGTGTTTGCGTGCCTCATCTGCTCTCTTGCGTTCTCACGCCACTCTCAAGAGCGGCCACTCTCCCGTTCCAACACATCTGCAGCCTACCGTGTTTCTACAGCAACAGCCTCCTTTTTTGTTCTCCACCAGCAGATCCTGGCGTTCGTCGTGATGGAGGCGCCCAGCTTGAAGTACGCAAAGTGGTAGTGTCCGTGACGGATGTGCAAAGGACACGGGCTCGGATTAATCGGTCGGGGTGTGCGTTGTGTGAACCGGAGACGACACCCGGGTGTGCGGTAGCAACCACCCGGAGACGACAAGCAAAGACAATCGGTGTGAAAAATCGGGGTCCTGTCCGTGTTTATGCTAGTTGTGAAATAAAGGTGCGGGAGTGTCTTTCTGGCGTTCGGTTCGCTGTGTGTGCAGTGTCCTTAGGTTGAGCATCGCCGTCGAAAGCAAAAACGGTCCCAGAAAGTGATGGCAGCAGGATTTGTGGCAGTGTAGTTGATTGAAATTCTAAATTATCTTATAAGCAACCGAAAAAAGGTGATTAATCTAAACGTGCGTGTGTATGAGTGTATCAATTTCCCAAGGAATACGCATCATGTCGGTGTAACTGGCTCGGCATCGCTTCGCTGGCGAAGAAGGTAAGTACTTCAATGAATTTATGCGTGCTCTCCCGAGACTTGTGAGCTGTGTGTTAAGCAATTACTAGCAGCAATAAATATGGCACCGTTCTTCATCCGCCCGCAAATGGGGATCATAAGTCACCGGACCTCCAGAAGCTCCAGGAGTTCGGAAACCAGTTACCGAGGGCATAAAGTAGGCGGTGAGGGAAGTTTAAGATTTTCACCACAGCACGCTCACGCTCATCGCCATCATCATTTTCATCCTCCCATGAGGAACACTGGGTGGGAAAGCGATAAAGAGAGAGAGAGCGAGAGTGAGTGAGAGAGAGAGAGAGAGTATGCTGAAAGGAACGACATACACACACACATTTAAAGAGAGAACCGAAAGCTCATCACTACATAACCTTAAACTAACCACAATTTCATCCCTTGCGCTGTTGCTGGAGTTGTTGTGATTCCCTCTTAGGTTCGTGGGGGGGGGGGGTTTCCCAGCAAATAGCAAGGAGCTGCTGAAAAACGGAAAACTACTTTGACGGGTTGACGAGCAACCGGATTCATCGAGTCATTCCGGTAATTAGATTAATATCTTCATTCAGCAAAGTTTTCCGCTTGCGCCAAAGGCACCCAAATGATGATGATGGCGGGCAGCTTGGAAGGGAGGGAGGATAGGAGTAAAAGGGGGGATGAAGGGCAAGACATAAATCAATGTCCTGTTCAAATCGGGGTTTTGCCCAACTTTGTCGATCCCGGTTTCGTTTATCATTGTCCCGTTCTGCTGCATCCCGATATTGTCGTTAGGGTGTGTGTGTGTGTGTGTGTGTGTTTTTCTGCAATCTTTGCAATCTCTCTGCCGCTGCTGCTGTTCTGTTTTGTGGGGTGTTTGGGTGTGGAAAGCTGTTTTTCTCAGGGGAGGGAGGGCGAAAACCTCCATTACATGGTAATTTGCTGAATTTGCATGTATCATTTAGATAAACAGCTTGAAGCCTTCTCCGAAGACAATTAGGGCTACAACAACTGCCTACGAAAGGTGAGAAAATTGAGTTACTTTCAATCATTTAAGTCCACGAAGGATTGTGAAGAAAACAATTATTTGAAGCAATTTTTAAGATTTAGCTTCTCGCGAGGTGTTTAGTGCAGCATGCTTCTATGAGAGACATATTACTAGCTGATCATATATTGTGCTTATGTCGTCTACCATAAAAGTACATCCAATGATCTACCGTTTGACCGTTAAAATAATAAAGCCTAATCTAAGCAAAATTCATACGCTCAAAATTTATACTACTTTAGCTAGTGAATTTTATCCAGTGAAAATAGTCGGTTACGTATGACTTAGCAACTTGTTTGTTGTACGTTTGAATCACGACTGTGAGCCATAGATCACCATGAGCGTTACAGTACAGAATGATTCAGCTTCATTGCATGGAACTGCATTCGTCAGCTGTTTAAAAAGATTTTCAAGGCCCACGTTAGAATTTCGCTAATTTATTTAATTATTTTTTTAAAAACAATCTGACCTATCATAAGAGGCCTTATGAATATTGCCATGCCATCAACATTGGATAAGGGCTTTTTTGGTGGTAAATTTTACAATTTTCTTGTACTTTAAAGATTTTAAGGGTTTCAATATTTCTGTCCCATTTTCATCAAAATATCATCCAGACCATTCGTTCTCTAGAGAGAGGAGCCGAAACGATAGCGAAAGTTCCAAATGGCTGGCACAGTCCTCTTTAGTAGCCCTATTATGATTGATGATTTTGGATGGAACTTTTATGGAATTTACCAGTGAGGATTTATTTTGAATTTTTTTTAGTAATTTTTACTCTATATTTTTCAGTAGAATTTATGAAGAATTGTGAATTAAACCCTTTTATGAAAAAAGTAATTCTTTCATGCGCTTGTTTTTAAAGGCAGCAGGATGTATGTAGGACTGCAAAAGTATTATATTGCTGCCTTAAATTGATTTAGTGGGATTGAATTGATCATAGATTTAATAACTAGAAGAAGCTATATTCCACATCGATCACTTACCATATAATAAAAATTTTCAAATTAAAATTTTCGGGCAAAACTTAGTCAAAGAAGCCGGTACTAGTCTGTCAAGATCTTTTGAGGTTGTAGAGGAACAACCAAAAGGAGTTTGTAATTTGATGTATGTTCATTTTTGCTCTCTGTTTTGTTAGTTTGATTTCATTGTTTTAGTTTGTTATAAGTCAAAATGCTAATTTGTATTTTTTTATATAATTTATTTCTCAATTTATATTTTAAACGAATGACGCATTCGTTAGCTTAGGCAAAGCAAGCAGTAGTTGTTGAATAATAAATACAGGTATGACAGAGCTAAATGTTACTCTATAATTAAATTATCGTTCATTTTCTCAATCTTATTAAAAAACATGTACACAGTTTTAACAACAACAAAAAAAGGGGTGAACTTCTGAGTAGGGCAAAGCTATTTTCGGATATTGCAAACATATTATTCGATGATATTAATAATAATTATAATATGTTTCTTCCTCATAATTCAATTAAACTGTTATATCGCAATTGATGGTGTATTAAGCAGTTGCTTTCCCCTGTTTGATACACCCCAGCACTTATGCAACTCTGGAAGCGAATTGTTCAACAAATTACATGCCACCAGCAACTGGCATCCCACACGCCAGTTTTACGGTGCCACCGGTGCCTGTGGCTGTAGGTTGTGCCTGACCTGCATCATCATCAAAAAGGCAAACAGAAAATACAGCAAATGCAAAAATACAACCAGCACGGTAGCAACCAACAAATGCAGTGCGCGACAATGTTCTCCACCTTCAGCTTCCCACCCCATTCGCGTATCTCATATATTAAATAATAACAAATATTATTAATCACTGTGATCGCGGCCCGATCCGCCACGTGTGGGTGGGTGGATGAGTTTGCTGCACATAAACAATAGCATTACACATCTCCCCGTTCCGTTCCGTTCCACTCTCTGCTGGGTTTCTATTTAAAAAAAAACTAGAAAATTAAAAAAGAAAACTAATTCATCACAATGCATGCTGCTGCCCGACCGACCCATTCATTGTGCATGTCATCCCGGGCTCGATCGTAACCGGAGCATGATGGCGTGCGGCCATAACTGCCATAATGCCAATTATATAAAATATCCATTAAAAATAGACGCAGAAATTGTGGGTCATCTTTTCTTGCCTTTTCTTCTTTTGCCGCTTCTCGGCGTATCAAGATCGAAGTTGAAGCTCGCAAGTGTAAGCGTTATCATTACCATACCACGCGGGTTGGTGTGTGAGAAAAGCTTTTCACACACAAAGCAGAAACACATGTTAACAAACTCGGTCACACGGTGCATCTTATTCGGTTTGTTGGTGTGTGTGTGTGCGTCGAGATCAATTGTTAGGCTATTTTCTAGATTAACGTACGCCTTCTCTCATCCATCCATGCCCCCATCTTCTCGAACTGCGATACGAACCGACCATTTTGATCGGCCATTTTGATTATGATTTTCGGGGTATATCTTGAGAAGGTTGAAGCGGCTTAAGTCTTTTTTTTTCGCGCTATCATCTCAAACATTTTTGCGATCGATTCGCAAAATTTGCGGTGTTACGATGCTTCTGGCGCCAGTGCTCCACTGAGCAACCACAACAAAAAAATGGCAGAACAGGTGGTGTAATCGAGCTGAGCATGTGTGCAAAAAAACAACAAAACCCTAATAAACGAAAAAAGAAGCGTATAATAATTATAATTGCAGCGTGAACACACACACACACATAATTTGCATGTCAGCTATGGATTTGGGAGGAAGGGGAGGCTATAAGAATAGGGGTGGTGTAAAATGGTGGATACAAAAAAATGGCGGCACATCACAAAGATACGCAAATTTTACTGACAATTCAAACAAAAACACACACACACACACAAACACACACACACACATCCATCGATTAAAAAGCGTAAGGATGGAGGAATATTATTTGCAAAACAGTGAAGCACAGTGATTATATGTTATGAAGGCTTGAAAAGTGGTAACTGAAGGAGATTGTGGAGAGTAAGTTGAGGACAGGCCCAACGGTACTGTCCATTGTTGTGAAGCATTTTTGGAGTGGTTGTTGAAGATGGGACAACCATTTTGTCCATTTGCACTCAAAATTCAAATTCAATGATGTCAAAAAGCTAAGGTAAACTCTTCTTTAAACCTTCTAATGCAATGTTCTAACAACCGTTATTCGTTGTGTTTCAGCGTCTATTTATTAAAAAAATCTTAAAATCGATCTTTTGGCGGGTTTATGCTCCTGGAACCGTTAAACAGCGTTTGAAGAGCGTTTTTGCTGCTCTGTGAACAAATCAATTTTCGAATTAATTTCTAATCTTTTGGTACAGTTCTAGCAATGCTTTATACTTTAAAAAAGTGGCCCAAGTCTCATTAGTAGGACTCCTGGTGGGTTGGCCAAGTCATGTGAATGACACATGATGGTTCAATCCATAAGCTTTATTGAGGCCATCTACATAGGACAGAAGATGCGTCCTAGGCCTCAATCTCCGTGAGTGGAATCGAGTACTTTCTGCAGATAGGCCAAGAGAACCTCAGAGAACTTGTATTTATTCAGTAAATCAGAGTTTTTAGAAAAAATAATGCAATTTGACCCTTGGCACCTCGAGTGGTCTTACTCTGACCTCCTAGAGTTTATTTACCCGAGGCTGTTACGTCTCCCCAGCATTCAAGGAGACGCTTCTACGAATGGGATTCGATATTGGTTCCTTAATGTTACTAACTGGCCTTTAACCTAGCCCTCGGTGACTTTATTTGACTGCATTACGCTTCAGTAAGTTATTTACCTTCCATTTTCATATGGACCGAACGTGGCGAATATTCCTCTAATGCCGGTTTCGTTATAAAATAGTAAAACAAATGATACTTGATTTTTCAATTTTATTAATTTTACACTCCTGTTTAACCGCGTTTCGATCAATCGGTTTCCCGACCACAAATCGAATAACTCTCTTTATCGCGCCCCAACCACCCGGCAGCAATTAACCCACATCATCATGCACGGGCATCGCGTGATGTGTTCAGGTGTATCAGAAAGCTCACCACTACCGCAGTGGCCCGATCCCGGTGGGCGCCAGCCAATCGAAAAGGAAACGAAAATTACGTTTTAAGCTTTTACGCGTTCTCCGTTTCTTGTGCGCTGGTATGTTCAATCGACGTCCGCCGGTCTTTCTCGTATCAGCGTTTGTTCGGGTGAGTGCGACGAGGCGTTAATTGAGGCGTTCTTGGCGAGGGCATTTCGATCGTAGAAAAGGCAAAAGGGAGCATCGTAAGGCTTCCGTCTTGACCGATGGGTGGTTGTATCGAACGCGTAGCTCCCCATGTCCGGTACGATAAATTGTGCCGATAAAGTGGTGTAATAGGAGCGGTGTAATTATATCGCAACGATTACGGATTAGGTTTTTTGTGTGCGCTCATCCTGCTATAACCCTATCGGCAATTCGGGCACTTCCCGAGGAAGGTGGTCATGCTGGGCTGACCTCTAGGTGTTTGATTTGGGAATGATCTTAAAAAAGTTGGACCAAATAATAACAGAATGAATGATTCCAAATTTCTTCGAAAATTTTTTTGCAGAACTTAGGCATATCAATATACTTCATGAAACTCAACTTTTTTAACAGAACTTAACGAATTGTATTAAAATATTTTTTTAATTTTCATCTAACCTTTAATTCAGTTTTCCATACCAAAAATGCACCCTCATATCAATCACCTGTTCTACACCAATTCTACCACCATTCCCGGCAGGTTTAGTCTTGGAATAATACCCAAAAAACCATAATTAATATGTGTTGCATTTAGCTCCTGCTTTCCGCGGGAGGATCGAGTGCCGAGAGACCCATAAAACACACGTTCCACTTCCATGGCTCCCGGAAGTCGAACTATAGGCGATAAGAATTATTTAGCCTTCCCTCATCCCTCCTTCTCTTTCTTCCCCCTTTTTTCCACCCTTCGATCACCATTCTAATCGCTCCTCTTTTTTCTGTTTGGGAGGAAAAAGTGAGCGATAGAGCGATTTAATGTTTCTCTAGAGTCTAGTGGGAAGCTACCGATTTCCCTTTTGTGTTAGCCGCAGGGCTGATAATAGGCCGCGTTTTTGCTATGCTCGATTTTTGTGTTTCGATTCATAGAGCACAGCAATCACTCCGCGGAATACGGCACATATGGCTTAGAGAAGAAACAGGGACGAAACATTGGACCGAAACAGAAACCACAGCAGGGCTCTTGATACGGGTTGGACTTGATGTGGCTATCACGTCTATCACCCAGATGGTTGATCACATGCTTCATTCTTTTTTGTTGGGAATACTTTTACTTCTTCTCCTGGTTGTTTTTTCCCTTCTCATCCTGCAGCTGCAATTTCAGATGATACACGTGGGTGATACACGGGTGAATGCAGCGATTGATTGGCCAATCATTATGTGGCCTGGAGGGGGGGGGGGGGGGGGGGGGGGAGTGCTCGATTGCTGGAAGAGACTTCACCTCCTCACTGAGCTTCTCATAGGCTCAATTGCTTATCGGTTATGATGCGCACACAAAACCGTCCCCTTTTAATGGGGCTCAATTAGAAAGTGAGAAGCAAAGGGAACGGGATTGACTAGCAAAACAATAAAATAACCTCAAAAATGATGTAAAAAGTGTTCCAAGTGACCATTTGTTGCAAATGGCATAGAAAAGGAGAATGTTATCATCATAAGGCATCCAATTTTCTTAAAAAATCTTCTCAAGAGGCATTTGAATGTTCCATCTACGAGGTGCAAGTTACTCCAGCGAATAATGTGTATTTTATTGTCCGACGATGGGTGCCGCTTATCGGCTACTTCTAGCCAGCCAGCCCCTTAAAATCGACCCAAGTGCAGGCAGCCAGGCGTACAGGAAACGATGAAAAGTGAAAACACTGCAAACCACCAGCAATGTTAGGCCGCAAAAGGAAAAATCTCATCCTCCAGCTCCATATTGTTCTTCCGTTCTGTACCGGATGGACGCAATTATTCACTTTGCTGGTGCCGGAGCCAGAAAGCTGTAGTTTCGGGAGGGATGCATAAATGAAAACCAGTCTTAAACTAAGCCAATATTGTACGAATGGCTCTCGGCAGTCTCAAACCAATTGATTTTGTTTGTTGAATCTAGATGGGGCTCTGGTGTCGATGAACTGTTGCACCATATAATTTTGGCCTTCGATTATTATTCTTGTACACGAAGGAAATCGTTTTCCGGACTGAATCGTATTCTTTGCTTGTTGAAGATAACTTTCGCATCATCTGCTTGGTTTACTGAATTTATTTTGGGGGTCTATATACATTGGCTTTAATTTTTGAGATACCACTTAAAAAGAAGAGGAAGAAGAGGTTTATACAAAGTAGTAATTGTTTTACTTATTTTGGGCATCTGAAAACCTTGCTCATCACCTTAAAAAATAGATCACAATTCGCTGATTTGTATTGCTATTGTGCGTATTGCATACATTTAGGCGCTCCTGTTTGTCATCAGCAGCCTAGTTGGATTTTCTATCCTTTCGTTTGTCCTTTTGCCTTTGTAGGTATGCAATACGCAGTACAAAACAAGCGATTTCAAATATTTGAACACCGTATAAAGCTATCTATGCGGTTTATATGCGCGGGAGCAGTTCCAAAGCACAATTTAAATATTCCATTATATGACTATAACGTTACAAGGTTGAACCCCTTGATTGATTCAAAAGTTCCAATGTATGGATCGAAATCTTGGCACTTATCGGAAATTGTAAACCAAACAGTGATTTCTATGCTCTATTTAATCTTTGCCAATATTTTGGTGTGATGAAAGTCGTCTAATCTCAAATTGTTAAATTTAAGTTTGCTAACCAACAATATACAGAAACCTCCTAACATTTGGACTAGCTTAAGTCATCATCGTCCTCAGCATTCGGGGAAACCACCCCTCCCCCCACAAGGAAAACATAATTTACCGAAAGTCCTCCAGCCATGATGCCGGCGGAGCACCGAAAGCATCCAACGTCGCGCAGTATAAGAACAAATATCTGATCAAAAAATCATCCTTTTTCATATCCAATGGTTTCAATGGAGCTGGGTCCTTTTTTCTGCTCCAAGCAATCTCTTCAAACATATCAACTCCTGCCAAGCTGCATCAAACCTGGCATGGTAAAGCATTACGTTGCCGTACGAAAATTGAAACTCCACCGCATCGTAAAAAACGGTCAGAGAGCGGAGATTTTTACAAAAAACATCAGCTCAATAGCGTCGGGCCAGAATGTAAAGCGCTGATTGCCGTAAGATGACAGACGCTATTGATTTCCCTCCCCTTTTTGCCACTGTTTCATCTTTTCTTTGTCTACGAAACGACTGCCTGCCAACGCTGATCCTTCTCACCCCCCCGGGCCTTGACTGCGTCAGCCGAGAGTAATGATGATTTTCTTCATGGCTTCTACTCATAATTTGGTGGGATGTTTGGTCGCACAGCTCCATGGGTTTGCCAGAATTTCTGCACGATTTGGAGTTCGTTCTTTTCATCCATCCACGGTCGGTACGATTCGTAAGGGCGTTCCCGTTCACGTGCCGCCCAAGTGAGGGTGCGCCCCAATCTAAAGAGACTAAATTATTTAACACCATTTTTTTCCACCTTATGTGTGTGTCGGTTTGAGACTCGTCTATGCTTCGTCTGGCAGAGGAAAATTTTGCTCGTTGGATTCTCGTCACATGGGGGCTGCTAGAATTTGCATGAATTTTTGTTGAACACCGACCAGACTGTGCGACGGTCCGTTTGTGGGAGAAGGCGGTGGGCAGGCGGACGTAAGGAAGGCGTAACGTGATGCACCAGACCGTATGTAATCGAGTCGTCCGTTGCATCAGCATCGCCCATACAGCCGGAGGGATAGACAGCCGACAGAAGCTGCCACCAGGAACAGCAAGTGCATTGCACCGGAATTACATTGAGCGTGTCGGCAGGCAAAGGACCCAACCGGGGATGGGGGCCTTGTCTGCACTCTTATTAAGGGATGGCAAAAAGAATTCTAATAGCATAAGTTGGTTGCATGAGTGCTGCATACAGCAATGTCGTGCGGATTGCATACTGCCAGGCAACAATTTAATTATCGACAAACCCATGTCTCACAAGGCACACGCTCGTTAGTCTGGGCCTTAGCAAGCTCGTCAGCTGGTGAGGGAGGAATGATAAGGCAGGAAGCAGCCTCTCTTCTTGCACTACAGTTTGTGCGGATGAAGGCATCAACTCTACCAGTAAATCCGGTTTCAACCGGTGAAAGGAAAACTGCACCAATTTCCGTTTCCGGACAGGATTTTCTTCACTCAAGTGAAGAGCTCAGTGTGGAGGGCGGGAGAAAGTGTTCTGCCGGTGACCAGGGGAAGGCTGCAACAGGATTTATTATCCACCGATCCTCACCACCGTTGCATTAATGCTCTCGTGAGTAGCGTCTCATTTCTGCTGCCACCGGTGCGACGACTTTTTCACGACTTTTTATTGCAATAACGCGCCCAAACAACAGCGTATAGCATAACGTCAGGCGTAAAAGCGCTCAGCAAGGCGTTAAGATGAATTGTGCCACCGTTTGTGTCTGTATGTGGGGACTCGTTTTTTTTATTACCAGGATACTAACAAACCTCAAACAATGTTGCCCCTGCTGTATGTAGTTGCATCGGGCGATGAATGCAAAATTGTTGCCCTAGCAACAACACACACTCACACTCGCAACCGAGTCACCGAGAGTGCATGGGGATGTAAATTTTTAATGAAAACCCTTACCTTCACCTTGCACTACACCACCCCGCCCTTCCCCGTTGCAATGTATGTATGGTGCTTAATTTGTATTGGTACACGGCGGGCCTTGGGCATTATTATTATTAATCACAAAATGTTGGCAATTATGTAGATGTGCCACGATGCCAGACCAGCTGCGCTGCGTTGGCTGGGAATAAAATAAAAACATTGTTTCATTTGCGTCTGGGTTTTTTTCCCCTACAAACTGAGCAAACAACAAAAAAAAAAAACGAAATGAGATTCCTACCAACTAGCAGCAATTGATATGCGACATATTTTAATCACCACGAGATGATGTCAGGTTTTGTTCCAATCGTTTTTTTTTTTTTGCTTGCTTGCAGTAATCCAGAGCTGAAGTTGTGCTATGGGTGGTCATAAGCTTATCGGTGCAGTTGCCTATCGCCCATTGAGCAGATGGAACGAAAACTGACCGAGAAGAGGGACTGGAAATTTGTGAGGAAAAAATGGAATCCATTTAAAGGAAATCCCGCCCCAACAATCAAGCAGCACGCGCATATAATCGGTTGGCATGATGTAATAGCGATCAGACGGAAGTGTACCGAAGTTTGACCCGTTTCTAAAATGCCTTATAATCTTACCGGAACGTTAGAGACCAATCGAAGAGGTCGGAATCGTGACTGAGGAAGCGAAAAAAAAATGGAGGACTCTACATCATTAGGTGGAATCCGAAGATAGGACAGCGACTACGAAATGGAAAGTTCAAGCTTTACACCGTTCGGAGTAAGGGCTGATATCCTCCCCAACGAAAGAGTCTCATCACTTTCATTGCATCATAGTCTGAGATGTGTGACTCACCGGTCCTTCGGAGCTCTCTCTTTAATTATTTTTATCCACTTCATTCCAGTGTGGCTTGGTGACATAGGATCTTCTTATCTGGATACATAAAAGTTTAAAAAAACTTAAGCCGATAACATATTCTAAACCTGAATTCTTAATACGTGAAGTTGCTCCAGATTGAACTCGTGACCATTATTGTACTGTACCAGGGGTCAACCACTTCTGGGTGATCCTTCTATTAAATCGCTTCACAGAAAGGGGTGGAAGCGTCCTGTGCGGTGATAGATGTGTTGATCCACCCATAATTTACGCCACTCAAAGCTCATTGACACAAAAACGGAGCACATTTACATTGGTCTTCAAGTCGAGTAGCGCTCCGCTCGAGAAGATTTATTCCCCGGTTCTTTTTTTCTATCTCTAATGTCCCAGATGTTCGAGAGTGTCATACGAATTATAAATCTTGTGCAGAGTTTTTATCCCGCACGTTCACACGCGCCCCCTCCACTCATACCAAGGATTGCTTGATCCGGATGCTTAACCTCCTTCGGAGGTTGTTAAAGTTCATCTTCAAGCTCGCGACGTTTTGGACGATGTCCCCATCGGTATGGTTTGTGCTTTCGTTGTGTTTGTACCCGACTGACAGTTTGACACTTTTCTGGAACGTGCCAAGAAAAAAACTCTCGGAGTTGACCACGGCAACAATGGCACTCTGTCACTCTGTGTGTGTGTGGTATGTCTAGCCCTAATTCGAGGTTGCTGACACTGTGTCCTTCTTTTGGTTTGCACCAATAAATGGCTTAGGATCGTTACTGTTCCTGCCGTCCCACGTTGGCTGTCGACGCGTACAAACACTATCGAGCAACTCATTATTCGACGAGCATTCGTGTCAATCGTTGAAAATAATCGCATCCAAGATGTGTTGCTCCAGGACTTCCGATGCCGTGGGACGCGTCCGCGGGCAGTGGCGATCAAGAGAGAGAGAGAGAAGCGAACGAAGGTGTGGTGGGCAAATATAGAACAGCCTGGCATAGTTAAAGCCCGGGATCATTGGCTTCGCAGCGCACAAGACGACGCCTCACATCGATTTGTCAACAAGGACAAATGGGATACGTTCCAGCAAACGACGTGTGCACCACCGAGCGAAGGGTGCAAGCTAACGAGTTCCAGCACGAGAGATTTACCTTATCGTGCTGATGGGCGGTTTGGGGACAACATGGCGCTCGGCGTTGAAACGTTTGCGATTTGCGGCTTCGTTCGTGTTGCTTTGGCCGGTTGGAACACGGAGAGGGCAATTGCTACCCAATTAGGGTCGCCGGGTCCAATTGAGAGTGTGCAACAATAAATAATAAAGTGTTGGCACAGATGTCCCAACGGGGTGCACTTGTTCCCCCGGACTGCTCCAAGGTGTGGCTCGTGTTTACGAGTTATTGGAGTTTAAAAATGTTGTCCCACTAATCCAGTCTACATGAACAATCTGTTGGTGGATTTGTCTTATATCTTCCAAGAACTAATAGAACTAACTCCCTCTTTATAAGTCTTGTTCTGCCATTTTTTTTCGTTCATTAGCCACACATATGCAAGACATCTCTTTAGGACCTCTCTCTTATCTGCATCTCTTCTCGAAGTCGAATAAAAATCCCACGCCATCCGGTACCCTAACTACGCTAACGTCGTCTGACGGGAAGTGGTCGTTCTTGCATTAATCTCATCTCCACTAATTTCTTGACGTGTAGGCGCCACGGACGGATACGCACAGAATGAATCTTTCCGGGTTTTGGAACTGACGTGGGTTTGTGTGGTCTTAATTTGCATGTTAATTTTTGCACATCCAAAGACGCATTCTACATCCGGCCTGAGATCTCTGTCTTCATATAGCGATTAATCGAGCTATATGAATTCTTAACTCTTGCTTCTTTTCTAAAGCAACTGATGTTCGGATAACGGCTAAACGAGCTTTACGTATCAGTTTCCTGGATTTTCTTACAGCTTAATTTGTTGAAACTGTTCAAAACTGCCCACGGTACAGTTTGCAAAAAGTCAACCACCTCTACTGAACGGCATTCGATATGCGCACCCCGCCTGCCCTCCCCAACGTGTCCTCCGCATGTCAGCCCATCTCCAATTTATTGCGGTCGATATCCCGGGGACGGCTCGGTATCACACCACCACGGTTAGTGCAATGTGACGGCCCCTTTCGGGCTGCCAAAGCACAACCAGCCCTCCAGCTAGTGCTCGTGGCGAGAAGAAACACGACCCCCCCGACCACGATCACGTTCCCTTTCGGGTGTCTAGTTCGAAATGGATCCAACTGCCACCGGTATTTTGCACCAACCCGATGCCAGTACGGTAAATCGAGCCCCCTTCGGTAGGATCACATCACAAACGCACGACCTCCATGGACAAGCCTTCACCGGGATGGGCTGATCTGGTAGAAGCCAAAAAGACGCCACGTTGTTGGTGCATTTCTAAGCCGGTTTTTTATTCTCATGTGCATCATCGACCTACCTGTTGTGATGCGTTCGAACAATATCGGAATGTGGCAAAACCAACCGAAAACCGCAGAACGGTAACGGCAGCTTTCTAGCTTCCTGTTTGGTGCCGTGGCCGGGAGCGAGGAAGGCCACGCGGTCGGGATCCAATTTCCTTCGCACTTTGCACGCGGTTCAGCGGGGGTTTAAAGAGAAAAAATCCGTTCCCTTACTCCCGGCATCTAAGGAATCTAATTTTGAGCAGGCAACACTTCGCTTTTAGACCACAGCGAAACAAACAAAACGTAGGAACTAAGTGCTTACGTTGCTTTAACGAAAGCCTACCATCGTAGGACATCGGTAGGTTGGGCTCTCTCTTGGCTAGTTTGGAGCTAGCGTTACCACACGGCTTCGAGGTGTTATGCTCTCCGGTTATGCACGAGCGCCATTACCTGTTACCCATTCCTAAAAAACCCTATCCATCCACCAGAGCTTATGGTTTGGTAGTTATAATTGGATTAAGCGGAAAGTATTTTTACAACGTTTCCACCCCAGACACACAGGTCGTCGGCGAACCACATCCAGCTTGCACTTGTTGGACGTGACGTGAGGTCCGATGACGTTTGTGCGAACACAAAAGACCAGCTCGAATCGATCGATCGAATCCCAGGAATACCGGCTGCACTTTGCCAGTTGCATAACTCTGCTGTCCACCGTCAGATGCATCTTTCACCTCGTCTGTAGCGTTTAGCCGAGAACCCGTTCGTTCCATTAGCCACCGGGATTGGGGATAGGGCGGTGGTGCTTTGCTCGGAACGGTCTAATGGAGCTGGAGTCGAACGTAGCCAATGACGTCATTGGTGAGGCGACAGTTGGTCCCTATCCCATCCCCAGTTTTGCTGGATATCTCCAGGTCTGGAAAACCTGGAGAGTCTGGCGCACCACGAGAAATCAGGTCAGTCGCCTGATTTGGGGAAGACTGGGAATCCTTCCCAATTTTGAGGGGGTGGAGGACATCGGGTACACGTGGGAGGGTTCGTCACTCCCAGCATCCATCGGTATCTCTCTATCCTCCACCGTTTGTCAAGAGGCGACAAAAGCCTGAAGATATGACAGAAGAGGCACGTCGTCGATTTTGACAGCTCCCCGAATAGGGTGAGAGCATTCAACTCTCCACTTGATGGGTGCTCTTGCGCTCTGTTAACAACTCTCCAGAAAAAGAAATCTCTCGCTCTCTCTCTCGCAGACAAAAGAGAGAAAGAGAGTCGAGTAAAAGGGGAGAGAGCTTTCGGGTGGAAAATTCGCTCTGTCGCTCTTTTAAAGCTCTTCAGAGTGCGGCTCAAGAACGAGGTTCGAGGAAGGAAAATGCTCCACCATACACCAGCAAGCCAGCCTCCGCCAGCTGATTATCGGAAAAGACCTTCCCCTTCTTCTCCCCCACACGTGTCTTAAATTATACCTTCATCGGGTCATGTTGTCACTTTCCACCAGTTGCCTCCTTTTTTTTCCCCCCACCCCCCCACGCACGCTGGTCTGCTGGCTGCACTTGCCCACTGCACTTATCGTTTAACTTCACTTTCTTTTACCACGCGCGTCATTCATCGCGCTTCCGGGATCTGGCTGTACGCGGCCGACCCGTACACCGCGAAAAGATGTGCGCGTGCTGATAATGATAAGATATATGTAACCGGCGTGATACGGGAGCGCCTCATTCGACCAACTCCGGTCCTACCATCAGAGTCACCGAGAAGAGAAGGAAGAATTTGCATAGAAATCAACACTCCCGCCATCAGCCTTCCTCTGTGAGCATGTGTGCGCATTGGATACACGATTTCCGCGCTGCATCTCAACACACCCTCGAAAACTTGTTTTTCGCTCCAAGGGAAAGGGCCACAAGGGGACACAATCGATGATACGTTCGTTCCCAGGGCACTGTTTCGAGCGCTGAGAAGCAGGTGAAAATGGGCAAATGTTTCGTTGGCAGTGTGTGCGCAGAAAACAAAACCCAGCAGTGTTGGTGTAAAAGTTATGGCTTTTTTTCCCTGCAGTTACACGCGTTGAACGTTCACTTACGATGGGTTTGGTTAATTCATGTACCAATTTATAGGCCGAATGTTTTGGGCGACAATAATTGGAAGATTGCAATTTTGGACGCATTGTGCGCTGGTTAGCTAAATTGTAAAGTTGCGTATAAACAGCATTAAAACATTTAAATAAATTCTGTTACTCTGGCCAACATGTGGTAGATACAAACATTTTTAAATAATTGGCAAAAGACACGAGTATCTTTCAACGTCAGTTGGTTGATTGTTCTATAAGGCTTGTTATACATTGAATTCAACATTGAAAGGGAAAGCGCTGTCCAACCGCTGATTTTTCTTTAAACAACTGGAACTATTGTTTATTTACTATAATATCTATAGTAATTATTAATGATTGATTTAAATGCTATAGCGTTTATTGCTAGCAATTTATAGTTTTATTTCTTTTCTGTTTGATTTGAGTTTACAGTCCTTTTTTATTTATTCTTCGATCCTTTTTATTTGTACAATACCATTCAACTCTTCACCCTTATTAATGTCTTTATTTTCATGCCTGTCTTCTATAGTGCGTAACACAGCAATAAGACCACTCGTATTTTGAGAATTACAGTTAGAAGCATTCGTAGCAATGTCTAACAAAGTTTTAGAGAATAAAAAAACAACACATTTTTTCATAGTTTTTGTATATTTTTACGCACACTTATAAATAGTTTTTCTTTGGGTTAAACATTACTTTATATATCATAACTATAAAACCATTTACCAAAATCGAACGTTTTTGATCATAATTTTAAAATTTGTTCAAAAATTCATGTAGTAAAAATGGCTCTTAAATAATTTCAACAAATGCAAAAAGAAAATGAACCCTGGCATACAATTATTTAAGTTTTTATGAAAAATTTCGTAAATTTAGATTTTTTTTCTTCGTTGGTCTCTTTTTTTAATATACGGTAGTAAAAATAGCTTTCAAAACGTGTAAAATATAAAAACGTGATAACGTTTGGGTGGCCCTGTGATACAGACGACAACAGTGCCTGCTTTCATACGACAGGACCGGGGTTCAAATCTCATCTAAGCCGTTCCCCCAAAGTGAGAACTGACTATCCTTCTACGAGGCATCATTAAGTCTAGTAAGCCGGTAATGGCAGGCATAACCTAAGAGGTCGTTAGGCCAAGAAAGAAGAAGAAGATAAAATTATACCAAAAAAAATTATATAATGAGGAATTTAATAGAATTTCAAAATATATATCAAATTATATTATTATAAAAGATTTTTCCTAAGATCTGCGGCTGTTGCCCACAATGCCCCTTTTAACCGATGTCCTATTTCTAGCTATTCTCAGAAACTAGTAGCCTTTCTGTAGTGTTACGCACTGTATTAACATCTTAGCTACAAAATAATAGGTAAACATGAAAATATTATTTTATTTCTATACTTCTCGTCGCTACCAACGACTTTAATAACAAAACGATATTAACGTTACGCAAGTAACATTAACAAGTGTGTCATCGTTTGATTTATATTTTTGTTTCCTTTGTGTTTATTTTTTTTTGAATTGTATACATTTTGATATTTTTTCACTTTTCTTGACCTCATTTTTATGTTATTATTCAAATTTCTATTACTAAGTTGTTTCAATTAGTTTCTTAGAATATTTTACTGAAGATTGTAATACAAATATTTACCTGAATATTCTTGAAAATGATGCTACATTTTTTTAAAAACTATATTTTTGGTAATAGGCGAAAGATTTAACAACAATTTTTTGCTCCATCAATATTTTTATCAAAGAAGTATTTTATTTATATGACCCTTTTTAAAGCTTCAAAAGAGTCGTTTTGTGTTTTTTTGAAACACTACGCAAAACAATTAATTAACTTTTTTTTCCTCCTCCTCTGTGTTAATTCATTTAGCAGAAGCATATGTTAGTCACGTTTTAAACGGTGTTATCGTTTTTGTTTTGCTTTGTTTTTCTTCTCTCGTTTAGACCGTCCTCCATTTGTTTCACTTTTCCATCCACTACTTACCCACATATTCACTTTTATCGAAGTGGAATGAAAAACTGAAACCCAAACCACCATCACTTTCCCGCTGACTTCGTTTTTATTTCATTAGTTTTATTTATGTGAATTCATGGTAGGTGCTACTAGCTCCGCTGAAAAACCCATTTCGGAAAAAAACCAGTCGCCAGCAGCTCTCTAATGTAGTCGTCGTGTGGGAGATGAATGTGGCTACCGGTGCTGATACTGTGGCTTGCGAAAAAAATACCAATCGCCGCATCTTACACGAAAATGTGATGTGAGAAACCGGTCGTTTCGCGTCGGCCCGTTTTCCATCGGTGCACATTTTCCGGCATCAGTGCGTGTGCAACAGCGAAAACCGAGCGAATTTTCCTGTGCTAGCGTTTGCTAGTGACGATATTATGTAGGGTACAGGGTTGTGTTAAAAGCGAACACTCTTTCACACACGGCTTGGGCTGGAAAAACTGTGGGCTGGAATTGGTCCCAAAACACACACACACACAAAAACAGCGAGAATTGGAACGACGAAAGTGCACACGAAAAACAATTAGAGAAGCACATTTGGATGGTACGACCTGCGAACTCGGAACGGGGACAGGTCACAAGCACCAAAATCCAAATCTATTACGATGTCAAATGACGACGACTTGCGTGCGAAACACACATCTGGTGCGACGTGGACGAAGATCGGTCGGTGCGATACTGTTGCTGCTACGTTTCAAGGTTCAAGATCTTTTCCAACTGTGCGATCACGTTCACTTTTGTTCATCGGCAGGATGAGCCGGCACACATATGGCGATCATGCGAGCGATCCTCAAATTTCTGTCGACATGACACCTAATTGGGCCCGACGACGGTTGGAAGTCAAGCCACGATGCTGTGAAACGGTGACATTGAAGTTGTGTTTTGTTTTCCGTACCATCATGAAAGCACATTACACACGTTAATTTTAACACGCACCACACGCTGAGTGGTCTATGGACAAACAGGCCCATTACGGTAGGGCTTCAAGGGCATTGCTCGTCCGAAGAAGCATCTTTGGAGTAATCGCACGACTCCCTCACACCGGTAAATGTCACTTACATGCACTCTCGGGTGTACTCTCGGGCAAATTAAAACTGTAGAACATCTGAAGATGTATGTCTAGGAGGTTGAGAAGAGAGACCTGTCTGGTGGGCTTGCTCGTACACTAGCGCTGTCACACACGGTCACGATCGCGTCGTGAATTCTCTCGAGGGTTAAGCGTAGAAGCTGCTGTAAAGCTGCCATTTACTGTAATTACTATCATTACTTTGATCCCACTCTACGGCTCCAATGTTTTTCGCCCCGCGTTGTGTCTTCTTTAATGTTTGTGTGATCTCCAGGGAGAAGTAGAACTCGATTTGTTTGGTGAACATTCTTACACTTTCTGACCAGAATTAGTGGGCGATCCCGAACGTGTTCATGAATGTCTGAGGACACGCTTAGGGGGTCTCTGATGCTTCGACTTAGATACCCTGGAGGATTATAGAATGCCTGAAATAAAGTCAAAACATTCAAATTTGTTGATTCTAGTCCTCAATTATTGTGGAACTCTGTGATGACCAAGATAAACAATCTAGGCTTAAACCATTAATTCCAACACATAGTTAAACATAGACAGATTCTAATTGATTTGAACAGTCCAACAACATCCAGTCTTTCTCAAGTCTCCAATACCTATAAATCACCCTTTTGAATCCATTTGTTTCCAGGAGTCTTCTAAAGTCCCTTCATGATGCCATGTTTTGCTAGTCTTCAGTGACTCATCTATCACTAGCGCAATGTTTTCTGTTTTCTTTGCCCGTATGGATTAAGTTAAGTTATTGCTCAGGAAAAATCTTGATCACTTTAGCTGTAAACGATCAGCTAGAGATAGATACTTCTCCATTTAAAACATGACTCCAAAAGAGTCATCGCTTGATGATTGGCTGCCAAACCTCTGCATCAGACTCTTCGTTCCGTTACAAAATTCAATCTTGAATGAAATTTCATTTTCTAACCTAAACATTCCGAACTTAAAGCGAACCCTCCCCTCTCGCCAATCAAAACACTCTCAATGGAATGGAGCGTAAACGATTGCAACTGTTACGATCCGAAGTTGCGGGTGCATCTCGCCAGGAAAAACAAAACTATTCCCAAAAATAACCTCCCCAAACATTGTCCCGTGTAGGTTCCACTTCCCGACAGACAGACGAACGGATAGGGACAAACTTTCACGAACCGCTCTTAAGATTAGAACCAGCTGTTGTCGCTTATGGGTGGGTACACTTGGGTTGCCCTTTTATTTTAACCCCAAAAAAACTGTTCCCTCATGTATCTACTCTCACTTGGCGCTTGGTGGCGAATGGCCGGTCCATTGGGGAATTGAATGTTGTTCCCGCATGAAGCGTTTGGATGGACATCTCCTCCCCCCTAGAGCAGATCAGTGATGAGATGAGTTTAATCCTCCGATCCGAACTTGGAACAAAAATCTACCACTGGATAGCCTTTCGCCTCTCGACTGTAGACATCACTAGCTAGGTGGGCTAGGCGGGTATCGAATTTCTGAGATTGCCCTAATCTTCGCTGTAGCAGGGTAACAGATTTCGGCCGCACACACAGAAACGCGCTTCCAAACCTCATTTCTTCGCCAGTCGATGTTTTCCCTTTCACCGTCGTGCGTCGTTCTGTAACGTGAGTCTTCGGGAGTCATTAGAGAGGGTGGATCACCAACATGATCAACCTATTGCTTGCTCAGAGTTTGCTGAGCTGTTTTCGGTCCACAGTCTGATGTACGTTTCAGCTGCCGTAAATGTAAACAAACGTCAAGCAGCACAGTTTCCCTTTACGAGTGTCTGGCTGTTTATGTCTGAGCGCGTTTACGCAAGTTGCAACGCCGGCGAAGAATGCAGAACGCTCTTGGCGCATCGTAAAGCGACTCATTAATGGTGGTGAGTGAAACGATCGCACATGGAAGCGGGATTTAAGCGAAACGAGCGTCGGAGATCTTTTGGCAGGTTGGAATTTAGATCAATGCATTCTCGGGCGAGTGAGGTTAGTGATTTTGGTCCCGCGTAGAAGCGGGATTCGGGTTGGCAAGAATTTCGAGTATTCTGAAGATCGAAGTGTTGGTCAAGATTTGTTGGTAGCTTGTCAACACCGAAGTAAAATGACTTGTCAACAGGTTTAATTAGAAATGGATAAGTTTTCGCCGATGAAATCTTACGACATCTCTGACGTTATGAGGGGCTGACGTAAGGTGTAAGTTCGATTGCTACTTGTATACAAGATTTCTTTTAATTTCTATCGTAATCAGGTTTGATGGACTGGATGCCCACCAAGACCTCATTAACGGGGCCGTGGTCTTCTAAACAAGAGGCTTCCTCCAAGAGTCTTCGGCCCATGAGCTTGTCCAAAGAGTCTCTCCCAATGAGCTACGTTTAAGGACCTTGTTCAAAGGGCCTCGTCCGAGAAGTCTTTCGAAACTTAAAGTCTCGCTTTCGAAAATACCTGTTTGTCTAAGAAACCTTGACGTTTAAAGTGCCTCGTCATACGAAGGGACTTATAGACCAAGAGCATTCAATTACAGTCACGAGTATGGTCCGCATATCAAATTTCCAAAGTTGTCTAACACCCTTAAACTTTATGTGACGACCAATGTCCGGTCCGGTGGTCGAGGTGACGGCGGCATCGATCTTCACACGGCAAGACCGGAGTTCAAATCCCATCTAGACCGCCTCGCCCGGACGTGGAGCTTGACTACACTGCCACGGCTAAAATGGAGTCACAGAAGGCCAGAAATGGCAGGCCGAGACCTTTCGGGGTTGTAGTGCCAAGGAAAAAAAGATATCAATGTAAGTAACCACTACTAACTCACTTACCTCTTGCTGGAAAAATCGCTATAAACTAGTCACTTATTTTATAGTTCCTTCACACAGAACTTACATCATGCTACCTCCAAGTATACCTTTTGCAAGAACTTCCCGGTTCTACACCATGTTGCTCATAACCAATAAGCAACACACTTTAATCCTTTTTACCAGCCCGTATGCCCGTACCCTACGGTGGATGACGTAAATTACCGTCTCGTTGCACGCACTAGAATGGCCACACTGTTGCTATGCAAAACGCAAATCCCAGCTACTGTTGCGCTTCTTCCAAAGTCTTCCCATTCCACCCGGTTCTAGGCCAACAATAAATTGCACCTCGTGTCTCGTGCCATACTTTCCCGATTTCCCGACCCAACCCAACCATTGCATCAGCTCTTACGGTAGAATAGATGCTTGAACGGCGATAACATTAGGCCTCCTGGCCGCCATTTCGCTGGAAAGTTTTGCCAATAATTGGCTAGATTTTGCTTTTGCCGTGTCAGGGAGAAAACTTACTATTGCACACTCAGAACTCTGGCTGACGCCAACCTATAATTTCTTACCGGACGTCGGAACATCGTACGCCAGGAAGGGGTTAGGAGTACGAGTGTGTGTGTGTTAGAGCAAAATCACGTTTTTGTGTTGACGTTTTTTTGCTCCCGTTCTCATTCTCCATTTAGGAAGGAAAGCGTCCGACAGGTTGGTAAAATAGAGGCACCATTCCGTAATGGTTCCGCTAGCATTCGCCTTTTGTCGTCGGCGACTCGTCGTCCACAATCCGTTTACAATGTTACAACAATGCACAACGAAAGTGCTATTTATTATGGCCACCTTTGCCCCAGTCCGTGACGTGTGTGAGGCAGCGCGACGACAAGCGTGTTGAATTATTGTCACTTGGGAAGTTGAAATGGGCAAAACAAACTCAAACAAACAGAAATCTGCTGAAAGGGAATGTCGTAAGGAATTTGCTCGTTCTTCTTCTGCTCGTAGTTAGGAAGCCAGCAGAAGTTTTGCGACAGGCTAGTTTATGTGCTCGGCTTTTTCCCTATATTTGGTATCGTGGACTGGTAAAGAATGCACGGTGATGGATAGTTTTTCTTTTTCCCCAACAGAAAGCCTTAAAGTGATCAATAGCGTGCTGGGGTCCCGTACCTTTATAGCTAACAGGGTGAGATATGGTCGATCGTGTGTATATACATTCGTGACGATATGCTACCGATTCCGATCGGTTGGAAATTGACGGCAAAACAATTTCCGTTTACACCGGTACACCACCCTCGGTATGGTGGATGCACCTTTTTCCTCTCTTCACTCTACCCTGTAATTGCTTCGTTGCATCGTTCACCTGGGGGTTTGGTTCTGTTTCAATATTTCAGATTGCTCTAACCGGTGGTAACCGTTCCGCAGCAGTACACCCGGTAAGTCATGTGCAGCCGTCGATCATGCAATCAACTTGAGCGTACCACGAACGGCCGACCGACGAAAGCAACGCCCAGTAGCCGGTGGTGGTGGTGGCTGTGAAAGACGACTGTCTAAAAGAACCTACCGACCGGGAGTGGGACCCTCTGCTACCCGGAAGTGCTCACGTTCCTCACGTTCTTCGCGGCCGGTGGTGGATATCGAAAACGCGACACCGTGGTTGCAGCGGAACATCGTTTCCGAGCTGTAAGTATACAATTTCCGATTTTTTTTACTATCCACACACGCAAGGGATTGCAATTGCGTGCTTGTAATTGTGGCCGGTATGGGCTCAATTTTCCCTCGACCGATTGTTGTTTGAATATAATTAAAAAATGGGGGATTAAAGCAAAGGTCAAATTTATATTCCCAGTGGGACCATTACAATTGGTTCGGCATGATAAACCAAACATCGTTCCAAGCAGCTTTAATTGTCCCAATTCTCGATGGGGTAACGGTAACGCTAGTAGTAAATGGTTCAAAATGATTAATTTGCTGTTTCATTTGCATAACTTTAGGCGTCTTGCTGTAATGGCGGTGCGCCAGAGACATATCTCTTTATCTCTTTATTGAATCTTCCCGTTTCATATAGTTTCTTTATCTTATTGATTATTAGATCTCAGCCAGACATGTCAAACGTACGACCCGCGAATGTGGTCCTTGAGTCCTTTTAATCTGAATATTTTAATATCCCAGAATTAACCCAGACGCTGAGGGTCAACTACTATAGACATTACAGTGTATTTGTCAACTAGGATTTTGGCTAGTTGTAAATAGTCATCAAATTGGTCGGAGGTCGATTTCTACCAAAGAGTAGTCAGGTGTCAATTCTGAAAGGATTTGATCCCGGGTCCTGCCATGTGAAGACCGGCACCAAGCAACTTAGCATTCCCAAAACAGTCAATATTCTATGTGCATAGTGGACATGATTTTATCATGTCCATGGAGACTGACGATGATTGTCTCACATGCATTGGTGGATCAAGATCCCTTCAGAGGACCTAATCCCTAACACAACGAATCTGGATAGTGGGCGAGAGTCAGAGGCACAACGGAGCCATTAAAGGAGGCACCTTATGCAGTTCACTGCCTTCTAAATGATCGAGGCTTTCATAACACCAAAGCTTAGCTTGTAGTAAGATTCTCCTCTCTTGATTAGACGAGGTCCCATGAAAAGTCGGAGTTTAAAGGATCTGCTTAGTTCGCAGTAGTGCTTAGACTAAGATCCCTGCTCGCCCCTGATTTTGTGATTTAATTCTTCTAGACATTTTTAAGATGTTATGTTGAATCTCAAATCCTGGATGGTATAAAGCTGGCACATAAAAATGTCCTGCTTTTTGTGGGAAGCGCGTGTTATGCGTTTTCCAGACCGAGCCAAACTGTACGATTGCTACCCATCCATCAACTTGAAAACGACTGCACCAACATAAAACGTTTCGAACGGCACGCACTCGCTCGTTGACTCCGATTCGTTCTCTGTTTCTCCTTTCGACACACACACACGCACACAGTCGAAAAGGGCCATGATTTTGGCGCCAAAAATAGAATAATCAATTCCGCCCCACAGAAGAAGAATAAAAAAACAACACCGCCCACCCCCCCTGAATGATGGAAGCTTGGTGGGGATTGATGGATGTTAATCGAAAGACCCATCACGCTGAAGCAACAAAATTGCCAAATATGAGAACGGTTTTTCGGCATTTCGGTGTTTTTACTGGCCGGCCCTACTGGCACGGTACAACGGTAACCTTTGCCTAATGGAATAATGATAACGAAAGCTGCCAAAGTCTCTACCAACCGAGAGTGCTTTAATTTGCAGTTTGAACTGTGTAACCTTTAACCTTTCAGCGCCGCCTTATTATTCTGGATGGCTTGCTACCCCAGCTCCTTACGCGTGTGACCTTGTAGTGGTGGAAAAGAATTTCCATTGGCACACACACACAAATCTGGACGAACCGTTCTGACCGTTCTAAGGATTCCGTTTTCGTGTGGAGCAATAGAATGAAAAACCAATCAACAGGAGGAAAATGTGCTTTGGAGATATTTGCGCGAGAAGCACTAGAGAAGAGTTGCAACAAAAAAATTCAGTCGTCCCTCTCGAACTACCGACTCAATGAGTGTATAAATAAAAAGACCGTGTGCACCGGAAGAGCACGCTTTGGCACCAAAACTTTTACTCAAACAATAAATCATAATTTTTTTTCTCAACCAGGCTCAACCGAAGGGAATAAGCAACTTTGCATGCGAACTCTGTCATTCTAACAAAAAAAGTGCAACACCCTCTCACACACAAACAAACACATTCATCTGCTGGTGCTTTAATGGATGTACGCAAACTCTACCAAACCCAAGAATGGAGGCACATTAAAACCCGTACACGGAACAAAACAAGTTCATGAAAAATGTGTGCCACAAATTATCATTTAACACAGGAAAGTTTCGAAACACTCTCCTGTGCGCTATTCTACTCTCCGTTCGTTTATGCGCGCGTGTCTGTGTGTGTGTGTGTGTTTGTGTGTGTGTGTGTGTGTGTGTGTGTGTGTGTGTGGAAGCATATTTTCCCGAGCGACACATGGCAACGAAAACTTTCGCCCTGCCGATTGTTCCCGTCGAAAGGTCAAAGGTTACATGTCTGCACGGTGGCGCTTGCCTACGAAACCGGGCGCCTGAATGGTAGGCAACCCGCACTGCACTGTCGTGCACGAGATCCTGGAGGAAGCGAGCGAAAGGATTGCTCATCCCCATTTGACCTTCAGTCGAGGCCTGGTCTGTATCTGAGGTACTTGCTTTCCGAGCAGGTTTCGGTACTTATCGGCGCCGCAATGAATTTTCTTCGATCGATTAAAGAAAATGAAATGTGCTTGGTGAGTGTTTAACATTTAACCTTATCAAGGGCGGGAAAATAAGACCCCACCGACAGCTGGCTCCTCACGAACAATTGTATTACTTAATCCGAATCAGCTTTATGGACCTCCGAATTGCTCTTTTGTTGCTGGTGCTTTATGGTGGCTGCGGATGCCGCTACGGAACGTGATTGAAGTCCGGTAAACGGTTTTCAAGTCCACCGCAATCCTAAGTGCTAACAGATCGGATGAGTGTTGCGTAATCGTGCTTTCGCTATAAAAGAGCTGCTTTAGCGAGGATCGTGTTAGGTCACTTTATGAGATGGCCCTCAACTCAAAGCGTTCGTCTGGCATCGAAAAAGGTGTTCCGGCGCCATCCGTTTGAGGTTTGATATAATTTGTTTAAATTTCATTTGCCCCATCCACCGTCGCACAACCGTGTTGAGGAAACCTGCCACGGTCCCTGGGCCTTGTGAGGGCCATGCCCTTATGAAGGGTTATAAAACCACTTTCCTTCCTCATATATTGATGGACGGACTGTTACTGGGCACCGTTTTCGCCAGTTGCGCGCTTCGCTGATTCCAGGCCCCCTCGAACAGGTTCGGTTGGATGTCGGCACACTATCACGGCCAAGGTAGTCGTGGCACCAGACGCGGAATAGGAAGCCAAACCAATGACACGCACACACACCACGTATGCCTCGCCGAGGTTGGCAAACTTTCACCCAACCAAGTGCGCAAGCTGTTGCATTCGGTTGTGGTGCATCTTGGAATAGAGTGACACCCTCATTAACCGTTGCACCACATTTGCTGATGGCAGTCGACGAAGAAGAGTCTTCCCGCTTTAGACGACCTACTAGACGCCAAAGGTCTCAATCGCCTCGATGATCTTTTGCCCAACGAATCGAAGTTACGTTCGATCGCAAAGACACCTTTAGACACCCGGTGGACGGACGATCACAATTGGGGGGGTTTGGTAAATTATCGTACCACCTGGTCTTCCTGGTTCAAACGGCGAGATGTTATGGGTTTGCGGTCCGCCTCCTCCGAAGCGATCAGTTCGTAAGGTTTCATCACTCTTGAGCTTGAGCTCTCTTGGGCTGTAAACGGTTGAAGCCACGACGGGCCCCCCTCGAAAAAAAAAAGGAGGAGCAAGAGTCAATCGGTCGGATAATTGGGATCGTTTCGCCGATTGCATGATTGATTTATCGCGTAGGTCAATATGGGGCAGGAAAGCGTGATTCCGGAATCGCGGATCGAGCGAGCGTCGTGCTGATGTAATTCCGCTCTGTGTGTCACGGGTGCCTTGGATGCTAATGGCGGCGATGAGCCGGGGTTGATCAGCATTATATCGGTCAAGCATTGGAGCATCACAAACATTTACCATTCCCATCCGTCCAGAAGTGAACCTTTCCGTTATGTCATCTTGAGCATATCGTGCTGTGGGAGCAAGGGCACACAGTGTGTTGGTTGGTGATTAGCATGTGCCCTGCTTTACCAAAGATGGTACAAATGAGTCCTGAGTGGAGGATGGAAAAAAAGTGCTGCATCACAAACATGTGCACCACACACACACGCTGTTGACACAGTTTGCTGTTCTGTTTGTTTCGCTCCGGAAGAACCCATCCATAAACCCCGGGGGATGTGTCACCCGGCCAGCGGAATGGACTCGGCCCGCAGACATGGCTCAGGACAGTTTGCACGCCCATATGTCTCGCCTATCGCCTTTCGTCCGGCAGCAACTATCAGCGTCCTAATTTTATGTTCCCTCCCAGTACGATCACGAGACTTGCGTGCACAGTACCCAACTGATAAAATAAACATAAATTCTGGCCGACGAAGCCTATCTGCAAAACGTTCTTCGCACATGGTAGGCAACAGAAAAAAAACGCCCGCCAAGATATCTGGTGCATTACGCTTCTTGGGTGTTCTTCGGTGAATATTTGTTTGTGCAAGGAAAGGATCGCTCGCTCTGTTGGTCCTCGGGTTTGGTCTGCCCTCTTGCAGTGGTCTGATGGCAAATATTCCTCGGGCTGATCGACTTATGCAAACTATGCTAAATAAACTGTGTTCCGAGACGATCGGCTACATCTGCCGTTTTCGTTAACCTAGTTCTTGCGACCACTCTCGACAGTCTTTGATCAGCGGACGTCCGTGATCGGGAAGATCTCGTTCTGTTTGTGCGCCTTGTTTTCCTTAAATTGTGTTGATATGTGGATGTGATGGATGTGGCAGTTATGACGATGGATTTGGGTCACTGGATGTGTGGACGTTGATCGTCTACGCCTGGCTGCAGACATGCCAAGTGATAAATGAAGCGATATCCAATTGAGAACATCAGAGACACCCGTATCGTGTGAACGTTTCGCTTAGAAGACTTGGAGTTAGCCTAGCTTAAGATAGAAAAGGAAGGTTGCATTTACATTGTAGTGTTAGAAGCACAATTAACAGATTGCTTCGGTAACTCCACGGACATCCAAGTGCGCCTTTGCGTCCTCCCGGCCATCAAATGCATTTAATTAATCGTATCTTTAGCATTAGCCACATCAAAGACACATTTAACTAGCAGAGCGGTTCTTGCGCTCCCGCTTCACCGACCATCTATGCAATCACAGCCCGGCAGCATTTAAACCCCAAAACCCCAACTGTTTATTCGTGTCGATTTACCATCAATCGCTTGCCTAAACTGCTGCTGCACCAGGACGATAGGTGATGCGAAAACTACTTTTACTCGACCTAACCAACCGTCGGTCGTCCACTTCCAATGTCTTCGGGTGGATCGCGACGTTGAGCTGGGAAACCGTCGTACGCTAGATGTGTTAAGTCAACTCTTCACTCAGATCTTTTTTTCTTCTTATTTTAAGGTGTAAACCTTCGCCCGCCAAATGCTTCGGCGATTGCATTGGCGATTGGTGAGTGTGATTTTGGGAGAGCTTTTAGACGACCCATCGCCGACTGCCAGACAGCTACGGCAGCTCAAGGTGCTCTTTTGCCTGGTCTCATTCATCTAATGCTTTGGTGGTTCGCTAAAATCGCGATAAACGATCAGGGAGGAGCGAGCCAGTAATTAGCTAATTAGTTCGTACGGCTAGTGGACTTCGGCTGGAGACTGGCTCACAGTTTCACAAGCGTGTGTTGTTGTTGGTTGCACCTTTAGGGAAGATTTAACTTTTCTCCACACTATCGCTTTTAACCTTTTGCTTGGTGCATTAGATATCGTCCATGTGGGGTGCGACGTAGTTAGATGAACTGTTGTTATAAATGTTTGGGAGATTCGTTTAGCTATAATCCGAGCGCGAGATGCTATAATAAGATATGACCCAATCAGTCCAATTACCATGACGAGCTTAGTTTACAAAGTCTTAGTAACAGTTCATGCCCAGTACATAATGTAGTAACTAATCCACGACAAAGGCCCCGTAAGTCTTCTTTGGAATATTTAAGACTGTAATTTCTAGGCACCAAGCAGGGAATACAGGTCTACACCAACTACTAAAAATGATGAACCTTAAATAAGAAAAGATTTATGGCCAAATTATTTCTTCTTCTTTTCGGCTTAACGACCTCAGCAGTCATGCCGACCACATTTTATAATTCCATAACCTGATTGAGCCACGTAGTTGGATAGTCAAGTCTTTACACCTTGGAGGAACGCGGTCAAGTATGGGATTTGATCCCAGTCCTGCCGTGTGAGTATCGGCGCTGCTATTGACTGTACCACTGGACCGCCCGGTAGAAGTAGTCGGAATACTGATCCATAGGTAGTGGACATTTCATTGTTGAAGATACCGATGTGAGTGGCTGTCAAACTTTCCACAGTTCCTCTATCATATTTCATAAACAGTTTCTCTATGACTAAGTGTATGCATTTATTTTATGACTAAAACATGATCTTTTTAATATTTAAATAGTTTCTAATACTGCAATCGTTAGCCAAAACACACACATCTTGACCCAAAAACAAATACAGTTTCATGCTCACAAGTGTAAAATAAACAACAATTCACATGTAAACAGTACATTTCAATTGCAAAGCAAAAAGACCGTAACGACGATCACATCGTTTGCTCTGGAAGTCAAAATCATTAAAAAATCATGAAGTTTAATTTTGGCAAAGCGAACGTCATGCCCACCGTATCGGAACGGAAAGCCGAAACCGTAAAGTCCAGTTACCCGGTTTTCGGTTCATTTTTTATTTTTGACCTCATTAAGCTGGAGCATGTTTTGTGTTGGTTGTTGTCGGTTGACTGTCCGTACCTTCTGAAGAAGCAACATGTCACACGCTTTCCTGTGACGCTCGGGTTACGATAGATCGGAGATGAGTTGCCAGTTTCTAGTCCCAAACAAAAAAACAGAACGACTTGTCGTCGGTGATGCGTAAATCAATCACGTGAAGCCCGCCTAGTTGCACACGTTGCATAGTGGTGAGGAAGAAATAGAACTAGACGAAAGCCGCACGCACGCAAAGATGCAACCCCACCGTTTTCGATTGCATTTGTGTCACAGAACGGCGGTTTACGAGCACGTGCCCAATGTATCGGGAGAGCCACGTGAATTGTCGCGCCCTAGTCGCGGTAAACCAGTTCTGAAGCATCCCGAGGGGAGTGTCAGTAGAAGGAGTAAAGAGGAGTCGAGGTGATCGGTAGGGTAGCAAGTAGCAAAGAAGAATCATTTTGTTTTCGTCTTGCGGGTCTACGCGGCTTCTTCCGACAGCAGCGCCGTGTCCTCAGGCGTGAAAATGGAGCCGAGCATCTTCTTACGCCCCGGGACTCCCGAAAGTGTTACCGATGGATGGGTCGTCGCATCCCTTCTAAGCATCAGCATCTATTTATCGTCACGTTTTGTTTCTTTCACAAACGCCATTAAGGACCGATTGTTGAATGAATGTTGCTGTTTTTCCGGGCGTCAGAGTTTGTGTGTGTGTGCCAGCATTAGGCAAATGCAGACCAAACGTCATCTTTTTCAAATGCTAATGCAATAATTTATATCTCTTGATGTTGCAGCGGGATCTATGGAACGGTTCTGAATAATCGCTTTGATTTAGTGCTACAGAGGCAAATTAAGGTTGGCAAGGATTATCTGTTTCGTGTAGAAGGTAGGAGCTGATTTATGTTTCAAAGGCAAGAAACATAGCACAGATTCTACGATGTCTTGTTCTAAGCGTAGTATGGTTACCTTAACATGGCTAACTCAACTTAACATACTCAAAAAATATTACAACGCAATATTTTATAGCACGAAAAATCCCGATTTATAGCAATACGGCCAGGCCGTTCTTTTTGAATAAAAAAAAATCCCGATTTATGGATATGATTATAGCGAAAAAGTAGAAAAATAAGTCTTCAATTTTTGGACCATGTATCTTGCTCTAACAAAACTAACAAAACAACATACGCGTTTCAAAGCCACAGAAGGATTCCTCGCAACACTCTGGCTCGTCTCAAGTTCATTCTAATCCCAATAGGAAGATAATACTGGACGCGTCTGCTGCAGCTGGTTGCTCTTCTGGCGCTGTCTGGATCCCGCACCCATGCGGGAGATGTGCCTTCAGACAACGAAAACATAAAAAGGCTGAGCAGCCGAGAAATGAGCAGCAGCCAGAGATCCTACCGTGCAGGATTGAATAGAAATACGAATTTCCTTCGTTTATATTTTTTACCCAGTTTATGAACAACACATCCCTAGCGAGGCGCAACTACGACCTCTTCAGACACGGCCATAGAAGATAGAATCCCGAGCAGACATAGAATTGTTCTGTGCCGTCGCCGTTTACCACCCTCGGTTAAGAGAGCACCTTTTGCTGTGCTCTGGCTGCCCATCCCGGTACGATCCCGGCCAGCCAGTCCTGAGCTTTCCCAGTGTGTATCTACGTCATTCATCGCCGGGCAGCCCGAGGACGGCACACTGACGTAACTGCTTCCTCGCAAAGAGAGCAATCAAAGAGAGCAGAGGGTGAAAGTAGTCCAGATGGTGGAAGGAACGGGACGAACTCCACGACAACAAATAAGGCTTTCATCTAGAGCGCCCGAGTCTAGTAATGCCTAGGTACAGAAGGCTTATTATAAAACATCTACCACGGGATGGACGGGTGTCGTAAAAGTGAGTACAAGTAGGTGGAAGCAAGGAAGGACAAGCAATAATCATAAAAGAAATAAACAGACGTACGCAACGACCGCGTGTGTGTTTGTGCCCCGGTACTCAAGTGCAAAAAAACAACATAAAAATAAGGAAAACAAGTTCAGGGAAAAGGAGGAACAGGGATATATGTAAAGTAGAAGCAACGAGAAGAACAAAAACCCGACCAACCATAAAAGGGGTGAAACGGAAGAAACGCGAACCGTGGACCAAAACTGCGCACAAATGGAAGAACACATCACGAGAGATAGAGCATCTTCTTCAGCAAAACGCACAATAATATGCCACACCACCACGATGACGGGACGGAGTCTGATTGCACTCCCCGAGCATACTAATATCGCAAAGGGGGATGGCCAACCGACAGAGCTGCACTATCAGCAAATGCAGCTGAGTGCTGGGGTAAGCAAGGGTAGGTAGAACAGCATGGGTAGCATAATGATAATAAAGTCCACACCCGGCTTCTTCGAGTGAGCAGGGTGGGCCGAGGTGCAGGTGCAGCGGGCTAGCGGGCCAATGAAGAGGTAACGCATGGCTGAAGGTGCGTGTGTGCAAAAGTAGTTGCACTTGGGTGTTTGGTTCTCGCGCGTGGAAAGAAAGTCTTCCAATAGCTGTTCGATTGTGCTTGAACCTGGTACAAGAACTCTAGAGTTACTTCATACTGACAAGAGTTTCATTTAATTTAGAATTTATAAAACAAAAATTCAAAATGTCCATTTTAATTGGGTGATGGAGCTAATCTCGGTTTAAGGGACGTTATTCTCAGTATTTTGAAAATTTGAGTGATCTCACGATTCTAACATGGATGCTTATATCGAAAGACTGATATCAAATTATATACAGGTCCCTCCAGGAGACCCTCATACGAAGAGCAAAATGTCCAAGAAGTCATGGAAGCCAGAAATTGATAGGTAAAAACCTCTTGATAATTGAGAGCTCAAGGGAAAGAAGACTTTACTTGGCCTCTTTTTGGTCTATTCCACGCTTCAGTTGTATCAGCTGTTGTCTGCAACTCATAGTAGATAACGTCTTGTTGATCCCACCATGTACAAGACGCCAACTTGTTCCCCCAACTATTGCTTTCCGAGATCGATTCTGTCTTTGAGGAAAGACTTCCAAGGTTATGTTTGTTTGGAATACAAATTCTAACTAAGTCTAAACTATCTCTGTATTACGTCAGCTAATCAGGTGTTTGTGTACATTAAAGAATCGATTAGCTGTCTCTCGTAGCTATCGTCAAGATTCAGAGTAGATTGTGTGCTGTGTAGCTGTTGCGAACTGTGTTATCCTATTAGTTCGAATGAGTGAACCATTAGGGAAGAGTATTTTGTGTTAATGCTTCAATGTTGTGTGTGCTACAAAGTACCGAATCTTGTACCGAGATGATGGTATGCGCTATTGTTTTGCTCCACCGTTCAGAGAGCATCAGGCAGAGAACGCATCCACCACTCCTCTGAGAGATTCCCTTTCGCTTCCATGTGGGTGTGTAGACCCGTCTGCAAAATCATCGAACGCCACACGGCCCGGCCATCTCGTCCAACATCATATGCTTGGTGTAAGCATCCCTTGAAACCCTCGCAAGAGAACCGACGAGAACGAGCGACGTGTGCACAACACAAACCGTAAAAAAACGCAACCCCGTACAAGAGAACGCCACCTGCCTTGGAGAGCAGAGCAGAGAAAGCCTCGGCTCACCGGAGAGATCGTCTCGAAAGCCACTCCGGAAAGCTAAACCACCCCAGCAAACCACCCTCGATGAATGCGTTTTTTCGCTGCGTTTTCATCAACATAAAAATTGGTTTCTCTCACTCTCGCGAGCGAGTGAGCGAGCGCATGAAATCTCCATCGGCTGAGCTTCAAACCATCGTCGGTGGCCCACCATTCGTTCGTTGTTGGTCGGTTCGTGCGGTTCGACGTTCAAACCCCGGTGTGTCCGTTCCAGCACGCACGTATCACAAACATCTCCGACCACCGAAGTACCAACTCCGCCCGTCCAGTGTGGAAGAGTCGCGTGTGTATGTGTAGCTCGTGATTTTTTTTCTTCTTACTATGTTTTGCTACTGCCGACTGCCAAACGTGTACCAAACCACGGTGGAACTGTGAGCATTGGGCGTCGCGATATCCCCGGAGCATCCCCGCGTCGGTTGTTTGAAGCTCTCCACAACACTCTCGCCCAGCTCTCATGCCTTAACGTGCCTTAACAGTTCCAGCCCTCCGGTGTGCCTGATGTGTGTTGGAGCAACGAAAGCGAAAACCTCCATCAAAACCCATACCGCCAACACGGGGGTTCCCTTACGGAGATCTTTCGAGACCTGGCTGCTAGCTTAGGCCACGGCGCTCGTCTGGAAGGCTCGCCTAGAGCATTCTGCAAAAGCTGCCTAGAAAATCACGCGAAACCCGTGTGTGGAGCAAAACCCCCTCGCGAATCGTGTTTAGTGTGGCGTCTAGTGTTCGGTTTGTGTTAGCTGAAGGAAAGGTGGCTTTTGTAGCAAATTTTTGTCGATCTCTGATCCTCCCCAATGTGAATGTGCGACACAGCTGGTTGCAAGTACCTGTGTGTGTGTGTTGATGTGTGATGGCCAAGTGAAATGAGGGTGCAGCACAATATAGCCAGGCTCCAAAACAGGTCTGTGTCGTTCGTGTCGGCAAACCTATCAAGATTGTGGCCATTTGACCTGTGTGATGAGGCCAGCAGAGTGTGGCGTCAGGGAAAAAAAGGGTGCCTTCTAATTGAATTCAGTTTGTGGGCCGGTGTGTGACCAACGAGGTAGCAAGTGTGTTGTCACAGGTGTGTTTTAACTATTAATAGTGCAAAAGGGCATAGCCCAATAACGAGGTGTCCTATATATTCCACTGCCCCGTCGTGATGTCTTCTTACCCGTGCTTTTGGAGGCGTATAGAGTTGGTGATGTGATGGGTGTTTGTTCAACTTCGTCCAAGGTAAGAATTAAGCTCCTCGTGTTGTGTGTATCTCCTAGGCAGAAAATTGGAAGTTCTTGAACATAGTGTTATTCGTATCAAAATTTAAGGAAATCTCCAAAACGAGATCGGACATTCGGGAAAGAACAGCATTGACTGTCGCAAAAGACAATCCCGCGCCCGTTTTGCTAAAACTGGAACATTCTCTCGCAAGTACTTGGTGAGCCTCTTACGCCATATATGGGCTATTCTTCAGATCGTCTTCAGCCGCACAACTTTCGATCCTCATCTTCCAGCAAGAATCGTATCACCGACAGCACCTCAGCAAATGCGAAAGATCAACCCAAAGTGGACGGCGAGAAGGTGTTGTGTTCTGGTCCGTTCGGTTACGAAATATAGCGCCCCACGCCAGTACGCCTTCGATGGTACACTGGTGCCGTTCTCACGGTCTGGTTTTTTTGTTGTTGATCTTTATTTTGTCTTGTTTCTCCTGGTGCGCGATTATTGCCGCTCCTGCAGCAATTCAGCTTTGAATGGTAAAGAAAGGAGGCGCGCACACAGCGTTGCTTCGGTACGATCTTGTGGGCCGCGCAATTTCAATGTGGGCGAAGGTGAGTCGTTCTGACGCTCGAAAGGAAGTTGGAGCACGAAGATGTGCGTTGATTGTTTTCCGGATGGAATTGTACTTACTACCAGCCGTGATGCCCCTACCTGAGTTCTTACCCTCGAGACGAGCCTCCGGCTTTGAATGTGTTTGGTTGGTCAAGAACATAGCGTCCTTCGTTGGCGGTGTCTCGGTGACTAGGTAGAAGTATGCTACTTCACGTCACACACCACCCAAATGTGAACTTAATTAGCTTCAATCTTCTAGAGGAACAAGGAAACTGGTCACATCTCAAGACACGGAATCCAAAGGTTTTTTGTTGTGGTCCAAAATCCTTGATATCGCTGACGTAGAGATTACGTCTTTGTGACGCGTTCGCACAAACTTCTAAACACATGAAAAACATATGCAATTATCTTGTCCCGATGTAGCGTGCAAAATGCCAAGCTCAAGTTTATTGTGGTTAAAGTGTCGCGAGTGGGTCGGTACGCCGCCACTGACGACTTGCGGTCCGAAAACGATCAAGTGTCATAAATCAATTGGTTGCGGTCGCCAACGTCAATTTGCGTACGACGGGGCTCGCTGGACAAAATTGACTCGAAAAACTCTATCCAATAGATAGAGCCGTATGGACACCAACCAGCAGTGGCAGAAGGTGTAATTGTCTCTAATGGATTGTCTTTATTAGGTACAATGTGCGCGAAGTAGCGACACACACACACACACACACACACACTCTCAGGATGCGCTAGACCAACGCGCTCTAAAGCAAAAGAGTCCAAAGTGCCAAACGTCAGCACGGTCTAACTGATGTGCATGCGATGCCGATTCATCAAGATTTCTTTTCTCTCGATCGTTACTTCATTACGCGTAATATTTACTGTGGCTTCAGAGTACTGCTGATGCAGCATTCGGAAACCAGAGTTTTATGATACGATTGCCAACAACCAGTCCTACCCACCTTTGTATGTCTGAGCAGCAAACAAAATAAAATCAACACCACCTTCTTCCTAGATTGCAAAGCCCAACTCTAGCGAATTTGAGTGTGGGTGAGTGATTTGAATCTTGGCGCAAAAACTCGGTTTTCCCCTTCTCACAAACTCTTCCATTTGGCTACGAAGCAATCGAATCATTTGCAGTCAATCGAAGGCACTTTGGCGAAGGTTCAAATCGTGACTGAACGTTCTGTTCTGGTTGATTAGATCTGCAGAGAAGTGCAGATTCCCATTCTCAAAGCGGAGGGGGCGATCAGTATCGCCGTCCGTCGATCGGACTCGTTTGCCGGAAAGGTCGTTTGCATCCCATGATGTCCTACCAATTGTGGTTGTGAGAGCCGTTTCTTACTTTTGCTTTACTTCAAAAGTTAATCACACTAGTTACGTGGGGTTTGGTGGGTGATGCTAGTAATCGCTTTTTATTTCGTAACGCAAGGTATGCGAGCGGAAAATGGTAAAGTTATCCGAAGGACTCTTTTAATGGATAAAGTCAAACGGATCAAGAATCTCATCTACACCTATTGGCTATCTATCTTTCAAGGAACTATCACTATCTTGAAGTAGATCTATTAAAGTCGAGTACAATTATTCGTATGAATATAGGGTTAGGCATCTACATGAATATAGGTTATTCCTAAATAGGGTTAGGCATCTACAAACATATGCTCCGTAAATACGGAGGAAGAAATATTTGTCAAATCACAGATTCTACTTGAGGAGTGGTAAAGTTGGAAGTCTTGGTTTGCAGAATTTTATTTAGAGCCATAGAGTTTCTTGATATGTTATACTTTTTTATCTAATCAGTTAAAGACATATACTAATCCTCGCTTAGAAACTTGATATCGATAAGATCTCTCAGTCTAGTGATCTTCTCAACTTCAAAATTCTCTCTCAATTTTCACAGTCAGGCTTCGTGCAGAGTTATGTGGTTTCCCCGGTGCGCCCTTGCTCAGCCACCCACCACCCGCAGGTAACCAGCACGATAAATCACCCATAATTGAAAGTTCGTCCAACCCTCGGTACCTTCCCGCTGCCAGCGATCAAAACGGTGAAAAATTCACCTGAAGAAGCTCTCGAATGAACCACCAGACCCCACAACAGCCCTCAACCGCTGGCACGAACGTTAATTTTTCACTCATTTTCACGCTTCCACCACCCGAAACCCCGAACCGCACACGCTCTCGTGTCTCGTGATAGTACGCGTGCCGCAGTTTGCGTGCGTGCGTTTGAACCTTCCTTTCCGTCCATCCCTCTCCCGGCGTTCATCGTTTCCCGTCGATCACTAATCGATCTCTCGCAGTTCCACTATCGAAATCGATCAAAATCGATCAATTCGAAATCAATCGCTAACATAAGATACTCGAGGGGGGGAGAGGGGGGGCGGAAGAACACGGGGGCACGGGGAGTCATTGGGTGGTGTCAGACACCACCACCCTCCTCCTCCTCAAATCCGGGCGGTGTTTTACTTCAATTTAATGTTTTACATAACTCTCGCCCCCCCCCCCAGTGCGTCAAGATGCCGGGGCCCGAACAGCGTTATGCTGCCTTGCCGGTCATGACACGTTCACTTTCTTTTTCGGTAAATTTCATTTCCAGCCCCCGCGTTTCTTCATATATGCGTGTGCGCGCGCGTGTTCATACTGTGCGCGAACACATTCGTGCATCCTTCTGGCTCTCATCTCAGGAAGCCGCTAGAGGGGTTGGAGATGAGTGCAATCCACCCACCGCTGCTGGGTGATTGAACGATTGTCGTAGGGATCGTAGTCCGCAAAACGCATTTCATGGTTCAAAATGTATTACCCACCCCCCTTCTTGGGTGAGGGGAAGTCATATTTGCGGAGGCCAGCAAAAGCTGTGCACTTGGCCAGTGAACTCTCTCTCTCTCGCGTGGTGTCGTGTTGAGTGCTTTTCTAGGTGGTGAAGAATAGAAAATTTTATGCTTCTCTCGGAAAATTAATTGGCAGCAGTGTGTTTTACAGCTAAGTATCTAATAAAACTTTGCATGAAAAAGTTTCTTTTGAAGCAAGTTCTTTTGAATGTTTGCAAGAGAAAAGTTACCCACACTAGTCGAGTATCGAACTCTGTACCTCGACGCTTCACAGTAACTTACCTTACCGATGCAACCAAGTAGAATTCCTTACTGATTACCGCTTAATTGTCCGCTGTACAATACGGCGAAATTGATTCCTTATATAACAGATCTTATCAGTTCGGAACAGTTCCACGATACCCAATTTCGATAGTTTCGTTGTAAATAATTACGAAAAAAAATTATCACCAATTACAGAGCAAACGTGCCAAGCTGCCTGCTTAGGTGTTTACCCGTGTTCGCTGCAAAACCATTTCCTACGCATTTGACCGTTTGATCTGGCTGTGGATGACTGGCCGGCCACGGGTCATCGCTGATTATGGTAGCACGATTATGATTACGCCTATTTGTTTGTGCCTGAGCAGGGAGAAAACTTTGCATCACATTGCTCCCCACAGCTTCTTCCACCACTTTCCCTGCAGCATCTGAAGATGCCGATAATGATGTAAATAATAATGCGCGATTGTGCACGGATCCAGCGGTTCCCATTACGTATGCAAGGGTTTTGTACGCACCGGGTAACATGCCCGGACCAATTCTACCGGTGCCCTACCTCGGTCCGGCCACAGCGTTGATAGGGATTCGCAACAAAAGCTTCAGCCTCCGTCCCGCGACACGTAACGCACGGCGACGCTGATGGTGAAGCATTCCCTGGGGCACCCACAACATATCGCGCTCAGAACGCTGACGGGAACAATCGAGACAAAAACTGCTTACGGCATCAGTCCTACAAGGTGTGCGAGGTCTAGGCACATGGCCGGCGTGGTGTGTGTGTTCGCAACATTCAAGATAGTGGATCCAAGATAGTGCCTGTCGATCGATCGCGGTGTTAAGTAAAAGCAACCCGGGAGGACTCCCTCATTTTCCCATGTTGTCATCAACCGTGCAATGAGTACTCTTTCTCACAACACATCAAACTTATCGAGATTATCATTGCGAAGAAAAGAAATGAATCGACCGTTGCAGTGAAAGTTTCAATTTTCCATCATGCCCGTGTGGGCGGACAGCAAGCAGTGTAACTCATGCAGAGGTGGGCAAAAAAAAACCTTTTTTCGGCAAACCCTGCTCCGGTTTCGATAGATACTGTTTCACCAGCATTTGTTTTATAGCTGGGTAGTAGTTTTTTTTTTTCATTGTTGGTCCATGACGCTCCGTATATTGCCAATCTCTCTCTCGTCATATCAGGCTCAGGGGGTTTGTCTGTCCAGTGCGAAAGTCACTTCCAACATTGTAGCCCATGCGATGTTCTTCGCATTGCTTTTTGAACGATCTTTTTTTACTTCTCCTGTCAACCGAACTTCCTTCCCACGGAAGCACTTCGTGCAGTGTGCGCACAGTAAGTGCATCATAAAAGCAAAAAAAAAAGATGAAAGCCACAAACCTATCATGTACATCGCCGCCCATAAAAACCCGCACAACAACCCACCCCATGATCATGACGATCGTGAGGGAGGAGGCTTCGCGTTTGGTCAGTGCCAGAGATGGTTAACCTCTAGCGAGCTTGTTGTTTGTCGATGTAAAACGGTATCACGGACGTCATTTTAATGGTTGCGAGTGTAGTGGCGTGGTACGAATTGTGTAAGAAGATGATCGGCAACCGAGATCCAGACACATCTGTTAGAAAAATATTAGATTTTTTAGATATTTTGGGAGCGAGGGACTTAAGAAAATTTTCTTGAGCTATTAGATGTTTAATGCTCCAACTAAGTTGGGTTTTTATATCAAATGGGCGTTGAAGTAATTTTAAAACCCCTTTTACATTCAGAATTCTACTTGCCTTCATCTTCTGGATGCACTTTACCTTCATCTTCTGGTGTATAAAACACAACCTAAACAACTGCAAAGAGGGCGGCTTTAGACTTTTATCTTACCCAGACCACTATAGCGCCAACAAAAATTTGGAGTTAAAACAACGCACGGCAAATATTTGAACAGAGTTCCACCAAAATACCCAACTAGCTTTATACAAATAGCTTCCACCAGGTTGCCCGTAACGCTCGTACTAGCGAAAGGGTCCAACTGAAATCCATCTCGTCCGTTCAAGCCGCCATTATCCAGCGCAGCTCGCCCAACGCTAACACCAAACAGAAAATCAGTCATACGAAACGAGAAACCATTGATCGACGACTAGCGTCCGCGTGTCCGGGCAGACCACTTTGAACGACTTTGAGCCCGCCGGGAAGCAATCGCGCCGTAATAGGACGAGTGTGTTTGCACTGACCACCGCGCTCGCCCAGAGTTGACGGCTTTTCCATCCCTCCTCTTCGATTCATAACCGGCGAGCGGGAGATGTTCAAAAGAATCGGGTGGGTAGCTGGGTGATGTGGGTTCGCCTTTCTCGATTCGCTTGACTCCCCAAACCACCAAGTAGTCGGTTCTGGTGGAACACACTCCCCACAGCACGCACGCATCTGTGTATGTTCGTTTCGGTGTCGGCGTCTTCGTTTTCTTTTAATGAATGAACGCTCCACGTCCAGATTTGCTGCGTATGAGATGTCCCGGTGTGTCCAGCAGATGACGCAGTAGTTGCCTAGCTGGCTGGCCGGCCGACTGGCCTGAGTCCCTTGCGATCAAGTGCGATCGTGCAACACAGTTAGCAGGTAATAATGATCGGTACGCCCGGTACGGTTTCGGGGAGCGGGGAATTGATCTGCAGCTGCTCTGGCATTAGTCGTCTAACGGAGGTTAGCGTTGGAGCTTACAGGAACCGGATCAAGGGCTTTGGCGACGTACAGCGTACAGGGGTTTTAGAATACGTCAAGCTATAATATTTTGGAGTTTAAAGAATTTAAACTCAAATGCTCCAGCCTTTGTATCCTGTACGCCATTAACTGTCAGCTTCAACTGTTGGTTTGACAGTTAAAATTTAAAAATTTGGATCACATACCCAATCAAAAAACCCCTGCAAAACGACACCAAAACAGCAAGCTCCACCCCACCGTTCCGAGAAGATGTCGAGCCCAAGCAAAACCCGACACCGACCTGTTCTCTCCGGTTCTCCGCTCCTGACAACGAGCACCACACGCCAACCACGTAGGAGGAGGCTGCTAAACCTGTTTCTTTGCTGTACCCGCCACGACGCTGTGACCACGGTGGAGATCACGTTCTCCCCGTGGAACAGATTCAGACATGCGCCAACGGGGAACAACAACTACACCATCGGCGAGCGTCGTCGTCGTGTGTTCGCCCGTTTGGCAGCTTGTTTTGCGTGTTTGCGTGTTTGGTAAAGCCTGTGGTCCCGGGTGAGACCTCGGACTCAGGGAGGGATCCGGGAGTAGGGAGTCCGGTGCAAGAGTTTCTTCTCCATTTCGACAGACGCTAGAAGATATTACGCAGGCATGGGATGGGACGCCATAAAGTGGGTCTCCCTTTTTTTCTCTGGATGGAAAGCCATTTATTTATCTGTAAAGTACCAGCAATTTTAGGCTCACACATTTGAGGATTTTACTGAAAGTTTAGGCAGGGCGTTAGGAGATCTTTTGATGCTGTATTCCAGATTGGATCAGACTGCATAGTCCGCGGTGTGTATGTCAAGCGCTTAGCCCAAGAAGACCATAAGGTGTTGATTTTATTCGGTGATAATCAGTTAAGCAGATTACAGAAATTACTCTTATTGTGAGCGTCGCCATTCGAAAATCGCCCAAAAGCCTTGACTAGACACCCACCGCACTCGTCTAAAGCATTGACATGGTGCAGACATCGTTCATCAATGGCTTTGTGGAGCAGTTAGCTCTCTCACGTCGATGTGTTTCTAGTGCTCCAAGGTGTCCAACCATCTTGCCAGGCCATGCTAATGGAGGTAAAGGCTACACATGCGACCCACAGCCATCGTCATACGGTGCTGTGAGCCTTACAGCATTATGAGCCAGTCTTGAAAAGCTCATTGGTGATGGTGAGATCATATTGCTCTGTGTCCAACTTTCCAATTCGTTCATAAAACACGTTACAAAAGCATTGGTTTGCATCTCTGATTACTTTTTACTCCGTTTGCTCACCTCAGAGAGAAGAATAGTGAAGCATGAACTACATCTAACTTTGTTCAACTTTTTGCGTTTGCAACGTTGACACTAGCACTGGTGATGACGTAGCTCGCACGTCAACTCGCACGCGTGATCCTGCACAACGGATGAGGATTAACTATTCTTGCCTCTTCTTTGTCTTATCATTTGTACTTGATTGTCGGCTTGCCTAGATCTTCATCCCACGGTGACAGTGACAGCTAACCTCACACGCCAACACCCCTAACCTAACGCCAACACAGTTCGGGGTGAGGTGAGTGTCCCCCAAAAAATCAACCAACCATGGAAACGTACCAAGATCTAACCAAATTTATTCATATCTGATCTGGTTCACTACTCCACCATGAGTCACATGCTTAGTGCACAAGAACTCTCGCCACTCGCATGGTTTTGTCAACTCAACAAAATTCTTCTTGAGCTTCAAAGGTGCTTCAAACGGGTAGCCATGTGCCAGAGGGTGATGTTTTCATGTTCATGAAACTGTGGAGGTCAGTGTCTGGTTCTTTTAAAACAAGAAACACATAACCTTTAAACAAGGGTTATAGACATTTTTTCGGACTTTTAGTCAGAAATCCTACACTGTTCGACAAAGCTAATCCAAATGCGATCGTGAACTAGTCCACCAGTTAGAGCAGCAAGATTTTACGATTGAGTAAATCCAAACACAGCTGTCCAAGTTGGAATGGGGTTGCTTTTACAGCCAGCAAGCCAACGCAGTCATTCAGGTTGGTGTTTTTGTTTTCAAAGCTGACAAGGCTTTGGGTTTACCCTTACAGCTCAGCTCTCTTCTGAAATTCTTTTCCAGCACTGTGTAGCATTTGTCTGCGACTGCGGCAGCTGGAGCATGTGTATTTAGCCCGGTGATTTATTGAACTCCCTTAACCGCCGCAATGATCTGAACTTAAGCTCAAGTAACTATTTTTACTTTTTGAACCTCCTCATTATTAGTATTCGTACTTAAAATTTGGTTTCTGAATCTAAATAATTAGGAGATGCACAGATGCTTCGAAAAACTCATCAGGAAATGATCCTCAAATATACCCATTGCCTAATTTTAGGCGTTAAAAATAGCTAGTCAGTGATTTAGTCTCGGGAGGTCACTAGTTGGTCCTCTGGTAGGGTTTAAGAAACTGGATTCCCTGTTACGTACCACGGGAATGGTTCAAAGAAGAAGACGAAGATATACGGGTGAAGTAATGGATTCTTCATCTCCAATAAATAAAAACTTCTACACTTCGAATTGCGATCCATGCTTCAAGGCAACACTAGGACGTCCATTACTTTGTACTTCATTGGAGCACAAGAAAACGTTTTTTTCTGCCATAAACGGCACGGCAGGGACAATTATTGGCAATCTTTCAATGATTACTTCCGTCAATTGATCATATACTTCCGCTGTTTCCGTGGGGTTTTTTTTCTTGCTTGGCCCCTGATCGGTAGCCCTTATACGGACTTGATGAAGATGATGACACCCGGCAGACATTACGGTTTGATGATGTCTGTCCACCATCTGGTCATAATTATTGTCACTGCAGTAACGAACGAGACCAAACCGAGACAGACAGACAGAGAAAGAGCGCGCGTATCATCGTCGCAAATTAATATCCGTCCACCCTTCCCAATGTCATCCGGATTTAGTGTTCCAAGCGCTGCTCTTGGTCGAAAGGTCGCAGGCAACAATTACAGCGCCGTGGTTTTTTCTTCTCTCCAACTCCTGCTTTATCTTCGCAGTTTGGGAGAAGGATTTTTGTCCCTTTCCTGTTGGGGGGGGGGGGTTAGGGTAGATAGATGCCGGACACGCCATGAAGAATGAAAAAAACAAAACACAACAACCCATCGCGAGCAGGGCAATGATCGTGAAAGACCGGAAAAAAGGATTATACAGTTACGGGGCACTGGAGGACTAGTATAAGCCTTCGCATTTGTTTCTCGGGACGGTTGGAGCATATCAGCGACCCCGCCATTGGACGATGGCTCATCAGATGTCAGATGCGCGTGGGTATGCAGGGCAACACGACAGACAGCCCGTCTGCCCCAAGTTGACCGATTATGGCAGTGGGAAGTAATGTAATAGTGAAGTAAATGAACTACAGACACAAAAAGACACACACACAACATGCTGCTGCTATCTGCAACAAGTCATTGGGCATTGCGGCAGAGTTGCTTCCACCATCGGAACACATCTCTACGGGTCGGTGTGCCCTGCTTTCCGGTACCGTTTCGCTTGAGAGCGATGGGAGTTGCAGCTTCTCAGGCACAACAAAACATGCATTCGTGACCATGAATTAACAGTTGTTATTAAGTGATCTCACACACCGGACTACTGCAAGAATCGGTATCGGTAAGCGTTCAATAGATCTAGAAGGAAATCAGGGAATCTCAACAAAAATTGTAAAACCAGCCCTGACATGCGATGTCTGAAAGGTAGCCAGCCAAGATGGAAGGTTCGATCGTGTTCACTTGGAGAGTTCATCATGCCGTCCTCAATGCCCTTAACTATCGTGTGTCATTAACTTCAACAGACGTGTGGTCGATTGCGCGGTCATTGTTTAGCTAAGGGATGTCCCCTACCGCTACCCAACAGCAGAACAGAGCTAAAGGAAAAGAAGCAAAGTAGCTCCAATCGGTAGCCAACAGCAGCAGCAGCAGCAGCAGCAAGCCGGCCACGCTGCGTTAATGATTTAGTAAATAAATCAATCGAATCGGAAATGAGCAAAACAAATAGAGTTAATGCGTGTTGCCCCTGGGTTCTTCGGTGGCGGCAGTTTTTTCATGATTTCTTTCATGAAGTACACCGCCCGAAGAGGACGGCACCGAAACCGATTATGGATTGGTTTTGGTGGGTGTTGCTGAGGTTCGTTGTTGAATTTGTTCAACATGGTTGTGTTTGCGGAACAAAATCGTCTAGAACGGAGCCCCGGCATGAACATTGAAGAAGAGCTTCGGCTCGGTAGGATACAGAACCGCAAGCCTTTTGATTTATGAAGTCATTTCGTCAAGGTATAAAATTTAATAGTGGCTGTGGTGCTATGTTTTATGGTTCAACTACCTATGTTTGTTATAAGGCATTGGTGCCTTGAAGTCATCAAAAACATAGGCTTTACCACAGTTTTTAATCTACAGAAAAGCCATAAATAAAGTGAAGAAAGCGTTGTCCGTGCAGTACAAGCTCGATCGACTGTTGCAGACACCCGGAAGAAACCGATACACAGACATCCAGGAATTAACCTCACTTTAGATGTCGATCACTGTCCACCAGACACCAGCCGCTAGTACCGAGCGGTAAACAAATTTACTTCACACGCGCTAAGCGTTACACCACCATAAACGCACCGACACTGTGCCGCCATGGAAGTCCCCATCTCCTTCCCAAGGGTTGTGGTTTATGCGTGTTTGTCCACAACATTTCTCCCTTGTGCACCACACGCCATAGGACGTCACACTGCACACCGCGGAATAAGAACGTGGCGGAACGTGACGAACGTGTTGGAAGTTAAAAATTTTCCTGGTGAAACCAGACCTCTAGACCTTCAGACAGTGTTTGGGGGGGAAAAAGAAAGGTCTCTAATGGTTGGAATTGATGGAAATCTAGGACCTGGTGGTCTATAACATTGACTGTGACCTAGTTCTTACCTAGCCCTAGCTTCCCGACTGTGTCCAACGTAACAGACCTGGCTACTGACGTCTACTTTTTTCTTCTCAAATTCTGGCGTTAATGCTTAGATTTTTTTCCTAATTTCCCCCTCTTCGATGACGCAAGCCTATCGACCCGAACCAGATCTCTGGCAACAGTTATCTCATAAATTTACACTACTTCGTACCACACTTTCTCCAACCGCACCGTTAGGGGAGGAAAGATAAACGAAAGATATTATTGCCTTATGCTCATCACATATCTTCCGCGCCCTGCTGCTCCTGACACGTCGTATGTCTTTCAAGAGCCAAGGGGGGGAATGAAATTAACACCGTATGTATAATTTTCCGTGTCACGACCTACACCATCCACTATTGAAGGACTACTGGATCTAGGTGGTTTCAGTAGGTTCAGTACTCTGGAGCCCATGCATCTCTATCTCCTTGGACTTGGTTGTCTGTTCTGGAAGAAGATGTTTCAGGCAGATAAAATAGGACATCAATATTGACACAACCCGAAACGTAACGTTCCAGACGACCACCCCAGTCGTCGAGCGACGGGCCAAAACTGACCATCTTTTTTTCTGAGAACGAGACGGACCCACAGTTTGTGCTTCGATTATTCATTGACCTGATGGCGCAGCATCGGGTTGTTTTTGCCAATTTGTCCATGAATCAAACCGTTATTAAATTTATTGTCTACTACGTGTGTAGTGCCTGTGGTCGCATCTCCTTCCCCAGTCGTTAAGGTTCGTTCGTAAAATCGTAATCGTAGAATATGGGAACGGACGGCCGTTTCTGAACCGTTTGGGCACACGGGAGGTTTTACACTGTGTTCCTTTTTCGGCATCGACTCATCCTGACTTGGTGTATCTACCCGTTTTGCAACCAGGCTAGTAGGCACGTCTTCAGTAAATGAACGGCAGTGGTCGGCAACTTGTGATCCAAGAGGAGCTGTGTAGGGCTCCCATGGATTTTCTAATTCTATTAAAATCCGATGATTTTTAACATGAGGAGTTTTTGAAGTATTGTTAATAATAACGGGGAAGAATGGCTTCTATTTTTCTGATAATAGCTCAAGTTCTCTTTAAGACATTCTAACATCGTGCTAAAGGAGTGATTCTTACATAGAAGCATCATTTAAAATCGTCAATATCTAGCTTCTTCCACTACTACCTCGGAAGGTATTTCAGTGACTTGATTTTCAGCCCTGCGTACGGGGAGGCGTTCTGAATGGGATTTGAACCTTGACCCCAACAGATCAAACTATTTCAATGAATTTACTGCAGAGATGTCTTGAGGGCTACCATCCAGAAGTCCTTCTTCTACTTTGGCTCTCGACCTCGAGGGCATTTCGACCAGTCATTTCTGAATTCCTGTGACTTGATTTTACTGTAGCTGGATAGCCAGTCCTCAGGACATCAGTAAGGGAGGCAGTCTGGATAGTATTTGCACCATCCAAATTTCAACCATCTAGAAGTTGTTGTAATATTTACTCTCGTTGACATCAATTGGCTGATCTAGCTCTATTTAAGAATCCAGACGGGATATACCTATAAAGAAACCTTTCTTGAAAGGCAGTTTGGGAATTTTCGTTGAACAAGTAGTGGAGTTATTTGATGAAATTCTCGGAAGAGAGATAATTATTTATAGAATAAAATATTAGGATTAGAAAATTCTTCCGCATCAGGAAGGCCAATTATTGGAGTCTTCACAAAGCCATCAACACGATTGCTGTCCTCAGAGTGCATTTCTACATCTTCAAACAGCGGATTGTCGCCCACTGGCCTAGCCTGGAGGACATAAACAAGTGGAAAAAAAACTTTTAAAGCCGGTTCGAGCAAACCTTTCCGCCCGATAGCTCGGCGTTGCCCAAATGTGGGTGAATCGACAAGACAAGTGAATCGATTAATAATTCATGACACGTAGACACATTTACGCGTTTCCCAGCCATTCCCGCGGGAGAGTGTGCGTCCTCTTGCACCAACAGGATTGGAAGCCGTCCGTTTTGTGTACACGCTCGTAAAGTTGGAAGTCTGCTAAATAGTGTAAGAACACGTTAGCCATAGCGTTCTGCGATCGGTTCGATGACTCTGGTGTTCTTTTTTTTTCTTTTTGCACAACTTAAACTTTAATGAACCTACCGCTCTCCAGTCGAGGAAACCGTCCCACTATTCCGGTTCCGATTCCGGTTTTGGTGTGTCCTCCATATTTTGTAAGCAGTAAGTAGAGGAAGAAGGGCGAAGAAGGGTGTCGAGTATTCCTCTTCCTGTGCGCCGTAGGAAGGAAGTTGTCGGACGCCCATATTGCGACCCCGTTCTAGATGGTGATCGTGTGATTGTTGGGCGCATGCACTACAGTATCGCGAGATATTTAGCGGCAGGTTTTGTTTTTCCTACTCCGTCACAATCGGCAGCAACGGTACATGAGCTACGATCGCAATGCACTAACTGTAACTCATTCCGAGCGCAGCCAGAACCGCCATTACACTGCTCATCAGTGATCACATCTACTGTAATGATGCATCTCTATACTCTAAAGGATGTTCCACGCTCTTCAAAGATATCTCCTCCAATTCTCATCTTTATAAAAACTAGGAAGAGAAAGTGACACATGTAAAATTTGAATGACATTCTAACCTAAAAAAACGATCGGGGCTTTTCACTTTTCGTCAGAACTCACACACTCTGTTGTGACCACCTCAAAAGCTTGCGTTCACTTTGACCTCGATTTGCGGTCAAGTTCATTGTACCGGAGCATTGCGAGTTCACGGCAGGAGGATGCGCTGCGCCATCCCGGAAGTTAATGTTTCGTTCCTGCCCGACCATTGTCAGCCTAACTGTGAATTTGAATACTTTATTTGCTTTATCCACAGCTTTCGATTGTAACCCAGTGCTGGTGAGATGTCCCCATTAGTAGTTCTGCGTGCTACTACCCCAAGCGTTCCTCACTGTCCCGGACCCGATTTGACAGATCAGTTACGGACCCGAGGCCCGGGCTAATGGGTACGTGCTGAACCGCATCGGCTGACAAAACAGAAATCCACGTTACGCACTGACGGTCGCCGTACAAGGGAGACTGTTTTTGTACATCAAATTCTTCTCGATCTTTGAGCCAATGCAATATTGTCACACACAACAATGTCAACACACACTTCACGTGCAGGTTGGAGCTGTTTATTGTTTTTCTTTCGCAGTCACAGTGTTTGTTGTTGCTCATCGGCGCGAATTAATGGTTGGTCGGGTGTCGAACGCCTCTCTCTGTGGGGTGGAATTGTTTGCAGATACGATCGCTACCGGACGTGGAATTTTGCGTGTCGTGTAGGGTTTAGAGCACGCAATTGTGGTTCTCTCATTGTGTCGGGTGACATACTTCTTGTGATTACTGTCTTTGCTAGTTGCTGTCATATTGCTACCAAGATCAGGTGACATAAAAATTCTGAGGGTGAGGTCTTCCATGCTCCTGTTTTATTCTAGGACATCAAGCTACCTGATCAACAAGTAACTCATCAAACAGCTTCAGTTCCACACCTCTATTGAATCTACCTCAGCTAATCTCCGGCTCATCCTTCCCTACTTCTAACACGCACAAAAGCACCAGAACTGGGTACAGACGTTGCAGAATTTCTCGATGTCGTAACACTGCCGACGACGCACCCACCAGCGGCTTACTGCTTCGAAACAATGGCGTTGAGGAAGAGAGACCCCCGATTGGACACGGCGCCATACCGATTTTTAACTTCACGGATGGATAATTTGCCAACCACCTTTACCAAGTCGCGTCTTAGCATTGCATCACGACCGTTTCGCGATCTGCCGACGCATTCGAAACATGCACATTTCGGACAATGTTGTCCAATGGTTGGGTTGTACAGCGAGAGAAGTACAGAACACTGTCATGATGCCGTTTTTTTGTAAACAAATGTTTATCAAAACTAATGCTAGCTCAATTTATGCTTAATTTAAATCATTTGCATAGATTTCATTTGGGTTTTAATGACTGCTTTGTTAGAGGTAGCCACTATTGCTTGCTAACTGTCAACCTTGCTAACCCTTCAAACTCTTCTTATAATTTAAGGTCCACCTTGAATTTGTCCAGTCTTGATGCAACTACATTTTAACTGAAGACTGTGTCCCCAAAAGTCTTGCTACATGACGATAGAGTCATTAAACGAATCAGCTTGTGGAGCATTCGCAGAAACTTCCAACCAATAATGGAGGCCCGATCATGACCCCCCCAAAAACATCGTACGATCCAATGTTTTCTGACGTCGATCGTACGATATCATGTTCAGTTTTCACCACTTTTCCACCAACAAAAAAAAAATTGCTGATGTGTGTGTGTGCATAAAAACTCCTCCAAAATTCTCTGTAGGGTTTTTTTTTGCCGAACAAATCAATTCCACCGCAAAGTGGACGAAATTGAACGATCACGTTCAAATCGCTTGCGTAAACTGTTTGCTGATACGGCACGCGAAAAGTGTCCGATCGCATCAGCAAGAAGCCGGAAAATGACGACGCCTCGCTCGTGAAAACGTGCTCAGCGAGAACGCTCTTCTTCTGCCCTTCGACAGCTGAGGGGAGCATTGTACAGTTTTCTTTAATAAAAAAAACTGTCTACTCGAGCTTTTTACAGCCCTGGTACAGTCCAACGAAAAAAAACGGGCGACTAGTAGTGGAGGTAGTTTAGTTGGGCCTGAGACTTGCTTGCCGAAACTTTGCTGACGAGGTTTTTCAGTATTTTCACCAACGCCCAAAGACACACCAATTGGCACACGCAAAACGTATCGTACGATCCGCCGAAAGACGAAAAGCGGATGGGACGTGTGGAAAGTTCCTTGTTGTTGCCAGCACGGTCACATATGCTCGGAAGGATTATTGGGGGCATAATGTTCCAGGTGTTTCCTATCCATCCCTCCCTCCCTCTCTCGCTCGCTGAGTCTTTTTTTCATTATCCACCAAGACGCCATGGAAGTGGTTGAGGATTGCGGTACAGGTGGGGAACAAGAACCATATCCACCGGCAGGCAGGCAGGCAAGCGTGGTTTGCATAAATTGGCGTACGGTTTGGGCGGTCCAAAAATAACCCACCAAATAACCCACTACCAAAAAAACGCTAGCGTCTGGGCCTTTTACAGCTTAGCTTACATTCCGGGTGGTGTCAATCGTACGTACCCCTCCGTTCGGGAGCGGAAGTTCTGTCAGTATGCTGCCAATCGTTGTGCCGGGTGGAAGAGTTTTCAAAGTCCCCGAGACGGAGAACACAATCTGCTACGGTATAAGCAAGTTGTGGCGGTTTGTTTCGATGCTATTTAGGCAAGTAACAGTCGAAATCCCTCGCTGCTTGGTGGATGGTTGCTTGTGTTGTTGGCCGGAAAAATCATCTCATAGCGCCCGATCGGTGATAAGCTGAGCATTTTCAACGAAGCATCGGTGGTTCAGTGGTAGAATGCTCGCCTGCCACGCGGGCGGCCCGGGTTCGATTCCCGGCCGATGCAGCCCAATAGAATTCTTTTGTGGATTATTTATTGTGTTATAACATTCTTATTGCATTATCTACTTGTTGGGATGATTATAAAGTTTTTATAGCTTATCTAACTCACTTTATCAAATCTAGATAATTTTTTATCGAATTATGAATGTTATTTATAGTACAATCTCCTTTTCTTTTTTCTCTCCCATTACAGCATTACTTTGAGAAACTTGACGTTACAACGAAGTAATCGGATTCAACCGTAAAAGAGAATGTCCGCCATTGAATACAGTACTTAGCAAGGACATTCTTCTTCGTAGAGTTTAAGTGTATAGCCACGACGTGAACTTGGTCCTTAAGCAACTCCAACACTTTAGGAGTCTGTGTAGCTAAACGTAAGTCTACTAACTACTACTACAACCCAAATCGGAAAACCGGATCATCATGGCAGCCGTAGTGTATGGGAACAGTCCGCGGCACAGCAGTCGTCACCATCAGGTAAGGCAGAGATGCTTTGTTACCTCCATGCATCAGTGAGATAGTCGAGAGATCATCAACTTCTTCTCTGCATTTCCGACAGGGTCATCTGCTGTCACAACACTCACCGTACCACACGCAGTCAGCGAATGCTGGCCAGCATCATTCACTGCCACCACCGCCCGGACACCATTCCCACCACTCGTCCGTGTCGCCCCCGTCGCAGCAGATCATCACACCTCCCACCTCGTACCTTTCCTCCGCCACGACTGCCATCTCGTCACAGCAGCCGGGTGGTGGTCAGCAGCAATCATCGTCCCAACCATCCTACTATCATCATCACCATTCGCAATCGGTCTCGTTGCCACCGCAGCATTCGCAGACGCTCAGCAGCTACCATCAACTGCGCAGCTCGAAGCGAAAGTCGGCCGTAGAGCTGCTGGCCGAAAGTAAACCGTTCTACGTCAAGTCGGAAACGGTGCTCGATCGGCAGCAGCAACTGCTGAACAAGCGTTCGAGCGGTGGTAGCGGTAGCGGTGGTGGTAGTGGCGGTAGTAGCGGTGGTGGTGGCGGTGGAGGTGCATCGCAGCAGAGTAGAGGCGGTGGGGGGGATGGTGGAAGTACGGGCACGCTCAGCGGATCGTGTAAGTATAGTGTAGTCAGCAGCAGGAGGTCACAGAGGTGAAGCAAAAAGAATCGCTCTGTTTCCGCCCGGGATCGAACCGGGGGCCTTCCGCGTGTTAGGCGGATGTGATAACCACTACACCACGGAAACAGTTGAGAGAGGGGGCTTTGCTATAGGTTTTGGAGTCTGAAATGTAGTATGTGAAGTACTTCCAATCATTACTAAGCTCAGATTACTTGGTGATACTATGGTAGTCGTACTCCTCAAGATTCGTTGGAATCGGAATCGGAGTTGGATGCTGGGTTTCAGCTGACTCCAGCACCGATAGTGGAGCCTGTTGTCCCAAAGTAGTCAAGATCGCTTAATGAATGGCTCTTTTGTTTTTGAAAGCATCATTACTTGTTTACTTCAAAAGATAGTTGTTTCTTCACAACGCAACATGCATGCATGCATGGCCTGCCCCGGTGCGTAATCATTGGCCCTCCTCTCACGAAGCATCGGTGGTTCAGTGGTAGAATGCTCGCCTGCCACGCGGGCGGCCCGGGTTCGATTCCCGGCCGATGCATCCATTGATTATCTTTTTGTTTGCTCTACTATTCCCTACCTTTTGGTGAAGTACTTATACTTTCTTTTCCTTTTCCTAGCAGACATGGTATCACCGTCGAGAACACTGCCATCGTCCGCCGTCAGTCAGGCACTTCAGCAACAGGTGCAGCAGCAGCAGCAACAGCAGCAAGCACAACAACAACAGCAGCAACGACCAACTAACCGCCGGAGCGCTTCCTCCGGTTCCGATCTGCTGCAGACCAAGCTGCGCAAGCTGCTGAACGCCGCCGACAGCAAAGAGACAATAATGCCCCCGGTCGACGTAGGGCTGATCAATTCTAAATACGGCCAACCGCTGGAAACGAGCTACATCGGCACGGGAATGGTCGGTGGTGGTGGTGGTGGCGGCGGAATTGCCGGCAGCCTGGATGATATCGGGTACATACAGCCGCCGAAAAACTATCAGCAGCAGCTGACCGTACACCCGGAGCAACCCAGCGACGTGTCCGTGTTCTTCCCAAGTGCGTTCTTATCGCCCCAGTCGCTGCCGCCCCATCCGGGCGGTGATGACGATCTGTATCTGTACGGTGGGCTGCACGACAGTCTGGTGCTGACCGATGATTACCGTGCCATTAGTCCGCCGGCGGAGTATGCGGAGCAGCAGCAGCAGCAACAGCAGCATGGCGGCTCGCCTGAGAGTAAACATCCTATGGGAGGTGGTCATAGGTAAGTTTGTTCCGGAGGGTCTCATAGCTATTTACTTCAATAAACACACGTTCCTGATCGTTCCATTTGCTTTTTCCAGTCGCTACAACTACCAACGATCGTACTCCCACTCCCAGGCCGTGGTGACAGGTTCCGGCCATCATCCGACCGACGAGTCCGACTACTCCCCGACCCAATCGTACAACATCAACAGCCACAAGTCGCTGCCGGATCTTCACTCGCAAAGCAGTCGCCATTCACCGCACTCGGAAGCACTGAGCTGCTGCAGCCGGGGCAACCGGTCCAACCGTTCCGGTAGCTCCTTCAACCGTGATTCGGGCGGTTCCTCGGGTCACTACACGCACCACAGTGAACCGTGCTGCAAGCAGCAGCAGCAGCAGCAGCAGCAGCAACAGCAGCACCAACAGCACCAATCATCCCACCACCAGCTGTCCCACCTTCCCCACTCCCAGATGCTCATGCAGCAGCATCAGCAACAGCAGCAGCACCATCCCCAGCACTACTCCTCGCATCACTCGCAGCAGCAGCAGCAGCACACCCTATCGCAGGGTGGACAGCAGGGCAACGAATCGATGATGATGCTGGGCGACTATCGGCGCGACAGTGGCTCCTCGACCCAGCACAGTGGCAACTCGTACTACGCGTACGGCATACCTCCGCTGCGCTATGACTGCATCGAGTGTCGGGCAAAAATACGCGAGGAAGCGGACTGTCTGCTCAACTTCACCACACCCGAGGTCCCGGAAGCGTTCCAGGATGGGTACAGCGAGAAGCAACACCAGCTTCAGCAGCAACAGCAGCAGCAGCAGCAGCAGCAACACCACCACCAGCAACAGCAACAACACTCAATGTCCAAGAGCAGTCAGCACGCGAAATACTACGATGAGTCGCGTGGCCGGAAGTACGGCTACAAGAACGTTCCGGGTCCGCCGATGTCACCACTCTCGCCGGTATCGCCACTATCGCCACCGGACCAGCAACAGTCGCAGCTAGACCTTAGCCCACCGCTCGGTACGTTCAAGCGGCAAAAGTGCTTACGGTTCAAGAACCGTAGCGGACGTCAGTCGGCCGTCAGCAACCCATCCCCATCGTCAGCCGGTGGACGGTGTGGACCCGGTGGGCCCGGTTCGAGTGCGAGTGCCGGTGCCGTTGGAGGCAGCCAGCTCGATGACGATCGCCGACCGATCTTACGCTCCAAGAGCGACATCAGCGATCGCTACTGGAACCGCAGCCAGCCGGAGCGAAGTCTGCCGGTAACGGCGGCCGATGTTCGTGATCACCGTGAGCGACGGGTGGATCGGGAACGGGATCGTGATAGGGAGCAGCTCGAGAAGCAACGATCCCGCTCGGACAGCCTTACGCAGCTCGAGCGCTTCTTCGATCGGCTCGGACTAGACGAGGAAACGTACGATCGTTACATCGCACCGAAGAGTACGCTCCAGCGCCGTTCGTCCGGTTCCTACCATCATCATTCGCACCACAACAATTCCGCCTCGTCCGACATACACCGCCTTTCGGACGATTGCTCTGCTGGTGGTGGTGGTGGTGGCGGTGGAAGTGGTGACGGTGGTGGTGCCGGTGGTGCCGATTCCGATGAGTCTAGTGCCGTCTTCTTCTCCGACGTGTCCACCATCGATTCGACCAAGCTGCCAGATAGTACGGAAACGGGTAACGCTCAGCTTGGTGCTGCCGCCGGACCACAGCTGCACGGAGCTTCGGGACCAACATTGGGAGCCGCTGTCACTGGCGGTGGTCAGGGAACGTTGGCGGCTGATGGTGCGCTACTTGCTGGTGGGGGTCCTCCGGCACCGCTCTACCGTACCAGCGAACCGCCGTCCATTATCGAGCGTAACGCGCGCATCATTAAGTGGCTGTGCAACTGCAAGAAGATGCAGCTGGCCTAGGGCCGACGGCACCGGAGGCGAACGCCGCCCCGGTGGTCCCCGCCGACCGACCGTGCCGCCGGCTACCGGCGACGGAATTGAGCTGTGACGGTACGCGATCCAAACCAAGCCAAAGACAAGCACGGAACTCGAGACCCACCCGGCGAGTAGCACTCATCAGCAGTCAGGAGTCCGTGTCCGTACTTAGCCGGACGGGACCACGGGTTCGGGAAAATACGTAGCAAGAACTAGTAACTAAGGACCGAACGGAGGTTCATAGTTCGCTGCTAGGAATAGCTAGCACGGGAAGCTTTCCTACCTTTGTGAGGTTAAGTAAAGGGTAGATGCAACGGTGTGACTTAGCGATCGTTTGATAGAGTACACGAGATACACGGACACACACTGGGAACGGCCTGATTCGCACTACCCGGCTATGTACTAGGGAGAATCGGGTTGTGTTAGGCAAAGCAGGGTTTACCGGGCAGAACATCAAGATGGCGTACAATAATTAAGCATTATTCACTAGCGCACTAGGAAGAAGAGACTTTGGGGCGTATTAGATTTTTGTCCCCGGGGTTTGTTTATATTATTTAAAACAGGTACTAGATGAGTCTCCCTACCTTACAGGACAGAACACTAGTACTGCATTGCATGTTTGTGTGAGATACTCGTATGAATAGGGGGATTATAAGTAAGGTTTAAAATTCTATGGTTCGTGGAGCAAACACCATCCCATCCAGGCATGGGATGGGAAAAAAAATCGGGGCTATGAAAATCGTGCAAGCGAAAGGATTGATCGTAATTGTCGTCAATTTCGTCACTAGTACACTACTTAACCACTAACACCTATACTTCCATTTGACACAACACAACGACACCTTTCTGTCACTCTCTCTCTCTCTCACACTCTATTTCTCTCGCTAAGCTGCGCTCTGCCAAGGTAAAAGCAAAACTAGGAAAAGGTGTTTTTATAGCGAACTTTCACCACATACACCGTAGTTTTCCACTTTTTCCTCCTAAAACTGCCTTTCCACTCGCAAGAAGAAGAAAAAACAGATGCGCGATCCACTAAACAACCAAAACAATCATGGAGGGAATGTTTGAGGGCAGATCAGTTCTTGACCCACAGCCATAAACGGACCGTGCCGTCTGCATGTGCTAGTAGTAGTAGTAGTGCTTTTGTTTCTTCTTCTCCGCTCCGATAGATACTAATAGCGATTTTAGTGCGTTGGGCGGACGTTTCGCCCGTGCGAGCAAGTGAGGACTACTCATGGAATAAGACGAATTGACGATAGCGAATGTGACGAAGCGCGAACCAAGCGAACATAATATTTTCTAGTCTAATTTAGCAGCCGTAAGCAGTGTAGTGTTTTTTTGAAGTGAAGGGCAGTGGATGGTCGGAACGGTAGTGAGCTGAAAACCCCGAAATCGTTGTAATATGTCGAAACAAAATGGAAGACAAGTGTAAACTCGAGCCCGACAACGGAGAAAGAATCAAAAGGTTCAATCAAAACTGAAGCATCAGAGGTCAGTATGCAAAGCAGAAAAAAATAAACGCGAAAATAGAACAAGACAGAGTCGTAAAACAGTCTAAATAAAGGTAGGTAGAATTTGTGGTTTTGTTTTAAACTAGTATTCACTTTACACCTTGCCGAACAGCCTGTAAAGAAATCGATTTTAGACGATAAATGCTGTACGAAAAAGGGGTAAATAGTGCTCCAAAACCCCCGGACTAACAGACCTACATGAGGCTCCAAAAGTAGTAGCAAACACTTATCTATTTTTTTTCCACAACTCGTCTTATCAGTCATTTTGTTTGAAAAAAAAATCCTTAATAGACTCCGCAAAAATACGAAACAAAAAACCCATACCGAATACCGCTAAAGTGAATCAAAAACTGCGTATACAACTAAAAAAACACACACGAAACAAAAATGCAACTAATGTACGGTTTTTACACCAATTAATAAATAGTACTTACGTGTGTGTGTGTGTCTGAGAGTGAAAGAAATTAAGAAAAAAAAGCGTACGAACGAACGTTTCTGTAGCGAAAACTTATAGAATAGAATCGAAAGCGCATAACATTACGGTAAAACACACAGAAGGAACAGAAAAGAACAAATTCAATTACTAGCAAACAGAAGAAGAGGAAAACGAGAAACAAATCAAAAGGCGAAATTTACATTTGAAATCGGAGAAACATATAGCAGCAGTAAATTAATGCAAAAGGACCGGTAAAACCAGTTACTAAAGAAGTTGAGAACACGACCAGCTCGCTAGGCTCTAAGCGGAGATCAAACAACAATTTACTACACTCACTTAACAAAAACAAATAGACATTCTTTCTGCTAAAATCTGCTCCTTTAAAATGATACGAACGAACGAACAAAAGCAACAAAACAAACAAAAAAGCGGACACACAATTTAATATTTATCTCAACACGTACCAAAACAAGCAAGCGCAAACAAATAACAGCAAATCAAAACAAAACAAAAACACTACAATAATATACTTCAATCAAAAACTAGAAATAGCTAATACACAGCGAATAATAATGTAGCAATATGATATGCAAAACAATACAAACACACACACAGACACAAAGTCAGTCAAAGTCAGTCGAAACACGTTCACTTCAAGCTGATGAAAAAGCGGCTCAATATTCGTTCCAAATGGCAACCACAAGAGTTGAGTGATGAGTGTGGAAAGGTGTCCATAATCGAGGCAAAAAGCAAGCTCGCAAGTAATGAAACATTTAAACACAAGCTCAGACAACACAAAACGAACAACAAGAAATTACGGAAAACGGAAACAACTAATCGCGATTTCGGAATTGTACCGTGATGTACCATTGCAAGAAACATTGAATGAGATGGGTAGTAAAAGATCGACAAAGAACTTAATATAAAGGGGGTATACTGAGAGACATATTAATATATAGAGAGTGCGAGAGAGAGATAGAGAGATACATATAATATAACGATCGGATACGATGATGAAAGGCTGGATGGCGATGATGATGATTTCCGATGCTAAAGATGATGATCGACTACGACGGACACGACTATAATACTTAACACCTTAAAACCACACAAAACAAAATGAACAAAAACAACCCTTTCTTTATATAGGCATGAATCAATAAATCAAAACCCGTAATGATGAAATATATTAATGATCAAAATAATGGCGCCGGTGTAATATGATTCCCTTCCCAGTCACAAACAGAATTTTGTCTCACACTTTCCTAGCGTTGGTTTGTATGTCGCAGTGAGCTTAGAGCGCTGGCTAACTACATGGTAAGATACACCCCGATCCGAAGGGAACCCTCTGTCGTATAATGAATCTTTTCAATCATTTAGGGGAATGTTTCATATCCATAGTGGAGCGTTGCACTCGTGTCCTGTGGAAAGTTGCAATCATATAATGGAATGTTGCATTCAGTTAGATGGAATTTACCAATCGATGCAACTGTGGATTTTATATCGAGTGTTTAGTTCAAATGTTTGAACAGGTTTTACGCAAAAAAATGCTTGAAAAATTACCGCTTCCGTTAATCCTTCAATCACTTAGGGTAATATTTTCATTCACTAGTGAACTATTGCAGGTCCACTGTGAAATTAATCAATCATATAATGGAATCATGGGAACAGTTATTGGAAATTCGGCCTGTGGAATTGGAACAGAACGCTGTGCGCAAAATTCTATTATATGATTGCAAATTTCCACAACGGGCTTATAACATTCCGGTATGCGTTGTAAACTTTATTCTAAGTGATTCAAAGGCTTCCTTATATGGTTAAAAAAAATTTAGAGATGTTTTTGCTTTGAGGCTCCCCTAACCAGCAGAAACTAGCCAAATGATGGAGAATAGCTTCATCTATCTTGGATCAAAAGTCAACACTTATAACAGCATTCGTCTGGTTACAAGTGCAACTCTACGGCAAAGAATTTATGAAGAACTTCATATTTTCGAGCAAACTTTCACAACGGCGTTGCTAATTTCCCTGCAACTGAATGCAACATTCCATTATATGAAATATCCCGTTACATGATTCTAAACCTTGTTTTATTATATCATTAATATATTATGAACCATTGCAGCATTTTACAGAAAAACGACAGGCCTCCACACACTCATTTCTAAGCAATAGAAGCGCTTCTGTTGAACATTTGATGACTTGATGCTGTATAAACACCCCTCCTTCAACCAAGCATCGGTGGTTCAGTGGTAGAATGCTCGCCTGCCACGCGGGCGGCCCGGGTTCGATTCCCGGCCGATGCAGCAAATGATATTTTTGCTCTTATGCATCCACAACACAAATCTTTCACATACATCATCCCACCCCCACCTTCTTCTGTCTTTTTGGCCACCGTTGCCCACACCACTATTTGTTCCCCGAATATTTTAGACTCGATTCATCCGATCTCCGAAAGGGTCTTATGTTCGTCATCCAACGAACTACCGAAATCTGGAACCAAGATCGGCAGCGGCCAAGTACTTACCACAGGATCTAGTAGTAGACTGCACTTTTGGTTTTAGTAAAGATAGTCCATCGGAGATCCTTACAAGTCCCCAACCTCACGCCAACACTGCATGTGTTTTGCAGTTTCTGGGATTCTGTGTCTAATTTCTTCTTTCAAGGTAAGTAAATTAAATAATAAAAGAAATGTAGCTTTTACACAAAAACATAGGTAAACCAAAACTACATTTCAGCTCCTTTTTCCTTTTTCCTATTCCTTCCAACTTCTGCTATTACCTGCCCCCCCACTTACTTCCGTCCACGGCCACCAAACTGTTTGCCACCTCCTCTTCCTCCTCTGCCACCACCGCGCTTCTGGAAATGTGACTTACCTGGCCCTCCACGTCCAACTCCTCCCCGCCCTCCTCGCCCTCCTCGACCACCCCGTCCACCGCCAAAACGATTTCCCCCGCGATCACTAAACCGTGTCGCTTCCCAGGCCAACTGTTTCACCGACGACTCGTCCTGATTGTACACCTCCGCCTCCGTACCGTGACTATCGAACAGCTTCTGTTTGCTCGCTTTCGCGATCGAACCGCCACCGGCCTTCTTTTTGCCCTTTCCTCCACCACCGGCCATCGCCGCATCCACCGTATTGCTCTCCAACAGCTCGGAAAAGTCATCCGCGGCCGCAAACAGCGAGCTCATGTCGGCAGTCTTCAGCTTACGGGCAAACTCCCGTTCACTCACCATGCCGCCGCCGCCAACGGTCTTCGTTTTGGAGGAAAGCTTCTTGCGTTTCTTCACGGCCGGTTTTTCCTCGTCTTCCGTCTCGCCGTCCAACTGTTCTTCACCTTCCGACGCGTCGTCGTCGTCGTCGTCCTCCATCATCTCATCTCCATCGAAATCATCTTCGTCCTCGTCCAGCGAAATGCTACCACCATCGCTAAACTCTCCATCCTCCTCGATCGGGTCACGCCGTACCCGGCCAGCTCGGGGCCGATCGTCATCGTCCGAATCGTCCTCCACATCGTCCTCTTCGCCTTCCACATCGTCCCAATCGTCCAGCGCATCATCCTCGTCGCCGTCATCCGTTTTCTTGCCGGCCGACTTTTTACGATCCTTCCGCTCCTTGGCCAGCTCCTGCTCGAGCTCCTGCATAAAGTCGACCTCGGCCCCACCGTCAATGTCCGCATCGCCACCCTTACCACCGGGCACGCCCAGCGTGTCGAGATACGCATCGAACTCATCGTCATTCAGCGAGTCCACGTCGGAATCGATGTCGTCTTCTTCTCCTTCGCCATTCTTTGCTTTACGCTCCTTGGCACGCTGGAGGCGGTATCGCTTCTGCTCTAAGAATCTGAAAAAGAAGGTAGAGCCGTGGGAATGAAACGCACCTCGATTGTACACCGGAGATCGTGAATACTCACTTGAAAATGTACTCATCATCCTCCGCACACTGGTCCTTGGTGAGTGCCTTGACCGGTAGCGCACGGAATCCGGTCGGCGTGTAATCGCTCTTCCGCTGCGCTACACCGATTATACGCGGACGCAAACGCTCCACCCCATTTTCGTCCTTTTCCGTGCGTGGTTTCTTCGGATTCTTAAACGCGAACCGATCGAGAAAACGGCCCAGTGAAAAATCTACCAACGGATCGCCATAGTACGTTACGGCCGTATCTGTGAAAAGGGAAGCGAACCGACGTTAGAAACAATTCATCTACGTTGCATAGCAACCGCATACTTACTGGTTAGAATACACTGAGCAAACTTTTGTACCGTCGGATGGAAGTACGACAGGTAACGCAGTAGCTCATACCTCACCGTATACTGTGCCCCAGCATACTCTGACGACCGTGCGAATGCGTCATACTTTTTGGGCATTCGTAACGGCTTCGCCGGTACTTTCTTTTCATCCTCGCCCTCCCCCGGACCGTCGTTCGTTCGATCGGTTTCATTCAAGTCTTGCTGCACAACTTCCACCAAATCGTCAGACGGTGGTTCAAGTCCATCCCGCATCACAATTCGACGCTTTCGCAGCACCTTACTAATCACGAGCAATGCTCCGCATAGTCGAGCCGGCGGAAAGTAGAACGCAACCTGCAGCAGTCGCTTCACGAACGCTTGCGCCCGTTCCGGTATGGGATCGTTCTGCATCGCTCGATGGATGATGTAGAAGAAAATGTTCGATATGCGCGGTCCAACGGAAGCAAGCTGTGGGTCGAGCATTTTCCTGTACAGCGCATTGTAGAACCGGTTCTGCTCGCGGCCCTTATGCTCGGTAAGCTCCAGCAGCAACGATAAACCCTGGCAACCGACCGAAATGTCCGCCAGATGGATCATCCGGTAGATCACGTTCAACAGCTTCGGTTCTACCACCTCGGCCAGATCCACGTCCCGCTTCACGTTCTTGATCGCTTTCCGCAGGCAGGTTAGGATTGACTGCATCATGCGCGAATTAATCTCACCCTTCTCCGTGAGAATCTTAAAGAACGCAAAGCATATGTTTACCATCTTCTTACTGGTGGCAAAATCACCAAACGCTGCAATCGACGCCAGGTACGATAGGGCAAATTGTTGGGCAGCCGGTGCAACATTGTTACGGAACAGTAGCTTCTCCGTTTCGCACGTCACGATCAGCGACATGAGCGCATGCTGACGAACGATCTGTTGCAGATGGTGCAACACTTTGGCCGCAACCTTACGGGACGGATCGCCCAACTTGTTCACGAGCGCCGTCAGCAGTAACCGTTCCATTTCCGGCACGGTTGCAAACAGTTTCGAAACGTGCACGATCGCTTTCATCTTGCCCGGCTCTTGGCCGGTGTGCAGTATCGTCGTGAGATTGCTAACGAACGCAAAGTAATGCTCGCGCAACTGATCCTCAAAGTGCCAATGTGCGTAAATCTGGTCCCGGCGCGATTTCTCCAAATTTTCCTGCTTCTGCAAATACTTCCAATCGGTACCGCGGGACGGTATCGTGATCAGTTTTCGGTGTGGTGGCATCAATGATTTAAGCATCAGCTCCGTCAACACTTCCATCACATCCAGGTAGCCTTTGTTCGAGGTTTTCACCATGCCAACCAACGTGTCGAGCGCCTGCAGATGGCAGAATGGGTTCGTTTGGACGAGCAGCGCACCGGCATTGGCACGATCGCGCATCGTACCCTTTTCCAGCGCGCTAAGCAACCACTTCGCATCGGATGGATCGTACTTCTTGCGGGCGCGACATTCCGCTTCAAACGCTGCCCGACAAATGCGGCGCAGTTCCGCTATTTCGGCATCCTTCATTTCTTCCCGGTCGCCCTCCAGATTGTACGATTCGAATGGTTTGTACCACAGCGTGGCTAATTCATCCTGTTCCTCATCTTCGTCGCTATCGGAATCTGCTGGGGCGTTGGTGGTTGGACCCGCCGGGGCACGTTTCCGCTTGTTACCGGTTCGCTGTTTCGCACCGGCATCCTCTTGGGTTGTGTAGTCTTTCGGCACGACACGCTGTTGGCCGTCATCGTCGAAGATGATCTTTGCCGGACGGTTTTTCACATTGCTAACGGATGCTTGCGCCGATAGTTCTTCTGTTTCCTCCAAGGGATCTTCAAAGTAGCGCTTTTTCTCGTTTTTCTTTTTAAACTTTTGATCGCCTCCGATCGCCATCGTGCTGCGAAACCGTGTTCTGTTTACTTCGACCGAAACATGTGCACACGAGCTGTCGACAATGACAGATGTGTATCGGAGGGCGGTTGTCAAAGTTCCGTGTGCCTAGTGACGGATGTTTGTCGAAGAAAAAGTGACTCTTTATTTGTAGCAATTTTGTTTTTATATTTCAATGCAAATTTTGGACTAATTATACTGAAATTTCGAATAAATACATCCAGAAAATGTGTAGGATAAATTTAATAGTAAACTCTACACAAACACAAACTAAAAATTTAACAATCAACCACTAGGCACCTGCATTGTGCAAACGTCATCCCTTGTTTGTTTACCAATACACATTCTGTCAGCGTAATCGCGCAACGGTGCAAGCAGTGCAATTCTGTGTGTTGTTTTATTTGCACCACATTAATTGTTTTGGTGCATTTGGCGCAAATCAATACTGAAAACGTCTCCACTACCGCCAAATCAAGCACAAAATGCCACCAAAGCGAAAGTCTACAACCGACGAGGAGGACGATGAGTATCGCCGCAAGCGTGACCGAAATAATCAGGTAACAGGCCACTACGGTTTCATCATCCTTTTTCGGTGCTGTTACGAAGCTCCGCTAACACATCTTCTCCCATTAATGACCACCAGGCCGTTAAGCGCAGCCGGGTAAAATCTAAAATGAAGACGGAAGAAACACAACAGCGTGTAAACGATCTGCGGCTAAAGAACCAAGTGCTGGAGGAAAAAATTGACAACCAGAAGAAGGAGCTGAAATTCCTGAAGGAACTGTTTCTCACGCAAGCACAGGCAAAGGCCGACAAGCTGGTCGGAATCAATCTGAACGAACTGCTGCAGGATGATGAGGATGGGGACAACGAGGAAGAAGAAGGGGAAAGCAGTAAAAAACGGTTCAAGGAACAATCGAAGGGCGAGGGAAGCAGTAGAAGCAGATCGCGGAAGTAGAGCAAAACATTCCGGGAAAATCTTCGGACGCTGGATGTCTCTCTCACGATTCGAGAATGGAAAAATTAACCTACTTTGTAACCTGAAGGAGCAACGATTGCTCGGTATAGGGTTGTGGCAGGTACCTTTTTAGCATAGAATGTACAGGTGTACAAAAAGAGTGTAACGTTAGGCGCAGTTCAAGTGTTACAGCAAAAGTGCCGTAATTCGCGCGCCCCAAGGAAAACGCGCCTGAAGATAGGCTCGCGCCGAGCGAGAAAGGGTTAAACAGGTTGTGTTTGTAAATAAGCACCCGGGCAGCCGACAGGCCGTGTGGCCTAATGGAGAAGGCGTCGGACTTCGGATCCGAAGATTGCAGGTTCGAGTCCTGTCACGGTCGCGCGCGCACTCGTATGTGTGAAAACTTTTTTTTGTTCTGTGCATTCTCTACTAACTCGTTACAAACGTACGCGTTAACGACACCTTTAATTCCTTGCAGATGCAATTTTATCGTTTTTTGTTTCTATAAGTATAAAATAAAACCTTTATCTCAACACTGATAAAAAGCGTTGGCAGTTTTAAGACAACTGCGTTTCACTCAATAAAACAAACATCCATGTGTCTGGTAGCAGTATGTCTCTAAGCCAACCTAATACAGCTCCCCTCTTATCGTAAATTTATGCTACTTCTTTATCGCCTTTTCGGCTTATGGCGGACGGCTTTCTCTGCGCAACGTGTGTGCAACAACGGAAGAGTAGATCGATATTGCTTCTTCCCAATAAAGACCACTGCCTGGAAGTTTACGTTCAAAACCGCACCATGATATCTTCCAGCGGCTTTCGCTGCAGATCCGGTACGGTACAATCGTCCGCTGGATAGCCAACGGGCAGTAATACCAGCAGCTTCTCGTTCGGTGGCCGCTCGAGCAGTGTGCGAAGCGCTGGCCCGCAGTTTAACGGTGTGGTCACGAGCGAGCTTAATCCGGCACACTGTAACGCGCACAGCAGCATCCCGGTAGCGATCGAGGTGGAAATTTCGTTGTAGTAATGCTGTTTTTTGTCCGTTCCGGTCGAACTAGCTTTGTAGCCGTACGTCTGCTTGAACACTAGCACAAGATGGGGCGCATCCGTAAGATACTCCTTGATGTGGTTCGTACGAATTGGTCGCAGATCGGTGACCCACTGTTTCGCCATACGTTGCGTGTAGTTTACAAACTCTTCCGCTTCGACAATCTCCCGAATGCTTGCCTTGATCGACGGGTCGGACACGAGACAGAACGTCCACGGTTCCGTGTGTGCACCGCTCGGAGCTGTACCGGCCACCTGGATGCAGCGTTCTACGATGGCCGCATCGACGGGTCGAGCACTAAACTTGCGCACACTGCGTCGATCGTTGGCGATGGCATAAAACCGATTGGCTGCCTCTAGTGGATCCGTCGCGAGCGTTACCTTCGCACCGGTGTACGGGATGTGGGGTTTTTCTTCCAGTGCCGGCATCGGATCGTAGTCAGCATGTTCCAGGTCTGGTAGAGAAAGATGGTAACCGTTCTTATTTAAACGCGCTTCAACGCTCTCCCTCGACACAGAGACCGCACACTCACCTCCAACATACTCTAGCCCATCGAGCTTGTTGCCACTCTTTTCGGTGGCCGCAGGTTCCGTAATGCGTAGCTTCTTGTTCCGCCCGTACCGATGCTTGTCGTACAGTGAAATGGCCAGATAGAGACCCACCAGCACCGGGAAGATGTAGTTCCAGTAGGTAACGAGCGCCGAGCTGCTGATGAACGAATCGACGAGATCCTCCAGGTAGGAAGCCATGACACACACAGTCTCAATTACGACGGATGACTAGATCGATTTGTTTGCTTCGAGCAACGTTGGAGCAGCAGACCTAGAGCAGCGGCGATCATTACCGTACGAAGCTTGCTGATGAACTGGAAGCTCTGGGGTGTGTGCGCTAGCCGTTTCGCGCACACCCGCCCATTATCATTAATTCCGTCACAATCTAACCTCTAACTCACGCAGGCCTTTTACCCTTCTCGTGCCGTTTACGTCTTTATCTACCCACCCTGCGCGATTCCCCGTTCGTTACGACGTTCTCATGCATCTCGACAAAGTAGGCGTGCGGAATTGCAACGCGAAACCTGCTACACGCATCATTCCCTTTCGTGGCGCGAAGGTTGCTCACGGCCGATCCACCCCGTCTGTGGGACAAGGGCACGATGGGTCAGCGAGAAATATGGTCATGTTGAGCGATGCTCTCCACCCGCGCACACACACACCGCCTCACAAAAGAACCGCGTTGGTGAGGAGGAGAAGGAGCGGGTTTGAACCGGCACCGAGTTCGATGTCGTAACCGCACCGGCAGCGGTAAATGCACAACTGCAACTGCAACAGCCACAAATAATAGAGATCATGGCTCGGTTTGCAATCAGGCGGGTTCATATGGGACAGCTGCCCAATGAGTCTTGTTTATGTTTCGGACAGGGGAGATAATTAGTATCAGGCGCCATTTTCTTCGTAGGCCCGAGCCGTTTAATGATAGTTTATCGTGAATATTGCCCATAGAGCAAGGAGCGATGGAATTTGAGACTGTGGTGAAAGCCTCGCAAAAGAAACTAGGAATTTTAACCAACTCTTAATGCCCGATGGAATCAGCTTTGTTCAGGATTGACTCTGCCAAGGTGGAGTATCAATCAGGCAATCGCGCTAACCGGTCTTGTCTCGCGCGTCTCAAGGATATCTCTAGGACTTTTGGGCTTCAGCGAGCCCTCCGCTTCCTGGGTAAACGTGGGCAGCGACAGGGTTCCTTTTTGGAAGCAATTGGTACCATCAGTTGCAGTCGCTAGTGCCGATAGTGAGGAACCTCGTCGAAGTGGTTCTGGATCGTGCTCAGCAGCGGATGGCACAGAAGGACTCTGGATCGGACGGTCGGTGTTAGCTTGCACGTCCGAACCATCGTTGCTGGTACGTTGTTCCTGTTCCAACAATTGTCTCAGCCGTCGACGTTGGTGTATAGTTTGATGCTTATTGTAGAGACCATGTTCTGAAAATGGGCAATAGCATGCTTGTGGCTATGATTCCGATAAAACAACAAATTACGATCCGGTTGCGATAGCTTACCTTTGAGCAATTGTTTCAAAAACATTCGCTCGGAATCTTCGCTTGCGTTTCTTTCCGGTTTCAAACTTCCCAGCAGACGTCTAGGCAAGCTATCAAACAGGGAAGGATGTGTTTTGAATTTGTACATCGCAGTAAGGGTAAATAGGAATCTCTTACCTCTGGTGACGTTTTCCGGGTACAGCGCATGTTTGCTCAACAAACGAAAACTCAGCCGATGCTGCCTTCTTCGGTTGTGCAACGGAAATGCTCCATGGCATCCTACTGTTGCACCTTTGTCGCTGCTTGGCCAACCAACTTTGCCATGCGGACAGCATTATTTTAATTGCAATCTGCCAGTATATTCTCTACGGGTGCTGTTATGCATAGAAGTATCGACTAAAGTGAAGCAAATCATACCTTTGCCAACGTACGTGATCGTTTTGTGGATGTTTCTTTCTAAATAAATAATTATTTCCACGGTAATCATTTTTCTCAGCTCACATTGACAGTGATGCTTACTGAATTGCATAGCAACAGGCGCAAATGGGTATTTTTTATTTTTCCACAAAGAGTATTTTTCGGTTTGCGCCTAAATGTAGGCTACTGAATGTACACGCGTTGGTTGGAGTAGGAAATTTGTAGGATAGGATATTTTGACACCACACAGAACAAGATCGAACGGGTTCGTAATTCAAAGAATAGACAGTTTAATAGAAGTCAAAGAGCTACCCGGACGCATTGTTCCTGTGTGTCTTCATTTAGCTGATTCTACTCAAAGTGACCGGACGCAGGGACGCAGCGCAAGAAAGATCGTCAAGATGTTCAGTGCATGGCAAAATTGGTGGGATAAACAGCGCAATAAGTGTAACAAATTCGGATGGAATAGTTGCGTACAGCCCGAAAGGGCAGCATCGACCGAATTTGCTTTTACTCAGCACACAAACTGGGCCCAAGAACCGGCGCATCACGACAGGTATTACTTTTGCATTCCCGTGGTGCCATCGAGGCTAGATTTGTTAATCCTGACCGTTTTTTTTCGGTTTTGTAGTCTCCCGAGACGTGTGTTTGGTAATTTCCGATCGGAAAAGAACGAAAGCGAAGTGTTGGAACAAATGGCGTTGAAACGCTTGCTGAAAGGTAATGTTTTGCCTTTGTGGTACTTTTTTTGTGTGTTCGAAGTTATGGTTTTCATGTATGTTCCCGTCACTTCCAGAACATGGACTGTATAACAAGCATCAGACGATACAGCAACGCCGGCGACTGAAGTATCTTCTGGCACTGGAAGAGCGTGCCAACATGCTGCTGGTCAGCGAGGGGCGTGCAACTGGTTCCACCATGCCCTGCGACACCGGTCATCCGACATTTTTGATCGAGCTTCATTCTGTGCCGTTCGCTGCTGAACACCACGGAACAACATCGAAAGGCATCCGGCGATGCGATCCGGTTGCCTCGCCAGAATTACGCCGTGGTTCTTCGCTATCGGCACTCGCATCATCTGACGCGAACACTCGTTCCGATGAAATGACTATTTCGCTGCCGACCATCATGCACGACGCTGCAAAGGATGCGGTGAAATCCAGTTGTCTGAAAACTGTGTCCTGGAAAACTTCTGCTTCGAGCGCGGCATCAACGATTTTGGAAACAGCAGTGTAGAAATGGTGAACAGGCGGAAGGGTTGTTTTTTTCTTCTCCTCAAGTTTATCTTAAATAAGTAAGGACATTTAGGTTAGCTACAAATGTACTCTATTGCAATTTTCGCAGTAGTACGTTGTGGCTGGCAGGATTATAAGGCGTACAATAAATTATATTTTCCTGCGAAGGAAAATCGGATCACACTGCAATTGCACTGTGGGAATGTTGACATCATATTCGGAAGGAATCATTCCGATCCGGGCTTATGATCACACATTTTTGAGGTTAAAAAAACAGTAAATAATTGTTTTCATTTGTTCAAACATGAAAAAGCAAAAGTGTGCCATTCGCTGTACGCGAGTCCTTCCAATGCCATTTTCGCTTAATTTAACAATAAAAAGCTACACGAAGCAGACACGCCGATCAACAATGGAGAATAGAATGGATAATCCGATTCGCCGTGTACTAAAACTCGTCCACTGATCTGTACTAAAAACGAAGCTGTCAAAATTCATAATTGTACTAATTGCACCAATCGGTGTACGTACTTGGAAAAGTGCAGCATCGTTGCGCATTCGAAGGTGAAAAAGTTTATAAAAACCCGTTCAGATCCATTGAAATGGGTAAATTTAGTTCATGCTGCTTGTTGAACTTTTTTCCCAGAGGAGGGAAAAGCTCGAAAGTTGCTGTAAAGCAGCAAACACAACCACCGGACGTGGAACTATCGCCACCACCGGTAGAGAATTCTACGCGCTCAAACATGTCGTCGGATGATGGAGTCCAGACCTTTCAGGTGAGTTGCACTGTGCCTTGCTGTACAAGCTGTTATGGATTGAAAATCTGTGCATGATCTTTCTTGTTACGTAGGAATATGTCGACCATATAACCCATCAACGGGAGGATGATCATCGGAAGCAGAAAAGCCGCTGGCTGGAAAGGATAATGTGTTGCAAATCGCGCAGTAATCGAACACCAGATCCAGTGTTTTGGATACAGGCAGCGCCAGGCTACAGGGAACGCGTTTGTTCCGATTTTCAGTAGTTTCGCGAGGTGTATTACGCCTTCTACTTTATTATGGCACAGTGTAAACATATTTTTAAGAAACAATTGCTCGATCGCACCAACGTTTGCTACGCAGCATAAGCGTCGAACACAATTCAGTAGGAACATAATAGGATCACACAGGCATGCAGAAAATCGTGTTGGCAAACGGTACAGTTTACAGGTTTTGAATAATTATTTACTGAAGCAACCAATTTTTTTTCCAAAAGTATGAAGAATGTTCAAGGATTCTGCTCTCACTAGGAAAGTAAAATATAGTTCCTAGAAACCATAAGAAGATCTCATAGTGAACGAGTAAGACTCTATCCTTAACGTAGAACACTAACAACAACTCTGTGTCCTAGCGATGAAAAACCGTGTGTCTGATGGAGTAATAGGTTTCACACCAAGGGCTCAAGAGACAGCGAAGTCCCACGCTTAATGTGGGACAGAATACTGAACAATATCAGTACTGTTGTACAACATCCTTAATCTCAGATATCCTGAAAGAAATGTTATGCTTAAAGCCTTATCCCGGATAACCGTATCATACTTTTCTCACCAATTTTCTTGGAGATGTCGCTTTGTCACCGGAGCCCCGAAGATTGAGATGCCGTGACTCCATGTACTTAGACTACAGAGATCCCTATGAAGGTTTCTGCCATGGTAAAAAGGGTCTTCAGGGTAAATTAAATTTCGATTGTATTTCAGCCCATACTTCAGTTAAGAATACTTCAACTTACGCAGATTTGCTCACGAATTACTACCGAAGCTCAAGTTCAACTCCCAAGGTAGCAGAACTCCTGTATTACTTCTAGGGTAAGCAGGAACTCAATTAAATTTTAATGATCCTGCTTTCCTGACAATCTGCATTGCTAGAGTCGATGGAGGAGGATCTGCTGATCGATGGTCAATTAAAAACTCCAACCAATCCAGCGTTGATGAATTCCAACAAAAATCCGCTGCTCCGGCCACACACTTTTAGAAACAGCCAATCCAACGCTCTTTTTCCGGTTTCGTATCGTTACCTAGTTGTTCTGGAAGGGTCGTGTCAGCTGCCTTCTGGGCTTAAGGAAAAAGCACTACAAACTAGTGATGGGTCATACGACTTTTGTCGCGGATCGACCCGTGGGTGCAACGAGTTCGGGTCGAACTCGCATATGCATTGCAACACCTAACGGTCCACCCAAAACTCGTCGGAACTAGGAATACGATCCGAACGATTCCGGGTCGCTTACGGATGGCTCCGATTCGATAGGTTCGGGTTCGACCCCGCTACCAGATACCCCGCGTAAATTGCACTTTTCTTTCAATTTTTCCACCAACAATAAAAACAAATTGCAGACGACGTCGTGTTTTTTTTGTAACTTTGGGGGTTTTCCCTCGGCCTTTACTACAAGAGCAGTGTGAACAATTTGCTTCATTTTTTTACGGACTTCGCATTTTCTACACTTTACACAACAAAAAATGCGTAATACAATCGAATAAAAGTAAAAGTAAAAAAAAAGAGATAATGAAATTCATTTTTAATGAATCACAGTACCCGGCAACTGTCCTTTCCAGGGTTGTGTTATTAGAACGTGGTCCCCTAACCGCCGATCCGCTGGTTGCCGTTTTCTTTCCTGCGCTAGTAGCGTAATACTAAACTAAACTAGGAAATGTACCTTTCATCTTTTTTCTTTATAAACGTAGATAAAAAAGCTGTGCTTTTTCTTCACACACACGCACACAGAGATAATTCAAGCGCTGCTTGATTTGTGGCTTGAAAAGAAAAATAACAAGAAAACCACGAATAGAGGAAAATTCTGAGAAGAGATGGTGAGTGTTCAATTTTGCTACATCTTTTAGTAATTACTGCTATACTCTTAGTGGTCAGCTTAAGTGTACGTATTGCTCTCATTATAAGTAATAAAACACGGGTGGAGCGGTGGTAGGAGGGTCCAGCGCGAAGCACAGTCTCGCCACCGGACCCCTCTCCCCCCACACGGTACGCACCACGCCCCAAACTAACATTTAACACAGTGGACGGAGATTTGTTAGGAGAGTGAATAAAACTGTTTCGGAATGCTGCTGAATAGTAACAACAGTGTGCGCGATACACTAAACTATGCTCTAGCTTAACGAGAACTCGAGTCCCTCGGGAACGGACGGAATACATTTCAATGCGGAATGCGATATTTTGTTAACGATATCTACTACTTTTTGCTACTGCTAATACTACTACTGCTGCTGCTGCTGCTACATGCTACTAACAACCTTGGAAGACCACAATCATTGTTCAAATCCTGCACGACGCTTATCGAGATATGTCTATGAGAAGGTTTAAAAACCACTACAGCGCCGATGATTAAAAGACAAAATGGCTACGTGCGCGTGAGAGATTGGAAGAGTGTGCCTGTGTCCTTTGTGCCCTATTGTTATTGCAATTCGAAATAGATAGCCGACAGACATTCCCATTTTGACCCAACGACCTCTAACTCTTAGTTCAACGTAGTTGGATAGTCAAGTCCTCACCCTTCGGGGGGAAACGGTCCGGATGGGATTTGAACACCGGTCCTGCTGTACGAAGACCGGCGCCATTTGTCGCCTCTACCACCGGACTGCCCCGTGCCATTAAATTGATACTAAAAGGTGGCAAAACGGACCAAAAGAGTAGATGTGCGTTGGTAAAATAGTTTTGTTCTAAGCACTCAAACACACGGTTATAGCCAAAAGTGGCGCATAGTAGGATGATCAATAGTAAGGCAACATGTTTTGCTTGGTCCTGCTAATGTCGGAGCATAAAATATGCTTAGTGTATAAAGCAACCATCCATACAAACTCTCACCCACGCAAATACACACACAGAAGTGCACTTTTGTTGCGCTTTTGACTGTCGACGTTACACTAACAACACGCTACTCCTAACACTAAGCTCTCTCACTAATGCTTCAAAAACCGATTCGGTTATGCGTGCGAATTGGAATGTCTTCGCGTGCTGCTATAATTCGATTGATTATCTCCTAGTATGGATTGTTCCGGCCACAAGGGACGTGGTCCAGAAGGACAGACGTTTCTTTTTTCTATAGTACACCCCTCTGTGGCATACGCAGATCGTCACATAAATACTATATTTACAATCAGTACGTTTTGTTTTGTGGACGCCGTGTGTGTGATTTCATTTTGGACGGAATGCTGGCGACTGACATCAATCTTTTGCCCTACGTGTTTAGTACCGACAGCGATCTGCAGCGTTTGCACTGTCTAATCCTACCTACTATTTCCCCTAAACATCTGTGCTGTGCGTTTGAATGCGCACCTTCTTAACGCTACCGTTCCGCTGCATTCGCGGCGACTGATTGCCACCAGAGTAGCCGGGATTGCGGATGCCCAACCCGTCCGTGGTCGAGTTCGGTGGGCGCGGTTTCTTAAGGCTCGATCGTAACGGTGTTCTCGTCACCGAGCCCGACCCGATCGTCGAACCGTTCGAGACGGTTGTGACGGTGGTGTTGACCGACTGCATGCTACCATTCATGCCGGATGAGTATGGCCGCCCGGATGAATCGGTTACCGCGATACCTAAAGGGAAAAAGCAGGTAAAAGGCGCATTAGGATAAAGAGCGAGAGAGAGGGAGAGATTGATTTGTGGATTAAAAATGGGCACGCCCTACCGTTAGGATTGTGAGACGTCTCTCGGAAGCCGGGATTATTGTAGGTAGATCCAGTGCGACCTCCGCCACCTCCAGCTCCTCCCCGCCCATTGGACGTGGCATTTGACAGCATCGTTGGGTCACCGTCCGGTCGCTTCGTGAGGATACGATCGTACGCGGCCAAAGCGAGCAGTGCGAGCGATAGGGCCGTCACAAGCATTTGCAGATAGAAGGAGATCCCCCGGGTGATCTGGTAGCCACGGGCACTGTCATCGGTCTGCAGTGCGAACAGTATGGCGGCCGCTATGGACAGACCGGCGGCCATGACGGTGGCGACTAGTTTCAGCATCACAAGCGCTTTGTAGCTCATGCAGACCCGGTCGCGGGACGATATCATCGCTATCTGGATGATGCTCAGGATGCAGAAGATGCCGAACAGTGCACATCCACCGACCGCCAACAGACCGCTCACAAACACCACGGCTGCAATGCGATAAGTAAATTAAGATTTACATTTACAGATTATTGAGTCTCGAAATCTCGATCAATCGTCCAAATACGCTTACATACTACTTCTACATTCAATGTTCCTCGCATTATTCAATATTAAAAACCTGGTAAACCCTGCACGATCATCTCCAGCGATCCCTTCAACGGTTCTTATTTATTATACCAGCCAAAGTTCAGATCGGAGAGCCTCCCGCGATGCATCACGTTAACAGATCCAACACAACTACACACACAAAACCACCCTTAAAGATCATCACAACCGAACTCTCTTTGTCTGATAAGAGCACCGTCCATCACCGGCGGCCAATTTTGCTCTCCGCTAGCATTATCTCAATCAGTTTGTGTTTGTAGCTTCTTGAAGCAAGTGAATCGAATTTTGCAGCCATCTTCCGAACTTCACCATGCAACCGATAGGCCAACTGGTGGTGCTCCTGCTGGGCCTGGTGCTCCCACTGACCAGCGGTTTGTTTATTAACCCGTACACCAAATTCTGGCCCCGTGATTCCGTTTCATCGCCATCGACGAAAGGAAATGATGGAGATCCGTTGCTGCTAACACCGTACATCGAACAGGGAAAAATAGTAGAAGGTCAAGCGGCGGCACGAGTCAATCAGACCAGCCGTTTAAAGGGGTTCAAATCGTACTCGGGCTTTTTTACCGTCGACAAGCGCTACAACTCTAACCTATACTTTTGGTACTTTCCGGCAAAAGTGAACCGTACTACGGCGCCACTCGTACTCTGGCTGCAGGGTGGCCCCGGAGCATCGTCCATGTTCGGACTGTTCGTGGAGAATGGTCCGTTCCGGGTGACCCGTGAACTGGTGGTAGAAGCACGTGAACATTCGTGGTACGAAAACCATCATCTGCTGTACATTGACAATCCGGTAGGGACGGGATTCAGTTTCACCGACAGCGATGCCGGCTATGCGCGCGATCAGGTGCAGATAGGCGAGCAGCTGTATTTGGCAGTGTCCCAGTTCCTGCAGCTCTTTCCCCAGCTGCAAACGCTTCCGTTCTACATTACCGGCGAATCGTACGCTGGCAAGTATGTGCCTGCGCTTGGGTATACGATACACCAGAAGAACGCCAACGCGACTTCGCCGCTACGAATCAATCTGGCCGGTATGGCGATCGGCAACGGGTACAGTGATCCGGTGAATCAACTCAACTACGGTGCCTATCTCTACCAGCTCGGGTTGATCGATAGCAACGCACTGGAACGGTTTGAGCGGGACGAAAGTACTACGGCAGACTGCATTGCCAAGAAAGACTATAGCTGCGCGTTCAAAGTAATGGACGATCTGCTCGATGGTGATGCAAACGGGGGAAACTCTTTCTTCAGCAACATAACCGGGTTCGCGACGTACTTCAACTACTTAAGCACAGCTGAAGATCCAATGGAGGAAATCAACATGGTAGCTTTCTTAATGCTAGACGAAACGAGACGCGCTCTGCACGTCGGCGATCAACCGTTCACCAATCCGATTGTGGATAATCGAGTCGAACGATATCTGCAGGACGACGTGTTCAGGAGTATCGCACCTTGGATTGAGGAACTGCTGCAGAACTATCGGATCATGTTCTACAACGGTCAGCTGGACATTATCTGTGCCTACCCGATGATGGTGAACTACCTGCAGAAGTTGCAGTTTAACGGTGCCAACTACTATCGCACCGTACCGAGAGGCACGCTAGAGTTTGACGGTGAAATTGCGGCCTACTTTAAGCTGGCGTTCGGGCTGGTCGAAGTCTTGGTGCGTGATGCGGGCCACATGGTACCGCGCGATCAGCCCAAATGGGCGCATCGTTTAATAACGGCGTTTACGCATCCGGGCTCGGTGAAAGGGTTTGTTTAGGGGATGGGTTAACAAGTACCCTGGTAGGTGTTGTTTTTTTTAGACACCATAGAACACTTCTACAAAGAAATGAAAACTTGGCTAAGAAATTGTTTCTCACGCTACAGAACGTGTAGAACCTCCTCCACGGACAGATTCAGTGCATCGGAAACAAGTTGTAACCGAGATCTTGTTCTTTGCACACATTCTCATCCTTATCAACTTAAATCAAAAAGAATAGAAGCATGCTTCTAGCGCTTACCTAACGTACGTTACAACAAAAGCAACAGCAAAGACCATCTGATCTGACACCTACACTGAATTCTTCTTAGCTTTCGTATGATTGCTCTTTGTAAAATAAAATCAATAGCAAAGGAGTAACAACTTGCACCTATTTTTAAACGAATGTTACAATAAATTCTTCTCATGATCCTCTGCCGAAATCATCCTCATTTGATTCTACAAGCGTAGACGAATGCGTTTGCGCTAGTCGCTGTTCGATTTGAATTGCGAAATTGAGTAATGGACATGGCTTCCAGCATGATGCTTACCGTCCGGTTTGAAGCGTCCAACATCACCGCACCGTTCCCGATAGCTGAGCACCTGACACTTTTGCCAAGGACCAAAATAGCCACGGTCCTCTGCAAAAAACAAAAAACGGGATTAAGAATCAATATCACATCCGTATCCGAATACTACTTCCGCCGTTCAGTAAGCTCATCGCCCCCTTACCTATGCCACGTCCCTCGTAGTACGCCCATACCGGCACCCCGACCGCTGTCGCACTGATGACCAGACAGAGGAAACCCACCGAGGTCACTATCACGGCGTAGATGTTCGGTTTAATTCCCGCCATGACGCTGCTGATGGTGTTGCTGGTGGTGGTAACGGGCCGCTAGCTGTTCACGCGAATGCTGTCGCATCTCGCGCGCTGCGAATTGATCCCCTAGCCCAGCTCTGGTCCCCGTCGTCCACTTGCCTCCTGCCCGACACACTTCACCAAGGATCGCAAGAATGGACACTGGCTAACACGATGGATGACTTTCTTTCGCGTCTGTGATTTGTCTGCGCTGTGACTTCCCAGACGATCCTGGTTAATTACTGGTTCGAGTCAGGTCCGTCGTCAATTAGAGAGAGAGAGAGGTTGCCCGTTGACCGGTTTCAGCAGTTCGGTAAGTCGATCAGCTCGAGCAGGGTTTGGTCAGCGACGAGATAAAGCCGATCCCGGGGGCCAATGCTGCGAAAGTAAAAACAGAGAAACGAAACAAATCAATTAACGGAACGGTGAGGACAAGTTCTTTACCCATATTCCCTCGTTCCCGGAGGCGACAACACCGACGACAGACACGGCCAGAGAATTGTTGATGAGTTAAACGATTAAAGGCGCGTGCCCTAGCCGCTTGCCATCGGTTTTTGTGGATGCCTTTTAGAAGGAGGATGGCCGCGCTCGGCGGATACCAAGGGAGAAAGAAGGTCAGAAAGCTTGACTCTCACTGACAAATGTGCTGAAAGTGGTAGTGGAACGTTTCCCCCCCCCCCCCCCCCCCCCTGTTCGGTATGACACGTTCGGTATTACCGGCACCTATCCCGTATTTTGCCCTAACTTGCCGGAGTGGTGTGGATTGATAGGTTTGGGAAAGTAATTAAAATTCCAATTCGAAAGAGATTGCATCGAGTGCAGGCTGTGGTTGATTTACACAAATAGGGCCCGGTGCAATCCGCGTGCGGCAATGGCGCAGTTAAACCTCTTTTGCATGTCCGGCAGGCGAGTTGATTGCAATTAGTCTTGTTTTTTTTATTGTTCGTTTCAATGGCACATTGTGTTGAAGCGTTACACTGCACCATTAAATGCAATCCCCCTCCCTAGGGCCGAGCTCATCCTATTAAGCACCAAGATTGATGAGTAAATGAGTCTTGTGATGGAAGCGCTTACATCGGACGAGCGTTTGTTTCACACAGCAAGGTTGACAGTTAAGTTTATACATTTATACCTAAGCACACCTACTTCTGGGAAAGCATCAAGTATAATAATCATTTATCATTTATGGTAAAACATACGATCGCGGATCGAATCGCTTATTGCAGGTGACATACCGACACGTGGTAGATATTGCGTCACAATTGTTAATATTTATTGCTAAACTTATGTATTTGCTGATTTGATACACGTAAAATGATTACGAAACACAGTGTATCAAATTATGAGAGTGTAAAAGTTACACTAAATAATCAAATAATTTAACATTATATTATTATTAAACATTTTGTGGGTTGATTGCATGGATATGGGCTATATAAACCTTAGTTAACATAAAATATTGAGCTATTAGATATACTAGATCATAATAAGTGTATTAAATCCTTTAAAATAACATTTAAACATTAAGGAAAATAAATGAAATTTTAATATCAAAAATAAAGATATAGAGTAGCTCCTTCCGCACGGAAAATTGCAGCTAAAATCCTCAATTTCAGTTACGGTCGAGTGTCGTCGTCAAACAATACATTTTATCCCGGCGGTTCTGGCTAATGCATGATTGCTATTACTCCAACACAGTTTGGGCTTACACAGCCCAAAGAGATTTACGGACTAGCTTGTTCGGTATCATTCTCGTTTCATCCGACTATCCCACTAGGAATTGTGTGCACAACTCTTAGAGCATTTAACTGTAGCAGCTACTCTAGGGTTTTCTATTATACCTTCTTCTTCTTTCTTGGCCTAACGACCTGTTAAGGTCACTCCTGCCATTTCTAGTTTACAAGACTTATTGATAGACTAGATGAGATTTAAACCACGGTCCTGCCGTGTGAAGACCGGCGCCGCTGTCGCATCTACCACCGGGCCCGCCCATACTACTAGACCATTGGGCTTAAAATGAGCTATTGAGCCAACTAGATATTATTCGCTCAAATGATCAAGAGACTATTAGTCATGCACATAAAGAGAGCTAACCGCCAAGCTAGTTCTAGCCTTGTTCTAGTCAAATCGGCATTCAGCCTTGGTAGGGATTGGATATACAGACTTGACAAGTAAAAAGTTGATACCACGACCACTTGTCCATTATTATCGGGCAACCTCATACAGTACGACAGTGTCTAAGATATTTTTAAGTTCGATCTCAAACATATCATTACTCGACAGAACCTAGGCTACTTAACCCAACAATCCTCTTGTTACGATGATGTAAGTTTCATCTAGTGTGAATAGTGACCGCTAGAACGTATTCACTGTGCCCCGCCGACACATGGAATGACATCTTATTCTCATCTCCAACATCTGTTTACTTTCATTTACTTCACCTAACATCTGTGTTTTTTTAGCTTCACCTAGCGTACGTGTATAAGAAGACGCGCGGCGATATACACCCAATGGCTGGACAATAAATAAACGTCCAAATGGGCTGCTGTTTAGGTTGTACTGCTCTCTTCATGAACTCATCACCTAACCTTCTTCCCCAACCTCACAACGCCATCAACTTTCAAAGCTAACGATGACCACACGTCTATGTAATTATGATGATGATGATGGCAATGGTTACGTTTAAAAGTGTACACCCTTTCTGGTCATCCATTCTCGTCATCCAACTACTTACAAGACTCGTACCGTAAGCTTTGTGGATGGAGAGAGGCGACCCGTTGTACGAAGTGTCGACATTCAAACGCCCACATTGTCACTCGGGCAATGTGGCCACAGTCACAGTCACAGTAGCACTCCGTCATTCTCCCACAGAAGGTGAATCTTCAACTAATGAAATTAATATACCATCCGTCCCAGGAGACGGCGGTTCACGATATGTAGGTTAGGGTTTGCCCTTGGCGTTATCCGATAGCACAACTACTCGGGGAGGAGGACTGCACGACACATTATACGAGAACTTATTTTTGAATGAAAATTAAACGGTACCGGATGTTTTTCGTTTCTTCTGCCAACGTTTCTTGCCCGTTTAGCCCGACACCAGCTTAACACCAGTTGATCTTTGCTGTGTCGGTTGTGCAAGGGGGTGTACAATTACGCCCTTAAGATTGCAAAAGCGCTTTTTTATTGTTTACATGCTGATGGAGATGGCGCAGAAACAGCATCGAAGTAAAAACATTACAGAAGAATTTCGGGGAGGACAAACAGGTAAATTTCGACTGGAATTTAAAACCAAAATATGTGTAAAAAAAATAGGGGTAGAATTGAATGACAAGTGTCAGCTGTAACAGAATAGCACTTCGGCACTTGCTGGCTTCAAAATCGGTAGAACGTTAAAGCAGCATCAGATTCCACCGTTCCTTGTTCTACATACAATTCTTACAGGGGTTTACAGTTGAGTTAGCAAAGTTTCGGTTCCAACTCTAGGTTCTGTGCAAGGTAAAGTGGAACATTTTTATGTACAACTGAAATCTGGTACATTTGCTAAACTATTTTCAAGACCAATTATAGTCTTTTTAGGCAGCTCTAGAATTTTTGTTGAGGGCATGTAAGTCGCAAAAATCCAATATAGAGATTTTTGGCCTCGTATTCCACACATATTCCACCGGACAATGGAGGAGCCGCTACCATGACGAACTCTACGAGCTGTATGATGATCTCACCAGCGTGCTCCGGTGGGCTGGTCATGTCATGAGTATTGTCACCGCACGGCCCAACACGTAAAGTCCTTTCAGTCAGGCCGTCCACAGAAGAGGCATGGTAGTCCCAAACTGAGATGGAGTGATGGCGTTGATGCGTCTGCCAGACAATCGATTGCCAGACGATGGCCATGGACCGTAAGCGGGATTAAGGATTGTTGCGGTAGGCCAAGACGGTGAAGCGGTTGTGACAAGAAAGTAAGAACAAGAATCGAAAACGTGCAACTGACTCCAGCCATGCCAGTACATGTATCACTAGCTCATCAGGAAAGCCCTACAAATTCCTCACCCTAAATACTCAAAGCCATATGTTCTAAGCGCTTTCAACCCTTTTTCCACGCATTCTGATGCGAATTAATATAATTGCATGCTAATTGATGGAAATGAAAAACTTATTGCGTAAGCGCAGTGTAGTGGCCACAAATTCTCCGTGTGACTCTAGTTTTTCTCCACAAAATAAAATGAATAAATTAGTGAGCGTGCCGTTCTACCTGTTACGCGTCCACTAGAAACTGGAACACGCGTACCTCCTTTGTCGGTTCTACAGTGGAGTAAAAATCTGTCTCCCAATTTAAGGGTTAAAAATGTGTGTGTAATATTGTAACACAAAGCCATTCCGCACTCACTGGCTGGTGCAATAATATTTACGACGTTACGACACTGCCCGCTGACGTACCACCACCTGTGTCGATTGTATTCGACAGGCAAGCGTTCTAAGCCACAAGTCATCGCTGTCGGTATGTGCAACTGCATAAACACAATATCTGATGCAGTTGCGTGTGTGGTGCAGCAGTAGCACAGTGCATGATGGACGAAGACGATTTCGTCGAAGTAAGGGGGAATTTTACCAACGACGCAATTGTAAGAAACGGGGCACACAGTAGGTGAAGTTGTGGTATGGGGGGACAGGGTTGATGAGAATGGTGTGGTGGAATGGTCATCTCATTTGAATATCGTATGGCGTGGAGTAATTTTTTTTTAGTACACTGGACTGGTGGTCGTGGTGAGACTCGTGCGAGACTAATTGGCGTACTTTTAGCGAAGTAAAAAGCGAACAATGCGGATTGTACTGATTGCTTCTTTTGCCGGGGAAGCAAGGGTTGGCGCGAATATAGGTCATAGACTCAGGTTGGTCATACATTCTTCAACGTAGAATGAACTAGATTTTGTAAAAATTGTGTGTGCAGGAGATTTGTTTTTATAATAATATTTTTATAATACTTCAAACTAATACAGCATTTTTTTTATTCAAAACTAGTTTGTAATAAATTTATTTGCATGTCGCCGGTCCTCCAATAGATTTACTCCCCTTACACTTGAGGGTTGATGTCCCGAAACCGAAATCATCAAAATGAAATAAAAAAAGTTCAGACGGTTAAATCAATTTATCAATCACGGTCCGGCTAGCATTCTAAACTCTGGCCCGGAAACTCTGCACCCCATTTACGAGGACGACCTTTCCGAACACAATAAGCCGCCGGACCCCAGATTCGACGTCAGCAATCTGTTGCATTATGCAATTCGATCTAGTTAGTGATGCTTCTCTGACCGATATAAGGCGCCCGTAGCTATCGCCCGAGCGGCAACCCGAACAGAACGATTAGGTGTTTTAAAAAGTTGGGATGCGTTTTCTGCCTTCTGTATTCGTTCTGGGTTAAAGAAATAAAAGTATTCCTGCATATTTTTTAAAAAAATAAAATGAATATTTTTAATCAAAACTATAACAATTTCATAGGCGACAATTTGATTATTGAAGTGAATAAAGCTTTTCTTGTCCCTTTATTGCTTTTTAATCCTATAAAAGCATCACAAAATATAGACTGGAGCTCCACACTCCTATAAATATCAAATTAAAACCATAGTTCTGGATATTGTTCATGGATTTGTCGAGGATGTATGACGTAACAAACAGGCCGGGGCCAGGGTTTATAACTTGGCAGTCAGTTTTGAGTACGGAAAACCGAAGAGCAACTGTAGCAAATGTTAGCTACCACTATACCACTTGTCCGTCTCATTTGGGCGACTCTCAAATCCAGTTTTTTATTATTTACCATTTTTAAAATACAAACTATAACAATACGGCCAGGCCGTTCTTTATGAATAAAAAAAAATACAAACTATACTCTTAACTGAATTAAATTAAACCTAATTTACATTAAAGTGAAACCAATTCTAATTTTTCATATTATTTTTTGCCACATCAACCCGTCTGCTTGAGAACTATTGCTTCAACCCAACAGAATAAACCGCCACACGCACCACACCAGAACGCCATCGATTTCGTTCCGTAATAGAATTTATTAGAACTATCTTCCGGCCACCCCTGCCAACCAAAACCACCCTCAATCGCTCAACCGTGAATCGCTATAAAGCGATACGATGACACAGACAGTAAAGCACGACAGGAATTCAGTGGCCAACGGAATCCGATGGAGAGTCGCCGGGACTTTGTTTGAAGTTTTTCCCGTTCGATTGATTTCATAATCCATTTCACAACTTCTACCAACCAGAACGCTGGATTCCGGAACGGAATACGAAACGGCATACGACGACGTTTACCTACCAACAGTAACCCATCCTTCCAACGCCAATTAGGGAGATTTGTGGGAGAATTAGGCACCATAGAGGCAGCATAGTCGAATTTCCACTGCGAAAGAGCTTTCGCACTAAAATCCCAATCTCAGGAACTGAGCCGTAAAAACGGGGCGGAAAAGCTAATGAAGCAGAAAGCGTCATGAATTTTCGGACAATGCTACTCCACAAGAAGTGGGGCTGGATGGGGGTGAGAAAAAGAGAGCCAATGCCGAAAATAAACACTTCTCGAAGCTCTCGGTAAGAATGTGAGCTTTCCAGCAGATGATGGTTTGTGGTCCAATTTCCAATCTACTCCACCTTCTGCTTCACCCAAGCACACACCCTACTAACACGTGATGACAAGTCGGGCAGTGGGCAGTGGATTTTTAATATCCACACCGGATAGCATTTGCTGCACCATCGGATAGGTGTACCACCGTGGTCATTACTCACCTATCGGTGGAACAAGGAAAGGAAGTCGAAAAGGTAAATCACGCGTGCAATTGCTACACTTACTGGCTCCTGGTAACTGTTTTTTTTTTCGGCTTCTCCGGTTGCTCCCAGCTGGCTGGCGTTGGAAATGAGTTCCGTTAGGATCGATCTGCGCCAAAACAGGGACAAATGGTTTGGTGAATTTTATTTTTGGTGGGTAACGTTAAATGCTCGAGATGGGAAGCAAAGTGATCGCATGCATTCGGTACAATAATGCTGGATTTGCTTTTGCGAAGCAGCATGTAAATTTGGTAGAGCAAGAGCAAAATAAGTGCGCAATCATAATCCGATCCGAAACATTCTAGCATTGGGAAGCAGCGTTTACCTCGATATTTCTACAGGAAGTACAATGACGCATGCATCAAAGAATAGTTTAACTCTGGATGGCAAAATATAACTACAAAGAGCTCTTTATGGTCCTTGAACATCTGTTGCTATTCTGTCTTGGCTACAGAACGGTTGGAAAAAGAAGACCCTAGAAAATTCTCCCAAATTCGGGAGTCTCTTCGAACGACAAAGTGCCCATTGTCGAATAAAACATTGCTCCTTCTTTGGCTGGAATTTGATAACGCTCGTATACTTTGTCTGCACTTTAAAGACATGGCTTTATCGAATAAAACATCGTTAAAATCAGTCTCTATTTTAACGATCAATTTATATACAGTTTCTATTGAGCCACTCTACATTTTAGACTATCTATGAGATATGATAGTTCCCAAAAGATATCTGAGCATGGACGTTAAAACACGCTGGCCGTTTTACAAGAAAACGCTTGTGGTTCATTACAACTTCTCATCAAAGTCACACGTTAAAATGTGAGAAAATTAGACAGATTAGAAGGTTTTTCCACTTAGTACTCGCATCATTAGCATACACTTGTGGAGCCGTCGCTAAGAAGTAAGCTAACCTTTCCCTTGATTCGTAAGGCGTTTGCTTAGTTAAGTTCTGAGGGAGAGAGGGAGAGCCTTCATTGACTTAAATATTCTGTTAGTGTAGTGTTCCGATAATGCACTTCTTGCTGAATATTAAATCATGCATACGTGTTTCATAATAATTCCCAAGTAAGAGTAAAACTTCCAAGTTGATTGAAATTGTTATATGAATCACAATGGACTTTCCCTGCCAGAAAAAAACCCTTGGATCCACTTGAGAGGGGTTGAGAACTGTTGATCAAGACGACGTGGTTTAACCGAAAGCGATTTGAATTATAAAATGAAGACGTTTGTTTAGTAAGGTAATGGGTATAAAAATCTAAATATTATTTGCTACTAAGTGGTGTATTAAAAAAACAAAATCACTATAATCTCTCTAAGGTTTAGTGAAGCTTAAACATTACTTTTAGATATGTTTCCTTTACTTGACACTGAGCAAGCAAAAATCGTCCATAAAGTTCGCTAGAGAAGATTGGGGAAATACTATGAAGCAACTAGCGGTTAGTCACATTGGTAGAAACATTAAAAAAAGCCATTAAATCGAACAAATTGCAACGTAAAACCCCCCATTCAAATCAAAATCTGTCGGCAACAATAATTCCCACCCAAAAAACACAAAACCTGGGAACAACTGCTAACAAGCCCGAACCGCAAGAAAACACCAACACCGGACACTCACTAATATAATGCTGAGGGTGTGTTTCAGATTTGCAACGTGATTCAATAATTACTGTCCGGCTTCCCTTCCATCCATGAGATCACCCCGATTGGCCGATCGTTGGCCGATAGCACCGTTTTCACTTCCGTTGCATCGCCGTTCCAACAGTTTGCGCGCCGGGCTGTGCGAAAGGAAAACTGTGCTTGCGTGTTGGCCTTCGTGCGTGCCGAATAAACGCTTCGCATGAGCTCCAATGGGCTGGTTGGGGAGTGTGCGTTTAGCACAACCGGACTGGGTCGGTCAGACCGGCAAAAGACCTACTTAAAGGCACCGTCTAGAATTCGTCGCGCAGTGAAGCTGAGCGCGGAGGCCCATTTCTAGGGCTATCATATAAAATATCATAACCAATCCTCCTGGTTGGCTCTCTCCAGTGTATGCAGCGCTATAGTTGCTGCATCGATGCACACGACACGGCGCAACAAAACACCCGAGAAGGTCATCAGTATTCATCGATACGCTATCAAGCATCTGCCTGTGGCGCATATCTTATATCGCGGCGATGCGTAGACTACGCAAAAGACGAATGGACAGATTCGAGGGCTTCTTTGCACTGACCTGGATGATGAGGGTTTCCGATAGAAGGGAACATACACACGCACAAGCTCAGACGATCGTTGCATCTAATAAACCCATCTCGGTGCTTGGGTGTTGTTAAACAGAGACCCCCTCCCATCATGGATTTGTGTATAGGAGTTTTGCGGACTCTGATCTGCGAACTGAATGTACGCACCCCGAGTACGGGGTTTGTTGATTGAATGCATCGTAATGCAATATTGAACAATCGTACAATCGTGGTCTACATCTGCACCAACTGTAGACATCCAACGATGAAAACAATCCGTAGCAAAGCATCTGGTGTTACATACATGCAAATTAACGATTTAATAATGGTGGGTGTGTGTGTTGAAATATTTCATTATGCATTGTAATTTAATTTTCATCTGCCGCCATGCTTTGGACGAACAGTGGTGATGCTTGGTGTTCGAAAATTATTGTGATGGAATGTTTGCACCCTCACCACAAAGCCTGGCAGAGTGTAAGCAATAGGGACAGGCCCCGTTTCAATTTGATCTTATTTTGATGAATGGATGTACAACTTGAACAAATTAATGTTGTTATAGTATTGCAAGTGTTTTCCCGAGGATTTTTTACAAGAATAGCAACTTTATACGCAATGGAGACGCATGACATAAAAATAGCTTCGGTTAGCTTTCGGGAGACCAGGACCTATCGAGAACCTACCAACCAACCAACCAGCCAAGAACCGACGAAGAAGAAAAATGAAGATAGAAAAATATCCAATAAAATTAGTTAAAATGTGTTGAGAAAATGCTAACAGTTCCAGCTGTGTGAAACTAAGCACATAAATTTTATTATCAATTTAAAGAGTTATCTTTAATCTGTTAACTTTGAGAGCGCCCTGGGACAGAATTCCCAGTTATAGTTTAAAATTGAAATCAAGAAATCCCGAAATGGCACGCCTAGTCCATTGGAGTTCCATTATGAAATCTTCTTATTTTGGAGTCCAATCCAGCCTGAGGTATTATGTGAAGCCGCTTTTAATAAGCTTGGTGCCTAATAGATGATAAATCCACAAATAAGACGTTTCTACACCTTAGTTACGTGCCTTAGCTGAAGCTGACGTAGTAACTGTATAGTATTATGTGTTACTATTGCGATATCATCTGAGAAAATCACCTCAAACGTGATATAGCATTCTAAATTCAACTAAAAAGGTTGTCCTATCATGTGCTGTTGGATAAATCATCTCAAACCCACCCTTGTATATTAGATCTGATTAGAGTCTGATTTTTTCCCCAAAAAGATACCTAATCCGCAAATTTCTACTGAACATTGTAAACCATCACGCGCCAACCAACCAAACATGCCTGACCGGTAACGATGATTCGCCGGCTGCGGAATGGAATGTGACCATGGATGGAAACGCACTTCCACCTGACTTGTTCCATTCACTTTTTACGCGTCCAACCCCACAACCTGCACGATAGAAATTGATCGTATGCAGTTCGTGTCCGTGACCAGCCGAAGGAAAAGGTGAATCATGGACCCCGTCGTCTCGCCAACCGGCGTGGCGGTGAATTCATTACACAAACTGTTGTGTAGAAGTAAAAACACAGACACACACACACAAACGACAAACTGATATTGTATCCAGGCTTTTGCAACACAGGCAATAAGCGTTGTTTCGTTTAATAGAGAAATACATTTTAAATACGTAGTGCTGGCGCTGCTTAACAGCACAGGCACGAGATAAGCGGTTTTCCCTCGGGGAGGATGGTTTACAAAGCCATATTTCTTATAGAAATGCAACTCCCCCCAACCTTTCGCTTGAGCTTGGAAACTTTGTTCACACAGTTCATTATCATGGAACGGTGAAGTGAAACTAACAACAACAAAAAAAGAACAATTGCATCTCGGTTGGTGCACGTAGAGCGAAGGTGAAACGTTTGCCACGTTCCAGCCCCGGCAAGCGTACCTTAGCTTCACAGGGAAATGGCCCGCACTTTGCGCCAACGTCAGAGTGTAGATAGAAATCAAAAGTTTCGTTCGGTTGTTTGTGTTGTTTTCACACGGGCGCAACAAAACTGTTGCACGTTGAGCACAAACAAAAAAAAGGGAAATAGTTTGATTAAAAATGGCTAGAGGAAAGGTAGCTGTAGCGAATAGTTTGGCCTTTTTTCCTTGGATAATATACCAGTAAATACCGAAGATAATCCAATCAAGCCCTTATATCTTCAATTAAGTGCTGTGGATATTAGTGGAGATAGATGTTTATCATTATCATCCTTTATTTGCTTAAGCTTTAGTCTAAGCTTCACTCATCTGAGACTGAACCAATAATTGACGGTTAAAACAAATCTACAATCCTGAAGTCAACCTGTTAGACCTGCTCGGTATCGCACCCTGTCGACCTGAAGATGCCCTGTCAGGTTCCTCATTGCTCACAATACTACTCGGCTGTCTCAATTAGACTTCTGGGGCGTACAATAATTTTGAAGAGGTTAAATCTCCAAAGTCCCTTTGTTAGAGATCCCTTTCTATATTGAACAGTAAGATAGAATCGAGCTATGAATCTAATTTGAAGAAATTCATTTCTAGAGTCCGGACATGGTAGTCGTTTTCTTCCATGGCTAAAAGGTCACTTAAGGATTGATGCAGAATCTGGTTGGGTTTGATCTTCTTACGAACTGCTATTGGACATTCTTGTCCCTTCTTCCTTAATTTTTAGGACTGTGTTTTGAGCAATGATTGTTTCACGAAGAAAGACATATGTAACTGGATATACATTATACGATAGGACTTCTCTTGGGCGTGGTATGTAAATTCCTATGTTGTTTTTACTTAACCCCTGTTATCATAGCCAGTAAAATGTATATTTCTTTAGCCAGAAAGCCAAGACTGTGATCATGTACTCTTATACGCTCTGTCGGATATCACAAAAAGATTCGTTTCTTCACAGGAATTGAAATCTAATGTTCAATTTCATTAGTGTAGGCTACGGCTATAGAACATTAATAATGCTGTAGCACAATCTTCTGAATTTAAAACTGATCCTAGCTTTTTCTGCTCTAACAAACCCGTTTCAATGAACAAGAACGGAGCTAGATCGCACCGGAAGCCAAACTTGACTTGGAGTATCGGACAAACGTTGAGTGTTGACAGTTAGCTTCACCAGTTTCTAATTGCTCGAAACCAACTGCTCAAACAACCGCCACATTAATACACACATTAATTAGAATTACTTGTTCTTCGGACCGCTCTTGGCTCTACCGTTGATTCAGCTGTTACGCTGCATCCGCCCAGTTGCCATAGAAACACCGCCAGCAAGCGATCGCCGCAGCGGCATTAGTTCGGTGCTTGCTTTCCTAATTTTCTCCACATTTTTGGCCACCCTACCTTCTCACACACTACCGGAAGGGAAAAGAAGCAACAAAGCCCACAGCCCAAAACTGACAGCTTACACTACCTTATCCGTCGGTGCGTTTTGCTTGATACCGGTTTTTGTTGTTGTTACTGCTGCTATTCGATATTATGTTTCCTTTCTGTTGGCGTGGCGATACTCACCACCACCAAACAGCATTCTACACATTCCGGATCCCCCACCACCACCTGCCACTACCGCTCGTCGGTGGCGAAAGCATAATTTGCATAATAAGCTCCTACGCGCCAATAACCAACCCTCGGGGCAGAACCACCGCGGGGAAAGCCAAAATAAATGTGTGTGTGTGTCCATGTGCTGCGTCGCGTCCAACCTTGATTACGGCGGCAAAACACGTCACTCCGGACAAATCTGGACGCCCTTCATAATCCAGGTGTGGTAGCAAAAGCAAAGAAAGCCAGGAAAGCAAACTCGTTTGTGCGTCGCGCCTCGCTGCCCCATGCGCTTCCCATTTGTTGCCTCTGGTAGGTCTGGTAGAATTCTCGTTGCCACGAGCGTTTTAAAACGCGCGGATTATGACAAGACATGCCATGCCTCCCACAGAACTCCAGAACTCCGGTTCTGCGTTCCTGTTTTCGATTGTCTTCTTCTTGTTCTTAGGGTTGTGCTGGTTTCCCTCTCACTCTCACGCCGACCAGCAGCACCTTTCCGTTGTGGGCTATTTTTTGTTTAATTAAAGTTTTCATACAAACGACACAAATGGCTCGTAAAGGTAGTACAACGTAAGCATATTTGACGGCTCATTTGTCTAGGGCAGCCCGGTGGCCGAGTTGGTAGCGGTCTCAGTCTTCGCACGGCAGGACCGGGTATCAAATCTTGTCCGAGGACTCGTATCTTCGTATGCAGGGCTCTGATTATCCAGCTTCTCTCTACAGTGAAAGAAGGAGAAGTCCTTGGAACCAGAAATTGGCAGACCGGGGAGAAGAACTCTCTAAATTGTATAAGAATTAACTAGTAGTAGAAGTAGAAAAAAGACACCGTTTCCATGGTGTGCCATGTGGTGCAACAGCAGGTGTGCTGCCACGTTGAAATAGTACAGTTCTTTTACCTCTCAAGGGCTACTTCGTTTTCACTAAACAAAACTCACTTATGCCAGCGCAGTGCATAGGCGCGCGCGCATGCTGCGCCGCTATGTTTGCACAACTTGCAGTATAAACCGTTCATAAAACAGCTTCCTATCTGAACCCCACCACCACCCAACTACACGACGGCATATGATGTGAAGAGAAAAAGAAGCACATTACCTTTTATTTCCAAAGAAGATTCACGATCGACACACATACACACACATGCCCAGCCAGGGGGAGGAGGGCGATGGATGCGCGGATGGTTTATGTTTACTTTTTCTTTTTACGGCTTCTCCAGCTTTCTTTCACCTTTTCTCTCCATTCTATACCGCCACGCCACGCGAAGAAGATCTCATCCGCAGTGTGCGAGTGTACTACGGCCGTAAGGGCTGAAGCTTTTCCATGTGTTGAATTCGGATGCTTTCCTTTGCTGGTCGCGTCGGGCGACACAATTTTGGGGGTTAGTCACCAACACACACACGCACGCCCAAGGAACCGCACCTCGCGTAACAAAACAACCGTATTCAAGGGTGACGCACCTGAACGCTGGCTCCCCTTTTATTTTTCTTCTTCTTTTCGGGACTCCGGCAAAGGGGAACCAAATCACACAAACACACACACGCGCACACAAAACAAAACACCGAAACACGCACACACTAAACACGCGAGCAAATTTCAATGGGGGTTGCTTGGATGCCGCGAAAAAAAAAACACCCACCAACAGGCCGGATACAAGGGAATATTAAGGCACGGGGGGGGGGGTTGTAAAGGGGGTGAGCACGTTTTCACTCACACCACTGTTTGCGAACGCACTCTTGAAGGTATGCCGTGCATACGTTGTATTATTTTTCTTCCCCGCTTTTTCACCCTCCCTCACTCGCTCTCTCAGGGGTGGGTTGTACGCCCCAATTTCACGAACACACGAACTGCGGGACACGGGATGCCTTTTGTTTTATTCACAGCAGTACAGCGGCTAGTAGGTCACAACATTAGCGGATGGAATGGGATGCTTGCACTACACACGTAAACAGCGTTGGGGTAGCGACGTCTTTTTCATTGGTTCTTCCTGCTAGAACCGAGAATACCCCCCACGGGACGCGACGAACGTCTTGAAACGGAAGATACGAGAGAACTGAACTCGCGCGCGAATGTAAACGCACCGACAGCGCATATGAAACGAACTCCAGGAACGCAGTTGGAAAACTCTATGCCGGCCAGGTACGGCCATGATGCTTTCCTTGTTACTTGACAGCTCGGCTAGGGTTTAAATTGTTTTGCCGCTCCATGATTCAATTTTAATGCTTCATTCGAAAAAAAAATTCCTCTACAATTTTGGTCCTTTTGATATCGTAATAAAAGCTGGATTTAAAAAAAAATGTAAATTACGTAAAAAAGAGGATTTAAAAAAATCTAATCACCCTGTAGCGCTGTCAAAGTAAATGTCAAACCGGTGGAGTAAAAAAAAAACATTGAGAAGAACAGTTTTGTTTTCGCACCCAATATAACCAACTCTGTCTGCTGTATGATAGTGTGATATTAAAGTTACTTTTCCGGGAGTGAAATTACAGACATAAAAAAACACGATGGACGATCCGGAACTTGATGCGATCCGTCAGCAACGGCTGCAGCAAATGCAGGTATACAACCGGACCCAAGCAGGCCATGCTTACTCATCGTGGGCAGCATGTGTGTGCCGCCTGCATATGATTAATCAACAATCTGCGCCGAATTGTCGCTATATTTAGTAAATCAGCTGTAACACGATGAATGAAACCTGTGACGATGAAGCAGTATCGATGAAAATTACTTCACTTTAATCGTCGTTTCCTCCCATAGGGCTCTAATCCGGAGCAACAGAAAGCTATGCAGGAGCAGCGGCAGGCGCAGGAGGAGATGAAGAATTCCATGCTGTCCCAGCTGCTCGATCAGGATGCACGTGCGCGGCTGAACACACTGAAGCTAAGCAAACCGGAAAAAGCGCAAATGGTGGAGGGTATGATCATCCGGATGGCACAGATGCGCCAGATCGGCGATAAGCTAGACGATGCAAGCCTCGTGAAGTTACTCGAAAGCCTCAACCAGCAGATGCCTCGGAGCAACTCAACGGTTAAGTTTGACCGGCGACGGGCTGCACTGGATTCGGACGATGATGATGATGATTATGGTATTTAAGCTTGCTTGTCTGTGTTGTGATTCTGTGCAACGTTTTCTGTCCGTCGCTTAGCTGCCAGCTCCTCAAATAACACGTAAAAGCCTTGGAAAAAGGTATAACAGCCCCGGAAGCAAAGGCCACCACGGCTTGTCATCACGCACCTCAATAAAACGCAATAACCACAACCGATCTCTGCATCGGCGCAGGATGTTTTGGGTAAAAATTAAGAGTTTCTCTTACATGTTTCATTCGTTGCTAAAAAAGAGAACATTCTAATCAGACACAGACATACACGCACACATACACACATACATGAACACGTACGAAACGCACCCGCCGCCGAACTGGGTTTTGGCAGTTTGGGTAGTCGGGATTTTAAAAATTGTCTAAAATGATCCTATTACCTTTCTGTTTACCTAAGTTTGTAGTATTAAGTCATTGGCGGTGACGCTTTGACTCACGCACGCCCGCCGGAAACGCCGGAATGGACAATTATTAATTATATCGAAGAGAAAACAAATCGAAAGTGTGGTATGACTAGAGTGAGAGTGAGGAAAACCTTCTTTTTCCTCTCGCAAGCGAAAAATGTCCTCCGATTCTTACGTTCTGCTGTCATGGAAACATGGCAGATTTGCCAAGACTACTGCGCTGCACTTACTCCTTCTTCTCGTGCCGCTGATCGGCACCGTCGTCCTCGTCCTCCGCATCGAGTATGTCCGCACAGCAGATGGAGTACATGATGAGCGAAAGGAAACCCAGCGGAAGACCGAACAGTACCGTCGTAAGTACCGGATTACCAATCCACATTTCGTACAGCGATGTTTTAGCCTCGAACCACGCACGGTAGATGCGCACCGGCAGCGAATTGCCACCGAACGTGGGAGCCGTCTGGTTGTGGATACTGTCCAGGAAGATTTCGATCGCTTCCGGCGTCAGCTGTAGTGGATCATCCTCCGGGATGTGATGCTCGTTAGTGGAAGCATTCAGCACGAGCAGATGCGGCGTCGGCAAGCTATCCATCGCGATCGACCGTGCCAGTTCCGGTGTGCCGACCCACCCGAACTGGAACCGGCCGTGATATTTGTGTTTGTTTTTGTGGACGAAAATTTCCACCATATCGCGGAACTCCTGCTCGTGGGCCGCTATTTCGCTCAGCTTGTTCTCCTCCACCACCGCCAGGACGAGGTATTTCTGGGTTTGCACGAGATGATGAATGTTGGTGCGCGTTACCTTCGGGAAGGTGGCAAAACGCTCTTCATTCACCCACCGGAACAGTGTTTCGTTCAGGTGTGCCGGTTCAATCCGCTCGAAGTTGTCCGAGTACGGGAAATAGTAGTGGCTGCGCTCCTTGTACACCAGTGCCGATGGGACGGTGTCCACATCAAAGTGCCGTTTAGCGATTTCGACCGAGGTAGCATAGAAGTAACCGTGCGCCTGGTACGATTCGGCCGCACTGTAAAACACGTCCCACAGCAACCCGGACTGTTTGCCGACGTAGGTGAAAAAGATCGGATTGTTCGACTTCAGTATGTCGATGCTGTCCGCCCGCGTTACCAGTTGCACCGGCGGACCGGACATCCGGTTTACAAAGTGAATCAACTCTTCCTTGGAACGTTCCCCATTGTACACATAGTCGTAAGGCCCTTTGACGCTGAAAAAAGAACATAGAAAACAAGCAGGATTAACAAACAAATTCTTTTCACACCACCACCACTGGGGTGTGGCTTTACTTCCTTAAGGTACTCACAAAATTATCGTCGGGTATGCGTTAACCTTAAAATGCTGTGCAACGGCTGTGAAGCGTGTACAATCGACCCGCCCAACACGTATGTTCGTGTTGTACAGAGCCTGTGCGACCAGGGCCCACACAGGTTCGAGTTTTTTGCAGTGGGCGCACCAAGGCGCATAAAACATCACGAACCATTGGCCCTCATTTCGTACGTCCAAAAACCGATCGCTTAGCTCTAGCACCCGGGAACTGTTGGCCAGCGTTATGCAAACTAGAAACGCGACAGTATAATTTAATTAAAGTACCAGCCATAAACAAGAAGGAATCGATTTTGTTTCGCTGCATGCATCATACTCACGGAACAGAGAAATCACAAGCTTCCACACCGTGTACATGTTGTTTGGTTCGGAAATAAAACCTTCGCAGCCAACAAATGGCAGATGGATGGTTATGGTCACTTCAATAGGCGGGCATGACAATGGAACTGGGAATTGTGATAAAGCAAAAGAAAATCTTTCGTTTTTCTAAACAATCACAAGAAGATTATGATCAAAATGCAAGGAAATTTTAATTTTCTGCTGGTTTTGCCCCTGATTGACAGTTCTCTGAAAGGGTCGTGTTTTGACAGCTTTAAGACGTAAAAACGGCTCCATGTACGAGGATACATAAGGACATCAATATTTTATAATAAATAACAAATATTCATCCCAACAAATAGAGCATGTTTAAAGTTTCCTATAAGAGAAGGGATATTTTCCGTTAGAAACCTCTGCTTTAATTCTTTTCAGTATTTAATTCTCAGCATTAAAAGGAATGTATCGCTTTCCTTTGACAAGACAGAACCTCCCACTGTGTCAAAGCGTGTTTGTTGTTTTTCGTTTTGCTTGCTCTCGCGCATTGCCTTTTCGCATCAACACAACAAGACCCCGCTCTAGCGTTGAGCGAGAAAAATCAGTAAATTCTTTACACCAAATATGCCGCAGGCTTAAAGAATATAGCGTAGTATCCATTTAGTGTAAGCACGCAGTTGTACCGCAAGGTATTAGTCATCGGATTCACAATTGCTCGCCGTAATCGCCCCAAAATGTCTCCTTCGGAAACGTCCGCTTGTGAGGGTAAGTTACGGGGGTGGGGGTTTTGGGTCGCATTCCGGGTCGTCGGATGGATTGACCGCTTTCTTTCCGTCCCCTTCCAACCGTTTGCAGATTTAAAAGCGTTCGAGAGAAGACTGACGGAAGTGATTGCCTGCCTGCAGCCACCGACACTAAGGTGGAGGCGTAAGTATTCGTTTGCTTAATCGTACGGAAAGCGCATACTTAGCAGGCTTGCCTTGGGGTGTTCATTTCAGTGCTCCTGGGTATAACGGCGTTGGTCACATTCATCGGTGCATTTTACTGGCTAACGGATCCACGCACCTCGATCGTACCGTTGATGGAATCGTTGCTGAATCATTCAATTTTCACCATATCAACCATCATTCTACGTAAGTAACACCTGCTTGAACCCCCAAAAGAATTGCTCCGTAATGCGCGATCGTAATCGTCTGTTTCTTTCCTTGCAGTGATCCTTTTCGTGTTCGGTATTCACAAGCTCGTGATTGCCCCACAAATTATTACGTCGCGCACGAAAAATGTACTGGCCGAGTTCAACATGTCCTGTGACGAAACGGGCAAGCTTATAGTTCGTCCTAGGCCCCAAAATAACTCCCGGTACATGGACATTAGTTAAGCTGGGCCACCCTTCCCCAAACCAGAAAACTTTACTACAGCTTGCCCACCCCACTTGACTTGTCGGCGCCGTGTAAATAGAAGCCAATTCAAACTCATTTTGTTGCTTCCTGACCAACCACCTCCATATATACACCACAGAGCAATCCGGTATCGAGTGACTTTTCCGATTAGTTTATTTAGTTTTCCTGCTGCACGCTCTACAGTTTGCGTGTTTGTACATTATACGCTTTTTGATTGAAAATAAACAGATTCAATTAAACAATCTCGTCACCCAACCTCCCTAAGGACCCGACATTACTGGGCTTATCTGGGCTTTACGCACGTGTTCAGAATGATGTCCCGGTAGGAAAAGTTCGTACACACATCGACCTGTGCCGAAGCGCCGGCAATCGACAGGAACCGGTACGGTTCCGTCTGCAACGCTACACTGTAGACCGATGAGCCGGAGGTTGGTATTTCGGCCGTAACATCTCCGTTAAAGTTGTACTGATAAAACTTCGGATAATCGCCACCGGCATAGATAAGATCATCGACAAACCCGGACACGTGCACCCGGTCGGGGAAATCGAAATCAGCGGTACAGTCGAGTGAGCGTAAATGCCATAGGGAAAATCGTGGTCCACCGCCACACACAAGCCAATCTTCCGTCATGGCGACGGTACCCTGCCAGCGGCCAAATTCGGAACGCTGTAAAGCTGGTTTCTTGTGAGGTTCAATTTTGGCGTAGGAATTCTTTTGTCGGCTGTCCCATAGCAGTATCGAGCCATCCTCGGAAGCAGTTGCCAGTTTATTTGAACTATAAAGAAAGGATGAATAATTTGTAAAAAAAAAGTTGTCTAAGGAACAAAGGTCTACTGACTTACCATCCCGTGACGCAGTGTATGTAGTCCGTATGTCCATGAAACTCCCGGCAAACCCTTCCATCCTCGAGCGAAACGCAGTACAGTACGTTATCGCCACAGCCGGCATACAGCCGATCGTCCCCATGGGTCAACCACATGTAGTTTACTTCGCTCATGTCTGCGCTTTCCGGAGGGGCAGGCAGCTTCACCGTCCACGCCTTCTTCCCAATCGAGCCCGATTTGCTGGACCACTGAAAGCCGCATATTTCACCGTTCAGTCCAACGATCAAGAAATCTTTGTGAAACGCCATGCTGTATATCGGACACCGGTCCGTAACGGGCAGTGTCTGCACAGGGATGGTGGGCAGTATGTCCAGTTCCATCGGTGTTGCTTCCGTTCCATTGCTAGAGGCCGTTATCCGTTCCACACTGCAAGCAGGCGTACAATCGTTTACGGTGAAGTGTATTTGAGGAGCAACGAAAGGATTGAAGAAAGCACACTTACCTGAACACAAATATTTCGCCGAAATTGCTACCACAAAACAGGAAGCGTCCATCGGTGGAGAGTGTTTGCGAGTGGATCGTGGTGTAATAGCAGCGGCCAATATCGATCATTTTTAGCGTTGCTGGAAAACTTGTGTTGTTTATTTGATGCTGCCCGGCGTCCTGCGAAAATGCCTACAACCGGCCAACGAACGTCAGCGAAAAGCCCTTTTATGAAACGTCAGTTGAGAAACGTCAAACGGTAGAAGCGTCAACATAAACAACGTAGGCTTTGGAAAACACGGCCGAAGGACGCGGTTCTGCATTGTCTGGTGTTAGTTTTTCCAGGAGTTTTAGCCCAAAATCCACTTGCAATGGCTTTCGACTCGATTCCGAAAGATCTTCGAGCGTTGCGAGCCTGCTTGGTGTGCTCGTTGATAAAGGTGAGTAAAACACTGGGCACATTTTATAGCTTGAAGGGGTTTAACCATCGATCGGGGTTTGCTCATATTTGTAGTCATTCGATCAGTTCGAAACGGACGGCTGTGATAACTGCGAAGACTTTCTACGGATGAAAAACAATCGGGAACAGGTGTACGACTGTACCAGCAACAATTTCGATGGGTGAGAAGCAATCTTCACTGGCTTGCTGGGCCACCACTTACTCACCAACCTTTTACCCTTTTTATGTAGAATGATTGCGGTTATGAGTCCGGACGATAGCTGGGTTTGCAAGTGGCAACGAATAAGTATGTACCGCCTCCGTACCGCCGCGTTTGAAAATGGCACAGTTTCACTGAACCGTTGGGAAACGCTTTGTTTTTGCAGGTCGCTTCACAAAAGGAATCTACGCCATATCCGTATCCGGAAGACTGCCGAACAGTATAATTAGGGAGATGAAGAATCGTGGCATTCCGTACCGGCCACGAGACACGAGTCAGCGATAGAATGTTGTCTTGTGGTCCTCCTTTTGTACTTCGTAATAAAGTGAATCATTTAAGTAAGAACTATACAAGATAAAAATAAATGAAACTCGTGACGCATTTGATAGGGAAACTTTGATTTTATTTGTTGCTTGAGATACCATTTATAGCTAACAATCTATAGGAAATGAATGCTAATGAAGGCTAATGGTTTAGCAATACAACTTTCATCTTGAATAACCGCTAGATGATTAGTTGATCCAGGACTTCATCCGTTTTTATCTGAAGCATTCAATTCATTTTCATTCGTTCATTCAGCAAGAACGTATCACGAACTATTTTTTCTCATGGGAAAATAAGTTGCTACCGAACACATCTTGGCGATTTAGTTTGGATGTGGTTTTATTTTTATCATTTCCCCAGCATGGACGTCCCCCTTTCAGTAGTGCTCTGACAGAACAAGCGTCCTCCCGAGTACACCTTACTCGGCCTTCTTGGGTGCCGCAGCGGTAGCACCAGCGGCAGGAGCGGCGGCCGGAGCAGCTCCAGCCTTACCCTTCCTGGCCTTCTTGGGACGCTGCGAACGAAGGATCGCACTGGCACGACGAAGAGCGGCCTGTCGCAGATCCGATCGGTACTTGCTGGCCTTGATCGTGTTGGAGATCTTCTTCAGCGTACGACGCGGACCCTGCTTCAGGGTCACCTTAACCGGCGCCTTGGCTGGCTTGTTCTGCAAGAATAGAGGAAAAACGGACACGGTTTGAGCTAAATGGGAAAAAGCTTTCCAGGAGACTTTGATCGCAGCCTAAATCGTTGTTGTAGTTTGAATTGTTTTATCAGAAAAAAGGGTAATGGACGTAGTCGTCAGCACTTTCGGTTAAACATATTCCTCACGTAAAACATAATTATCGAACTACAAAACACGCTCCACACACTACTACAATTGCATTTCGCGTACTTACAGCCATCCGCGCGCGCTTGTACACGAAGTTGATGCCCTTCTTCTCGGCCGGCGTAATGGTGATGGTCTTGCTGTGGACCAGCCCACTGTAGCGGTACGAGCTCAAGTTGGTCAGGTTGCCGGGCTCCTACAAAGAAGTTGGGTGGTTCTGGTGAGAATGAGAACCTATATTAACATCATATTAACGTCGTGTACTCGTTTCTAAGTTGAAACATCCGCTACACAAGGGCACGGTGCCGCCTCAAACTCGTCGCGGCGCACGTGGTTCAACAAAATGCCAAACGATGTGTGTGTTTGGCTTATTTCTTCGTTTACATCAGTAGTAGCAAATGTGACTTCATAAAGCTCAAGCTATGTTTGAGCAGTCAGAGATCTTGGTGATTAAATGATCATCATACGAAGAAGCGAACCAAACATGGCACCGCGCCCGCTCCGTTTTCCGTCGTGTAGCTTTAGATGTTTCCCCTTAAAGTATACAACCGGTCCGTGTAACGCGTCAAACTTACCGTGCTGAACGGCTTCCGGATGTTCTTCTGCTTCATCAGGTAGGCATGATGATCACGGATGATCAACCAGCTAAGGTGCGACGAGTCCATGGTACAAGCTTCTGCAAAACGAGAAAACAAAGATCACCACCATTAGAACACATTTTTACATTCACGCAAAGCACTTTCAGCCGCTGAACCCCGATGTACATTCAGCATCAAAGATGGCGCATGTCCGTTCCACGTGTGGTGTTGAGCACGGCACGAATTTTTAAACTGCACTAAAAACGCATTATTTGTGCTTGCACAACACCAAACCAAGAACAAAATTCTTGCTTACACCATCAGCTTCATTTTCCGCTAGCGATGAACTTGTAAACTTATAGTTTTGTTCCCATTTTACTAGTTTGCACCGTGAGCCGCACCGAGAAACTCACCTCTTGTGTTGGCTGACAAGATCGGAAAGACTTGCTGGTCGGTGTGATTTCCAGTTGAAGACGCGCACAGCCACACAACCGATGACATTTGGACGGATGTAGCGGCTTTTAGTACAAATCAAGCAAATCGAAACGGGTGCATTCTTTTCAAGCAAAACAAATGACAGCAACGAAATTCGGATTTTTTAATTTTGGTAAAATATAATTATTTTGGAAGGCGTTTATGAAATAAAATCATCGGTTTTGTTTGTTTAGTTGTAGAAAGCTTTTTAAATCGTGTTCTTATGTAAAACAAATTAAGAAACGTTCGACACTTTAAAAAAATCGATGTTTTGCGTCTTCGGAAATGTCATTCGCTTGGTAGGTGATCCACCGGGTCCGAATGCCTTCTTCTCAAATCTATTGTTTTAAGCCTTTTATTAATACATTTAGGCGCGTTGAATGCAAATAAATGCATTAAATTAAGTAGCAAATACATCCTGCACCAACACAGTTTCTTCAGCACATAAATAATCACAGAAACATTTTTAATTCAATTTTTAGTACTAAAAGCTTTTGTTTGACCGTCGGTACCGTTCCACTTGCCAGTGTGCATCGCCTGCCAAATCAATAACGGATCGCAGTTTGCACGGGGCTCGAGCATCAACACAATTGTGTTGTGTGTGGTTCGTTGCAGGCGGTACGGGAAATAGCGCTCCTGCAAGAAGCTTCTCTTCTCAAGTAAACCGTCTTCGTCGGTCGTTCTTTGTGAATTGTGTGAATTGTATGGTCAAAGGCAAGTGGGCGGGACGGGTAGCTCGAGGCGGCAGTGTTTAACGGTAATTGCGGTGTACCTTCGCCGAACAAAACGAGATCCCACCAGAGCCACCGTGTGTTCATTGATCGACGGTGGTGGCGTTGTTGGTAGTTTAATTTTCTTCGAATCGCTTTAAAGAAACCATCCCCCCTCGGTACCGGCTTATCATCAAATCGTCCTCTTATCACACGGGAGTTTAAATTTATTGTCCCTCGAGCAATTACCGGAGGCGGACGGATGCGGTTTCCTGTTTTCTCACATCACCATTAAGTTAGCAGCGTTTTGCAGTGGGAAACGCGTCAGGGAAAATTTTCGCCAGTTTTCCTCCCCACATTTACGTGTGCGTGTGGTGCTGTGTGTGTATGCGTTGCTCTCGGTTGCGGCATTACGTGCAAGTGTGTGTGTGTATACACGGGATGCGCCGACAATTGATGTGCGCAAAGTAGAAGAGATGTTCTGCTCTCTTGGTTGGTTGGTGTGTGCTTTTTTCGCGTGATTTTGAAGCAAAAATCAAATAAAAAAAAAAAACCGCCCGAAAAGCGTGCGTGAGAAGAAGGTAGCAAAAGTGACCTGTGCGAAAAAGTCATACAAGTGCTTTTAAACCACACCAAACGCAAATTGCAAGTGCACAGGAAGACGTCGTGACGTTCCCCGTACAGGAAAGCATCCGTTCGTTCGGCGGTTCGGGTGTTCCTGTGTGTGGCCTATCCCTGTTGTTCGGAAAAGAAGAGAAGGAAAAAACCTTTTCTCGGTGTGTGCAAAGCAGTTTTTGTAATTTAGCGTTTTTTTTCCTCCCATCATCGTAGCAGGCATCGAGATAGGAAGAAAAAGAAAAGTGAAAACGTAAAGCAGAACAACAGCCGAGGTGTTAATCGAAGTGAAGACCGGGGCAATAATCCGGCACCGTCGTGATCCAGCATAAAACGGGTGTACGACTCCCGGAAGGGTGATACACCGCCCGGAACGTAATACCCCGGCCAAAAAGGGGGAAGAGTGAAGCGCAAAGGAAAAGAGAAAAATCAACCTACCGAAGGAAACAACCCCGAAAGTCTAAAGCAGAATTGGAGGAAAAATCAAACAAAATGGGTAAGTGTATTTGTAGGGGTTGTTTGTGGCTGGATTAAGGGAGAAAATCGAGATAGAATGCGGGAAATGTGTGTGTGTGTTACCAGCAAAGCGGAATGTGAAGGAAAACGCCGTACCGTCTGTCAAAAAGGGGTCTTACTTGTGTGTGTGTGTGTGTGTGGGTTTCCACATTCAAAAGGGGGTGGTGATGGTGTGTGTGAATGGGAGTGGAAAACTCATTGAAGGTATGGAAAACGGTCATCCGAAGGAAACCGACTCCTTCGACTCCGGGTTTTAGATTTTCCAAAGGGGGAAATGAAATACCACCAATACACTCACACAGACACAGGCCATCAGATGATAAAGTTTTCCTTGGTTCGTAGTGTGTGTGTGTGTAGGTGAAAATGTCAGGTCTCGATGGGATGGGAAAATGCGTGAAAATGTTCTTGAGACATGATCGGCAAATTGTTTCAGAAAAGCTTCAGGTTTGTTTGGTTATGTAGTGTGGGGCCTGTTGCTTTGTGTTTGCTAATATTCATGCCAACTTTGACAACAGTTGGAAGTTTTATCTTTTTAGGTGAAAACCATGTCTACCGGGACGATATTAAAGCGCGCTTTCCTGGCACATCTTTTAAAGAGTGAAAGCAAAAGGTCATTCCGCTTGGTTTTGGTTGAAATGGTCACGTGAAGAAAATTGCAGTAAAAAAACTCGTATGAACTGCAACTGTCCGCGGAATTTCCTGATGGAAAAGTGTGCACCAAGCATTTTCCACACCACGGTCGTTACTTCAGCCAACGTGTCTACTAGCGCACGTGCCTTTTTGGTAACCAACAGTCCCCGGTACAAACGAGGAAAAGGAAAGAGAGATGGCCGAGTGAAGGAAAACGCGTGAGGAGATGTAGATTTTCTTTCCTCGTACGATCATTGCTCACGAGCTGCTGCACTCTGAAAACTCTGCTTACGTTGGATGATGCATCTCGTCGCTGCCGGTGCGGTGAAGATTTCCATCGGAACAGCAATCCAAATTCTTCCCTCCGGTAGAAAAGGCCACGCAAGGAAAGGAAAAAAGCATTCCCCCCAACCGGCCTCCTGGTCCCCCCCCTTGGCTTTACAGTGGGTCCATCAAATGTTTTATTTTCGGGGCGTAGTCCTCCGGCGACGGAGATCCCTCGGTAACGGGGATTCTAATTATAAATAGTGCGTGCGATGCGATGCCCTCTTCTCGCGATGTTCTTTCGCGATGTTGTTGCTGTTTGCGTCTGTTGGGGTGAGAAAAAATACTTCCTTTCCCCCATCGGTGGAGCAAAGGCACACCAAAAACTCCCTTCAAGTCGTCGCCGGCTTTCGTGGTGGAATCTGGAAAATGTGTACGTTTCTATGTGAGCTGGGATAGGAGCTTTTTCCTTGTATGTGTGTGTGTGGGGAGAATGAAAAACGGGAAAATTGTATGCCGGTGCACACACACACGCTTGTCAGCTGAATCGTTTACAGCACAAGGTTGGCTACTGCTGACTCTTTCCTGAGCAAACCTTCCAATCAAACTTCTCACTTTACTCACGGTGCGCTCTCGCATGGCCCTCACAATTACTGTGAGGTTAGAAAAAGGCGAATTAAATCAAACCGCTACAGCCGCGCCTTACTGCTGGACGAATGTAATCGATGGCTGGCGAGACTGGCGAACGACCGGACAGGAACAGTCCGGGGGGCAGGGTAGGTGGAAAATTGGAATTGAAGGAAAAAGTAGGCACGAGACTGTTTGGTGGAACCCTCCGAACCGTGGAGGGTTCTATTATCGATTTTTCCTTTCACCCTGGCAGCTGGTGGACGTGCCGAATGTGAAAATGCGGAAATATGGTATGGTAGAACTGGCTGGTTCCCGGATGTCTCGCCCGTTTTGGTGAATCTGCAAGCGGAAGCAGGGGTGGTGGAAAGTTATTGGGAGGGTGAAAAACGCCATTCTCGATCGTTTTCACTAACCCTTCTTGTTTCGTGCAGCTTTCTTTTCGCTTTATTCTTTCGATCGACGTTTTGAAATGTCATTTACACCGAAAGCGTTATGACTGAACCTTTCTGTAATAACGGAGGTTTAAGTTGGACCCGGGGACATTCCTGTCAGGTGGAATGCATATGCCCGCTTTTGAGCAGGTATTTGGCTTTGCATTCCATTTTTTTTTGTTCGCATCGTTTGAATATGACAGAAGTTTATGGTTGCTTTCCGGTATAGTCAATTAATTGAATATTTAATGACGAAGATAAGTTTTACGATGTATATTTTTGTTGATTAAAAAAAATCCTAGATGTGCAGTACTAAAAAAAATAAATCTGAAGCTACCTTGGCCTAGGAAGTGCTGTAGAAGTCATCTGAAGAAGTCTTGACATGACAGCGACCTGGAGTTTGCTGAATTTTATTTGCTGCAAAATGTTGAGGTCATCATAGATCATCATAGATCATAGATCTTTTTTGGTCCTCTTCTATTGCGTGCCTTACATATTTTAATCAGTATTAAACAGGTTCCATGTCTCAGAAACTTAAGTAAGTACTGGGATTCCCAGCTGAAGATGATCTCTGTGGAGAAGTTCTATCAGGCTGTAGTATGACATGATGGTATCCAACAACCTTGCGTGTAACTCAATACTTATGTTTTTGTCGATGTTGACTTTTGATCCAAAATAGGGTATGTTTTTGGTGACTTCAATTGTGATATCACCCTTGTGTTCTTCAATGTTTCTTAGTAAGGCCTCGTAATTCTCTTATCCGAGGATTCATATCACTTTCTCGATTCTGTGGAAAGTTTCTGTTACATAGGAGAGTGAAGGGTGTAAGTTATTTTCTGCAAGATGAGAGTACCTTTTAAAGTTTTAAACTTCAGTGAACCCTTTCCAGTGCTAGGCTGAGGTGAAGACATGTACATTAAATCGATTGAAGTAGAATGATTAGAGCTTCAGTTTTACAAAACCCCGTTTTAAACTGGATTGTCCACAACGATCGTGACCATAAACGATGATTCAATGTCCATGCCTATCTTATCTGCGTACAATAAATTCTTTGATAAGATCAGCAGGTGCCTCGCAAACGGACTCTGTCTCACATTGCTTATAAAGCTCATTCAAAGCTCCTTCAAATCTGTCAATGAAATTTTTATTTGGCAGCCTGTAGAATTGTTTCCACAAAAGATAGTCGCAGACAGGAAGTATTTTTGCTTTTTCCTTTAGACGAACAAGCAGTACTGCTGTTGCTTTAATGTGAAATTAACAAGATCACACACTTTGCGTGTTAAAAACTATACCAAAGCTTCAGATCCGGTTCAAGTGCTAAACGAACACTAGCCCGAAAATGTGTACACTTTCAGACCTACAGCATCACGAGCAAATTTTGCCAGTGGGGAGCCGCGTAGAGAGAGAGAGAGAGAGAGGGATGTGCTTCAAAACACTTGACAAGATGACGAGACAACCACAGGATGAGACCGATTATACCCCATCTAGCCGTTTTGCATGGAGAGGATGTGCACACGCACCCCAAACTCCCTGCAAAAAGGGGAGGAGGCCTTGAAATTGACGTCACGGCAGATTGTGATTACGAAGCCCCTTCTATAGCACACGACTTGTTGTTTGTTGTGGTGTATGTGTTCAAGCTGTGTTGAGCTTGAAAGATTCGAGAAAACTGTCGAAAAAGGTCGGATGATAGACCCTGCTCCGTACGAAGTACTGGTCGGTGGCAAGTGAATGTTGGCCGAGAGGTTGATCGGAAAGCTTGATCGCAAAAGTGGCGGCGGGTTTGGATTTATTTAGCGTGTTTACCAAACGACAAAAAAACGTCAACTCTCACCACCATCTCGCGTCGGTGTACATCCAATCCGTGAGATCGTGAGGATCGAAAATAGACGATGATGTGATAGATCGTGCCGCTTGCCTTTTTCAAACACGCAGACATGGTACATTCCATCGTCGATGCATTCAGGGGAGAATGGAGGAAAAGGAGCAGAGAGAGAGGGAGAGCATCAATCTGGCGATACTTGTCACAAGCCATAACAATCTCGATGCGGTTTTCCATCTTTATATATATCGCAGACGGAAGAGAAAGACCGACAAAACTAGTCTCGGGACGCGAGACGGTTTTCCGATGATGCAATTTTTCTCATGGCAAATTTTCGTGCCGTTTCGCAACCCGCGGGGGGCGGCGGAAAGGAATGTATGTATGTGCGCTTATGTCAGCCAAATACGCTGTCCTGCATCATCATCATCATCGTCGTCGTCATCGTTGCCGACCCGTCCGTAGGACAGGAAATGGCAATCCATCCATCTGTCGCAGAGATGGCAGTCGGCAAGGGGCGCCTTTTTGCCTGCTGCTGCACTGTAAAAGGGCCGATGGTTGGCAGGTTTTTACCGGTGGCCGGCGATGATGTCCGCTTTTGATCGAGTATCGGAGGCCCCGCAGGCAGTGTCGGACGGCTTTAAGACATGGCAATAAACAATCAACAGTAAACTGGAGCACACTTTGAAGAAGTGATAGAGCGATAGGGATAGAGATAAAGCGGGAGGAATAAAGATAGGAAGATGTACACCCGCCCGCCCGCCGCCCACCGGTGGGCCCTTCACGGCCCTTTTCCTCATTTACCAAAGGGGAAAGGTTCATTAGCCCTTGGCGGGGGTTTTTAAGCAGCACGTTGTATGAGTGCATCGGGCTGTTGTTTCGTGGTGTTGGTGTTTTGGATGGGGCAGTTCCCATATGTTGTGCTGTTGACTTCATAATGGAGATTCAATTAGTTAAAAACGGGGCCAAAGCAAGTGTGGTGGCATCAGCTTGATTGGTGATTGCTTTGCGGTTCGTTTATGGGGTTCGTTTTATGAATCACCATGAAACCAAGAACCGAACGAACGTCCGTTAAGCACGTTCTAAGCGTAAGAATATTTTGAAGAAGCAATTATATGTGATGGACAAATCGGGAAAGAATGGTGTATTGGTTTGTTGATACTGCTCTCTTACGAAGGGTAAAAATGTCTAATAATACATTAGATTACCAACATGACGTTTTTTCATGACGTAATTGAAGCAGTACATTATGACGTATGCTTTCATTACTCACAGCCCTCACACGTAGCGCAGCTCATCTAACAGTGAGTGAATCGGCTCATAAATACCAATCCAAAATTAGGTTAGCCGATGACTACATCGATTCCTTTTTTTTGTAAGCCATTAAACTGATCTATTTCCATACACAGCTGAAACATAATCCGCTACAAGCCATCCATCGGGTTAATAGCAGTAAATGGGTTTAAAGGAAATTCACCCCAAAATCACCCAAAACCCGCGCTCTGCCCAAACACAATCCATCATTACGACGCGTATCATCTTTCTGCAATTGATGCAAATGCTAGTTTTTTTTGTTTTATTACAGGTGGATGTAAATTAAAGCGCTAAACAAAAAAAAAAAAAACAGCACCAACTCGACACCTTTCTGCTGTTCCAATTTACTGTCAACAACTAGAGCATAAAAATACAAACATTTATTCCACCGCGAAACACGTGTGTGCGCGTGTGTGTTTGGCGGGAACGAAACCTCCCTTCCGGTCCTCCCTTGTAGCTTTGCATCCTACCAGGTGCAAAACAAAGCCCTCCCCCCTCTCTTGCGTCAACTATGCCCCACTTCCCTCCACCGAACCGGAACCTTCTTCCCACCCCTTTGGCGATCATTAAACATAACCAACAAAATGAAGAATAAAAAAAACGGACGCACACAAACACTACGTCAGCGCACGATGTGGAAGTTGATTGATGAAGTTTTGTCCCTAATTTTTCTGTGTGTGTGCCTCTCCGCTGCTGACGTTGCTCACGTCTGGTGTGTTTTTTCCCCCTTTTTATCCCCACTTTTATTACCCTTCATAAGGGTTGTGGGAGTCGTTTTACCCCTTTTTTAAAGCCGTTGGGGACTTTATACCTTAACTATGTTGTTTTACTTAAAAAGGCTTAATTTTTGGGTTGCTGCTGTTGCTCAATTTACGGTACAATTAGTACACGGTGATTGGCTGGCTTAGCTTAGTTAGACTACTGATTTCGACAGTTCGCTTTTGTCGTTATTTGAGGTGAATTCGAGTGGTATATTTTGAACTCGTGATTAGCGATCCGTAACGTACACTTGTCACGAGACTCACTAGAGGGTTTCGCTTTTATTTTTGGCAAATTCCTCAAACAAGTCCAGCTATTGGATAGGAGTTCTACATTTATGGAGATGTCTTCCATTAAAAAAAAAAAATATTTAGCACCAATTTTGTGACAGAAGAGTCACCTTTACTGCAACAAAATGGAAAGTCTTACCAGCAAGAGCTAAAGTGCGATCCTCCGGGAGGGAAAATCAAAGCATGGCGAAAGCTACCTTCTCTTGTACTACCCAGCTACAATGTGATAATTGCCCTCAAATGGCAATGATCTTCTCGGCTTTCTCACCTTTTCGCAAGCTACACATTGTATGCACCACACTGGTGATGGGACGATGATCGTGATCTTTCTCGTATAGGTTTCGAGCGGTGAGCCTCAACCGTGATGGTTGTTGTTGCTGATCGCGGTGAAAAGGTTGTTCAGATTGCTATGTGCCTCAACTATTCTTCACCTTTCTTCTCCCCAGTTACGCTGTGTTGCCGTTTTGCGAAATTGAAGGGAAGATAGCAAGAAAAAGAAGGGCTTGTATGCAGACGCCATGATGGTGGCCATAAGAAGAGATTGATGGAAAATCTCTTCAGAAAACCCTTAAATGTTTGAGTATTTTTGTAAATTTAATTCTCTGAGGATTTATTGTACAATAGAATGATATGATCGAAATAATTGGAAGCCCCTGTATCCTCTCAGCTATTACTGATGTATTCAAGACTCTAGAAATCGAGCGAAAAACACACACCAAACAGCACTCAAGCAACTTCACCCCATAAAGGGTTAACCTCCCTGTACCGCAACATAATGCGAAAAGGAAATGGAGGAAAAGTCCATCCACCTATGAAGAAATGGTGTACTCCGCGTGCCCACTAATGCACACGCATAGAGTGGAAAGATTCCGTCGATGGCCCTTTCCCGAAGCCGGTACGGGAACGAAATTAGGTCTAAAAACCAATTTCTCTACTCCTTCTCGCCTTCACCAGTCCATATTACGGCCACCGGTCGCACCTATGACCCAAGACGGCGCCAGTCAACGAAACACTCCGAAACGAAGGGATAAATCCTCAACCTTTGCCTGCCCAGAAGATCACCGTACGCACTTGTCTGTCGGCTCACTTCGCTGCCACTTCTCTGAAATTGATGGACTTTTCAGAGGGTGCTTTGGCCACCTCCCATCCGGTCGTCTAACGATTGACCGACTTGTGCAAAGCCCATTCTTACTCTACTTACGCCGGTACAAGCTGTTATGCTGCTTGTCGAGCGAGAAATCCGAACGGAGTAGAGTCCCGAATTTTGGATGCGCTTTTTCCGTCCAACGCTCTGGTTGCTTGTTGGTTCGGCAGCTATGTTGCCAGTTGCCAGTGTTGCGTTTGCTATTTGGTCCGGATCTGCCTTTAATTGACGCTCGTTAACGGCACGGCCGGAATGAAGTTTGACCGCTGATGAAGTGTTGGAGGGTTTTTGTGCTTGACGTTCCTATTTTTATGCTCACAACTGGTGGTGAGGTGAAGACCGGGGGTTCCGGGGCTTTTGGTTTGTCGAGGAAGGGCACAAATTTCTATTAAGTACTGGGGACCTACTTACGGCTGCGTCGAATCGAATTCCCAAAATTGGGAGTTTCTCCCTTTGGTTAATTTCGTGCTCACTGCCATTTGCTGCTTCCCCGTGTGGTGCGCTGGGGAATGAGATTTCTTCAATGGGGTTGTTAGGTTTAATAGTGTGAAGCGAATTCCGTCTTGATTCGGTTCTGTTTTTTTGCTTTCTCTGTCAGATGAATCCACTTACCATGGTTGGTGACAGGGCTGGTTGACGGGGCGGAAAACGAATGATACTTTTTGCCTCTGCCATTCGCTACTTCCGGTGGCGAGTGTAATAAGACGTGTTTTACACACAACCTCCCCTGTTTTCCGAAAAAGAGAACCCGTTTTCCGTGTGTGTGTGAGAAAAAAAAGGAGAAAACAATCCACGTGTGTGCACTCTGGCGGTTGTAGGCGATGCATTAGATTGAGGCCATTTCTTTTCGACCATTACCACTACTCACGTTTAACGAGCGATCGGCGAGGGTGTTTGGCTGTGTTTGTTTATTATGTGCAAAAAATTTATTATAATTGTACTTCGGCAATTCAAAAAAAAGCGTTGCAATGGTAACGTTGCTGACTGCACCTTCAATTATTTACTTCTGTTTTTCACCGGTTTTTGGTGAGATCGTTTGTTTGTGGGTAGTTGTGGCAAATTTACCCTCTTGGGAAATCAGTCAGCTGATTTGCTATTGTGGGAGGTTTTTATTTACCTGGTTTGTTGTAGGTTGAGTGCTTGTTTACCAGGTTTTACGTTTTACCAGGTTTTAATTGGATTGGGTATTTTTATTGCAGTTTTGCTTCCTTATGTTTCTGCATTTCTTAGTTAACGTTACCAAATTGGCTTTAAAGATACATTACAAGCATCGGGTTTGATGATTATCTTTAGCAAAAATACACAAGTTCTTGTCACTTCTTTTAAACATTTATTTATTTATTTACTTATATAATCATAATCGTCTTGATATAGAAAATTGAACCTTAAGAGATCTTGGTCAGCTATTTCTGGCTGATTTATTGTTTTACACTTTCAGCTCTTAGCACGGCGTGACTATCTGGATTGGATTGAATATCCGCTCCGTTTGAAGACCGTTGCTATTGGAAAATTGTTATTTTATTGTTCAATTCTTTGAACAACTGTTTTCTGTTGTTATGTTATGTTTAGTTATATGTTTGTTATCAATTTTTTATATATTTTCATAAATTTATTTGTAAATTTATTTATTCATTTATTTATTTTGTTTTTACTTATTTAAAAAATAAATAATACATTAGTTCATGGAAAACCAAAAAAAGAAGAAAAACAATAAAACAATATAAAACAATAATAACGTCTTGGCTATGATTATAGAAAAAAAAATAGCACTAGAGTTGCTTTTTTTAGACACTATAAAAACAATTTTAAATTATCGACAAATAAAAAAAAAATTGAATATTTCACTCTTAACAGTAAATAGTTTATAACAATAATTTAAAACAGTTATTTCAATGAATTTTCCCAGTTAAATGATAAATGTTATTTTTGGTTAATTGATTTTATTTTTATCTATGTTTTATTAATTTATTTCAGGCTTATTAAATTTCCTTAAACCTAAATTCCTTTTAATACTTTTAATTTAAGTTAAAGCCTATATAAATGAACAAAAAGACGAATCAAATTGGAATAGGTGTCGTAGCGACCTTGAAAATTTGTGTCGTTTTTATTTCTCCTCCATTCTGTTTACATTCGGGTTTGCAAATCTTATCCCGCTTGTATAATAATCCTATTGCATAATAATGCTTGCAGTACACGTTACATGGTTCAGCCGTTTTTTTTATCGCGTTTGCGTACATAATTCCCTTGAAAATCGAAAGTAACTGCCTCTTATCTAGCCTCACAGCTCTAACGAGAATCGAGTACGGTGCATGTGAACATGCAATCGTTTTTCGTTTACCCCTTCATTCGGTTTCGGAAGTTTCTTCTTTGCAAAACTGCGGTGCAATCTATACACCCCCTACTTTGCTTGCCTAAACGGTGGTAATGGATCAAGGCTTTTTTAAAAGTGCCTTATCGCAATGCACCACCCTCTCAAAGAACTGAGTGGGCTTTAGTTGTCCTTGTACAACAAAACAGGTTAAACTATGTGTAAACTGCTTTCCTCGAACCGCGGTAAAATAAGCTCCCGACTCCTTCTAAACTATCAATTTTGTTTCGGATGCATTTGAGTTGCTAGCGAACCATTTTCCAATGTTTCTCCAGTCGCAATGCCTTTAAGAAACCTGTTTTTTTTTTGGCTCGCAACAATATCGCGGTTGTATGGCTGCATGTTTTTGTGTGTCAATTTTCAAGCCGTCTGTGTCACACGACAACCAGGGTAAAGGTCTTGACTGCTTCGGCAGAGCTAAGTGAATGGGCTGTCTCCGACGTTGCCTTTCCATCGGTCCACTGCAAGCTGTTTTGGGGAACGTCGTTACGGTCAAGGTGATAAGAGCACGCAAATGAGACACCGGTTGTGACGGTTACGTAGCGCGCTATTCGAAAGGAAGATCGTTGATGGTGTTGATTTGATTCGCTGTACGTAAATGTATATTCATAATCAAACATTTCGTTGGTGTGTGGTTTGGCTGTTGCACAAGTCGTCAAGAGGGTTGAAATTGGTTAGAGCAACCCCTGGAGGTCATCATCCGCCCCTAGATGGAACATGCAACCGATCGCACTCACGCACACACACTTAGAACAAGGGGGGAAGATGATAATCAGGAAAAATCCCTCATCGTATGTACGTAAGCCTCATGGGTCTGCTGTGATCGAGCCATGATCGACGAGGCAGGTTAAAGTATGTACGTGTGAGTCTTATTCACCTGCATATAAGAGGCTTCAGAATTGATTATTTGCATGCTACACAGACAACTTGTTGGGCCAGAACCACCAAAAAATCCCTTTTAGGGACGGACAACACACTCACCAAAGTAATAGTTGCGTTAAGTGATATCTACCCTAACACAGTAAAAAACGCAGGTTGACACGCACACAAAAACGGCCAGACGAATATCTCCGCACATGACGACGCCACTCGGAATTGCGTATGCAAATAGAGCTCTCGAAGCACAGAACCCAGTTTTTTGAGCACAACGACGGCAAAGGGTGGGCACCAACAAAAAAAGGAACAGAATGGAAATGTCATGCTCTGCTGTTCAGTGATCGACCGGTTGGGACTAGGCGAGATGGGTGATCATCATCGTTGTTTTGTGGCTGAGTTGGTCAGTCGGTCAGATTCGTCATGGCTCGTGTTTTTTGTTTCTTTCCTCAACAATACCAACTCGTTTTGATGATAGATCGATGTGTTGTGTCTCGTGGAGGGGATCACCTTGCCCACCCTAGACAACTCCGCAGTGTCCCCAGAAAACCGAACTGACAGATTGTGAATGACAGATAGTCGCCGTGTGCATTTGTAGGAAAGTCAATGGGGACGATGCTTTGAAATCAGCAGCTCCTTCACGCGAACCCTTGAAACTCTTACTCTTATCGCAAAACGTGGCGCAAACTAAAATGAACTTAACGAGGAAAAGAAGAAACCGCGAGTTGAAATAACCTGAACGCTGCACCGCAACTGATAACGGCACGCAACGAACATGGCACGTTTTGAGGAGTTTTGTTAACTCAAAGCCGAGGAAAGATACGGTACGGTCGTTCGTCGTTCTCGTACGGGATGTCACCGGGTAACCGGCATTTACTGTGGTGCTCTGATAGTGGCCGACAGTAGTAGTAGTATTGGCTGCAGCAACCGGAGTAGTGGGTTGAGGTGACGGATAATCGAAAAACGGGCGGAACGTGCGAGATAGAGAGGAGTCTATACATGTGCCGCGAATGGACGCCTCGCACACATATGTTTATAATCGTCGGGCCCCACGATGATGTCATCAGCCGGGGCGGGAGTAATATTTGATTTGGTTACATCACTTTCGGACAAACACAGCAGCAGCAGCAGCAGCAGGAATAGGGCAAAGACACACGAGTACGTGGCAACGGTGGTAGAGTATCGCGATCAGAATTGAAAACAAAAACACAATCGGTTTTTTTTGCTGCAAAAAAAAAACGTTGCGTTGTGGGATGTTGAACATGGACGCAGCAAGACAAAACAGTAGTGATGCAGCGATATTTTTTTGCATGTATTGCATTTGGAGTTTCTGATTGTCTTTTGGTTGCGGTCTTTGGGGATCTAGATCTTTCATTCGTTTGAGATTTTTTTGTATAGCAATCTCTTTGATTGTAGCCATGAAAACCAGCCATAAAAGCCAATGCTTGAGGGTTGGCAATATCGTTGACTTTTAACTTGGACAATCTGAAGAAGCGTTATGGTCTAATGCCTAGACGCTTTGTTTAGTACGCACGAGGATAATGTATCGAATCTCATCTGGACTTCTCCTCTCCGGCCCAGTGGTAAAAGAATGGTACCTTCTTCTCTTGAGCAGGTTAAAGAAGAAGATAACAGCTTGATTTCGTATTAGATTAAGATATTAAATTGAGATTTTGTTAGACTATAATGAAAATAATAACTACCTGTAATTAATAAGTAAATATTTATATTGAGTCCTTAGTTTTGGTCATGGACGTTATTTTTACATAGGTCCAGAACACCATTTTTTCAAGGTCCAGAAACACCTTGAACATTGCATATCTGTAGGCGTTTGAAATTTAAATCGCGACGAGCTATTGGATCGCATCGTAATTTAGGCTGCGGACGGAATAACATGCCGTACTTATGACATTTTCTGTCCTTGGTTTAGGTCATTAGCTCTAATAGCTGTATTCAGTGAGTAACGGCTGTATAAAGTAATTAAAAATTTTGAATTATAACGATACAAAACGATACTCCTATTAAGGTTTGGGTCGACCGGTGTCATTTTAATGACGTGTCCAGCCTACCACAAGCGGTAACGTCACTTTACACCTGGGAGAGCCCATCTTTAAAAAAGCTAGCAACCCTATTTGTTTTTCTTTCCTCTTGTTTGTTTTCATTCAGAAAAAAACGACCCGGGTCGTAAAAGAAAAAGCGTCCCGTGCTAATGGTCGCGATAAGAACCTTGTTTTATCTCTCTATTATGCCCCAGCCGATAATGGTCTGCTCCAGTCCTTCAAAGATGACGCCATCCCCTAGGATGGCCATGGGCAATGAAAGCACACTAGCACACTAACCATAAAATGAAGCGAACCGGGCTAATAATATTAGTGACAAAATGGCAAAGGTTAACGTGTGCCGCCGGAACCACCGCGCACAGTGCACATAGTGGGTGGATGATGCGGTTGATTGCATTTTCTGTTTTCATTTTCCTGCCATCATCAATTGTGTGGTGTGTGTGTGTATGTTAGTTTGGATGTTAAGGTTCGATGACGGAATCGATGGAGTTGCAGGAGAATCGATCTTTTGCATTTGGGAGCCACACGCTTCCCATGCCCAGTCCCCATCCACAACTCTCAGGAACAATGAAAACCACCGTCGTCTCGTGCTACTGGTGGAAAGTAGTCAACCAGAACCACCATTCATCGCACAACCGCTCCCAGTCTTCCCCAATGTTCGGAGCGGATCTCCAAGTCAACCCACCTACATCGCCTCGGACAGGAGCGTGAAAAGTGTCAGCTGGAGTTGGGGAAGAGTACGTATTATTGCATCGTAAATTAGATGAAGCCAGACCATTTTATGGTTGGAGTTTTTATTTCTCCCTTACCACCAACTACTGTGGAGATCGTTTAGGTTGAAACCCCCGCCAATAGGAGGTAGTGGCGCGGTGCAACCCTCATTATCTCCATTGAGCGAAGATTTGGTTAAATAAGACATAAATAAAAGCGGAACAAAAAAGGAAAATCAGAGTCACCCGGGCCGGCCGGGTGGGAAAACCAGATGGACCGTTGCGCCACCGTTGTTGTGGGTGATTTTTCACGGTTCGATGACAATGTTGTCGTCAGCAAATGGGGGAAATGGGGGTTCTGTCGTGGTGGAAAGGGTCTTTTTGTAATTTCTCCACTTTGCTTTGTTTATACTTTGTGGAGGTGGTGGTGGTGTGTAAATTTTCCAAATCAAGACCATTTTGGGGATGATCGCGCGTATTTTGTTTTTCTTCAATTTCCCAATCTTTGGTGTGTGGAATGCTCCAACGTTGGAAAGGAATTTGATAAATTTCAACGCCATTCGGTTTGCTTCCAAATTGGAGATTGCCACTGGAGACACTGCCGGTCCGGGGAACGTTCGGGAGGGCATAACGAATTTCATTCCAGATTTCTTTGGGGATCGAGCGAACGATAGGCGAAAGTTTGGAGCGTGAATGAAAAACGATCTACAATCTCAAGTATGGAGTGTGAAAATTTGAATTATGGTGGCAATTTGGTACCAATCTCCTTCCCATCGAAGCAGATCTGGAGTTAAAAGAATCCAGAGCGGAAAATTTAATTTGAGAAGGATGGGAACCCGGCGTTCACTGAAGGCATATTTGAAGAAACAGTCGATCGGTGGTGTGGCTGTAAAATATCTTCTTACCTTTCAGCCGGGGCCACCTTATGTGAAGAACGAAGACACATGTGTTTTCCGTTCGCGTTGTTGGACGCCGTCGTGAGTATGCTCTATTTGGCAGCGGGGCAATGCAAGCATGTGGTACGGAGCGGCACGGATGAAGTAACTGACACTTGTGGCACAGAATGATCGTGGAAAGATGAGCAAAACACAACGCAACACACTGACTGGCTCTGTTGGAATGTTGTTTGCGTGCGTGGATCCGATTGCTTCACCGGACAGGGGCCCCCCAACTTAACACGGTGTCGGTTGATTGACGTCGACGACAACGAAGGCGGGGTGGGCGTTTGGTGAGGAATTGTTCGTGTTTGCGTTAATTTTTCAGCGGCATCTTGAGCAGCACACACGCCCCACCCTGGACGATGGGGTGAGGGATATTGACAAACGTTCGGGTTCGGTGTAATTTTTCGATTGTTTTCGAAACAAGCTTCCAAAAGCCCACCCGGAGCTCTCGCAAGTCAATGCTGTGAGTATGTGCTTTTAAAAGACGGGCGGTTTTATTTTGGAATGGAAGCAGTATTTATTTGTCTAATACTTGTGTCATTAAGGGTGTGAAGTGTTTAGCAAACAGCGAAAGAATATAATAGATGAAGATCATGAATTGGTTGCTCTTTAAGAAGACGATCACAGCGTTTGTCGTTGTATTCGTTGCGGAAAGACCCGAAAAACGATCCATATTATCGGAAGATGGCTACGATGACAAGTATGTGCCAATCAATACAAAGTTGATCACAAACAGTGCTTTACTTCATTTATGCTTAGAATTGTTTTTGGGTTAACTGTCACAAAAAAAAACCCAAAGAAATCGAATACTTTTGCTGGGGATTTTTGTTGTTGATGTCATCATTTGAACAATCCCTTATAGGTTTGGCCTTCTTTACGATGGCTTATTGGATTCTTTAATTATTATGCCAAATTCAAAGACAGGGGAATATAGAGACTGTAAAACTGAATATACTGCATCGGATTTTCCTAATGAAAATGAGTTAGTAAATGATTCAGGCCTCCTTTAAGCCTCTTCAAATTTGTGTTGCGTTTATTGCACCTGAATGTATGCAATCGACCTACAACAAGAAAGTTGCTGGTAACATTTGACCCAATTGGCAATCTAAAAAAATGCTCAAGCCAAATAGTTGGAGGCACCACCCAAATTAACGTTAGAAATTGGCAACATGCCTGCAAAAACGATGGTCCTCTTCAAAAATATGAAGCGCTGTTGTGACTAGGCATGTATCTGATGCTCCCGATTGTATGCAATGGAGCTTTAATGATTTGGAATTTGGATACCGTTTGACCCAATTGATGATCCTAAACACTCTTAAATCGGTTGCGGATTGCAAAAATATAAATTGCATACTTGCAGGCGTTTGAAATTTAATACATTACAGTCGCTTGTGCACATAGTACTAGCTACCTAGTAGATTATCTAACTCGGGTTTGATTGTTTTTTGATATTATTGCAATTTAATTTGAGTCCCTATGATCGCTTTCGTATTCGATTATTGAGTGGGTGTTTAACGGACCAATTACAATGATTTATTTTTTTTAAACAGTCTTTTCAAATGACCGATTTCATTATGTCTCAGACTGACATGAGATTGGTGGGAATATTGCAGCGAACGTTTTAGGTCTCTTTTGTACCATTCTGTGCAAAATCAATATCACGTGCTTTACACACCTCTGCTTGACATTCGCAGTCAGTTTGCCCATGCCCGGGCACGGACACACACACAAAGTGTTAACCGTGCTAATAATACAACGCAGTGGTAAAAGGCATGGAAACAACGTTGAAGTAGTAGTACGTGACACGATTACATCTTGGGGAGGGTATGTCCGATGGAAAGGGTACGAAAACGGGGAAGGTGTTCGCGAATTGTTGTCTATTTGTGTTTGCACTACAACGCAAACGTGCGCGGGTGGATTCGACACACAGGCGCGATCGTCAAAGGTGCACGGACCCGAAAGGTTCACTACGGCTGATGTAGTCTGCTGACACTGTGAACCACTTTGCTAATTAATGCTTCAAGGTTCTTGTGCACTACCGTGCGATTTACTGGATGTATCCGTTTCAACAGGATTTTTGTTGTTGGTACGAATGAAATCAAAAATGTCTCCCATTTCTAGTTATTGAAACAAATAACTGTTAAAGTTAATCAGCATAAGAATTGAAAAATCATGCAAATATCGGCAGAAAAAAGGCGCAACACATTACAACGTGCAAAACATTCCAATGTCCTCAAAAAGCGCTTTACAGCAAACCCTGCATCTTGTTAGCGGCAACCAGCCTGTTCCAGCGATAATGGTTCGTTCGTGGTTTAAGGGGTTTTAAAAATAGATTTGTTAAATTTTGTTTTTTTTTTTTTGCTGCCTTTCCTTTCGGGAATGTTAATTTATAAACCCCTCATCTACTGCCCGTCCATCAACGGATCCGTGCTGTGAATCATGCTATATATTTCAGTTCCTTTCCGCCCAGGTTCTTCTAAATCAGATTGCTCAATATTGCGCTCAACGCCGCGTCGGCCGTTGCCACACACACCTTCAGCTACCTACCCCTTAAGATTTGCCCTATGTTTGCGCATGTGTGCCACAAGGCATTTGCTTCCCAAAAAAGAAAAGAGAGAACATAACTAGAAAGATCTTCCGTGGAGAAACTGACACTCGTTTAACGACCGCCAATTTAGCTCACAAATGATGTTGTGGTGTTGATGGTGATCGCTGCAAAAACCGCAGTATATAGGCAAAATGGAAAACTATCCTAGCGAATGGAAAACAAGAAGACCCAAACACGAGACTCATTTGTTGTTGGCGGCGATCCCATTTTGCGGTTGATCTTGATCCCGTCTTTGCCTGGTGATCCTCTGACAATAGTTCGGATAAGTTGGGAAGCAAAGAACGGGGAATAATTGCAGACGGAAATGGATGTTATTGGTCAGACTGTTTGCTGGGTTTTCTGCCACATTCCCTCTCAACCATACGCTGGCGCCCTGGTGACCAATGTCCGGCCGCTTCGTGGTGTCGTTACCATGTTTTACTCTCAAACCTACCGAAAGGTGGAATGGTTTATGGGATGCGAAAACGTCACGCTAAAATGAAACTGAATCCGGAAGAGTGTGGCGACATATTTGCGAACGTGTGTCGTGTGTAAGTGTCGTTCGTCCACGGTGGCTGGCGCACAAGCGATGACGCAATCCGGCGACAACATCATCGGCCGGCTTATGCTACCCACCAAGTGCCCGGGGGGAACCGAATACCGGTTCCCGAGGACAGACTTTATGGTTTATTTTCGCTTTTCAAACTATCGCGTCCTTTTCCTGCGCACGATTCGGCCCTTTTGGTTGGGTTCTTCGGTCCGGGGGGTTTTTTTTACCAAGGGTCGCCAAAGTTTGCGTCCATACGTAGCCGCTGTAGTACAATCAATGTTTTATGTAGGTCGACGTTTGTCGTTCATACGTAGCTTGGGATGGTTGCGTTATCAGGAGGAGCGTGAAACATATTTTGAGTCTTGGGTTTGAGCTGGATTTTAATGTTTGTTTTTTTTAAGCCAACGTTAATTTGTAAACAATTGTGGGGAGTGTATTTTTGAATTTATTTCCCTTGCATAGTGTCTAGAATAATTTATAGATTGTGGTGCGAGGACGACGGGAAACTTTATCGCACTTTTGTTATTTTGTTACATTCGTTCGCCTTGAAAATGTTTTTTATTGTTGAGACCTCTGCAATTGGTATGCATATTTTGAAAGGTTCCTACTACAGAATTTCAAATTACAAATTTTAAATCAAAGACGGAGATAATTTTTTTTCTAAAAACTCGTATCCTTTCTAAATTCTAAAAACTGCTCGATTGAAAAACGTTTGAAGTGTGTTTAAGAACATTTCAAAATACAGGGTTTCTCCATATATGACGCTTTTCCATATATTTTTGACGCTTTTCCATATATTTTTTGTTTCTTTCCTTGCTTTTTTTACAGTTTCCTATATATTTTTATTTGCCTTCTACAGTTTTGCAAAGATTTTCAAATATTTTTAAATTGATAATTATATTTTTCGAAACCGTTTCTTTTAAAAGCATAGAATTGAAAGTCTGTTAATTATTTTCGCATTTTCTAAATATATTATACAATACCTTTTTCATTTGTTGTTTAAAAACTTCATGCTTGTAAAATAAATTACGAATGTTTAGGAAGAACTTGCATTTTTCGGTGCAAAAAATTCATAATGTTTTTTTTTTAAAGTTTCTAAAAAACCCATGGAAAAGCGTAAAACAACTGCGGAAAACCATGTAATGCTAAGATGTGTTTTGTAATATTTCAACGCAACGGAACCCCAAGCAAGCAGTCCCCATCTTATAGTTTATATTACTTTTGGAAAAAAGGTTTAAAAATATGTTTAATTTAACAATTGAACGAAAAAGTAAATGATAAAGCCCTTCAAACTACAGAGATAGCGAATGAAACCCTTCGTAACAAGAAATCAAGCTACAAAAGCGATAGTCTGGAAAAAATTATTTAATTTAAATATATAGAAAATAAAATAATTTTATCTTCTTTATTTCCTATAACTATTTGCTGCAGTGTTCTAGCCAGCAAATTTTCCACGCATCGGTGATTTGATGTCTTTTTACCAGCTTACGAGCGTCATGTGACATCCACTCGCGCGATGGCTGGCAACAATGTGAAACAATATTTGATCAGCCGAGCGAACGTTATCTTGCTGATGCATTTTACTGCCATGAGTTGCACTGTTGCGTGATAAAAATGCATCAGCCACATGTGCCACTGGTCTGCTGTTAAATTGATGCAGGAGAGTAATCAATTTTCATCTTCCTGTGTTGTTTTTACAAACTTAGTTGCGACAAAGACAATCTCGAATATTTGATCACTTAAAACCCATCATAAAAAAAAACTTTCCTTATCTTAAGCAATAAGGGTGTGAGAAAACTACTGTGTTTGATGGAGACTGATGGACACAAATTAAAACGTGTCAGCCTGCGTCAGTTCCAATTTTTTGTGTGACATTAAAACCAAATGAATTTAATTGCATGTATTGCACGTCTGTCACACGCTATACTCTCTCGCAGCGGATTGTTGCAGCTGCCAGTGTTAATGCGCTTAAAACAGTGACTTTTAATGGGGAGGTTTGCTTTCCACTGATTGGGATTTTTTGGCCAGCAGCACGACCATTTTATTGCCGGCTTTTTATTACGCTTTTTTATTTCATTTTACATGTCTCGCCTCGTATGGTGTGTGTTTGGCCAAGCTTAAAGCACTAAAAACGAGGGATAAAACCCCAGGTTGCAAACAAATGTACGGGCGGAACGATTAAGTATGGAGCAATTAAACCTGAACCTTGCGGTCATCATCCCTCCATCAGGGCCACCATATTTGGGTGTTGTTGTGCAAGCTCAGTGAGCCGTCACTGTCACTTTACGTTTCGGCGCGTTGGTTTTCCATTTCAGGGGAGTATGAGCTTTACCGGTAAAAGAAAATTGCTGATAGTGGATAGATAAAATTTAGCTGAGCGAGTGATATATGGTGGCGAGATTTATTTATTAATTCATTAAGTTAATGCTTTTCGTATTATTTTTTTGTGGAGCACGTTTTATCAGCCCATAGAAATCTTCGCAGTCTGTTTATTAAAATAGGTGCAATACTTCAAATAACGAAAAAATATCATGCTCTTTTTTGTGCCGAAAAAAAGACGATACAAAATGAACGGACTATCAACGATCAAAGGTCGCGCACGGTGATGGTTTTCCTTATCTTTCCACTGATTGCGGAACCGGTGCGGATTCCGTGCCTGTTCGTGGTGTATTCGTTGAAGAATCGATGCAAAACAAAACCATTGCTCCATTTCTGGCCAAGTCACAGCAGGACATTGGAGGTTTCGTGAGTAATGCGGTACCGTCTTGGGCGACGAACTGGGAAAGATTATGTACACACACACACACACACAGTTATTCCAGTGGGGTGGATGATAAGCTCGAAAATTCCATCACGACAACACACGGTTGTCTTCTCGGTTCGGTGGTCGGCCGGTCCTGCCCATGTCTACCGAACAACCACCGAACCAATTGCTTTTGCTTATCGGGTTTTATCCATCTGTGGTGATGTGGTATGGTGTATGTTGGGTCCGCGACCAAACCCACCCACCCACCGTCTGTAATCTCCCCTGTCTGTAAAAGCTCATTCGGTTCATCGTCCTGCTGTCTCCTTCTGGTAGTGTCTTATGTCGTTAAGCACGAATAAAAGTTACACCGGTGCTGCTGCATCGTCTAGCCTTTCCGAGAGCAAATGCCATCACGAACCACGGCCGTAATCACACGACAATCACCAAACAATCTCATCGACGGATCTTTACTGTACAACCACCACGGTGGTGGTTTTTTCTATATCGTTGGGAAAAGGTTTAGAGAAATTCGGTGACATTTTGAAATGCACTTGAAGATGGTTAAAGGTTGAAGAAATTTTCTTAACTGTGATGTTATCGCAATGGTTTCTTTTATTTCGCTGAGAAACCAATTTTAATTATAGCGGAAAACTGTCGTTATTGCTGTGTGGTAAAAGCTCAAGAAATTAGGAAAAAAATTAACTCAGCGACAGGTTTTCTGATCAGAATTTGTTTATTTTTCCGTATTACCATAGTGCTTTGAGGTCTTGATCAGCTGCCTAAATCCTCGATACTTCTTGGGCATCCATGCATGCATCCATGCTATCATGTTGAGCTTACCACACCGTTTTTATACATGTAGACGGCCTGAAAAGACTTAACCAGACTGAATGTCTGGAGCCATTTACGTGGCATGACCAACCTAGCCGTATTTAACAAGTCTCATTCGTTAGATATTATTGAGATAATTCTCCAGCTTATAGCCTGCATTGTGTTGGTAACTCCTTCATTGTCCATAGATCCGGACACATCCGGACAAAAATTCTTATAAACAGAGTCTATGTCTATGTTGGACAGAGTCTAAGTCTCAGAAGCTTATGTGAGCATTATGACAATAGATGTCCAGAGCTTCGCCCGTCTCGCTCTGCTGGCGCATAGTGTGCAAGAAATGTTACAGGCCCTAGCATCTTCGATTGACAGCCAGCAACCATGTGCGTATTTTAAAATCTATGTTTGTGGCTGACTCTTGACTTAATATAGGTAAAGTTTTGGGATGACTCGAAAGGTACGATCACCCATCTATGATCATCTTCAATGTTATGTTAAGACATGTTACTCACTATGAGTTATTCCTATAGAATTGATGAGATATTCAACAGGAATATCTGTTTGGATGAACTTCAGTTCATAGATGACCTTTAGTGTTGCTGAACGAAGATAGTGGTTCTTTACTTGCAGCACGCGTTTGGAAATTTCTTCAAGTCGTAAATCAATTTCAAAAAGAATTCCCCTTTCTCCAATCCTCCTAAAACAAAACGGGAATTGAACAGGAAATGTCCATGAAATGAAACCATGAGCAAACATAGTGTGTGAAGAAGTACACCACCACGTCGAATAGCTTCAATGGTTCAATCATAAACAAATGCTCATTGTTTTTTATTACTCGCGCTCCCTCGAGTAACTCTTCCAGCAGAGTACCCTTCTACATACTCCTCTGCGGTTAATCTAATGAGGGGTTGAAGAAGTGAAATAGTAAGAGGAACGCTATGCTTCACGGTTCCATCGCGCGCCAACCCACTCGCGAATGGTGCGTTGCCAGCGTGTCTGCCTTCCATCGCCATCTACCACCGTCAGCAACTTCCCCATCACCACAGTCCTTCCGGCGCGCACAAGAAGCGCGATTTCAATAATCCAAAACCTCCGGGTGAACGAAAGAGTTATAGTGCCTGGAACAAGGCAAACAGCAAACAGCAAAACCCACTTGATTATATGATAATGAAATTCGTAAACCGTTCCACTGGCCCTGCCGCGTTTCCTCGTGGCCTTAGAGCTCCATGCGCTCTTACACCCATTTTGTCTTTACGCTTTGGATAGTTTTTAGCGTTCGGCATGTGTTTCTTTCTCGCCACTTTAATTTCTCTTCTTGTTCTACACCAACATCGCCGAGAGTACATCCCTCCATCATGACGGTGCTGGTGTGGCTTATGGGTTGCGGTTTAATGCATTCTTTCCGCCTTAGCCTTAGCATCAACATTTTGCACACATCTGGTGTCATTCGGTGTGGAGGGTGGTTGACATTTGGTTGGATGTCGCTCGGCACGGAAAACATTATCGACATTATGCTTTTACATTTCGCGGCAGAGGCGTTTCGGGAACAGCAGAGGGTTCACGTCTCCGCCGAAGATGGCCGCGATGCATTCGTGATCGATTAGATCATGGTTTTGTGAGGGATGCGTTGAAGGTTGGCGCTGGCGGAAAAGATGAGGCGGCGAACGGTTTTGGGTTAAGTGTTTGGAAGACCTCTTGCCTAAAGGTCAAATAAATAAACGTGTTTAAGCAGCCGTGGTTCTTGTTACCCGGGGTTCTTCTAGTGATGCGAGCCAAGCGAGACAACGTGCCATGCTGCCGACGCCCAACGCTACGTCAGCGTTGGAAGTTTGGAGTGGAGTGAAGCCGTGGAGAAGCGTTTTCCGGAGTATATCCGTCCATCAGGAACAGATCAGAATTGGCTAAAAGAGGTGATTTATGGTGGCAATGAAGTGGTGGTTCCTTATTTGAGTAAAAGCAGATCTCTGTCCAGAAGACAGATTGCCGGAATCGAATCAGTTATGGTGCAAGAAGCCATCTACAAAGAAGGCAAATTGATTGAAGCCATACAATTAATTCCGATAGGTTACACTTACCAACGTTTGCGTGCTGGATTGTGGAAGATTTGTTCCCCTTTCACGCACAACATTATCGATTACGAGCGCTGGGGCTATAAATTGCAAAAATCAATATTGAAGCGGCTTACCGATGTCGTCCTTCTTACCACGCTTTGCAGCAAGATCTCTTTAATTTCTTCGCTGCACCGTGTTGAGTCTTGGATGTGCTGGATAGGAGGAGGCGCTTTGCTGTCTTTTTCGGCCATCGATATTCTCATCCCAATCGTGCACGACCTGGTGCCGTCGCTGGTCCCGAGCACGATGTGAAACTGCACTCTGCGCGGTTCATCGAGGTTAATCGTTTGCGACTGTTGTTGGAAAATCGATCGTTTTATTTTGCTCCACCAGTGGGTGGCCGACGGTGTATAACATTACCTGTTGGGAATTGGTTACCATAGTTTAATTCATTTTGTGATGCGATGTAGCAATAACATCCGGTATGTGTCATGCTGTTTTCTAGCGAAACGCTTTAAAATTAATTTAAAATTTCATCAGCAAATTGTTCGACGGTAATGGTGCCATTGGCCCAGTTTTGGCTGGTGCGATCAATTTGTGGACATCATTTGCAAGTTTGATAAGCTGCTAATGTGGAAAACAATTTGTACTCCTTCCGTGTGCTCTATTGGGCGCTTGATATAATTGTTTGGAATAATGGCTAAAAAATGGCGCGTAATGATTGGTAATGAGGTTTCCCCGTCGCTTGGTCCCCGACAAATTGTATAAAAACCCAGCCAAAAACCGAGTCGGAATGTCATAACACGTTTGGCCGAATTTTGGTGATTTTCAAGTGTGCGCCAGAACAAAACCGTGCCGTGGACGATGTGTGCAAGGATACTATCCTCCCGATTGCTTCTGTTGTTGGTTGTGATGTTTGCCGTCCTGCAGCGTGCGCCCGGCATGGAGCTTAATGGTGGAGGCGATAATCACGGGCAGCGTACGATTGCTTACTCGATTGGTGATACCATTCCTGTGCCAAATGCGCCCGAAAACAGCAACAAAGCGGTCCCGATTGCGAGCTGGGAACAGGATGGCATGGAAGACGATGGCGGCGATATTGGAGTGGTCGCATACAGTCCAGCGGGTGGGATGCATTCAACATCAAATGTAACCCAGGACGCAGAAGAACTGATGGAACCCGTTGAAGATTCCGTCACAGCCGTCACAGTAAATAATGGTCCGGTACGGCCTGGCAAAACTTCTGCTACCGTTAACACGGCGGACGGTTCGCACCGGGTCGTAAGCAATCCGCGCGAACTAAAGAAAACCACACTACACTTGCCACAGCCTCTGACGGTGGGCCAACAGGACATGGGAGGATCCACGAGTCAGCTCATAAATGCGCCCGTGCAAGCCCCAACCGAGATGCCTATGGTCCACCGGATGCCTACGTTCAACTCAACCATTCACCACCCGCAGGACAAAGAAAATAAATAGTATGTGTTTTAAAGTACTTTTTCCGAGAAAACAAAAAAGCGGCTAAGTTTCTAAGGCTGTTCTCCGAGAACGCCTCATAAACCTTAGTCCCGTATTAGTTGTTATAAAACAAAGCTAGATATGGCATTCATTATGATTTTTAAATGTTAATTAATGCCGCATATGACCTAATTATTGTATTTAGTATCCTAAAATAGTCGTCCATAGTGTGAGCATAAACACTCTTATTGTCACCTCTTACATCTCAAATGAATCGGAAATTACTGATTGAAAGGGGTTGAAAGGAGCAATTTGATATCGTTCCACATGATATGACGGTCCATCAAGTGATATGCACTACCGGCCAACGATAAACGTGATGTGAAATGGTAGTACTGTTTTTGACAGACAGTTTCGCCAGTTTGCGGTTTTCACAACGTCATGAGCTGTGTTTGCGGTATTGGTATTGGATTTATAAGTTAGTAATTGAGTACTCACCTCCTGGGGGTCGTGAGAGCCCACTTTTTCAAAGGGGGCTTTAGTATCGCGAAAGATCTAAGTACTTTTGGCGTGGAGATTATATTATCCGCTATGAGGTAAAATTCACATCTAAGCTAAAGAGGACTTCTCTTTTACTCAGGAATTGTCTGTGAAAATATGGAACCAAACATAAATTCCGTTCCGGATCACGTCAAACAGAGATTTGAACTCGCGTGGTTTCCTGTATTGAACAGAACACTTACCACAGGTCTAAGCGGCAGCTTCGCTATGAACGTGCAAAAACTTGATCCGCTGTTGGCGGTATGTCACTACAACCGGGAGTCGGGTGTGATCTTCATTCCCAAGGACAAAGTCAATGTGAATGAAAGCGAAGTTCGTGGTGCATCGAACGACAGTGCGACCTGTTCGATGAAAGTCCAACGATTCGGCACGCTTGCAAATGATGTGCATGGGATATGCAATTTGGCAGCTACTTAGTGTCACCGTCTGGCGCCAACAGAATTGTGATTGAATGGTGCATCGGTTTCGTTGGCATCGGTTAGCACATTTTCAGCGGTAGTTTATACAAGGTTAAATACCAACAGATACACCCCGGTGTAAAGTGCAAACTCGTGCTTTGTCTGATGAGATTTACGGCTGTCTTTACAGCAGACGAGCGCTTACGTTATCGCTTATCTGTTTGGTTTCGCGTGTGCCAAGATGTGCCAAACGGACTTTGGGAACTAAAGTTAGCACATGTTGGCATTGAACTCTGCAACTGAAATATTTCCCGAAATTATGTTTCCGATAGTAAAGCCACTCGGTAAATTTAAACTCAATATAAACCAAGCATAAACCAACTGTCACACTACTCCACTCCGAGCGGTTTATCATTCGGTTGCTCCTCCTTTCGTCGATCGATGTGTCGCAATGGTGCTGTCGCTTCCGTTACCATTCCACCGTCTTCTCGTATCTTCAACACCACATTTAAAGCTCCTGCTTGAATTTTCGCGTCTGGTTTCCGTCCGTTTTTGGGGTGTGTTAGCCAAAAATAGACTAAAATCGAAACCGTTCGCCAAAGGGGAGCACACCAGTGGTGGTGGTGGGCACACATTTGAATTGGAACATGTTCCGGCAGCGTTCACAGATTTTGTTGGCTGTCTTTTCTACGACAATTTGTTTCTCTTTTTTTTTTGGTCAAACTTAGCTGACGTGTTTTCGTGTGACTGGTGGAGAGGAGGAGTCGCCTTGAGATTGTGACTCTTGTTGTGGTCATCGTGCTATTTATTGCTGGTGAAGAACGAGGGACGGTTCTCCTGGTTCTAGCAGTTGCATGTCGCTGGTTGTTGATGATGTTCTATAGCGTGTTGGTGAGGTGCTGTATACGGGGGCCACAAAAAAACGCTCCAATCGTATATCTTGAACTCGTATTGGAATGCTAAGCGAATGCTCGTGTTCGTTTTAGTGGTGGATTTATGTAATGACGTGACAGAGTCGTTTTTTAGAAGACTCTATTTAATGTATCGCAAATGTTGTCCTTGCCTGTCGCGTAGATCCTGCAATGTATTCGCGATTTGAAAGCCAACAGAGAGGTACGATACATTTCATTATCTCGTTCTATGTGTAATCAATATTCGAGGTGCTGGAATCCATTAGAGAAATTAAAACTCGCTTTCATGGGGAAGTTAGATCCAACAGAAATATCAAGTGCTTCAAACACATTCAGTACCGGCGTTCCCGGTGCGAGTCTCTGTTATCAGGTCCCCGGTGGAATGATTGTAGTTGCTGCTGGAATCCATTAGCACCTTCACCTTGAAGGTCAATTGACGACTTACGGTTGGACGTTCGAAATACCTCAACTGCCTGTCTGCCTACCTCAAGGAACACTATTCCTCACATCACACGCGCTCATCATCACTACTTGTCAGAAAGTTAAGACCTTGCACATCGAACATCACCTTATGGCGAGGGCACCATACGCCACCATGATGGCTGGTCCGGTGAAGAAAACATCCCGTCCGCCTTCTTTGCTTTGTTTTACCTCCTCCCAATTGTACCAAACGGCGCATGAACTTGCCTGTTTGCCACTGACTAACGCGCTGATTGGACATCACCAACATGGGATCGTAATCAGTGTGCACGGTGGACCGAGCCACCTCCAACGCCCAGGTGATAACAAATAATGAGGGTTTGCCAGTGTCAAGAAATTTCGCGCGAAATGACACTGAGAGCGCAATGCCGAGAGGTAATGTGTGGTTCATTTGTTGGAAACGGTCGGTGTGGTTGTCGTTTGTCATCCGTTTAAGAGTTGTGTGGGGAACGAGCGACTGCGTACACCATAGTACCGTCGTTAGATACAATTTGACGCATGGCATGTTTTGAGCGCAATGTTATCAGCGCTTACTCGGGCTCGGGCGTCTTATCAAACGCGCACGGTCTTTCTGATTCTACCAATGTCCATTTGTCGCCGTACCGCCACGGTCGGGGTAAGATATAGGGTGAAGTTTATCGAAGAAGATTCGTCCTGCCGACGATGGTCCCGTTCGCTGCATGTATTCTCGTCATCCTCCGCAATTGATGGGTCATGAGCGTGGAGCGCGAGCAATGGTAATTGTGTGATAAATTGTAACACATTCCCCACAGCTTGCTCGAAGGCACGGACGAAGAGGTTTAGAGGTTAGGAGAGAACTGTGGGGACCGATTCTAACAAGCTCCACCGTATGATGACGTACCGCTGGTGTTGATTGGAAGAAAGGAGGAACTTGCAGGAAAAGGGTTGTGGAATAACATATCTTCAACTGTTTCTGCTTCGCGCCATGCTTCTACCCCTGCCTTCACCGCCACCATCATCATCCTACACAGGGTAATCGATTATGATGATTATCGTCGTTTGCATTGCAGTTGACAGACTGACATTGACCAAAACCCGGACGTGTAACACTGGAGACAAGTCGCGTAGTACGCCAGCCTGTAGAGACGGAGACAGAGGGAAGCTATATTTATGGGAAACATATGACGACCTAGCGGACTTGTGTGTTTGTGTCAGAATAGCTTCACATCGGGGGGCTTTTCGGGTGGGGTTCCATCCATAGCCATAGTAGCATTACATAATGGACTGTCCAAAAATTAACTCGGCAAATCTGATAGCAATCTTGCGAGCTGGAAGAAGCATGATCGTGATGTTCAACCACTAATTGTTGGATTATTTATAACTGATTCTTCCTGTCAAATGAAGTGACGTGAAGCGAGAATAACTCTTCAAGAAAACGTGTTCAGAATGTGACATAAATTATGTCGCAGCTTAAAGATAAATGGTGCCTCGTGATTAAAATGGATAATTAACTGCTTCCTTTGAGGGGCCATCCAACCAACTGTACAACAGTTTTCATAATTTGTCCAATAAAAAGCAGCGATCATTCTGCTTGCCAGAGGCATGGTAGGTTGATTTTTTTATCTGTACATTCCAATGTTGGCGATAACCACCAGTCAGTCAGTCAGTCCGGCCAGATAACCCTCCGTCGGAAGGTTTGTAGTCTAGCAGTTTGATGGTTGATAGATTACATCGAGTTTTATGTTTATTTCCAGTAATCGAGCCTAAATATCAGCGCTTGCCTGGGTGTATTAAGGTGGCGGCGCACTGTTAGCTTCCACTTTTGCAATACCGATCGGTAAGCGGCCATCTATGGGGTGGCGATGGTTGTTAACAGCAGCGAGACCTAATATAGTGACACAACAGTATTAATGTGCGCGCTCTAATCGATTTCATTTTTCATAATCTCTTCATTCGGACTGTTGTAGTGCGGAGAATGGAGGCAAAGTTGGGGTTGCCCCACCGTATATCGTAAACCCGATAGTTGGAATGTTAACTGGCAAATAATCGCTTTATTATCAGCAGGAAGAGATTTTCACCATAGTCATTAAAGTTGAAGTTGTTATGGCTGTTTGGGGAAATTTATTACATCGTCTTGAAGTTTAAATTTCAAAACATACTAACTAACCTTTTCTTCTTTCCTTAACTTGCAGGTAAAAGCAAAATCCAGTGCAGCAAGTGTCAGAAAAAGTGTTCCGGTGAGGTGTTGCGCGTTTCGGATCGTTACTTCCACAAGACATGCTTCCAGTGCACCAAGTGTCACAAGTCGCTCGCCACCGGTGGGTTCTTCTCGAAGGATGGTTCCTACTATTGCACACTGGACTATCAGAAGCTGTACGGGACAAAGTGTGCCGCCTGCGGCCAGTACGTCGAGGGCGAAGTTGTATCGACGATGGGCAACACATATCATCAGAAGTGCTTCACCTGCAGCAAATGCAAACAACCGTTCAAATCTGGCAGCAAGGTAAGAAGAGATCTCACACACACTGCTCGGCTATGGTGACGAACCTGCGATGTCATCCATTAGCGAATCCTGGTCCAGAAGATTCTCCGGGGCACAAAAAAAAAATCATAACCGAAAAAAGTTGTGTCATCTCTTGTACAATGCGTATGCACTTATCCATCTTACGACGTGATAAGTGTTACGTGTTCCTGACCCTCTTGCTTTCGTGAAGTTTTTTTTGTTCTTTGGAGGTGTTCAATCATAACGAGGATACTTAACGTGTCGTTGTTTGTTAATATGTGTTGTGTACCACATTTTATCCCCCGTCTTTTGGGATAAAACGATTTTCCAAAAGGTTACCAACACCGGTAAGGAGGTGTTGTGCGAGTGCTGCGTCAAATGTCCACCCAGTAGCGGTGTGGGCGGCGGTGGAGGAGCACCAGTTGGATCGCCGACGATCGCCGGCAGTGGTGCAGCAAGCGGTGGTGCTTCGACCACCGTATCGCCCAAGAATCGTGCAATCGAGCAAAAGCAGGAGCAGCGTACGATCAAGGAGATCACTTCGAGCCCAACTAAAGCGGCCACACTGCAGCACCATCAGGAGACGGTGAAGAAGCAGCAGCAGTTGCTGCAGAACGGTGGCAAACAGCCGGATCCGAACGATTGTGCCGGTTGTCAGCAGCAGCTGAAGGAGGGTCAGGCTCTGATTGCTCTCGACCGCCAATGGCACATTTGGTGCTTCAAGTGAGTATGGTATTTTGGGAAGACTTACGTGCGGCTTCTCTCTCTCTCTCTCTCTCTCTCTCTCTCTCTCTCTCCGCTAAGTTTTTACTAATTGCGGCCCTTTTATGTTTACAGATGTAATGCCTGCGGTACGACACTGAACGGCGAGTATATGGGTAAGGACGGTGTGCCGTACTGTGAGAAAGACTTCCAGAAGTCGTTCGGCGTGAAGTGTGCCCACTGCAATCGGTACATTAGTGGCAAGGTGTTGCAGGCCGGTGATAACCATCACTTCCATCCCACGTGCGCTCGGTGCACGAAGTGTGGCGATCCATTCGGTGATGGGGAGGAGATGTATCTGCAGGGTGGTGCCATCTGGCATCCGCGGTGCGGCCCAGGACCATCGTCCGAGGCCGCCATTTTGAATGGGGTCGATACGAATGGCTTTAACACGGAGACGGAGTTTGATCGCACCAGTACAAGCGGTATGAGTGAAATTCAGGTAAGTGCTGGGTGGATCGAACAGACCGTGCTTTCCTCGTTGCAAGCTGCTGCCACAGCTATGCTAGCAAACGTTTTTGAAATGAATGTGTCTAACGCAACAAACAAAACAAGAAGCTTTAAACGTTCACTTTAATTCGATAAAAAAATCTAAAGATCTAATTTCAAATATCTCCGGGTCACGTGTTAGGTGTCGAGCGCCTGAAAGTATGCAATTTTTGTAAACTTTTAGTTACCATTACTTATTGAAAAGATCGCTCATCCTATCGCTCGGCAAAAAGCTGTACAGGGAAATGATTAAATTATTTAAATGTTTTCGTTACATCACACAAAGTATTATGCTATTTATGCAACAATTTGATAGCTATTTTTTCTTAATTTTTAAGCCAGCAAGTATATATTATAAAGCTACCATTATTTTGTGTTTAACAGTATCAGCTAGCATGAGATGCAGTAGTTGCTGCTCTTATCGTATCTTATCGTAAGGTGCTATCTGTCAAAATTTTCGATAAAATGTTTGGTTTCTTCATACGACAGAAATCTGCAGGCTTGGCCATCTGGCAAATACCATACAAAATATTACAGAACCTTACGACAAAAAAAGTATACGATAGAGCTGTGCCACCAGCCTTATGTGTTTTAATGATGCAATATTTTTTTTTACATTATTTTTTGCACTTTTTGCTTTTTTTTCTTCTTTTTCTCTCTTCATTTCTTTCTTTCTTTCTTTCTTTCTGTGTTTCCTTCCTATGTTCTCTTTATATTGCTCTTTTCAGTTCACGTATCGTTCACAAACTCCGAGTGTTAATGGTTCAGTTTATAGTCCCTACACGCATAGAAAGGTTAGTTGTCTTTGGCGCAAAGGTCAAAGGTCTAGTTTTATTATTTTGCTATTATTCTATTCGGTTAAGTATTGCTTATGATTTTATTTACTACGTACGAAAATGCTTGTTCCCGTAACTATATGCACTGCTCCGCGGCCTTCAATGTCTGCTGACTGGCGCTGCATTATAATCGCGCTTATGCGTTACCATGATATTGAATTTTATTTAATTTATTCTTTTACTTTTTTCCCGACTTTTAAAGTATCATCGTACCACAAGCCCGGGCCTAATATTAAGAGAATACAAAAATCAAGGCTATGAGGATATTGCCCGTATCTACACCTACAGCTACCTAACCGAGGAGCCGGGCTATCTGCGGCGCCCGATCGAACCGTACGATAGGGCCCCGGTATCGCCCCACTTTCATCGTCCCGTGCACTACCACACAGCGATGAGTGTTGGTGGTGGTGGTGGTACGGCCAGCAGTGTCGGTATGCGGTCCACGTCCGGCTCTCGTTCGCACTCGCGCAGCCGCAGCGCGATGAAGGTGCTGGTAGACAGTATCCGGTCGGAAACGCCGCGCCCGAAGAGTCCGGGCATGAACAACGAGGAACCGATCGAGCTGAGCCACTATCCCGCGGCCAAGAAGCCACCGCCGGGCGAGAAACCAAAGATCGAACGGGACGATTTCCCGGCCCCGCCTTACCCGTACACGGATCCGGAGCGTCGTCGCCGCTATTCCGACTCGTACAAGGGTGTACCTGAATCAGACGACGAAGTCGACCATGCGAATAATAAGGAAAACGTTACGGAAAAGTATGCATTTGCCAGAGCATATATGGTTTAAAGCAGCAGGAGGTTTAAACGTTTGCTAACACACTTGCATTCTATTACGCTCCCAACAGACATCACACGAAGGAAGAAGAGGAGCTACGCAAGCTGAAATCATCTGGCATGGGCACGGTTATACTGAAGGACCTGCAGGAGAAGAAACGCTACGAGCACTGGAAGCAGGAAAATCTGGACCCACGCAACGCGTCCCGCACACCATCCGCTGCGAAGGAACCGATGAACCGGATGCGCTACGAATCGCCGGTCGGTGCGTCACCTTCGCGCAACCTCGACCATCAGAAACCGTTCTACGAGGACGAGTTCGATCGGTCCACCAGCTACCGTGGATCGGTCGGTCGTGCCATTGGAAACGCGACCAGTTACAACGGTAAGCTTTTGGGAGGGGTGGCGTGAATGTTGGGCAAATCCTGCGCTCAATACTAAGTGCTGTAGTGTGGTAGCAGTTCAGTAACTTTGCATACTCCGGTCGATTTACAAATTCTGGATATCGTGCAGATAGCCACAGGATAAATCAAGCGAGTTTTGTATGAAATGTGAGCAACATGCCTTGTTTATAGAGAACAATTAACCATTAAGGAAAATGAACATTAATTGAAACGAACACACATACACCGGAGTAGGGAAGAGAAACGGAGATACAGGGTTGCTCAGGCCAGTTATATGCTGTTATCATTTAGTGTTAAAAGTGGGAACTGGCCTGAGAAACCCTGTAATGCGTGTGTGTGTGTTGGCTGTTGTGTTTTCTGCTCCCCTATATTGTTTTGTCCTGAATGGTATTGTGTTTTTCTTTTTTAATTACACACGTTCCGAGAGGGGTCTCTCTCTCCTCCTGCAATGTACTTATTTTCCACGTGTGTGTCTCTGTCGTGCGTGTGTTGTTTTGTTTTGTACTTTATAATTGATTTGGTTTGATTTAAAACGTTTTCTTTTCTTTTCCACCTCCCCTCTCTCTCTCCTCTTCTTCATGTCCTTTCGCCTTCCGTTTTTTTTCTTCTCGGTTTTCCGCGCGCACACACACCCACATTTCACCCTTTTCTCTTACGCCCGTACGGCCATCTCCATCCATTAGCCATCCATTCGTACAGGTCACCTCCGAAGCCGGGATATGGATTCAAAACGTCCACACTGCCACCGTCGCTAAGAAACGGTTACAGCTCCGTAAGTCTCGCTCGCTATTCCCTCGGTGAATCCTTCTCCGACACGTGAATGAACGATGGATGATAATTGTTTTGGGTGGTTCGGCGAACTGCATAACACGCAATCCGCAATTGTAGACCTGTTTGTTTGCTGTTGTGGGCCGCTTGCTAAACTTCTATCCCTAATCTTAATCTACCCGTGTATCGTTCCACTAATGTTGTGTGCGTCTGGCGCTAATCCCCATCTAACAAGCATCGTGTGGTAAATGTATTATTAAGTTGTGCATTAATCCTGAACAGGCCAGGATACGTCATCCTGTAGCGTCGATAAATCAATTGCGATCACCGGTTGTCGGTTTAGTTGGTGTTAGTGTTCTGTAACACATTAAAAGGCTAGAACTGTGGTCCAGAGTGTAGCAGGGCTTATTGTTTCTGTGTCTAACTGCAACATTCTCATACGATTGTTCTTCTTCTCTCTCTCTTTCTCTTTTTCTTATTTCATCAAATTCACCCCTTTCTTCCTCATCACACACACACGCACACCCGTCGTCATCATTCGTCGTCATGCTTTGTGGTTGCGCTCTGTGTCCATCTGGATGAACGGACCATGAAACTTCATCTAAATATTTCCCCCCGGGCGGTGGTGATGGTGAAATGCTTCCACACCTTGGGTATACCTAATGTGTGTGTGTGTGTCAACACACATACATACAAAACCATCACATCTAACAACGTGCCAAACTTGCCACTTGCTCTGCTGTACTACTACTGTGCGTCGCTATACGCTCTGCCATTAATGTGTGCCAACTACTAAAAACACCACATCACCCACAACAAACTAACACTGCAACACTCACAAACGTACCAAACTAATCAACCTTACTACAAAATCCACAAAACCAAAATCATACACCGGCAGTGGTGAGTTCCTTACGACAAGTACCTAAACCGGGTTACGGCTTGGCCCCTCGTTCGCATACCTTCAGTTCCGCTACGTCCGGTTCTGCTCACGGTGTTCCTGTAAGCTGGCTTTTACTGTAGCTACGTTTATATGTGTTTTTGTTCCATATTTTGTTTTCATTTACCTCACCTCACCGTTTTCTTTTTATCTTAACACACTCACCAATTGTTACACACTTAAAATTTTTTTAGAACAAAAAAAGTGGATAATCCAAATTTTCATGTTTTTTACGATTCCTTTTCAATTGGTCCTCTTTTTTTTGAAGTTGAAAAACGTATTTTTTCTTAAACTATCGGATTCTTCTCTTGCTCTTCCTAATATATTTTTTTAATTTTTATCACGTTTTAAAGCAGAAGAAGCTACTTAAATTTTCCAATTTTCATATTTTAAAATTGATATATGTGTGTGTGTGTGTTTTCTGTTTTATGTTTTCACTACCACAGTCCTTGACACAACTATAGGAGCACCTGTTTTTTGAGCATAAAAGAAGCTCCAGAAGAGTTAGCTGCTAAACATGATGTTCTAGCAAGTTGTAGAGAATCACAAAACACACAGTTTGGAGAAAAAAGTATAAATAAACACCCACCTTTTTTTGACACCTGCAAAATTCCTCCGTATCACATAACTGTACGAACAGCTACGGACAATAGTTTTATCCGCTATTGTAATAGTTTAAAAATGAGGACCAAAGAAGGAGCTGTTGAAACGCGATTGAATTTTTTAGAAATCGTTTACTCGAGGAAATCAAAAAATTAGTACAACAAATTTCAACTTCGGTTCGGAACTGATCCTGCTGATTCCCGTCGGGTAGGCGCGACTTTCTTTTTTGCTGATCTTTCTTCTATGCTCTCCAACTGACAGATCATTGGGAGCCCTTCAAAGTTTTCAACAGGAGCTCTAGACAACGTAAATATATTTTTAGCTCTTTTTAACGTAAATATATTTTTAGAATACTTTACTAACCTTTTTTGGCTCCTTGTCATTTACTTTATATGGAGTAATTTTGCAGGTATCAAAAAACACTAGAAAAAGTGTGTATAAAATTATACTTTTTTCTTCAAAATATGTGTTTTATGAGCCACTTCAACTTACTAGAACATTATATTTAGCTAACTCTTCTAGAGCTTCTTTTATTCTCAAAAAAATGAAACAGGTGTGTCTATTGTTTTGTTAAGCACTGTATAACATGCGCATGACCACTTTTTCTCTTGTGCACTCCTCAATTTTTGGAGTGTTTTGCTTTTTGATAGCTGTTTTCTTGCTCTCGGTGTAACCTTTCCTGCTAGGAGAAATCTGCTTTACGGGGCCAAGTGTTTTGTTTCGTTTCCTGAGTGCATCCTTTAACCCGATTTCACTACGTACTACGTAGCGTCACGCCTGTGTCTCGTAGCCGATGCAATTTCTTTCTTGCACTCTTTTTGTAAATTTTTCGGTTTTTTGTTTCAATTCTACTTTCAATCACTGCACTGGGAACGGCTTTACTAATCGATGATGGCTGATTAGAAGCACTAATCCTATTGCCTGGCTTAACGTTTCGTCACCTAGATAGGAAGCGTGTATGTGTATTTTATTTTATCCTTTTTTAACTAAAGTTGTTGCTGCTTGTGCATGTTTGTTCGTGTATGGTGAAGGTTATTTTTATGTGTGTGTGTTTTTAATTTCTTTATATCTTTCCCGTCCCGTTGGTTTTGAGCTATGCTAAAACACGTTTCGCCCCCCACTCATTGCAGGATTTCTCATTCAGCGGACTCGGAGATAAGACCCACAGTACGGAGTTTAGCTGCGGCAAAAGCGACAGTAAGATTTAAGATTTGCTTTTTATAAATATCGGGTACCGTACATGCTGACGGACGCTGCTATTCTGTTGCGTTACAGTTTCCGGCGATTCCATAACGGAGGGCGATCGTCGTGCGCTCGGTGCCGAAATTCCTGCCTCCAGCACGTACTCCGGTGCCCTTTCCTACCATTACCCGCAGCAACCGACACGTCGCAGCTTGCCCAACATGGCCCACTCGATGCTGGTGCACGAGCCGGCCAAAATTTATCCCTACCATCTGCTACTAATCACCAACTACCGATTGCCGTCGGACGTTGATAGATGTAATCTAGAGGTATGCATAGGCGAAGGCTGAGCAGAGGACGCACCCCGCTTACACGACCGTCCCGGTTTTCCTTTTCTTTCTGTTTTTCAGCGTCACCTATCGGATGTGGAGTTTGAAGCGATCCTACAATGTACGCGGCCCGAGTTTTACCGTATGCCCCAGTGGAAGCGCAATGACATGAAACGACGTGCGCGTCTGTTTTAAAGCGCATTGCCACCAGCCGACGCAAACGCATTCAAAAAAACGCACCCCAAAATGCTAAAACGACTTTTCTGATTATCTTCCTTGCCGGGCAAAACGGAAGAGACTCCAGAAACACCAAGCAATCTGGTGTGCTAATGGCGCTATATTTTGTATCACCAGCAACCTGGTCTCTAGTAGTGTTACTTTGTTTTGTTTTGTTTGTTTGTTTTATTTTTCCGTTTCCATCGTTTAATGTGGACTCTGGTGCACTTGCAAGGGACGCTGTCGCGTTCATACTATCGTAACTATTATGATTAATATTATTATCCTTATTGACCATGTAACAAAGCGTTACAGTGCGTTACGTCGCGCGTAGGTATCTTCTGCTTCTTCTTCTTGCTGGCTGGCGCCGTGTATTACCTTGCGAAATTTAATGCGACCCTTTAAATTTAGCTTGACGATTGAGACGACTGGTAAACGTTAGATTTTCGTGTGTTTTTGTTATTTATAATTTAAATTGGTTGAATCAAAACAGCAAACAAACACATATTAATCCACGATCTTGAGTGAATTTCCCAACTTTGCCAACCGATAGGGGCAATCAATGATGATCATTCGCTTCGCAGCTTCAAATTGGCCTATAGATCGTCGTAACAGAAAAAAAACGAAATAAAACATGTGTGTGTGTGTGTGTGTTTGTTTGTGGCGTACGTGGTGCACGGTGCAACTGTGGCTGGATTCTAATGCATTTATGTTAGGCTAGCATCGGTATGGAACCAATCAACATTATTACATCCCGATAACGAGCAAAAACACTCACACACACAACAAAAGCGAACCCGACGATACAAACACACACACGCGAACTTTCTAGATATGGATTGAGCAAACAACCCAGATTTAAAACTGAAAATTCAGAGCTAGCCTTAATTGCAACTAGTTGTAGATTTTACAAATAGTGGACACGTGGACTATTATGTGGGTACAACTATAGACAGCAAACGAGAGAGAGCGAGAGAGATAGAGAGTGTAGGTGAGGGAGAAAAAAGGCAAACGGAAATAGGAAAGCGCTCGTTATAAAGCTAGAGAGATATTTATGAGTTTTATTTATACGAACGATTATAAAATAGAGCATAACAAAATCACACTCTTAGGCAGGAAGATAATGAAACGAAAGCAAACGGACACACACACACGCGCATGCTAGAGCGCAACGTCGTTTAAATTAATGCTGAAAACAAAAGGATATGTGAAAAAGAGAATGGATTGTGTGTGTGTGTGTGTGAGTATGTGCAATTGACGCGATATCCTTCACGATTGAGTTTGCCGAAACGAAACAGCAAACAGCAGCACTGCCCACGTTTTGCTTCCGGTTTGCTTTGCGCTGCTACATGCGTAAGTCGCCGCGCGTCATCGTTGGATGCTTTCGTGCGCGAGTGTTTCAGATAAAAGTAAGGGAAATCGGTTCTTGTGGCAAGACACTAGTCGCTTCGGCAGCATAGCGCATAAACCGCATCGCATTCAAAGCAGCAGAACGTTGAAGAAGAAATGTGTACCTTTCGTCATGATATTGAAGGCTCCTTAAGGGTCACGTGAACCTTAAGCAAACTCAGAAAAAACAGATGAAGAAATATTTTTTTGCAATCGTATCGCGCGCGCATCACGGCATACAAATGAGCAAACAAAAGTGCAGAAACCAGAAGCCCGAAGAAAAAAAAAGAAGCCGTACAACCGTAAAGCATCACACTCTTGATACAATGCTCTGCACCAAAGCGAGGAAGCAATGCGTTGACAAAAACAAAAATCAAATCCGCTAGCATTCTGCAATAAATATATATAAATATATAGTACGCCCTTAAATACGTGAAAGGCCCAAGGCGGCCCCCGGTCCGAGCGGAATCTGTTTGAATGCACATCACTCGACGAAAGAAATGGACTGCCCGAACACGTCTCCTCGATACCACTTACGGTGCAGCGCCGTCGTCTGTCGATCGATTATTCCGGCCGTTCTGGCGGACGCATCAACGACATCACTCCATCTCAGTTTGGGCCTATCACGCCACCTTGGTTCGTGTGGACGGCGTAAAAGGACTTCACGAGTTGGGTTTTCCGGTGATAATTCTCATGACATGACTAGTCCACCGTAGCCTGGCGCGTCTAATTCGCTGCACGGTGGTGAGATCATCGTACAGCTCATAGAGCTCGTCATTTTAACGGCTCCTCCATTGTCCTTCCACACATACGGGGCCAACAATCCCTCTGAATATCTTCCTTTCCATTCTTTTCGAAAGCGACTAAGAGGTTTCCGGCAGTCTTGGACAGAGTCCATGTCTCAAAGGCTATGCGAGTACAGGGTAATATGAATGTCCGCTGGTGGTGCAAAAAGGATCGTCCCTTTTTGGTGTTTGCCGGTGGTAATCTCCAACCCGAGGATGTTCTGTGCCGCACGCTCGATCCTTTGATAAGCTTCTGCTACGTCGGAGAGCCTCAAACCAAAGGTGTCTGTCTATGACATCAGCGTATGCCAGGATCTGGATTGACTATTAGAAGAAGGTCCCCGAAAGCTTCCATCTCCGAATCACGGATGGCTTACTCTAGCGCCAGATTGAAAATAAGCCAGGCAAGTCCATCTCCCTGACGCAGAGCCCTAAGAGTTTTCTATCCACCTTCACCTGGCTTGTGATGTTGGCCATTGCCTTTCTTGCAAGTCTGGTTAGTTTGGCCGGGATTGTAAAAGAGCTCATTGCGTCGTATAGTTTCTAGATCGTGGTCCCAGCGGACGCTGTTTGTGAAATATGTGAAAGAAATGAGAAGATGTGGTAGTTAACCCATGAAGACTTTGCGAATAGATTAACTTATGTATGCTAAAGAAGCGGCTATTGCTAGTATACTGCACGCCCGTAAGACACACCCTGGCAGATAGCCAACCGTGTCATTTTGGTCACAGTTTAACGCCCTAAAGTATCTCTACGGAACGGTCCTAAACGGTCGGGAAGCGGAGATTCAGGAGTAACGAGTTCGCTAAACTTGATAAAATCTGTCCGTGCGAAGATTTCTCGCTACCCGATACGTTCCTCTTCAGGAGGTGCGTCACGAGAGAGTTCATACAGCGGTGACTCGTTAGAAGACATTAGAGCACTTCTTGACCTCACAGATCACTACATTTTACCGGCCAATCTTGAGGATGCTGCCCTAAAGGTAGGTCTTGCGTGGTGGCATTTAACGGTTTATAGAAAAGTCATCTGTTTTTCCTGTGGATATCGTGCTATACATGAGTTTCAAGGACATACAAGGAGAAATTCAACCTGTAGTCCTACCCCAACCTGTAGTGGAGTTCGTAGGTTTGTAGATTTTTATCTGAACTCTGGGGAGGCTATAGGAACGCTGACAGTCAACTTTAAACCCTTGATTCATGAGAAACGGCAAACTGCCTTGTGTGAATCTTGTTGCTCTATGTTATTATGGTTATGATGAGATGCAAATTACCTCCAGCCGCACCATGTAGGGTGCCATTCCATGACGGAATGGATTGTCAGCATTCGCCGGTACAAGGACACAGACAGATGTTTGTTCGGTGCAGCTAGCAATGTGTGGCAAAGAATATGTGTTAAACAACTTCACGCTGGCGAGTGTGCCATGGTCATGCAGGTTTGAAGGGCTCGGGAAGCTGGAAGGGATCGTGTTGTCGTGTAAGCTCCCTCAAAAGACTGGCGCTTCTGGGCCACTTCAAGGACCAGCTCTTCAGTGAGTCTGCCTGCTACAGGTGGTATTTACGATGGGTAGCGAGAAATCTCTTAGCCAATGGAGGCGCCTGGTGCCGGTAAGTAGCAGAATCCAAAGGATATATTGGGCAATAACATTTGCATTTGCAAATAGCCGGATATACCATACCATTGGTGAATAATCGCCCCATCATCATCCAGCACGCTATGCTGCGAGCTTTCGCGTGCCCTTCGTTAGTGTTAGCTCTAAAAATAGCACCCATGACACATAGCTTAAGCCCGCACACCATCTGCTCTGCTGACTCAATACGGTCCGGGATTGAAACATCCAACCAATTACGTATAGCCACTGTCGCAGCAGGGTTGGTCGTTCGGATTTGGATTGATTCGTACCAACCAACCGTATCCAGCGAAAACTGTAATACGGACAACAACAACAACAGCATCAGCAAAAAGGTGCTAACTGATCGCGATCGCTTTTGAAGACGATCGCGACGCACGAAGTATAAATTACTATGCTTTGTTTCGGAACCACCATCAGTTGAAGCTGTGCAGAGCCGTAGTGCGGACGAGCTGTTGCTTGTGTTACGTGGACACGTGGACTATGTTTTTTTTTGTGAATTTCTGGTCGGAAGTAAAAGAAAGTAAAGAACGATGAAGAGCAAGCTAAAGGTAGTGAGTGAGTCAATCCGTGAAATGAGTGAGTAATTAATATGCTACTTCCTTTTTGCAGATCTCACAGGTGGCCATATTTGTGCTGCTACTTACAGCGTGCAGCCGACTGTTAGCAGTCGAATGTGCACCAACGGTCGGGAACAATCCGGTGGTGGAGTCAAGCTTGCACGTGCTTCCGTTGGAACAAAGTGCCGATGAAGTTCCCTCCAACGGCTCACACAGTCGAACCAAACGTGCCATCATCTTCCGTCCACTGTTCGTATACCGACAGCAGCAGATCAAGAAGCAACGCGTCCGGTAGAAAAGAGTGTTCCGGTAGTGTTTCCTCCCTGGTGCCTGGAGCAGTTGTTGTGATAAATGTTAGCAAAGTAAGGAAAATAAAATTGTACTATACCTATTTATAAAAAAAGGAACGGGGATGTGGTTTTTTTCTTTGAGTGTACATGCTAGGAAAACCCCACGTCCGCCCCATGTCCGACTTTCCATGATGTTCGTCTAAAACTGGAATTCGGAAACTCGTTTTTATTAGAAGTTTAACAATTAGAACAATCGTTTTAACAATTAGAAGGAAGGTTCCGATTTTTACACCCTTCGGTTAAAATGCGTTCCAGCTGCTGATCGAAGCTGGGGGGTTCTGAAATCCAGAAGCTGGCTTATGGAATTGCTTTTAAAAATAGCCTCACCGACCGGTCTGCGAGGGACCATGTTCAAGTTCATCCGGGGTTTCCAGGTCACACGCCCAGGGATTTGTGTGAAACGGTTCACACATTCGCTTTCTCTACGAGCCAGATTTCACGAGCCACCATTACACGGCGCCTTGAAGTGGGTCTTATTTACCCGCATAGAACGCAAGTGCATAACTTGCTGCTGTCTAAACTGCAGCGTGTGAGTAAGCCCTGATCGAGCATTCTGGCGTAAATAGTCTAGCGTGTAGTGTTTTTCGCGCAAACATTTAGCACCCTTCCGTTTTTGGGGGGTGGAGGGCTGGGGTGGGAGGCTTACTCCCATTCCACGCCAGAAGGTGATCGTTTCCTGCTCCGGAAGGTGCTAATACATTCCATCAACATCTACACCTTGCGAAACGGGGTAGCAAGTGCCTCGGTCAGGTTCATGTACCCGCCGTGTGGAATGGGCGCAAAGGAGGGGGGGCCCAAAAAGAAAAGTTCAAAAGTAGGTGCAATTGGTCCATTTCAGGGACAGTTTAGAATATGGCTTCGGGATGGAAACATCGTGGTGTGGTGGGATCGCTAGCGTGGACCGTGCTGTACTGCTGGGTCACGTTCCGGTGGCTCGGTGGTGTCGTGGCAAACCAAAAGCAGCTCTATTATCCGGTATCGCCATCTTTCTACAGATCGGATTCTTGGATGCGGTACGTGCGTTGTTTGCTGCAAATGATTCGCTATAGAGAGGAAAACTAATACTTTGATTTTAACAACAGAGCCTATAGAAACAACTACAGTCCCTATGAACAATCAATCATTGGGAATGGTCCATCCGCTGCTCTAAATCCTCAGCACGTAGCCGTTGATCGGGGAAATCCCACCTATTACCGTGCGCCAGGGCGGCCTGAAGCTAATCGGGCCGGATCGGGGCCTCAAAGTCGTTGGAACGAACCATCTACTGGCTGGAGTTATTTAAACTTCCTCCAGCCTCACCGCCCGGTTTATCGTTACCCCGCGAGTGGCGTTGGTAGTGGTATGATGAATCGAAACGACGGTGCCAACTACTACTATAACAGGTAGCAAAAAGCTCCTCGCCATTCGAAGGAACCAAAAAAGCTAGATGAAAACCTCCCCTTTCTCCTCGTTTTAGACGACAAGATTCTGCACAACCATCATCACCACCACCAACGACAACGCAACGACCGAGAAAGAAAAAGCTTTTCGTACCGAATGTGTGGGGTTGAAAGGCAGCTTTTCCTGAGGGCCCGATTGCAAAACACCCGGAATTACAACTGCATTTATACGCTGACTGATCAGGAAGATATGTTTGCATAATTTTAAGAGGAAATAAAGCAGCTTTTTTTTATTTTGTATGCATTTTTTACCAAACACGTGCTCATGAGCTTTTGAGTTAAGCTTTTAATGAGGATCTGAACGGTTGATGTTGGTGTTTAGCTGATATCGGCTTTACTTATTTGGTGAATGTTTATCCGATAGCTCGATCCGAAAGCCGGCATCTGTATGAGAACTCTAGATTGGAACGGGTCAACGAGATGAAGATACATAGCCGGTTTGGTTTGATGAAGGCGGTTGTAGACTGTGGTAACCCTGGACTGAGAAAAGGACGATAAGGATATCGTGATAACCGTAAACAAATCAAGCGACAAAATCCAGTTGCGCTTCCCGAGGGCTTGCGGACTCTTCCTGAGGACGTTGTGCGAGATATTTGTTTGACTCTTTTCACGGATCAACCTGGAGGTGAGTTCGTTCCTATATCCTGGTGAGTTCGACGAGTTCGGTCTAATCCATGAGCCGTCCCGAAATCGCTACGGGTCGACTCAGATTCGTTGCACCCACGGGTCGAAGGATTCCGGTGCGCTTACTCGGTCGTTCCGACCTGAAAGAATGTAGCTACAGGAGACTTATTAGCGGTAGTCGGTAATGACCGATAAGCTTATTGATCCATCCATCCTCCCGAAGATTTACCCAGGGATGGTGATCTTGTAGTAACCGGGGAATGGTCTCCTTGCTGAAAGACAATGTAACAGAGTTATATGAAATTGAGCGATTCGTTGTTAGAGAGAATAGCATTGTGAGGGATCAACCAATATCTACTTTTAAAAAAATCCCATCGACATCGATTAGTGTTCTTAGTTCTCTACGGCCATCACACTTTGGATATTGGCGAGGTTCATTCCTTCCTTAAGCATTGTCCAATTGTTGAAGAAACTTTTAAACAATATTTACCTATTTTTGCTTAAACTAACAACTAACAAAGGACGCGATCTTCAAACATGTTTCGGAATCCAGCTGGGCGCGAACTAAAAGCAACGAACCATCATCATCATTATGATCAGCAAGTGTATTCAGTAGTGATTACAATGCAATATTTTATATCAACCACCACAACAGACTTGGCCCTCGTACTTAAAGTCCTGCGCGAAATTAGACGTAAGAAAAAAAAGATACCGCGAAACCGCGGGGACGAATCACTTCTTCGCCTTCTTCTTCTCCGCCTCCTCCTCCTTCGCTAGCTCGATCTTTTTCACGTACTCCTCGATCGTTTGCGCGTCCAGCATCTTCATCGGTTCGTCGCGCCTCATCACCGCCACCTCCAGGCTCTTCTGTCCGGACTGTACCACCTCGAGCAGTGCCCGGATGGCGAGCGTGATCGTACCCTCCTCCGTACTGACTGCGGCCGGCGAGTAGTGCTCCTCGAGAAACTCGCGTACCGTCTTGGCCGACCGGCCCGTCGCATTTGCCTTCCACTCGCAGTACACGCCGGACGGTTCGGTTTTGTAGAGATGCGGCACACCGTCGTAGTCGAAGCCACCGATCAGGCAGGAAATGCCGAACGGACGGCGCCCGTTGCTTTGCGTGTGTTTCTGCTTCAGCTCGGCAATGTACCGGGTGATGTACTCCAGCGTAACGGGATCCTCCTCCGAGAGTTTGTGTGACTGGCACTGTACCTGGGCCCGGTTGATCAGCACGCGGGCGTCCGCTGTTAGGCCCGCGAAAGCCATCACGACGTGATGATCGAGCAGACAGATCTTCCGGACGGTGCGCTCTTCCTGCAGTTTGGCGACCGATTTCTTTTCCACGCCAAGCACCACAACATCCTTACCGCGCACACCGATTGCGGTCGAGCCCTTGCGAACCGCTTCCTGGGCGTACTCCACCTGGAGCAGATGACCGTCAGGCGAGAAGACGGTAATGGCGCGATCGTATCGGGACGACATGGTCAATCACTATCGAGAATATCGTTATTCGCTAACAAAACCGGGCAGAATGCTGTATCAAAACACGGTTAAAGCCTTGCTTGGTGAAGAACGTACAATGAATTGCGGATTTGATTACCACAGGCGATTTGCGTCGAGTCGTGCCGTTTGACAGCCGGTTGAGATCTGTCAACGGTGACAGCAAAACACCAACCGTTTTGAACCGGTTCGTGCGATCTGGACAGCTACAGCGCAGTAAAGTTTGTTTTGGTGGAACTGTACCGTACCGATCGACCGAAAATGACGGAGTTGGAAAATATTAATCCAAATGTGTACAAAAAGTGCGAAGATCGAAAGCTTACGAAGGACGATGAGGACGAGGATGTGGTGGATCCGTTCGACGAGCGGGAAATTTTCGGTATGTACTGCGGCGAAAGCTGGACTAGAGCCGTGGACTTTTTCTATTGCTCCCGTCGTTTTGTTCTACAGATCTGATCCGCAATATCAACGATCCGGAACATCCACTCACGCTCGAGGAACTGCACGTGCTGGAACAGAGCCTTATCACCGTTAATAACGATAAAAATACCGTCAGCATACTGTTCACACCGACGATCCCACACTGTAGCATGGCAACGCTGATCGGTTTATCGATTCGCGTGAAGCTGCTGCGAGCGTTGCCTCCTCGATTTAAAGTGTCGGTGGAGATAAATCCGGGCACGCACGCGTCCGAGCACTCCGTCAACAAGCAGCTGACCGACAAGGAGCGTGTGGCGGCCGCACTGGAAAACACCCATCTGATGGAAGTAATTAATCAGTGTATCGGAACGCCCTTGAAATAAACCGAAGCTCAGCGCCGAGGATTCCGTTCTAAGGTCTCGATTTTATTGCAGCTACTGTAAAAGGTTTGGTTTTACACTCCACTGGTACGGTTGGTAGTAGTTGTGTTGGAGCTGATCTGGATGCGGTCGGGCGAGGGTTTTACATTACCGTTTCTTGGCTTTAACCGCATTGGATGCTGTTCCTGGTCGTGGTGCAGTAGGATCGTATTTGTACGTCTTCACCAGCGGTCCTTTGCCGGCCTTTTGGAAGCGAATCTCATCAACCCGGGCACGCTCTTCCAGCTCTTTGCTTATTTTCATGTTTGTCCAGGCTGCAAAAAATAGACGCAAGTAAGTTAGTAAACATATTTTCACTTTTAGCTTATATCACACAGGATTCCTTACATTCCTTGATGCCCTCGGTAAATCCCTTCTTCTTAATCGGGAGCGTTTCCGGTCTGTGTGTAACGATGCGATCGATTTTGAAGAAATCGCGCACTTTCGGTATCCGCAGGAAGCCGACCTGCAGCAGGGAGAAGAAATTACTGCACGCCCAGTAGCACAGGATCGCTCCCGGGAAGTTAATCGTAAACGGAAAGATGAACAACGGCAAAGCGCGAAGGATGTACTTGGCCGTTTGCATGTTTGCTGCCGACATCCGGGCACTGTCCGTACCCAGCTCGATTGTCGCGAACAGGGTAAGACTGGTAATGACCGGCAGCGCGTAAAACTGATCGCAGATCGTTAAATCCGTAAACCAAAACAATCCACCATCGCGCATAGATTCGACCGGCGTGTTAGCCATTTCGCGCAGTCCCATGAAGAAGGAAATGAAAATGGGGGCCTGAGCCAGCGGTACGAGCATGTTTTTCAGTGGGTTTAGCTTTTTCTCCTTCATGAACAGAACCATCTCCTGACCGTAACGGGCCGAATCGATAGCATTCCCCGCCTGGCGTGCTTCTGTCATTTTCATCTGTAGCACCTGCAGCTGCGGCATGTGATTGTTCATTTTGGCCGCATTGCGCTGTGACGCAATGACGAGCGGGAACAGCAGCGTTCTTACGACCACCGTTCCGATGGCTATACAACCCCACCACGGTAGGTCAAGCCCGACGTGCAGGAATTCCATACAATTTTGCACAATTCCGACCGGTGTCCATCCACCCAACCCAAGTGTAGCAAACGCTGGTTCAGCACCGGCTACTATGTCAGCAATTTCCGGAGCACCAGCTTGCGGAATCGCCGGTGGTTCCGGGATGGTGTTCAGCAGGTCCGTTTTATCACCATCTCCTGTGCTGAGGTTTCTCACCAACACAGCCGCCGTAATCGGTTTGACTGTGGAGAATCTTGTGTTTAACAGCGTGGACGGTTTAATAGCTGTCCCATGCAACCCATTTCCGCACGCAATGTGATAATCTCGCGATCGCGGTTGGTAGCATGCGTTTGCCGCTAATGCTTCCTGAGGCAAAGAAGGAAAAAAACAATGTGGTTGTATCGAAGGTTCGAATGGCCGGCTTGGTTGAGGATTGTTATGCTTACCTGCACACAAACAACTCTTCTGTTTAGGGAATTTTTTGACACAAGTCTACACGCTCGTGATAGCATTTTTGTTGCGTGGTTTGTGTTAAGTTTTCCCCGGTACTTTCAGTAAAAAATACCTTAACAAATTGTGGAATTCAACGGGTGCAGAAAGAAATCACGCAACAAAACACAGTGCACGAGACAGCTGTCAAACGATTGTTGACATTTTTACATTACCACAGTTGATTCAGCAAGTGCTGCGAGAGACAGAACCGTTTCGGATCGCACAGTGGTCGATGTAAGCACGAACAAAATAATTTAATTTGAAATTAGTATATATCCAGGAAAAAGCTCTTTTTGTGATCATATTGCATTTATGTGCATGAACAAGTTAGCTTCAGCTATTCATCGAAATCAGTGGCGTGTAGAAAGGAGGAAACCTCCGTCAGCTTTCTCGTATGCTAGGAGGTCTCGTCGTCCAAGGGTCCTTACATTACTCTACGTTCCTCTACGGGAGTATGTCGTGGAAGGGGAATTTGATTGCTTCCGGCAGACCTCATCTAACTAAGAGAGCTCATAGTTGAAAGGGTCACATGATCCAAACTTTTGCAAATGTTCGTCTTATTCGGAAAAAGCTTCGTGGTCCAATCTTCAACTACTAAGAGACTTCGTCTAACAAAGGGAAAAAGGCCACATCAGCCAAGAGACGTCATCTGCCAATTGGTTCAAAGGTTCGTTCAACCAAACCTAGAGTTTTCGGAGTCAAAATAGCCCTAATTGACAAGAGAGGCCTTGTTGTCCAAGAAGCCCGATATACTTAAAGTGATTTTTGTCTAGGGGTCTTCAACTACCAAGAAACCTTGTTGTCAGATGTACCTCATCATTCACTGACGCACGTGGCAAATTCAAATTTGAAATACTTCGACATCCTGTTATGCCCAATTTACGGCAAAGTAGACCTGGCCCATTTTTGCTCCTAAACTTCCACCCAACATTACAACAACATTTAAAAAAATGTATAAAATTGTTAACATCATGTTTTATTGAATAAATAAATTACAACTGCAGTAGAATGCACTCATACATAAATAGTAAACACAATCATCTTATCTGCCCCGGAGTAGTCGCTGCGGTTTGATATGGGCATGATAATGAGATTCTCGTTAGTCATGATTTTCGCATACGGTCAAATTATTGACTTTTAGTACCACCGCTGGTACGGATACGCCTGTGCATAATATCTCACGGGCTTTCTGGTGGCGTGGTGATGTTGTTGACAAGCTGCAGAGGCTGCCGACTGCTGCTGTTGTTGCTGCTGCTGCATCTGTTGCTGCCGTTGCTTTTGTTCACGCATTTCTTTTAGTTTTTGCTTCTTAATCTCCTGCTGTCGATAGACGAATAACGGCCGGAAGATTAAGGCCCGTTTCGTACGTGGCCTTTGATTCTGTGGATTTTCATTTGCTGCATGCACATTTGGCGGCACAAGTCGTTCGGGTTCGTTCGAATGTTTTGTCAAAGAATTAGGTGGAAGATATGTTGCTGATAAAGGATCACCATGTCCTTGTGGTGATGCTATGTCCCCGCTGAGTGGATTCGGTGCACTGTGAACTACACTTAGTACGGTAGCAAAAGCACACACCAAAAGTGTGATCTGTAGCAATAGAAAAGAATTTCACATCAGTAAAGTTAACACAAATCGATCAGCAATTATCACACTATCGCGAGCATCAACTCACTTCAACTTTATAAACCATTTTGCTTTAAATCACCAAACACGGTCAATCGATTTTCGCAACACAAACACTCTGTTTTCTGCTTCCTTCACTATCGAAACTTCGGCGCAAGACTGACTCCGTGCTGTGGACCTGATCGTGTATTTATTTGATCTCGACCGATCGTTCGATTCACACCTTCGCTGTCAGCATAGACGCAACCGCCGCCGGCATTGGACCATGTGATTCATTTCCTTTTTGCCCGTACATACCTGTCACCCGAATGTGTTCGTCCGGGAATCTTGGAATCCAGAGGTACCTTCCGGACGGGTCATCTTCGAGATTTCGTATAATCCATCATTAGTCATCAAAGTTAAGCTTTTGAAGTAGAAGAAATAGTTGAAGTGCAGTGTGCAACGACGCGTTGCGGGCATGCTTTAACTAATTAGCACATTATGACGTTCTAGTAAATGGTTACTCAGACTTCCTCGACCAAGATACAATCATAGGCAATTGTACTAATTTATCTTGCGTTAGGAAATCCGTTCAACTTTATGTCTATTCCCAACGGCATACCAGACGCAAAAAGTCTCCAGAGGCAAATAAATTAATTGCTCACGATTTGAATGTGGTACTCGACTGGGCTATAGGAAGTAGGTTCAGGAGCGAACTTGTTTTATTTGTGGATTAAATTATTTCTTTCTTTGACGTCTGTTATCTTTGTTTGATGTTTTGTTTGTCACAATAGGGGTACAATCTACCAACATAAGCTGTGTTTTCGGTTTCGTAAAACGACCTTGAACAAGCGTCCTCCGATATCCGGTCGTTAGGGCGAAAGGCAGCTTTATGTGAGACAATACATTTTAATCTAAAAATAAGACACATTTTAATTACCCAAACAGCTGACTGACATCAAGGATATTCGTTCCGGCTGGATACAGCAAAAGGAATAAATGACTACTCAACGGGATTAAACATTTGGTGGATCCTGCGTTAAGGAATTGTGTATATAAATAATATCACTTCTTTCCGAGAGGTCTTAAAACAAATTTGCTCCAATGTTCTAACTCTGTAGAGTGTTTTGCGATCAGTGCATTCTTTAATTAATTCTAATTAATTGTATTGTCTGATTGTCTCAAAATATAATCTTCAAGATATGGGGAACTTCGGTTGGAAATTGTATAAAACAACGTCCATCTTGTACACAATCCTTTCCATCATATGGACGGATGCTCTGGTCTGGTTTGATCCAAGAGACTCTTTATTTTTCCTCAAGAACCTCTGGTATATTTTAAGGTATTACCAGAGTACCACATGGGTCCTATTCAATATTCTAGACGTTCTCCAGAAGCAAAACGCCCCTTGTGTAAGATTTGAATCAGTTTTGCCCGTCGATTAGGAAATTCCCCACGAAATCCAACTTCTACGATCGTGAATATGTGATCGGGTGAATGGAAGATTCCCGAAGTTGTCTTGATAGATAACTCCAACACAGCTCAAACTGCCATTAAATTTGGTCCAAAGATAAACGGCTCGATTCAGATGGATAGCTAAGATATGCAGAGTCATTTTGTGCAGTAAATCATGCTCTTATTTACTTCATTTTTTGAATGAAGCAACTCTTTGTACGAATCAAAGCAATTTAAACATTATCCATCCATCGGTTGACAATCGTTTGTTGATACTTTGTCGATCAGCTTTGAGCCTCCCGGTGTGCATGCTAGTTGAGCGTTAAAACAGGAAAAGCAACGAAAAAAAAAACAAGCTCCTCACAGTCCTGCTTTCAATGGGCCAATTGATTAAGGGTCGAGAGCACTTGGTGGTAAATCGATAAATCACGACGACTTCGCTTGAGTTTGTTCGCCCCTGTCCCGTCGCGAAAGAGCAGTTGCAGAATGATTGACAATTTATGAACTGGCGCGTCCTTCCACTGCAGTTTTGGGAGCCTTCTTCCGTTTCACGGACAGCTCATCAGGACATCAGCTGGTCTGGTTGATTTGTGTGTTACTGTGTTCGTTGTGATGTTGCTCAGACATTCAAATGCGATGTGTGTGAGAGAGAGAGAGAGAGACAGAGACACTTTTCCCTTTTTCAAATGAGCTCAGTTTATTAAGACGCTTGTCGTGCTAAGGGCAAGGATATAAGGTCCTTTTTTGGTGCAGAAAAGCAAGAGTTTCGAGATAGATTTCCAATGCGGCAGATATGGGACTAGACAAATGGCCGCTTTGCTTAAGTACTACGATCCTTAACTGAGTTTTCAAAGCTGAAACCATTATGGACCAGTAAAAGTACCTTTCCCAGCACGAAGAAGACAAACGCAATTTTATTTTCGCTCCATTCGGTCTCATTCGCAAATCGCAACTCATCCACAACACATAAAGCGGATGATTTTATTAGACCGGTCGTCGGTGCGTTCGTGCCCATTTTTGCAATGCACCCTCGCCGCGTGTCGTGAGCTTTCCTTTTAGCGCTTGACTGTGATGGAACTCCTCCCGATCGGACCGCTTTCGATGGTACTTCAAGTGCGCTTTTCCATGCTAAACAAGTCGTTACGTTCAAACAATCGGAAGCCAACGAGCAGCCATGTGCTGCATGAACATTGGGACCATCCAGAGGCCACCGTTTTGTTTTTCCCCCGCGGGCTGGATGGAACGGTAAGTGGGGGAGGGGTTGAGGGTGAAGGTTGAGTACACCGGTTTCTGGTGGAAGCAAAACAAAACAGCTCACAGTCGCAAAGCAATCGAAGCTTGCATAGCCTACCATGTCCAACAGTTGTGCCCAAGGGTTCGTCCGGAATTGGTGCTTTTTTGGGGTAGCTCAATTCGTAACGCAGCAGGCGTTCGACGGCTAGAACCGTAGCTAGGAGAGATCTCGTCCGAAGAAAGCGTTCGTTATACTCGGGGTGCACAATTAGTCTCGAATTTCCAGTTCAGTAGGTAGAGTGGTGCTACTTACTCTCGCGTGGCTTTTCGACCAAAAAATCGTCCAGTTTCAGTTCCAGAACTGTGGGGGAAGCGAAATTCCGATTGTTAAATTACGTTTAAAGTTTGGACCATTTTTCCGGTTGTAAACCCGTCCGGTGAGGTAAGGTGTTCCGTCACGTTTCCATGTGTTTGTTTTTAACAGGAGAGAACTTAATTTAAAGTCATTTCCGACATCGCGTTGGACGGTTGTGCAAAGTTGCCTCGAAACGGGTTAGCTAGGTGTGAAGTTCCGTGTTGCAGTGAGTAGCGGGAAAGAAAACGAAAAAGAAACGCTACAAAAGGACGTTGAACGACGACCCAATTATGTTGATGGGTGTTAATTGCTTTTGTATACGGAATGCAGTTTTTCTAGTGTCGGAAATGAAATCAAGCATAATAACGGTGTTTGACTTTAATTGTTTTTTCGCTCTCTCTTTTTTTACTTTCAGGGTAAAATTGGCGCGAAGCTAGATTGGTTGTTTGAATATTTTAGTGTGATAAATAAGAGCATTAAAACAGTGCAGGAAGATGTCTCTGCCAAATATAGGACGTGTTTCAACACCTCAGCCACACTTCATGCCCGGGTGAGTAACTTCCAGGACGTGTTGCTAATTTATTTGGGGTTAATCATACTGAGGACGGACCGGTAGTAGATGCGACAGCAGCGCCGGTTTTCACAGGGTAGGACCGGGGTTCAAATCTCATCCGGGTCGTTCCCCCATAGTGAGGGCTGACTATGGGGGAACTGTACGGTTAGGCCAAGAAAGAAATGAAGAAGGATGCTTTAGTATCGGCAGATCGAGATCTCTAGAAGTTGTGTATACATACACATACAGTGTAATCTATATCATCAAAAAATGTCCAGATGTTTAAAACAAGTAATTCGTTATGAACTAGCAATGTTCAAATCATGCCTCCCTCTCTGATCAGTCTGCAGTAAAATATATTTTAGGTGCATTTGAGCTCTGGTGAAAGATGAAGTAGAATTTTTCCTAACCATTTGCTGGAGGGAAACAATTCAAATCCTAGGTTCACCAGCAATAGCAGGACTTCAACAATTTACTCCAGAAATGGCTTGAATAGAATTTTTCAGGATCTCTTCAAGATTGCTAGTCCTGGATGTCCTTTAAAATACGACCATTACCTAATCCTAGATATCCTGAAAAAAAAACTCCTGGCCTGGCTTAGAGCTCATGATCAGCAAGAAAACAATTAAATTAGATCGAGAAAAAAGACTCTCTTATTTGCCTTTTGATTGTCTACAAAAGTGTATTTCATTCCGTGAATGAAGCGTCTTTTGACCGGAATGGCTGTCTCATAAACAACCTCGCCCCCCCCCCCCCCCTCCATTAACTCTAGTCTATGTCAGCGTGTCACCGTGACATTGCACGTTTCCTACACCAGTAGCGAGCAGGTGTTAACCGATCCTGTTCTGTGGCACTTTTGTGCCAAGTTCATCGGATGAGGCTTGCTGTTTATTCTTTTTTTTTGCGCTTCTCTATCACTTTCAACCTACCGTTTGTACGGGATCGGGTTTTCCCACGCTGTGGCGTGTCGGTAGGGTGTGCCATTTTCATGCCAGCGCCGACTATAACTGACACGCTATGCGTCAATGAAAAACAAAACAAAAAAGTGCTTACTGGCTTTTAGGAGGCCGACAGACATTGAAAGTTTGTGGTTGATTTGACTGGGTTGATATTTATTGAGCCGCAGCATTCGTTTCTATAGAAGAGCAAAAACGAATGCCAGAAAAGGTGCAGGAAAAGCCATTGGGTTGTGTACTCTTTTGGTGCGAATTACTGTTTGGCAATGAATTGTTTGCGGCTTGTGGTGTCAGTTTCACCTTGAACCCGGTGTGATTTGGCTCAGCTGTGTTTCAATGAGACGGCCCTGCCCGATAATCAATAATAATATGGATAGAATTTATGTGCTGGAGGGTTTGTACTAAATATGGTATGTGTGTTTTTATACGCAGTCGAGCTGACTGCATCTTTATGTATGAATTGTATTTTATGAGCACAATCACAAGCTAAAAATATGCATGCTTATAATAGATATTTTTTGGAGAAAGCAAAACAGAAAACGATTCCCGAAAACGACCAGGCGTCTCCATTACACGTGACCAGGCGTCTCCATTACAACTGACCAGGCGTCTCCATTAAAAATGATTAAAAAAATTTACATAACGAATAAAATGCATTTTTTAAATTACAGCTATACAGGCTATTGTCCACAGTACATGTACCGCATCGGTAATACGTACTCGTCTCTCACGCATCGACTACTGATCGATCCGACGGTGGCCCACTCGGAAAAGCTTATCCTTTCCGATCGAACAAACGATGAGTATTCGGTAAGAAAAATATCTTATGCTTCTGATTGGTGTGCCTGATGCGAAACATAATTATTTTCTTCGATGCTTTTTTTTCGGTTCAGCTCGAACGCCAGCCCGTAGCTACCCAGCTGGATGATGACGATCGGCGCCGGGAGGACGATGATCAGCGGGATACGATCTACCACCACACACCGATGCCCGGTTACGAGGGTTACATTCCGCGTACGAAGGACAAGTTCGGCAAACGGTACGCCGTCACCACGACCGAAGGATTGTCCGAGTTTGAGCGAGACTGTCAGCGTACCAGGGCACAGCTGAAACGGTTGCGCCATCGCGTTCCTCAACCAATTTCAACCATCTCCAAAGGAAGTCTGGGCGAACGGATGGTACGTCCCAGAGGATGCCAGATATAAATCGTCTTTAAGTTTTCTTATCATGTTATCCGATTTTTGTTGTTGTGCTTATTTTCAGCTTCGATTGAATGACTACGAGATACCGCTCCGATTAGTGCGTCCCGATGCGCTCAGCGTAGTGAAGGAGGTGCCGGTGGAAAATTTACCTCCGCTGCCCGGTTTGCCGTACTTTTCCCGTGACACACCACCGATGGCACTGCCGAACGATCATCCGGAAAAGTGGATCAAACTAGGTAATGCTAACGCTGGTACATAGCTAACCGCTAACCATGCTTACGGGCTGGATTATTTGAGGGTTAATTTTCTTCCTAGCTTAACAAATTGAGGTGTTTGCATTATTCAAATTTCTAGGATGGTTAAATATTTGTTTTTAGGTGACCAATAAATAGATGTTTTGAACTTTGAATCTCAAGGATGTAACCGTTAATGGTCGTTAAAAAATCATAGAGAAGTAATACAACTCTGGCAGGGCCGAGGATGGAGATTTTTGAAAGAACTGCTTAGCATTATCGCATTCAGGCGTTAGCCTTGATTACACCCCCCGGGAGCGACTGGGGATCCAAGGCGAATCACCCCTGTTACAAAAAGTGACTCAGTTCTCCAACATAAATTAACGCTAATTGCTGGTGCATTTGCCTAGTAGAGTTTCCCACGACTGACTCGATTCTCGGTTTCACTTTCAACCATTGCTGACGCGTCGGGCATCGGAGTTGATTAGCATTGGCCTAGTTTAGCACTTTTTGACTGCGTTTTGCACTGCACAAAGGTATACAAACCCCAATATGCAAGCTCAATGTTTCCCCGATTGTTTGATCGATACAAATGACAGTTATGTTCGGGGTTTCGGGCGTAAAACCGGAGGTTTAGGGGTAGCTTATTGTAGGTGACGGCATTTTAAATCTACACTTCTTACCGTGACCATCGAACGCTCACTTTGCGTTCCGGGAGTTCCGGAGAGCAGTTCTAGAAGTACCGAACCACACATATCCGGAGGATGTCTTACGCGACGAGTTTGTGGAGCAATTAGGAGTTTGTGTTTGTGTGTTTTTCTCACGATTTTCCTTTTTTTCCTGGCAGGATACACTGGCCACAAACCCTTCCTATGGCCACGGTTCGGCGAGGCGAACGTACCGCTAACGTCGAAAGCGCTGTGTGATTTTACCAACAGCTACAACCATCGGCGAAGCACCGACTGGGAACCGATCACGTTGGCCGGTGCCGGAACGTCGCAACCGTCGGCGAGGGTGAACGAAATCTACCACAAAACGATTGGCCTTCTGCCGAACTATCAGGGGCACGTGCCCGGTGCTATGTTTAGGTAAGCGCGCGACTTTCCCGACTTGCTTACAAGGCCAAGGGAACGGCGGGAATCGAAGTGTGGTAATGAGTGCTACTGTTTTTTTTTTTATTTCAATTTCCACAGGTTTGGGAAAACCTTCGGCAACGATAGCAAGGATGCGAAGAAGTATCTGAAACGGTGTTGAAAAATGAAAAAACGGGAACAACTCTGGTGATACGTTTTTGGCAAAACAAAACAAAATTCACCAACCAGCGTTATGGTGCCGTGAGTGATGATGATTCTATTTGTTAAACTTTACCCCGATTGATCCACTCCCAAGGATAGAAAAAAAAACATTTAAAAAAAGAAGGTAACAACCAATACATGAGCGGGCCAGGTACGAGCAATAATAACAACTGTGCGCTTGAGTTCTTTGAGAACGCTAATCGCTTGCATTAGATGCAATCTGCAGCATACGCTTGATACAGGTAAGCTTTTCCCGTGGCTTTCCTTTCGCTAGTCCCAGTCTAACTTCCTCCGCATCGATGGCTTTCCAGCCGTTCCAGCTAACGTACGGGCGGCCGGTAAGGTCCAGCCCGGGCAGGGACGTTTTGAGACGGATGGTGTTGCTTTGAAAATCACGACACACTAAATCGGCCACACCGAAGGAATTATTCATCGTCGTAAGGATCACACCGGTTGGGCCTGTTGCAAGCCATCCGGATGCGTACAGACCCGGTTCGTACTTGTCCTCAATGTCGTCGATGGTTTGGTCGCTTCCGGTGAGATTTCGTTTCAACACACGACCTGTACAGGAAGGGCAAGGTTTTGTTATCGAAAATTTGAACACTTTTTGAAGGATTTTTTTCGATAATTACCTCCAGAATTGAGAACGCAACCTTTCCGCTCGTCAAAGTTGATATGTGTGTCCACACTGATGGCCCGGTATCCGATGCTGCGACACACAAGATCCGTCGCTATCGTTTCCCGCTGTTCGGTTGGAATGGCTCTACCGTCCGCAAGCTTATTGACGACATACTCAACCGCTTCAACCTTACCGTTGGTGCCAATGAAATTAATGGGCGAACGGAAGAAGGTTGGTTGAAAGCAGCGTCCAGTCGGTGGAATTTTATTCTGCCCCTGTTCTGCTAAACTTTTCACCATAAGTTCCGTGATTCGTTTCCTTGGTCGAGGTAGATTTGGTATGCTTTCTTCCACGTCTAGTTGGGCAAAAAGAGGACAACGGTTTAGACATATTTCGTTTCGATTAAATTAAACTTTTACTTACGATCGAAATCATCAGCCCTCCAGCGCGTTGCACAGTTGGGCAGCTTTAACATTTCTCGCAGCTCCTTGATAGTGAAGGCCGCCTGCAGTGGGCCTCTTCGTCCAACGAGATGGACCGTTTCGATGCGGCTTCTCGACAGTGCTTCCAGTGCATAGTCTGTAATATCAGTTTTCTGCAACTCGTCCACACTGGCCAGTACGATGCGTGCTACATCAACGGCCACATTACCCTGCCCTAGCAGGGTCAAGGATTTTCCGCTCAGGTCGGGATTAAGATTCTCGAAACCGGGCAACCCATTGTACCAAGCGACGAACTCTCGGGCCGAGAGCACGTTCTGCAGGGTTTCGTTCGGGATGTTTAACGTATTGTCCCGCTCGGCGCCATACGTCTGAAGGAAAGATAATTATTATAATTTATCAGTCAGAAACGGTTTTTTTGATTTCTAACTACTGCTTACAAGCAACACAGCATGATATCGTTCGCGCAGCTCTTCCAGTGTGAAATCCTTTCCCAAGCTTAGATTGCCCAGAAATCGTACACGCGGATTTTCGGCCGTTTTGGTAAATGTGTTGATAACATTTTTAACCTCCGGATGGTCGGGTGCTACACCGAATCTGTAGAGACAAAGAAACCCATACAGATAATCCTTAAAGCACATTGGCGGATTGGCGCATTCGATTTGATTTTACCTCACCAAACCAAACGGGACCGGCAACTTTTCCACAATATCAATATCGGAACTGTCCAGATGTTTTAGTATGTACTGGGCAGCGTAGAAGCCGGCTGGACCCGCACCTACGATACAGATTCGTGGCCGTACTGTGGAGCTTACATTTCTACGGATACACCACTGCTGAGCGGCCACAACTTTCACCACATTCGTTGTGGGAAATAGTTTACGAAACATTCCTTCGTAGACAGACACTTGCATACACCGGAGGCAGTGATTGTTATTTGCAGTAATGACTTTTAGCAACAGCAAAAATGTAACGCCTTCATTTGCAAAACCACCGCTGCTTTGTGTTTTACCAGCTCTTATCAGATAAAATATGCGTAACGTAGATCATAAAATCGTGACGAAAGTTTTTGGAGCGGGGACGTATTCGTGTTTGTTTACGTTTCGAATCGGCCAAAACGCATACGCCGTTGACATAAGGATTGAGAGATGGAGAGTGAGAAAGAGAGAGCGCACGCTAAACACATTTGGACGAGGGAGTATAAACGGACAGGGAAAAATACAAAATTCTTTAGAAAATTAGCCGTTTGTGTTTATATTTTGCGTTGGAAAAATGGATGCATTGTTATCAAGAACAGGATAAGTTCACCAATTGGACGAGGTTCCGATGCAATGCAACCTGAAGCGACTGGCACGCATCTGGATTTCCGCTATGCTGACGCTCCAGGATCGCCTGTATGAGGATCGCATTTTCGTCCAGCAGGTCTTGAATTTGTTTCCAAACAGGTGGAGACGCATTTTCCGGTTGGTTTGGTGGATATGATTGTTGCGAAAACTGTTGCTGTCGAGGGAAAAAGTGTTGTATCGTTATGATATGAATAGAAGAAGTTTACACCCGAAACGCTTTGTTATTTTACCTGTTCGAACGACATTATGGTTGTGTTTAATCTAAACTTTGAACGTCTGCAAGTATCAGCGGAGCCAATTTACCGCAGCTTGTTGAAACTGTGGCAATTTTGTGGCTGCAGAAACCCGTCTGGATGCGAGCGCATCCGCTTTTGTACAGTGATCTAGTGTGTTTTTTCACCCGGGCGAAATTTGACAGTTCGACACCAGTTTGACAGTTGTCAAATGTTGACATTCGCCTTTTGGTTTGCATCAGCAGCACGCATGTGGCGGAAAGTATGAGAAAAACTAGCTCGAAGTGAAATACCATACTAAAAACAACAGTTTTCTCCACCATTTCGTTGGTTTTGCGTGCTATGGTAATTGTCTGACGGCGTATAGGCGAATAGGGCATAGAACCGTGAACCGTCCTCTGTACTGACATCCCGGAAACCGCGATAAAAACTAAAGAAAGTGTTGCTAAAATGTATCATCTCAAGCCGGTGATGAACCAGAATGTCGTGTGTGAAGTTCCTACCTGCATGTACACCCTGAAGCCGGTCTCTACGTTTTCGTTCGATCCAAAAGCTTTTACCGATAGCAACACTGGACTGTCCGGCGGTACCGGAGTCGATCCGATGTCGATCGAAATTGATAATTTACTGCAAAAGGTTTCGTAGCATGTTTAATTCATCATTCGTTCGAAAGAATGCTTCTTTGCTCTATCATTCCACCCCTTTTCTCCCTGTCATAAGACGCACTGGTGCTGCTCTAGGTTTATTTTTACCTTTCTCGGTGTTGTTTCTTATTGCAGGCCGAAAACGACGAGTTAAGAATGTTGGCGGAACGACAGCAACGTGTGTTGCAGCAGCTGGCCGAACTGAAGAATGAAATCCTCGCTTTGCGTACCGAACTGAAGCTCAACGCTAAAGCACCTTCGGTCCCACAGGCGACCACTCCGCTAAAGTCGAGGTCCGAACTGAAGGCAGAACCGATCAATGTAAGTGTTCGAATCCGGATTGTTTTTTGTACGATTCGATGATTAAACTTTTTTTTTGTGTTGTTTTGCAGCTTACCTGTCTGCAGGATTTCGTGGTAAATGCTAGCCCCGAATACGTTCCGTACAGTTTGCTGGCGTTAAAAAATCTGTGGAAAGATCGTCTCAATTTACACGTAGAATGCTTTACTCATTCGACCGTACCGAAGTTGAGTGAGGAGGCGCTAAAATTCCAAACTGCCATTACGAACAGTACAGCGACGGGTGCCTCCAACCTACCTCAGATCAAAGTGACGCTTATATGGAAAAATGGTGAGTGTTTTAAAATGCACGCTATGAGGAATGTGTATTTTAATATATGTTTTTCCCGCGCATTTCCATCCAGTTGGAGCGTACACCGAAATGATCACATCGCCCACATCGTACGTACCGATCTGTGGCGAGGTAAACATCCTGCGCTACCTGTCCCGCTGTGGTCCGAGCGAGTTTAACTACGAACTGCAGGACAACGTGGACGAGGTTGACTCCATCCTGGACGCGTGCTATCTGTTGCTTAACAAGCAAAACGTTAAGCAGCGCCAGCAGACGCTGCGGACGCTTGGGTCGAAGCTGGGCAGAGCGGCAGGTTTCGGTGGTGCTGAAATGTCGCTGTGCGATATTGCGTTTACCAGCGCAGTAAAGCAGGTGCAGCGGTCCGTGGCGAAGGATATCAACCCGAACATGGCCAAGTGCATGGGACGTGTGGCGACAGTGGTGGGCCTGTAGGGGGGAAAAAACCTCCGATGCTGGAATTCGTCCTCGTGTGTTCGTGAGTGTTGATCTCCCTTACTTTGATATTTATTCAATATTCGCATTTTCCGTGCTTTGGGTTGCTTTTATTTTTTGTTTTTCGGGAGGTAGACAGCTCTCGGAAGAGCGGCTCAAATAAAAATAGGAGGGTATGCCTAAAAGGCCGCCGACGACAATAGCAGCAACAGCAATCGTAATAAAGTAACAATTTTTATTTTTGAAACGTTTCATCCACAAACATTCAAAAAGCTACGAACTAAAAAGCTAATCTACTTTACTTAAGTATAAGTATGGGAAATGTGAGAATCAATTCGAGCTTACAATTACAATTACAGTCCCTGATTTGATTTGCTGCCTTTTTTCGAGCGGTTCGAGCTTTTGTTGTGGCTTTGGGCGCTTTGGATCGTTTTAAACGTAGATATCCGTAGATCGTTTACTATCACATTCATTTTCTTCGCTTTTACAACTACCTTAAGTACGACTGCCTGTTGTCCCACTGCGGCTGATACGAAACCACCCGGGGCAAATATCAGGGCATCTTCATTATTAACCACGGCAATTTACCGTACTTCCGGTAGTGATAGTAATCGTACGCCAGCTTCGTAAAGATGAGCACGATTAGCGAGGCAAAGATTATGCTGAGCGTATTGTAAAATGCCGCCGTGTTATGCTCCGACGGGCGGCAGATATCGTTCGGCGTTACCGTCAGCACCGGTAGATACTGCTTCCGGCCATCGTCGTCGTTGATGAAGTAGCAGGTGATGTTGCGCGAGTCCGCTACCAGCGATTCGTGTTTGCGTAGAAACCGCTGGAATCGTATCGCAAACCGGCATCCGCAGCGCCACGGATTGTTGGAAAGGTAGAGCTTCCCGACGCCCGGATTCCGCTCGATCGCGTGCTCCACACTGTACACGCGTATCTGAACGGGAAACCGAATAAAAGGGGGTCGAATGGGTGATTAGTTTTATTTGATTTTCTCCCTTGTACTTGGCATCGCTTACCCGATTCAGTCGGTTTCCCCGCAGGCTGAGGATACGGAAATTGTCCAACCATATCGTGTCCTCCAGGATGTCGATCGTCGTGATACGATTTTCATCCAGATAGATGTCCTGCACGCTTTGGTAGTGTTCGTTCGTCGTTAAGCTGTCCACCGATTGTAGCTTGTTGCGTGCTATGTGCAGTACGGTTGTGTTTCCCGGCAGGTACTGCGGCAGTTGGTAGAATCCACGATCACTGCAGTTTACCATGATCATGGGATGGAAGGACAGTCCGTTTTCGCTTAACCGCAGGTAGGACACGTGACAGCTACAGTTCCAGATTTCCTCATGCAGGCAACTTTCCCGAACCACGCGCTTGTATTCCATGGCGGTCATAACCGGACGTCCCGTGTACTTCCAGTCCTTGCACACCAGCGTCGGTTTGTCGACGTACTGGCGTGATTGTTCCTTCAGCAACCATATCATGTCGTTCGTGCAGTTCCACAGATTACCTGACGCAATAAAGGGGGGAAAATGGGGGTGTATTGATGACGAGCGATTTCCGCCTTTCGTGGGGGAAACAATTTCCCATCCGGTTTCGGAATTGTATTGATAATATCTCTTAGCAGGAATCGTACTTAACCCTCAATAAGAGGAAGAAAAGCTTAGTTCCATATCCGACACAGTATCTCTACGATGCTCCTTCCCGGAAACTTACCCTGCAGATACACCTCCACGTGTCCGCTCCGGAACCGGTACGGTTGTATTTGTTCTAGCTCATTTCCTCGTAGATTGAGCACCTGCAATCGCTCCAGTTCGTAGAATGCGTTCACACCGGTATGATTCAACCGTGTGCCGGTAATGTTAACCATCCGCAGGTACGGCAGGGCCGGGAAGTCGTGTGCCAACCGTTGCAGTACGCGCCCGGTTACGGCGAGCCGTTCGATACGCGGCACCAGCCGGCTCAGCACGAGCGGATCGAACGACCGAAGGGGCCAATCGCACAGTATCAGCCAACGGGTGAGATTAAATTTGCCGCCGGCCTGGAACCGTTTCGTTTCGATCCCCCGAAAGCAGACGGTACGGTTCGGTGGCGTAAAGTAGCACGCGGGCCGTGTACTGCTGGACGACGGTGCGCTGCCCGCCGGAGATACGGCCTGATGCTGGGATGGTGGTGGTGGCGCGGGCCTAAAAGCACACTCCCCGACGGCAACGTTCTCCACGACGAGATTCTGCAGGCTAAGCGGCAGCTGGGCGCTGACTGGGACGACCGTTAGCAGCGTGCTGGTTGTACGATAGTTGGCGAAAGTGGTGGTGATGGATGAGTTGGGTAGAATTTAAATTGGGGACAGTAGACAGTTTCAATTCAATGAATTTTAAGTGGGAATCGATGGGGGCGGGGAATCGATGGGGGTTTGTATGGTTTGTTGCATGATGATGATGAGTGTGCGGACAATTGCGTGTAACGAATTCGTGCGATGAATGTTGAAGACAATAAATGCTAAACAAGTGTCATAACAGGAGGCGTGAAGGTGGCAGAATTTTTTTCGGGATTGAATTGTAGGTCGGAGTTTCGGAAGGAATGCTATTATGCAGCTAGAGTGTTTGCCAGCTAGAGAGCTAGCGGGAAAGTTCTCACGGTACGTTGTTTTATTGCCATCATGAATGTTGGCATTACAATCATGTTTGGTTTGGAACCTGTGAAGAAATTGGAGTATTCCTTGTGCTTTTGAAACTGGATGATCTTCTTCTTTGGCACTATAACCTCGAAAGACTTTCATAGAAGGATATGGCTGAACAGATACCGAGGTCGTCGTCCTATTGGGCCTTTTCGTTTGAAGGGTCTAGTCGTTTAGTAGGGCGCCCCTCATCTACCAAGAGACCTCATAATCGTAGACCCGTTATCGACCAACCCGAGTAACGTAACGTAACGTAATCGTCCCTTCTACCAAGAGATCTTGTCGCCGAAACCCTAAAAACTTTAATAAGTAGCCTGGTAGATGTTCGCGGGATTCAAAAGATTCTTAGAGTCATTCCAGCGCCACTGACCTTCTCAAATTGCTACGAACTACTGATTTAAATAGTTTTAAGAGGGTTGATTGCTTTCTAAGACCTTATGGAATGGGAATTATTTTGCCATTTAAATCCACCCGAATTTGTGCCTTGCAGATGTTGCCTCATTGTTTTTGGTCGATCAATCATTTACTCGCGAAGAGCTTTTCTAGTCACTCATTTCAACACCTTAAGACGCCGAAAAAAAGTAGATTTGATTTTTTGCTGTTGGATGTTGGAAAATTGATGTTTGGATGGAAAATCAGCTTTAAATGCATTTATTCAAGAAAAAATAACCGAATATTGCACTATGGCAAGCGAAAAAAATAGCAATACGGCCAGGCCGTTTTTTATGAATAAAAAAAGAGAGAGAAAGGATACCTATGAAGCGAATATAATTGTGTGTAAACTGTTAAAATGATTACTCATGTAAATAGTCGCACGAATACGGATCGAAAGGAAGGCAAATGGCCGCGTGAATAAAAAAATCAAATTTATTTTTTCAAAACGTTTTTTTTCTCCTTATTTGAAGCTCTATTTGAAATAACAGTGCTCGATTGTGAAAAAAAAACTAAATACTCCCAATATTAATTGGATATTGAAACGCATCAAAGAACGAAATCGAAAAAGTGTTATATTTCCTCCCCAAAAAAAAATACAACTTTTAGGGGACCGACCCACCTTGCTATTGCCATAATACCTTTGTGTTTAGATTTTTTCCGATTTAATCGGACAAAAACTCGTCTCGATGTTTATTTAAAGCCCTTGATTGCACCTTGTTGTTTGGGAAGGTTGGGGTCGTCTCGCCCTTGCCAAGCTTTTCGCGGTCTGTTTTTGTTTGTCCTGGTTTCATCGAACAATCTCAATTCTTCGTCAATGGGGAAGCCCCAAATGGTTGAACAAATTTTATCATTAAGTTTTTTTTGAAGCTGCACACAACACCCAACCATTACAAAATGCGAATCATGATGAGGGAATGAGGCATTGCACCGGGTAGGGGCTCAACAAAAAAAAAAAAAAGTTCCCATTGTGCATGGGCTCTCTTGACTGAAATTTTATTTGGGATTGTTTTCTTGCGTAACTGAAATTCAATGCCATGTTTTTTATCCTGCTCACTTTGGAGGAACAGGATTTCTGACTAACGATCAGAGAAATCAGATAACGAAGGGTGCGGCACTGTTGGGCAGCGAGGTTGTGGTGTGATTATGCAAACACTACAAAGGAAAACACACAGAATCAAGAACAACGGAAACAACAAGTTTTGGGATAATTCCTTTGGGGGAGAAGATGATGACTGACCTTTTTTGCGGAAAGGGACTTTTGATGAACGAAATGAAAAAAAAAAATGGAAAAATGGCGTTACTTCATCAATAGGGAAGGTGATCAATAAATCCGAGACGAATGAGGTGAAATTTTATTGATTCTCTTTCCGTAAGTCATCGATCCGGGTTTGTCACCGGATGGAGAATGGCCTCCGGGAAGCTCGAAATCCCATTGCTAATGGAGCTGATGATTATGAGTCGTACATTGTTGGAAATCGGTCCGTACAGTACATTGTTGGGGCGGTCCGGTGGCAGATGCGACAGGGGCGCCGGTCTTCACACGGCAGGGCCGGGGTTCAAATCTCATCCTGACTACTTTGCTACGGGTAAAATGAAGACACAGAAAGCCAGAAACGGCAGGCCGAGACCTCTCGAGGTTGTAGTGCCAGGGAAGAAGAAGAAGAAGATTGTTGGAAATCAAACGGAAAACCATTGTCCCAAAGAAACAGTGTTGTACACTTCAGTTGCAACTGGTTCAAGTAAAAAATTTAATGTCGTAATAAAGCGAAGAACTGGGGGAAAAGAAACTACGATTACACTTACGATATGATAAGCATTTCTGGAAGTAGTGACAATACGACATCCATCGGTCCGTCATTATTATTAAAAAATAAAATAATTTCTGAAAGTACAGGCTTTGGCACAAACTTTTCTCACTACGGGGGAACGGTCCGGATGGGATTTAAACCACTGTCCTGCCGTATGAAGACTGGTGCCGTTGGCGCCTCTACCACCAGCACCCCTCTCAATTAGTATCTAAATATTAGAAACTTAATTTGTTTGGAGGAAACCTCCATCGATTTCGATAAAATTCTTGCATCGTTGTGCTGACCATTTTTTTTCTATTTTTATTATAAATTTTTCTTTTTGCAAAATTCACAAATACTGTTATTTATAATTAAATAACCCAATTGAAAGGTAGTACTGAACGTCGATTAAATTCGCGGTTCAGCTGTTTCCATAAGCGGCACATAATAAATAGTACTTCTTTCTTCCTAGGCACTACAGCGCTGCGTACAGGCAAAGCCGGTCTGGATAGGATTTGAACCCCTGTCCTGCCGTGTGATGATCGACGCCGTTATCGCCTCGGCCACCGGTCCGCCCGTTATATGCATTTTATAATACTGTAATTCCCTTACATTAAGCATTCAATCATTCAAAAGCATTTAAGTGACCCTTTATTGCAAGTTCATTGCTCTTCTAGACGTAATTTTATTGTTTGTGTCTTGCAAGCATGCAATCGCAATTTTTGTTTTAAGTGACTCTCGTTATGGCATAGCCAGATAGGAGGAAATTTATACGACCTTTTTTTGCTATTCTGTAATTAGAAGCGAGCTTCCGGAAGTCCTTGGGGTGATGCGATACGCGTTGGTCCGAAAACAAATAGCATACTTCCAGGCATTATGACACCGGACTGGTAAACATTTTCGGTTATATGATTATCATAATATCACAATAGACTGGCAAGTGGCACATTATGACACACTATTACGCGGTAAAAGATTGAGAGAATAGTTATAATGCTAAAGAATAATGACTGATTTTAGAATATTTCCGATTGGTAGATTTAGTTCTTTGTAACAAACTCTTCCCGCAAACGGTAATTTGTTGGGACGTTTGCAGTGTGTAGCAGACGCTGACAGTATGATGGCTCTACGGACTGTCCGGAGTGGATGGCACGTTTAAAAAGACGCATTGCATACCTTCAGGCGTTATGAAACGGGATTCAAAAGCAGATCAAAAGAAACTGTTAAGGTAAATGTTACGCTGTTAGATAGAGAAGAAAAGTATGACTGAAAGAATAAATACTAATTTTGAAGTACTTCCAATTCTGTAGTGCAGATTCAGGCAGTGCAAAATCATCCCTTTTTCATCTAGCACTTTAAGAGCTTTTCATTAGAGACGTTTCACCGGCTGCGGGATCCCACCTTCACTGCGGGGATACTTCATAATTAAATGTCAGCCAGAAAAGGTTGGGATTTTGGTGACACCGATGAGTTGGGTATTTTCGATCAGTCTGCCAACAATTTGTTCTATCGTCGCTTCTTAATGGTTCAAGCGTCCTCTTAAGTGTCCTTTCAATAATGATGGACCCGTCGAATAAACGGGCAAATAATATATCCAAAGGTGTCATATAAAATCCCGACTGCGGATAAAGCTCCGTAGTCCAACAAAGGTCAGTCGGTCAGTGCCAAGACGAAGGTAACCGTTTTGGGGCGGAAATCAGGGAACCACTATTCATGAGCACCACATTTATTGATCCATGATGAGGAGACCTTCCGATTTCCACGAAAAAAAATCCATGACGCTAGCTTTCAACAACCGAAATAATGTGGTTACCTCCTTGTAGTTGCGTCCGCCTGCTGCTTCTCTTTTGTGGTTGATGATTGAATTATTGTTTGATTGGATGTAAGAAAGGGTAATTCCATGTAAAAACCTGGCGCAGGACACAAGATGAATGAGGTGGTAATTCGCACAATTTCTCTCTCCATCCTTTAAGCTATACTAATAGTGTAGTGAATAGAAAGACAGTGAAAGCCGTCGGGACAGAACGAGGAAACCCAAGATTCTTTGCCAAACCGTCTCAACCATAGACGATATGGATATGAGTTTGAAGAAGCATTTAAAAAAAGAAGCACAATATTAGCTGAACTAGCCTTTGCTTACCATACTCTTCTGTCCGCTGTCTGCATTCGGATTATCCCTATCCCCTTTTTTTACATCTCGTTACATCTCGTGTCTCTACACGCAGAGCGAACCTGCTACCCATTTTTCCTGTTTGCGACTAGGTATGGAATGGTATTGTGCATATTTCGCCCGTTCGCCTTTTCGAGTGGAGCGAAGCGCAAGGAATCATCCGGGCGGTGTAAGCGAGTGCTCTTGTAACGCTATGCCGAACTTTAAACATATCAACCCGCCCCCTCCCCAGATTGTGTCGTCTTTTTTGAGCTGAACGCAAACCTTCCCAGTAGCCGTGATTAACTTTTCAAAATCTTGGGACCGTGATGAGGGGGTGGGACAGAAGGCTGAACAGCCGAGTAATCGGGACTTTGCCAGAAGGATCTTTCGGCGAAACTTCCCACAACATTGCCCCAAACTTGTGCTACGTACCGAGCACGGAAGTTCACGGGCGTTTAAATGCCAGGCACAGACAGGGGCCAAATCCAAGCGAGCGTTCTGGTGGTGAGAAGCTGTGGGTTTGTTGCTGTGAACGGTTGTGATTAGTTCCGGTTGAAAATTTACGTTATCTTAAATGTACTACTGTCTTTGGTTTGTCCCAACCAGCAGGTTTGGTGTTGCGACGGATCGCGGCCAGCAAACTTTTGATCTGAACTTTTGAAAGGGTCCTTATGGACTGGATTCGTTGTCTAGCTACGGTGGGACGTTCCATTTATTGGTCGTTAAGGATTGGGAAAAATAAGAGATTCAAATCATCTGTTCAGCAGTACCCTCTACTTCTCTCTTCTTGGCCGAACGACCTCTTAGGTCTGGCTTACTAGACTTAATGATACCACGTAGTTGGGTAAGGGGGGTACGTTCCGTATGAGATTTGAACGCCGGCTTTGCCGTATGAAGACCGGATCGCCCCTCAAGCACGACGGTCGACTATAATTGGCGACGAAAGTGCTCGTACGCAGAGTGTTGTCACCCTGTTTTCACACAAGGCCCGAGCATGTATTTACCGACGGTTTGGGTAAATAATTGTACCTGCCGTTGGGTTTTGTGTTTACTTTGAAATTAGTAAATTAAATCACAGACTCGCGTACGTATACAGATGCATAGTACAGAGAGAGCTTTTCGTTACTCTAGACAGGTCATGAGTAACAGTTGAGGAAAGGCAAGAGATGTGATTACTGTACTGGTTAACATCCTTAGCTACTGACGACGAATATGTAGTCCAATGGAGTGGAAAAAGGAGAGCCAACATTCTAGCTTCTTTGGATTGATTTGCTTTGAGTTTGATAGTGAGTCCTCCATACTAGAAAGGGTGAATCCAGATGGGATCTTCTTCTGCGTCTTACGTCGCTTCACAATCTCGAGAGGTCTCGGGCTGCCATTCCTGGCTTCCTGTGACTTGATTTTACCCGTAGCTATATAGTCACAGTCCTGCGTTTCTGGAAGGTGATCTGAATGAGATTTGAACTTCAAATCCCAGCCCTACCTAGGCGTCTCTGCCACTAGTCCCTTAATTTCCATTTAGCCCAGTTTAGTTGAAGGCCTCAGTATGTATGATGCGAAGTACATACAGCTCGGTGAAAGTTGCAAATTGTAATATTTCTTCCCGTACTTGTAGGCTGGCGAGTGACGCTACTCATCAGATAATTGTGTTATCTGTCACCGTTGGCTGCTGGTTCCGAGCGTAAACCCTTTCGTTTCACTACAATGTTCAATCAGGCACGTGGTTTTGCAAAGCTTGTTCATTATGCTGCGGGTTTTTAAATTGCATCGACTGATTGTAATAATTCGAATCCATTTTAACCATTTCAAGTTGTGGGATATTAATATCTACCCAGCTGGATATTAATTACGTTCGCCATGAGTACTCTCTTCCTGAACTTTAATTCAAACCATTAGATTTTAGGGCGTTCAGTTTCTTTAGCCCGCTACCCTAAGTACGGTGTAACCTTTTTGAATTTACGCTTGGCTGTATTGGATCCGATAAGCTTAAATAGATAAGTTTCTGAGTATTTCTTGTAGAAAAGGCAACTTTTAATACTAATTTATTTTTAAGAATAAACTGGCTGTAATATACAGTCAAAATGGTTTCCTGGACAAGTTTAATGCTTTAAACTAAGGTTCTAAGAAATCCATTGAGATGGTCTATAGATGCTAAGCAGAATTTGAGGAGTAAATTCTTCTTCTGCTTCTTCTTTCTTGTCACTAGAACCTCGAGAGGTCTCGGCCTGCTATTTCTGGCTTTCTGTGACTTGATTTTACCGGTGCTGCCTAGGCTGAGGCAAGGTTCCTGGTGGGATTTGAACCCCTGTCCTGTCATGTGAAGACCGGCGAACCCCAGATAGTTAATTCTAACCGCACAGTATTTTAATCTTGTGAAGGACATTGCAGAATTTGGTATAATTATCGCAAAATTTATAGCATAAGATGCGCAAGGTTCATTAGGCTAGGCATGTCATGAAAAATCTACCAAACGGTTCACCTCATACATTTATTAAAAGGTTCTTCTGTAAACCTACAGGAATCATGGTAGGAAAAAAGGGTTAAAAGGAAAAAAAGAATTAGCACCATATGCAATGGATCGGTAAAACCCTTGGACATAGTTTTTTTATTGACGCAGAACCCTCCCAGCATCCCGAGCAGTTCTTTCTTGTTATCCAGTGATACAGTGAGCACGATTCAAATTTCAAAACGTGTACCTTTTTGGATCGGATTCAGAACATGAGGTAAAACAACACCAAAAAGCTTTCGCAAATAAGCTCACACAGTAAATACCCGTGTGTGAGTGTGTGTGTGTGTGTGTGTGTGAGGGTCAACAAAAATACATCACTTTTGTCTGGTTTCTGTTTGTGGCTTTTTTATCTGTGGCACCATCATCTGCTACAGGTGACGCGACACTGCCATTCTCTGCCCTGACACCCGTATCACAAATTAGCGCCTCCAAAAATATTCCATACTCACTAACAGCTACCTTAAACATGGGAATTCTCAAACGAGCACCTTACCCGAACGCAGCGTAGTGTGCCAGTCGGGTAGGAGATAGCTCGTTCACGTCCAAAGGTAGCATATGCATATGCAATCGACTGCTCGTTGCTTCCGAATCTCGGGATACGAGTCCGTGACATAGATATCTCGCCGCAAGGGATGCAGAAGATGAGTACCAATCTGCACCTCGGATGGCCATTACTACGTGTATACCCTTCGGCGGCGGCGGTGGATGCAGACTTTATTCCCTGGCCCTGCCCGTCCGGGCGCATTTATATCAAGAACTCATGCGTGTGGTGACGCTTTGGGCGAAGCTTAACCGGTTTTTCCATCTCCAGGGAGATGATGTGCGTTACAAGATGGGGCGATGCTAGTGTGTGGCGTGTCCCCCGCACATGGGATTTTTATTTGGGATTAAAATTATACTTACAAAACAAGCATCACCAGTGGGCCAGATATGGTGGTGGCACGGTCGTCGTTGTTGGTTGGTTGGCCGGTAATCCCGGTGTCCGATAGTGAGGACACATTACACACGAACCGGACAGCGGTAGATGATAAGCTGTCAGGCGGAGTAGCACGCGTTGGAGTGTCGGTTGCCATCGCAACGAGATGAATCCGTTAAATTTGAGAGGTTTTTTAAAGTAAAAAAAATGGCCTCCAAAAACCCAAGGGATGATTTTGTGGTTAAAGATCTTTTTCGCACGTCATTCCTGCATGTCGGTTGCTGGTGGAACGGCACTTGTTGAACACATGCCGATCAGCTGATCGGTATCTGTGCTATAATTGGCATAGGTCTGTTTTTCGCTTCTTTCTAGTTACCGAACTCACTGCAAGGCGGCGGTACACACATCGATGAGCACAAGTGTTCTGGAGTGCTCTGGGGAGGGTGGGCTACTATTTTCAGCACGGCTTCTTTATAAGGTCAATACCCATAATACAACAGCTAGTACTTGTGGCTCTTAAAACATGTAAACTTGCACACACACACACACACACGCACACGAGAGTAAGCTTGATCTTGAGGACGTGATCCGAACCGTCCGAACGTGACGCGCTCCGAACCGCGACTGATAAAATTTGCGCGTGATAAAACCTCGTCTCGGGCGGCGGGCTCAAGGTTTTGTTTTTATTTGAAATGTGCGTGCCGTTCGTGCCATCGTCGGCTTTTTGGCACTCCACTGCGAAGCGTTGTCGTGTGCTCTCTCTCTCTCGTTCGGTTGTCTCTTTGCTCTGACTCTCTTTACTATTCCTGAGATGGTATGGCTGTGGGGTAAAATATAAGGGAAGAAATGTATATACAAAGCTATAGTTGTGAAGGATGCTGGCCGTCTGCTGTCGTCGTCCGCTGCTGTTAGTAAGGCATCCTTTTTTGTAGTGTCGGATGTTTGGGATGTTGTTGTCAATGTCCCCCGCATTTTTTTAATTCCTTTTTGATAGATTGGTGGACAGTAGCCGCCTACAAGGAAAAGCGATCTCAATCGTCTGGGTCGGGGTCCTGCTCCCTACGTCGGGGTTCATATCTGATTACGAAGCCAAATAGGAGATCAATTTCGCTGCTATCCTTATTTGCATGCGAAAAACATGTGTCCGGAACACATCCGCCATATCCATGCTTGCTCTGAACATATGCATTTACATATGCCATATAATGGAGGCGCATTGTCTTTGACGCGACTACACGATTGCATGATAAATATGGGGTTTTGGTATAGAAATTGAGCTTCCTCTCCCAATCAATTGGTTTTCTTTTCTGACGATACTTCGGCAGCTTCTTCCTCTTCGATCTGACTAACTTGTTGATCGGTCGCCACTTGCTGTGACGGTCGTGTCTTTAAAAGGTGCTAATTGTTTCGTGCCGTATGGCCATCTGGGTGAAGTTGTTGTGCTGGTTAGTGTCAATTAATATGAGCGTCTCGTGACCTCATACGATCAGAGAACAGAGTTTTGATAGATGTTTGAGGTCTCCGTATTTTTGGTAGGCAAGCTGGACTTGGTTAATTAGATTCAATTTAAATAAACTGACGTCCATTGGCCCTGTAAGTGATGGCAGTAATCTATGGATTAAAAATAATAGACTAGTTTTGGGGAGGTTTGGTAAAATAGTACTACTAAAGATTACTCAATTCACATTACAATTTATCGTTTATGGATTAGTTTACTACCAATTACTCAGCAGCAACTAAGAAACAACCTTAAACACCCCTTAAGGGGATGGCTTTAGAGGAGTTGGACCTTATTCATTTAGAAGATAAAAATGTATGTTCCCAGTACTTCTAGTTCTTTTGAGGCCATAAGGCCTTTAGGCCTTAACGGGTACTTGGTCCTCCTGTTCTCGATCACAGAATGATTGGCAAAGGTCCTCCGATATTTTCCATGACCATCATCAGCTGCTTATTTGGATAGAGGGACCGACTGCTCAGAAGTGGATGTGTATTTGCAATCTTTCTTTGTACGGACGAATACTCTCTGGCGCTTGGGTATTGCATGATAAAGTCTCCAGATTATCCGCTGATCATAACTTCACACTCATCAGATGTTTTTGCCCCTCTCTAGAAGGCTGTAGATGTTGAATAAATTCGTATTAGTCATTATTTCCTCCATTTTCTAAATTTTTTCGCGATATTTAGATATTTATTAGAAAGCGTTAGAAAAAATTTCTTTCCTCAAACAAGAAGAAAAGTTCTAGACCACCGGATTTTCTGTGTTGTCGGGGCTATCATTTTACTATCAAGTTGCGAAAAGTCTGATGTCATTGTCTCTCGAAAAAAAACCTATCTTTTATTTCGGGAAAGGGTTGGCGCCTCTGCCGCTGGTATCAGCGCGTCTCTCTGCATATTATCTAATCTAAGGTTACAGATCTCATCAACTGTTTTGTAGTGCGTCTTCACCAGCGTTGGTTCTGCGCCACTGCGGCTGACTACACGTACGAACAGAAGCAACGACCGATCGTGCACGATCCTCGACGATAGCCACGTCCACGGCACTGGGCAGAGCAGGTGGGATTAGTGCAGGTGAGCGTCTGCACCATGGCACTCCGGGACTGCACAACACTCGGCGCGGGTAATTCATAGGACTGCAGGCGTAACTCCGAATCTATAAATCCGGGGGGGGGGAAAGAACACGAAGACGCGATAAGATAGGGATCGTCTCAATAAAGCACAACGGTAGGCTGCTACTTACGCGCTGACAGTGGGTTAGCGGATGCCATCTCAGTAAATACTAGCAGCAGCGCTAATGTCACACTGAACAGTGCAACCAACTGCATTCCGGTACGCATTATCTCGAAGTTGCTGTGTAAAACTTGGCTTGGCTCTTTTATATCTCACTACACGGTTACTGTGATGGGAAGCGAAAGGTTCCGTAGTCAAAAATTATCTTCAACAGACTGACGTCGGTCCGGGTCGAATCAAAATCATTTATATTGAGAATAGTTGTTTGTGATATTTCGCATTGCTGATATCGGGCTTCTTCCACCAGCACCACCACCCCCCTGGACCAGCGCCTGATGAAGATACTAAAGGTCGATTCGGTTGTCGATGATAAGATCGGACGACAGTGGGAAGACCATGTACGGAACCATCAGCTGCCAATCATTACGATGCTACCTACCTACGGTGTAACTGTTACAGCTCACCACTACTGGTGTTGTTTGTTTCGGTTCGACCAAGCAGAACTTCCTCTTCCGTCCCGACAATGTGGAAGGGAAGTAGAAGGGAAGGTCCTATGGGAGTATGCTTGTATCATGACCAATTTTTGGACTATTTTTTGTGTGTTGCTACAATTTTACAATGTCTTACATTCCTCCGCATTCCAGTGCGTTGTTTGTACCTTTGTAGATGAGTATTTTCATTCAAAAGAATTATGAGTCGCTGGTAGGTTCGTGTGGCTAAGTAATGTAAAACCTAGAATTAATTGTCGATTTTTTAGTTGATAGAATGGCAAAACCTGACAGCTTTCAATGGTTGGAGATGAAATCTTCGATGGCCGATTTCTGGGACACGTCAAAATTCTAGACCTAAAAAACTGTAGCTGTAACTGTACTGGTATTGCAGCAGCTTAATTAGCAGGACAGTGCCGTAGGTTCACTGAGCATAACACCGAATCATCGCGGTAGTTGATGATCAATTTTCTGGAGGATTGTTGTGAAATTCAGAAGAGGAGTGTTTTGATGCAGATAGCATGGCGAATCTTGATAAGGATGGCCGTCTTCTACTTTCTTGGCCTGCTCCTATGGAGCACGTCTTCAAGACATGACCTGTTGTCCAATCCGTTTCCAGGAAACTCTGTCCATGGATGCACTCCTCCAGCCCCGGCTGCAACCAATTTCTCTCAGGTCTGACTTCACTTGCTCCAGCCAACGAGCTCGCTGTGCACTATCCTGGTAGGGCATGAGTCCGGCATCTTTATCGCGAGCCCCAACCAGCGTATCCTTCCGGCTTGGGCAACCGTCAGGATGTGTGCATCCTAGCCCGTGGTTCATTCTCCTTCCACCCACAAGTCCTGCTCGCACACACCACCAACAATAGTTCGGAGCATCCGTCGCTCGAAAATGGCGAGTGTATTGGTGTCCTCCGCCAGCATAGTCCAGGACTCGTGGCCTTAGACGACCGGCCGTATCAGTTTGCGATATACGGAGTATTTTGTAGGAGTCTTCTGGATATCAGGAGTCAGTGGAGCCCGTAGTAGACACGATTCCCCTGAACAATGCGCCTTCGGATTTCGCTGCTTTCGTTGCTGTCTGAAGTTAAGGTAGCAAAACTCCTCTACTACCTCAAGATCGTCGCCGTCAACCAATATTCTACTTCCGAGTCGTGCTCTATCACGGTCAGAGCCTACGGCAAGCAGGTACTTTGTCTTCGTCGCATTGATCCTCAACCCACGCCAGTTGCAGCTGTCCGTCCGATGATGTTGGCATTAACTTTCGCAGACATATTTCAAAGCACGTTAAGGAACCATTCGAGCCAGCCGGAGTATCATGACTTCAAGCGACTCTTGGAAGTGGCATGTGGACTGCTGTGATGTGTACGGAAGCTTGAAGAACCCTTGGACTACAAGATATCCCTTGGCTAACGATGTCTCCTGGCCAACCCGTGTTCTTGATAGATGTCCATTAAGGTCGTCCACAGTTTCTTTTAGAATCGCGATAGCCTGAAAGATAGGAGCCTACGCCTCCAAATGATTGTCCTGTTCTTAGACGAATAAGTAAGTGTGACTGTCATCGTTTTTGTTACGTATTTTTAATAATTTATTCCACATAATTGATCATCAGAATAATATATGTTTGTGGAGACAATTGATTACTTACGAAAGTTTTTAGCAGTGTGTAATAACTTTCCAAAATTGGTTTTATTTGCAAGTGATACATTTTCGTTAAAACCTATCGATTAGTAAATGTTTAATGATCCTAATAGCTAGACAAAAGCAATACTTATCACAAATCATAGTTTTGAGGGTGCATCTAACATAGTGATTTAGTGTGACACAGTGGGTAGGTAAATGTTCTAGAAATCTTTAAGAGACTTCGTGCTATTAATTTAAGTTAGTTGTTTAACTTTGAAGTATTATCAAACGGAAGATTTTCTACTACTTTTTAATATTTTTTTTTTGAAAAAAAAAAAACTTTTCAAACAACGCTTCTCTTTATCTCTTCCAACAGCCGGGCGCAGAAGATTAAGCACAGCGCATTGTTGTAGTTGAGCATCGCGTAATGAAAACCACCGTCCAGCAGTGATGTGATGGGAACGATCGCTAGAACCGATTTAGCGGCACCGGGACGGGCATTGGACGCTTTCGTGTACGCCTTAAGCACCGCATCATGTATGCCGACCAGATTCGTAACTCCACTGTTGCGTAAATCTCGAAACGCGATACGTGTGGGCGAAAGTGCTTCCACATCCTTAAATACGTACAGCTTCAGCAGGTATAGCAAACCGACGCTTACCTGCGTTAGGGGAAGCCAATTTTCCACGATTAACTCGAGTGGATCGTTTCCTGTCGCCGGCGAATGTTCCAACGGTGAGGTGATGCAATCTTGCTGTATGAGTTGAAACAGCGTTCGAACGATCGTACGGAAGAGTTCCTTCTCGTGGTGAGCGATATTCGTGATCGAAGCGTACCCGGTGACAGCGATCGAGATGGTGTTTCCGGTAACGGTTATAGGATCGTTTGAGGCACAAGGTAACGGTCCATCATTGCTGCTACACACCGTTCGATACAGATCGATCGTATCGTTTAATAACCGCACACAGGTAATGAGTGCAAATTTGGAGCTTTTTACCCGTTCGATTGGTTTCCCGATGGCGAACGCTAGTTCGTGCTGTACGTGATGAAACCCATTCTCGGGACCACCTCTCAATGGGGTATCGTTAAGCATTGCTTCGGGTTGAAACAGTTGCCGTGTTAGGGTGAGATAATCTAACCGTTCACGGAGCGAGCGTAATCTTTCCTTCCGGTTCGCATCGGTGGTGGCCGCTAGCTGGACGCGCTCGTTAAACGTGCCACGCGATTCTTTCTGGTTGATGTTGGGACCTTCCGATACCTTCACCCCGTGCACGATACGCTCGCCGTTGCGTATGGGCGTGATGCGATAGCGGTCGAAAAACATCTCCATGATGGTTTGCTTAAATATGGTCAGTCTTTGGTCTTCGAGCGGATCGCTCGCGCGGTAGTACCGGATATTGCTTTCGATTACGTCCGTCTGCCATCGGACAAAGTGAGCGGTGCAGCTGTGCAGCTGTTCCAGAAAGCTGTCCGGTATCGTCGATTGTTCAAACAGTGCGTTCTCATCGGTCTGGAGGTGGGTGTAAATTAGCTCCAGATACTGATCGATTCCGTCCGGCTGTCGATAGTACTTGGCCACGATGTAAACTTCCGAATTGCCCGGTTTGGAGGTGCAGGGTTTGAAGACGTGCAGCTCACCGAAGCAAAGGTTTAACAGGTACAGCAAACTCACGCTCGAATGTTCGAACAGGGTGAACATTTTCAGCACAAAGTGTTGACCGGCGCTAAGCAAGCTAAGGGCCAGTACGGTTTCCGCTAGGTGTAGCTTAGCGACACGTTCTTCCTGCTCTTCCGGTACGTTAAGACAATCGATCGATCCATCCGCTGTGACGAGATGTACCTGCGATCGACGAAAACGGAATGGCAATGAAAGTTTATTTATAGCTTAATTGGGCGCGATCGTGAGAAGATTCCCCCTACCGTTGGAAAGCGCTGCCTTCGTCGTATGATGGCGTTGCGATTTTCCCGCACCATTATATCGCCCGTACCGTCTGCCCCGAAGCACCACGAGTCGAGTGTGTGCAGTATGAACCGGTCGTCCGGGATCATGTTCCCCGGACAGTTTCCTTCGTAGTAAGGATTGAGCGTGCAGGCGAACCAGTTCCATTGCGTGCGCGGTGCACAGTTCAGCCGGATGTAGTGATTTAGGCCGGTGACAAACGCACCCGGTGCCTCGCACAGATGCACACTGCCCAGCTCTCGCAGGTCGGTGTTGATGAGCTCGTACGCGGACACACACTCGTACAGTTTGGCAAAGGCTTGCGTTACAAACTCAGCCCGGATTCGGTAGCGCAGTTCGTTCAGTATCGGCAGTAGAGACGATCGTTTGCGGGTGTGCTGATGCCAGTCGCTTATTTCGAAATCGTTTAGCCGATTCTTCACCTCATTGAGATGGCGTTTCTGCTCCTGTAGCGCTGGTACAGTGTACGGCGGACTGCGGTAGAGTGTTTCTAGCGGTGGAAGTGGTGTGCCTGCCGGCGCCGTTTCAAACTGGAACTTTTTCTCGAACTGCACGCTTGCTTCGCGGACAATTTGCTCACGGAACAGCAGATCCACCTCAGGGTCGGTGCTGCGGGACGATCGGAAATCCATACTCTCGCGAACTACAACTGCAAGTATTTGGGTGATTTTGTTTGTTTTGAAATTGCGATGCGAGAGCTGTCAGTCGTCATGCAAAAGGAAAACAAATACACAGTGACGTGCAAAAAAACGGTGACACGACAGGCAGGAAGATGAAGTTGGACGATTTTCAGTGAGGATATTTAAATAGTTTATACAATTTCCAGGTAAATCATGCGGTTTTGCTTACTTTTACATGCAATAGAATGCAATTGTTCGTTTTATCATGGCAAATTTCCTATAAAAAATATAATATTTTGAGGAAATTGAAAGTACGCAGAATCCTAAACCATGTGATGTAAACAAACAACTGACTGAAGTGGATATGGGTGCGTGAATTTAGGGGTGTCGAACACATTCCGGACTAGGCACATTGTAAACATTTCTTATTTAAAGGTTATTGAGGATTTGATAAATTATTCGGGATCGATTTTACGATCTAAATTTGATAAAAATCAATCTACTGCCAGTGTTTGCATCCCATCCGAGTTTTAGCTCTTTTTCGTGATATTATGTAGCCCTATTCATCGCATTCGACACCACTGCACCCAGTGCGGTTTGTTGGTAGTTGAGAGCGTATTTTGAGAAGGGTGTCGTAATGAACCGTCATCGTGCATAGGGCCCCACGAAAAGAAGCATCGCAAGTTGGACCAATTCCAGCGCACTAGTTCTGTGGTATTTTTGGGTATTCTGGCCACAGAACGCCCTCCAGGCAGGATCTATCCAACCGCTGGATAATACAGACAGGACGCCCAGGTAGGCACGACGCGGTTGTCCACGGGTCCACGGAACGCGCCAAGATTTGAGCCGTAGGCTAATGAGTGAAAATTGATTGGTGCGCCAGGAGCACTAATAGTGGGTCTCCTCCCCCCTTGTGTATGTATGTCTGCCTGCTAGTGCTCGTCAGTGGTATACATACGGTGTGCCAGAACAAGCAGAGTGTGTTTATCCGCGACGTCTTGATCCGAACACGGAATGGAGACCACTGCAAGTGATTCCACCGAACGGCGGAAGTCAGACACGGAGTGTGAAGGGACGACAGCGGCGGCGGAGGGTGAAGAAACACAAACAAAAAGCTCCGCTGACACCAAACGCCAAACACCAACCACCCAGCCCGAGGTGGTGGAACCCGATGACAAAGCGCAACAGTGCGTGGATGAACCGACGACGACGACGACGACGACGGAATCGAACAACGGCCAACCGTCTTCCTCGGTTGAACGGGCAGCAGCACCAGCAACATCTTCCACTTCCAAAGCACCGCCGAAAAGCAGATCGTTCGCAAAAATACCGATCTTCGTGGTGGAAGATCATCACGAAGTGCTCACGTTCCTTTATCGGTGTTTCGGCTCGAGGCATTTACCGCTGCACGGCAACCGGATCGTGCATTTCGACTCCCATCCGGACATGTGCATCCCGAAGCATATGCCCGCGGACTATGTGTTCCACAAGGACGCGCTGCTCGACAGTATCAGCATCGAGAACTGGCTGATGCCGACCGTGTTCGCCGGGCACGTGGAGCGCATCGTTTGGATTAAACCGCCGTGGTCGGACCAGATCCCGAAGGGCAAGTTTGAGTTTCACGTCGGTGAGTTCGAGGGTTCGATACGGACCGATTCGACGCTGGAGTATTTCGTGTCGGAAGGTTGCTACCAGCCGGAGGAAAGGTTGGAAAATCGGAGACGATTGCGGTTGGAGGTTTGCTCGGTCGGCGAGTACACGGTAGCGGAGGATACGGATCTGGCCAAGGGCTACATACTGGACATCGATCTGGACTACTTCAGCACACACAATCCCTTCCTGAAGATCTACGACCGGGTGCAGCTGTACGAGAAGCTGAAGGAAATATTCGTTTCGCCCGAGCTGGCCGACGACGCGGAGAACGATCTCGAGAAGCTGCAGCGTGTGGCGCGCGATCGGGAGGAGAAGCTCGAGTTCTTGGAGTCGATCTTCCTGTACCTGGAGGAGGTGGGCAATCTGAAGCATTTCTTGGTGGATTATCAGCAGGAAATCAGTGAGGAGTATACCGGGCTGCTGGAGAAGGTATCGACGCTGGTGCGAACGTTGAAGCGCGAGTACAAGGAGGAGGAGATTGATTGGTCGATGATTTACGATGCGGGCTGCACGTGTGACGTGACCGATCTGCCGCACCACGAATCGAGCCGGGAGGAGATCGAAACGATGGTGGGCCAGCTCGAACGCTTCCTGGAGAAGCTTCCGTGTCCGCCGCTCGTCATAACGGTGTCCCGATCGAGCGAGGACGACTACACACCGGCCACGCAGGTGGAAATGATACAGGAGATGGTGCTGGCGGCGCTTACAAAGTGCCTCCGGGCGGAACTAGATACCCCCATACTTCACTATAAGGATCAGCAATTTACCTTGTAAGGACAATAAACCAACCAACCAACCAAACGACACACGAACACACCGCCCCGCATATACACACACCAATGTCCTCCCTATCCTTCTTTAAGTTAACAACGAAGCTTTTCCGAGTGGGTGTTTTAATTTTTCCGGCTTTGTCTTGATGACTTCAATTGCTCGCTTCCAATTCCACCCTCCTGCTGTTTTGTGATAATTTTCACGGAAGATGTAAATAACTGTAGCAACATTTGAATGAGTTGTTGAGTACAAATCCCTTTTCGTTTCAGGAAGGTTCGCTAAGTATTCGATTTATGTATAGAAATAGAAGTGTAATAAAAACGATCACGATCATCCTCCTCGGCCCAAAATCTCCTCAGGCAATGTTGTCGCCCAAATCGCACTGATTAAAGTGTTTCGAAATAATGCTAATCAATAGATTGAGCGGCAGCACCTTCGCTTCATCCTCCTGCTTCAGTTCGTTGCGCAGCGCGATACACGTTTTGGCGATGTCCCGCAGCACGCTGTGTATATACGGTTCGAGCGGTTTTATCAGACAGGCCAGTATCGCATAAATCCACTGCGGTATCCAATCACGCCGGTAGCCATCGCCACGGTGCAGCTCTTCCTTGCTCGTAACGGACGGTGTCAGTGCGGCCGCGACGTCGCACAGTTCCGGATCGGATGGTTCGTCCTGCTGTTGCGAGGCGACCGACGAAGCTTGATCCGAATCCTGCAACCATTCGTGCAAATACTCGAGCAAAATTTCCAAATTCCGTTGCGGGATGCTGAGCAGTATGCTCACGTAGGGCAGATTGTTGGCACAGTACTCGTGCAGATGCTTCCGATCTTCAAAGTTCAGAAATACGTGCGTGCGCTGCAAATTTTCCTTGTACTGTGCGCTACCGCGGTACGAGGTGATCGTGTCCCGAAGCTCGGCAAACTTTTGATTCTGCATCGTTTCCCATTCGCGGGTCGGTATAAGCGCACGGTGGGCGACGTTTTTCACCTCGTCCTGGAAAGGAGGGGGGGTTAGACGGACAGTTTTGCTTGTTTTAGCGTGTGTCCACAAAATTTTATTGCGCAACGCATTTACCGTTGGAAGGGCAGCCAGTCCGGAGAGGGTTTTCTGTTGATGAAGGGATTGTGGTTTTTCAGCACAAACTACCACCGGACATTTGCCGCGTTCGTACATCACCTTTTGCAAATACTGTTCGCCGGTTTCCGGCGTTAGATCTGGATTGAAGTTCGCATCCGGCGGCTCAACGGCCAGTGCGGGCTTCTGTATCATATCCACCTCCATACTGGCGCTGGGGCTCGGTTTTGCTCGCTCTGTTCACTGTGGGCGTGTGTTGAAAAGCAGCAGCGGCAGAAAAACTTTTTAATTTAATTGCATTGCTTTACGGGTCTAGCGAGAATTGTTAGCTAAAACGGCGAGTTTGCGTCGATGATGGCAAACAAAACTTGAAGAATGCTGAGGGTTTGTTGTTTTCATGTGAGCTCTTCATCTTTGTATGAGTGTGACAGGTGTCACGTGTTTATCACGCTGACTTGAAAGGTTGAGAGAAGCACGCTCGAAGTACGTCTGCCACAACATCGTTCGTGTGTGTGTGGTTCGTCCTTGCAACGGTGTTTATCACGCATTTCGTGGGGTATTTTTTATATCGCCTGGTGGCCATGTGACCAGTTCCGGTTCCGATCGTACGCAAATGTCCGGAAGAATTATAGAAATCATTGGCCTTGCTGCTATACAAACGGTGATTGTGAATGTGTTGCTGCTGGGTCAGTTTTCGTTCCAGCCTACTTTGCACTGGATGTTGCTTGGAATTTCGTTCGTATCCGCTCTGGTGCTCCTAACACGAAGTAAAGGTGCCCGGTGTGTAACGATGCTGTTAGTGCCACAGTTTCTAAGTAAACGGGGCCGAGCAGCACTGATCGGATACATCTTTCTGCTCACTGTAACTGGACCGACGGCCAACACGATGCACAACGTGGAGGTGCTAGGTAGCACGCTTAGCTGCACCCAGGAACAGCTAAAGGTAGCCATCCGGGACACGATCAGTGCACTGAAGGTCCCGTTTCTGGCGATGAAAAAGATAATCGATGAGCTGCTCGAAACAGTCGAACGATCGTTTATGAAGGTGCAAGGCACGCTAATGGAAATGCTAAAGCTGGTGAAAAGGATACGTAAGTGGAGGATCACATCCGGTTCCCGGACCAGCATACTAATTACCTTCCTTTTGTTCAGTTCACTCCATGAAGAAAGCGTACGACTGGCTGCGGGACATCGTGTCCGTGTGCAATGATAAGCTGGGCACACCTTCCGAACGTTGCCTGCAAGCGCTGGATCAAACAATCGATGGTTGTAAAGAGGAAATGGGCGCCATGGACTTCCTGTGCGAAGTGACACAGGTCGGCAAAACGATCTGCTACGGTGCAAAGATGGTGGATTATTTTTGTGAGCTTATCGACTTCATAAGCGACGCAGTTATAGAAGAAATTGAGCAAGGTAAATTAAGGAAAACCGATTGCTTGTTTTTGATTATACATCACACATACCTGCTATTGGTCTTCTTCACCGTACGAAAGGCATTCAAAAGCTGATGCAAAGCTTGGAAGAACTGTTCCGGGTGAAGGTGGAGTACGATCATACGTTTGATTTCTCATCCAATGCTTCAAAAACGTTGGCGGAAGTGAGTGCCGAAATAAGGCAGGAAATTGCGGATCGAACCCAACCATTAAGAAGGACATTTAACATTCTGGGACTGATTACTAGTGGCTTTTTCGTGTGCATAGTGTTGAGGTTAGTTTGATCTTTGCTTGTATTTGTGATTCTTGTCGTTGTTTTATCGTCCCTATAGAGCTATCCGTTATTGGAAACGTTATTTGAAAAAGGATAGCTTCGATAACAGTTTCCTAACCGCGGATTTCTATACGATCGAGAATCGAAGATTGAAGCTTAATCTAGAAACCATATTTCCATTAACCCGCAAAGAAAGCCATCGCTATGTTCCCCTAACATCGCTTCATCTCACCTGGAAGGAACGGTTTCGAATAGCGAAATCGATGACCTTCCTGGTTATCTCTTCCGTGCAAATATGTGGCCAATTAGCGGCCGATTACGCACTCTACTGGCTACTTACGCTGATCAAACATTTTATGCACGAAGGATCGAATAATCCTGCAGGGAATTCATCCCGTGCAGTAACTCCACTATCAGTGGGAGTAAGTGGTGAAGGCATTCTAGCAGACACGTTGCGTGATATCGTCCGGTCGTTCGATCCTATCGTAAACGGGACGGCGATTGATCCTTCCCAATGTATTCCGGATGCAGCACAGCCACAGTTTGGACGGTATGGCGAGATCACCGCTTTATTGGTGCTTTGTTGGTGTTTTGCATTTATTGAACCGTACGGATTACGCGTTAGACAGATAGTTATGCGACGATACTATCCCGCAAGGGCACGTGCGCGAGCCCTGTGGCTTTATGGCGATATTTTGCTGAAGAGAGAAAGTTTACTAAAGATCCTGAGGAACCACATCACGGGAGCAAGGGATCGCGGGCAAAGTGCAGGAGTGCATTGGTTGGATGTTGTTCGAGCGAAGACTAATCGTTACTGGATCTGTCGAATGGCGCTAGGCCAGGGTGGAACCGTACGGTGTATGCTGTGTGGTGATGTGTTAAACGAGAGAGCAGATCTGCTGGTGAGGTGCCCCCGTTCAGAATGTCCCGGAATTTACTGTCAGGATTGTTTGTTCGAGACTGGTAACAATTGTTCGCTTTGTTTGGATGTTCTAATGTCCGGAGCTAGAGGATCGGATGAAATATATCTGGAATAGTGGTAAAGTTTCGATAGTGCTATTGCAGTTGTTCGAGGCCTTTTAATGTCGTCTTAAGGTTTTCAGGTCTCAATATTTTTTTCTTCTTTTCGCGCGAATATCTGACTGATTTGCCCAAGCGATCAGTTGCTCTATTGGCTGGTCCACAGAATGATTGTGTCCTCCGATTATCGGATTGTCTAAAACGTGCTAGTAATCACGGTTGTAAAGAGTTGTGGTTCTACGATGCAGAACTGAAGAACAGTAACGATTTTGATCTGGATTATTTTCACTATATGGGCGGATAATTGGGCCTACGTTGTGGAAGAATGAAGAGATCATGGCCACTGTTTCACTTATCAGTTTTTGATGGATTTGGGAGAATCACTAGGACATTTGGTCACTAGGACAAACTCAGGTTTAATGATTACGTAAGTGTAGATTGCTACCTGCCCGCGCTGCCTATATGAGGTAGACTGCTACCAAGTGTAAAACCAAAGTAGCCGTTGGCTTGTCCGTCACTTGCATCAGGTATAAAAGCAGAGTATTCTGCTACGCAGGTTGAGTTTTAGTAAAGCGCTTGCCGCGAACGATTCGTGTTTTTTTTTTTAATTCATGAGGAACGGTCTGGTGGCCACATTGCTTAACGGTTGCTGTGTTGTGTTTAAAGAAGCTAACCCAAGTTTGCACCAAGGAAGTTAAAAAGAAATTTAAAAACTTCAAGGATACTATATCAGTATATGGTGTTCACTCGAAAGCCCGATTCTTGCGCACCCCGAAAGTTTTCCCATGAAGTGATGCTGCGAAAACAACGGCAACACGCACCAGAACTACGAAATGAATCTTACTCGCTTCAACGTTCATCCCGACCATCGTCGATGAACGTCACGTTTTGCCGGTACCTGTATTTTCCCGGCACACGAAGTCGAATTCCCGGTGCTCAGAACGAATGAAGCTGATTGCGTATTCCGCAGCCGGCATACACACAGGACCTTGGGGGCCTCAACCACCCTCAACCCTCCTTCTACCCAAACCACCTGTATGCGCCAACGCCAATGTCAGACTCGGTACAAACACTGAGTACTGACGTCATCAGCTCCGTTGTCGTGTGTTGGGCAGCATTTTCCAGACATTCAGGAGAGTGGGAGCTATACGTACCCCGGGCGCAGAAGTTTTCCGCTTTTCATCTCGTTCGCCGAAACAAATGAATGAAAATGAATCTCCTTCCAGTGGCGTACCGGCAGGAGCACACTCCGAACGAAATTACCCGAATGCCTGTGTACTAGCGCCAGACGACACACGACGACGACCTGCGAGAACCGGTAATCAACCGAGAGAGATGCCGACCTACTCTACTGCGCCGCATCTGCTCCGTAAGGATAACGCCAACACACACAGGCTCTTTGTTGTATCTCGTGCCATCGAGCACTCCTCTCGGGTGCGGGAATACTACTACTGCCCACGGTGCCAGCCAGCCAGCCCACCCAACGGAGACAAATGCAACCGTTTTTGCGGTGCTAAACTGTAGGACCAGTGTGGTGTAATTCGTTTAGTTTGCCATTCACCGATTGTTCCGATTGTTGGGCGCGGGTATTGCTGATGCGGTGGGGTTGCGTGCCAGACGGAGATTCGCAATTGTTTTGCATGGTGGGCCGTTGTGCTTAGTTGCCCTAGGCGGCAGGCACATCTCCGCAAAGATAACACAACGCATCTGAGGTGCCAGAGTTTCAGTGCGCGTGTGAACACTCCCAAGCGCGGGTGTAGCGGCCATTACCTGGTGACTGTTTGTGATTTTTCATCCGTTCCGGAACCTGACTCCGGTCTGAGTTTCATCAGTGCCCTTTTGTTGCAGGTGGTACCAACCAAAACGAATAGCATCTCCCAATAAGGCTGCCGCCATCCCGAAAACCCGAACGACGCCGTACGCTCGTATCGGAGTTCCGAGTTCCTGTCCTCGGTAAAAGCGTGAAAACTGTGTGCCGTGGCAGTAGGTTTAGTACGTTGCTCGGTCTGGCGCACCGGAGTCTGGCAGAGCAGTGTTCCGATCCAGTGTACAGTGTGTGTGTGTGTGTGTGCTTTCCCGAGTTTTGTCCTTCTCATCCCTTGTCTCTCGGTGTTGAGCAAGGCTAGAACCGGAGACCCGGGTGGAGTTCTATGGGTGTGTGTATGGGCGCGCAATTTTCACGGTCTTCTCTCACAGTTCGTCGGGCGTGTGTGTATCGATAGTTTGCGTCGAGGCGTATATCAGTTTCCCATCTCGGGCAGGTGCAATTGATTTGGCCGCCGTTAAGATAGGACAATAGGTGCCTCAGGGCTTGCTGGTGGTGCGGTTGGTTGGTTTTGGAGGTTAGAATTTTAATGGCCCTTTCTGTAGCAGTCGCGTACGGCGTTGCGTTTGCGTGTGCCGGGCGTACGTTTTAGTGTGGTGCGAGAGGTGCGCGCGGGACACGTTTTACGGGGTTTCGCTGTTGTTCTCCATCGATCGTGTGCGAATTTACTCAATTATGTAATCATCTGTTGAACGGAGCGAATTTCGAAACCTAGAACTCATTCTCGGGACGTGGGTCACATTTACATTAGCAAGCGATACTACGATTCGCTAGTCCCTCGCGATGGACCATCCGGCGACCGGTAGTGTGTTTCCGGTGCGTCCTTCATTGGACCACTTACTAGCGATGGGTGAGGATGACGAGGATGAGGAGGAAGAGGGCTGCGAAGAAGTGAACGAATTGAAGGAGAAGCCTGCTCTGATACTTCCAACAAACGTTGCCAAGGGTTGCGTAGCAACGGATCATGGTGCACCTGTGCTGGAAAGTGAGGAACAGATAGAAACTGGAGAATCGCCTACTGTGGAGGATGACGATGAGGATGATGGGGCTTCGGAGTTAACGGAATTGCAACAACTGCCCGACACGCAACAGCCTGCCGGTACGGCCAAGGAACAGGTAAGTGGAAACTACCATTACTACATATTAATGTGTGGGATTTATTTTCTTGAAAGCTACTTCAGCTTACGAGCTGAGTTCTGATTGATTCTCTCCCCTTTTTTGAGGACGAAAATAAGGAACCATTTTTGTTGTTGTTGGGGATATGAACTTGCGAATGTGCCAATTCCGGGGTTCGCTCCCAAATGCAACAGTTAAAAGCCCTCATCTCTTTTGAGATATCCTCCATCCTTTTAAAACAAGGATGCCTCTTATAATCTAGAATTCTGGTTCCGTTTTACGCTATTCAACGCAAAAAAAAAAAAATCGATCTCCGAACACACTCCGAGAACTTCGAAAGGGTTTTGGAGGCTGTTTGGTGCGAAACCGTTTCGAGACTACCTAAAACGGTCGGTCCCCTTTGCGAAGTGCACGACTGCCATATTGCGGCTAAAAGTAAAGTGTGCGTACTAAAGGCAGTAGTAGTTTGGGTGCTGGAAAGCTGGCAGGCATGGGAGAAGGTTACCTTTTTTATTTCCTTCGTCCGGCGCAAGTTTCTGCTTCTGCCGGTATATAGCGGAAAGTTAGTTCCGTCAGCTTTTTGGAATCGAGCGTCAGGTCTCTGAATTAAGTATGAGGAGCTTGGCGTGGGATTATCAAGCATCTTCCCTCCTGCTTTCGGATGGACAGGTTTTAGTGGTAGATCTGTCTTTCTCTCTCTTTCTCTCTTGGGACACCGTGGGGAAAAAGCATTAAAGTTATATCGAGAGGACTGGGTCGGGCAAGTAACCTACAGCATATTTCGTGAGCTTTAAGAGAGGTGGCTCGGTTAGCTTCACCGGTTACACACCGGGGGAATCTCGATAACTTCCGCTCCGTGTTTCGGTCTTTTTGTGAAAGTGTAGTGTGCACGGAAGTAGCTGTTATGTGTTTGCGTACGTAGTGGTAGTATAGTACGGTTTCATCCTCCTCGGTACTGTAATCAACGTTTAATCCGTCCATGCGGTGCAGCGCCATTTAAGCAATCTAGTAGCAGGTCGGGTCAGGTGACAAGGACGCGATCATCTAACGCGGGGTGTAAGTGTAAGTCGTTTTATTATGAACCACCGCCATCCGCCGTCATGCCTCATCGGATAATCTGGCAATCTATACAACGGTGTTGGAAGAGTGCGGTGCCCGTTGGCTGATAGTTACGATGATGATGGTGTTTGGGGTGTCTCACGCTGGCGCTATCATAATAACAATTTCTCTGCCGCTTGTCGAAAGTGCTCTAATGAACTAATTCAACTTTTTTATTTTCTTGAACATTTTCGTGGCTTATCCGGCCTGAGATATGGAAGTGATTTGGAATTCTTTTTCTGTGAGTAGAAGAGTGTACCTTTTTTTCTTCAGAATAATTTATTGATTATGGAGGGAATATTGAGATAGCTCATGAACTGTGTCGAAATTCTTGTTGATAACAAAGATCAGGTTTCGCTGATCCTTCCTAACCTTAACAGGCGCTACAATCGTTTCAGAGTTTTGGTCTGCTGCGGAAGTCATCAGGGACGCTCATTGTCTACTGCAGTCATCTATGGCTCCATCAACGCCATCACCATCATCTCAATTTAGACCTCTGTTTTTTATGTCCTTTGTCACTTGAGATGCGCTTAAAGACCTATCGTCTGGCTGGATCGTATAGTTTTATTTTGAAGACCAGTTCAAAGATGTTTTACGGGTACCGATTGTGACACAATAGTTGATAGGATAGCATTTTTTTGAAACATATTTTCAATAGGAGCATAAGTGAAGTGAAACTAATTCCAACTTCCAGTATTGGGTACACAATGTCACATATTTCACGCTTCATATTTCAAGATTCGTTTCACACACGGCATAACGAACGAAGTCTCGGAACCGAAACCAGGGAAAATGTAAATAAACGTAGACAACCCGACTGCGTGTTCGACTGCAAGATAAGGACCACTTGTGACCGTAACAGAGACCGGGTGAGGTCTTTTACCATTTTTTTCTTCTTACTATCTATCGGATGCATTTCTACCTCCTCGACACCGTTCACCAACGAGCGCCGGAACACCTTTTCCGTTTGATCCATACGGGCGGCTTTTTTTCTTGTGCCGAAACTTAAGATTTGGTGAAAAAAAAAAACACATGTTTGAAGTTGTATAAACACGCCGGTCGAAGGCGATTTGCTTGCCTGTGTTAAATGGATACCCTCAAGCTAGGTGTCGGGGAGACGGCTACCACTGTGTTTATAGGTGGTTTAGTGGCGATAAAAAGAAACCTGCTATCGACTGACATGCGAACGCGTCGATTAGGAGAGAAAAAAAAAGTTCGATTAGGTTTAAGAGGTGTCACCAGTCCGATACATCGCTGTCACCAAATATTGACCGTCCGGTGACACTCTTGAAACCGTAACGTATTTACTGATGTATCGAAACATCTCACTCACTTCTCTTTTTATTTTGATGTTTTGGATCGACCACACCTTTAACGGTTACCTGGAACCGAAACACACTTTGCCTGTGTGATACTCAAATAACCGATCCGGAAAAGACAGCCGTAACGAGAAAGTCCTCGCCATGTGATTTACAAACATACGGTGGAAAGGAATGTCTCGAAATGGGGGTTAGACCGGTGTGTAACTCAGCAACTTGTTGATGCATTGCATATGTAACGCCGGTAATGCACTTGCGTCCAGTAGTGGCGTCCGTCTGGAATAGTTGAGGGTCATGGAACCTTCTCAGAGTTAGAGTCAGAGTTGCTGGAGAAAGTAAGCAGTTGGCTGAGAGCACTGCGTGAAGTACAGTGCAGGAGGTTCCAGGTTTTTTGTTGGAGCGGAACACACCGGGGAAAGAGGTGCTTTATGACCTGCCATGTTTGCCGTACCCATTGAGACGTTCAACTTTGCTCATAAAGTGGAAGATCTCCACACTGTGGGTGGAGTAGTAGTTGGAGATGACCATTGGAAACATGTGTTAGAAGTGCCTCTTGCTTGCTTGCTTATACTTCAGAACTGTAGACAACACACGGTTTGTTGAGGAACGTTTTCCTGGATCATATTTAACTTATTACATGAATGTTTTATTACAACAATCTGGTATCGAATAAGGTTTGACAATTTCTTCCAAACCTAATGCATGTATTTTATAAAACCCGGAATAACATAAATCGTTCGCTTGCTTTCCGGACTGTGTGTGGTTCTCTTTCTCTCAGGTGATTATTTGAATTTATTAACGACCGTTCCATGCAGACCTGTGCTAATGATTTATGAACGGTCGATATTGTGGAGACAGTTGCTGGCTCCTCGATCCCTTCAATAAAAAAGCACCTTGTTTATGTCCTCTTTTAGAGCTTTTCTGTAGATTCTCCGCACTTTTGGTAAGGATTCTCCCCATTGTCGAAGGTCATTTCCAGCTCACTTTTGGGGACTTGTTGGACTTGTTGATTTGTGACACTCGTGCGCAAAGCCAACCATAAAAAGGGGTAAGGATGCGTTAGTTTCTCTCCCTGCTCTGTGCCTGCCACTGAGCATGTGCCGCCTGTTAAGCTAAAAATTTATGTTTAAATTAGAATAACAACAGTGAAGCTCGAGAGAGAGAGATAGAGAGAGCGGGAAAAGCAAATGGTCGATTAAATGTGGCTAATACCACGCTAAACCACGACTTCCACGTGTGTGTTCTACCTTCCGCATCATGTCAGTTTGATTTCCACTTAGTTATGAACTTATGGCATTTTAAATATGACAACTGCAGCGATTGGTAAGCTCGTTATTAAATAATCACACGCGCCACACTTTCTTTTCACGTTTTTGGGATGTTTTGAAGTTCGGTTTTTTCGTTTCTTTGGAAGAACTTGTCGCATTCGATTTAACGTGCCAGTGTGATGCTGTGTGTAGCTTTGTTGGACGTACTCTCCCGAGAGGGTGGAACCAAAAAAGCCGGCAAAAGTCGCGCGGTTGGAATTTCTTGGAGGATTTCTCCGAAAAAAAAGATCTTCCCGCCGTATCGTTACTCTGTCTGTTTCGTGAAGAAATGGTTGTTTACATCCTTTCGGACTCTTCGGTTATTCGGCTTTCGGTACACACATCGCACAGTGCGGTAGGTTGGACGGTGATTTCTTTTTTTCTTCTTCGTTTACCAGACCAAAGACCAGGGCATGTTTATTATGCACGCAACATTTTGTCGCCCTTCTCGACGGTCCCGCTCGTGGGCGCGAACATCAAACATAATAATCTAATTGTGAGACCACATGTTAACCGCTGTTTCCAGGAACCGGGACGATGCCTTTTTTACCGTTTCGTGATTGATGTCTTGCTTGTGTTATTGAAGCTTTTTTCCAATCAGTAAGGCTGGATTTTGATCATTTGATATATTGGTGTGTTATGTTTACAGAATCTCGGGAGAGTTTTGTTTTATTAAAGAGATATTTAAGAGTTTTTCTTTTTTAGACCTTGGGTCCTTGATATTCAAAATCGTATTACTTAGCTCTAGATGCTCTAGACCACCATGAAATCAATCTGGATAATTCGTAGGTTATGTGTTACTCAGGTAGTTTACAAGAATCTATGGTTTGACAACTTTCCTGAGGATCTCTGAGCTTTCTGCTTAATAATCTGATGTCTGATTTCTTCCAGATCCTGTTCAAGGACCATTCTAGAACTATGTCTATTAAGATATCAAAAGTACGCAAGAATGTCCTACTATTCACATTCTCATCAATCATACGTGCTACCGTTCCATAGAAATCAGCTTTTAATTAAATTCTGAATGATAAGATTCCACCTCCAGGCAACCCTGGAGACTTCGCTTCGAACGGAAGCTACCGCACTGCTTCTGCTGCTCCTTTTTGGCCCATCCCGCTACAAGACGGTGATAAAAATAAACGACCAAACATAAGAAATGGTCGCGTTCACAGACAACAAAACCATTGCCGACATAGCAAAGGGGAAGCGCGACGTCTACGTATTGTCTACAACTTGTTCTCGTTCTATTGTTATTGCTGCTCGTTAACTGCTTTCGGATCGATCCAGAGACTAGAGTAAACCTTTTTTTTCCGTCCACCCAGAGTGTGAAGATTGTGTCCGAAGCTAAGGAGACAAACAAACCCTTGGCAGACAGTCATTGCGCAACATCGCAACATCTGAAGAAAAAATCGCTTATCACCGGAACCATCACTGTCCGAAGCAATGGCGGACAAGTTGAGGTTGCTTGTTTGTTTGTTGATGGTTTATTAAGTGCACGAGGTGCGAGAATAAGCGGAAACCTGGGGATGGATAGTGAGAAGAGGAGTTTGTTGGAACGATTTGAACCACGATTCGTTTTGTGCGATATCAAATCAATCGGAGTGAGATGGCAACTTCGTGCTTATGTTTCCCCGTTTTTTCACGATACCATGTCCCAAAGGGTGACCACCCTGATATTGATCATCCATCGCTAAACTGGCCCCAAAAATCTGAGGTCACATTCGTTGCATGATGTTGACCCTTCTGAGTTCAATTTCTTCGATGCACTTTCTTAGCCGGGGTCTTCGTGGTAGCCTTTGACCGCTTTTCGGGTGGACTCGCAAGGCGACTGCTTTTCACTGACCGGCGTATGTCTTTTCTAGCCTCTCTAGACCATGCTCGAAACCCAATCTCCAACCGAAACCGTCGACCGAACGCCACCAGCAATCCATGCATGGCTCCACGTGTCTGTGTGTTATTTCTTTTCCACGTGCTTTGCTTCTCATCGTTCTTGCGCTAGTCCGAATGTTGGGGATTTTAAGCTAGAAGCGAAACTTTTCTGTGGTACCGCCTGCGGGTTCTGTTTTCGTTGACGGTTCGTTAGTGTCCATTGGACCCATGGTACCCAACCGTACCGGAACGGATAGTTTTCTTTTACCCGATGATGCTGCTGTTGCTCGGTGTTGAAGACGCCGTACTCTGGCTTGACATCCTCCCGAGAGCATGGAATCGTGAGATGCATTTGTGACAACAGGAAAGGTTGTAAGGAAATGGAATTTCAAATAGCATTATCTTGGGTATGGAGGAGGGAGATGAGAAGTATCCCAGCGGCGGAGGTTAACGGGGGACGTCCTATGACGATGCTTTCTTTTAGCGCTATTCTATGAAAAGGGAAAAGAAAATCGTGATGTCTGCTTCTGGCGGTCGGCAGCGCATGACTGCAATCTTTTCTGCATGTGGAGAAAAGCATTAGGTTTGGTAAGTTGGGTTGGATTATGGAGACTGACCCAAAGTTGAAGTTTTATTACTGTGAAGTATAGTAGGAAGCAAGTTGAAGTTGCACTTCAATATTTGATGCTTCCATGTCTAGGAGGTCTAAGAGAGACTTTCAAATTCTTTTACCAGTAAAACACAAAAATACTGAAAATATCTTTCAATAGGGCATCCTCAAATGTCTTCAAATTCTGCAGGAGTCCTCCTACGCTATTCCACAACCTAGAATTGGTATGCTAATGTTTGTCTGCTACCTATCCGCTCTTTCACTGCTTTTCTAATTAACCCAAAACGGCAAATTAAAAACGCCCTCCGGTTTCAATTTAAAGATCCTCTTACAATGCTCCTTCCCATCCCTATTTCGAACCACCCCATTGAGCTAGATCTATCCAATTTTTCCAGGGGCCCCGGTCTGATGCTTTGTAGAAAAACTGTTCCCATTTCTACATTACTGCGGGAGCGTGTTTTTTCTTCTTTCATGCGTTTCTACTGCCGGATCATTATCTTCCACCCGTCCTGGTCGGTGGAAATGTGCAAACCCTCGAGAAAATTCTTTCAAATGGTTGTGGAGCACAAAAAACAGGAGTGATTCAAACACAAATATCCGAACGAAGAAAATAATGGGGAATTTTTGCTACTTCCAGGAGTCGGAGTGAAAATTACGACTTGACTGACGACGGAGAAGGGGAAGATCCTTGTGCATACAGCACGGATGTGAATGAATGTTTTACATTATTCGTCTTTCTCAGCATAACGTGATTGCACACCGTTAAGGAGCGAGTGCTTGGTTTGAAACATATTTTCATTCTTTTCGTGCTGGGAAGACTCTTGAAAGCAGGGGGAGAGTATTTGGTTTTAGGTCAACGGAACGAGGCATCACTTTAATATTCTTTTATTCCGGCTTATTCTTGTTTTAACAGATTTGCTTTGTACTGTTAGCATAATGTATTGAATGAGTTATAAAAACCCCAAAAAAGCAGAAATATCTCAAAAGCTAAGAAAAATTCTTCATTGTACTAAAATTGTACTAAAAAGAACTTTCGACCAAAATGCTCTGCAAGTTTCTGGAACACTCTTGGGTGGTGTGACACCGAAGGAAGGCTTATAACACCTGCCGGATTTGTTTATTTCTTTGATTATCTGTGTAGCACTTTGTTCGTCTCTAGAATGGGTTGTCCACCATCGCTAGCCAAGCAAGAGATACATGGGCTTCTTGGTGTTGACAGCCGGTTGGGGGTCAAGACTGCCCAGCCCTTCTCCTGGTGGTGCTCGTTTTCTTTCCCGATGTTTGTTGAACAAACAGATTATCATGCTTCATTCAGGCTGTATCTTTAGCTATCTACAGCTTCCGTGCGTCCGTTCCCATTTTTTTCTTCTCCGGACTCTGGAGACTGCCCGTATCTCTACTGCTCGATCTCTCTGCTGCTGATGATGGTGGTCTCGGTCTTCCAGACATTCTTTAGCATGTGCTTTCGGACATACTGTGGGCTTACGGTGCATTTTCTCCGTTGAACCCTCCGGAGAAGTACGATCGGCTTTCTGCTTTTGATTATCTGTTTTTTCCCGCTCCCGGGACAAATCTTCGCTTCCAAACGCTTGTGACGGGTGCTAATGAGCTTAAAATTAGCTTCATCTAATCAATAGCTGGAGACCTGGTGTGTGCCTTTCATGGGGTTTTGGAAATAAAAGTCCGATTCGGGTGAAGTAACCACTCGTGTGAGGCTGTTTGTTGCCTTTTGCCTGTTCATTCGAAGGTGGTGATGTTCCTGTGGCACGCTACAGGTATCCCGGAAACATGCTCCAATACCAATCCAATATGACTCGAGTGATGTCCGAATGTAGAATCAATTTAAAAACCACAAAGGGTTCTCTATGTTACGTGAAGACCGCAGTGCATATTTTTTTGTCATCCAGCTTCACAACTTGAAGCTCACCTTTAAGTTCGCTTGCAGTAAACGAAACACGACAACCGAATGACAAATGGTGCAAAAAGTCAATAAAAATGGCCAATAACTATAAAACCCAACTGCAGATGGAAGCGGAGACGATCGAGCCGAAAGGAAACCGAAAGAAAACAAAACAATCAAATATTATTGAACCTGTTACAGACGGGCTGATACACACCCTGCGGCAACAGAAGAACCATCCCATTTTAATGTGCAAGTGAAGAAAAATTGATGTCGTAAAACCTGGACCATGGGTTGGTTGGTGTTCTCTCACGCCGAACGAAGAAAGCAAGAAGCACACCACCGCTTGTTGTAAGTCGTAACTTTCATTTATGCGTACTTTCTGCTTACCGAAGGAACAAACAAGTGCAGGAAGGTTGCTCCACTAGCGGGGTAGTATAGTTTCATCTCGAGCAGCAGTACTTGCGGAGACCGAGATCATCATCTTGCCCAACACCCGACAGACACTGCTTGCAGCATTAAATGAAACGATTACTGATGGGAAGAGCACAAGACGCGGGCCGAAGATGCGCCGAAAGCCGTTTTGGTATGAAAATGGTAATTTTCGTTGTTTAATACCATACAATTATTTCCAATTACGCGTCGTTTTTCGCTGTAGCTGCTTCGCGGGGTGTAGAGTATCCTTGCAAGGTTCACCCGTTGGGAGCACCGACACCGACCTAGCCCGGACTGATTGCATTGGGAAGGCGTGATGAAGGTAATATACTTTCATCGAAGGCCGTCCTTCCCGTTGGTCCCGGTTTCTCCGGTTTGGTCATGATGCCATGCCCCTCAAGGGGGAACTAGTTTGACTGATTATATTGATTTGCGTCGACGTATTGTGAGACACGGACGTGCGGGTCTGGGGTCTGTCAAGTGTCTGCAAAGTTGAAATATGATGGCAAAAATCACGACATCCGGTTTGCAACAGGGTGCAATCGTCCTTGAAGAAGGATAAATGGACAGAGGCAGTAGTCGCCCACACTGTGGCAGATAGAGGTCGTAGTGGTGGACGGTGACAGAATTTATCTGTGAGTCATTGCAATCGTTTTAACTGATGTATGTACAATACTCGGTATGTTAGCTATAGTAAGGAATGTTGATACTCTATTTAGTGATATCAGGCACATTCCAATTAATCAAGTTATCTGATCTCTAAAAGTAGTACTCTGTTGAGCTCCATTTACCTATGCTGAACTTTATTCTCCGCACTGTAAGTTCAATGCGGTCAGTGCAGCAAGGCACGCGCGCTCAACTCAAGCACAAGCTTTCAAGATGAGATCAGAGCCCAGAAATATCTGGGCCTCCTCCACGCCTGATCTTCTGTCACCACATTCCACCTGAGATCCGTCGGTGCTCTTTAACTCTGCCGCTTTGCAATGCTTGGCCATGTTCGTTGGGCTACCCTCGAAGCCACTACCGCTACGGCACGGGGGAACAAGTTCCTGGAAACAGGTTCTGCAGACGGTGCTGTGCTCACATTCTAAGCTTGCAAATGTTTCCATCGTCCACGGTTGGCATGTTGCAGTCATGTAGCTTCCAATTCTCCCTGCTATTGGTGGCCCAAGATTGACCGAACGATGATTTAGTGATCGAGTTCTGATGATCCGATGGGAATGTGTCGACCCACCGGCACCGCTAAGATGCTACCAAGCGGTACAAGATAAGTCGATGATTTCTTGCCACCTCTGGTGTGTTTGCCTGCTGCGACTTGCGAATGGCTCCTCTCTCGGCGAATGGCGGCGCCGGCCGTGCATCTTTTTAACACCATTTAGGGCGAATCATGGAGTGAGAAGCGCGCAGCGAATCCTACTACAAGGAGTATGCAAATGTAATGCTGTGTTTGACGCGAGTTCATTGAATGCAGATTACGCATTGTTGGATCGTCGGGGTTGGCAAACTTTGCATAATTGGCACCGATCGAACAACATGATCGATGGTTGTTCTGTGTGTGTGTGTGTGATTTGTTGCGTTTAACATTGGCGTGGATGTCCCACAATCGTGGCGCGACATCTCTCTGGTTCGATGGATGGATGATGATAGGTGCTCTTCAAATGGAACAGACACACATCGGCGGCAGCAGCGGCTTGTAGTTGCGAGTAATGTTTGCTAATGATCGGTAGGTACAATGGAGCGTGTGGAATTGATCAAGAAAGTGCATTTGAAGAGGTGATGATCTCATGGTGGCTAATGATGAGTGACAGTTTCAAGTGTAGCGCGACTGTGGTAGTGAAATTGAAAGGCAATCGCAAGACAAGAGGACCAATTCTACATTTCAATTAGCTAATGAAACGAAAGGAAGTTCAATCGTTGATTTTTTTCAGTTTTACATTGAGATTGATTTGACATAAGAATGTATTACTGGGGTCTTTATGTACCTTTGGTCATATAAATTCGCGCATCTATGTTGTCCTCCACTAGTTTTTTTTTATTCGCCAGGGACATCCTCAGTTTTTCAGAACTTGTGAAGGAGCAAACAAAGATCCTTCCGGAATCAAGACCATCTAGAGATCCCTAGACCTAAACGACATCCTTAGATCGTTAGAGAGGCTTCGTCCTGGCTTTCCAGGATTCTTTCAAATAGCTCTGGCGGCCTTTCAATGCTAATAATGATATTAAATTTAATTAAGATTGAGCATCATTATCTTAAACCTCATCCGTGCAGATTCTAAGTAGTACATACATAAAATTCTAAATCTGATGAAAATAGCAATACGATCATTAACAGTGGATCAAGAGATTGTCCTAGAATAAATAAATTGCGTTTCTTCTACGGGTCATCACTGTCAGTAAAGCCTCTTATTAAGTCCCCATTAATGGTTCAATAGGTTCATCTGTTATTTCCTGCCCATTCCAACATGTCAGCAACAATATATTGTTGGAAGAAAAAGTAACCATTACCAACTTTCGACATGGTCTGACAGATGAAGAAGACGGCCGGCTACTGTCCATAAATTGTAGCCTAGGATTCATCGTGCTCGTCCTGTATCATTTTGGGGAGGTTCGCTTAAAGGACCCCTCGGTACACACAGCAAAAGGACGAATAACCATCGCCATTGCTGGTGCCCTTTCGTATTTTCACCCCCCCCCCCCCCCCCATAACCTGGTCACATAAATCTTTTAACCGATGACGGTTGGATCACGCAGGGTTGGGCCGAGTGATGATGAAAATAAAGTATCAACAACCTGTGTCCCGATGTTGTTTTGCTACGCTTTTCGTTGCTTTAAACGTTTGGCTGCTCTAGACCCTTCCAAATGGTGGAATGGTTTTGAATTTTTTATATTATTCCAAGCAAGCGCGCGCGTATTCTTTGGGTCTGTTTATTGGCCCCAAATGCTGCCTTTTTTCGGAGTTTTTTTTTTACTATACCCTGAGGTGCTGTGTTATTCCACGGTTTCATCGACGAGTGCGGGAATCGTGATGGCGTGACCTTGCTGTAGGAAGAATCCTTGATATTAAACAGCTTCGAAGAACGAGGCGAGAGATGAAACAACGGTGCAATACAAAAAAAGGGACACCGGAATAACACCACCGGGGTGAAAAATCGGTTCTGTGGGCATCTCCATAATTTATGGACGGTCCTTACGCTGGTCCACCGTCCCGAGCCAAAGGTAATGGGACGTATAAAAGCGACAGGTATTTTTAGTGGAAATAGATGGCCAATGGATGTCTCATGTCCTATTTTGTTCGTAATCTAGCTTCGTTGGTCAAATCCTAGTCCTAGTGATTAGGTCGGCAAAAGCTCCGGGAATACACAGGAAAGAAATACACACACAGGTGTATGTAATTGGGGATGATGTAATGATGGTTCTGATAGATTCTGATTCATTGATTTATTGCAGGTTACCGTTCGGTCTGTTGGAAGAAGACGGTGCGCTTGTAGTCAAACGTTGATCGTTACTACCGTTTAGTGGGCAACGTACACAGGCATCCGGACGCAGACATTCGATGAGATTATTACGCCCTGATATGGGTCCATTAACAGATCGTCTAATATTGGTTTTATCTTCGTTAGAGAGCCTGTGAGGCTACCTATGGGGTCTAGTTTCCAACAAGTCGCCTTATTCATGCCGATGAAGTGAGAAGAAAAAGGTGCCTATCGAATGGAAGGCGACGTTGAAGGGATACAGGTAGAAGTGTTTCGGATTTCCGGTCACGAACAGCCAATTCCCACGCGACGATAATCTTGATCCGATGGGCACATCATACATCCTTAGGTAGGGAGGAACAATTTTTGGACAAATTAGGAACGTTCTCTTCCTACGAACATCTCACCCTGGAATAGTTGACCACTTGAAATCTGATGCTTCTCGCTGGCAATCCTCCATGTATACTAATCGATTAATGGAAAAGTTAACTCTGCATTTAAAACGGTGAAGTTGCCACGCTCCAGAAGGCAGGCGTGGAAGAAGAAGGCTCCATACTTTGTTTACCTGCGAAAATCTCGTGCCATGCACAAGGTCCGTCAAGTTGACCTGAAAAAAGAAGCGTTGATGTTTATGGCCTCGTTGCAATTTAAAACGTGCGCTTATGCTCCCATGCTGCAACCGCGTATGTGCCACGTACAGCATTTCGATGATGCATTTGCAAGACCGTACCGTAGGCTTGTTGGACGACTGGAGGCTAGACAAGCAGCCATTAAACGGAGCGTTACGGCGGCCGTCGAAAAACGCATGAAAGGGAACACTTTGTTCATGATCCATTCGCGTTTTTCGCTAAATAGGAATCGTTATTGCTCAATCTTCGATGCTCGGTGGGCACAAAGATGGTCGCCGGTAGTAGCTTGGTACGGTGCTTCTCACACTAACCCACTGACCGTGTCGATTCATCGACGACGACGTACTCTCGGAACCTAATGCCCGGGAACTGTGTGTGTTTGGTTGCGTTCGGATCTTGCCGAGTCTGCACGGAGATGGTTGTCTCAGTGCTTCCAGCAGCACTCACCAACGGCAGTTGAAATTAATTATCCAGCCAGCGGTTAAATACAACCAACCGTTCCATAATGTGTCGAGAGTTGGGGATAGTGGCGCCGTGTCTGTTGCCGCCGAACGAATGATGACGTCGATTTGACGTATCGCCGAAGCAAAATGTCCATTTATGGGTACAAATAGGTTAGGGTCAGGACTGCGGACGGGCGAAGAAGCTGGACATGTGAAGGCCTAGAGCTGTGTGCGAAGGTGGATACGTGTCTCGTTGGTCGCAGTTGACAGTGGGTAGGCCTCAATTGAAAGGATAGGCTTTTTGATAGGCTATGTATGTTTTGCCCAGGGAGAGAGATGGTGCATAGATAGAGGTTAGGTTCGCACACCGTATGCAATCAGCAATTATAATGATTTCAACCACTCATGTGCTATTGAAAGCAGGGATACATTGGGAATTAAATCGATCACTACTGGCCAATATTGGTGGGCATGCGAGCTGTCAGGCAACGAAACTCCACTAACCTTCAATTGTATGATGGCTTGTGGCATACTTTTCTTGCAGGATCTGAAAGGTGACTGTTGGGTGCATATTGGAAAAAGAATGTACGGTGCAAGAAGTTATTGGCACTGAAAGTGGTGTAGACTCTAGTGCTCCACACCACAAACCGATGATGCTTATCGGATCAATTAGTGTAAATAAAAACACGCCAGGTACACACACCTTTAAAAGTGTCGCAAATAGCTACTTCACCACCGTCTTCTGAGGTCTATCAAGACTCCGGTCAAGATACCGTAGTCCACCGTTAAGCGATACAGAAGTTCGAAGTGAGTCATCGTGCACAGATGGGCCGCGCGCATAAGGGAAGTGCATAATTTCCGCGAATTACTCGCAGTCGGTGACCGGTTTTTATTATGTTTAAGGCATTTAACTCTCCCCCACGGTATCGGTGTGAATAGTGACTCGCAAATCCGGCTCTCCGGAAGGTTGTCGAATGGAAGGCGCCATCCGGTTACTTCTTCTCCCCTTATGCTCCGGGTTTGGTCTCACAAGAGTAGTGAAGCGATTCATGAATGAACTTCTGAAGTTCAGCAGGTCTGTGCTCCGGGACGGCGTCATGGAGGGTTTCCACGATGAGCATGCTTGAATGATGAATCATGGCCGAGGGCTTTGACTGATATTTATGCTATTCGTGCACACGAGATAGATTGTTGAGTGTAAATATATTACAGTCAGAGACTTTCACGGAGCTATGTTAAGGCATTACTGTCTAGGTGTATGTTGGAGTGGACCTCCTTTTAGACCAACTCTGTATATTCTGTGATAAGATGTGTAAACTTTGAAGTAAGTCAAGTTATTATATTATTTGATTCTCAATATGAGTAATTGGTCAAACATTCAAAATTTCCGTTGCATTTCTAACCTCTCAAATTCATGTGGTTCTTATTTTAACAACATCGCCAAATACTTTTACATGCTTACCAAAACATACACGTCATAAATTAATCGTTTATTACCTTATTATCCATCAAATCTTTCCCTTTGCTGTTGCTTGTTTTCCGGGGTATGCATTAATTTTTTGCGGTTCCCTTCTCTGATGAATATAACATTTTTGTGATGATTTCTGTATGCATTCATTCGCGCAACACTCGTAACCATACACACCCAGGAATGGTAATAATCTTCCCTAACTTACCATAACGTTATGATTTCTTCCAGTGTGTGCGTTTGGTTGGTTAGGGTTACAGTGCCCAGAGCAATGAAGTACCGATTTTGTGTAGGCTGTTAAAATTGAATATCTTTTTGTTGTTTATAAGTAATCCCGGATCCCGACATCGATCGGTTCAGCACACCCTTAGGTCGGCCGATGCCTTAGGGAAGATATCATCGTCGTCGAAAAAAAAAAATACTCGATCGAGCCCGTTATTTTCGTACCAATCGTAAATCAGCTACTTATATAGTTAATCACTTCCCTCAGCAGCAAAAGGACAGCAAAAATCCATAAGCGTAAATTATCGGTACGCTTTATGCGTTTCGCGTCATGATTCCAAACGACCTGGCTCGAGGATTTACTGGCAGCCTTACTGCTGTAGAAGCATTGGGAGCGAGCGGCCAAAGTGAGTGGCTAAATGTAGCTTTTATTTTCGAAGTAAAAACGGCGAAGAAAATCCCTACCCAAAATCCAAGCCACTAAATCGTGAAAGACATTCACGAGGACCGACCAGTGTGCGGTGGCAAAAGGATGATCTGAGGACGTGTGAGGAAAATTGTCAACGGTTGACAGTGTGTGTGTGAGGTAAAACCTGTGTAGATGACGAATGGCTGTAGAAAATTGAACGACGGTGGCCTAGCTTTACCGATACGGTTGAATGAGATTTTCCATCGTGGAACGGCATGATGAATTCAAACGTAGAACTATTGTTTTACCGCGATCGATCGATCGATATGATGGTTTGCTTATTTAGATGTAGAAAATTCGTGCATATCGAATATTGCATAAACAGGGAAATGCAGGAGCATTGTTTTTTCCACACATAGGATGCTGCTAGTGCCCTATATTTAATTATGTATTATTGATGGGGACCGGTCCTGTTTCTATCGTACATGTGGAAACAATTATACTCCAATTAGCAGAGCAGCTACCAAAATGCGTTATTTCTAGGGAAATACGTTGAGACGTTAGGTTGTTCTGCAAATTTCGTGAAATTCGAAATGTATGAGTAGAGAACAATTTGTTTACTTTTAAATATCCAAATAAAACCCTTGCATTTAAGTAACTTAGATAAATAATCATATCCGCAGCTAAACACTCAGTCCTACGTAAAACAAATAATTATAGTATTTAGAATAACTAAAGCATTATCGTCAGGGCGTTCTTCAATAAACGAAGACGAATTTAAAAAGAGAGTACCACAAATTCTTTGCACTAATTAACGATATTTGAAATAAATAATTTGAGAAGAAGTTAGTAGAGCGCCAACTGTCAAAATGAAAGTGAGATTACTATACGACATCACTGAATCGGTTGTAGCGCCATCTGTTGCAAACAAGTGTGAACTATTTGAATTTTAATTTGAAATATTAAGAGAATGGTTAAAAATGGTTTTAAATCATTATAAAATCAAAAATAAAATACTATTATAAAATAAAATAATTCAACAATTGTTTGATGACCGTTATACATTTTCATGTAATAAAATTTACAGAAAAATTAAAACAAATAGTTGCTTTTTTAAATATTCAAAGCAAATTTATTTGTTTGCTAGTTCCCTGTCGATTGATTTCCGCTTCTGATAGCGTGGAAAATGTCCCGGCAGCTATTATCAAATTTACTTTCATGCTCAAGCTTCATCATAACTCATTAAGTTCGTACCGTGACCTTATGACTGGATGGCTGGAAAATTGATTATAAAATCCCCCGCTTCGGGAGGACCCTTCCACACCAAAGATTCTTCTTCCTTAAACCAATGTCAATATTTTATCGCTCCATTTCACTGCCAAGCGGAGCCGTAAAGTTCCACGGAAATGGGCTTAAAATCAACTGTACCGTAGATAAACTCCTTCCTTCCTGCCTGCTTCGTAAGTACGCATGCAAACAGTGAAGTCTCGATTTGTCTCTCTGCCTCCGAGGAAAAGTCGAGGAGAAGATCGTGACGGGAAGTTTTCCCGTGCAAATTACCAACATTAGCAAGAAGCGCAAGCGATTGTTACCAACAATTTCCCGCGGTCATTTTGAAGCGGTGTCACCGCCATTTGTCGTTTGCTGTGTATAGTGTTGTTGTTGATAATTTGCTAAATGAAAGGATTGCCCGACGGGTAGGCAAAGTTTGGGTTTAAGTACGCTGCTGCTGCTGCTGCTAGGTGGGAAAACTTGCTCCTTCAAGTGTATAGTTTTCCGGTGGTAAATACCCCTAAAACACTATACCTGTGCCTAACGCTGTTCAGCACGAAAGTTTGCTCATCCCGGGAGCTTTCTCAAAGTTTTTGACGCAAAACTTACTCCTTAAAGCGTGAGCCACAGGGTTAAAGGATTAAATCGATCAATGACGACGAACACCGGGACGAAACTCAGTGAAAGTGAAACGGGGCTTTCCTTCAACCCAACACAGAAGGGTGTTAAACTGAGTGTCACATTTCCCGTGAAAGCCCGTTCGCCTTTGGCCACCATTAAAACGATAATCACGTCGCAGCAGCTGTCTTTTCGAGGGAGTTGGAGAGATTTTCCTCATTTTCATGCCACTTTCGGCTCCCTCCCTAATGACCAATAAAATTGGTTATTCTGGACAAGAACTTCACCAGAACCGGTATGTGCGTTAAAGCTCTAATGTGTGTGTAGTGTAATTGGAAGGAAATTGGCGGGAAAAAAAGATGGACAAACAAAAAGTGCACGTGCACGCTAAATCCTGTACTTCCTCCGGTGCTTGTCGACAGCCATCGGTTGCCAGTGTTGCGGTTGCTTGTTAATGGCCGATGTTTTTCCTACCCCCCCTCCCAAACTGTGGTTGTGTGTATAATTTTTTCCGGGCATACACGATGAAATGGGTCACCGAAGCATCATACGGCGTCTCCGCAAACAATTCACGGGCACGGAATGGCACCTGGAAAACAACCGCAAAGTGGCCATAAAACCGAAACCGTAGCGAGCGGGAAAAATCATTCCCTTTTCGTGGTGCGTTTTCCACCGCTTTTCTTTCGGAGGACACGGAACCGGCGCACTTCAATTTGTTGTTGTTGGGCTTGTTTCGTATTCCGAATAGCGTACAGAAATGTCCTTTAGTTGTGGATGGCTCAGCAAAACATTGGCCAGTTGTGTGTTCCGGTTGCTGTATAACTCTTTCTCCTAAAACTCTGGAAAAAGCAATTTCGTCCTCCACTGCCTGCGATTACTGCCTAATGTCACGCAGAAAAAGATTACCGAAGGCAAGCACTCCGTGTATCACTGACCCACAGTAGTACACTTCCGGGAGGCTACAACGGTCGTGTTCGGCAGGCTGTTGTGCGTATTCTGGCCAAGGAAAACCGGGCAACCGTTGTGATGAATTATTAATTAACATCGCAAAAGGCAACCACTGGATGCAAGAGGATCGCAGTTAGTGCCGTCCATGCTCGTCCACAGCTCACGTAGTCTTCATTAATGGGGAATTTTATTTGTCCATTTGTGTAAGAACATTTCTCTAATGCGAAAAAGGCTCCAAATTTTTTTTTCAGAAATGGTTTATAAACCTCTATTTGTTGTGTTCGGTTCCACAAGCTTTAAACTTTTGTCACGTCACAATGCCTCCTTTTTCGCCTTTGGTTTCGTCTGTGTGGGTCTCCCTAGTGCAATTGACCTTATTTTGTGCTCGAGTTTTTTCCCGACTCGTAATAATTGCTTTTTGGAGAGTTTATAAATTGCTAAATTATTGGGTTGTAGGATGCTCTTTAAAAGCTATTAATCGTTGGGGTAAAGCGAAGGTTTAGAAATGATGAAAGCATATTGATGTTGAATTGTTTAAATGGTCAGTTAGAAACCCTTTGTTTGTGGGAGATAAATAGGTGTTGCAAATGGACATCAATAAGTGGATTGTTGACTGAAAAAATCAATAAACATGCACAACAGTTGAAAAGGACTATGAAAACCGATTTTCTTCGGAAGGAAGAAAGTTTTCCGAATTGATACTCATCGAACAAGCACTCAAAGTAGACCATGTGTGTTATTCTTATTTCTTTTGTCGAGGCTAGTATCTCTTGTCAAAGTAATATTACAGTACTCTTCGGGGTTATCACGATTTTTTATTGGATAACTTGCTCTTAATTGAGCCCTGGCAATGGTTAAGGATAAAAAATTGAAAATTCGAAAATCTGGACCACATATTTCCAAAATTTCAACATCAAATCTTCACTGAAACCTTCGCCATTGTAATTTTGTTGGCATTCTATTGGCTAACGTTCGTGGGTGCAATTGTATCCTGTAGGACCAGATCTAAGTTGTGGACAGATTAACCAAGTTATTCAACCTTTCTCCTATTGGAACTGAACGTCATCAAATAACTGGTCTGCTCTTCTTCTTCTTTTTCTTCTTCTTTGATGAAACAGGATGTAGCCTTCTATGTTACGTAGAACTCTCTGTTCTCACCACATATTTAAAGGTTATCGGTTTCTTTCGGGTTTACGACATAGACTGCGCCAGAGTCATCTGCCCAGAAGTCTATACTTAAAACGTCATTCCCATCTTTTTTACATTTGTAGAAAGAAGATTTTATTAAATTTAAGTTAGAAGATAGTTATCAAATGTGCCACAAGAGCTTCCTTCAATAAAATATAAATAGAGCGCAATAGAACTGCAAGATGGGAGTTCCTGTATCCTTAAATCATTAAGTCTCTCTCTCTTTATCTTTCACTCTCTCTCTGTCTCTCTTTCTCACTCTCTCTATCTCTCTTTTCTTGGCCTTCTTCTTCTTCCTTGGCACTAAAATCTTGAAAGGTCTCGGCCTGCCATTTCTGGCTTTCTGTGACTTGATTTTACCAGTAGTAAAGTAGTCAGCCCTACGTACGGGGAGGTGGTTCAGATGGGATTTGAACCTTGGTCCTGAATGTGAAGACCAGGGCCTCGGCCACCGGACCGCCCCTTACATCCTCTTAAGTCTTGGCAGACATTTCTGGCATAATAGAATTCTTGATACGTAACCACGTAGCTGGATAGTCAGTCCTCACACTACAGGGAACGGTCCGGATGAGATTTGAGCCTCGGTCCTGCCGTATGAAGACCGGCGCCGTTGTCGCAAATACCATCGGGCCGTCATAGGGTCATCTCTTCACATCAATCATTAAATGGTCCTTCAAACGACAGGAGGGGAGATCGAAACCAATCCGGAATGTTTCTTCCTTAGTGAGGTCTAACTATTCAACTCTGAGGTATAAATAAGTCGAGTAAGCCATGACTACGATCTACAATGATCTGGAAGGTCATTAGGTCAAGCAGAAGAAGATTTGATGAGGCCAGTGATCCACTTTTTCCTCTTACAACTAAAAATTTGCAGCCAAGAGTATTTGTAGAATAAACATGTGCTTAAATATGTACAATATTTGGAAGTGTTTTAAGCTATTCCCACTCTTCTTTTGCCAGCTATTTCTGGCGACATGTTTATGAGTCTCAGTGTGCGGTATTCTTTATTTTTGTTCTACATTACATACTTTTCTCAGAACACGATGCCTCATCTTAAACTGATCCTTTTTACTCTCCTTTTATTTGGCCGCTTCGGACAGACACTAATAATAAATATGTCTTACCATGTTTTGTAGAACCTTTTTTTCTCTTTCTCTGGATCCTAGAATTTATGAGGATGTGTTCGTCGTCGCGAATCGTAATCTGACACTCGGTTCTGAACTCAGCCCGACCAGAGAAGCACTTGACCATCGAAGGACGCAGAAAAGTGGCGTTACACTTGTCCGGAGGACTTGTTGAACTATCCAAGGCCAAGTGGTAGCGGGTGTGGTCCCTCTTGAAGCCTCACACGGCATATTGTTGTTGTTGCTGTACCACTTGCAAAGCGAGAAGGCTTGGCATGTTGTTTGATGAGCCTCTTCGAGATGCGACGTGCTGATGGACGAGTTCCATATGAGGTTGGTTGGTACGATCTGTTATGTGTTAGTTTTGGAGGCATTTCTACCGACACACAGCTTCAAGAAAAAAATCGATCGAAGCGCTAGAACCGCTTGTGGCAGAGCTGAAATCAAAACCACATTTCAAAACCGAAATCCCGGCCCAAAAGGGATCAACTCTATCCTCGGTTGGTCTCGGTGAATGTTTTATGGTGCAAAATTAGCGTAAACCATTGTTAGACCCGCGAAGCAGTGAGGAGATACGCTCAATTTCCTATCCTTCGTTCCTCGCAAATATGTTTTCTTCCAGTTTTTTTCTTCTTACCGGCATTTTTGCTCGTCCAGTGAAGACGAGCTTGGTTCACGAGAAATGTGTTCTGCAGCGAAATTGAACCACCGCACGAGGAGTGGTTTGAAATAAGGCTTCCCTCCTATCTGTGGGTGGTTGGAGGCCCATTCTGCGCAGATGATTTATGCAGCGAACCCATCCAAGCAAAGCAAACGAAACATCAAGCATCATCAGCATATCTAGCAACCGCTGGGGTAGTTATTTGTGGCTTTTTTGTTGTTGATGTTGGTACGGTAAATGTGAGGTTAGAAACATTCGAACTAAACTCATGAGAGTTAAAGGCTAACAGCAAAAAAGTAGCAAAACTGTGGCCCATTGGATCCATGCTGTTCGGGTAAGCCATAAAATTGAGTTACATTTGTCTTTAGACCAACAACCAACCGTCATCTGCAGGTTCTCCATGCCCTAGAGATCCTGGCGTTTTCTAGCGGACAAGTAGAGAAGACGAATGGTAGCAAATTTGTCTAGGTAAGGTGTTTCCTACGTTGAGCTTTATTTAATTTTTCTACCCCAAAACCCCGGCAGGATCACCGGGGAAGGATTATGCTTAATCTCGCTCACTTCACCCTCCGCTGGGAAATGTCAGGATTGGCTCGTTGACCATGGATCGTTGCCTGTGACCGTGAGGGGCGCCGTATTTAAGATTCTCCACTAAGCCGTGAACCTTGCCACTATGTGTGCCATGCCTGTCGATAAGGCACGTCCGCTCGTTCGCTCATTCGCACAAGCTTATTCCCAGCAAAAGGTAGCATCGTTGCAGGTTTTCCGCAATTTGGGTCATTGGGTTGATTTGTAACCAAACATTATCGGATGCGGTTCTGCGGCCGGTTACTTTTAGCGTAGCGTGTTTTGGTCGAGAAAATCGTCAGCAAATTTGTGTGCCTTTCAACGCTCCCTTACAATGTGTCGATTAACAACAACGGCTAAGGAAGTCTCATATGCGGAAGAATTCGATGATCCATCATACCGAAAGAGGGTAGAAACAAAGGCTTCGTTTACTGTGTGCCTCATTTAGCTAAAATCGCTCTATTGGAAGAAAACAACGCTACCAAAGTGAGGTTCCTGATGCCGTGGTAATTCGCTGAGCAGACTCGTCCAAAATGGCGTCCAACCGTTACTGTACAGTTTTTCTTATGGGTTTAAACGATTCTACTGACGTGCTCTTGAGTTTAGCTAAACAAAATCCAAAAAAAATCGTTTAACAATTGGTGTTTTGGTGGTCACAGCCATTATCGTGCGCTGTAGAGCGTCATAAAAATCTCATCGAACGTCTGACCCTTGTTCGGGATCAGGAAAAAAGGGCCAACGCTTGGCCATCAGCGTCGGCGGCGTAAACATAAAAATAAAGTGTTTTCAGGTTGTTGATGTTTCTGGGCCCTATTCTGGGAACCGAAACTGCCGTGCCGGAGAAGTTAGGCTGTGCGGGTGAATGCGATCGGGCACCGGGAATGGCGCATATGGTAATAGAGCACGCAAGGCAGGTTAAATGCGTTAGACCTTTAAAGGGAATAAACTTCCAGCCAGCCGTGTGGTGTAGTGGAGCTGGGTTTTTTCAAACTGGTATGCCACCCTCAACTTACGTTGTATATCTGTTTTAGGTCTGTTCAATATCTTTCATTACCCCGGCTAACCTAAACAAAATCCTCCATCCAAGAGAGTTCGGTTAGAGATTATCGACAGAATTGATTTTCTGTTTCCAAGATAACTTCCTGTTTTAAGCTCTAAGCCGAGTTTCCGGTATGCAGTAAGCCCTCCTCAAAGAATAATCATAAATCGAGTTAGGAAACAGGAATACAGAAATTAGCCATGATTGATGAGCTTGCATTTTATAGCGCGAGATGGCGCCTGCGTGAATGATAGGAAGGAAAGCAACAGCCAGGATTTTGCCCCTTACGGCATTAACTGAAATGGCGAGTTCGGTGAGGAAAGTCATCGCGATAAATATTCATCAACCGTTGGATTGCATTCTTTGGTGGCCGGAATCTTTGTCAATGCTGTCCGATGAATAATGGCGTGACGGGGACGCATCATCACGTCAGTTCACGAGACCTGAGACGTGAAAATCCTTGAGCATTTCTAAACAGGCTTATTTTGCTGTCCAATGTTTTTTTTCCATTACAGTGTAGGTCTCCGGTAGAGGCGAAAGTGATTGTGCGTTTTAACGCGTACAGCAGTAGCAGCAGAGAGGGCCTCACCATCATCTCAAGCTTCCCTGACAGCTATAATCGCTAATCACGTCACGGTGTTGTGTTGTTTGTGCTAGCCAAGGATAAAATCTCATTTAACCGAGCGAATGGTTGGTTGGGTGGATAAAATATAATTTTCCTTTGAAACGCTTTCAAGCACAACCGATCGTACTGCCTTCTGCCGGATGATGGAGGAAATTATTCTGGCTAGACATCAAAGAATTATAGAACTGGAATTGCATTATCCGGTTCATATTGGCAGGAGTTTTCTTGAGAGGAATTTTTATTTTTCTGTTTCCGTTGTGGAAAATCATACTTCAATCAATATTTTTTGGCAGCTATAAATTTTTTGGGCAAAAAATCTTCAGTATTTTATTCTAAAGAACTTAAGCTCAATGAATGTGGGCGATTTACCAAAATTCTGGAGATACTCTCAGTAGCTCTGCCTGGGACTACAGATTTGTGATCATGCCATTGTTGTCCAATATTCTTTGAATGCTACAGGTCGGTCATGCTTCAACTTGAGGAATCATATTCACCCAAAGCACCAGCCGCGATAGACGAAGCTGGAACACTAACAACATTTGTAGTCTCAGATCTCCTATACGTTTGTTCAAAACTGGCGACAACCTCTACTAATTAAGAGTAAGTTGGTCAGAAGAAAAACTTCTTCGCTCCTCATAAGTGAGTCACTTACGTGAAGAATCCTCTACAATGACGAGCTCAATGAGTTGCACGATTAGACTAGCCAGGCTCCTGTGCGAAAATGTTGCGAAAATGACACCGGACAACCAAAAGTAACTAGAACTTAAAAGCTGGTACCAAAATTCTTCTTCTTGTTTGGTTTTACAACTTCAAATGGTCTTGGCCTGTCATTTACTGGCTTTCTTTGCTTAATTTACCCGTTTAGCTGGATAGCCAATTCTGAGTAAACGGGGCAGTCTGGACGGAATTACCGCATCGAAATTTCGATAGACCCTGCAAATTCTAGCCTTAGTCTAATGTACTGAAATAGGTTATGGGCATTGTGTTATCTTCACAATGTCTATCAGTAAGCACAAGGTCAAAGAGTCAATGCTCTCTAAGTCAAGATGTCCTGTGTGAGGGGGAATAAAATATTGCATATATCCAGGCGTTACGGCTCGACAATCTATCACTTATTAGAGATGATATAAAGACGGGACTTTAAACACATTACTATAGAAAGACAGGATAAATTCTCAGCGTTTAACATTGTTGTTCTTGAAAATGAGCCATCAGCTTGAAAACATTCCTCAATTTATTCTATTTAGGTCTGATCCTTGTAAACTTTGTCAGCAAGTCGTCATACGATAGTCCATAAACTTCAATCATCCCATCGTTGTTTACGATCATGTTTTGAGCGATCTATTTCTACGGCGCAAAGAACGATCACAGGTTACCGTTGGCCTAGTTTTCAGTTGCTTTGATCGATTCCCAAGTCTTTCTTCGGGACCAACCGCGGACGTACGATAATGTGTCTCTGATGCTTTATGTTGCCAGGCGCTGTCGTAAATGTATTCCTGCAAACACCTAAAATGGGTATTACCGCTTTTATTGGACGATGGTCACCATTGTAAGCACATTAGCCAGAAGCCCGGTCCGCAATCCCGATCACAAAGAAATCATACTAAATGGGATTCCTCCATCCCGGCTAAAACAATGCTTCCTTCACCATCCTAAGTGTGGACAAGACAAAACTTGACAGATGACATGTTTTTGTTTAAAGTTCTTGTTGTCTTGCCTTTACGGGGTGGATGTTTTTCCTGCTTGGAATTCATTCCTACCCAAAAACACCGCTTTACGGGAGATTTTTATTCTTGGCGGGCAATGAATTCGAATGAAAATCACGACGATACGCGACGTGTGGAGATTTATTTCCGACCTGTTCGTCTGTTCATTCTTGATGACCAAATTCTTGAAGCGTTTCAAATCTCTTGGACATCTCTCACCGTATTTTATGGTCGTTGCATCGTGTGTCGTCGTTTTTTGTGATTTGTGGTTCCCATTTTTGGTAATACACCACGCATCCCGAAACGGTACCGATTGCAAATGAGGCGATTGTACATAGCCGGGCTTAACCGTTGTCGGCGTTTCGTTGTTTGAAATAGGAGAATATCCCAGGAAGAGAGAGAGAGAGAGAGAGAGAGAGAGAGAGAGAGAGAGAGAGGAATATAAGGGCCAGTTTTGCATTCGGCACATGTGAGCAACATATTGTTGGCTAGAATATCTATCCCTCAAGGGTGAGATATTTGGAGAATGTTTCCCGCACACGTGTCAAAAGCAAAGAATGCAAATAATGATCAGGATGTATAACAAGATTTTCGATTGTTTAACTAAGCAAAGGAAAGAAAAAATATTTCTTACAATAGTTCCTATCCATTTTTAGTATAAAAAACATCAACGCCATACCATCTGCGTCCAACATAGACGCCCGTTTGGAACTATTCGTCACCAACACGCGGCCACGATTGTTGCACATTCACGCGCCCGGTCACGTGCTTGTGCGATAGTGTTTATGATTCCACTTTTCATTCTACGAGTCCTCGCGCACGCATAAAATCAACGGCAACATTTCCACCGTCATCGGGTACGAGGAAGAGACGTAGACAAAATTCAAACGACCCGCATCATTTCCACGATTTTTTCACACCCACTTGCCCAATTCCGTATCTCCGTGCGAGGGCTTGTAACCCCTTACCCGGGGACGCTAGAACCTTTTCCGAATAAAATTATATCATCATCCGATGGCAGATGCCCCCAAACTCTCACCGTCCACCGGAGACCAGCAGCACGCTGAATTGCTTTTCCTCGGGTAGAATACCAATTTTTCTAAATTAGCCAAACTTACAAAATAGAGGCGTTTATAAGGGAGGATGAGGATTCGGGGTGTGTGGGGCGCCGGCTGGCATTTGATTAAGTCCACTGGGTAATCATCATCGTTCGCGCCAGCCAAACACCCTTAGGGACATATGTGAGCCTCAGCTTCCGTGCAGCGGAGGATTGGTCTACTGCCAATGATGACTTTTCAATTTAAACTTGCCTCTCTCTCCCTCGGTTGGTGAATTTTCCTCTCTTACTCAAAATGGTTCGGTGAACAGAAGTGTAGGATCAATTGAAAAAGAGCCCATTCAATTTTTTGTCCGCATTGGAAAACAGATCTTCCAGCAGTGAGAAGGAAAAGTATATCTTCCCCCCAGTGTGCGTTTCTGCCGAACCGGGGCTGTTTGTGACGATTGACACGTGACTAGAGTTTGGAATGAATTAAACAACAAAAAGAGGTCCCTAGAAAAGCGATAAAAAAACACATTTTGGTGCATGGGAAGAGAGAAATTAAATAATAAAAAATAAATGCAGCAAAGAGCTGTGGGTGTGTGTGTACGTTTTACGATGATGGTGGTGTGAAAAACCGTTTTCAATGCGTCTTTAGATTTTTCCCCTGTTGAAGGGTTTTATGAGTCCCTTCGGCGGCTCAGCTGTACGGTTGAAATGATTTTAAGTTTTATGGGACGACCTTTACGATGGAATTGTAATGTATTTTCAACATCGCAGACCTTGAAATGTGTGTCCTTGAAATAAAAAAAAAGATTGTTTGCTAGATTTGGGTTTGGTATTTTAATTCTTAAAATTTTATCTAACTCTTTTCGTAAATTACTTTTCCTTGGTGTTTTCATGAACAAGTATTTTTTTAACTTTTCTATGTGTTTTTTTATTAAATCTTTATTTTTTTTGGGGCTCGATTTGAGAGTTGACTGCAACGCTCGTCTTCACGCCCCCGGACCAGGGCTCAAATCCCCCCACTACGGATAAAATCTAGACACACACAGTCATTGCAATAGCATAGACTTTGAAATGATTCTTATAATAATGTGTTAATGTTTTTAAATTTCAACATGTTTATATTAACTTTTTGAATGAAAAATAAGTGTATGGATTTTGGACTTTGGATTGTTCTTTCCCTTAGTAATTTTAAATGTTTGCTCATAATGCTCGTAAATCTATTTTTATAAATGTATCCTTCAAAATCGTAAACAAATTGTTTTGACTGGTTTTACTTATTTTTTAAATATTATTTAATTATTATTTTTTACACAAAACATGTAATTGTTTGGAAGTTTAAATATTTCGATGATTTGTTTTTTAATACTTTATGTAATATTTTAAACTTTTATTTTAATTTTGTTTTAATTAATTAATTATTTATTTATTAGGTATTACGGTCCGATGCCGTATTGTTTTTTTTTCAATTATATTTTTCGTTTTTTGTGGTTGTTTTTAGTCGCCCTTTAGCTATAAGCTAAAATCTTTCCTCTTTTGTGGCAAATAGAAAAGGGTTGGTATAATCCGCTTACTGTTGTGTGTGGAAAACAATTTTCGCTTCTATTATGATTTTGATATGGCTATTGTGGTTTACCGCAAACCCTTTAATGGATTGCCAGCAAAAACAATGTAGCAATATAATTCTCAAATCTGGAAGCAAGAAACAAAAATTAAACCGCAAGTCCCCGGTGACATGCAACAACGAAAAAAGGATTGACATAAAGGATGTAGAAACAAATGACTGATGTTAAACGAAAGAGGATAAGGGATTGTTTATAGCACTACAAAAAAAAATCATCTTAAACCTGTTTGTGGTAGCAAGAAAAGCTTTCGAAAATCAAGGAAGGATACGTGGCAGATAAGAAATCACGAAATTGGGTTGAAAAAGAGATTACGACTTTTGTGGTATGTGGGAGAGTTCCATAAAAAAGGTACCGAAATGGATCCATAGCAATTTCGGATTTTTATTTAACCATTTCGGGGGTGCAATTTGTTGTACATTTGTTTTTCCCCCCATGTTTTTCATGTGCCCTTTTGCTAAACGTTCGTAAAACACACATCAGTGGAGTCATGGATGTCATCGTTGTCGTCGTAATTCGGCATTCTCTTCTGCTCCCAGACGATTGGTATAATTTGTGTCAAATGTGGTTTTCTTCAAGTTGGACGTCTGGGGTCGTCGTGCTTTTGGCTGGTGCATTAACGATCCCTATCAAGATTATTGTTAATCCTTTTTTGGGGGAAGATATGTCGGTATTTCCTTTTTCTTCAAGTCGAATGCTTTTTCTTTGATGGATGGAGGGAGCTTCAATTCGGTTATGATTGAGGAAGATAAAGTAAAATCATTGTAGATTAAATTTTGAAAGAATAAAAATCAAACAAAATTTCCTTTACGTAAAGAACATATCACGAGATTGCATACACTGCAGTCGCTTAACACATAAAGCTGTTTAAATAATATAAAAAAATTGCGATTGGCTGTATTCTTTCTCAGTACTTCAACGATTCGTTTAAAGTCCCCAGTCAGAATGTTGCTGCCGGTATCTTCAAACAACCCTTGTTTTCAATTTAATTGAATCAACTAGCGTCGTCCTTATGATGATGGTCAGCGGAAGCAAACGTTTAACGGACGACGATGTCAGTGTGATGAACAATTGAAGTGCTGCTCTCTAGAGACACACTCCTGTTTGCCAGAAGATGGAGTTGATTAAAATATAAATAAATATGCAATGCTCAAAATAAGCCATTACACTCTACAGCTGCTGCTTCATTTTACAAAACGAATGCTTGAAGGAGAGTTTAAACTGGAAAGCAACTATTTAAGGGGTTTCTCCGTAACCTTTGAAGCGCTTCGAGTGCAGTTTCGTGACATTCTGCAGCACGAAATTGAATTGCTTTTTTCAAGGTTCACGCCATGGTTCGCCCAACACCAAACCCGTACTGATCATGAAACGTGGCTGTTCGGCAAGATTCATCGTCGCTAGAATTCTGCCCTTCGAACTTGCAAAAATGTAAAACAGCAGTACTGGTCCACCACGAACCAGGAAGAAAATTGAATTAATTAATTTAATTAAAATCAATTGCGAATCGCAAATGTAGCAGCACGGGTTGGTTGGTTGGCTGGCGAAAAAACAAAAACCGAGCAAGCCACCGTTTCCCGGGTTTTTAATACAATGCAAACACTCTTTTTATCATACTTCTGAGTTACATTTTTAAACGTTCTAATAGGGTCGCTTTTTCTGCGTGTCGTATCAAACCTGTTGGCCAATTTCGTTCTTATTTCGCGCCTTCTCGTACGTTTTTTTGTTTTATATTAATTTGACGGTTTGACCGTTCTTACTTTATCATTCATTTTTGTTTCTATTTTTTTTACGGTAATCGTGCAGCACCGTTTGGATGGTTGGAGAAAAAGCCAGCGGAGTGGGATTACGGAAAATTCGTGCGTCGCGATTTAATGCTGCCATCTTCGCACCTTGGGTACGCGTGCTTCGGCAAATATGTGTCCGGAATGTTAATCACCTTAGCCAGCGTGCTATCGGGCGGTTTCGCAGTGATCCAGTACGTACACGCAAACCGCAATCTAAACGTTAGCCGAGAACTGTGGTGTGCCAGTCACTTCCAATTGGTTCTTAACTCGATTTCATACGAGCCTACACCAGGCAAGGATTAATTCAATATTTCATTCATACGCATTCATGGAGGGTGGTCAACGCGTATCAATCGCTTGTTGTTTGTCGGCTATAAATCAAACTATCGCAGTGAATGTTTGCCACCCAAGAGAGTTACAATGCGAAGACCGTTGCTCCCTGGACGTTCCCATCGGACAAGGGTTTTATTCCAGCGAAAGATAAACACCCGATTGCGAAACCCAAACACACGTGAGTGACAGTTTAGATTGGGATCTTTTGCACAAACTTACCAGACCCAACCCCATTCGGGGCGCTACGTTTTTGCTGAAGAAACTTTTGCTATCTTCGATCTCAGAATTGATCAGTCTGTCTGTCTCCTGGTTGGCAGCGAAGGGTTCGGAACCCCCAAGAGTTGGCCCAAAACCTCAATTTCCTTTCAAAAACATAACTATGGCGAAGTTTTCACACGGTAAAGACTCTTTTGGTCCTTTTTTTTACTACGTCCACCACAATCCTATCACGTCCAGCGCGTGGACGTGCGTGAGATAGCGCCGTTTCGTGTCCACCAGGAGCAGCTCTAATTGATTAATTAAATTTCTTGTCACATACCATGCGTGTGATGGCTTTCCTGGTTTTGATTATTACCGAAATGGGAAAGAAGTAAAAACGTTACAGAGCGCAACCCAGGAAAAAAAAGGAACCACTCTGCACGCGTCCAGGTATGTTTGGTTTTGGTTTTAAAATGCCTTACTTCGACATCTTAATCGCTACCATCTTTCTCCCGTGTATATTGAGTAATGGTAGACACATGTTCGTGGACCACACCAGAATCACAATTCTCACATCATGTGTCGCTCTCTCGGTGGTAGATTTATTACGTGTCCTCAGAAATAGCGGAGGAAGCCCGGGTCGGTATTACCTAGCTGGAACGAATCAATTAATGGTTATTGCTACTACCACCATCAAACGCCAAAGTTGCGGCGGCATTCACTCAAGAATTCTCTTCGGTTGGGGACTTCGGGCTCCAAGTCTTCTGAACCGTCGACGACAGCGCCATCAGCCTGTCAGCTCAACAGCAGCAACACGGTAGATTAGCTCAATGGATAGCTTCGTTTGTTGTGGCGCGGTCATTAAAATGCTTCACTAAAAGCAAACCAATTATTACGGTGAGATACGGACAGGATACGGGTGGCGAGGGCTCGTGCATTGCATGTCTTGGAAGTAACACGGTGGCTTTCCCGGGTCAACCTACACTGTCGTCTATTTAACCGGGCTTCAGTAAACTGGCCCGTCCGTGTTCCTCCTGCACGAACAATGCAGTCGAGTAGCAGTAACGTTGGTCCTCCTACGCCTATTAGACGAGATTCGACGCTCCCCTAACGTTGGACATCGGGCTTAATGCAATCACGCACCCAGCGACACGACCATGCTCAATCACGCATAAGACCTGAAGATAACAGTTGTATCCCGCTGAAGTACTGATACCCTTTAAGCCTTAAGGAAATCAAACAGTCCCGATCTATGCTTAATCTACCGACCACAGAGAATCGACTACTGACCAGCCTCCGACATTCTTTTCCATTACCACTATCTATTTGAGTTGGCGTCCAGGAAGTGTGTGGAGTTGATTTTTTCGAAACACGGTCTATCAAAACTCTAAACCTCCATTCGCCACATGCATACTTGGAGCAACAATTAATTCAGACCGTCGAACAAATCGTTCCTTTTTAATTCCTTATTAATTGCATTGCTGCTGTGTCATTCATTCGCCGTCAAGTGGTTTGGTCTTTGTCGGCGATAATCATCATCATCAGCGACGATGTCTTAATTATACAGCACAAACCGAAGCTTGTTTTGTGACGGTGGTTTTGGAATTTGGACGTGTGTCAGCCACCGCCACCATCTTGAGCAGCATCGGTTGATAACTTCATTAGCTGAATGGCGTGAATTTGGCCCGGGCGCCGCCATCATGCTTTAATAACGCGTGCAGGAATGGTGGAATGGAAATGATTTAGCACGTTGATTAACGATTGATACGTTAAGGAGGTTGTATTAAGTGTTGGAAAAAAATCTATATTTATGATCTTTTATGTGGATGCTATAGAGAGAGGGCGAAGGTATCTACAAGCTATATGGAGAAGGATTTATAATTATAGACTTTTTAGAGGTTAGGTTATAATTATGTGCTCAATAGCCGACTTTGCTATTGATCTTCAAGCCTCTCATTAGAATATGGATTGATCTATCAAAAGAGAGGGACGGTTAGCAGCATGGAGTTTTTGCTGCAAGGATGGCCATTATTTTTGTATGCTCTTCAAACATCCCCAACCAAGTCTTCAATCCCATGCTCTTATTCACATGCATCCATTTTGGTTGAAGCTCACCATTCTCTACATCGACTGATGTACTTAAATCCCACTTCCATTTTGCTTCTTAAATAGAACCAAATGTAAAATTTGCGTGCATTTAATTGTAGGTTCCGTGCAGCACACTTCGCCGCGCACCTCGGGACCTTATCGACGAAAAACACTCCCTTGTGCAATTTTGTTCCACCATATTTGGCGACGGTTGTTTGTGGCCGTTTGATAGAGTAAGTTTGACCTTTTCAGCATTCGATTGCCTCGTGTTATGCTACCCGTGCCATATTCCTACAACACGATTGCTTCCCGAGAGAACTACGGACTACGGTTGTAAGGTCTCAGGCATATCCATTCCGAGCGTACTTGTTGATTCATTTGCCGCGCCGCAACTATTTCACGCTTTGCGTTTCGATGTGTGGTCTACTTAAACCCCGCTGCATATGGAGAAGTGTTGTGCGATAACGTAGCTCGGGAAGGTAGGTTGGTTAGAGCAGCCTGAAGAATGTGAAGTTCGTGCCACAAAGGAGAGTACCACAATGGTTGGTGGTTTCGTGCTCCAGAAAGTCGCGGGACGGAAGTCGCCAACAGAACTCGGTCCAAGCCTCGGCCCGTAAAGTCGACAATTATCGGTGGCCATTGGAGATGACGATACACGACGCCTGGTTGGCGGGAAATGGCGGGAGAACTCCATGCAAATTGCGTGTATGCAGCGGACATCCTCCTCTGTCGCACATTCCCTTTCCGGTCATTTTCGCCCTTTTCGCCCTACCCTGAACCAGATGAAAGCGAGACCGAGGACCGTTAGTGACCGTGAGGAAGGGCTTCGAAACCGGTTCGCGGAGACATTGGACATTTTACTACGTTTCATGTTGTGCTTGCTCTACAGCATTGGCTTTGGAGCACTTTACATCTTGTACAAAAAGCAATGTTTTTTTGTTATAAAGTTAAGACTCACACGTGAACGTCTGGCGATCCAGTTCCAGTGCAGATCTTGGTTAGGTTGGCGGTATTCTTGAAAAGAAAACAGACCGAGCTCTTAAGGTGAGAAACAGAAGGGTGGCGAGATGGTTTGTATTATCGCCGGATGTTGGATATTACGGGAAATGGGACGGTTATCGCTACTTGTTTCCGTTGGCATTTAAGACGCAAATGATTAAAAGCATCTATTTTGGTTGTTGATGTACTTAAGCGAATTTCCAGTTCCACCATGGTTAAAAAATAAGACAAAGCTCCAGTGCTTGGATAATTAAAAACTGTTTTTTTTTTAGGAATATAGGAGTTAACTTCTTCTTCTTCCTTGACACTTCAACCTCTAGAGATCTCGGTCTGCCATTTTGGCTTCTTGTGACTTTCATTTTACCCTCAGTTGGATATTCAAGTCCTGCGTACGGGAGGTGGTCAGGATGGGATTTGATCCCCGGTTCTGCCTTGTGAAGACCGCACAAGCGGTCACCCACCAACAGTAGTTCGTTTAGAGTTGTACAGATATCGTGATAATCTCGTAAATTTGGATATATTTTTGTTTAAGTTGAATTTTTAAATACCTCCAAGGAAAATTTCTAAAAAAAAATCAGTCGTTGTAAGTGACTAGACACCTTGGTCAGAAAACAATAAAAAGATTTTATCTTTCACATTAATTTAAGTGAGGCCCGTTGTGCAAGATTCATCAAGAAATTGGACAGACCCGCAGGGTAGTTTAGGATTTCGGATCCATCTAATCGTTGCATATGATCAAGTTCTGCTCTTCAGTTTTATTTTCATCTGTACGTCAATAATGACTAATTGTTTTGACATTTGGGACTCCTGAGCGATTTTGTGGTATTCAAATGGAAACCTTGTTGTTCGTTATAGATAATGAAGAAGCAATGCAGAGATTTTGCCGGTAGGACTTTTTTAGCCTAATTCTAAACCATCTCCCTGTACATTAGGCTGGGGTCCTACCGGCCTAATTTTTAGCCTAAACTTTTTTAGCCGGTAGGACCCCAGCCTAATGTACAGGGAGATGGTTTAGACAAAAATTGGATACTTGTACCGTCACGTTAGCTTGTACATAAGTAAGACTTCAAGTATTATTTAGTACTAATAATGCCTTCCTTGGACATTGAGCTAGTAATGACATTAGACTCCCTTCAAGGATAACTTATTATTAAAAGATGTCCTAAATTTATCAAAACATCCTATACATACTATTTATATTATACAAAGACTTTAATCCTACATTGATTAAAATCAAGCACTTCATTACTGGAATATCGGTTACGACGGTCACACTGACTGACCACGATCAGGTGAATTCACCTTGCTCGTTAATCACCAGCTTCATGCCTTCAACCTGTAGCCTTTTCGCGGATTGACGAATCGTGTGCCGACTTGCTCACCTAGTCCTAGTTTTCCTGCGCATTTCTGCAATTTCGTTTCGTATTTTATGCCCCTTTTTATTTGAGTGATCCAGGAGAACGAATGTCTTTTTAACGCTCCTTACCTTTGGTGAAGGATCTTTTGAATGTCAAAATCATATGATGTGCTTTTGTTGTTCGCATTCCAGGTTCAATCATTCCTTGATCGAAGAAACGTGGGAAGTCCTGTATCATTTTAATTTTCTTTTTATTCCAATCCTGCCCTTACGTGTCGACCTTGAAGAGATTTTAGCGTGGCATGTTTATTCGCCTTCAAAAATCGTATATCGTTGATCTTGATCGTCTCGACCCCGTGGATTGATTTATAACATCGTCTTTAAAATCGTTTCCAGGAGATCCCTTAATACACGGTTTCAATAACGATTTTTTAAACCTGTTTTTAGAACATCAAAATCTAATCGATCCATCAATATCTGTAGGGTTGTGCCAAATCCAGAAATTAAAATGTTGCAGAAATTTGAACACCAGGATGTTGCGTTATCGTGTGAGGTGCATCGGGTGGACACACCACCAATAAATTGAAACTCATCGATCATCAAACGTGTTAAACGATTCTTGCAGAAACGAAGTCCCAAAGAGCGACTGCACTCTCGGCTGGAACGTTCGTGGATATTCGCTGTACCACCATCTCAGCAGCTTCAGCGAAATCCATCGTTTAGCAGCAAACTTTGGCGCTTGCTTAAAGTGGTCCATTATTGGTGTTTTTTGTTGTGGTAGCCGCCATACGTTACTCTCCGCTCAATCATGCTTTCAGCGACGCTTGCTACCCGGCTGCACGCTGTAGCAAAAACTTAATCTTTTGCCTCGTCGTGCCGGTCAAAACGGTCAGGACATGATTGTTCCATTTGTGACCGATTTCTAATTGTGGCTTAGCCGAGCGGTTCCGATGCGAACGGGAAGGAATCGGCAGAGTTTTGTACTCGTCGTCCTCCCGGTCCACCGTTCAGTCCAGATTCTAATGTCAGTTTAATGTCCGCGTAACGGAGTTGTGGGCTTCAGTTTTTTGTTAAGAACCGTAACCGTAAGTTGGAAAGTAATCAATCACTGTTAAGAATATCCATCCACCGAGTTTTTATAGCGTTTTGAGCGATGTCGACATGGGAGGACTTTTTTTATGTTTGCTTTGTTCCGCTCTCCATTTTGCGGCTATCACAACTTCTGAAATATAGCACGGTTTGCCATGTCGGGTAGCGAACTTTAATGAAACTTCCTCCAAGAAGTTACTGATACACATTTGATGAGTAAGATGAGGCGCAAGAGAGAAGGGCGTTGGAATATTGTGGTTATCGGCGGAACAAATTACGACACCTTCTCTCCAATTTTCCTGATGCCCACTGACCATCAACCAGAATGTGAGTGCAACAGTGCGGCGCCATCTTGATGGTCGTGCAGAATGTGCAGACATATTGTACAGGAATATACTCCACCAGCAAGCAGAGAGTCCGCCGTCAGTGCACGTTCAGAAGAAAGTAATTGCATCAAGTTTGTAGCGCACGAACGAACCAGCGCAAAATGGACATCTGACGCGATTCTTGATCGTGGAGTAAATTTTTCGCCAACAATCGCTTCCCGCTGCATCTCCCCGGTACGTGCGAGTTGGCGTTGGAGCCCATGCTCGTGGTGCGAAAGTCATGTGTGGAGGTATATCATTAGTGCAATTCATCAGCGAACTACAATTAGGTTACGTTTACTTCTGCTTCTGCTCTGCCACCATCTTTGACAAGCGACCGATTCCCCTCAACGTCGGAACTTACCCGGTCTTTTCCGCCTTTTTGTTATTCCACGGTGGGACACAAGATGGATGGCGTTGTTGCGGTTTTTTGGATTGCTTCTTCCACGGTCCGTTTTGTGTGCTGTCCCCGGGGTGAGTGTTCAATCATTTCCCCACAGGAAAAGAAAAACAGGGGGCGCTCGAAGGGCTCGTATGTGAGGTTAGTTGGTTTGGGCTGACATAAGTGAATCTTTGATTGGCGAAAGCGAGTTGAAACATTTTTCATGCGTTCGAGAATAATGATACGATGCAGGTCGCTGGTAGCTGGACGTTGTGATGTAACTTTGAAGTGTGGGGGTATTTTAAAATGACACAGGAAGTGGAGCTACAGATTTTTTTAATCCAAGTTTCAGAGATTCTGGAGGCGAAGTTTATTTATTTTATCCGTACAAGATGAAGTTACAAGATGAGGTTGAACCACTCAGCTGAAAGTTCTATAGCAACATTGTAAATCTCCCCTAATGATTAGAAAGCTCCACAGCGGACTTGTAATATTCATTTGAAACATTCTCCTGAATTATTTAAAAGTTCCATGCTATGCATCAAAATTCTGGATTGGAACATAACCTCAATTACCTCGATCAAACGCCTGTAGCTCTTCAGTCAACTATCTTCAATAGGTCAGACACTTCCAAATGTTTACATCATACTCCTTCTCACGCATTACACTAATGTTTAAAGTTTGACAGATGGTTGACACATGTCACCTGGTCCACCTGAAACACCTTCTCCGTTTCAAATACCTTTTTTTACCGATTCGATGCTTCCGACTCACGATCATGTAATATTTAATTTTACACATGTCATAGCCTCCGCAACATCATGTTTTCAATCTTCCAGCGTATTGTGTCCTACTTCTTCTTCTTCCTTGGCACTACAACCTCGAGAGGACTCGGCCTACCATTTCTGGCTTTCTGTGACTTAGTTTTACCCGTAGTAAAGTAGTCAGCCTTACGTACGGGGGAGGCGGTCTGGATGGGATTTGAACCCCGGCCCTGCCGTGTGAAGACCGGCGCCGCTGTCGCCTCGGCCACCGGACCGCCCCATTGTGTCCTACTACTACCGCTTATTACCACTGACGATTGTCATCGTACGAATTGTGTGAAGTGAAAGAAAAAGTGAAAAGCTGTTTGGTAACATCAGGGTCTAGGAGGTAGACTAGTAGTAGTGGCCCTAAAGCGATCCCAGCACCTGGAAGATAGATGGCCGTCTTGTAAGACAAAATGTAACCAAAATGGAGAACCCCTCCAGTAACGTGTTTCGGATCGTGGAAAGGGCACAAACATGATGCCTGCGAGGAGATTAGATTTAAACGAAAAATGCGTTTTTTTCCTTCTTCACGTTCAAATCTCTTAGCTGCTGCTAATGATCTTACTTTAATGGATAGCGGTGAAAGAGAGGATCGATATTCAAGCTCGAATGTTGAAGGGTTTACGGGGAGAGCTGTATTAATTTTTGCCTGCCGGAAAGGAAATGTCCGCCATCCAGTTAATCAACTCATTTTGTTCGATGACTGAACGCTTTTCCCTCTTTTTTTCTAATTCAATTTAGTTCGTTAATGTAAACGTGGATCTTTACGCTGGTAATGTTATTATTAGCCTTTTATGTAAATTGAAACCCACTGCTTTGTTGCTCGAATTGCTGAAGAGTCTTTTACGGGGAAAAGTTTCATCGCTGGAAGATTTCCTAGAATTCGGAAGCAAACCCAGCAGCAACTCAAATCTCGGTGCCTTCTTTTTGTCCAGGCTGTGTTTCTTCGTCACAAAAGTAGGCCCCGACCTCCGACAAAATGTTTGCAGTTGTGTAAGCAAAGTCTGCTTGTGTAAACGAAGCCTTGCCGCAAAGCAATTCTGGAAAGTATTCTGTTCTTTTATTGTCGTTTTCTTGGGAAGTTTGCGTAGTGTTCAGATGAAATAATAGACCATTGTTTGAAGGTTAGAAGTGAGTTAATTTCCATTAGGCGTAATTTGTACCCAAATACGGTAAACGTTCTTTAAATGTTTTATAATTGCTTAAATCTTCCCAAAATCTGTTTTTTTACATTCACGCGGTGAAATTACTACCAGATGTGGTAAACCGAGTGAAATTAACGAAGGAAAAAAAGTCGTCAGTAAGTTCATTCTTCAGTTTGTTCTTCTAAATTATACCCTAAAGACCCGATGTTTTTTGCACCCTCTCCACCAACGAAGGATCAACTCTCCATCTCTTACTTTGGGACTGTATTTTCAACTTTTTCTGTTAGTGTTTCAATGTTAGAGTGTTTTTAAGGGGATTTTTCTGACTTCGTTCCGTCCTACCGGGAATAATAACTCACGTCATCGAGAGTAGCTCTGTTACTTTATTTAAAAATTTTAATTTCAAATGAAAAAAGTCAGACAGATTCAAAATTAGATAGCAGCAAATATAAAATTTTAAATCAATTCCAATACGCCCAAAACTGGTATGAAATATATAATTATTTGCAAGATTATTTTAATATGACCATTGGAAAACTTAGCAAGACCGTTCAAGTTGAATAAGAAATGTTTGGAATATTAAAAAAGCTGTTTTTATGTATTAATTAATTTTGTGACACATTACAGGGTTTTTCAGTTGATAAGGTAATAGCATGAAAACGGCTTCAAATGATAGGGAAATCAAATATCTTTTATTGTGATGTTCTCAGATGATATTCTCATGGTAGCCGTTGATATTGCACGCACTTACTCGAGCAATACGGCCAGGCCGTTCTTTATGAATAAAAAAAAAAATTATGTATTCTTTTGTTTGATATATTTTTATATTCATTTAAGTCTTATTTTAAAAACGCTTTTATTGTTTTTAGAAGCTTTACATGACATTTAGTTTCAGTTTTGCTAATTTTTTTTAGTTTTATTTCATCACTCCAAATACTTTTTCATTTTTATTTTTTTATTTCTCGGTTTGTTGCTCCCTTTTTATCGTCAGGAAAATAAATATTCCTCTTACGTGGAAGATTGATATTGCCTCATAAAAACATTCCAGGAACTCTATCCTAATCACACAACCGCACTAAAGTGTTCAAACAAATGTCTGTTGTGCGTGGAAAACACTTTACCAAACACTTTCCCGTCACACGAGTGTGAACCATTTGTCGGCGGATGCTGATAAAGCTGTGCGCTCTGCTGTCGTACAATCTGGTGTGCTGGATTTGCTCCGTGCTTTGCGCTTGAAGCAAACCACCAACGCACATGCCTTCCGGTGCAGCTCATCTTGATGCTACGTTTTTTCTGCTGTTGCAGGAACGTGCGTAAACTGACACGATCGCATAATTCATCCGTGTTAATCAGAATGCACGAATCTTGCGCGCACGCCTGATTTTTGTTCGCTCGTTTGTGATATTCTCGGCCAATTCTTGTCGAGGCGCGTAGAAGCAAGCAACAGAAAAAAAATGCAACGAATCTAGTGCGCGTTTTATGCAGTTCAGTGCCGGTTGCAATCTGATGCCAGTTGCAGCAAAATGCTTGTGTCGCATTTTCCTTTTTCTCACGACGACGCATTCACGTTATGCTTCGGGCGCTTAATTGTTTTGTACGACCCGGACCCATCCAGCTCACTTTTTTTTAGCTGGTGACTTTGGTAGGTAGGGAACACCCGGCGACAGCAATAAATCAAGCAATTGCACTCTTGAGATGCATGCTGAAGATGTACGAATGTTTATGGTTTTGTTTGGTCGTCGGAATGATCGCTGGAATGATTGCTAGAGGAATGCTTGTACTGCAGCACTTTGATTTTGCATCTCGAGTGTACAGGGGAAAGTTGTGAGTTAAAAAATGAGTTTTTCGTGTTAGTTTTAACTGCCAGAGTCGTAAAACCATGTCCAACAGGCATGAAATGCTTTTTTTCCTAAAGTGATATCGCCAATATTGGTTCGAGGAGAGACATCAAAGGCGAAGATTGTTTGACTTGTTAAGGTCAGTTTCATCAATGAAATGACATTATTCCATACATTGCTTCAAGATTTATATAAAGCCTTATTGCATCAACAATATTGCACTCTGTTGTCTTTGTTAGCGGTCATAAAAACCTCCCCAGAATATCTCTTCGAATTCAACAACCCCTTTTGTCTCCTTTTGGAACTTACTGGAAAAGAAAAACACTAGAGCTCATTGTTTTGATGCAAAAATGTCGTCGCCTATCAAACTGTTCATAAACCTCCTTAAATGAATGATGAGTATAGCGTACGTGTTTAGCTTCCGGTTTTACCAGTTAGCAGAGATTTGAGATTTGTGAATGTACTTGAATGAATTTTCATCCATAAACAACTCACAACTGCAACTCGTGTCTATCGTGCACAAACCTCACAGGTCAAGTGCTACCGAAACTTCACGCTAGAAGACCCTCTTTTTTGTCGAAAACTGCACACAACTCCACTTATCGGTCAACATGGGCTCAATATCAAACTTTACGACAGTTTTGGCTTAAATTTTCTTGGTTTCTTTTACCTTGGTTTTTGTTTTGAGTTCCCATTTCTGCTTTCAAGGCACGTGATGGCTGTGATTTGACAGTTTGACCAACTAACCTCGAGTAAAATTTCGAGTGTGGAGTTTATGGGTTTTATGGTAACCATATGTGTGTGAGGTAGGTCCACTCACATAAAGTTTCCGTCTCGTGTTGTGACGAACTTGAAGATGGTTAAGACTGGCACTCGTTTTATGGATAGTTCCTGTACCCGTGTAGTGAAGTGCATTGGAAAGCATTTTGTGTCATAAAATTGTAGAGAGGTTTAGTGAGAAGGAAGTTTCCTTCATTTTCTTATATAAAACAAACCTTTTTTTGTCTCCTATACTCAAGCTTGAATTTTTTCATAAAATGACTTAAAATAAGTAAGAAATGATAGATAAGTCAGATGAGTTAGATAAGCTAGAAAAAATAAAAATCTATGGGAGGGTTAAGCTATGATTTTTTTTCGCTTTCATTCTTTTCATGTTATTTTTTTGCTTTTGTTGAACGCTGTTGGTTTTTTAGTTACACATTTTGTATAAAAATCATTTGTATTTTTTCACATTTTCATTTTTTTTACACTTTCGTCTTTCACTAGCTAGTTTTGCATTTTTTTCTATATGACTTATTCAAATTTTAGCTAAAACTTGCTAAATAATTGATAGCTGCGGAAAAAGGAAACCGGAAACATGAATGTTGTTTACTTTTATAAATTTTCTTAATTTTTTTTCTCTTGATATATTATTTGTTATAATTTAACAGCTAAGATGTTAAAATGCATGACTCAAAAGTGCACTCTATTGCTGCTGAAAATCTGATGCAAAATTTAAGTATATATTTCAATCTAATTTCTTGCAAAAATGCCGACAAATTGTTTCCATTTAAGTTTTACACATCTCAGTAATACGTGGAAAATGCCAAATTTCTTGTAAAAATATTCCTTTCTACGGTTTGAGTTGAGCAAAAAACCAAAACCCGAACCAAAACAAAGAATCAGGTAAACACCAACCTTCCGGAGTTGTTGGACTGTCCCCGATCCCACCCTGATCCCTGCCGGTCTTATGTCGCTCCGAGACGAACCGCTCGGAGCTACATTCGGACAGGATCGGGTCATAAAAATTAGCATAATTTTCTGCATGCAAAACCATAACCACAGCCCAGAGAGACAAAGAGAGCGAGAGTGCCAGAGAAGGAGAGAATGAGACAGAGTGGGAAAAGGAAGCATAAAAGTGCATCAGTACGGCAAAAGAAAACAAACACACACACACGTTGCTTTCGTCTCCGTGGTTCTGCCTGGCGGCGTTTTTGTGGTCCAAGAGTTGAGGCGCATAGGTCGCCGCTTATGGCACAACACTTGCGTCTCGTGGTGCGATTTTCATACAAACACGAATGTGTTGAGTGGTTAGTGAGCAGGGTAAAAATAATTTGTAATAATGGAACGTGAATCTACAAACACACACGCTGGCAGGTCGATACGCGTTATCATTGCGCTGGAAGGTATTAATGATATTGATAAGGAAGGAAAAAAGGGAGTAAATCATACCCGATCACAAGGCCTGTGATGCAATTTCGCCAAATCGCGTCATTCCCCAGGCGTCTTGGCAACGACCTTCACGAGGGAAACACTTGGGGTAGCTTTTCCCCCACAAAAAAAACCCCGCTCCGCCGAAAAACCGGCTTTTTACCGCATGAGAAATGTACGCGCGCCTTTGCGTATGCATGAACTGCTCGATTGGTAGCATAAAACTGCTCGAACACTCTCTCCGTGTGTTGCAATGAACGCGCGGTTTACATACGAGAGCGAGAGAGACATTTAAATGCTCTCACGCATCGCATACACGCGGGCGCTGAATATGCCGGTGTTATGCGAGAGGTTCAGCAGACTCCGGCAAGCATTCATCCGTTCATTCGTTGCGTAGCATAGGAAGCGAGTGGACGCACGTTCGTCGGTGTCCGCGATTCCGTAAGACGTCGGTCGTGACGTCCTATATAGGAGCAGCAGCACCTTACTACCCATACACGGGGCGAAAGAATCTTGGTGGCTCGCCGAAGCTGTTTACACAATTCCACCGTCAGCCTTGTTTTCGGTACCGCAGATAAGTGTTGTGTTCGGTGCGGCTCTCTACGAAAAAGCCGGCAGAAGAATGTGGAATTTGTTTAGGCAAATGTGATTAATATAGGCACACGGCATCCGCGAGTGTTGGGCGACTACGTGAGGGATTTCGGGAGAGAGAGCCTGTCTTGGTTGTCGTTCGAAGAAAACACAAGTGTCGTTGCGTGGTTCTGATAAAGGTGGCGAAATTTAAGGCTTATGGAAAGCCAACCCCCTCATGTAGAGTTTCGGTGAGGTTTGGTGCATTTTATCGAGGGAAGATAATAAAATTCCCTAGCTTGTGTGGAGTTCTGCTGTCGGCGTGTTCTCGAATTTTGAGTGCAATTTCGCAACAAAAATAAAATATCTGAAATTTTAAAGTGAAAGCAAGTGTTCGTTTGATGCGTGACAAAATTAATTTCTCTTCATTAAGAGTTGATACTGGAAAAAATACGTGTATCTGTGTGAAGTGGCTCGAAAAAGGGGAGTTGCGTGGAAGATTTATCTAAATTGGCAATTTTAGTGAGTGAAAATTAAATTATCTTCGCTTGATCAAAACGGCTTGCCGATAGGCCGATGCAGAAGATGAAGGTGTTGCCCACCCTCTCCTGATACACACATACAGACCGGTGTGTGTGTGTGTGTGTTGTTAAGTCACGATGTGGCTCTGACCGTATGTGTGCGAAAGTTAAGTCTATGCTAATTTTGAAGGGTTTGTGTGTCGGGTTGCAACTTTTATGTACATACTACTACCACTGACGTGTGAACGCGGACGGAGCATTGTTGTTTTGCGTTCCAGAAGTTGAAGCTTAATATGCCGAGCGGTCGGCTTTGTGTGTGTGCATGTGGTTCGGGTAACCCTCACCCAAGAGTTTGAATAATGCTACCGATAATTAGATTTACCGTTTAATTACCCAGACCGGGCTGCCCCGTGTGCTTGCGAGTGTGGAGATTGGCGCTGAAGTAGCCAAAGTGAGAAAGGCTAAAACAAGCAGAGTGCTTGGGTGTGCCAGTTATAGGTGAAGAAGTGATAAAGCGTTATTTGGCATTAAAAGAAATATATATCACCACTAAAACAGAAGGCAGCAATTTGCGCTTGAAGCAGTATCTTCAACGTCCGGGAGTTCTGGTCGAAGTTTATATCCTACGGAGAACATCAGCAGCAACATGTATCTGCAACAATCGGCGCCGGTGTCACCGCTCACACCCTCAACACGCAGCAGTAGCCGCAGTAGCAGCATGCAGCTGGTCGAGTACGACTACGACGAACCAAAACCGGCAAAGGTTAGTTTTAGCGTCCATCATCAACACCCCAATCATCTCCGTCGTCATCACCTTACGGCCTACGAAGCCTGTCGAGTGCTGCACGGCATTCCCCTTTGGAGAGTTGGCCAGAGCTGTTATTTGCTCAGCTAAACTTGGCATGAAATTATAAACTAACACACACCACCTGAACGAAAAGAGACGAAACCTCATATGATGCAGAGCTGTAGAAAGTGTGTACTTACTAACATTCTGAGTCTGGGCGAATGTTGATGAGGGAATGTTGCAGTTCCTGGTGGAGAGGGGTGAAATGCAGAGAAACCTCTGCATTGCTTGGACCAAAACACTTCAACAGTTTTCTTCGACAGGGTGGTGTTTGGGATTGCGCAACAAGCTAAGAAGCCGTACACGTGAATATGGGGAGTCCGACAGTAAGGCTCAATATCGTGGTTGGGGTTTTTACGGAAAACTTTGGACGAAGTAAAGCAAAGTTCAAAGAACTTTTGTGTTATTTAATTGGTGTTATCTAACACAACAATTGGCCTAACATAAAAGTCTCTAAGTTGATCAGCTTTTTCGGCTGTAAGAACAGATATTATCCGGATTTTTGTTAAACATGTCTTCATTAAATTGTATATCTACGTCAAGATGCATAAGCAAAATGATTCTTGGTGCCTTGTCGTAAGCTTTGTCCCGACATTCCTATAGTCTTTGGAGAAGGGAAAATAAAGGTGACTTAACTTCTGAAAAGGTGTTTCAGAAGTTTATGACAATTCACTTATCACGAGTCTCATAATCATCTGTTGAAAATCTCCTTCCTTTAACCTTAGACCTGGTGAAAATTATTTACCTATTTTGTAATTAATATCTCAGCTATCTCAGTATTTGATATTAACATCGTAAATTTAGTATTTGAGGATGCTTATTCTAATCAACATGAGTTGATGTCCATAAACTGTCAATTTTGACATTTGCATCTCCAGTAATCATGTATTTTTTTAAAGCGCCATCTACTGGAAAAATGATTAGATTAACCTAATTAATTTATTCTACACATCAAAACATTCCTGGACCTCATCTTTGGGCCTGGAATATTTTTGCCGCGCGAAGAAAGGAAGGTAAAATTCAAACTTGATTGATGTCATTATCGTGCATTGTATGATGGATTGCGAAAACCCCAATCTTAATATGGGGTTACACCACACCGTCTAACGCAACGCAGTTGACAAACTTTAGCCCCAAAAACCTTGCAAATCCCATAAACGGATTTTGTCCATGTTTTGCGTTGCGTGGATTTCGTTTTTCCCTCCCGCTGGAGGTTACTGATCTCCGGTTTCACGCTGTTTGTTGCAGCCCTGTTTCTTACTTTGTCATCAAAAAAGCGATTCAAACGCACGTGCAGACAGGGAACGCGGTTGTGCCAAAACAGCACTTCTCAGGTAAAACGACCTCGTAAAATTGTGTGTAAGGCGTAATCGTGCGGAGTGGAGTGTGGACAGGTTGTGTGCGTGTGTTGTTGCCAGCTAGACTTTTGACGCAGATAATGATGAGTATGATAAATGAGCCAGGTCTGCTGCCGGAGTATGACTTGCTCAGGTGGTTTGGCGATGCTCGTTTGGTTTTTTTGCTACCGTCCTTGGCATTCGCCAAGAAACTCTGTGTACTCGTTGATAAGAGACAGAAGCAGCGTTAAAAACGATCTCAGATGATGCTGTAGGGAGAATTCTTGGACGGAACTGTAATAAACACCCAGCTACTAATGATCAGTGGGACGATAATTTCTCGTTCTTGATGAAGCCTCTGCTACAATGGTTAGTGACTGTGTTTCGTAAAAAAAAGATTATAAGAAGAAGGAAAATTCTGATGTAGATAAGTCGGTGCAAAGGCAAAATAAATTAATTAAGAAATTGCAACGACACCGAATCCCTATAGTGCAAAAAATGTTTAATTATCGGCGATTTTCTTCCAACAATTCACATTCTCTCGAGGGGGAAAATTATCATTCACCCGTTCAAAGCAATAAAAATGCAACTTCAATGCCCTTCTCGTGCCTGTACGGGTGGGCATTAAAATATCTATCTCTTTTTTCCTGTGCCATTGCAACAGGCGTACAGAGAAAACTCATTTCCATTAAATCCCCTTATTACATCACCTCGTACCGTCGAATAGTTCTACCGTCATAAAACCGATCTTTTGTACGGTTCGATTATTCAAGCAAGAAAAGGCACAATATCTACCGAGCAGGGTAGCGCTGCTATTATTAGTCAGATAGTGAGAGGCGAACAACGCTTTGCGAAATTGCAAACTGTTCGTACCGTTTCGCCGGTTGATTCACGCTCACACGGCTGCAGTGATTCATCGGTACCCGTATCTGCAACGAATTTTACTTCCATTTAATTATCCATACCCTTTGGGCCGTATGTTGTGCCACATTATCTTTGTATCTTCTTGATAGCGGGGGGGAGGGAAAAAAGAAGAGTTAAACAACACCATATCCACCATCCATAACCTTAAAGCCATCGCCATCGTTTCAAGGTTTCAAAGGTGGTAAAAAGTGCCACCGGATTGCAGCACACACTAGGGCAGGCTAGCGCCACTTCAAGAAGTGTAGAAAAAATAAATGCTTCGGTTACAGTAAACACCAGCATCGTATCGTCTGCAGAGAACCCGTTTTTAATCGATCCCTCTCGGTGAGGTTGAGAGCATAATCCGGAAGAAGGCTTCCTATAGCAACATTTGGCCCAGCATTGGTCTAGCTCGAACCGTTTTTGCGCATAAATGCATGTTCATGCGCTTGACCATCACCCTCTTCTCGCTCACCTGGTTCCCCTCACACCCCCTGGTGAAGACCCCCAATCGGGTCAGCACCCTACCGTCCAAGCGGACACTTGCTGCTGCCCATAAATGGAAGAAATTCGTTCCCTTTCAGTGTCAGCGGGTTTTGTGTGTTGCGGCTACTACCGGAGCAAACCTCTTGTAGAACTGGCTCCCAAAGGCCAGAGCGATTCGTTCGGTCAATGGCTATCAAAATAGTCTCCCACTAGCCCACCTGTACACCCTGCACCCCTGATGATGGTCATTTAGCACCTTCTATCTCATTAGTGCAGACTAGCGTTCGAAAGCTCCTAGGTGATGTATCAGCAAGGTTTCTTGCTCCGTAACTCGTTAACTCAATCTCCTCCATCAAGTGTGTTTGAGTTTTTGGATATTCCTAGAAAACCCCAAAACTGCAACTCAAAAAAAACCACAGAAATGGCACGAGAGAAGCACCGGATGCTGTCAATACCGACCCTGTTTATTTGGGGCTTTTGCTACAAGTACGGTAATTTGTTGGAAAATTAGCAAACAAATGTATATGCAAATAAACTCCATTCGTTTCTGGCCCTTGCCGTAGGTGCTAACAAGACCATCGCGATGGCGTCATTCGGATGCGTTGCACTGCGTCAAAACAATTTGCGCCATTTTGCAAGGCAGTGGCCTCACATACACCGCCTGTTATGTTATCACCAACACAAGGGAACATCGCTTATCTTGGTACGATTCGGAACAACATTTATCAGCACCCACCTGAGCATCGGTGAGGATGGCCAAAGTTCGCGGTTTCTAAAACTTCCACAGTTAGACAACATATTCGGTGGTTTTGTGTAGGGTAGACGTGTTGGCGACACGGATGGCACGTGATCAGTCATCAATAATGTGACTTCAAGTGGTGGTTATTGCTAGCCGTACTAAGGACAAGCCTTGAAAAAAAGAATTCAAGTGTCATACGCCACCGACCGGGTACGTGAGGAAAGTCACATTTGCTGATGTTGTACGCTCAAAGTTGTGGTTGCTAGGGAAGGCTTTGCGAGGCTTTTTCCATTCTACTTCAAAACCTTCCATTAACACCAGCCGTCTTTTGAGTCTCATTAATTGTGCATCAGCAAAATCAGATATCGACGACTGCGGAGGTGTTGAAGCTATTCAAAACGCCATTTTAGATAGTGTGAGTAAGGGCATGAATCAAGCATCAACTATTGATCCAGCTATAAACTACTGAGGCATTGAATGACGGGTAACGTGAAGTCGGGAGCTACATTTACACGGTGACGGAGAAGTTATTAAACGAAATACAAACATATCGACCGTATGTTTCCTAGCAATTCCATCCCCTGTTATCAACAGATATGATGCAGAGGAAGCAATAATGGTTAACGAACCGATACACACCCCACCGCTGTATCGCTTCTTCGATGGAGGCAATCTGTTGCCAGAGTGGCAATAGAACGCTCATTAAAATATTTCCTCCGCTTGTGGTGCTCGTTCGGAGTGATGAGTTGTCGCTCGGAAGTGCAGCCGTACCCGTAACAAATGAAGCAGCTTTTATCGCAATTGATGACTTTTGTGGACGTACAATAGATGCAGAAATGTTATCGAGTGAGAATAATCGATTGCTAGACTCTGCTATTCATATCTGATAGTGTTAATGGCGATTGGTTTTCCATAATGATCCCTCGAAAGAAATGAATGCTCAGTATACTGCAACTTCAGAGCCCAATCAGCAACGTTTGACTGACAGTTTCAAGTAATGACAGTTAGTTGACAGCAACCTTACGTAGTCGCAAATTAGATTAGCGCCATCTGAATGTGAATATCGAATGCTTGTTGGTATATCCAGCATTTCCAACTACGCGAATGTTCAAATGAACAAATGAACTATCAGCAACAACAAAATTCTTTGCCCATAGTTTGATAGTTATTAAAGTTCCTGACCAACAACGCCCTTTAGCTCAAATGTCAAACCCCATTCAATCGGGCACCCAATTCCTGGGTGTTGAATTTTATGTGCACTGTGCACAAGTTTCAACACTTTATTTCCAATTGGCTCTCCATCTTTACGATTCACCCGTCTGGAACGGGGAGTCTCTGCCAGCTTGTGAGACAAACTTGATGTCCATTCGGTAGAAGGAAAAGTCACCGAAGTGGAAAGATTTCTTTGAAACAATGTCATGTACCACGTGCAATGCAGCTTCCTCCCCGGGCAGCCATGTAGTATTAGCTCCAACGGCACGGAAACGGTCCTAGCAGCACCGAAACTTTCCCGTCGTGTGGTCATATCTTGCTTTTCGAGAAAAAGGAAAACCACGCAAATGGCACGCTTCTCAAGGTGGCGCTCGAAGTTCAACCACCTTTACCGGCCACCGGGAGGTTATGTGCGGTAACGGGTTTCGTGCTCTAGCGAGCACGCCTGTACCGTAGTCATCCAAGCGATCCCGAGCTGATGAGATGCTTGCCTGTAAGCTGTGCCGAAGGGAGATAGCTTATCTGGGTATGTTTCGGTGTGATTTCGCGGCATGCATATGCTTTCTGCAACCTGCACGAGTGTTGAGCGAGACTGCAGCCGCAAGTCGATTATCTTCGATCCGGAACCTTAATGTGACCTCCGTTTGGATTTTGGTAGCACGGACAGCCGGTGCAGAGCATATCGGTATCGCCAAACATATGCTTGCAACTTGCCAGGAGAAATCAGTCTTGATGTTACAACCCGGAACCAACCCCGGTTATGTGGGTTGGTGCACGAGTAGGAAGTGTCTGTACGAAGGCAAGACATCAGGTGGCGCGTTCCACGGAATGTCCACGGTTGCAGAATAACGCTCTCCCGCGATTTGGTCGTGAGCATGTTCGGACGATAATTTTGATAATGAACGGTGCCTGACTACGGTGGCTGACATCGCCAGTGCGAGCATCGGCTGGTGCAGTGTGTTACTGGATGAAATATGAGGCTTAGAAAGAAAAATTGCATATTCATACATTTGGCTTTCCACACGTGTTGGTTGGTCATTTGTAACGGCCTGTTGGAGTTGAAAGTTTATTTACGCCGGTGTTTGAAAATATAACCTTACAACAACTTTTAACGAAATTCAATTGAACTTGTTGTTAAATATAATCAATTAACCCTGTTGTGATAGGAAATTGATAACACTAGCATTATACAACCCATGCTCGTAGTTCACATAACGGACTGACCCTGGTTGAGTTTGCCCCGAGTTCCTTCGAATGATTTTGGTCAGCTAGCATTAGACCTTCCAATGTCCTCTAGCCTCATAATGTCTTGTCTCTCTGGTTAACGCTGGAACGCAATATTAACTTTAAAATAGTCCTCCGAATGCTCATAATGTCTTCAGATACCTATCAACTAGATCTTCATTTTCTGGAATTGAATTTCTTGTTTGCATATCTGTCACTCACATTTATAAACAGTTTACAACGTCGAAACTGCTGTGTCAGTTAATTCCGTTGCACACAATTCGAACGAATGCAGAATTTACTCCCTGTCAGCAAAAATAAAGCACAGCCTTAGGTTGTTTATGTGTCTGAGTCTTCCCCTGCTAAATATGAGAGTGAGTATGGCGATCGTAAAAATTGCATTTGAAGCAGAATGTGTGGCCTTCTCCTTTGTCCGCGATGCACCGATCGCTTAGAAGCGATTTATACTTCTTTATCCAGAAGTTCTTCCTGCTCTTGAACTTCATATTTCATCCAAACAACATTAGCTAAACCGAAATGCATTTAATGGGACAAAAAACACAATGGTCTAGCGCTAAATTGCTTGGTCATTCGAATCCGCTCAAAGCAAGTCCATCGATTTGTAATTGTCTCTTTAACCGAAGGACCACGCTTGAGGAAACATAAATTTTCATTCTCCTTTTTCGGCACACAAAACATGCATTGTTACACGGTGTTCCTGTGTTGCTAATTTTCCACCACCATCGCCAGCATTATTGAAACATTTATGAACTGAAAATGGACATGCGAAAACTGACGCATATTCTGCCTGCCCGATACGCGCAACATAAAACCCATGACAAATGTTGCATTGTGCATTGTCGAGAGCACGTTCCTGCGGAGGTTTTCTTCCTGTTTTTACATATCCAGTTGGTCACTTTTGACGATAATTCACCACGTACGCTCGGTCAGTTGAATATCTGCACCGCGTCTTATACAGCCTAACCATCGCGAGGCATAATGCTCATCGTCTTACTTGCTGTCTCTCGTTTTGCTGCCTCGCAATCATCAGCTTTGAAGCGCTATAACTCATCGATCGTTTTGTTTTGGAGTAAAAGCCATAACGAAAAAATACTGACTCACGATCTGTACATGTACAAGTTCGAGACATGGCTCCCGCCGCCGCCAAGTCAATGTTTGTGTCGGTGAACTTGGCGAACTCTCTTCTCCCAGCTTCTACAGCGCAAGAAGAGTCGGTAAGAACCTGTGTATCGTCCACCGTTCCGGATGTTGTGGACTTCGTCTGCGATTTTCGGCTGGCAGAGCTCAGCTGTAACACACACCCGCAGTTCATAAATGTCAGGTTGCACAGAGCAAGCAGAAGTAGTCGCCATTACAAATAATCGTTCGACTTTATCATCCTAGAGGAGGGACGCGGGATATTCAAGGCAACAGTAGCAACAGCTTCTGGACCCGTTCTACCAATGCTCCAACGTTACCCAAGGGGAGAGTCATGAGGTTGCTGGTTTCCGAAAGTATTGCCTTTCGGATTCCTTTCTTTTCTGCTGACTTCATCGATTGCGTTGTTGGAGATTTTTTGTTGCGATCTCTGCCAAGGTACTTGAACTTGCAAATATTTTCTTCCCTGATGGTCTGATGCCCGGCGATTATAATGTGTAGTCACTCATTCGACACATTTTCTACTCCAAACCCCCGCAGGACCTACAGCCTTAATATTTATTCGCATGTCTTCATCTCCAGCGTATTACGGCAAAATATGAATTTTACGATCGATCGGGACACACGGAAGACTTCGCAGAAAAAAAAGCAAAAAAACTCCTCGAAAGGCAAATTTTTTGTTGTTTCTTCGTTTGCAAAACTTTTCGCTTTTGCCGAATCGTGATTCGGGGTTTTTTATGCGTGTTTCGTTTGGGTTTTTTCGTTGCTGTCTTCTTGTACGGGAGGCAATATAGGTTTGGCATTGAAACGGCCAACGGCTACATAAACATCAGAATGGTGCAACGTGTGCGCAAGGCTTCGAAGCTACAAAAAACCGTTCGATTTGGGGTTTAGTTGGGCTATGAATATCTTTTTTGTTGTTGCTTCTTTGTATAGCCCAAGGCATATTGAACGGTGGTCGAAAAAACGTTTACAGTTTCATGACGACGGCGACGGTGACTTCCCGACCAGGTATCGAATTCTTCAACAGAGCAACTAGTGGAAAGCTTTTACACAAGCAAAAGCAGCTAGCAACGGTTGGAAGAAAACAAGAATGGCCCTCGTTGTCGCGTGCAATACGGCAAACGGTGTTTAGCATGCAACAGTTTCTAGGGCTTTGCAGGGTGTTGTTTGTTGGGGCAAAAGTTGACAACGTATAAAGAACTTCACACATTTCGAACCAAACACACCCCACTCTCGGGCAGGTTTCTTCACACCCAAGCATCTAGAGCTGATACACACCACGCCGACCACGTCCAAGGTCACTCGCGTATGGTTGCAGAATTGCTGAGGCTCCGGTTCACAGGTACACAGGCCGTAGCCGTCGCGTAAAAACCAGTTCTTCGCAACAAAACCGCGCGACAGGTCAGGTCCGTGTTTGACGTTTGTCCACACTATTGGCAGCAACAATACGGAGTTGTTGCTTCTACTATCCTCGCTGGTGAAATCGATCGCGTGTACGATCGCCAGTAGAACCGAAGAGAGATGATGATGATCTCAAACTCCAGCCAGACTGTTGGTTCTCTATATCGCCGCGGTCATGCAAAATTGACACCCCCATTTGCACGTTTGACAGATGGTCGATTAGTGTTAACATATTGTTTACCATTTGCGTGGTAGATCCCTCGATGCGGGGATGGAATTGGATATTCTGCCTACGTGAAGAGTATTAGCTTTTTTATCGCAATTGAGGCTATCCATCGCAAAGCGTAGGAAATATTGATAGTTGGAAAAGAAAATTCATAATATATTGATAGCTAATCTGACGCACCACTTTTGACATAACTCTCTGTTTGACATCCTTGGTGATTCAAAAACAATATGTGATGTTATCGCTCTATAATATTTGTATAAACACAAACACTACCGTAAATGTTTGTTTTAGTATAGTTTGCTTAAACACTCAACATGTCCGCTCGCACCCATCGTACTTCAAGAGCATAGGCGGTAAAATGTCACACCGTAACCTCGATCGACTTTCAACCACTCTATACGCTTGCAACGGTTGCGTTGGCTCCACGTATCTGGTGCCCAAGTTCTCCACGAAGCTTTATCTTATCGGTGTGCAACTCAACAGGAAAAAAGAAACACTCCACTATCGTCGGGCATAAGTATTTTCCACACCTCGGTTTTATTTTATCGAACCATATGATAAGGAAAATAGGTTGCAAGGAATGTCTGAAGTGTTGTCAGTGATGTTGCAATACGTGCTGGGGGAGCTACCTTTATCGAGACTGTTGTTCGGAACTGTGAAACAACATATGGCGTGTAAATTTCTCCATTTATCATCCAACCAAACCAACGCAGCAAAAGCAGACGAGTCCCCCTCTATTGAACCCTCCGATGGTGCGTGAAATGAGCAAAGTTACATTATCCGATGTTCTCCTCGTTTATCTTGGCGAAAAAGGGGCAAAACACGCTCCCATCCACGTGTGGTGTGTACGTGCCCGATACACGTTCGCCATGTTGCCCTTTGAACATCAAAGCAGGAAATTACAAATTAGACACAATTTGACCCTTCATCAGCATGAGGACCCACCTTCGATCCAATTTCCAAATTCCCCCCTTCTTCGAGAACGCATCACCACCACGGCAGCCGGTACGGTGGGTCAGTTCCCTTAGAATGCGCCTGCCACACTGGCTGATCAAAGTATGTGAAGTAGCCTGGTGCTGCTCACGTTAAAGGCGCAGACAGCAAATACACAATGCAGGAAGTGCAGCCGGGCTTCGCAACAAAGTAATTAAGTGTGCAATTTTATGCTACGCTACTTCATCCAATAAACCGGATGAAGGAGGAGTTCCCCCAGTCGTGATGGTGGATGTGTTTATTCGGTGCAGCAAGCATGTCAGTGGATACGCTACTACTCTAGAAATCGATTTGTGCTCCCGTTAGCGAAATTGTTGTCCCTAGAGGCACGTAGAACCGTCTGATTGTCCTGGACACCCACTCGATAGATGCCGCTCATTGGCTTGATGCGCACAGGGAAAGGTGGAACAACAAACACGGAGGAGACCTGGTGGTCTCCTGTCCAAACAGACGACTTCCTTTCGAATGGTAAAGGAATTGGATAAATCAATCAACAGTTATGTTTACTTTGAGTGTGCCGCATCCGTTCCGCAGCGTCCTCCACCTGCAGGCATGCTGTCAGTATGAGCTGCTGGCGTAGGGATATCATGAAGTGTGGCGTACTCCATCGCACCACAAGCCGGGTGTTTATCGAATGAGTGAGGGTACGATATTTGAAAAACAATGACCAGCCCTGAAGCTACCACGGTGATGGGCTTTGTTGTGACTTCATTGCATATTCCAGACACGATCCCAACACCACGAGGACGCTGGAACGGTGGAATTTCCACCGTGGACTTGATGGACGAACGATCTTGGTGGAACGGAACTTTGCACCAAAAGAGGAGCAGAAGGTGATGTTGCGGGTATGTGCAGTAGTTCAAGGGCTACCACCACGCCCTTGGTGTGATGATTCTACTTCCATCTTGCTCGAATCCCTAATCCTAGGCCTCTTGGGTTGATGTTCATGATCTGATTTCTCTGAAACTTCGAACCTGGAGAGAGAGAGAAGGCGCTGCCAATTACGCGACGTGAATACCGGCATCGAATCGAACGAAGGGATATAGAATAGGAATAAATTTGGAATGACTCCTATTGCGGAGGTTATTGCCCGTCCCTATCTACGGTGACAGTAATTTAGTGACAGAGCTGTCTAAAACAGACGCACGCATCGGTGAAGCTTAACGATATTCTGACAAAAAATTCATGTCCATTTCACCTGATGTCCCCAAACCAGAGAACCTGGGAATGGAGGACATAGAATGGATAAAGGTGCCTGTCAGATTTTTGGAGGGAGTTTTTCCCAGAGGCCATTAGCCGAATAGCTTGATGTTTTCCGTGCACGTGTGTTTGGAGATGGGTTTCCGAAATATCATCATGGCATTAAATTTCCCTGGACTTGGGTTATCTCCATAGCCACGCGACATCCTCCACGATGGAGACCGCTCGCTTTTGTTTGGCTTTAAAGTTGAGCTAGTTTTGTTAAACATGCTCTTTATTGGCTTTGTTTAGCTTACGAGATACGAGATTAGCTCCATAAAGAATTCAATTTCATTCACCCAAGAATCCGATCAACACTTCTTTCGGTGTTTGGTGCAGCAGTCGAGCGGCTTAATGGAATGTGGATGCATACAGCCAACTAAATCTTCTTAGCGTGTGCCTTAACTGGAAGTATTGGATTAGTTGAAAAATGAAGCAAGGTCCGGTGTGATATCTTGAACCGAAAGGGAAAAGCAGGATGAATTTATAACACTGCGCCACATAAAAGAGCAAAGGTGTCCCTTAGGAACATCAGAGACACCACCGACAAGGGCAAGCTGCGCAAATGTTTCACGAAATTATAATTCTGTCTAATCGCTCGATAAATAATGTAATTCAATCGCCGCATAATCATCGTATTTCATTATTAACAAACAGATTTATGCGGTCGGGACTTGTTGTCCCCGATATATGTGTGTGTGTGTGTGTGTGTGTGTGTGTGTGTGTGTGTGTGTGTGTGTGTGTGTGTGTGTGTTCCAGACCCAGACAGTAGTTCCCAAATTTTACCAAGATGCCGACAACTCTGGCTCGAGCTGGCAACGCGTAACTGGCACCAAAGTCACGAGCCACTTCGTTTAGTTGCTTTGCGGTCAGTCCGGATCGTGATTCGAACGGAATGCTTAGCGTTGCCCTGCAGCAAAGCCAACATTCAGGTAATGGATTGAATCATTACTTATGTTCTTCACGTTGACCACACTGACCATACTACTACTGTGGGGTGTGCAGTGGAATTCATTAGCCGAGGAATGCGTGCAAAGGATTATGTTGCGCCGGACGAATCGTGTCTATTATTTATGTGTGCCGATTAGAACGCACGTTTCTGTTTGAAGTCTCCTTGGTAGGAATACAAATGGACAAAAGGTGTAAATAAATCAAATGTCCCTATCTCTCCCATGCTCTTGTTGGTGGTGGTGAGCGCTGAGCTAATGGAGTTGAAATTAATTATCTTTTTTTACAAGTTTGTTTTAGTGGGACATGGATTATAGTTCCTCATCCTCCATTTTGTTGTCCCAGCTTTGATTATCTTTGGAAGTACTGGATAGGAAAGTACAATTTATTTATTAGTTCACTTTATGTATCTTGATGACTTCTTCCGCTACTCACCTTCACAAAACTCGAGGCCCAGTGAAAGTTTCCAGTTTCAAAGTTCCATGTCTCAGATTCTTCGCCAAACTTAATGCCCTACAATGTCTTCATTAAATTAGTCATACAGTGATCCCATTACCTTCCCGGAATGAAAGACCTTACGCTCACTGTTTTAGTGTTGCGTACACTCCTCTCCTAACACAGAAAGGTCAACGGTCGATCAAACGGTTAAAATGGCCACAAGCCTTCTCCGCGTGGTGTGAAGTTGCTGTATAAAATCAAACGTCAATCATGGCCGATCATGGGAAAGTCACCGCCGTTCGTAACCATGATTCTCGAGCCGCACTCAAATGGGTCTCTCTGCCTGGTAGGTAGGTTAGCCAGCCCAGTTAATTATATGCTAATGAGGCGATTGGCGTTTTATTTATGAATTCAGTTCGATTCCTGCCGGATTCAGTCAATTAATGCGAAATCACACCTTGCGCGCGTGTGTGTGTTTGCCTATGATAGTTCTATTAGCACTTGTGAGCAGCAGAGCAAAAAAAAGTGCATCAAATGCACTTCCCCATACCAGAACAGCCGTACCAAGGATGCACGAGAATTGGTATCGAAAGGGGGTGCTATAAACTATTGTTCCACCACTACCTACTGTTGTTGATATGCGGGTGGGGTGCAAATCCGCATAAAATCGAACGAGCGAATTGGCTAATTATTTCCACTTAAGTTAAGCCGATGATTTCTGTTTTTCTCATAATTCTTGGTGGCCATTTTTTAAGTACGGCTCAGTTCACAATTTAGGCTTTACATTTATTACATTTGTTATCCACTTTTTTAACCCCTTTATTTCTTTTTCACAAATAAATCGTTTAAAATTATGTTGTCATTTGTTCCTAGCTCTCTTCCATTTTCTCATTCCTTTTTTAAATCGCCGAACCGTGTGATTCTTATTTGCCTTTTTGGGTTATTTACGTACTGCTGGTTTTAATAATCTCATTTTCATTAAATAGTTTTTTATGCATCGTTAACTCTTCGCGCTCGCCTTTTTATTCCCGTGGTTTTGGTCTGTTTGAAACAATTTTTTTTCTACAGTCTGGATATGTTTTTGTCTTTCATTTTCCCCCGTTTTTTTCTTGCCTCCAACCAACCATTTAGCAACAATTGTGTACGTGGGAAAATGGTTTCCAGCCTTCGGGAAAAAAAAACTTTTGCAGCAGCAGCAGAATAGTTTTATGCTTGCACTTGCGCTAATAGGAATTATGTTTGTTTGTCTGTGAGCATTTTTTTTTTCTTCTCGCTCTTCTTTTTTACACCACTTTTGGCAACCGTTTTGTACCGGTAACGGCGTGCATCAAGCCCGGCAGTTGCATCAGACTATTTTAGTGTGCCCGTTTACTAGCAAAAATACTGACAAAGTTTAAGCTGGGTTGTTGTAGAGAGGGCATGAATTGTCGGAGAATGCATGAGAGGCGCCAAAAGCGCAGATTGTAAATCATTTTTTGGATACTTTGTTTCTGAGGTTTTGTTGCTGTCGCAGTGTTACATTGTAATTATAATTTATTAGTGTCCTTATGCACCGCCTGGTAGTTAACTAATGCGTTATGGTTCTTGTTACATCGCAAAGCAAGCCACTCATTAACTCTTTTCTTAATATTTGTCCAGTTATTGCCAGTTAAGATTTATTTCCCATAATATTTAATTTAGATTTTTTATTATCTTTTACATAGAATTATCTTAAACCGCTAGTTGGTTTACACAATTCGGTTTCCCATTTCAGAGAGATCTTCTTTAACAGTTTTTATTCAAATTTGAGCAAGTTCTTTTTTTAATCAATAAGTTTCTAATTTTTTTTATTCTTCTTCTGTGGCACTACAACCTCGAGAGGTCTCGGCCTGCCATTTCTGGCTTTCTGTGACTTAATTTTACCCGTAGAAAAGTAGTCAGCCTTTCGTACGGGGAGGCGGTCTGGATGGGATTTGAACCCCGGCCCTGCCGTGTGAAGACCGGCGCCGCTGTCGCCTCGGCCACCGGACCGCCCCGGTTCGGTTTTATTAATTTGTATTAATTAAATTTATTATTTACAAGTTTTTATAAAAAGCTGTGTAATATACTCCAATAATTAGTATTTTATATTTTCGAATTTTTATTTGAAAAAAACTCATGTCATAAACAAATATTTTGGAGTTCAGGCAAAATGTTTTGCTTCAATTGAAACTAGAAAAGTTTCACTAGAAACAAGAATTAAAGTTGTTCCCAAATATGGCACCTGTAAATCGCCAAAGTTGATTTTTGTAAGGGTAGCCCGGTTTGCTTTGAATATAGAGGGATTTTCTGTTGATAACGTAAAGGTAATCTGATAATTTTACTCTAGGAATCAGCTTTTAGATATCCACTAATTTAGTACGTGATATTTGTTTTTCACTTTCCCAACACAATGATCTTCCCAACAAGAACATGTGAAAATCTTACAACCCGTGTTTATACCTGTCGGTTACGCACTTACCCGATCGCTTACAGGCCGTTTACAATATTAGCGGCTTCGATTACAATATCAACTGGTAGCTTCACAATGAAAGGTAATTGATTCGCCTGTCATTTGAAGCTCTTTCAATGTTATCTAGCTGTGCTAACCATTTCATGCGAAGAGTTTATCATAAGGATCGAAGCTTTTACATTATCAACCGAAAACCCTTGTAATATTCTTCTGGATGTGCTTGAAGTGGTTGATTGACTCCTCATTATATTGTACAGATTTTTGGTAGTTTTGCTTATTTTCAACCAGAATTCACAGATTTGCAATTTATGTATTTGCTGATTAGTATTTGACTTAAAGAAGTATGAAGTTCGCTTCCTTAATCTACTTTCTTTCAAAATAAAAACCGACTAATAACTGTAAAGCTTACACTTCAAAATCTTATGCCTCTAAACCCTTGTGCGAAGTTGTTAACACTTATCGGCCATAACGTTTTGTTTTGAAGTCGCACAAAGTGCAAAATCGGAAAGCGTAAATCACCGCCAAAACGCTTTTCCGGAACTTGTTTGCGTGCTGCACAGAGAAACCGATCGTCATTGTTTGCTAGCATTACTAACCATGCCCAAATCTTAAGCAGCAGAAGAAAAAAATCCTTCACTGATGACACAACCAGAGTGTTTAAAGTTGTTTACCGCAACTAAAACAACCTCGCGACTTGGTGTCTGATGGTCTGAAGGAAGCAAATGAGATAAGATCATGTTGTTTGAGGTTGGGCTGGTGTGTCTTGAAGTTTTTGGCGGTTTTGCGCCATTGTGCAATCATCGTCATCATTATCGTACAACTCGCATCTTCACCATCTAAACCCCATCACCAAAAGCATGTTGGAGAAGCATCATCATCTGTTGAACAGCTTAAGCCAATTTCGTTGTACCGATTTACTTCATCTCTTCTCCGCATGGTTCTCGGGTGATTTCTCCTCGCACGTTTTTTTTTGTTTGTCGGTCGCAATTTAACTTTATCTCAGATTTCGGTTAGTGGCAGATTTTTTTTTTCTTTACCAACAGGAAGAAAAAGGGCATTTTGCTTTGCAGACTTGCACGCACACACGTTTGTCGGCGAACTAGTGAAATTTTGTGGCAGTGTGTGAGCTGTGACCATCGTGGACCGTTGGAGTGTGATGAAAATCAAGTGTCGATTAGTTGCGCCGATTTCGGAAACGAGGTCCATAAATTGTATGGCAAGCAATCAAACCCCCTAAAGCGAGAGGAAATGAAATGTCTGCTCGGCAGTGCAAAAGAAGCCTTCATCGAAGTCGCGATGAGTTTGCTGGGAAGACATGTGCCAACCTACACGGGGGAACACTGCTTTGGTGCGGATGTCATTAAATTTAAGGAAATATGTTTGCCGATGATAGATAAATAAGTCGTCGTGTAAATTGAAACGTCAAGCGCGATCTGTTCAGAAAACCGGGTATCTCTTAATTCCCGGACGCTATTCGGGTTCCTCAATTAACTAATGATGTAGTACTGTAAAGTACACTTATTGCGAAATCATCTGGACAAAACTCTTCAAGGTTCTGTCACGAGTAAGTGATTTCCAGGATTTCAAAATGGAATGTATATTCCCCGTTTTGTTTTGAACTCTCTGATACAGAATCCACCCGAGGACACATGTTCTCGCATAGCAACGCTGCTTCCCGAGTCGTAGAATGTCATTAGACTAATTGAAAACTGATCACTGCTTTTTGGAACACCAAAACATATTAAAACACCAAAGAAGCAGCTATCTCTCTTTCTCTTGGTGACCTCGTTTTTGTGTCGGGCCTTTTAAAACGCCCGCTTGGAGGAAACCGTCTACAGAGCAGGCCACCCCTGCTGATGTCGATCTGATGTTTTTGGTCCGGTGTCGCATTACAATCTCGCCGATTGCCATTTCTTCTTGGTGCGTCCCGTGTTTTGTCGCACGTGTTTCTTTGATTTTTCAGTTCGAAATGACGGTTGAGGGTAGTGGGAGCGAACATTTGTGGAGGATGGATTGAGTGAAAATTCGTCTGTTTGTTTTGCTGCCGTCTTTCAACTGTGAAGTCCCTCGGGAGTCGTTCCCCGTTAGTTCCCATTAGAAGGTGTTTGAGTTCTGTGCGCCAGAAGCGTGGGTTTCGTCGTACATAAATCTCCTTGTTTTTTCAGCTGTTTTTGGTATCGATTTTACCAAGTTCTTTATCCTGAGGAATGGTAGATTTAAAAAGAAGGTATTTTCTTTTAGATTGGTCTAGTTTTAACAGAACTTAGATGATTTTTGTAACTCCTCAAGGGTTCAATCTGACTTCAAAATCTACCAAAACTCTATCCGTTTCAACAAGAATCTCTAACAAATCGTAGGTGTAGGAACGTATTAAGATGGATCGTCATTGCACCTACGGAGCTACATGTCACCTCACAGAACGAAAGACACCATCGGGACCAATCACGTGCCCCAAAAACGACGCACCACTTCTAACGCACTCTTATCTCCTGGTCGATAACATGCATCTAATTTAGCTTTCCATGCCTGATTCTCTATCGTTCTAGAAACTGCTGGCCAAGGCAACGTTCGACAACATTGCCGAAAGTACGGACGAGCTGGCATTCCGGAAAGGTGAAATTCTGACCGTCATCGAAACAGATACCAACGGGCTCAAAGGATGGTGGCTGTGCCAGCTACGAGGACGTCAGGTAAGCGAGCCAACATTTATTGCCCAATCTATCCACCCGAGCACGGTTGCAGGCGCTGCATTGATGCAGAACTCTGCATGAAATCGTAAAACCAAAACGATTCACCTGCTTCATTTCCCACCCGAAATTAATCCCCGAGGAAGACCTTCCAAAGCTTAGGTCCGGTTACATCGGTGTATCCGATGGGCAGTGAGAAGCTACAAGTTCCCGTGTAAAGGGTATATTCAAATTTAGAAGCCGCACACAACTGCCAAGGTACGGACGTACTTACGGGATTGTGATGTTTTTTTCGCCCTATTTTTGAAGAGAGTTCTCCAGCTTCTTCCTTGTGGTGTGGAATAATTTACGGCCGCTGTTTTGCTGCTTTTTATTTGCAGCCCGACGATGATTCGGACCGAGATTGCTCACCCAGTGCGCGCGCCTCGCTCGTTCGACCTTTGCACTCTTCCCGTGCACAGCCTGTTGATATGTTCCGGCATGTTCGGGTCCACACCATTTCTCCGTTGGGTCAAAGAGCTAGCTTAGGCAACGGCCTAGGAACCTAGCTGCTGGAACTGGCTTGTTTAATTATTCAACAGATGATTAATGACGGGAACGCGGCAAGCCGGGAACTCTTGAAGCTAATGGCAGGCTTACGAAGCTACTAGCCTGGGCGATGTTCCAACCCAAAGCTACGGCCACTTTGAGCTGTGGCGAAGATTGAGCCGGTCCAGTCGTTCGCCCATGTGCTTTTCGTTGGGAAAGGTGCTGCAAAAGTTTGCGCCCAGCGAGGATAACTCAATTAGTACCAGCGCGATACCTTTCCAAGCGATCTGAGGCTTTTACCTTCACAAGTAGCTGGTGTCAGTCTAGCGTGACACCCGGGAGCTGCTGCATAGCAGTTGCTAATGAACCGGGGAGTTGAATTGAAAATCCTGCCACTCGTGTTCGAACGAATTGTCAGTGGCCATTCGAAGCCGCCGTCCGGTTCGAGTACGGCATTTCATCAAACGAACACACGGGAAGCCTAAAGCCAGCGAGAAAAGATCAAAAGTTAATTGAATTGCGTACTTAGTATTGGGTTTCCCGTTTACCCATGCTGGTGTGGTGCTTCAAAGGAGGCTGTGTGCGAGCGAGTTCTTCGTACAAATGGAGAAGTTCGTTTGGAACAACAGTGTACTCGTTTGCCACTTCAGGAACTGAATCACAGATGAAACATCACGGACGCAGCATCAGAAGCACGAAGAAGAGGGCTTCAGGAGACGCGTTAAAAATAGGACAAGACAAGACTAGGTCGTTATGGATATCTATTTTTCAAGGATCACTCTCAGCAATTACAATTCGGTACATCTGATGCGTGCCCTGCTCGTGCTCTGTTCTGTATATTGATACAAAAGGTCCAAGAGCAAGAGGCTACTCTATGACATGGAACGGCGAACATGATGGGCTGTGTACACAGAAAAAGCATATTTTTAGTACAATATTTATACATTTGCCGTCTGTTTACGTTTGAAAGGCTACACTCCGATTGTAGACTTTTAATTGAAAAGAGTATAAAGGAAGAACTCGTTACGCTGAAGTACAACGTCACAAAAAGAAACGGGGAGTATTTGGGTCGATTCAGGGTATGGAAACGTGTTTTCCGGTTGATTGTAATTTTTGTAATTGGATTTTCCTGCTGGCACCAGGCATAACAGTCAAATCAAAATAACTTCCAGGAATAATACTTCCTTGGAGAAACTCCAAGGGAAAAAAAAGTTACTTCAAAGGTTGAAAAGTCATATGACTCCTATTTTCCGTAAGGATATCTGAAACGATTATTTGAGAATTTATCTACAAAATCAATCATCAATCAGCTGTTTTGTTTGATGATTTTAATACTAATGTGACAATATTTAACATTCATTAGCGAAATTTATTACCAGAATACCGATCGGGAGTCGCGCGAACCCTGAGCGCTACGAATGACGTACCCAGTCGCCCAGTTGCGAACAAATTTGGAGAAACTCTTGCCGTACCGGAAAGCTTAAAACAAACATTTACTTTTATGCTTAACTTTGCTTTATGGCGTACCGGAGTACCGTCGCCATAAAGGATAAAGGTTTCTCCCTTGCGAGTTTTCTCGTACGGCAAGGATGTCGCAATCCATCCCATCTGTTTCGATACGGTTGTGACTCGTACCTTCTCGTACCTTGTATATTATTTTATGGTACACACAAAAATCAACAATAGCGCACTGTTTGGCCTAACAACACGAGAGCAATGCAGCAGAGCCAGCCATATGGAAGCTGGTACAGTTAGAGATATACCTGTGTGAGAGGGTGGTTCAATTTTCAGACGTTTATGAGATTGGCTTTTCAAATGAAATTAATTCCCGGCATCATTCTTGGTACGCAAAATGGAAGGACCTTCAGGAACGGGGAGCGGTGGCGAGAACCTAACCGGAAAACGAGGCATTATTATGGGGATTTCTGCTTCTCGCATATCCTGGTGGCATGGTGGCGACGCGTGTGCGCAGTGTTGGCCCTATACGTTTCTTCATTTGTCCAGTGATTGCCAGTTGTACCATAGCGAGTCAGCAACAACAACACAAAAAAATTTCATCCATAGATCCATCGGAACCGTACTTGTGCGTCGGGGGTTTCGGAACCCTATCATTAAATTTGAATTTCATTGTGTCGGAAAAAACACGTCCGAGAAGCAACCGACCAACCTTCATCGTGGTGGTGGTGATGTTTTTGTTTTTGCTTTCTCTCCTGCATCCAACAAAGAGCTCCGGGAAGGTCCTGAGGAATTTTTGGTCTTCATTCCAGAGTTCCCCTTCTGCTTCCACTGTTCAGGGAGGCATACTGAAACGTGTTGGTCTTTTGAAGTCTCTGCACGACGGGTATCGATGGCGCCAGACATTCGTGGCGATGCTGATGCCTCAGTATTCTTCGTCCCTCCGATGGTGTGCCAAGTTACCAGTATAAACACCCTGCCAGATGATGCAGTGTGTGTGTGTGCTGCAAATGATGATCAATGGATGTGAAGCGACATCCCAAAACGGGAGAAGCGTCTGTGTACACGGAAGTTCGCTTATGCACGGCGCAAATGAAGGAACCGAAAACCTCTTCCCAATCCCAGCAGGGATGAATGGATGTGTACATCACCCAACCCGTGCACGACGAGACAAAGCGTGTCAGCCAGCTTTTGGAACGAAATTAAATCTAATTGAAGTACACGAGCGTGAGCTACTGGGTGTCTAGAGACGCCATCTAAAGACGACCGCAACGCACCACAAAGTCCTGTCTTAATTCTGAGCGAAGAATTCTGAAGAATGTACCCGTTAGGTTCTGAGGCAGCTATCCCGATCTATTGCATTGGGTACATGAACTACAGCCCTGACGGGCGACATCTTTATAAGTTCCTGGAGCACATCGTCTCCAGTCGCAAATCCCTTGCAGATAATGTTGATCCTGCGTACCGAGACAGTTGATTAAAGGGAAAGTTCATGTTCCACGCGGTTTGTGCCTTCCGTTCCGTGTTTTTACCAACCGCACGAGGTTGTACTTGTCGCGGTTAAAGATTATTCATAATTTTCTTTCTAGTACTCAAGGGAAACCTTTCTTTCCGAGCTCTACTAGCTGTGGTGGGATACACAAGGTTCATAGTGAAGGGATAAAGTTAATTTACTGGTGTTGGTTATTATCCTTTCGCTGGTACGCTGATGATACGGCAACAAGTTTTCCGTTCCGGTAGAATTAATTTCGTTCGCTGTCAGTTTATTTTGTTGCCAGGGCTTATCTCTGGCGGGTTCGTTTACATATTTCATCTCTAGCCTCTCTCTCTCTCTCTCTCTCTGTAGAGCAAGAGGTAGCTGCTAGAAGTCATAAAATGTGTAGTTCATAGAATTATCCAGAGTTTGAAGATGCGCTGTAAAAAAGGGATACGTTAGGCTTTTTAAGTCCTGGTAGATGCCGAGCACAAGACTTGCTAGTGTCTCTATACGAGCAGGAGGAATCAGTATACGTTGGACCTGTTTACATTCTGATTAGCGACGTTTACCTAGCTTCCGTTTTTTACTATCCACCATTTTTTTATCCTTAGCCGTTTCGTCCTATGTCCGCTTATCTCTAGCAACCGTCCTTTTTTTTTTACTCGATTCCTTTCTCCTCTATCCCTTTACCCATTGCTCCTTTCTCCTCTAAATTCCATCCGTCGTTTCGTTTCATTCATTCAAAACGGGGTTTTATCCGAATGCCTAAGGGCAGCTCGTCTGTAAATGTTTGCCGAGCCCGGTTTCCGGCATTCCGGACCGGATCGGCAGAGCTTCAACTCTTTACTCTCTATCCTCCTCTCGAATTCGTCAACCATTGTTTGTGCCCATCCCGAGCCGTGAAGGTGTGACCGGAGGAAATAGCTGGGATTATATGAATCGATTGGCTCTGGCACGGGGTACTCCTATGTTTGTTCTGAAAATGAAGATCTTATCGAGGCAACTGTGATTATTTGTTTGTTTGCCATTGAGCGGCGCATTTAGGCCTCTGTGATCTGAACTCTCTCTTTGCATGCATGTGTCGAGACCTTATGGATTATTGGGTTTAGGGTTTTCACTTTTTGGAAAACTTGGTTTGGAAATCTTTCGGAGCAAATTAAAAAAGGGTTTGCCAGGTCATAATGTCCCAACTCCACCTTTTATTGTGTTCCGGTGGTTTGTAATCATCACTCTTTCGCACAGGTAAACAATCGGTCTTTGGGCAGGTTTCGAAAGATCGTTAAATTACTTTTACCTGTGTTGCGGTGTTCCGAAGGGGCCCTCGAAAGTTTGTACCAGTCTTTGTGCCGTGTTGGAGTTTTGGGATAATGACACATTAGTTGGGACCTTCCTTTTTTCGGCAACACACAAATTACTTCATTATCGATGAGATTGGATTGAAGTTAATCCGGGGAGGGAAGTTAAGGAAAGAATTGATTATCCAGCCTCTAAAACTCTCCAGTCAAACAGGTTGTAGATATTTTATAAAGGTTTTCAATAGTAAAAGACTGATGTTAGAGTTCTTTTTTATTCATGAAGGACGGCCTGACCGTATTGCTAGTTGTCAGAGTCCTTCTATTGAAGAATATTTTTTCCATTTTCCAATTCGGAGCAATTGTTGCACTCCATTTTTTTCTCCACGAGGATTAGCGGTAGTGCGAGATTCCATTCCATTAGACATCCTTTTGCGAGTTGTTGCAAATGAGGATGAAGTGAGGATGAATTTAATCCTGCCAATGTTACGAATGTGCCCCGGTCCGTCTGTCTCGATGGCTGTCTAGCTGGCTGTCTGACAAATCAGTCAGTAGAGCAAAAAGAAGGTAGAATCCATCACCGGTAATTGAAATGTTTCTGCACGTTTCGTAACGCACGAACGCCAAGGTGTGGTGAATGTAGGAAACCTTGACAGCATGGAAGTGAAGAACGTGATAACCTGTACGTCAAGCCAACTTCCCTAAGCTACATTACATCAATCGTGCAGAATCTCATTGTATCTACGGTGCTTTGTGTAACTGTTGGCTTTCGCATGATGAAAGCTACCGGGTCTAGACTCTGGAGATCTGGGTTTAGAAATGGAACTGAGAGGGCAAGATGTAAAATAGCACACGACGGTGGTTTAGAGAAAACTTCAAGCGGACTGAGTGTTAAGTGGATCGCATTGCACCGGTTTCCTGTAATGATATACCAACTGACGCCCTCTGACTTTGGTGGAGTAGTTGCTTCAGGAACGCCCCGACTACACCGTGTCTAGTAGAAGCTGACTTCCTTCTTGATCGCTTGGTGGTGTCTGGCTTTTAAATCGTTATTACTATCATTAGTAGTGGAGATTAAAAGAAAACAATTTCATCGCCCGCGAGCAATGTTGCGTTACGTGTGAAGTTCGTGAGCCTGTTTCAGCATGAGCTTCCGTTCGGGCTTGCTCCGATTGCCGACCGGCCGATGTTGTGTAATATTTTATTTATTTTGCATTAAACGTGTGCTGCAAAACTTTCCTTTCGTTATCTCTAGCTCCTTCTTTTCCCAACGCTAGTGTGCTGCTAGTAGTGCTAATGTTCGGACGTCCTGCTGTGACATCCGATACACACACACAGAGCGGAAGGAAGTAACGAAACAAGCTTCCGTGCAAGATCAATCTACCATAACCGAAACATCACCGGCAGACGTATCGGTTGGCGGAAAGTATCTAATCCATTCCTCAAATCTCGCTCCATCCAACCGGCCATGCAGATGAACAAACCTCTCAGCCTTATGCGCAGCTGGCCCGTATACGGTATACGGAGATCTTCTTACATTCCATTTCTCTTAGCTGTCGGCACGTGTCCGGACAGTCGCTGGATGTTATGCATACTTGCTACCGGGATAGCCTGATACACACACACACATCATTACAACGCTGACACGCTGTCGGTGGCATGTACGCCCAGCCACTACCAGCTGCCATCGGCGACTGATGCATAGATATATCCCGCATGCATCCTATCAACCACGGCAACTGCATAGACGGTAGCGTAAAATTGGAAGCTGATGGCTCAAGCCCTGCAGCAGCAGCAGCGGCAGCCAGCAGGGCGCAGTCAATCATACACAACCTCTTGACGCCAGCCTGTCTCGCACCGACAGCTGCACAACAAGGGCGCGAAGGTGGAACAACGAACAAAAAAAAATTGGAGTAAAAAAGTGGTGTGCCACCGTTACCGGGGACAGCCTTTAATTTTATTTTCAGCACTCAAAGCCTTCTTTATTCTGTTGATAAATTTCATTTCAAAAGCAGATGGAAATATAGGTGTGTGTGTTTTTGCTGAGGGAAGTAAATGTCCTTCCTAAAAAAGCTGGGGGAATATACTGATGAACCACAATCAAACAGTGGGTTGTGATTGAATAGTAATGTGGTTGATTTATGATGATTCAGTTTCAGATTACTGCAAACTCCTCATCAGCTTCCGGTTCAGCCTTCACTCCCACCGGCCGGTTTATATTGAATTTAAATCGCCAGCAGTTGTAAGCTGTGGTTTGGGCTACCAACTCCTGCCTGGTAGTTCTTTTGCAACGTTCAGTAATTAATAAGCAGCGTGTTTCATTACTGTTCACGAATGAATGAAGTTCGGTTTTTTTTTGTAACTGTTATTAATACCAATATATTATTTCATCCTATATTGAGCGCATGGACCAGCTGGTGTGGTTTTCTGCTGATGTGGTTTTAAGTACCTCAACAAATCGCTCATTACCGTACAGTCGTCAGTGGACTATTTGTGGCATCATTTTTTCATACTTAACACCCCCCCCCCCCCCACACCCCTTTAATAATTTTGTATCTCCAATTCATTCGGTAAGTGAGATGACGAGTCCTCGTTACCACGAACCGATGCAACGATGTCAACGAAAGGTGGAACGCCGGTAAGGCTATAAATTATTTGCTCCAACTGCACGCGTGGCTTAAAAAAGAAAACCCGATCCAGGTTCCAATATGCTAAGAGGGTTGCAAAATTTGCTCACAACCTACGCGTGTGTGCGAGCTAGGAAACGAAGCCCACGTAGGCGTTCATTGATCAGTTGCAGTGCTTCCACAGACAGCACTACCGCCTTCTTGCCTACTGATGCAACAGACTTCGCGTTACTTGGTGGACTTTTTTGCGGTTTTGTTTCACCCACGGTGTGGCGAAAGAGCGAGCACACACAGGACGACACCTTCCGCCAGGTCCAGGTGCAATTGCCGTGTATAAAAGGGTATCAAAATTCTATGAATGAACCTCCGTGCCGGGGTATACCTCTCGAAGCTGCTTTAGCCGCGGAATTTATCACCAATAAATATCAACCCACGTTGGCTGGTGGAGCTTGATTCCATCGACCAGATCATTGACTTCAAGCGGTGTGACACGCAAACGAACCGAAGGTGCAATCATGTGTGGGAACTGATTCATGTCTAGTTTCGAAGAGGTGTGCAGAGTACAGATCCCTACACGGATAATAAACTTTGGAACACTTTTGCCTACAATCTGGCTTATAACTTAGAACTCTGGATTAATTTGGCGGGGAAAGGATAAAACTATCGTAAAACCAACCTATGTAGGAAGGTCCCTATTCTTGAGGTTAGTTCTTCGAATTCTCAATGAGCCTGAAAGCGTGAAGCTAACGACAAGAGCACTTGGGAAATTGTGGATAACAATAAACGTAACCACCGGCAGTTAAATGTGTTACATTAAGCGATCTTGCAAAGTGTTTGGAGTCTCCAGAATTTGAACAGGCTTTTAAGAACTTAACCCTCTTCTACAAGACACATAGCCTTACGGTCGTTAAAGCCTATGTACGATTAGAACGTAATATTCATTATGCCTTGCTCTCATTAAGTAGCTGTGTGGTTGGTGTGGTAGAATTTCTGGAGCTGAAAAAGGAGTTTGGATCCCTGCTGTTTTCCAAAATTCTACACCATCCTAATCTGCTTGATGCCGTTGTCATTAATTATACTTTTCCCCGGTTTAGACATTTTCATGTGGCTGTGGTGGCGTTAGTGATGATGGTATAGGTACCGAAGGTAAACCCTCGGAGTGGAGGTATTTGTGATGCACAGCAGGATATTTGTGTTTGCTAGAGTGTGTGGGATATTGTGATCAGTTGAGTAGCTGAGGAAGATTTTTTTTGTTTTTTCCCGCTTCTTGGAAACAGTATGTGTTCCATGCTCTGCTATCAGGGTTTTCCTCTTTAGTGCTTCCGAAATTACCACGCTTGCCTTTTTAATACCTGTCCTGTGGTCACAGACCTGTCTAGCCATCTGACAGCGTGAAAGTGTGAAAGTGTAAAACGAATCCAATCAAGTCTAAATGCCCTAAAAGCCAGGCGTCTGGTCTGCGGTGAACGCGGCCCATCCTTTCGCTTTCGTTCCTGCCCAACCCTTTCCAAGGTGTCCTTTGCTGGAAAAAATGCTGCCACCGAAAGAAGCCTTAAAACAGCAAAGCCGTTCCGGTAGCCGTTCGGCGACCAGACCCCAGACACCCTTTCATAGCTACAATCTCGCCTCATTTGTGCCTATCAAACGAGAAATTCAATTAATCCCCATTTTCAACCCGATACGGATGGCAGGAACAGCATTATAAAATTTGATTAAAATCGGTGGTCGACGCTCCCGTGCGATATTAAACTGTCAGTAGCAAAAGAAAGGACGCCCGAATGTGTCGGGTAAAATGCTCCTTGAATTTCTTTGGGAAGCCACAAACTGGCAAAGACGCCGATTAACCTCAACTTTTAATCAGTTACGCCAGCAGTCGCCGGCAGCGACGCCGGGATCTTGACGAACGGTCGGTAATAATAACGCGTTTGATAAAGATGGCCCCTAGTCCCTGGAGCAAACGGTGATGATTATTTCCCATGATGTTCTCACTCTCTCGCTTGTTCTTAGCCTCAACCCCGATACGTCTGTAGCAAGGGTAGGATGCTGTGGGCCATCTGATTAACACGCCGTCGATCAGGTGGCTCCAGTGAGCGAGATTCGTTCGGAACCATCGCTTCTGGTTCTGCTGGTTGATTGATGGACTATGGCCGGAGAAGCGACTTCAAGAGTGGCTTTAAAAAGCGGCTCCAGATCGGCGCCACCTAGACGTCGGGAGCGAAGAGCTGCTGCCTGTGATAATGTTGCAATCAGAGCGTTTTTTTTTGTTCTTACTGACAAGCAAGAAATCAGTTCCAAGAATACGAATGTGAGAATAAAAATAGAATCAGAACGAACGGTAATGGAATTATACATTATCGATGTTATTTAAATGACAATTTAATTAATCGATAAGATATTCATTCCTATTTCTTACGTTTCTACAGGGTTCTTCTCATCTACTTTATATCTCTCATCTATTTTATATTTTATTCAAAAAATATATTTTTATTTATAATTAATGAAGATATTTAAGAGCTTCTATTTTTTCCTATCTTGAGGTATTAATTTAAAGACCTTAGCTTTCGACTCACATCCATATGGTACACACGATTAAGTTAAATAATTCTCTATTCTATTAGGCGTACGTGCGTAGACTCTCTGCACGGTTTTATAATTTTATTTTCTGCTGCCGCACATCGCCTTTTCTCACATCATTATTATTATTACACGCGGCACTGTACATTGCGTGGCGTGTCGTCGTCGCCAGTTACTGCTGCTGTTGCACGTCCCGTCTCATTGCTGTACGTGGTCGAAGCGGAACCTCTTTCCTACACTGCACACGATACACACCTCCACTCGAGCCACGGTAGCCCCACGGTTACAACGGCCAAAGGCTTTCTTGCGCGATTGGAGTTCGTGCAAAAATCACGACTCGCGTATAATTAACATATCAAACAGCGCGTCCCGCCAATATCCATTTTCCGGACGGTCGGTGGAAAGCTTTCGCCACCACGACCCCGAACGTCCACGAAACAAACTTCAGCCTGGGAATGGAAGCGTCCCACCGGTTTTCTCCGGCCCATCGCCCAGAAGGAACCGGTTGCGTTTAAAACGTCAACTTTTGGATTATGATCTCGGTTTCCGGGGGTCTCTTTATGTGCTGTCCGTCAGGTCTTCTCAGCTCCACGGCAGGTCAGTGTGTATTTCTCGCCATTCTTTTTTTCTTCTGTTGATTCAACTCTCTTCTTGAGTTGAAGCGAAAGACCACTGCCAAATTTTGCGTCCAATTTCGTATCATCGTCAAGATCAAATAAAAACATCATCCTTCCTTGCTTCGAATTCGGCGAGCTTTTTTTTGTGCTCTCCTCATCGCTGGACGCTTGTCAACGTGATTTGAGCTAAAAAGCTCACACTTGATTGTAGTATGTTTTTGTTATTGTCCGATACTTCCTTCTTTGCTGATTAATTTGACAGCTGCTTGAACCGGTTTGCTTTTATTGATACACTCTTTAATGATATGATTTTTCGCCACACTTTACTTCTGCTTCTCCTTCCATCGAGGTGAACGAAATTTAGGTGACTTCTTTTCAGTTTTTCGTTCTTAAATTTGCATGCGTAGAACGAAATCTTAAAATGGCCTACCGAAGCTAGAATATCATACCTCGAAGAAATGAGGTTAGGTTGCTAAAGTTACGAATTTGTGATACGGTTGGCCGGAATAGAATTGACATCGTACGGGATGTGACAATTGACGAGTATCCTCCAAGCTTCCTGGACTTGAAGATATCGGCACAAAAAAAAACAGCGTCTCCCTTCCAAATATCCATATCAGTCAGCCATTTTGCCTGTCATGCGAGACATCTTTCTCCGTTTGCCAGGTTCAACCGGTCTTGCCATTTTTATGTGTGTGTGTGTAACCCTTTCTATCCCAACCAAATCAGGTTTCCCAGAAGAAGTTGTTTGTCGGCTATACTGTCGCATTGATTTCTTCCTGAATTCCATCACAATAATTCGCTTTGCTGTTCGGCGACAACAACAGCAGCGCACTAAAAAAAAAGCAACCGTCAATTTAAGCCTGTCAGCAGGAGCACAGGACCATTTTGCAGCATGACTTAACGAGTTGTTTAGCGATTTGTGTACGGGCGTTACGGCAGCAACCCGACCATACCGTAGCGAAACTCTTTGTGTGTGGAACAGGATTTTGGACATTAATATGACAGCGTAAGTGACATTTACAAGCATGGCTATGATGTGCCGGTATGGGCAACTTCTTTCCCTGTTGACAGGCCGCTGCCACAGAAGCGACCTGTCTGTGTTGTGTTTGTGCTTAGAACGCAGACGGGTATGACACGTAATTTATAACACTTGCCACTATTAACGATATGTAAATTTTGCGCGGATACATCTCAAGACGCTGAGCGCTTATTGTGCATCGACCGTAGATCGCTGCAAACGGGATCGATTTCTTGGTGACATTTAGACGCCTTCTACAAATCTTCTCCGCAACTGCTCCTCTTAAAAGCTCGTTTCAATCAATCTTGCAGCACTTAACAACTATATAAAACAATTGCGATAAAGTACAGCACCTCGAAGACTTAGTACCTCTTACTCAAGGAATTATCTTCCCAACGCCCCTCTGTCTCTTTAGATGTCTGCCTTGTTGGGCAACAAAGCAATCCAAGGCACTCACCGGATGACATTTTTATTCGTGTGTGTTTATATTCATTGGAATTGAAACCACTTCAACACTTGAATTGCTTAGCCGAGGCCAGGAAACGATCCCCACTCGGTCACTGTTTGAGCCACACACTCTGATCGATCGATCGCATCCACTCCATCGGATAGCCTGCGTTCCAGTTCGATTGGCCACAAGTGGGCGAAACAAGTGTATGATAGCAATGAAGAGATTATGTTGTTGACGCAATTTATATGAATTGTCAGCGATTCACTCAAGTTCTTCGATTTCCTGTCTCGTCCGTAGTTTTTTCTTGTTGGTAAGCCTCCTTCTCGTCAATCGATCCCGATTTATAGGACCTCCAGGGTTGAAAAGTTTCATCGAGGTCTCCCTCTTCTTTTAACCGACTGCTCCGACTGCCAGAATATCTTAACGGACGATCGCCCTCCGGGACCAGGAGTTACGTTACGGCAATTTTGCTTCCAACGCTAATTGGCAATTTTGACGCAGAGTTCCGCGACGATTGCTGCTTGCGTACACTGACAGAAAAAAAATGCCCGCCTGAGAATCTGCTATATCAACAAAACAGCAACAAGTGCTGCCGGTTCGGTTTGTCGGTAGTTTTCTCCCCCTTTTTAGCCAATTTATAGTCAAAGATACCACGCTGCTAATGTCAACCGCGCGGTGGAGACTGTTATTGCTTCAAGAAGTTTTCATACACTGTTGTCGCCAAGATAAGAAAAGAAATGGATCACCTCTCGGTACTTTACGGTATTGCGCGGCGTACAGCAAACAATCCCTCGCGGCCATATTTTGCCGCCATTAGTCGGTTAACGATAAAGACCCGTCGGGAGTAGAGCTGACATATAAATTAGCCCGATTTATCAGATTTGATGGTCCGGGAAAGCCTGAAGGGAAAGATTTTGGTAATAATTTAGCTTAAGATACGCGCACTTTTAAACATTATGTCTCCAGAAGGTAAAAACAGATAATTTGAGAAGACGTGCTTTTTTGTGTTGTCGACAGTATTATTGTTAGGGCTTCTTCAAAATGTCTCCGAGCGATCGTTGTTGGGAGCGAGTTTCCGCCATCAACGGCATCGCTTCGCTGTCACTAATCTAATACGGCTTGCCGGGGTTGAAAATTAATGTTTCGCCTAACGATTTATTAGTTTGTTGTCGTAGTTTGGAAAGCTAAATGGCCCTTTCGGATGAAGAAAAAGGGTAACCGCCGACACTACACGAACGTCCGTACTACTGCTCCACACGACTACACACCTGCCTGCATCTTGATGAAGAGGATTAACCCCGATTCGTATCCATCGCGGTGGCGGTGGTTTGATGGATTGATTAAGATTTATATGACCCTTCGCTTAATTTAAACCTCCTCATTTTACGATGTATGAAGGGAGCGAACATTAAAGGGAACGATCAATAAATATTTTAAGTATTGTTTAGGGGTTTTTAGGGAGGAATCCATCATACTTATGTGAGAGGTTCGATGTGGTGAGATAAATTTTCGAAGGCTTTAACCCCAATATCGGATAGTGCCTATCTAAAGCCTTTCACATGTGAAAGGAGATTGTATGGGGCAGTAATGAATCAAAAATACTGAGATAACTGAGCATTTAGTTAGTCCTTTCTCCTGATGGAAGTTCCTCATTCAAGACTTGCATATATATTGAAAATTTATATCTCTTGTCCAGGAACTGCATAGAAAGCAGCACTTTATGAACATGATTTCTCCCTTCCGGGCAACAGCCCTCTAGCTCTTCCTTCTTGTGCACAAGTTGCAGTGGATAACTCTTGAAACCTGCATCGATGGAGTTTCAACTTTCATACGAAAAATGTCCTCACACAGATGTAAATTACCACTTTGCGCTTTTGTCCCAGAACCTACAGCGATGTCCCATACCCGTTCAAGTGCACTCACCGAAATTGAACATCGCCCAAACAAAAAACGAAGTTGCAATAATTACTCAACCCCGCCTGGTTGCGGCAAGTTTCTCTTCCGGGATCCACAGCCAGCAATGAATAATTTATTCTGCCCGGACCCCCCCAGGCAACGAAATGCATCCTCTCATTCCGCTGCTGCTGCAAAATGCTCGTACGTACCATGGTGTTGTAGTATTTACACTCGCACATAATTCAGTTAAGAGATTACAATATTTTATGTTTCCGAAAGCAGCGGGTTTTGGTGAGGAAGGACCTTTCCTCTTCGCAACCCAGCGAGCTCCAGGGCTCCCAATCCGCTTTGCGCTTTTGCAATTATTTTTATGGAAGCAATAATTTCTAACGCCTTAAAATTTATAGTTAACATTTTTTGCAGTGTGAGTGAGTTGAGTCCAGGAAAAAAAATTGGACACCAAAAATTTGAAATGTTCGTTTATTATTACCAACGTTTGGTGTTGGTGTAAATTATGTCCGCCAATAGGTAACACGTTTGCCCTATTTTTAACGGCCCCATGAGGAGGGATTAATCTTACCATTTTTCGACATCTTTCTGGCTCATTTGTCTCACTCCCGAGTGTTATGCTTGTTATTGAGTGAGTGTGTCGAATGAATGTCAAATAAAATTAATCAAGCTTCATCGCGATACGGGTGAGCTCAACACAACGGGGCCCAGGGCGAATCGATTCAAAAATATGTCCGTTCCGTTCGAGCATTATACCCTCAAAACAAAACATTCAACACAACCAGTTGACGTCCACACAATCCTATAATGTGAACGCCGTTGTTGCATTTTTCGGTTTCCAACGCTTTTTTTATGTACGTATGCGCTCGCGTAGAAACATGCGTATGCTCTTAGTGAAACGAATTAATCCCACCAATTTAATTTTGTACACCCATCATCCAGCAGTTAAAAAAAAAGATTCTTTTTTTCCTCAATTTTTCTTTTAAAGAGATTTTCTTTGTTTCTTTTTGCTGTTTCGGTCAGCTTTCAACAACGGTGTCGGAACATGGGTTTTAATTTCGAAACTGCATTTGTTGTTGGTGGAAACAACGGATGATTCCAGGAGAACAAAAACAACTGCAATTGCACAAAGAGAAATGCAATAAAGGTTACAGACAGGAGACTCTCAGTGGACAAAAAAGAAAAACATGAATGTAGAAGCAAAGGAAAAATCCTGACAGCAAATGCTTAAAATGCAATAATACGAAAGTGGTTTACATTTTGGGGGTGCTTCATAAATCCATTAAACGTGCAATTTTGGTGTGAGTGTGCATTCAGCGAAGCCCTGGTGGTGTGGGTTGCCCTTACGACTATGGCCACCCGGTTCGATTTTTTCGATAATTGCTTTTTATCGTTCTTGGGCTTTTTGGTGCTAATAGCCAATTTTTTGTCGTTTTTTTTCCTTTATCCTGGTGAACAGGGAGCATTTTTTCGTTTAAATCCGATTCCATTTAAAATTATTTAAAAGCAGCAAATTTGTTTAATTAATTTACAAAACTTCATGTAACATCACTTACAGCCTTTTTGTTTACGTTTTGCTTGCCATAAGTATCTGCCAAAAAAGTAGCTATTCCGTTGCTATAATTTTAGTATAATCGAAATTTGAATTTTGAATTAAGGCCAAAAGCTAATTCAACAGAAAAATGTGGATTTTTGCATTCGGGTTTAAGCCGCGATTATGCTGCGGGGTCCCATATACAATTTAACCTCACAAAAGCCCAAATTGATAGTTTTTAGTGCACACTGTTACAGGGTTTTTCAGTTGATAAGGCAATAGCTTCCATTTTTATGGCAGGCTTCTCAGATGGAATGGCAAACAAAGCTAGTTGATATGGCAATGGCTTCAGATGACGGGGAAATCAAATACTTTTTATTGAAATGTCCTCAGATGATATTGCCATAGTAGCCGTTGGTATTGTACGTACTTGCACGTACGCTGGGAAGTCGTGTACAATATCAATGGCAGCTGTAAAGCAGGAAGAACCCTGTATGTTAATCTAATCTCCGCTTTATAGCAGAAAGATACCAACCGCTGCCCTTAAACCGTTTACGCTTATTAGCTACACAAGTACATCACCATTCGTTCCATCCTCCATTTTCTGAAGAGACATACTCATCGCAGCCACACACTCTGCCAGTACAGACAGCTGCCGTTTTTTGGGTCATCTTCTCTAATGGAATCTCATCTGTATGGTGATTCTATTGACAATCAATAGTCTTCAACGTGCTCTGTCCGTATATCTACCGTTCGATGAACTGCAGCTTGTTTCGGATGTTTGCTTACCAACCCTCACATCATTACTACACCAGTGTACACCAAGGGGCACATGCTTGCAGTCAATTGCTTTTGCGATTTGACTTCTTCTGTAGCCCGTGTTTCGGCCTGTCCCTTATGCCTCAAATATTTGTCCCAAACCAATACCCGCATCTTTTCCTGGTCTGCCGATTGCTACAAAAATTGGCAGTAGGATGGAACTAAAGAGGGACGGTTAGAACAATATCGACAATCCAGAAAGGGAAGAGTCCTGGTATGGCCCAACACAGTCAGTCAGCAAACAAATTGTGTTGATTGTTTTTTTCCCATCTTTTCGGTTGCCCAACTCTAACGTCTGGGCCTCGATTACCGGACAAGGATTCTACCTGACATCCTTCCAGCGCCGCCCAGGGAGTGTCGTATTCCTCCTTCATTTCCTTTTGATTTATTTCCAATTCTTATCTCGCTTTTCGGAGTTCACGGTCCCGAACCTAAGAGAACCTTGGGAATTCTCACATGTGCGCCATTCATCATTGGGAACTCGTTTCAGGGAAGTCGAAAGAAAATTGGAGAAAGAGACAAACATTAGCTGATGTGTGAATCTTACATCCTGTTGAAGTTAGTCGTCGGGAACTGGCTTTCTTACCTAACACACACTCATCCGCGTGGCGTGAGGATTCAATCTAGGACATGGTCCTACCAGAAGGAATAGACGAACGAAGTCTCACACAGCAACCGTATCTCGTTCAAAGATCTTGGCGCACTGTGTTATCAGCCGGTTGGAATCCCCTGTCGAACCTTTTTATTCCTTGTTTTCTGGCAAATTTCAATGGTTTTACCAAGCTTGTTTCCCTACCAAAGAAGTTCCTTCTTCGGGTAAGACGATCTTGTCGATCTAGAAAGATTGCTGGCTGTGTGGTTTGCCTATGTACACACGTGGTCTCACCCTCACACACACACACACCGGTCGGATATACCTCAACCAATATTTTCTCCCGCGGATCTCGCGTTCAAGGAAAAAGGATCCGCTTTACGATAAACCGCAGCACAACGTTCCTTATTTCCTTTACCCTTGTGATTACTTTGCCAAGGCTATAATGCGCGCAAATTTGTATTCATATATGTGTGCCTGTGTTCGCCATCTTTCTTTTCCACCCCACATTTACCCCACAGAACACCGTCAATTTACCGGGGTTGTTTATTTTCCACTAGATAATTCTACTCCCACATCGTGCATGTTGGGGCCGTCGGTTGGCTAAATTGTAAGTCAATTGTTCGACTCCAGTCCGTGGAAATGTGGCATGAAATATATATCTGAAGGGAGAGAAAATTAAATCTTTCTTCCCTTTCGGCGGCTTCTCGTTGTGGCTGTTCTTGGTTTGGTTTTCCGAGGAAGAATTGCTTAAATTTCCGAAATATAATACCCAAAATCGGCGAGCTTCAATTCAAGTGTCAATCTAACGCATGCTCACGTCAATCATAATTCATAATCATTTCTACAAGCGATTCAATATTAAAGTAAAGGCGTTTTCTTTCCAATTAATACTACTCAAAATGAATACGTATTCAATTTTCTATTCAGAATCGAATTGATTTCAATTTCAAATTTTATCCTCCATCAGGTTTCGTCTAGAGCTCCGACTGGTACTCTAGAAAAGTTACTGATGTATAGTAAAAATTATTCAACACTTCTCCCCGATACGCTCTTAAACACAAACGAAAACTCAATTTCCTTTCCAATAGCACATTGCCACAAAAGTTGTGGCAATCTGTATCGGTGTGTACAGTTTTCTCTCCCCACCCGTTTCAATCACATTCTGCAATTTCGTTTCTCGCCATTTGAAGGGAGCGAAAACTTTTATCACTAAGCTACCGTGTAAAAAGCGTACGGCAACAACATGTAAACTCAATTCGCAAAGTTTGCTCTCAAACGCACGCCAAAGTCTACCTACAGGAAGGCGGAAAGTATCCGTGCGTAGGAATCAATTTAAAAGCAGTGCCATCTGTTTCTGTCAACTCGTGCACTTTTTTTGTGCTTACGCATACTTTCTTTGGCAGAAATTTGTTTGGGGAAAAAGGTAATAAAATATTATTCTTTTGCAAGTTTGCTCATATGTTTGAAAATTTGTGTAATGAAGATTGAAAAAAAAACTATAAAAAGTTGAATTACACAACTGTGTACCTAAAGTTCACCTTAAAAACAAAATTTTCAGAAGAATATCACGAAGTCTTCAAGCTTTCCCAGCATTCTTCAAGTCACACCTGTCAAGTGTATCGGCATGTCTCAAGCCTCAAGACTACCAGCTCACCGATACTCCATGATATTGATGGATGTGCTGAAAGAAAGTAACTTACATCAGAAGCGAAAAATATCATCCTTTTGAACAAAACAAAGACAATCAAGCTCCGTGTCGCGCTCTTCAATGACATTGATTACACCTATTGGGGTGTTCACCAGCTGAATGAAGTTTAGGGAGGAAGCAAGCAACAACAAAAAAAACTAACAATGCCACTCAAAGTGAAAAACAATAACCTCCAGCCATCGGGACCCAGGTCTATCTCGGGTTTATTCCCTGTTTTGTCCCCCTGACAGAGCATGGATCACTCTAACCAACTCACTCGCTCGTTCGCTTTTCCGGAACTCCTCCTGTGTCTTTGCTGCAAACCGGATGGAATGATATCCTGATGTGGATTGTTCCCTTCACCCTCCAAAAAAAAACCCCCCAACAGACTCGTCTGCCAATTCTACGGAAGAAAATCGGAAAAGCTATCAAGATTTTGTTATCCCACCCGCCTCACCATTTTTTTCCTTCTCGAAACCCCATCATGGAGTGGTAAAAACAATCAAACTTTTTTCTTTCTCGTCTGATATGGAAACTTTGGGTAGCTCGGCACTAAAACGGCGAGCTCTGTACCCTACACCAGAAATCGATGACCAGTGACAATGGTTTTCTGTTTTGCAAATGCAAACCTTTGGATCCGGTTGTGCTGTTGTTCGCTATTCCGATGGCCCAAACCATCAATCCACGCTCTACCGATTCGCATCGATTCGAGTTTAGCAACCATGTCGATTTAAATCGCTCTGCCAGCAGTTGAGCTCTAAGTCCGGGATTACATGGCGATTGATTGTTTTTTCCTTCCTCCAGCTTCCTTTTTGATCGATTTTCCATAGCGATGGCGGAGAGCTTTGCCAAGAAGGATGATGCTCTGATAGGTCTCCACGTGTGTTTCGTTGGCAAGTTACGCCTGAAAGGTATACCAGCTGCATAGCACGCGCCAAAACCAAAAACTGCATCTCGTTTCAACCGTCCACTATTCTGCGATTGCTTAGCAAAACAAATATCCACAAAAAAAGGTAGATACAGCAGAGGTTGGATGTTCTGGAGGTTTATCTGATTATACTGAAATGGATTTCCTATTCGTTTCGCAACACGAACTTTTTTTTCGTTACTGCTCCTGCGCTGTGCAAATATTGTCCTACGAGGGCATATAGCGATACCAGTACCGGAGCTTATTTGCTTTGCACTGCACTTCGTGTTTCCTGGCAGATTAAATGGAATTGAACGCTTAGGTGGCTGGATGTGTTTGCTTTTTGGTTCGATTTAATTATATCTCGTCGGTTTGAAGACTGGTGCCTTCTCGCTTGCGCAACGTTCTAATACCAATATCCGTTCTCTTTCTTTGCAGGGTATCTGTCCGGGCAACAGATTAAAAATTATTCAATCACACGATTCGGGATGCTTCACGCTATCACCCGCCTCCTCACCATGCCCAACGATCGATTCGACCACCAACCTGAACAGTCCGATACCGAGTGAAATCTACGAAAATACGTCACTGTGTAGTAGCACCAGTGCTGGCAGTCAGCGACAGGGCAAACGGCGATCCTGGCACATCATGCCCAATAAGGTAAGTTTCGTTTTTGGGAGATGAATCGATAAGAACGATGTTGCGATGGGACACGATCCGTCCAGAGGGACGGAGAAGTCCCCAAAAGACATAGTTGCGGCAATAGGACATTAGAATTCGTCGCAGTAATTAGGTCTTAAGTGATTTGAAAGGATTTCACCATGTCACGCGCGCCTTCCAAAAGGTCCCTGACACTCCATCTTTGGACTTGGATTGAAATAGAGTCGATCCAGCACTATCGTGCCCTAGTTGTGTTGTATTTGCTGTCTAAAGCAGGCCCCGCCTGTCTACTCCCGACCAACCACTCTAAGCCAACGATAACAATCTTAATCCGTAGTTCGTGGTTTGAAGTTAATCTCTCTACCCATCACAACCACAATCTGTCTACTGCGGATGGATAAAAGTCCCCGGTTCCTGGTCAGCATCCAGCATCATGGAAATGCGTTCTCGGACCGGTGGTCCAATCGGGGAAAATAAAAGGACATAATCACGTCAACGTGGAACAAAACTGTCAGGATGGATATCTGGTGAATTAAATCTGGGTTTTTTTTCGGGTGACATCGTACTCCAAATGGCAGGATGACATTTGAATAGAAATTAGATATTTAGACGACTTTTTTATGTTCTCATCAAGGGCATAAAAAAGCCTCATTTAAGACAGAAGAAAGCTTCTTGAGAAACAAAATGCTTGTCCCCATAAAACAGAGTTTTAAATGGAATTCTACGTTTAAAATATGCTCTGGTGATGGCCACACATACACACACCCATTGACTAATGTGCCGTATTGTGCCTTGTCTGTGTGGCAAACTTTCGCCTCGTTTGGCATAAGCAGTAGCGCATAATTTTACCTATCAGTAGGAGGTTTATGTGGAAAGTTTTTTAACTTCTCGGAGCAGAAACTTCTCCCATATCTTGCTCAAAACGAAATTTGTTCCCATTGAGGCTTTTCCCTGGTGACTTTACAGTCTTCTCGCCATCTTTCCGCTCGCGCTCTCCGGCAAGAAGTCACACAAATCAGTCGTATTCTTATAAAATTTATCGCCCCCTCCCCGATGTTATGGGTGGATGAGTATGATACTGCAAAATTAACTTCAGTTGCTTTCTTAAACAGTTCCTACCCGGTTTTCCGAAAGAACCCACACACCAAAAAAAAATGGCGACACCGAAATTGGATCGTGTAGCCCTACATTTACGCTCCCTTTTTTATCACGATCGTTTTGCTCTATGCTCAATCATCATGAACTGACGTTCCTCCTATCGGTCGTTGCGGTCGAAGGAGTTGCAGAGCGGAAATCAATAAGCATAAATCAGACCTCGGAACAGCTTCCGCCCTGGCAACCACCACGCCGGAACTGGAACCGAATGCCCCTTGTTGGTGGGTTCGGTTCCAGTTGCCAAGGACGGTTGAAGGACGCGCGCGTGAAGATAAAGTTTCCGTTTGGGATGTCCGCAGCATGGAGCCTACCGATTGTAGGTGTTAAAATTGGAGTTTTTGTTTCGTTGTTTGTTCTGTACCAGCAGCTGCTCGCCATCAGAAGACAGTAAACACCGGGCAACAACAACAGCTTGGTAAAGATATGGGACGAGACATTGGTTCAAAAAGTTCGTACTGATGGTGTGGTACATTAACGGGTTGTAAACGACAGACCGTAGCACATCCGCGGCCTCGGCCTCATTGAAAGAGAGGCGTTCTTCAGCGAAAGCAGCAGCAGCTCGTCGTCAACTCCCCGCACGCGGGTGAGGGACGCGCGCTGTAAAACTTTCACTTTCAAGCAATAATTCGTCGACCCTGGCTGAAGAACTCGGTCGCACGGGGCACACGGGGTAAGATAAAACAAAAAGGGCAACAGCAAACACCCGGAGAAGGTTGAAGGGGCGTACTTGAACAACAAAGCCCAACTCTGCCCTATCTGCGTCTCTTTGTGTCCGGGACCGGGTCAAGAAGTTTGGTCGCGTTTATTTATTTACCGCGCCAATCGTTCAAGATTGCGAAAACCAGGTGACCGATTTTCTAGCCTCGTTATAACTTTTTCTTCCAGGTGCTCGGTCCAGGAGGCTGGAACCCAGATACACAACAGCAAAAAAATGTGGTATAAATAGAGATACGTCACACCGGATCGCTGACAGTAATGGAAGAAGTCATGCTCCGGGAACAATGGGAGCTAGGCCAGTACCTGAAGTAATGCCGTACACAGTCCTTCCTAACAGCCATTTTTCTTTTAAGGACACACAGACACACACACTTCAAGAGTTGTTCTATTGTGTTGCGTATTGTTTTGCCCTTTTTTCGGGCCTACTCTTTGCGCCACTTGGAACTCACATATCCTGATGCAACGAACTCTGAAGTGGCGCATTGCGCGTAGATGTCTGCTCGATGGAGGATGGCAAAACATTTCTGAAGCTAAGGTTGCTCTAGCACAGTGGGATATGTCCAATAGGGAGGAGTCCTTGTTAAAACTTAGCCTACATCTGAGCGAGATGCATAAGCCTCTTCCAACTACTGCAGCAAAGTTTTGCAGCAGTACCACATTCCTGTCCTCAATTGCTGTTGACTCGTAGTTTAGAACTAAATTGTCCGGAAGGCACAACAGGCCGCCGGCCCATGGAATCGTTTACAGGGCGTCAGTTTTTTTATTCTTTTATCCTGTTCCCTTCCATGCCTGGTAGCGCTACAGTCACGGCCCTTCTCTGCCCTACTGAAGTGGTGTCGTAGGTCGAAGCGAAGGCAAAGATTTATTGCATTGTCCGAGGCACACATATTCTGGTCAAAGTTTTTCGTGCCTTGACGCCAGCCCGCTTCCTAGACGCCAGCTCTCTCTCTTACATTCCTTGAGAAACGCTGGTACATCTGTCGGCAGGGACCAATTCTTATCGTGTTTAAAAGTCTCGTAAATTTGTTCCCAAAATCATATCATGGGACCATGGGCCATTCGATCACAACTGTGTCCCCTGTTTTTGATGGGATGAACCGCAATGGCTGGACTTGTCACCAGGGTCAAGGAATTAGCCAGCCAGCTTGTTCCCGCCGTATGCAACTCGAGAACACGATGGTTTGCATTCTGGGAAAATAAAACCATGTCCAATCATGCCAGAACCGATAGTGGTGCTAAGTGGACAAACCCAATTTTAGACACACTGACCAGAGTGACAGCTGTCATATTTCGCCGACCGCAATGCTTCTTCCAACGAAGGGCACACACATCCGTGGTGCGCATTGTGATGATCGGGTCGATTTTATGTGCGGACATAAAGCTTTGCGAAAGATATCCCCGTAGAAAAGGGCAGATGCGAAGCGTTTTGTTGGTACCCGGTTTGTTCTAAACACGCGTCGGGTCGCTATCACCATTCTGGAGCAATTTATTTTATATGGCCTCATCTTGGACCGTATCCCGTTGGCACCTTCCCGAAATTTCTCCACACCCATTGGTTCCGGGCCCATTCCTTAAGGTTCGTTCGGAACACATCGTGCATTTTCATTTTGTCGTAAAATCGAAACCAATAGGAAGTCGTAAAGACTTTTGACAGGATCAATGGCGGCTCGTGCAGTAAGATGGGCAGAACGTGACTTTCCATTGCGTTTCGTTGTTAGTGAAGGGGGTTTAAGTTCCCGTTTTTTTCTCTTTCCACTCTTCTGGGTAAACCTTTAAGACTATTTCGTCCTTTATTGGTATTCTAAAGACGTTTCCTGAATGTGTGTATAAACGTGTTTTGCTCATGATTGATGTAATTTCCTTAGGCAGCTTCATTTAGAAGTAGTTTGGACACGTTTAACATTCAATGAAATTTATCAACCAAAATCTCTTCCTTACTCCACAAAAGAGTCCTATCATTTGTTACACTATCCTTAAATAAACCTTCCTGATATTCAATCCTTTGCTTAAAGCACCCAGTACACCCAACCGAAAAACTCCCAGCACTCCCTTCACTGACCGACGACCGGTTTATCCAACCTTTTACCTTCTACCAAGGATCGCTTGCCCAGAACACCACACTCCATCCGAGTCTTACCGAGGCCAAAGTAATCATTTCCTTAGATTGAACTCATTTAATAAAGAATTCAGCGCAGGAGATACGGTGCACGGACCGCTCCTAAAAATAGCATACCCAGTTCCAGAAGCAGGCAAGAAGAGCCTTACTGTGTGTTTTCTGTTCGCTAGACGCATCCGCCATTGTATCCAACACGGTTCGGGCAGGGTGTGTACCGGGTTCCGGGGTTTGTTTGATGGCCTTCATTTAGCATTCTTTTTCGTGTTGCCGTTGGTGGTTCTCCCTGCTTCCGGTACCGCATTCCTTCAATCCCGGAAGTTAAGCTTCCCCACTTTTTGGGGAACGCCATTTTCACGCCTTTTCCGCTTTTACGCTCGGAGGTATGGAGCAGCGGCTAGGAAGAAGGCCAGGAGCAGAGATTTATTATTTCCGCTGGTCACACCACCAAACGCTTCCGCTTTCACCAATCATTGGAGGTGTTTTCGGTTGTTTACTACCACCTCGGCATTCACACCTCGGCATCTCATTTGCTTTCCACGAGAGGGCGCTCTCGTGGGAACCGAAGGATTCGGCAAACTTACGAGCAGGATACGGCCCGGCAGGATACGGAAACGATCGTAAGTAAACGAAATGTTTAATCTACGCTCGCGTATACGCACCTTCATGGGCGCATTTGTCATTTGGAGCCTGCTACGTACGACGGCTGTTTCGTGTGCTTTTTTTTTGTTGCTAGTACGCCTTTACGCCCGAAAGGTAGGCAAAGCACGTTACGTACGTACCGTTTTTCGGCTGGAGCTCCATGACAAGGTAATGGAGCGTTCAGGATGTCGGAAAATACAATACACCCGGCGAGATGTGGAAGAAAATTGGATTACACACACACACACACAGCGTGGAATCTGATTGTGGAGCTTTCGCCCACTTTCGGGGAAAGAATCTGGCCTCCGTTTGTAAAAACAGTTGGAGCATGCAATCCTCCAGATTGTTTGCCCGTTGGTGGTGGCATGGCGTTAAGCATGCAAACGCCATCTTCTTAAAGCACCTGAGCATGCCGGCTTTAAAGAATATTCTTCGCCAACGATAACCGAATGCCTCGTTTTTCTTTGTTTGCTGTTAGCTGCGTGGTATTAGCAGGCGATTTGCTCGGATGCCTACCGGCCCCGGGGGTAGCTTATCGGCTGGCGTAACCCGTCACCCGTTGCACGGTGATTTGTTGGAAAGCTTCGGCTGTATGGCACGTTTTTCACGCATTGTTTTTTTGCCTTTTGCACACTTCTCTGGCAGGTCTCGTGGCCTTCGTCGAAAAGCCCGCTATGGTATGTCTAAGCACTCGGAACGTGTTACAAACAATCCACAATCTGTGGCCATACTGCTTGTAGGTACACCTCCAGAGAGATACCCTGCGGAAGTTGTCCGGTGAAGCGCAGGGCGCGGGAAAATAATCGGAAACACACTGCTACTGTTATACATTTTTTCACAACTGTTTTTGCTAGTGTACTTGGCTGGTTTTCACTGCTCGTGGCTGTCGCGGTAGCTGTTGATGGTAAACAATTGTCAACCCGGAGCCGTATGACACAGTGTGAAAGATGGATGGGAAAGTGGTTTTGCACTTGACAGTACGGCACTGGGACGCGGAATCTGTTGGAATGTTTCGTGTCAGAATGTATGTTTTCCAACATGTGCGAGCGTCGCCGATAAAACGCCTTCACCGATAGCTATAGTGGGATGCTTTGTACCTCAGATGAATATTGATAGAAGCATGAAGCAATTGTATTGATTTGTTATTTGTTTGGTGGAATTTTTCGTCTGTTAGTGGAAATAGAAGGGGGTTATCCTTGTAAGCCAATTAAAACTTCTCTCAAGAACTATTCAATCTATTCTTCAGGAATTGTATTAATGTTTTTAGTACAATTTTAATTAGTACTACTGTACTAACAATTGGTATTCACTACTCCAGATATTCATTACTTTATTTATTTTTTTCGACGCACTATAACTCTTGTACTAACCACTATCCATCCTATTGAAAAGATTTCATTAGGTTCTCTGAAGAGTCATTAAAAGATGAATCGTTTACTGCTGCGAGTTTTATTTACGTTCGCCTTGAAGAAATCACTCACTAATTAATCAAACGGGGTAGCTATAAACTCCTTCCTATAAGCCACCGTTAGATAGATTGGCTCTGGGCAAAGTTTGTAACTACGCAAATAATTCAAATTGCTTTTCATTAATTATGTATACCCTCGCTCCTGGCAGCAAACGAAGTTCGGCTTTCACAGCCATTAAAGCAGCGTTCTTCAAAAAGTCAAACGCTCAAAATATTAAGGTAAACCAAGACTCGTCCGCTGATTTGAGTCTCGTAACGCACATAAATCCATTGCGAAAGCGTAATAACCCGCAAACACCCGCCACACGATTGTCCTTTATCGTCTCTGCCATTTCCGGCCATCGAAACATGGTGCCAAATTTCGGGAGCGACCGTTTCTTTCTGGTTGGCAGGATTTTAATTATCTCCATCCGGTGGTCCCGGTTCCAGTGTTTTACGGCATCGGGCAAAAAATGTTTTTCCATCCCACCGATTTTCTTGCACTTCCGGTACCAAGGAGCTGAGGGCCACTTTCGCGCCTTGGGGAGAATGCTTGTGGAACATTTCTTTAAATTAAAATAACGCCCCGGTCCTGTAATAACCACTTGCTTCTGTATTCTGCGCTACAGTACACCACCGGGATGGTTTTGCTTCTGCTCTGTTGGTGAGCAAGAATTTTCATAAATTTTGGACAATCTGCAATCATACAATTAGCCCACCACCGCTACCTCGGAGCGAGCTTCTGGTACGGCACCTTCCAGATTCTTGGGCAGCAAATGTTAAGATTCGGTAAAGACGGTTTCCGTTCGGTAAACGATGGTCATTACACATCCGTGCCCACCATCCGCACCAGATTGAACGTTAATTTCCGTGCAACACCTTGCCGTTTGGTTGTTGTTTTGTCTCCGCCCTTAGCTGACAACAGCAGCAACCTCGGTCGGAACAAACTACCACCGCTTTATGTACGATTTTATGCTGCTGTAATTACCAAACGGCTACCGTTAATATTAATATCTGCGCAAAGGAGAATGGAGTTGCAAGCAAGCAAAAATGGCGAAGAACACCGGAGAAGAACTCCGACAATCCTCCGATCCGCAGAAGTGAACCTCCCGAACGTCGTGTGTCTGGTTTGTGTATTACAGCTTCACTTCCAGGCCTATTAAAACGTTATGACACGATTCATGCAGTGACTACTGGAATTGATTGGCGATGATTATAACGATGCCATGGTTTTGCCACCTCGAAGCGATGTGCACTTCTCGCTCCAGTTAAAATCACAACACGATGCACGATGCAAATGTGCTGCAATTGCAAAACGATCAGCAGAATGGCGCAGGTCAATGAAGATATATGAAGAACGCCCGGGCAGTCGCACTCCCGGCGCGTGGTTTGTGTCCGCTTCGCCGAACCGTGGCTGGTCGGCCAAGTGTTGTATTACTTGACGTGTTGGATTTATGGGGCTGGTACTTCTCAAGAGTCATCGTTTAATTGGATACAATTAGCACAGAGTTTCAAGAAATGAAGGCAGTGAAGCTCAATTGCCTTGGAATCTTGTGGCTCTTTTTTTATTTTGATGGATGTTTTATGCTTAGGAAAATTTAAAAATAGTCAAACGAATCCAACTTTTTGAAAGAAATAGTTTGTGCATTTTCTACAATTTTAAAATGCCTAGCAGTTATGCAAACTATTTGTTTTTGACATCCGGACATGCTCGATAGTTTATTAAAAATGGTCTTAAATTAAGTAATTGCATACTTAAAGACGTCATCAACACAGATACATTTACAATCAATAATTCTAAATTTACAGCTGAAGAAACATATAAATTCTCTTTAAAAATTGAATACATTAAAATATATTCCAATGTCCACACCTTTCACATGGTGCCTAAATCAAATGAATGAAACACATGCCTCCGTACCTTGTACTCTGTAGGTAGAACTTCTTACGAAACAAATCACTATAATTGATGAAAACCCCCAGAAAGGTGTAGGTTTTGCTGCCCACCTTACTTTTTTCCTTCCCATTTTCCATTCACACTGTGAACGCTGAGTGCGTTCGAGACCAGTGAATGAAACCCCCACACACATCCCTGTCTGGTCTTAGCACCCTGGGCTCTCTAGTGGGCCACTACAACGTAACAACGAGATCTTGCGGTCATCGTCCAAACCTCCCGTAAACATGCACGCACAGAGCAGGATGCAGATCGTAGGCAATCGTCGTACTACTTTCTGCACACCTTCGGCCAAGATGTCATTAGATTTGGTCCGGTTTTTAAGATGCCCCATGGCATGTGGGTCGAATGCAAATAATGTCACGGTGAGGCTGCAAGAAAATACCGTCGAAGACTTCATACCGCTAACACAGTGGGCTATCCCAGACACGATCGACATCAGCGAACCACATTTCGCACACACGTCCGCACCGATATGTGTAGGAGCTGGAGCAGTAAGAAGTTTTACTGCTCCATCTTGTGGGCTCAACCCTGTTGAACGGCAGAACCCGTTATAGCCTCTTTTCCCGCGCGGCAAATATGTGCGCCAATCGGACCGTCATAGACACCCCGTAACAACGGTACGGTGGAAATCGAAATCGGCTCAGTTAACCTGTCGAGAAATCGCCACTACGCGAAACACTTGGTACCGTAACGAACCCACTCCTAAGTGTGGAGTGCACTCCGAATATAGCAGGTTAAGCCAGGTGTACAGCAAAATTAGTAGCAATCTCCCTTCAATAGAGATCCATTACAGCTGGAGCCCACGCCGTTCGACAGCTAACTAACTTGCCGTCTGTCGAAATATTCCCAACTCCTTATATTGCGACCTCTGAGACACTCTTATGTCTCATTTCGACCATATGGTACTTAATGGTAAAGGCAACCTCCACCGGCTCCCAGTTCCAAGAATTCCTGCCGCTGTATTAGCCTGCACACAGTGGTACAGATTTCTGGTTTAATGTCATTCGGCGAGTTCCACGTATCTGTCGGGCCACTTATGCTAATCGCCTTAAATCCCAATTTATCACCTTAAGATATCGGTGGTCGCAAGAAGTAAACGCGCGCACACTTGTCGCCTATCCTACGCATTAAGGAATGACTGTCCATTACATTTTAACTCCCCGGTCCCAGGAGGAGGAGCATACGTACTTTGCGTATCCAGTTCAATGCGAGCAGTCAATGTGGGACAAACCTACTCTCTGTGACATGTGCAATTTATTCTGTTACAATTGTGTGACCTCCACATTCCTTAACCATCGATCATATTGTACGGGGCGGTTAGGGAGAGACAGTCTGGTTACAGTACGCAACACTCCCAAACCATGTATTGCTGTTTCCGATTGTGGAAAGAAAGGTAAAATAGTTTGTGCAAGAGAGGAGCCATCTTGAGCGGTCGTAAACTATTCAACGTCTAACCGTCCGCGCTTATCGACGACATGCAGTAAAAAAAAACTAGAGGGAGTAGCTTGTTTTTATTATCCCACCGTCGAGTGAATCTCGCCCGAAATGGACATGGATCCCTTAGTAGCAGCGGCAAGCAACACTGTTTTATTGATTTTGTGGCGTCGTAAAATTTGAACGACTTCTCTCGTGGCGCAACCCCCAAACAGACATTAGGCTGCGTCCTACTTAAATCGATAGCTGATAAAACCTGACCGTACCGCGGTGGTAACTTTAGTAGATTTCCAGCTTCCCATCTGACTGACAGCCATCGAACCGATCGAATCGGATCGCATGGAAAAATAGAAGCGTCATAAAAATAACACACAAATGGCCCGCGAACTGAATTTCTTACGCCCGGTTCCTTCGTCCGTTCACACTTTTCTTGTCAACTATTGCTGGCAGGCGAATATCTCGGTGCAAATCATGCTGCAAATATTGTGTGGCACCGTTTGTTGCTGGCTGTCATTCGTTCTGCCCTGCGGCAACTTTCCAATCATAAATTTCAATCTAAAATCTAGAGAATTTATTACGAGCATTATGCAAATTTCGCGCATCCTCCCGCGTGTATAGAGAGGCGAAATGAAGTGTGAGCTATTGCGAGGTCTGCCAGGGAACGTTGAGCCACCGAGACACCGGAAGTACATAAAACTGGACAGTGGTAATGGTACGGTGGGATTCTGTTTCTTTTTCCCACTCTTTGTGTGAAATTTTTATTGTCCAGTACACAAAATGGCTGCCCGTTCTTTTAATGAGGAATGCCTCTATTCTCCGAGAAGTTGGACAATGGTGGATGGTACAACGCTGCATCTCATTTAAAAGTTCTGTAGAACGGAATTAATTGAGGATTATTGCAGCTCAACGTAAGACAAATATTTCTTTACGGAATCCTTGCTTATTTCCCCATACAAAGAGGAAGGTTGTAAATGTGTTGTGATGACGTTCGATCACACAATGGCTGCCGTTGTTTGACTACTGTTTTAATATTAATTAAGCATCAACACTGACCAAGCTGCTGAATGTCTGTTTCGCTCGCTTTGTGTCCATTGTCGTCCGCGGCCAGATGGATGCTTCGTGTGTGCAGAAGTAGATTACCGTGAAACTACCGACTCTGAGCGGTACAAAATATCAAGGCTAACAGCACATTAAGTGCAACTGTTTGAATGCTTCTTTTCGGTAGCAATTAAACGCTTTAACAACGGCGTTCCGGTAGCTCTCGTCCAGGGTGCGGTACTCCAAAGTGCATTCTCATTAGGCTGGCGCCTCTGAGACCTACCTACAGCTTCGCAAGCCAAGGTTCAACAGTAAAACAAAATTTCCAAAAAACAGATTACGACGGCGGTTAATATGTAATCGGCTTACGTTTTATTGTTCCTTTTACTGCTACGCCCTTGATCGGATCTCTGTCTCTCGCTTCTGTACAGATTCTGTTATCCATCTCCACTCTCATCGGTCGGGTCGTGGATTGTTTTCCAATCAATTTTAACGAGCCCAACATATCTCATTCCTTAAACTGGATCAATTCAAACGCATCCATGAGTAGCTCGCCAGCCGGTTTTGAAGGTTAAATAGAAAGGCAACCAGGGTACGACGACCACACCTGGAGGGATATTATCCCCGTACCACAGCAAACAATTAACGGCAACAGACTAATAACGCAATGAATCGGTGAGTTTATGGGGTTTTGCTGCGTCTCAGGAATGGGACCATAATTTTGTAAAGTTAAAATTATTGGTTAAAACGCAGCTTGACAATCTCGACTTGATGGGTACCGGCAAAGCATTAAACATTCTACCAACGATCGTAAACAATTATTATCAGCTTGACTGGCTGTAAGAAGGCTTTGACATTTCAAAAGTCCATTGCCATTCGCTTGCCAATCGGAGCTAAAAAACCGGTAACTTATCTGTAATATGATAGGGATACTAACTAATTTAAATGGGTCGCTTTTATGGGAACCAATTTAGTGGCGTTGTTTTTCTTTGCTCTCTAGTTCTCATTCGAGACGTTATCAATTTAAGGCCACAAACAGGACTTTTTCCGTTAAATCCGTTTTAACTAGGATCTCTGTTGAATCTCTCCAAGGTTATGGCTTTTTTCTCCCATTCGCCATCGCGAATCGTCACAGAAAACCATTTACAGGAACTCGATCTGACACTCTAAACTCGTCACATTTGACGTTTTGTTGCTTGTTGTCAGTGCTACTAACACTAATTATTTACAGGGTTTTTTGAGTAAATGTAAGGGGTATCAAACCTCATCGACCGTCATATTGAGTTACGGTTTTTCAATTCAAATCACGTTGAAAACCCCAAAATCAATCACTCCATCTACTAAGAGTGTCCTGTCATCGAGACCCTTACAGAAATATTATTCGCCGCCAAAAACAAATCATTCACGCCCCTACGCGTTACAGTTCGCTGCGAATAATGCGAAACTTAATGACCGATGGAAAACAAACGACCCCACGTACAGTCGCGCTTAATTTTCCTGTTCGTAGTCCCTCCGTGGAAAACTTTCGCCCTCTTCGCTCCCCTAGTGCGGCCTGCACCGTCGCCGGCACATAGCAATCTAAATGAACGCACAATTTAATCGGATTGACATCGGCCTTTCAGTCGATTGGTTGATGGTTTGTGTTCTTTGCTCTTTGCGTTTGCTTGCGTTTGCTCATCTTTCCATAACTTTATTACATTGATTGTGTTGGCCGGAAACTTCACTTACCGGGAAAAAATATGTGTGCTGCAGAGGCGGAAAAAGCTTTCAAATTACTTCCCTCCCACTCTTGCATGGAATTTTGTATGTATGTTTTTATTTCAAGATGGCAAGATGTTAAGTCCTTTGGTGTGTGTGTCAGTGCAGTCTTATTTAAATTAAAGAGCAGAAAAGCGTGAAAAATGGACCACAGGAAAGTGAAAAACAGATCCTCGATTATGATACTTGATGGGGGAACAAGAAAAACAAAATCTTCGATGTCGGAGAAAGATTGGAAGTAGCTTGTCCTCGGTTTTGGTTTCTTCTCTTGGGTTCGCTGATTACTTAATGCTTTTTTGGTGGAATAAATTATCCATTATAATTTTTTGGTGGAATACATTATCTTCCATTTTGTTTTGTTGCCAATTATGAAAAGGAATGAGGTACATGATCTCCGAAAACAAATTCTACCTCACTTCGTGAAGAAGTCGTATAAAGCCTAGAGTAGCATTGAAGTAGCAAAGTATCTAGTACTATCCTGAAGTTCTTCTAGACTGAGTAGTTACTCTTGATGGGGGTCGGCTCGGTGGTAGATGCGGCAGCGGCTTCGGTCTTCACTAGGTAGGACCGAGGGTCAAATCTTATCTGAGCCGATCCCCCATTGTGAGGACTGACTATCGAATTGTGCGGTAACAATAAGTCTAGAAAGCCAGAAATGGCAGACATGACCTAAGAGGTCGTTAGGCCAAGAAAGAAGCAGAAGAAGTGTTAAGGAATACTAATTAATCGTCCTACCGTCCAAAGTATTATCCGAACTCTTTTACATCTTGTTGGGAATGCAACATACTATCACTGATAAAAACCCGCTTTACTTGTGAAGCAATTTTACTTAACACGCACCGTGTCCCGACTTAGTGCCCCCATTTTAACATCCGGCTGCTACCCTCATAATCCCGTTACTGGACACTGTAAATCGATCACGGTGTGTGCCACCAACTGTCCCGTCCAGATGCCCAACCGGGTCCAGATGACCGTGCCCAGACATCATGTACCCAAGCCCCGCTTGAACAGTTTCCCATCGTTGTGTATGTGGGTTTGCAAATTACCCCCGGTTTGTGGCAAAGACTTACCAACTGCACAATGCACATCAACAACACCGTGGAGCAGACCCGTGGAAGTTTCTCTTCGGTGACCAGCGGGAAATGCAAAACTCGCACGTCATACGCGAAATAAATCTTAATCAAATTAAATCGTCCCCTTCACTCTGGTTTGCTGGTTGGTGCGTAAAAAGGGGATCGAGTCGACAGCTTCAACGGCTTGTCACACGCACCCCTGAACGGCGGACGGGTTTTGTTGCGGTATAGGAAGTTCCTCGCTAGACGAGTAAAGCAAAATTTGCAACGGGCCAGAGCTGTGGAGAGACTCGGGAGCGCAAAGGGGGGGGAAGATACCAGGCCAGGTAAACCTTTCAGGTTAACCCCTAGTGAGTGAGTGGCGAACGGCTCTAACAAGGCTTCCAGCTGAGCCTATCTACACTTTCCCTACTTCAATTAGTAGTAGCATATGCGTTTTTAGCATAACGTGTTGTGGTCAAGACTTCGCCACACTCGCACCCTGCATGATGGTCTCGACCGATTTGCAATTTATTTCTCGTCACTCATGTCAAACTGACTGACCGACCATAGGTCGGCTATGCTAAACACTATGGATCCTGTGCTGTCCCGGCTTGCTACTGATGTTTATTTATTTTTTTGCTTTTTGTAAACCGTAGCTGCTCCGTTACTTCATCGTACGGCTAACCACAGTATGCTACAGGATTAGATTATGGCGACACCACTAAACACACCCTTTATTTTTCTACAACTACATGTCATTACCCGGATCGTGTTTGGCGGATCTAACACGTGGTTCACTGTGTTTAACTCGTGTAATTACAATCAAATGACGGTACGAATATGGCAGCATTTAACTGTCACGATGATTTATGGGTCCATTTCTCCCTTCCAATTGATCTGCTTACATGAGGGAGGTAATCTGGATTAGTTCTGTTGCATACCAGACACCCTAACATAACGATAAATACAGGGTTTTTGCAGTTGATAATACAAATTCTTCAACTCTTATGTTTGAATTATTTTGAGTTGCTGTCTTTGGCTTTTCAACTGCAAGAACCCTGTATTGTAGATCTCTCAATCTGTACCCATTGGTCCCCAAGAGCGAATGTACCATAATCGCTTTATATCAGTTTGTTTTGGAAACTGATGTGCAACACCACTAGAACATCCCTGGAATCGTTGGACAGACAGAAATCGTGATTGTGTGTAAATTCTCCCCGGACTTAGCAAGTTATGAGAATTTAAACCTCTTGAGAAATCCGCCCCTTTCGATGTCCTTTTCTGCTTGTCCCAATTTGTACGATTCTCATGATGCCAGGGATCTATGGGAGCTCCAGAAGATGTAATGTTTTATTGGACTTAGTATTGGAGTCTTTGAGGGTACGGGACGAGCAACATGGACAAAATGGTTGGAAGACAACGGTGGAAAAAAACATGTAAGCAATTTTATATTGTTATAAATGATCGCAAAATCCATCCGAATTGCATTACAGCGTTTCTTTTTTTGCTAACAAACACAAAAGGAAAACTTTCCCGAAAATCCCACCCCACGAAAACAGGACATCATTCTTCATTGGGTGTCGGGTGTGTCTGTGTGTTAACAAGCGAAAGAGGAGAAACCCTTTTCATTTTGGGCACTACGAACGGAAACTGCGATAAAATTGAGCTTGTTTGAGACAGTTAGAAGATCCAAGCTTTTTCTGGGTTTTCCAGCAGTTGCGAGCATGCTTTTCGCTTTTCGTGTTGATTATTGATTCTGGGAACGTTTTTGGGATGTGTTTTATCGTCCACGCCTTAGCTAAAGGATGCGTGTGTGTCGATGGAATGAAATGGGCGATTTTGGAAGCTGTTGTCGATTTTGACTTTCTACTAGAAGACAAGCGTAAAGAACAAAAAACTTAGATGGATACAGATCGAATTGGGTTCCTTTACTTTATATACACGCATCGCTTCCTGATCGATTTGATTGGACCAATTCTAACCTTTTTCGTTTCCTTCTTTTCTCTTTTTAGGTATGTATCCGTCGAATATTTGGGAACGATTTGATGTAAAACCGGGTCGGTAAGCCCCCCACACACTAATCTTCTTCCGAAACTGATCCTTGAAGATGTTCGCGCCTTTGAAACAAGTATATTATCGCGCAGTAAATTGAAATGTATCGGGCTTTGCCTTCCAACAATCAAGATCTGGACGAGGGTTCCGGTCAATATTTTGAACGTTATTTCTTCCTCACTACCAATTCGCATCGATTGGGTGTAGAATTTATTCTTTGCATGTTGTGAGCGCTCAACACTACTCCCCGAGCACGGTGACTTAAAACCTAAATTGGAAGCAATTTTATCCATCGCTTTGCATCTGAGCAGCGTGACGCCAAATGATACTCCAAATGGCCAGTTGCCAATCATCGATTCTAGACGTGGTGTGTGGCGTGTGCCTACAACTGCAACACATTTTTCGGAGCAAAGCAAACGACTCGCTGCTCCTACGGGACAACGTGCAATTTCCACTATTCCAATTTTCAGCATCCGCGCGCAGTACCGTATTGGAGGAGAGCGCTATTTCGCAATCAACCACCGCGACACACGACACTGTTGCGAAAGTTTTTCGACCGGTAACGTTCGATGTGCGGTTCTTTTGGTCGTCCGGCAGGGAGCGAGGTAGCGCACCAGGTTCAACGCCATTCGAGGTGGATACATTAAATTTGCATAATGCACACCGTCCGGACATACCCGTTGTGCTTCTACTGAACCGTGGAATAGTTCTGTATGTATGATTTCACGAACCAGCATTCCCGAAAACGCCGAGACCTCGTATTGGAATATCGATCAGTCGAATTCTCACCGAAAACACTCTCGTGCAACATTGCGAACGGATCTTGTCACGCTGCACTGGATGCAGGGTCAGTCACTTGAATCGATTGGAATTTGAACAGAATCTTAAAAACAGTTTGATGACTTTCAAACTCTAGGTTGACGTCAGTGGAGTTTACCAAGACTCAGGAATGGAAAACGGAATGTCCAGTAATCCCTCAGAACTTTGCCTTCCCTTTTAAATATGCTCCAACGACTTCTTAGACACCTCTCTTCAAAGTCTGCCCGTTCTTCCCGGTCAATATCTGCACCCACAAATTATCGCAACCATTGTCTGCGGTGCTCTGAAGTTGCTACTGTTTTTTCGCAGAATGACGTCCATTTTCTTCTTGCTATTTTAGTGCCCACGCATACCTAGGCTGGCAGGAATAAAAGGAGACCTGACTACTCTGCCCCACCTGATAAGTGGATGCAAATAGAATCAACTGCTACTGTCGGAGACTGTGGAATTGATGTTGAAATGTCGCCGTCCCTATTGTCGACGCCGATATGTCGCCCGTGTGCCCTACCGCACTTTTAAGACTTGCCCTTTTATACGCCACCGTATCTCGACAGTGGTCGGATGTTGCAAGCCCTGCTCGCAGTATGATAAAATCGCAACGAATTTATATAATATTTACGATCGATGGTGCCGCGCCGAAAGCTTATTTGTGTGGTTAGGTGGTTGTTGAAGTTGCCAAGTTTTTTTTTTGAGTGTTCTGAAAAGCTGGAATCAATTCGCAGCTTTTCCTTCCTCCCAAAATCGCTGACATGTATAACCCCCCGTCGTTTTCGGGGACTGGACATTCAATTTCCGGGTGGCTTTTTGGGTTGAACGCCGGTTAGACACGTGTTTCAGTTGTCAAATTGTTTGAACGCCACTGTGATAGACTTTATATCAATATTTAATCGGTTCTAGTGCCGGGTGCCCCGAAACAAAGCGCGACCGAACTCGGGCAATGACAACGCAAACAGCACAGATTCGTTGTAAATAATTAATCAAACCAAACATGCAAATCAATTTTTGAACGAATATTGATAAGCACCCGCAGCTTGTCGGTGGCAAATCGCACGGATTCGCGCCGCTCCATTTCGCACCCTTCCACCACCAACTCGATTCGATTAAGTATTCAACCTCGATAAACGAAATTTGAGCGGCATTTTTGGGGCCTTCCTATTTGCTAAGCCACTCCTTTCGGCGTGGAAAGGGTCGCTTTCCTAACTCCCCCGGGAATTGTTAGGTTTTTGTGCTTGCTCATGCATTTAAATTTATTTTGCTGCTTCCCGCAACGGCCAAGTCAAGTCCGTTGCCGGAAGTTGCTTTCCACGGACAGCAAAAAAAAATCGTCCTGGACCCTTTTTTGGTGGAGTCCCCCGAAGGCACCGCCGAGGTCCTGGTCGGTGGGCTTCCTGCTCGGCACATCATATTTAGGTCATCTGCCGCGTTTTCCCCGCACTGCCCGTGACTGTTGTTGTCAGGTTAGTCGACTCCACCCGGTTCGTCAATAAACCGTCAACTCCCGGGGGAGGATGTGGTGGTGGGATGGAGCCTTCGGAGATCTGTTGATGTTGTTATGCTGTCCTGTCAAGGGGAAACGTTTTTCTTCCGTACTTTACCCCAAAAAACCCCTTTTTTTGAACTGCGGATATAAAGGCCGATTCAATCCGCTGCTTGGGTTTCGATGGCTAGGCTCAGAGTTGCGACATTTAAACGCACTGCTTCTATGTTCAGTTCCCCCCATACAGATAGCGATAACGAATAAGGATAGATTTTATTAGTGGCAGTCTGAATGGATATGAGACATGGCCCGAGGCATGAATGGCTCTCCAGGAGACACTTGTGCGTACGGTTCGTCCCGAGTGATGGAATACGTCTTGGTGTGTCCTCGATTTTCTCAGGGGACCGTCACGAGTTTACTTCACGTCACACGAAGTGAAGCGTGGCTGTGTTTGTATAAATCCCATCATAAATCCATCTATTTATCTCGGTCTGCTGAAAGCAAAAACAGCAATCTGAGAAGATACGGGATGGGACGGGGGAGGGGGGGGAGCCCTTACTTATTCGAATCCATGCTCTCCCCAGCAACTTAAAGGCGAACATTTTGATATGGATTTGGAAAGGGCAGTAGTACACATCTTCCCTCAAGTGCGTGTTCGTGTGTCTCACCCCAGAGCAGATGCTCTCCAATATGCTCTCCAGCTCAAGAGTTGTGTGATGTGTGCGTCTAAATTCGATTCGATGTTCTAGCCTGGAAGATGTTACATCCTTTCTCCTCTATGTCTTCTAGCACGTCTATCACACACACACACACACTAGGGAGGAAGCAGTGACAGTAACGGTAATGAGAATTTGATTTAGGAAAATGTCATTCTACAGGGAGAAATCTTAAGAAAACTGCTGCTAGGGTGATTTTGCAAAGATTTTGGCTGACGGTGCAATTTGCAAAATGAAATCATGAATTTTGATGCGCAAAAGAAATTACCCCCCGAATGTCAGGTAGATTATGTTTTATTTCTGTCGTGGGTTTGCGCTCGTTAACAGCTCTCAAGGATATTATTCCCCAGGTTCGTTCGTGTCAATGGCAGTGGAATACAATCTGAAATGAACATCACCTAGACACGCCATTTGTACAACGATCATAATCGTTCTGCTTGTGACTAGTCGGTGGATGTTCATTTTGGTGGTGCTAAAACGATGAAACGAACGTCTAGCGGGCAGCATCCAAAAGGTAGCGAAAAAACGGCAATTATTGTCACTATCCTTTTGCAAATGTGTTTACTTCGGTTGTAGTTAGCCATTTTTAATGGCCTGCTAGAGCTTGCTATAAAATGGTAGCCATTAGGAAAAAAGCTCAACTTTAAATTACCTTTCTGTGGCGTTGGTCCTGCTCCCATAAAAACCCATATGGTCACACTAACCAGACTAAAGCTTCTCGATGCAGCAGGATAGGAATATTCGGCAGGGTCCGTATAATCACTATTGGAATGTACTAAATCCACCCGAAACGATAACCAAACTTTAGCAGCTCAAACACCCTGCCATAAAAAACCCTCCCATCTGAAACACTAACGCTAGCAAAACCCAAACGTCTGTCGTCTGCAATCGAAATGACCGTACCTCCTGGCAGTGGTCTGGTCTGGTGGTAATGGTGGGTTCCACATTTCGTTTTTGCCATCAAAAGCAATTAAAATTCAGTTACACAACACACATGTAGCATATTCACACGAAGCGGGGCCATACCATACCGTTCCCGAGAACGACAACGATGATGATCCGGTTTCCGAGTTTTACATGGTTCGGGGGCCAGTTTTGATTGCCTCCGACCCGCCGAGAACCATTGTTGTGTAGCTATGTGTGTCGGTTAGGAAAAGCTCATTTTCACATTTTGTCACGTAGGACTTTGGTTCGATAGTAAAAACCTCACATACGGATGCTTGTGGCCGGTGGTGGTACACACGATGCATGTGGAGTTGTTCTTTTCAATTCTAAATTTTCAAACCATCGCTCAAAGGGGGTTCTGGTTGGTAGGAAAGAAATTGTGAACAAGTTTTGTGTAGGAATGGCAAGACAACAATTCCCCGAGAGCGTGTAAGGGGGTTTTTCTTGTACTTAATCTTCCTGAGACTAGCCTTTTTCTAAAAGGTAGTATAGCTGTATGAATTTTGTCTCGAAGGTGTCCCATCCATCTTGCTGACGAATAGAATTCGCTGTAAAAACCGGTCATCAAACTAGCATGATGCATTGTTTCTCCACTTGTATTCCGCTTCACTCTCTTAGCCGGAAATCGTGGCTATTTAGCACCTTCTTGAGAAGATTGCCCCTGAAAGGTATGCACTTCGCATTACGTTTTTTTCTGAGTGAATGTTTTTAAAGAGCGAACTCTGTAGAGACACTTCCTTTTTGCCTTGTGCCATCGTAAAACGGCATCATCTACTTTATCCTATGTTCCTTGGACAGTCAGGAGAGAGTAAGAGTGTATTTAACGTGGGCTTTCGTGCGATTGCCGTAGTTCGTGAAGCTTATTGCACTTGCACAACAACTTAGAAGCCGGCTGCATTCGTATCCTGCCGAGTGCTTCCACCATGGTTGCACATGGTAGTGTAGCGTAAATGAAGTTGATTACACCACACGGATGTTGGTCCTTTCGTTCTTCCATCGAGCTAAAAGGCAGACGACAACGACTCGCTTCATTCTCGCTTGTGATGAACGCGAAAGGATGTAATTAACAACTTGACACTCTGTATACTCGTCATGGTGCGTCTGCAGGATAGCATTGCAGTTGACACTACTCTGCAGAGTACTTTTCTTTCGAAATTCATTTCGGTACCGTAAGGAAGTCGTTGAACTTGTACCGTCCGCACAAGCGTCCATAATTGGACGATAGAAATCCGTTAGCTGCACTTGCAATTCTGCACTTGGCTTGGTCGGGTTAACCGTCATCATCCTTCCCAATGCTTGCCATCGGACCAAATAGGCAAGCAACGGAAGCATGATACGAAGAGATCAAACCGTTTCAATTCTTCTATGCCCCACTCTCACGCCCGTATAAGGGCACAGGCGGTGGTCAAGCAACCCATACTCAATACCCCACGAAAACGGGTAGCATGCATCATGCTATGCCACTTGCTATGGCAATTACTGGTTTCACATTCTGATGACCAAATCGTGGGAAATGGAGCCTTTTTTTGTTGTTGTTGCTGCGCGAATACCACCGATGTCTCCGGTATGTCTCGGATGACTCAAAGGCTGGTTGATTGACAGGTTTTTATCGCGGTATCAAGATGTCTCAAGGTATTGCAGTAGTCGAGCTCGTTTTCTAGTCGATTCGCTGTGTTTAGACTCTAGAAGTCACAGTATGTGCTAGCATTCTTCTCAAGCTCACTTCTTTAACTGGTGAAAAGAATAAAATTGTTTTATGCGATGAAAGTGATCCCAATTTCCCACCGAGGATGCTAAGAAACCGCCACTTCTCAGCCCAAAAGTAGAAAAGCTTAGGCTGTGCAGAAAAACAGGGAAGTTCCATTTGTCCATATTTTAGTATGCATTGCAAACATCAGCAGATCTATCCGGGTAAGGTGTATCATTGGTCCTCACTTATCCCCGTGTGCACCTTACCCACTGCACCTATCTGCCTGCCTCACCGTGGGCTTTGCCGATCGTAACGTATGAAAGCATAATGTCACAAAGATTTATTTTAGGAATTACATGCCGCCGGTGAGTGTTGTTTTGCCCGGTCTCTCTCTCTCTCTCTCTCTTTCTCGTCCCGAAGTCCAGCCAGATCCAGCGGATGGAGGAGTTTTAGTCCCCGCGCCGAATGGGGAACACCAAAATGGGGACTATGCTTCGAAAGCGCTTACGGGAAACGTGTACGGAATAAACGAGCTTTTCCTTCTTCGGGGGTTGCATGTTTCCATGTTTGCCGGTCGTCGTTGGTCAACGGTGTAGTGAGGTGGCATGTATCCATCCCGTATCCAACTTTCTTCCTACGGTCAAAACGACCCGATTCCGAGAAACGGTGGAAAAGCGAAGGACGTGGATGAATAGCTGACGAATCTTGGAGAACATGCGCTGCCAAGAAGAAGCAGCTGCCGGTTAATGTCGGTGGACATTATTGGTGAAGATTGCAATAGCAACGTCCTCTTGTTTACTTGTAGGTTTAAAGCTTAAACTCTTCGAGATGGAAACAGAGACTGTGAGGGAGAGAGAGAGAAAGAACCGTAGAGATCGTGCCGACTCCGGACTGTAGTTTTACCTCTTTAACCGTGAGTGTTCCTGATTGCTGGGCCCGATTCCTTCTTTGGATGACTGGGTTGCAAAGTTCTCGATGGTCAGCAAAAGGGAGTGTGTTGCTAAAAATAACACACAAATCCGTGTCTCGCGCTACTACCAGCTCCTTTCAAGGGTCACCGAATGCAGGGAATCTCCCCCGTGCAAACTGGACATACCCTAAAATGGGAAAACTCCCTTTTGTCGTACGACGGAAGGAAAGAATTTGATCCCTCCCCGTACCACCAAACCGGTCCGTTGTATCGGTGGCATTTTGAGTCATCCTCCGTTTGGATGGCCACTTACGGGGTCGAGCAGCCATCCACAGCTCTTTCCACAATTTCGTTCCTCTCTTCCTGGTTGGAATGTTAAACGGGCTGAACCGATCGATCGATCTTCCCTGTTCGATGGAATGCAATTCTATTGATGATAAAGATGCGGTTGGCATCATGCTGGGGGATGATGCAGCAAATATGTTTATGCCTTGTATACGTACAATTACGGCACCGAGAATTTCTCTTTCTTAAGGTAAAGTTGTGCCAACTTTAGACTTTAGTGAACAGGAACGCAATATCGTGGTCAAATGTTGGGTACACCAAAAATTCGCGCTATTTGCTGTCACTTTGATGCCGCTTTCCATTTATCTTCCGCTGCACGCATTTTTCAAATAATCTGTCCGCTGTCGGACCGGCATTTCGCAATTGCTGTTACAAATTTGGTTTAAATTGGGTTTTTTTTTGTTTCGCGTTTGTCGCAAGCGCTTTGGACGTGGAATTTATGCCGAGCATGCTGAATTCGTTTCTTTTCCCATTTTGTCTTGCTGCTGGTTTGTCTGGAAGAAGTTTGTGCATATCGTTGCCAAAAAAGGATTGCAAATACTCTAGCTTAAAAGCATCCATTGCCGACCGATGCCCCTGGTTTTCGGCGAGTTCCCGATGACTTGTGGTTTTTTGTTAGAACAGCCATTTTTAGGAATCAAAAAAAACTGAAAGACAGCTGTATTGGGATACTTCGATAGTGTATTGGTTCGTTAAACATTCGTTTAGTATTGCGAAAAGTCAGAAAATCGTCCCCTAGTTTTAATATCATCCGTCATCTACAAATATGGAAAAAGGGGCAGAAAAGTTTGCTGATATTTCAACCATATGGAATTCAAACACCATCTCACTCTCCCTATCTCGCTGGCATTTTTTCGAGCAGAAAAGAAATTCGTTTTATGTAAATTTTTGTTCCCCACCGCTATCTCAACATATGCTACCGAGGGAAAACGGATATACAAAAACCACCTTTGGAAAAAAAAACTTTTTCCCTCTTGCACTGGGGGGAAAATCAATTGAAAAAATAAAAGTATCTCTCTTATCGGTATCGATTTTTGCTTCGATATTTTCCATTTTCTTTCTCCCGCGTACAAACCCGGGAAAACAAACCGGGCAGAAGAGCATCTTTGTTTTTACCGTTGCTCTCACCTGCCTGCATGAGAAAAGTGGATTGCCCATATCTATAGCTGTGCCGCGACGTGTTTGACAGCGTTCAGTTAGAGCGTAAATTGCTCTGGCTTTTGTTTGTTGTGCGATGGCCTTACGTTAAACTTTATCCTTTCTCACCTTAGGGTGTGTGATTTCACACAATGAATTCCACCTTAAAGTGGTGCCATAAACATCCATTTAGAAGCATTAGCGGGGAGCATTGCTTTGGAGAGGCGAAAATTCACCGAGAACAGGGGCTGGCCGCCAACAGGAGAATACGTTTTCTTAGAGCTAGTGGTAGAAAGTTTCACAAAACATTCCAGACGCTTTTCCGCGCGAGATAAGGAAGACAAACTTTATCCTGCGCTAGTTTTGCTACCGTCGGCGAGACAGAATGTGAATGTCCTTTTGCCTGTTCCGTTTGTAGAAATTGTTGAACTGAACACTACCGGCTTAGTTTTGGACTGTTGGCATATTACAGTGGTTGAAAATAATTATAAATTTAACTTCTATAAAATATGGCAACCGTTTCTGTGTTGCTATAATTTTATAACATGCCCGCTCAGTGGGTTCAGAGAGGAACATGAAATATTTTATAAGTAGTAACATATTAAAGCCAATTGTTTTACTTCTTTTAGTACAAATCGAAGAAAACAATAATTTTTTTTCATGCATGATCAAATATTTAATTAAATTATTTTCCTCTTCTCTTAACCACCATTAAATACCACCGAATAGCTCTTAGCAGCACCCAAAGAAGCACCGTTTGGTCGTCTGTTCATGTCCTTTGTTTTTCCTTTCGCAATTCGCAGTTGTTCAACTCTTCATGCTTCCTTTTTCCCAAATTTTCATCCCACTTTCACCTGAAGAAGGCAATGGAATGTTTATTATTCTACTAACGAGCAGAATGATTCTCCCCGGAATGAGTTCTTCGTTCGCGAAAAGTGCAATCGTACTGCTTCCGTTTCTCGGCGAATGGACCAACACACGCGACGCGTGTGTTTGCCCTCTGTATTCGGAAAGTTTAGAGCAAACACTGGTGCATCTTGGCGTGGCGAAAAAAAACCTCATCATCAGATATCGTTCGAGACTAGTCAAGTCGAGTATTTTGGATAGTTTTGAACATTTCTTCATCGTCTCGGGGAACCGGAATCCGGGAAGATGTTTCGTTTGCTAAGAAAGCGAACATTCTGAGAGTTCTTCTCCGTACGTCCAACTTTGAGGTTCGATGTGATAAAGCAGCACCGTGTTTAATCGTACACCGGGGAAATAAGATGATACCCAAAAGCCTTAATTTCTGGAGAAAAATGATATAAAAGCAATAGGATTTGTTTCCCCTTTTTGTTTGGTTTATTCTCGAAATGAGGTGAGAAAATTGACAAACTTTTGTACTTTCATTTGCTACGTTTAGGCGCTCTAGAGTTTCTCTCAAAAGAGCACTATAACTGGCAATTATAGTACAGAATGCCGAAAGGAGATTTGGGCCTTAAATATTTAATATCGTTAAGCAATTCAAACACAACGGATTGCATATAAATCATAATTCTGAATATCATTTCTTTATATAGCAACTCCTCATCCTCCTCCTCCTCCTCCTCCTTCAGCCTGGTTCTTCGTCCCATTGAAAATCCTTATTTTTCTCTTCAAGAAATCCTTCCATCCAGTACAACATCGCGCTCGCGCTAAACAAATGCATATCACACATTTGTGGTATCGGTTTCCGGTACACTGCCAGCTGTGCTCTTCGTTGTTTTCCAGCACAAACAGCACGATACACAACAGTGCAAGATAGTTTGCTGCATACGAAATTGCACCGCGAAACGTGATTTATTTTGGCACCGAGTCCGGATAAGAACAAAAGAGCTGCTTTTGGGTGGATGTTTTTTTTGTTACGGGGTTATTCTTTATGGTTTGATGGTTTTCGGGGAAAAATAAAATCCCATTTTCTTCACCGAACACGTCTCTCGAACCTAACCTGCACTTGCACAGTGGGAAAGGTGCGGTTAAATCTAATTTCTTTATTTCCACTCGGTTGAATATCTTATATACCCCCAAATGGAGTATTTTATTTACACTTTTTGATCCTTCTTCTACACTTAAATTGATCTTTTTTAAAGATGTGTGTTAAATTTATTTTCAAGTCTTTATGAGTTTTATACTCGACTCCTAAAATCAGTTTATTGTAGTTTTCTCATTTCCTCTGCATTTTAATGGTAAATAACTCAGAAAAAAATGATAACAAAACTCGCTTGACAGACGCTGCGCATCGTATCCCATCACAGTTTGTTATCTAATTTATTAGACATGTCCCCGGCAGAAAGGCGTACAGATCGTTCTTGCCGCAAGAAAATGCTCCTTCGTAATCATACGGATGTAATCAAATTGACGAATCACACTACCAGCTAGTCCCCGACCAGTGAGATCGATGGCGTATTACAGCACCCAATGGAAACTCAACAGAACGATCGGTCGGAGTATCAGAAAACCGATTAGATTGTGTGATTTGAAAGATTCCGCTGATTGATGATGCAGTAGTTTTGGAGTCTTTTTTCTCGCTATACTTTTCTCTCTCTCTCCCCCTCTCTCTGTCTCGATAGCCTGATTATATTGCCTTCGATAGGGACTTGACTATCATTGGTTTTATTTGACTTCGATTGGGAAAACCGAGATTGATGGCAGTGCTAGGTGCATTGGAAATGAACCACAATTTTAATCTACGGAATCAATTCGATTTTGTCGAAGAAGAAATGGAATGCAACTGCTTTTATTACCATTTGGTAGTCGTACGATTAAAAAGAAACTTTTGCACTTAAAAAATCACTCTGAACCTAATTTCGGACCAGGAAAGTTATAAATTTAATTCTCAACTGTATGAGTTTTCTCTTTGTTCATTTTTACGCTCCTGTCCTTCGTAGTTCATGAATATGTGCCATAATTCTTGCTATAATACAATCATTTAAGTCTTAGTAACTTCCATCGCTTTCTTCTCTATAGATTGAAGTGTCGTGAAGATCGCCATAATTTGTACTATAATTGTATACAGTAATTCAATCATCTACATTGTTAATATTTTGAAAAATTATTTTAAAAACCTCGGAAAAAATGTTAGATGTTTGAAAATACTTGAACACACAGTGGTCGATACATGTGGTCATGCGGTTGACAAGATTACTCTACTCATCTTGATAAGTACATTTTATAGTACTAGTAGACAAATTCAGCAAAGGAATACTATCTCACCAAAAGTTGTTTAATTAATAATTATATCTTTATGATAACGGTCATCATCTAAACTACATTAGGCGAACGCCCAACGAAAACCCAAACGCAGCTGCTACTTTCTCGCAAAACATTCATCTCTCGCCAGCTACTTTACACATTGCATTTGAAAGGATTTGCAATGCACGACTTGATGCGAGCGCAGTTCCAGCTACCCCGTTTCACACATCCTCCAGATTCGAACGAGCGAAGTGAATTTTCCCTACAGCTCTTCACTGCTTTCCACCGAAAGACCAACCAACCGGAAAACATTACCGTTTCGCTTCGGCCCAGTTTGATGAGTATCCTTTCGGCACGATGTAATAATGAAATTATAATGATACGGCGCACTCCACTCGTACTGCTACATACTTACACTGTACCCCTGTTTACCCATTTTCCCTAGTGAATCCTTTTTGATGATAACCCTTTTTCCGCGCTGTACCGAGCCGCTTACATTTCAATGGAAATTGCGTCGTCGTGCTCGCGGGCGCTGCTTGCTACAAGAAGATGGCGGTGGAAGATGACAAAAGAGGCATGTACTTTATGGCAAAACATGAGCAAAACCATAAAGGCAGCCTTTAACCCTAAACAACCCTCCCCCGAACTCCTGCAAAATGCTTCTCTATCGAGTTAAATTCCCTCCGGGTATTTGGGGGTGTATGTTATTGATGGGTTAAAGAAGATGGCGCAGATAGGCCTATTGTGCCCTATTGGAAGTAGAAATATGGTGGAAATTTATTTAGATATATAAAATACTATATTTATAGCGATGTTACGATGCAAAAAATATATCAAGGGCTCCTCGAACATATTGTAATGGAATTCTATACAAAATCGCTCTTTCAATATTTTTTTACATAAACAATGTTTGAGTTACCATTTAGAACGTAACTTTAGGCCCCCCCTTTTCAAAACTGTCATGTCCAGCGATTTCAACTGCTGCCGGAAAACGAGCCTGCCATCGTGCCACAAGATATGACAATTTTCCGGATTTTGTGAAATGTGTCTGGTTGGCATGCAGTTGTTCAGTTCTCTGTTTTATTGCACGGATCTACCGTTGGCATATCAATATCATAAACCATAAAAAAGTGTGTGTCACAATGCCAAGAGAAAACCAAAATCCTGATGCAGAATTCGTCGGCAATGGGAACGCAATTTCGAGTTTCGCGCCACAAACGATGTCGTTCGAAGGAAACAAAAAAAAGCTTCCGAAATAAATCAATGATGAAGTGAATCTGAGCTGGACTGTAGCTGAGGATACCAGAAAAGGGTATAAAAATAAGGAAATCATAAACACTGGGACGCACAAAACAGGGCAAGCAAGCGTACCATCGGAAGTGGAAAAGCGGCTTTGTATCTCATGTTGTGGTGATTTTTCTCCCAGTTTGTACACACATCACTAGTCGCGGGACTGGTCGTCCGATCCTTCCTGTTGGTATGGCTACGGTATCGTCGTCCGCTAGCGTCGTAAAAACAATCCACCCAGAAGCGCAACAACACAACAACACTTTCCTAATCCATAAGCGTCGTAAAAGCTATCGTCGCCATCCATTGGGAGTTGTATTAGTTGCCGTTGGTAGCAAGGACGAAGGAGTAGTGGTAAATCGATGCGTTGTTAGTGAGTTTGTTTACGAAAGATTTACCACAACTTAAATGGACTGGGTGGGAAGAATTTAATAGCGATATAAATCTACTCCAGCAGCGTGTGGTGAGTGAGTGCCGAGTACTCGGGACGGACGCAGACTTCATTAAAGGTTCATTTTCTGATAGCAAATAACGAATGTTGTGATTTCCTGCTAAACATTTCACAATCTCTTCTAGCCAACGGCACTAGCAGTAAAATGTTTTCCTTTGAGAAACTCTGTATCTTCTTTTTATTATGAAAGTTTATTTCTTTTTAAATCTGAATTTTGAACGCGGATTTCAGTTAAAAGTTAATACTCCTAAAGGTAGGCAACACGCATTACGCGCCGGATGAACCTCTATGCAGATGATCTTAACTTATAGGTAGCAAATCGATTTTCAGACCATCTTTCATCAACAAAATGAAGCGAAAAAAGGGTTTCTTCACACCCGAGCGTCACTACCGCTGTCAACGGAGAGTAGAAAAAATTAACCGCATGAAAGCAGATCCCATTTTCCAAACTTCTGCTCTCCCATATCGTTGATCTCACGTTTTTGTCGTGCTTTCTTTATTTATCCATTGCATCACACAGCACAGCAGCAACCGTCTGTCTGATGCACTTTCGAAACGGTTGCAAGCTAGGATGCAAGTGGAGTGGAGAAAAACCTTCCACCGTACGGTCTCACCGAATAATGTTAAAAGTAAGTGCTTCAAAGTGCTTCTCCACCCGTTGAGGGCAAATGGGGCGTAACACACAAAAAGGACACGTGTCTTTTTTCGCGTCGAAGCCACGCCGATACGATAATGCGACATTATGGACCAGAGCCAGCCAGCGAGCCAGCCCAGCCATGGGTGGTGCTGAAAGAAAAGTGAAACAGATTGTGAAAGGAGGAGAGCGCAAAAAAAAAAACAAAACGACCCACAGCAAGGTTGCTCTCGAGTGGCTAGACTGTAGCCAGACGAAAATGAGATACGAGCCTCCATGAGCAACCAAAAACGACACTATCCCGCGACAGTGTCGCAAGCACTAAGAAAATAGCACAGAGCGGGAAGAAAAAGGCGTAAAGATGCTATGCTACTGCAGACAGTCAAGTGTGCAACCTAAAAGTTACTGCACAGCTGCAAACAGTATCATCTACGCCAACCATGTATAAAGTTTGCGCCATCGTAATCTATTCATGCTCCAGCATTTCCAGCCACACAGCTTGATGCAAACACGATAAACACTTTTCATGGCATGGTAAACAATTATCCTTTTTCAAGCAAACTGGTTACGAACGATATCCCCTTGCCATGTGCGCAATGTTTTTATTACGGTATTTTAAAATTGTACCAAACCGTTCCGAGCTTAACTGAATGAGTTTAAGATCACATTTGAAAGAATGATTTTTCAAAGTTTTGAGAATTAAAGGAAATTGAAATTTAAACACGTGTTCGTAACAGCAGTTGTTTTAAATTTGAACGCGCTAGTTTTCGTAACTCATATGCAGGTGGCGCCACCGTCCTTACGATAGTGTTTGAATCGCACTTCTTCTTTCACCGTTCTTTGTATTTTAAGGAACATTTTATACCTTTTGAAGTTCTTCATAACATTCAATGCCTTCCATTTAAAAAAAAAGGTAAATGTTTATTTTGAAATAATTCACCACCAATAAAATCATCGCCACTCTTTAAAAAAAAAAAAAACACCGCCACGCGAATGCGCAGACGCGCGTCATTTTCCCGTATCCAAGGAGTTTTTCCCAACCTCATCCTTTCTTCACATTTCCTCCTTGTATGTGTTTGTGTGCGTGTATCGAGAATAAATGAAACCACCCTACGCACAGATTCACAGGCAGGAAAGGGACAGCGAGCAAATTAGGCTGGAAAAAGGACCCTCTCTCCACGATAACACGCGACACACAGTGGCGAGTGTGTGTAAACGAAGCGTTCGCATTATCGTAGTTACCGTACCCGGAAGCAGTAGTGTGGACAGTTCCGAATCCCCTGTGTGCTGTGTAAAGCTGGGAAGAAAATTTCCGTTTCGCATTTTGTGTAGTTTGTAGCACTGAACTTGAACACATCGAAGTTGCCTTACTTTTGTGGGACCAAGTAGTGAATCGGTAGTGCTTACTTACGGGGTAAGGAAAGGATTGGGGTTGTAAGCAACAAAGGGTGCTAGACTGAAAAGATTGATTAATTTCCCATCCTTTTGATGTCTCACTGATGCAAAAAAGTGTGTGTTTGTGTGGGAAAGTGTACACAACGAAAGACACGACGGCGGCTCGCTCATTCTGTGGTTGTGTGTTGATGTGGGCATCTAATTAAATTATATATATATATATATAGTTCAATCTGCACGTTCATAAATCATAGTGAGTTTGAATTTGAAGTGAAATAGACGACTGAACTGGATAAAATATAGAGATAATAAAATTAAGTTTGAAAAACCCTGCCAACCAGGAAATGGATGGGAAATACCCTCTGATGCACTTGCACTTTTTATATTTCTTGACTGACATTCCAACCACAAGAAGCATTTGAACTACTGCTGAACCGACTTCCATCCTTCGAAACTGTCGAAAGCGATTGCTAATGGGCCCACGTTACCTTCAAGTGGCACGAACTTTGCCACTTAAAGCGCCGACTTATTATTATCTAATCACCAATTGAATTGGCGCTCTTGTGCCGAATTTCCAAAATGTCTTCGAGATTGTTTTTTTTTTTCCTTTCGCAAGAAACGTGATACATTAGTGAGCGGTATACTGCATACATCTCGAGGAAACAATTGAATATCAAAACCCGGCCACGTACTGCTGGGCCTGATGCTGGTGGTCCCTTCTCCCCGTTAGGCTCTCAAGTTACACGATAACCTTAATTTCTCTTTCATTTTGATCGTCACGATAATCGTTCCCTTCTCGTTACGGCCACCATTGGACTCTAACATTCTTTCCCGTTCTCCGTTACATTCGCACAGGTACTCACGCCGCAGAAATGTGGAGACGTTTATCTGTATGATCTGCTGCCATCGTCTTCGGCGCGTGTTTCCTCGGCTAGCGCTTACCAGCAGCAGCAACATTCGGCAGACGCGCTCGATACGTACGACGTTCCCAAGCCGGCCGTTCCGATCGGTGGACAGGCTGGACCGCCCACCACACCAGGATACGATCCACACCATCCACATCACCACCGTACGTCCTGGAGTCGGACATCAGGATCAGCGCATCAGTACGGTGCGGGACATCCCGCGCTAGCCCAGCACCTTCACTACCCAAACTCACCGTCAGCCCTATCATCCCCATCGTCCTCGCTAAGCTTCCCGCATCCCCATCCGGCCGGCTACCATCACCACCTACATCAACAGTACCCACATCTTGCTGCCGGCTACCGGATGGAGGAATCGTACGATGTACCAAGGCCACTGCTTTCCCAGCAGCAACACCTAACACCGAGCAGCTCCAACTCATCGCTGCTCACGTCGGACAGCTTCAGTTTGTCCTCGTCGAATCGTTCCTCGCTGGCGAACATGCCCGATTACGATGTACCGCGGCGTAATCCGGTCTCGGTACGGTCCACCCCACCACCACCGGTTGCTGGCCAACCGCCCGGTACACCCAGCTTCTCCACCAGCCATCACTCGATGTCGATGTCCTCGTTTAGCAGCATGTCGACGTACGATGTGCCACCGTCACACATGCACGGGGGCGCGAATGGAGCAGCCGGGTACGTGTCGGCCAAACTGCACCAACAGCAAACCGGACCGGTCACACCGAAGGAACTTCCGCTGGAGCTATCTTCCGCGCTGGAAACACTTGCGAGACTGCAAAATGAGGCCACAACGGCCGTTACTAGGTGCGTTACTGGGTTTTAAATTGCACATTGCACATATACATTCAGGCGCATTCGTGTTACGCTCTCAGCAGCTTGCGCACATTCAGGCGCGCTTTCGTAAACAAAACCGGCAAGGAACAATCGAATTTGCTGTATATTAAATTCGTCCCTTAATTTTCTAGGTTACTTTCATTCGTATCACCAAACTGGAGGGTAAAGGAGAAGCTCGACCCGATACTGATGGACCTCAAGCTGGCAGCCGTGCGGCTACGGACGGCACTGCACGATCTGGCCGAATTTGGCGATGGTGCACTCGGCAACGCAACCAAAGCAGAAGACAAAGGTAAGCCGGAACAGCCCTTCACCTTCCACGAGCAAAGCATTCACATCCAACCATCTTTCCGCAGGCTTGGCACAGAAACTGAAACCCCTCGTGAAGGCACTGCGCGACGCCGATAAGCTCGTGCACGAAGCGTCCCAAAACCTGGACGCCCAGGGCTGGACCCTGGTGACGCTCCAGCGCCCGGAAGCGACGCAAAAGCTCCAGCAACAGCTACCCCCGGACAGTCTCGATCAGCTGATTGCCTGCGCGCAAACGCTCACCGAGGACGTACGTCAGACGGCTTCCTTCATCCAGGGCAACGCGACGCTGCTCTTCAAACGCTCCACCGCCGCCACCGCCTCCCAGCCATCCGCACCGACCACACCGCAAACACCAACCGGAACCGGAAAACCAGCATCATCCGGCGGTACGGGCGGCGAATGGCCCGAAGACTACGATTACGTTAGTCTCGAATCGAAGGAAGCGTCCGCACGCACCAACGCCGAAATCCGTGACGCACTGCCGAACGATTTGAAGAAAAACTTTGAAAACGTCGTACGGAATGCGGCCGATGCGGCGGCCGCAACCGTGTCGGAACGTCCGGAAGCGGCCCTGCTCGATCCGAACGATAAATCCGTGCTGGTGTACTACGCCACCCAGACGGTCACCCACATGGGCTACCTGACGCAGGCGATCGATGCGTTCCTGCAGACGGTCGAACATAATCAACCGCCCAAGTTTTTCCTCGCGTACGGAAAGTTCGTCGTGCTGAGTGCGCACAATCTCGTCAACATCGGTGACATTGTGCACCGGAACGTGTCGCGGGAGTGCATCAAAACGCGCGTCCTCTCCTGTGCCGATGCACTGTCCGAAGCGCTCAAAACGTGTGTGGCCAAAACGAAGAAAGCGGCTCAAAATTTCCCCAGCGTAACGGCGGTACAGGAAATGGTTGACTCCGTGGTGGACATTTCGCATCTGGCGAGTGATCTGAAGATTGCAATGCTGGAAGCGGTCCAGCAGTAGTTTGCAAACGAAGCGTTCCTTACCAGATCGAAATCGACACACAAGAACGAGAGAATAAGAAAAAGCAAGTAGATCTCATTTTCTTATGTTGTGCCCGAGATTTCAAACACATTACTGGGTAGCGAGAGAGGGAAACCGTGCTCCAGAACGATAAAATGCCAAAAAACAGTCCTCAATTTTCCCCTACTAAAAACCGTGATCGTGTAAAAAAGAGGGAGAGGGAGTACGAATTAAGTTCCCGCAAAAATGCCATCATCCTTTCTGGTCCACGTGCGTGCGTGGTTGTTAATGTAGTTCTACTTACGTTGTAAATATTGTACAATTTTATTTAAACTGTATTTTCATTTCTAAGTAGCGCACACGACAAATAGGCCTCAAGCATCGTTTCATAATTGTCTGTGCTTTAAAACAAAATCCCTTATTTTTTGTGAATGAATCTTGCTTTGCACCGTTTTCCATTTTCCTTTTCCGTACTGGAATTGAACATTTGATATAAATTCCCCCATCTACTGTATGCTCAAATGGTCCCACATACGGCCACGGGTATAAAACATGCTAAATTTAAACACACTAAACAAACAAATCTCCCAAAGCACAAGCAAGCACCTTCCGCTGCGAAAGTAAATCCAAAACGGGCGAAAAACTTCCCTCTAAATAATCATCCGTGTATCATCACACACTATCATCGTCGACCCAAGGCAGTATAGGCAGAAGTCATGTAGTCATTTGTGTCCCCGTAAACGTAAGCTTACAGAAGCAATTAGTGTTTTTTAATCGAAATCGAATCGTGGACCGAGCATGCCAAGGCGTAAAGTAATAAGTGTACGTATGAGTTGTTTCGCCCCTACTGCTGCTGGCCGAAGCATTCTATCGCCACAGTTTAAGCAACATAAATTAATGAATGTTTTTGCTTATTGAACTGTCTCAAACAACGGAACCCTGTCTATGGGGATGGAAGAAGACTAAGCTCCTTCGACCGTAATAATACAAAGCACACAATCCCCACGCGCGAAAGGTCATCTGAGTGTGGGGGGGGGGCAAATCTTTTCCAACATTCAAATCCAAACAATCTGTACTCTAACATATTAAAGGCGCCTACCAAGCAGTGCGAGACATTCGCGTAACCAAAAACCGCGCAATCGGCATCAACGAACCCGGCTCAAATGGAGGAACACGCAGAACATGGCTTCGTGGACCGCGGTGTATGCGAAAGGGGAAACAAGTATTCAGTAACGTAAATTATTCACAATAAATCACATCGATATCGGCTCTAAGGCGATCCGAATGAAACAAAAAAAAGGGGGTTGTTTTTTTTCTTCAAAAATCTAATCGTTCACCATTTCACAACATTACAACAATTCCGAAAGCATCCGTAGGTAAGGTGTCTGTATGGGTTATGCCCTTTGGAAGAGGCTTCTTCAACGATGCACTTGGATGAGGTCTCTTGGACGAAGTAGCTCGAAGAAAAATTATTGGATGATGCTCTTTAAACAAGGCATCTGCAGAACTATTTTATTGGATGAGACCCCTTGGCAGGGGCTCGCTGGAAGATACATTTTGGAAGGGACTCTTTGGGGCGAAACTTCGTTGATGAGGTCTCTTGGAAGAGGCCTATTAGACAAAACTTTTAGGGGATACGAGACCTCTGTACTCTATCTCTATGAAAAGGCTACTTGGAACAGATCACTTAGACGTGACATCTTGTTAAAGGCTCCTCGGACGAGGTATCTCAGGCGAGGCTATGTAAAAGGAGGCCTTTAGTACGAATCTCTTTGAACAGGCTGGTACGGGAGAGCTCTTTAAAGAAACATACCCATTCACATTCTTGGACGAGACCTCTGGCGGCCATCCACTGCGCATACTGTATAATCCTGTCCACTTAAGCTGTCCAATTATGCAATGTACAGGGACTTGTAAGGAATCATGCAAGAAATGAAAGAAATCTCGGATCCGTTCAACACAAAATTTGAAAATCTCCAAACCCTACTCATCCTCTAGGTCCTACGTGTCGGTTGATACATGAGTCATCATCATAATTTTTCTTCACTAAAAACGTCAAACAACCATTCGCGCTAAGAAGGGAAAACCGAACCCCCGCTTTTCCGTCATGAATTTAATTCCTTCTTAAAAAACAAAGCTATCCACCTCACAATCCGCCAATCCGTACGATTCGCGACACAATCCGTTTTCCGCTAGCAGCAATGTCCATCGTGTCCTGCATGAGCGACAAAATCACCCGCCGTCCTCTGATAGTTCGTGCCGCCAACCCGATCAACTAAATCGCTGACATCGATCGGCGGTGGCCGTTCGTTGGCCGGCTGTCCACTGTTCACGAGCTCGGAAAGATCGCGACGCATCGAGTACGCGTCCTCGCCGTCCGCATAGTACTTCGGTTCGATTTCCAGTATCTTAAAGCCGAGCGAGTTGGTGTACAGGTTCAGTGCGGCCCGGTTCGATTTGCGCACGTGCAGCGACACGTACTGCGCGTTAAAGCACTCGACCATTGCTTTCGATGCTTGGTTCATGAGCTTCTGTGCCAGGCCCAGCCTGCGGTACGAACGTTTGACCGCTAGCGACGTAATGTGGCCGTGTGTACTTTCCTCGCCCGGTTCCGGCTCTTCCATCTTGGCCAGCACGTACCCAACGATGTTACCCTTGTCATCCTCGGCCACGTAGCTGACCTGGGGCCACGTAAGCCCGTGGTAGAAGTAGTACTTCATCTGGTAGTTTTCCGGCAGACACAGCAGATTGCAGTGCTGCATGTTCATCAGATCTTCAGGCTTTGCGCAACGGATGTTCATCTTTTGCGTAGTGGTTGCGTGCGAGGCAAGGCGCTATTATGGTACGGCTAATCTCTTCGTACCTTGCGGGTACGTGTCCTATTATCGGTGTTTAAGTTGTTGAGGCTGTTGCCGCCACCGGTACTACCACCACTGCTGCCCACCGTTGAGTAATCCTTGCCCAAGGTGTGAGCTGGCGAATGTTCGTTCGATTGGGCGATGCCAAGCAGCTCGCGAACCAGCTTAAATCGGGAGAGAAACAACTTCCAGACCAGATACCAACCTGAAACAGCAACAAAATCCGGGAAGGAAACGTATTAGTGGCGGATGAAACCCAATCAAAGAGCTGTGGAACCGAAGAGCGGGTACCACCGAAGAGTGCACAAACCTAAACAAACCAACACTATCACTATTAGCACCGACACGAGCACCGAAAATGCAGCATTAATACCATCCTGCACATTCATGATTGCACATTGCCAAGGGAAGATTAACCACGATCCTCTACGCAGCAGTTAACCCGTATACGATATGTTGTTACAATTACTTTACGCTACAAATCAAAGCTATCACACAGCCCAACGCCACAATGCTTTCGAGAGGGCACGGGGAACGAAGTTTTAACAAACAAATGCGTTGTAATGAAAGTGCGTGCGTGCGTGAGCCCCGTTTTGCTCTTCTGATGTGGAAGCACAAAGTTTTTGTTGCTATGATCCGTCCCCTACTGTTGTGAATTGACAGCTCGAGAAACGTCAACCAGCACACACGCGCACACACACACACGCACATCCTCCATGAACCAATTCACACAAGGCGCGGGTTCGGGAGATCGGGAGGAACCGAATCTTTTCTTTATGAATTGTGAAGCGTGACACAATCGGTATAGTTTTTGATTCACGGTTAGCAAACAGGTAGCTTACTGTATGCAGCAGGGAACTATGGACAAAAATTTCTTCTTTAGCTTGCAACTGGATGAAAGCAAAAGCAAGAACACAAACTGAGCACCGTACCGTGCCGGGAGTAGACACTTCATTTAACCTCTCTGACACAACTTATCCAAATATGGTTCGAACGGGAATTTATGCTTTTAAAACACAGAAGCCTCCACAAATCTCGGTAGCAACTACTGTATCACCAAACCGGAACATTTACGGTGGAAAAACAGAATAGTTCCCAGACAAAAACTTACCTTCCGAACGTGTGTTTTCCTTTTTCGCTCGAGCGCCTGCTCCTCGTTTGACAGATGCGGCAATTGGTTGCTGCTGCTGCATGGGCACACTTTGAAATTTGAAATGTTTCCCGAGGTACCGAAATTGTCAAAACGACGCGGTTGAGTTGAATTTAAAACAACGAGAAAATGTGTAATTTTGGGCCACTATGAAACCTGTTTTTTAGAGAAAAATTTGAACCACCAGCACTGGTCTGTATATTCCTTTGTTTCAAAATAGTAGTTATATATTTTCTAAAAGAATCTTAACAGCATGTATCAACCTCCTTCACACCAGTCGACACCCGAGCGCTGTCAAAAGCCCCCACACAAAGCTCGCACGGAAAGGAAAAACGTAAACAAACGATTTTGCATCGCTGCTGCTGCTGGTTCTGTTGCTGAAAACATGAGTTTCGAAGAGAAAAAGAATCTTCTTTTTTCATCGTTGGAAACAGCCGAACAGAGCATCGCAGCCGACTCGATTCTACACCAGCAGAATGCGAACGAAACGGACTACAGTCTGGTGCACATGTCCAAATGTCGCATAAAGCCAATCGCGGTGGACAGATACCTAGGGCGAGAAAGTATCTTCAAGCGACCGAACGCACCGATCGGCCAGTGTCTGAAAAGGGCCAATCTTCCGGGCTATAAGGTAACAAACGTCGTGGTCCAACGACCTTCCCAACGAAACAGTTGATACCCTTGAGGTCGTCCCATTAATTTTCCATCCGAAGCGTAACCCGCACAAATGGATCAAGTACTCGCTGGAGGATGTGGACACTTCGGACCGAAGCAACATGGCGGCAGCATTTTCCTTCCTTAAGCAGATGGAAGACCAACGGGAAACTGCAGAAAACAGTGGCAGTGATGCTAATCCGCCGGATGTTACCGCTCAACCTTGCAGATCGATCGTACGGTTTAATCGCTCCGTAAGACTGCGGGGTCAGCTGAATGAGGCGGACGAACCGGTGGAAACACCCGCCGAGGATAGACCACAGTTTAACGGGCGACGTGTGCTCATGCCCGAGTACGTTGTTGGACAGAAGGCACCGAAAAGGGCCAAGCGAACATCGAACGTGCGAAAGGCTGGTCCATCCACGACTGGCAAAGGAACGGAATTGCAACTGGATCATCTGATGGAAGAGGAGGAAGAGATCGATCAAGAGGAACAGGAGGATATGTAATAGCATGTGGAAAAGGGGTGTTTAGTTTTTAAGTCGTAATATAATCAGGCCTAGAATTAAGTTTATGTGAAAATAAAATCCTTAACAGATTAACAGTAACTTATCAGTGTTCCTGTAATATTGTACGTATAGGATAGAATTGTATAATATAGAACAAGAAACAAAACAAAAGAACGAAACAACACTGCATGATTTCCTTATCCCTACAGCACTGATTACACGTAACAATAAGTTATCGATATTAAGCTACAACTTAAAAAAAAATCGAACTTTGGTAAAAGACTCGAGAAGGCCCCCCCCTGACAAAATTTGTTAGGTGCTGTAGGATTTACGCCTAAAGGTATGCAATCCGCAGTACACGTTGCGAGAGCTTCACAGTGAGCTTTCAGTGTGCTTTCAGTGTGGTCAAAATTGGTTGAAGAAAGTCGAATAAAATATTGTTATTATTTGATTAAAATCCCCTCTCCGCTAACCCTACCATTCATTTTGGGTTACAGGGGCTTCGTACTAGTTTTCAATCGCACTAGGGGTGAACAATCGGAACTAAAACATCCACGGCGTTCTCGGACGGTAACGGAACAGTAATTCGATGAATACTTGTTACCTTGCATTGATATTAGCAAAGGAGGAAACATAAGAATATCATAATCTCAAACCACTTGTTACAATGTATTGTATCAAGTTCTAATCGCTGCCTATTAACAAAATTAAGGAACAATGCACAATGTTTACATCAAATGGGTTTTGACCATACAGAAATCCCACTGTACAACAAAAATGACAGGCCACAGTGCTGCACACAAAAGATTCTAGGGGGGGCCTTCTCGAGTCTTTTACCCGAACTTTTATCACAACTAAATTAAAAAATATTTTTGTTCAAATTGCGCCAGTTTTCCACCTATATTTTTAGAAATTCTTAAATTTTACTTAAAAATTCTATCACCTTCCCAGCACTTGTACACACAGCTAAAGCAGTGTAGCCGCTAATTGAGCGACGGAGATCGCGCACATTGATCCGCTCTCTCGCTCTCCTGTTTTGTTCTCACTCTCTCACAAGAATCACTTCTTTTGCCGCGTTATTCTTTCCTTCTACACAGCAGCACACAGTTCCACGGAAAGTAACGCACGGCTCGGTCGCGATTGTACCCGCGAACGTTCTATTTCTTCCTGTAGACGGGCGAAGAAGCACGATCGCCGTTCAATCTGTGTTCTGCGTTGCATCGTAGCAGTAGTCACTGGGGATGGTCGTCCCGTGTGTGTATTAAAATTTTTCGAAATATTTTCAAAGCATTTCCTGAGGCACAAGTCAATATTGTGGCCATCGTTCTTGAGCCAACCGACGACCACCTGCCAAGGAATTGGGGCCGTTGAAACCGCTTCCGATACGGTAATCATTCGTACTGCTGCTAGAAACTGTGATTCGACGAGTGCGGCGCCAAGGAGTGGGCAAAGGAACCGACATCCGTTAGCAAGGAGATGCGCATGTCCGGGAACGGCCAACGGTCGGATCAGCTGTCAAAAGCACCTCAGTCGCTCGGTTCTCCTCCACGGCAACGGAAGTCTGCGTCCGAGAACGAACGGCGGACGGGTCCGATCTTCTGCACTCGGTTGGCGAACGGAAGTGCAGCCGCCTGAGCAGAGTTGTGCATCGTGTTGGTGTCTGTGGAAAACGCCCAAATAGTGCCGTAATTTGTGTTCCAAAACTTTGTTCCGGTTATCTGCGCTTCGATTGTGGTTGCAGTGATGGTGTGCAGTTAAAAAAAACGACGGCTATCATCTGGTATCAAAGACAACGGAGAATCTTTCTACGAAAAGAGGTCCTTCGGCTTGGAAGAAAGGAGCACAAAACGGCAAAGTAGGCGGCGTAATTTTCCAGCAGGTAAGTTTCCATATTTTTTAGTCATTTTAATGCTATTAACACCAAATGATAAGAATGAAATCGTGTCTGTCCAAGTGTATCCTTGTTAACAACCATCGTAAGGAAAAATCGATTTTTCCATTACAAGTGTTCCACACCAAAACACACTCACACATTCTTCGGCTCGCGTACGCAAAATTCGTACTCATCCTTCTATTTTCATGGGAAAATTTCCGACGGTTTCGCTTCTCAGTAAACAACATTGAACTGTCATGCTCCTAATGCCCGACGTTCGGTTTTTCTCCATTTCAACGTGCCCGAGGATGCGCGGACTTGGATACGCCAAAGGCTACTAAAGTAGGTCACACCTCCTCGCTCGGCAGCATGGTTTGCGGAGGGGATACGAGGGAGCCGCGAGGATTAATGTATTGGTGAGCGGGTTTTGTGTACAGCGCACGCCGACGCACAAAAATGTAAAAATTCTAAACATTCCACCCCAAGAATCAACACCCCCCGAAAGCCCCCCGCTGATTTTCCATCTGTACCCGGTGGTCAGGAGAAAAGTGGAAAAGAGCAAGAGAGAGAGAACCGAACCGAAAACCGTTTTTCGCCTACCTCAACCCAAAAACGATCGTTGCATGGAAAAGCCATTGCAACCGGCGACCGACCACCTTGTTCATGGGGTGCGCGGTCCAAAACGATGACTCCTTGGTGGACGACTTCGGTCTCTCGAGGGATGGGAAATTTTCCACTGACTCAATACGCGCTTTTCACGCTCCCATTAGGAATGTTTTGCCTTGCGCTAGACGGCTGAAGGGAACGTGAGCGAAGAATTTCTTTCTGTAGAGATTTATAATGTCACGTCCGCCGTATTCGTTTGTGTCGAAAGAGACCGGGTCCAAGGGGAAGACTCATGATGTGGTTTTTATGCTTCTTCTACTCTACCAGAGAGCAATCAAGTGGCCCGAGGAGAGACCGGTGAACGATTTTTTAACGAGGTAGTCGCCGTCTACTATGTTTTTCGGGAAAGGTTTTCACAACAAACAAGAAAACTGTTTTCGTGTCAGCATTGGTTTGTTTGGGAGAATAGTTGACCGGATACAGTGTAGAAATGCATTCCTCACACATGTAGTAATCCATGCTCTTTTTATGATTTTAGATCAATCGCGCCATGGCAACATAGTGAAGGTAAATACATTTAAAATAGAGCCGGCACAATTTTTCACAACGCGAGAAGAACGGTCAATGGTAGATTTCAAATATTTTTTTTCTCATTATTTCGCCATTAGATAACACGAACATACTTATTGCTAGCCCCTTTACACTGCTTTTACGGAAATAACTTTGAACTCGATATCATTGACTCACACGCAACGCGGATTCATAGTTTCTTTTCTGTGGCAATATTACCTCGAAGCTATTGCTTCTTGGCCGGCGGTCAGTTCTGGCTTCCGTGAGTTTATTTACCCCGTAGCTGCATGGTCTATCAACTCTTGTGCATCATAGGGAACTTCCACGGTTTTAGTTCCAGTAACTACGATCCTCGCAATGCAAATCTTTAGCGACTCCACAATTACAAATGAACAAAATTTTGCTACAGATGAAATAGACGATCATGATAGGGATGATTATTGTGTCCGGTCAGATGATGAAACCCGTCATCAAAAATATTGGAAAATGTTGTCTAAAAGAGGATTTTTGTCCTACATCATCGTTAAGAAGTACTTGGCATTTTTAAAGGATCATATTTTGATTTAAGAAAATTATATTTGCCCCGGATGAAATATCCTTCAAAGCAAGTACTAGCCACGTAGAAAGCTAGTTAAGAAACCGTTTCTTTCCTCAGATTTTAAGTATAATTTCCTAACATTATGAAGATGACTAACTAACGTATCGAGTTACTTAAATCGGAGTGTGATTTTCCATGCAGAACCAACAAAAAAATGATATGACGCTCAATGAATGCTACGGGGACAGAGTACAGCATCTGGCAAATTGTGACACCACATATTTATAGCCACACATATGTTCGTTCCTCCTAACGAGAAATGGGTTGTGTTGTGCGCCCAAACACAGTATGAATTCTTCCCTTTTCCGCTATTTGTTACGCTTTTTTGCCATAGCTTATATGTGTAATATTTATGATCGTACTACATTTAAGTGTCGATGATGTGATTTTTGGTTTACTTCGAGCTTTCGGTTACACGGAGGAATGGATCCGATTGCAAATAATTATTGCCACTGGTGGTTCCTAACGTAAACAACAAGTGCAGATGAGGAAAGAGTTGCAAATATGCTAAGGGGATGAATCATCCACCTCCATCCGGTCGAAAGAAAGCGAAAGGAATGTGCGGAAAACATGTATATGAATTTATGGATTTAACGATTGGTGTAGATCAAATTCGTGTTGATCGTGCTACTCGTATTCGTGATTTTTTGGCCAAATCCCAAGCAAGTCTGCGAATTGTATACTTTGTTTCATTGGTTATGATCTCCAATTTAATACACTTTCGGTTTTGTGTGATTTGATCTATCGATATTTGGTTTGGTGTGTTAGTATTTGATTCCTTCGTTCTGGTGGATTCGGATGTCAAAAATGGCAATTTAATTTTTTCAACACAATTCAGCGGATCGCAAGCAAAGGATAATATTGCTTTGCTCCTCGTTTGTCATCACTAAAACGCGAATTATATGCCTGAACAAATCAATATCTTGATAAAATTGTCAATTATATTCTCAAAACCCCCGCATTTTGGCATTTTTATAATCATATTATTGTATTACCGACTGATCACTTTAAATATGTGTTCAATTATTATACTGTTCCCATTGAGTTCTTGAATTATTTTAGACTCTGTTAAATTCAAATATTTATTTTCTTGTATCCTACGCTGGTCTTATGCTGTTATGATTAATGAGGTAATACTGCTTTTCGTCGTGAACATAGAATAATTGGTAGGTTATTTGCTAACGCTAACGTTTACCAAAGATCGGATGCCGACTGTAAGGGTTTTTCTTTTTCCAAAAAACAAAAGCAAACCAGATGCAGCATGCAAACTGCCTTAATTATTTGCATGCACTTCTGTTGCACCCAAATAAAGCAAAGCGTTTCCCGATCCATTCGCAGCGAAGCGTACGGTTGATGGAATTACCTTGACACAAAACATTATTATTTTTAGACATTTCCACGTTGTACACACACACACATATATTGGATTGGAGCTGTGCAAGAAGCACCCTGAAGAAGAACGACGAAAGAGCACAGCTCCACCGTTGGTTGGGGCCGCCGCATAAAGGGCTGGCCTCTGGCGCTGCAGCAAAGCCAATGAGGCGCGGAATATCGAGCACCTCCAACTACAGACCGCCGCTGCCGGCAGGATAGTAGTGCATGGTTGATTTTAATGATGACTGTCAGTATAACACTCCAGCATATTTTAATATTCCATCACAAAACGAAGGTCAGATCGGGCGGGGAAGTGTTAGACGCTTATCGTGAGGCAGTTAGCTACATGATGTAGTCCGGCATTGAAAATGCATTCATATTTCCATTCGTTTTTCTTTCTGATGGAGATTAAATAGAAACTGTTATTGATTGTCGATGCACATTTTTCCACTCAATGTACAATCGGGAAAAAATATTCTACTTTCCACATTTTAGTTGGAAGTGGAAGAAGAAAGCAAAAGGAAACAAATCTATAAGGTCCTAATGCCTTGATGAAAAAATAATAATCTAATGGGAACATGGCACCCAGCAAAAACTGTCTACAAAATACCAGAAAAGGATAAACAAGAACGTGGGCAAACCGAGCGCTGCGGAACGTTGTACTAGTTTCCGTCCCCAAATTCCGATGCCGGTTTTGCACTTCCGGCTGGCGGAAGCGTTTAGCGTCAGACATAATGCAGCAGGAGGAGGACGACCGACCGGTATGGATTCAGATACACCTCCACCTACTCAACCTGTGTCTGCCCTTGATGTGCCATCATTAGCGTAGCATGCCAGCGACGGCTGCAAAAGCGAACGCTAGAACCACCGCGTGTACCGCGTGGCGTTGTTATGTCCGACCGTTTTGTTTAGACCGACCAACACCGACCAACCGTTAGATCCTTCCCTCGCTAGCTAAGGCCATGATATTGAACTTCAAAAGCACCCTCTGGTTGGGTGCTAGCCACGCTAGCGGCCCTAGCGCTAATCGATGCGCATTGAAGCGTAAATGCAACAAGTGTGTATGGACGAATTGCCTTACGAGCAGCCAGGCGGTGGCAACCACATTGTTTCGATAAGCAAAATTTTATTCAAATGTCATGTACAAAAATTGGGTTTGCAGTTTTCGCTATAATATCTCTCAGCTGTCTCAATACTTATTCTAAATCATTCAATATGTTTTTAGATGCTATTAACCTGCCTGCTAAACGATTACATATCCCGCTCTCATGCTCTCATAATGAGATCGTTTCATATCGCCTACCGGAAGTGAGCGGCGGTACCGTCCTACGCGATTCCTTTGACGGCTTCCCGATCATCGATCCGCGAAGGTGTTGCGCATCTTGTTAACACCCATTGGCGCTACTTAACACGCTACCACTACTCTCCAGTCTTCGGCACCCCTTACGCTAACCCGTTCCACAGAATGCACCTGTGCGCGCGTGAACGTTTTACTGCCACGCTGCGCTCAACAACGCACGCACCAAATTGTTCTGAAACGGCAAGTGACGGCATGGCAATGGTATTCGGCTGGCAGCAAACAGTGCTCGAATTCGAACCACAACCAGAAGAGACAAACGGCTGCACCATGTAATATACCACATGTAGCAAAGCTGTGATGCACATCGTGCGTTTGCAGCGGTTCTGCTGTCCGTGGGGAAGCGTTTTAATTTTGGGATGGATGTCCACGACCCACCCAAACATGGCAATCGCATGTCTCCCCTTGCGATCGTTTCGAATTTGAGTGCGATCAACAATTGGTTGCCCCAACAATTAATGCGCTGTTCCCGCGACTGCAGAAAGTAAGAGTTCCCGTTGTCGTTGTGGAGGGAAACTAAGAAAGTGGTCTGCACAAATGCGGGCTGCAATTTTCCTATTTTTCAATTCATTTGGATCCGTCACAGGCAGCGGAGGCCAACCTCAACCAGCATACTTACGGATGGGAAAGGATGTGCTAATATTAAGTGAACGATCAACGCTAAAAGGAAGGATGAGATGAGTTTGCATTGAAACACACAGACACAGTAGCAGCGGGAGAAGTTTTATAATGCTTTGATGTGTTCTGGAATTATTGGATTAATTTATTGCAAAATTTGACAATACGACATCAGTCCGTAATACTTAATAAATAATAAATTTTTGCAAAATTTAATATAAAACAGAGACTTTTCTTTTGAACTCAAAATTAACCATCCAAGAAGCAATTTACAATAATATTGCCATTTTAGTGATGAGTGTATATAAAAATTGGGACGGTCCGGTGTTCGAGGCCACAGCGGCGCCGATATTCACACGGCAGTACCGGGGTTCATATCCCATTCGGACCGCCTCTCCCCGTACGCAAGGCTGACTATCTTGCTACGGGTAAAATCAAGTCACATAAAGCCAGCAATGGCAGGCCGAGACCTTTCGAGGTTGTAGTGCCACCGAAGACCCGACTTTCATCGTCAGTTTCTGTTGCATTTCATTGCATGGTATTACATTGTACAGTTGTCGGAATCAGAGCTTCACATAAGGCTACATGTTATAAAACTCAAACTCAAAGCGATTATAAATAATTGTCAGGATACTTTTCACTTCTTCACATTCGATCAGCCAGGGGTAAAAATCATAGAACAATCAAATCTTCAGTCAGGCTTCTTGGGTGTTTGAGCCATAATTGTTCCAAATCAATGGTGACCGGCACAGGGAAAGGTTCATTGAAAACTCCTCAAAATCGTTTCCAAATGCACTGTTAATATCCGTCTGGCTCGGATAGTGAGAAAGTATTGTACTTTACTAAATGTTACAATGTTCTCCCGTCTCTAGTTACGAATGATACGATGCTACAAGTGCTTCTTCGTCTTATGGCGCTTAGACGCTTCGGAATTTTTAGAACTTCCCACATTCCATAATGGGCATCATTTTCACCCCGGCCAAGAATAGACCCAAAAAAAACCCCGGAAGTTATGTGTATTGGTGCGTCTCTTAAGGGCTCTCTCAAGATGCCGGGTGTTGCTGCACATTGTTGTGTACACAACAGCACAGCACAGGTTGGTTGGCCTTTATGTTGGTTGCTTTTCATTTTTAGAGCGTTGTTTGATCTTTATTTAGATAGCAGTGAACTTGAGACAACTTGTTACAGACAAACACCAGACACGCACGCTGGCCCCCGTACGCTGTGCGCCATCCGTCGCAGCACCACACCACCTCCGGGTATGGCTTATTTGTTGACAATTTGTTAAAAATGGTTAGCTAGCTTTAAAAAGTGAAAACAAACAAGCGAAGAAGGTAGGGAGGATTGTTCTCCGTTTTTTCTGTTTCTGTATGCTGATGTTTGGTGGTTGTAAGTGGTAAAAATGCAAAATAATATGGGCTGGGCTCACATGATGAGGCCAGTCGCACCATCATGCTTATCTGTATCATTGAACACAAACTTTTAACCGATTTTTGAACGTGTGTCAGTCCAATTCAGTGAGTCACATGGCAGCACTTTAAAGTGTTTTTAAATCAATAATTGCGCTTGCGAAGAGGCCCGTGCGCGAGTAATAAACGATCATCAAAGCGAATGTATTACTGTTTGAGAAAAAAAAAAGAATAGTAAGTTGATTGTAATGAATTTATAATTTAACACACGTTACATTTGTGGCAAGTCTGGATTAACAATACTATGTGTTATGTAGATGAGATCCACGTGCGAATATACCACCGTTTGATGGTAATGCAGCGTTAAACTGGGCCGGGCTATTATCTCATCATGATTACTCGTCACATTAACTACTGCCCCAAGGATCGTTAAATCTTACCCGATAAACTATAAAATCTCCAGCACTACACCAACAATGCATTTGCATTGTTTTTTTAACCAACCACTTCCCCACGATTCCTGCGTGTCTGCGAGATCCGTTGACACTTTGTGGGGGCGAACTGTTGTCTCATAATTTACGACCTCACACATTAGTGATGATGATGTTGCTGCTGGTGCTGCTGCACTGGAACTGAATGTGCAGCGCCTGATCTTGATCTTGGTATCTTGGTGGCCTAAGTACACTAGATTTTTGTTTTTTGTAGGGTCAGGTCAAGGAAGGAGAGCAACATATTTACAATGTACATACTTAGTTAGCACGTGCTTTGTTGCACTCGAACGGATTCAGTGGGAAAGCCACACGGGGGGGAGAGGGGAAAGGAAAGAACAGTTCTCTATCATTTCTCAAAGCGCATTGCTCATTGAATCTTCTCAGTTAAATCTACCACGTCGACGATATATCACGTATCGTTTACCCCACCTATGGACCCGCCGGTAGATGATTATAAACAAATTTTATTCCTAGAAAATCAATTGCATTTACTTTGCGTACAAACGTGCCCGGGAAGCTTTTCAGCAGTTCCGTGTTCTGTGGCTGATTTAACTGGAAGGATTTTTTTACGTTCCGTTCCTATCATCATGATATCCTTTGATTCAGTGGCCTACGTTCTTATACATTCTTACTATATGTTTCACCCAGTCACTCTACTGTAATAAAAAAAAGTTACGAATTTCTGTTGACACGGCAAGACCGGGGTTCAAATCCCATCCAGTCAAGTCACAGAAAGGCTGAATTGCCTATTTAAACAACGTAATTCAAAATAAATCCCATGGCGCAATAATATTGGCATAACCTAGACGATTGCTCGCTACACTTTCTGATATCAAAAATGATTAAGCTTAGACCTCGTGCCAAGAACGCACCGAACGGGACAAAATGTGGTATGTGTCATAAACGGATTAAGCGAATCAAAAATTCCCAATCACTGTCGCGCATAACAGCATTGCCGCTTGTTAATCAGACGATAACCCTTATGGCTGAAAGCTTTGATATTGACCTTTTCCTTTTCCAACTTCGTACGAAGGAACGATCAAGAACCATAAATTTTCACCCTAAATCAATCACATTTGATTTCGGCGTAAGTCGGTTATCAAAAGCGAACAACGTGTTTCCATGTAATGACCACCGGGGGGTGGGGGGAGGGGGTGGGAGTATTGATAAAACCATGTCGCCCTGGCCGTCATCCATTGCGTGTATGGCGAACAGTTGCTAATTAGAATATTTTTTATATATTTTTCCTACTACTTGTTCGTTAGTGAAGTTATGAAAACGATAGACAAGATAAAGGTTGCCATTATCTGAGTTATGCTTTCGGCGAAGTGCATGGCAATGATCTCCACCCTTAAGACAGTTGATCGGTATCTAATCGAGGTTTTATTATGGGAAATGTTTAAGCTTTGCAGCCGTCATTCGATAGATAATCTGGTCGTAAAAGCATACCATGCTAAGCATAATTCTGTGCCATGTTGTCTACGACATTGTACAACATCATTTTTTTTTTTATACGTTATAAGGAAGACCTTCCCAATCGTATAACTTTACAACACTCCAATACAAAAATTAGACAATTTCCTGATTGCCATAATTGCGCTCTACATCTCAAGCCCATCGCGTCGTCCACATGGTGTGGTGTACACATTATCAATGCGGGGTGAAGTATTATCACCAAATCAAATATGCTTACGTCCGACGTATGTTTGGATGAAGTTTCACACTCCTCCCGCAACCACTGTCCTGGGGAGAAAGGTTAACAAACCTCTGCTCTCAACGTCTTTACACTAAAATAAACGGATATAATTTTTGAGTAAATCATAATTAATTTATAGTAGTTGATAAGGGCAAAAAAGATGGTATCTTTGAACTTTAAATTTCTCTTATACAACTAGCAATTACGAATGGGATGTTTATTGTCAATAATGTTAGCTATCGTTTTGTTACTCACGTTACACACGGAGACATTAATTGTAAAGCAGATAAATAATGCATGACGCGACTCCGATTTACACTACCCTGGTGGGGGCCAAAATCTTATCAATGTTTGCCATGAGAAGAAAGCCATTCCTGAGCCTATAGTAAGGGTTTGCTGGAAACAGAAGCTACCAACGCGCCATTTCTTTGTAAACTTATCACGCACCCCCTCCGACATGCAACACCCAAACGATCGATGGTGATGATGCTGATGATCATGTGTTTAAGAATCGGGCCGTCCAAGCCAAACCACACTCTCCACCACCGTTACGTGCGTTACGCGTGACTCTTCCCAGCGCCAGCACTTTGTTGGGCGGGAACAAGAACGTCGAAGAACGCTTTAATTACCACCATCTGGTGTGGCGGGAACACGGAAAGCAACGGTTACGCGACACATGCAAACAGTGGCGACAAACATTCAACACCCCAGGCACAGTAATCTCTCTCGCTCTCTGTGTGCATATGCTGTGAACAGCCTCCAGTTCGGTACCAAAGATCGTGTTTCGGCGGTGCTATTGCTTTGAGGTTGATGAGGGTAGGTCCTATGTGTGACGACAGTGGCCGTACAATCAATTTGCACAAGATAAGAAATTAATCAAAAATCGTAGACGCGTGGTGGATGTGGGAGGCTAGCATAAGACGGTAAAATTGTTTAAACTGAACATGGGCGCTTAATGTTGGTTCTCCCTTCTTACGGTGACACAAACGAGTACGAGCACAGGATGTAAAAGTAGCCTTCGACGTTTTGGGTTATCGGTACGCAAATAAAACGGCCGCTTTGAATCGATTGCTGCTGTTGGAGTCTGGTGCAGTAGCCTTCCGCAGGTCATCATGTACAGAAATAGGCTCCTTAAATTTTAAATATATTTTTTAAACACCCTTAGTTCGAGCATTTCTCATCGACTTATGTTTGGTTCTCGGGCACTTATCAATAAGCGGGCAAGCCTCCACAGCAAGTAAACTGAAGTATATGAACATCGTGCTGATAACGCGTCATCATTGTAGTTTTTCCCCCGATTATATAGTGCATTTGCAGTGATGTGATTCATCTCCTATTGCGTTACATTTAAGTGTTACACAGGACCATCGGATAACCTTTAGTTTCAACTACCGCTGGATATCCTCTTCTTTGGTTCTTAAACATTGGAAGGTCCTTGATCTACCATATTTGCCTTCCTTCACTTTTTTACCGACCGCTGCGGCTCTTCAATCGAGATCACTACTAATACAGTACTACTACCAGGCACCAGCGGCTACCAGGATACTTACATTACCGATAAAGTATTACGGTTCATTATGTTTCAAATCAGCCACATAGCAGCATTCTTTTAAAACTTTTAAAGTCCCATCATTTTGCAGATTTATTTAAGGAATTATAAAAAATGGTTTTAATTTGAATATGATTTGCATTAAATCATATTCGCTGTGACAATAATTCAAAAATTGTTACTTAAGTACTCGGAAATGTTTTACAAAATGTTAGGATCATTTAATAATACTGAAATGATGATCCATTTTAAAATTTCGAACCAAAAGCGGGCATTTGCTGGTGAAGATGATTTAAAATGGTCGATCGATATAGTTTCCCTCTCCCCCTCTTCTTGGCCTAACGACTCCTAAAGACCATGCCTGTTAATGATACCACGTAGTTGGATAGTCAGTTCTCACCTACGGAAAGGGAACGCTCCGGATGGGATTTGAACCACGATCCTGCCGTATAAAGACCGGCGCCATTTGTAGAATCTACCACCGGTCCGTCGATCGATATTATTAACTTTGATTGTGAAATTAAGTATGACTCGTCCATTCAAAAGCATACGACGAAGAGCTTTTAGACATCGTTGAGGGTTTAGTACAGTCTCGTGACAATGATTCCTATTGCCGGGGCAGGGAAAGGCTTTCGATCCAAAAAAAAACGAAACATTTCTCTCAACTAAAAATGCATCGTCCACACACGGCCTGGCAAAGGTTGGGGGGATGCCTGTGTGGTATATATAGAAGCGAATTAGTCATCATCCGCGATGTGGTGCGGTGGGTTTAGGCTGCGAGGTGCGTACGCGGAAAGATGAAGTGCAGTAGTGGCATTCAATGTACTCGACGAAGGTGTAATGACACAGAGTAGGCAAATCGACAAACGTACAAACAAATAGAGAACCAACCATGTCTTTTCTGGTTCCACACCGTCGCCGCTACTTCTAACCTTCGTATGCGTGTTCGAACAGTATCTCCCGGGGTAGGCACGTAATCAAAGAATCGGCTTATCAGTGCAGCCCTCTCCTCACCACCTTCTGCTTGATGTAATCTTCGAATGTTTGTGTGTGTGCGCGCCCTCTATGTACTCCCTAGCATCGTAGATTTAATTTTACCTTCTGGCTGCTCTTTTTTTCACAGGTTCACCCGACCCGATATCACGCTTCATTTTAGCAACACCAAACAGAGTTCGACCGAGCGCGCGACCGAGTTCCGTCGGTGGCAATTCAGTTGACTGGCGAGCGTACTAACGCACGGAGCTCCGGGCCACCGGGACGCACCGGAACACCCGCACCGTTTATCACGGGAATGTAGCCGACGGGCACCGGTTCAGTTGGGTGAAGTTCTTCACAATACAGAGCGGCCAAACGGGGGCCAAACAAACCATTTTAAAATCGTTCCTCACAATAAGTAAGACGCGCGAGCTGTTAGCGAGCCCCCTTTCTAAGTCGGTTGCAGACTCTCGACGGGTATATCTTCCGGGGACACGCGTACCTGGGCGGCAACACAATCATGGTGCAACCGTTCACTAATCTCAGCGAGGCCAATGGAGGTGGTCGGCCGGCTCCGACGGCTCCACCGATGGATGCACCATCGAACGATGGACCGTACGTGGAGTTCCTGGTGCTGGGCAACAAGGAAAACTATATCGTGCACGCAGAACGGAAAGCAATCCTTGACTCCAACACCGGTCTGGCCCATATGCTGTCCAGCGGTGGTGGTGGTGGTGGCGGTGGAGGCGGTGACAGCAAGTGCGTTGTGCGCGATGTGAACCGGGACAATTTCGAGACATTTGTACGGTAAGTTTGAAGTCGGTTTTAAAATACTGGAACTCGCCGTTCAATTCAGCGTGGAGAGAGGAAACATTGTGGTAGGTTAGGTTTCTTCAATCGACGCTAGTGCAAGAGATAGGAACGTTTGTGCGTGCATTTGTTAAAGAAACGAAAAAAAAGACTTTATCAGGGGTTGCACAAAACTGTCTGTGTCATGAAACATTGCATCTCTCCTCGCTTGATGATAATGAGAGTGTCGTTCGAATGTGTAACGAAACAGATGCAGCACATTATTCATAATCAAACATGAGTTTATTAGCAACTGCAGGGGTTCTCATATCCATTGCTTGATGTGGATGCTTTTAAGAATTCTAGCAACTCCAATAAGCTGTATTAAATATCGTTGCCTTCATTGAATGTCCTTTTCCATTATAATTTTCAATATTTTGAAAAGGGACTTGTGAAGCTAAATATCATGAGAAGAATTTTATCTTTTACAATTTAGACGCGTTGTGCGGTTGTCTATCGTCCGGGGCATACTTCCGAGCGTTAAAATAATTCAAAAAGATCGCTTTATGTAGCTTTCGATTAAATTGGGAATTAGTTAATAGTAGATATCACCATGATTATCAAAGAATATGGCGCCTAGCATGAAGCACGTTTCGAATGAGAGTTACTTCAACTTTCACGGTAAAACGCCAAGAGTGAAGTTCTGTTTGTAAGTTACACAACCTGCTCTATCCAATGTCAATATCGAGAGGAAGAAACACTTCACTCCCTTTAAACCTGTTACGACAGGAAACCGGACCGACCGTCTACCGTTGATCTCGCTGATAAAGGTGCTTCACACCCTGCGAACTGAATCAATCAACTCGCGTGCGCTGGTGGTAGCGTTTAAATAGCTTCCGATTTTTATCAAGCGATATTGATTATTGAAGATTGGTTTAGCTGTGCCTTATAGCAGCCTTGGTGGTGGTAGATGGGTGAATCACATCACCCCGTCGTTGTACAAGGCACCCTATCCCTGCCTGCAGCTTTATCAAAAAATGCGCCGTTGTGGCGGTGTCTCGTCGAAGCGCAGCATATGGCGCACTTCAAGCAGTGAAAAGGTAGGCACGTTACGGTAGACGATTTAGACGATCGTTCGGAAGTAGGAAGATGGACATCTTGTCTACGAGCAGGACCTTACTACCGGTGCCGCCGCATTATGATCGATCGATTTGGATCGGTGGCCGAACCAATAACGGCGCCGGTCTTCATATCCGGACAGCAAGACCGGGGTTCATATCCCATCCAAATCGCTTTCCTTTAGAGGTTGTAGTGCAAAGGAAGAAGAAGAAGAAGTTGTTCCTTATTTCATCAGACGCTAATGTTTTGCTCTCTCTCTCTTTCTCTCTCTCTCTCTCTCTTTCTCGCTTTCGCCGCCCTAACCTGCAGTTACCTCGAAACAAAGTTCATCAAATTCACCTCGGCAACGCACACGCTCGAGATGCTTGAGCTGGCCACCCGATTCCAGTGCCGGCAGCTGGAGATCCACTGCGTGAAGGAGCTCGATCTCAATCTGCACGTCGACCACGTGCTGGAAGTGTACCGTGCACTTTGGTTTTACAACCCCATCACACCGCCCAAAAACCCGCCCAACGAACCGAAAAGACGTTCGCGGTGTCCCCGATCACACAACAAATCGCACACCAGCGACGGACCACTCACGCCGGAACAATATTTTGCCGCCCTGCTAAACAACTGTCTGCAGCTGATCGATATGCAGGCGGAGGAAGTGTTCGCCCAGGACGCCATGCTGAAGTTGTGCTTCCAGGAGCTGGAGGTGATCATGAAGCGGGACGCGCTGCAGATGTCCTCCGAAACGGTGCTAGTCGAGGTGCTCGCACGCTGGAGTCTTGAGGACTGCAAGCGCAAACACATTGACCCGACGGCCGAGAACCGTCGGCGGGCGCTCGGTGCACTCTGCTACGCACCACGTTATCTCACCATGTCGCGCCGTGACTTTGAAGCCGCCCGGGAACGCATCGACCTGCTCGATTCGGCCGAACTGCAGCTCGTCGGTGACATACTAGTGGCCGGCGGTGGTATGCGCCGCTCGACCGCCAATCTCACACCCGAACAACAGTCACTTGTAGCCCGGTTCCGGGCACCGAGACCCGACTACCCGCTACTTCCGGTGCACCTTAGTGCCCGTAGCCATCCACGCAACTATCCGAAGAAAATGCGCAAAGCGGCTGCCGAAGCGGAACGGGAACGGGAAGGTCCAAACAAGGGTTGCTGTAACCGGTTCCTGCTGAACTGCTGTTCCGTGTTTGCCTGCATCTTTGACTAGCGCTGCTGCCTGTAGGGAGACACTGCCTGGGGAGCAACGGTGATCGTGATGATATCCTTTTTTTTCTCGCTCTAGAACGAGGTGTGGTATAGCAAACAAGGAGATAGAGGGAAAATGTCTCGATTAATCTCGTTTGGCGGGGGGGGGGGGGGAGTGGCAGGTTCGTAAGCGCATATAAGTAAGAGAGAGAGAGACATTTGTACGACCCAAAACCCACCGAAAAAAGGCATCGCAAATTCACTCCAATTCCTCCAAGCAAATCACCACCACTACGTCCCTACAGCGGCGGCATACATAAAAAAACCAAAACACGCCCGTACCTCCGTAAGAAATCTCCGGCGAAAGGCGAGGAAAAGCAGGCTTTTCTTTATCCTCGCCACGACATGACACGCTTCTTCGTTTTTGTTAACGTTTTGTTTTCTTTCCCTTCACTCCCACCTATAATCAAAGGGGGGTTTTCGGATGTAATATCAGATGGAATCCGTTCCAAACATGCTCACGCACGTATTTGTTTTCGTAATTCGTTTCAGGATCGTAGGTGAAATTTACGTAGTGTGTATGTGAGTGTTAGTAAGAAAAAGTATTAGTCGTAATTATTATGCTATCATATCACCGACGGAAGGGTGCGATTATTACACGCAAGCAGCAGGCTTTCTCATCGTGCGGTTGCTACGGTGTCGTTACTAAGCAACCACCGCGTCCTCCTTTTGGCCTGATGTAGTGACAGTAGTAGTAGTAGTACATCCGCGCACCACATACATCATCCCTCGTTATGTGACGTCTGTTCTACTGTTGTTGAATGTATTATATTAATTGCGATCGTGTGCACCGCACCACTCTCTGAGAGATGTGTTATGTTTTGAGTTTCAAAAACTATATTCGTTACATTTGTCGTAAAACGAGGGCGAGTTAGGTAAAGCGTCATTATTACAGGCAGCAGATGGACTCATGCAGATGCAGAGAGACGGGTTTCGCGAAACGGTCGACGGAGCGCTTTCAAGTGCAAGGTGCCATCTAATCCTGAAGGGGCGACATAGCTTTTCCATGTTTAGTTGTTTAAGGCGCGGTATTATTGCTATCATCAGCATCCGTCGATTAGCTTTGGCACGCATGGCATGACGTGTTGATCTACATATGTTGTTCGTGTGCGTGTGTTATGCTATTACAAAACGATTCAAATCTTTATGGCTGCATGTTACTATATTATTCGATATATCGCGTTAGACAAATGATGTTAGCAGCAGCACCGTGGTTTCTGCAGATTGTTTTTGCTCCTCATATATAAGCCATACTTGCCATCATGCCGTTATCATAGACCGAGAAAGCAAATATATAAGATGCTCTCTTACTGCTGCTGCACACACACTGTAGTAAGCTTGCGTTAAGCAACCAACCAACCAATCAACTCAATAGCCTATATATTATGTTCCCATTCCGTGCTTTAGTAGAAGAAGACTTTCATCGGAAGAAAGAGCACCCGCTGAAGGGGTAGAAACTGCCCACGAGACATGTGTTACGCGCTATGTGCAATCAAGCATATTTGAGTACTATTAATTCTTTAAATTTAAATAAAACCATGTGTTAGCATTTAAATGAAACAGTAACAGGAAGAGAGCTAAAACGAGAGCAAAACTCAACTAGAAAAAAGAAAACCTGTGAAAAGAAAAATCCCGTTTTGTGAACAACCTGTAGCTTAAGGTGTAAAAGTGAGTATGTGATTTGATGAAAAAGGAACAAAAAAATGATATAAACTAAAGGAAAAGATTAGCAAAAAAAGGGGGAAGGGAAACTGCTGTACGTAATGTGGAAACATGTTTTAAACATAATCGTTTAGATGAAATTTTACGATTTAAAACAAAGTGTTTATCGTCGTTTTTTAGGTCTTTGTTTTCTACCTTTTCCTCTCCTTTAGAGCCTATATATTCCTATTGTTTTAGAGATGCCTGCCTATACGCGTTTATCACACACACACAGGCAAGCTATTTTATCGAGCGGTACAAATGAAACGAACAGTTAGCAAAACAATGAGCACAGGAGGATGCGGACACAATTTTCATAGTGGATCGAAAAAGGGAGAAGGAATCTTTGCTTTCGTAGTAAGTTTTTTGTTTTTGGGATGAAATAAAACTGGAAATTTTAAGGTGAAACAATGCAAGCAGTCGCTTTTCTTTTTGTTTAAAAAATTTACTTTTTCTTTAGACCAACCGAATTTACACACAGTGATAATCAAACAAAAAGCTTCCGGTTCCGGATTTTTTGGACATCAGTTCCTTAGCTTACTGCCTTCTCGCGCATGATGCGACAACACACGCACGCTTCCAATTGGTCCGCGGTGTCAAGTATCTAAAATTAAAGGCCACACTAAACAAACGGTTAAAACAACTTAACTTACGAATAGTAATCAAACGAAAGGGGGGCACATGAAATGAATGGAGAAAGGTACACAACGGCACCGACACCGCCTCTTAATCCACATGAAATGGATAAAGTTCCGGCCTATTTTCGTCTCAGCTTGGTCCCCAGCGATGGTTCGCGCAGCGTTTTTGGTGCTGCCCTACGCCGTGGACGACCCGACGATTCACCGGACATGGTGGAAAGGTTCTCGGTTGACGAGCACGGTTCTAACCCACCAACGGTGCAAGGGAACGTCGAATCATCGTAGCTAGTGTGGTGGTTGTAGCTGTCGTCGCATTCCTTCAACGATCCGATCGGTTTGGCTTTGCGGCTTGGTTGCATTTTCCGCTCGTGAACCTTCACATTTTTCTCCGTAAGCGGCTGCAATACAACGACGGGATTGAGCAGCGTATGCAGCTCGGTTTCGCTGCTCGCTTTCCGGGGACGTCCGCGGGGTCGACCAATCCGACGGCGGGCCGTCGTGGGTACGTCACGTGTGGTGTTGTTAACCAACGCATCCTCCGAGGTGGACGGTCGCTCGTTGCTGGATCCTTTCGCAACCGGTGTGCTACAGCTGGCGATGAGTTCGGCCGGATTAAACACGGTCATTTCGCCCACCTCTCGGGTCGCGCCACCGTCCTCGGCTGTGTCATCCGTATCGTCGTCATCGTTTGAACGGTGGATTCGTGACAGCACCGATTCGCTAACCGTTTTCTTCAGCTGCGAACGGTGCCGGTCGGACATTCGGGGACAGTCGTTGTTGTGTTTGCTGCTGTTTGTTACTCCATCCCTGTCACGGCCAGCGGATGCACGTGAAAGATTCCCATCCTCATCGTCCATCATTACCGGCGAAAGGTGCCGAAGTGTTTCACTCAGTTGCTCTAGAAAATCGGGAAAAGCATAATTTAATCAACACATTTTGTCTACAACAAGCAATGACCACAAACACGCTACCATCAACATCCATTTTGGACGAGTTGCCTATGGACTGCAGGTCGGAAATGTTTTCCTCGATGTTCACGTAAATCTGTCGCCGGTCTTGGCTGTGTCGGGACAGTTTGAACGCCCGCTCGCGATCGATCGTTTCGAACGATTCGTCAAAGCTTGAGTTTTTGGACGGTCGTTTCAGACGCTGCACCAGCGGACTATTCATCGGCAAAGGTCCTCCTCCTCCGCTGGTTCGCACATCCGCCCTGGACCGATTCGTGGCGAAGGTTTTATCTGCATCGTCCGCAACATCCTCATCATTACTGCCGCTACTCTCGTTCGGTCGGGTGTGTTCGTCGCCGCCGTCGTCGCCGTCGTTTGCTGCGAGCTCCGGTTCCACGCTCGTTACATCTTCCTGTTCCTCCTCCGGTATAGCGTCTTCGTCCACGTACGGTGGATTTTCTGTCCGGCGCCGTTCGAACACTTGTTGCGCACGGGGCGTGTAGTTCTGCATCAGCGCTTCCGCCTGCTCGTACGGACGGTTGATACGGTCGTACACGCGCACCGTTTGATCCTGCACCGAAACGATCACGTTCGTTATGATTTGCATTTGGTCCTTTAGCTTGCGGACCATATCCCGCAGCGCTTTGTTTTCCTGCCGCTCGCACAGCAACATTTCGCACGTCGCATTGTACCGCTCCTCGAACAGTTTAATTTCGGCGCGTTTCTTCTGCATCTCGTTGGCAAGCTGTTGATTTATTATCTTGTACGCAGTCAGTACTTTGGCTGGGTCGGCTATAAGCTCCATGGTACTGTTTTTTCCGAGTGCAGCATCCAGAGCAGATTGAGATCGATGCTGAGGCGAAAGGACGTTGTTGTTTGGCAAAAAAGAAAAACGGTTACTGCCGGCGGACGGCGCAGCAACAGACAAACGTTAAAACTTCAAAAGCACCAAACGTCAAACGCACCATAATCCCAGCAGCTTGCAAGCGCACCTTGGTTGTGATCAAACTGTTGTCTACGCTGTTTTGTATGTTGTAAATTGAAGTGATAATTGTATAGTGTGTGACGTGCATAAGAAGTTCTTTTTATATTTTTTTTACAATTTTGCTCATTCCCCCAACATTTAAAGTCAAATAGGTACGCTGTCGCTTCTCGTTAACCTAAACTCAACTCTTCAACGTTCCGTTCTAGCCCGGCTGCACATCGCGATCTGAAACGTCAAATACTAATGTGTGTTCGGGCAGCATGTTTATGTTTTTTTTGTCGTAACGGCAATGCGGTTCACACAGTTTCGTTCGCAGAAGGAAATGTGATTACTTTTGCCACAAAGTAACAATACAAGCGTTCAGGCAGAGATTTTGCTGTGTAAGCTAAAAGCGTCCTCTCGCGTTGTATATACACACAGATACAACCAGGTTCCCGACTCGGAACGACTTTCCGGGTAACCCTTACAATCACATCAAACGCATACGATCACACGACGAGGTAAGCGTGTATATTGTAGAATGCATTTAACACATACGTGGGGGTGACTGCTGCAGCCTGAAGTGGGTTGTGATTCATCATAACCCCATGTATAATATTTGCCCGGTCAGCACAAAGCATTTAATGGTCTTTGTTATTTTCTCCCGCCCTGTAAGCTTCCGATGTCGCAGAAGCTGGCAGACGACAAGCATAGTGGCAGTAGTAGTGTAAACGCTCAGCTTGGTCCTGCTGCTGCGGCGTTTGGCGACAATGTAGTGGGCGACAGCGTGCAGTCGAAAAGTAGAAAAGAGCTGCGTCAAGAGCGCAAAAAACGCAAACTGCTCGCCCTGTCTGCGCTGATGATGTTGAACGAGCAGCAAGGCCATCAAAACAGCCGAAAGAAGAATCCATCGTCGTTGGTTCCAGAGCCCGAATCGGGCAACAACAATCGCGAAGGACCGGAAAACGGTGTAAACGGGCACACTACAGTAAACGCGGACGATCAGCAACAGTTAAAACAGATACTGGCCAACAATCGGACCGCGTACAATATTGGTGACAAGTGCGACGATCAAGAACCATCGTCAGCGGCTGCGGTGGATGCTAAGCGGCGAAAGGCCGAGAACGGAGACGCAGCGGGAACCAACGATAACATCGCAGGAAGTGGTGGTGTTGGTGGGATACCATCAACAGCCGTCGAGTGCCGCACCTTTACTGGCGATAAAGCCAACACCACACTTAATTCCGAATCCGAGTACCGTGTGCTGAAAGCGTTCGTCAATCAGCGGAAAAGTATGCGCTACACGCCGCGCATCTTCCTAAAACCGGCCGGGCAGAAGGCGCTGCTCGATCGGAACGAACGGAAGGAGGAACGGATCCCGCTGCTGCTAGACGACATACAGGCACTGCTGATGCACACGCTGCTGCGCACCGATTCTCCCGTCACACCGCGCTGGCTATCGATCGACAAGAGCACCAAACTCACTCACACGACCGTGCTGATTGTGGAGGGATTTTCGTGCGAAGATTACGTTACCTACCGGGAGCATATGCCCAACTGTTCGGAACACATTTTTGGACCCCAGCTCACGTTGCAGGTGGTGTGCCCGTGGTCCAAGATACTGGAAGAGGTGGCTTGCGTACCGTTGAGCGATAGTCACAAGGATGTGCTCGTCGCAGAGTACGGTTCACTCGAGGCGGCCATGCGTATGTGCAAAGATCAGATGTTGGTACGGCGAAGTATCTTCCACAACATTGGACCGACGGTTTCGATGCCGGACTACAGCGATCTGGATCTGCCGCCCGGTGACAAGTTCCCGCGCACCCTGCTGCTGCTTTCCCCGATACAGATGATCAACGAAGGATACCCACTGCCCTTGGCTGGTAGGTTTTTTTTGTCTTGAGAACCGTGCAAGAAGCTACCTATCATAGCGCAGTTGCCATGACAATCAGGGCGTGACAATTGTCTTTTTCCACCGGGAACAAGATAACAATTATTATCACTTTTTGTTCTGCTATTGTTTTCTATCTTTCTCTCTCTCTCTCTCTCTCCCTCTCTGTGTTTCTTCCCCCCTGCAACAGGAACGCTGGAGAACAAATACAAAAACTATGTAACGACGAAAGCTATCTACAAACCTGTGAATGTACGCTCGCCCATGTTCGGTGTCGATTGTGAAATGTGTGGTGGTAAAGATGGTAAATCGCTGTTGGCGCGCGTTTCCATCATCGACGAGAATGGCAAAACGCTGTACAACCAGTTGGTAAAACCGACCGAAAAAATCTTCGACTACCGTACCCGTTTCTCGGGTATTACGGAACAAATGTTACAAAACGTGCGTACTACGCTGGCGGATGTGCAGCGTGAACTGCGCCAGCTGCTACCTCCGGATGCCATACTGGTTGGGCATTCGCTAAACAGCGATCTGGAAGCCCTGGAAATGCTGCACCCGTACGCGATTGACTCGAGCATTGTCTACAACGTGACGGGCAATCCGGTGCACAAGCAGAAGTTGCGCATCCTCGCGAAAAAGTTTCTCAACGAAGACATTCAAACCGGCACCGATGGGCACTGTTCGTTGGAGGATTGTTCGGCCAGTTTGCGACTCGTGCAGCTCAAGCTAGCGAACAGCATCTACTTCGGCGATCAGTGGCTGGAGGATCGACGCAACTACCACAGCTTCCGGATCAGCGGTGGGCGTAACGGTATCGCTAAGGAATCGGCAGAGCCGTTAGTTCCCGGTTCGCAGCAGTCGCAAATCATGGCGACGCTATTTTCGCACGCGAAAAAGCGGAACAAAGTGTCGGCTATCACCAGCAATGCCGAACAGGAGCTGCAAACGTTCCAGGAGTACTTCGGCGAAACGATTCCCGCATCCCGGGCGAAACATCCCGGCACACAACAGTGGCTATCACTGTGCCGGACGTCATCACCGGAGGAAACGGTCAATGTAACGGCTAGCAATTGCTTGCAGTATGATTTTAATCTCGCGTACGTTCGCCTTTCGACCGAGCAGTATGAAACCGGCACTAAACTGAACCTGGCCAAACAGATAGACGGTTGGGTGGGTCGGCTGTACGAGGCACTATCGCTGAATGGGTTGCTGCAGGTACTGTTGGTTGGTGGGAAAGATATTGGGCAGGTGAGCATGGGCACGCGCACCGGCGTTGCCATGGTGCAAACAAAGAAACCGCCCAAATGATGAAGATACACGCGATCGACGATTGATTCGATGTGTTAGATGCATGAGAAACGTGTGAAGAATTTATGTAAAGGGATTCATGAAAACAAATGAAGAAATTTAAAAAGAATATAATAATTATGTTGTTACACTATGTTGCACAAATATTTATCGGTGTGTATATTGTTTTATTCAATCGTTCAATTTTCCAGCCGTTTAAACAGTCCGCTCAATCCTCAGTAGCTAGCATGTGTGGCGCCATCTGTTGGTTGGTAGCAGCAATACAACACATATGGCTGAGCCGTAGAAAACGTATCAGAGCCGTACCTAGTACCACGGTGTACCTGGATCACTTGTTGGGCTGCACTATCCAGCACTTGACCCCAAGCGGTTAAAAAATGCATGATACAAGATTACCGCTATAGTTCACTTATAGGAAAATTCTCCCCTACCTACAAGCACATTAACTTTAATGAGATACATTACGGACATGAAGAATGTGAGCAGATACGGGAAGATCGCATCAGGTATTTCATTTTTCACCTCAACGACGGGTGCTGTAGATTTAATAATTAGGGCGATCACTCTCCGTGGGGTGATGGACCGGTGGCCGAGGTGATAGCGGGTTGGATGGAATCCTATCCAAGATGCCTTTGCAGACCTAGGACCGTGGCTATCGAACTACGAGTAAAATCCAGTCACAGGAAAACGTAAATGGCAAGCCAACACATTTCGAAGTTGTATAGCCCAAGGAAAAAAAGACCACCTTCCTTTGTCAGCACGTAAGAGTGAAGCATCGGAGAATCAGTGCTCAGTCAAATTATGGAATCAGCAATACCCAGCATACAGTGCTGTGGCCAATTGCTTTATCGTACGAGGATACGATCGCGTCAAGGAAGCATAACTAATCGTCGTCGTCAACTGATGCTCTGCTCTGATTCTAGCCTAGTTGAAAGAACTCCAGCTTTGAATTTTCAATTCAAATTTAAATGACATGAAATACCATTCATATACCATACCGTTCTGCTAGCCATCGCTAATATACGTGATGTTCGAGTCAATGTCATGTCCGTGGCGCCAAGGAATTGAAGAGATCGAGCGAAAATCCTACGCCAAATTTAAGCGGAAGTGTTTCAAAACGGATGCATAAATGGCAGATAATTAGCTTAATAAAATACTACACTAAAAATTGGTTTAACAAATTAAAGTAAATCAAACAAAAAGGAACATAGAGCAACATGTTACATGAAAATTAAGAAAAATGTCTATCAACAATAGTGCTTTATTTGCTTCTAGCAATAATAATTTCGAAAGGAAGAGGTTTCTTACTTATGTACATTAAGGCACTTATTCAACCATTCCGTGACTGCAAACTACGCAATGCACAAAGCGACTCTGCTCCTGTGCATTATCCGCACAACTAATATCCAATTCCTATCTATCGTTTCGATTACTTGTTCATGGCACTTATAAGTTATAGAGATTCACAATATCTATTGTGCATACATATGTGTGTGTATATACGAACTTATCGTACGTGAAATGAAAATGAAATGCATAACGCGTTCATAGTAAATAGAATGAAACAATTCAATAGGAAGGAAAAAACTCACGATACTGCACAATACAGTGTGCAAGGATATAGATCGCTCTCGGGTGGAATGAAGACACTTTCTGGAATGGTTTCGTTTCCGCAGTCTGTTGTCCTATAACAACCGACGACTCCTTCGCTAGTGGGAAATACCCTCCTGTCGCACACTTTTGCGCTCGTTGCACATTGATGCGTGTGCCCAAGGGCTTTTGCGTTATACATCCTCCTCAACGAATCCTTCCGGATCGGTGTAAAAGTCCGGTTCGCCCGTCTTTGCCATTCGGTACGACTTCCGGTTGTTGGCGTTTTTCACTTTCGACATGCTCGTCAACAGTTCCCGACTAATGATGGGATTAAGATTGCGGCACAGCTGATGCAGCAGGAACCATTTGCCAATTTCTTGCCCGTCCAGCGCACGCGACACTACCGTCGAACGGATTGGGTACAGTGGTGTGGCCAGTAGCCACGCTCGAAAACTCTTGCTACACAGCACGACCACCCAGTAGAGCAGGTTCAGTGCAGATATCACCAGCAACATCAAAAACCATACCCATAGGAAGGCAAAAATCTTCTCATTCACAACATTCAGCGACAACAGGCAGAGACCATCGCGGTTCTGCTTGGAACCGCTAGGTCCAATGAAGTGAAAATCACACTTGGCAATTTTCGGAAACACTTGCGAATTGTACCGGTTCCAGGAGGGAAAATCGAACGACAGCAGCGCCGTCACGGCCGGATGATAGTTTGTCCAGAAGCCGGAAAAGATAAGGTTCACGAGGAAAATGTTTACCAGCACGTTGCAGAAGTTAAGCAGTGTGCAGAAGATATAGCGCAGCAGGTACGTCCGGTGCAGGCGTGGAAAATCGGCCACGAGATGAGCGATCAGCTGTTTCTTGCGCGACTTTTCCCACTGATCCGGAACGAGGGGTGACGCTGCAAACCGGGGGAGAGACAATATGTTCAGTTCAAAACCAAAATACTAATTTCTAACCGTTGCTGAACACTCACTCAACCCATCGCAAAGCGATTGCAAACGGCCAGCTTCCCAAGCCTTCCACAGAAAGTTGGGCAGCGAGAACATGCCCGCCTGCAGCGCTAGGATGAACACGACCCACTGGTAGTATTTTTGGTACGATCGTTCACTCTCCGGAATGTGTCCAATCTTGGCGTTGATCTTCACCAAATCGGTGCTATCCAATACTGGAATCGGCGAACAGGGAGAGAGAAGAGGGAAAAGGTGAGACAGCAACATACAGGAAAGGTAACCTTAAATATCTAGCGCCCTAGGAGGCTGGGGCTGTGATACAGTACCGAAGTTGGGATCGCTGCTTATGTACGTGCCCATGATCCAGCAAAATTCGTTCATCGTCGAAGCCGGCACTGCGCCACTGCCGATCACGCAGTCGATCGGATTGCCAAAGTATTGGCGGGCCGATAAAAGTAGGGACGCCAGCAGCAGCAGATACACTGTCGCGCGACAGTGCAGTCGCCATATGAGATCGGTAGAATTCACCTGCTTGATACGCAGAATGTTCTGCAACGGTCTGGCGAATTCGAGCATCCTTGTTTTTCTTGCCGTTTGCGGACACCAGATGAGTGGTCCGTCGGATTTAAGAAGCACTTAAAATTTCCCAGTCTTAATCGTCACTCGTTTCACAGCTTATAAATGCGGGTGTGTGCACGGGTGCACATAATACAGGAAGCTTCACTGCGCCAATGGAGCCGTGCCAGTACTCTTCATTACTTTCCTAGAACTGATGAATCGTAGCTGTTGGCATGGCATGCTTCTACCGGTATAGTACATGGAGTTTGAAAAATGGCGGTCTCGCGGCATTCTCGATTATCCGGGCCTCAAAGCAAGATGGCAATGGAAAGGGAAAGTTTGATATTTATTTTATCAAACTACATTTTTTCGAAGTGTTTGATAATAAAAGTGAGTTTCTTCTCTTTTTTGCCTTTTTTTTATATGGCAAGCAGCAAGAAATATAAGAAAATACGGCAACAATTTAAGCACACGCAATGTGCAGCTGTCAAAAGTTTGACAGTGCGCCATATTAGCCCGTCGCGGTTTATCCCGCAACAGCAAACTGTCAATTTAGCAATACCAAACAACTGCGGGCCCGATTGCGTTTGGTAGATGAAAATTACCACATTTTGCTGTGAATCGCTCGTATAGTTTAGCATTTCTAGGTATATCCAACGCGGGAAGTCCATTAATCCACGATGGACAACAATTTGGAGGTAAGTGGGTGTGTAGTAATCTTTCTCAGGCCGTGCAAACTTGAGTTTGGTGGCTCTTCTCAGAACACAACAACAAACAAACACACACTACACCTATCTTGCTGGGTGGATTTTGGGTTGAATTAATTTCCCCCATTTTTCTGTTTGCAGCAACAAACCAACGGAACGATGGTACCACCACCGATGACACCGTCGGAAATGCTCCTGGACGATGATGGTATGCCGGTAGAAATAGTTGACGGTGGTGGATGGCCGGTACAAATGGTTCCGATGATGCAGGATGATGAACGCCACCCAGAGGACAATGCAGAACAGCAACAAACGGAACTGCCCGAGATGGATGAGGTGCGAGAGGGGGTAGAGGAGGACGTGGAGCAGGAAGATGAGTTTCAACAGATGCCCGTATTGTCACCGCCACCAGCACTGATGTCGCTGAAGGTAGACAATCCCGATGAAGATGCGAAAAAACCTTCCGAACTGGTACTGCCAAAAGCGCTGGAAGATGTACTAGCGCTAAAGACCATTCGTGCGCAAGAGCTGGATGTGGAGGAAACGCTTGCTGCCGTGGGTGCCGTTTTGCCCGGTTCGTACCTCGAGCCGGAAGGTGCATTAGAGTCGGATGATGAAAATGTCAACGAACAGAGTGCGGCCGACGTGGAAGGAGACGATTCGTCCATGCACGGTACATTTTCCGACCCGGGACAAACGCGTGTGGAAGGAAAGCAGGACAAAAATAGGCGCAAGAAAAAGCGAAAGAAGGAAAACCGTAAGGCACGGCGTGAGCAGATGCAGAAAGCGCACGAACAGCGGTTACAGCAGCAGCAGCAGCAGCAGCAACAGAAACAACCTGAAAAATCCTTAACTAAATTCCAAGATTCAAAGCATAAAACATTACGAACGAAAGATCCAGAGCAGGAAGCTAGCGAGGAAGTGGAACTAGCTGAGGAGGATCGGCAGGACAAGGAAGGTGATCCCGTTCGCTCAATCGATGATAGTGACGACGGTAAGGACACAGAGGAGGAACCGGTGAAAAAGGTGAACGGCGACCAGGCGAAAAATGGTGAGACAGAGGAGACGGCCGAAGCGGAAGATGGGCATCATACAAACGGGCAAAAGGAAGAGGACGATGAAGAGTCAACGGTACAAGCGGACAGTGAAGAAAACGACAAAGAGGTACCACCATCCTCAAAAGCAACGCCTCCCGCGGAGGAGACGAGGTCAACCGCCGCCGACGAGGACATCCTGAAGGACGTAGAGATCGAGTACGTACCGGAAAAGGTGACCATTGCCGACCTTGGACCGATGTACCGGCAATTTTACCGCGTGTTTGAAATCTTCAAGCTCGACACCAAGTCGAAGGAAATGGTCAAGAGTGCCGAAGAGACGGAAAAAGAGAAGGCGGCGGCCGAAACGAAGAAGGTGGACGACGGGATGGATTACGATTACGACGATATGGGCGATCAGGACGAGAAGGACGACAAGGAGAAGATTTCCAAGCGCAAGCTCAAGAAACTGAACCGGCTGAGTGTGGCCGAACTGAAGCAGCTCGTCACCCGCCCAGATGTGGTCGAAATGCACGACGTGACGGCACGCGATCCGAAGCTGTTGGTGCAGCTGAAGAGTCACCGCAACACGGTGCAGGTACCACGGCACTGGTGCTTTAAGCGCAAGTATCTGCAGGGCAAGCGAGGTATCGAGAAGCCACCGTTCGATCTGCCGGCGTTCATCAAGAAGACGGGAATCATGGAGATGCGTGCGTCGCTGCAGGAAAAGGACGAAGCGAAGACGCTGAAGGCGAAGATGCGCGAACGAGCAAGGCCAAAGATGGGCAAGATCGATATCGATTATCAGAAGCTGCACGATGCGTTCTTCAAGTGGCAAACGAAGCCGCGCATGACGATCCACGGTGATTTGTACTACGAGGGGAAAGAGTTCGAGACACGGCTGAAGGAGAAGAAGCCGGGTGATTTGTCCGAGGAGTTGCGTATCGCGCTGGGAATGCCGATCGGGCCGGCTTGTCATAAGATTCCTCCACCGTGGCTCATTGCCCAGCAGCGGTATGGGCCACCGCCGAGCTATCCTAACCTGAAGATACCCGGGCTGAATGCACCCATTCCGGAGGGATGCTCGTTCGGGTATCATGCCGGCGGTTGGGGTAAACCACCGGTGGACGAAAGCGGCAAACCACTGTACGGTGATGTGTTCGGGGTGGCCGGAATGGACGGTGAAGGTGGTATGGGCGAGGAAGAGATCGATCGGACGGTGTGGGGCGAGCTGGAATCGGAATCGGAAGAATCGTCCGAGGAGGAGGAAGACGAGGGCGAAGATATGACCGCACAGCCGGACGAAAGTGGGCTGATCACACCGGCCGAAGGACTCGTAACGCCGTCCGGTCTGACCAGCGGTGTGCCGGCCGGTATGGAAACGCCCGACACGATCGAACTGCGCAAGAAGAAGATCGAGAGCGAGATGGAAGATAACGAGACGCCGGTACTGTATCACGTGTTGCCGGAGAAGCGAAACGAGCGTATCGGGGCGGCCATGATGGCCTCGACACACGTGTACGACATCTCTGCTGCGGGTGGTGGTGGTGGTGGTGGCGGTGTGCCCGGTGGTGGACCAGCGGCAGCAGCTGGAGGTGGTGGTGGTCGTGGTGCCGGCCGTGGTGGTCCAGTCGACCGTGAGGGTATGGTCGAACTGGCACTCGATCCGTCCGAGCTGGATCTGGACAATGAAGCGATGGCGCAAAGGTACGAGCAGCAGATGCGCGAACAGCAGAGCCATCTGCAGAAGGAGGATCTTTCCGACATGCTGGCAGAGCACGTGGCCCGGCAAAAGTCGAAACGGAAACGGCAGCAAACCGACACGACCAGCAAACAGTCGAAGAAGTACAAGGAGTTCAAGTTCTAGGCCCCCCTTCACAAAACTCGATTCTTCAAATTGCCCTGCGTCACTTTTTATACTCTTCTGCGTAACACGAACACTACTCCCTCCCTGTCAGTCTCCTTTGTGTTTCCGTCGTCGTCTGTTGGCCCTAGCTGTACTGTCTTGGCCTTCCTTTTGCGATCGCCACCCTTTATCCGTGGTGGGTATATAGTTTCATTGTAACCCGGTCAGGGATTAATTATGATTAGAGTGAAGAAGAGCCAGGATGAAGTTTAACATTAGAAATAAATTGCTACATTTCCTTCGTGTGTGCGTGTGTCCCCTGTTTCGGACGGAGGACAACCGACGTGAAATTGCCTGTTTTTCTGCCTGCCTTTTTGTTGATGCAAACCACCCGAACTACAAACATGGCCAGCCAGTTTTACTCCAAATTTTGAGAGCGAGAAGGGTAAGAAAAACATGTAATACGAAGTTGGGCTATAACATCCTGCCCTTTCTGGTGGAAGCATCTATGCCATCGCTTCATCTCTATTTGGTCCCATGTGTTCAGTTTTTAAGGGCTTTCATGGGCTGGCTTTTTAAATCCTTCTGATCATCTTTCGCTTCTATTCGGCTAAGAGACTGTCGTCAGGCTCTACGGAAAGTGTAAGAGGCGTACTTCCGCCCAAGAAGCGCTCTATAATATGTTTGTCATCTTTTATACGTGTATGCAGACCTTGCTTACCATCAACTTCACCATAAGGGCGGTTGATGTGTTTCCTGATCAGTTTCTGAAACACGCAGAACCCAATCGTCTATATCTGGTGGGTCAAACAGAGCTAAAAGTCCAACCATCTCTTTGACGAATGATTGAAAATTTGAAAGCACCAACGTTCCCGGACGTCTGTGAGGACTACGTAGCGCATGGTACAAAATATACCAGCTTTCTCGCTCATAGTAAATTAACTTAACGAATGGTTTTATTTCTGACACCAGTGGCAAAGACGGTCCCTCATCATCACTACTCACCCGCGCCTGCTTACAGCAGTATTTGGTACTTGTACTGCTTGGGCACCTTGGAGATTATCATACGCCCGTCGTAGCTTAGCGACGCAAACATCCACGGATCGGCCGTGCTCCACTCGACACCGTACACCGAATCCTCGTGCTGGTCGAACGTTTGCAGCAAACCGTCGGCTAAATGTTCCCTCGGCTCACTAGCGCCCACCTGCTCGACTACATCGGCAGCGGTGATTACTTCCGGCGCTTCGGAACTGACACTGCCGGCACACGTTAGCAGCACCTTACCGTCGCTACCGCTGGACAGCAGCAGTTGATCGTGGTACGTGTTGAACCGCACACTCCATATCCAGTGATGGTGGTCGCTGCGGGCGAACACGTGTTCCTTGGTGTTGCGGAAATCCCACACCTTCATCACGCCATCGTCCCCGCCGGACACAATGTGGCACTGCTTGTTCGGATTGCAGTCCAAATCGCGCACCATCTGGCTGTGTGCTTCCTCGATGCTCCACACCACATGATTGGGATCCCGCACATCGTACGACCTGGCCGAACATTACATAGGGATTAAACAGGGAAGCGCAAAACAGCAACCAAAACCTTCTTCACCTACCGTATGCTACAATCGTGCAGGGCTATAAAATGATTGCCCTGATGAAAGTGAGACCACCGGCCCGTTGTAAACTTGGGCACATTTTTCGCATTGATCTCGGCTACCACGCGCGTTGCCGCTTCCCCACGGTTCAGCAGCACAATCTTGCCATCCACCACACAGGCCAGCTGGTTCGGATCGGACGGGTGAAATTCGGTGGTGCGAACTTCCGCCCCGTACTCGCTCGTCGCAAGCGTTTCCGCGTGCTCGAACGCCAGAAACTCTTGCTCGCTGTCCTTCGGTTCGAGAGATTCCGGTAGCGTTAGCAGTGCCGTCTCCATCACGACCTGCGTACCACCCTTCAGCAGACTGTAGCAGCTGGCCAGCAGGCGCGGATCGTGGGGGCTTGCCGTCAGCCGCCATACCTCGCCGTACGGATGGGCAAAGATGCGCGACTGCAGGGCGGAACTGTCCTCGTTGAGATCGACGACGTGCAGCTGGTTGTTCGGTTTGAGGCTTTGCGTAGCAACGAAAAACCGCACATCGTTGCTTTCGGCCTGCTGCGATGCAAGCGCTCTTGCCTGCGTTACAAATAGTGTGCGAGAGGTCAGTATGGAACAGTGGGAAGCGATCCGGTTGCTCACCTGAAACTCAAGCCCATACACCAGCGAACTGTTTTCCTCCATTGGCGACGATCCGATTGTTTTCGTCCGGCTTGCACCGGTTTGACAGCTGTTCCCTCATTGTTTACGTTTGTTTATTGATGACGTATCAGGAAAAAGGGTAAATTTAAATGAAAATAAAACGGCTAGCAAGGGCGTTCAAAACTACTTCGGCTGGAACAACGAGATAAATCTCGTCCGAGGAAAATTTCTCTACTCGTTGGATTGTCTAAAAGCCAACCTAAAGGAGAGTAGATTTTTGTCTAAAATGCTGCCCGAATAGCAGAATATCACGGGGTATTTTCAGATCCCCGCAGTTGCCACAGTGGTGGGTCAAGATATTTGGAGGCCCCGAGCGGAATGGGAGTTGAGGCCCCTCAAATTGTGATATTACAGGAAAATCGATGACTTATTATCGATCCAATAATGCAGATGTAATGTAGGAATCAGGGAAGAGGATCACAGAGGTAATGTCCTGAGAAAGCCACTGTACGACCCTGTTTATGATAGGGGCATAGCTCATAAACAAAACAGCCGCGATTGAGAAGGATTGAAGCTGGGATAGGGGAGTGGCCGACATTGGATCTTGAGGGCTGTTTACAAGACTCCTGGCAGGAAACCCGCAAAGTGATGGCAGCAGACAGGCAGAAACACCTTGGCCAAGTTCGATTTCCTCTGGCCCACTCACGATAACCGTGAAGTAATAAGTTCTACCTCAATCTTTATCCAGCAATCTCTACAATACAACAAAATCAAACAAACTTACCGAATGGATTTGTACCGGTCGATGATTAATCAAATAAAATCGATTTCGCTGTTTGCTGACTTTCAAACAACCATGTTCATATTTCCGTTTTTCTACCGCACACAAAATTATAAATAAATACATAAATGTTCTTTCTCCCCTTGCCAGACAGAGTCTTGCTGGTGAGCTTTCCGTATTCCGCATTCGCAACTTGGACGCACCGTGTGGCAACGACGACGACAAGTGATTGACCTTTATGTTCCCCACCCGCTTTAAGGAGACGTGCGCGCGATTCTTGTAAACTAAATTAGCTCATTATGTGTACTTTCGTGTTTTTTGTTTGTTTGTTACATCTTCCCATCTAATCCTCGTGTCGTATCATATTTGCCTGTCTGTGAATCAATGCAGCGCGTACCGCGCGGAGTCCGTAGGAAGAAAGCTGTTTGATGTTATGGAAGTCTATTGCGATTAAAAAAAACGCCATGGCTCAAACAAAATAATAGTCAATATTAAAATTGTCTCTTAAAAGCAAAAAAAAAGATTGGCATCATGCAATGTTCATCTCCTAGCTTGACATCATTAAACAAGTCACAACAATTTAAGTAAATCAAAACTTTGCTTCAAACCTTTACGGTAAAACATAGCGGCACACAGTTTTGTGGGTATTGAGAGAGAGAGAGAAAGTTAAATTACGCGATAAATTAGAGAAGCAAATTTACAGAGTCCAGCACACGTTGAGAAAATCATCGAAGGAGTTTTAGTTTTAAACATTTTGACAAATTCGATAAAATTTCACTTCTCTTTGTTTTCCCTTTACGAAAAATCTAATTACTCCCTCCTCGCGGAAAAATGCATCAAAGCCCAATACTACCTCCGACTCCGACCGTCCCCAGATCGATCTATGTGTTTGGGGGGCGCTAAACTGACAATGACACGACAAGGCGCTCACGACGACGAGACTGACTTGCTACCTGCTTCCTCTATCATTAAATTGTTCTACTAATAAGGGAGTTGTTTGTTGGTGGTTTTTTGAAGAGGAGGTTCCATGGAGGCTTGCAGAATGCGCACCGGGTAGGATGGGAATCACCCGCGCTTTAGGAATCCTTATTCTTCTCGTAGAAATCGTCCAAATACTTTTTGTACTCGACCTGGTTCGGCCACAGCTGAGATGCCTGCGAGTTCAGTGGGCTATCGTTGTTCGGTTCCCCGAGCAGGGATTGGATCGAGAGCAGGATCGTCCGCACGTCGTACAGGGCGGACCATTTGTCCTTCAGGATGTCAAGGCATATCGAACCGCTGAGGTCGACGTTCGGGTGAAAACAGGGCGTGATGAACTTGACGTTCGGGGCCGAGTACGGGTACGAGTTGGGGAATTCCAGCAGCAGCTTGTACTTCTGGCCCTTGTACACGGTGTCGTCCGGGCCGCTGATCGTGCCGATCCATTTGAAGAAATTTTCACCCTCCGGAAAGGCAGAGATGGATTTTTCCGACGACAGCATCAGCGCCATCAGCTCTTTCTGGAGTCTGTTGCAAAAAGGAAAGGGAGGGGGTAAGATTAGTAAAATCTTCCGGGAGTCGTGACGGTTTAACAACTAAGAAATTGGAATTTTGTAATAACGTTTGATACAAGCGAGGTAAACCTATTCAAAATAGCCCGCTATTCCTTTTCATAACATCCCTAGCTATTTTGCTTTTGCATTTTTTTTATTTTTTCAAGTTCTTTTCGCTTTAAATTTCACAATAATTGTACCGCAAACTATCCGAATTTGTTTCGGATTTTATTACTGTTTTATATTCGGTCACTTATTAGACGACCTTACAACATTATTTTAATGTAAAAAATCATTTGAATAAAATAAGTTATTACGTCTTGGGGTACACCACCTGAGACAGCTTTGAGGACCATAGGTTTTAGATAATGATCTTGATGAACATGAGATATACAAAATATCTGTAAATTGATGTGAAGCATATTTTTACAGAAAAAAGATGATAATAAAGTTTACATGCATTATCAATAATCACTAATTAAATCCAATAGCTATGTGAAAAGCTGAAACCCGAAGGGTCAATGAACTCTTAGCTATGCGATGAATTTCACATCCGACGACATTCTTCACACCATTTTACACAACACCTGTGCTCTCTGGCACATATTCTGCTCCGAAATGCTGTAAACCATTTCTTATCCATCTAGTGACTGGATGATTTCATATTAAAAGTAAAATTTTCTGCTTTTCACCATGGAAACAAGGGATGGATCATCAATATCGTAGGAGGCATCGAGAAACCGTTACCATTTTTAAAAAACAGTTACGCGAAGAATGCGAGACGCGCGTAACGCCATGACAGATAGGGTTCCTCACTTCCTCTTTTCCTTAATCTTTCCTCGCCCCTCCCCCAAGACAATCGATCTGATGATGCTCCAGAAAGGGTGGGTGGGGGGAAGGAGGGTGGTGGGAACACACTTGAATGCAATAGCAATGAAATAAATTTAGATGGCTGGTTGCACTCGTCACTTTTACATTTGGAAAACATTATCCCGGTGAAGTAAAATGGAGGGGCACTCCGGTCATTTGCAAAGACGGTAAGGGAATGAACCGCTTAACCGCGATGGAGTCATCGCCATCTGGCGCAGATGGTCTGTGATCTGCGGACGCGCGCGCGTTTCGAAGCGGAAGTATCGAGGGCGGGCGGTAGTTTGACCTCCCGGTCAACACAATTTCTGGGCATGTCAACACACTTCCAACATGCTGCATTTGCGTTCTTCCACTCACCTTTTGCTAACGGCCTGGTTATTGTTGTTTATCAACGCCTCATCGCTCTGTTTCGATGGGTTCGACGACTGTGCGCGCTCCGGGTTGATGTTTTGGGCCATTCTTCCTCCGCTCTAGATGCACGTTCCTCCTACGGGTGTTTCCCTCCTGCGGGCGTTTCTCTTTAGGTTGCGCTACTATAATCTTCCCCAGCACACAAGTACCGCACACAATCAGATGGTGAATAGATGCAGTCGCTCCTCCGTGCTACTGCACCCGCGTACTTCCGCCTGACTTCCTTTCTTGCCTGCGGCTGGACCAAACGCGCGATAATTACGCTGATACAGGCGTTCTGCTTCGTTAGCGACGCCTTCAATCGTTCCTTTACAACAGATACAGCTGCTGCTGCTGCTGGATGCAAGAGTCTGGAGAGTTGTTGCTTTTAGCACACACTCCACTACGGTTCCGTGCCACACACGCCCAGAGCTTTGCTGCCGAACTTACATGGAACGCGCACACAGTTTTCTATTTCCCAATGGCGACACAGCGATGCGAAAAATGCGGCTGCACAATTGGTTGGGCTAGAACTGTACACTGACCTTTCTACGGGCTTCACTCGTCGGTTCGATTTGTAAAATCACTTTCGTCAAACAGCACAGTGTAAACTAGCGATTGTGATGCGTTTCGCTCTTTTCTTTGCTGCAACAATCGCTTACTTTCGTTTCAGTTTGCTGAGTCTGGCATTTAATCGTTTCCGAATGGGGCGAGGATGCTTGCTTTGGAGGGGTGTAAGTTTTGCGTTTTTCACCACTGGTTGAAAGATCCGGTTGCGATCCCACTGAGGGAAAAAGAGGAACACGTGAATTTATCAACGTTCTACAGACATAGAACAATGAGTGTGGATAGTTTTGAGGTTTTTACGAACATACAATAGCTTGCCGGGAATTTAACGTTCAAAGGAGTAGAAAAAATGTGTAGAACATTCCATAAATTACCGTTACGGGCTTGGCCTTTTGAATTACTGGCTTCGAAGTAACGCATTGTCAAAGGGCCCGCTTGACAGACGTTATGTGCGTTAGCTTCTAAAGTTTCGTGTACACGTGTGCAGTTTAATTAAATTATTTTAAACCGTTTATTTTTAGAGGCTCTGGGTCGTGTAATCTAATGACCCAACGATGATGAGTATTCAAAATACTTTAACAACGAAGAACTGAGTTCAAATGCCATATAGACAGCTGTTACTAAATCAAAATTGAAGATCCTCCTTTTTTCTATCTTCTTCTGCTTTGGTGACAACTTGCCTTAGTGGAACCAACCTGACTCACTTGTTAAATTCAGTTCGTCATTTGTGGGCATTTGTGTGACATCGTTAATCCTTCAAATCAATCCGACAATATCAAATTTAATCCACTGGTGTTGTAGAGATCTTATATTTTTGGCGTTTACGTGTAAATGCTGCTAAATGTGTGTGAAGTATTTATATACCTTGATCGTAACGCTTCGGGAGTTTTGACATCAACAAGCCAAACAAAATTTTGCCAAACGGAGCAAATCAAAACATTTGGTGCCGTTTCGCGTTCCTCGCGAACTCTATCCATATTTTGCACGTTTTTCAGAATCGATTTAGTTAATCTTTACAACAATTGATTACAAGAAAGGTTAACGTTTTGTTGTTTACAAAAATGGTGTACATCCATTTTCCATCGAACTTAACCGAGGAGGAACTGATGCTGCAAGCTAAATATGCCAAGCTAAGAAAGAAGAAAAAAGCCCTGCAAGCACTGAAAGCACCGAAACAGGAACCGGAAAAGAATCTGCTACCCAAACGGCCAGCTGATGCGCGTGATGCACGGGAAGTCGCCCGAAAGCTGCTCAAAAGTGGCGCCATACAAGCGATACAGAAACCGCAGCCCAAACAGGAGGCTTCGTTCAAGCGCCCGAAAGGACAGGAACGGAAACGGACACAGCCGGAAATGTCACCCGCAGGACAGTATCAATCGTTCGGTGCGTCTACAGAATTCGAAAGCACCAGCTCGACGGCTTCCACGTCCAGCGCAGTGGTTGCAAGTTCGACCACACCAATCGAAAGCCCGAACAGTCCTGCGGAGAAGGAAACGAGCCGTGTACAGAACCTCTACCAACAGTTTGCAAACGAGCGCGAAAAGGACGATCAGACGGACAAGTCCAAACCAGCGGGTATCGATCCATCAAAGGATAAACCACGATCCGGTAATACGGTGTACGTTTCCGGCAACAAGGTGACTGAGAACTTTCTCAAGAAGCACTTTAGCGATTTTGGGGAAATCCTTAACATTTCGATGGAGATCGAGAAGGGGCGAGGATTTATAACGTTTTCTAAAACGGAATCGGCCGACAAAGCGATAAGTGAGCTGCATTCCAAGACGGTCGGTGGTATACAGCTGCAGGTGCAGCTGGCACGCCGTCAGCCACAAATTAACCCAATCAACGATGCTGGTTCTTCTGCTGTGTGGTCTGCTTTGGCCACCAACCGCTCGCAAAAGGGCAAACACAAGGACAATCGTGAGCTGGTTTGTTACGATCATGATGATATATTTTGAGAGGGCGAAGTCTTCAATAATTTCTGGGACACACATGTCACGGGGTGGAATTTATGCTGATCAGAAGTCTGTAGGATGTATAATAAAATGTATTTTACATTTCCACGAGCTGCAAAAATCGTATTTTTTTTTCCAACAATAAATGTAAAAAGAATCGTAATCGGTTGGAGTATTCTTCCTGCCTACCAAACCCCAGTGAAAATAGTCACACACTGCAATGGGACAACCTACACACACAAGCAAATGCATTGAAAATGACAGCAAGGAATTGAATTGTTTACGCAAAACAAAAATTGGTCGCACGACAGCTGTTCACGGAAAAACATAAAAAGCAGGATATTTTGGTTGCTTCTAGTCCAAAACAGATTCGGAGACAACTTTAGTCGTCATGATGAACTCGGAGATGAGCAGCAGCATGCATTCGGGACGCCCGGAAAGTGATTTCAGTATCGAATGCTTTCAGAACTACACTGCTCCGGAAGTGTTCGTCCAAGGATTGGCCGGTTTGGTCAACCAAACGGATGTGGAAGTTATGATACGAGCGCAGAAACAAATGTAAGATGCTTGGTGCCACGAGTTTGATGCGAGAGGAAAAAATACTAACGCACCCACCCTTTCAGGTTGCAACGCTTTGAGAAGACAAATGAAATGCTGCTCAACTGTAATGCGCTCAGTGCCAGCCGTCTGAAGATAGCTACGGATGATTTTAAAAAGCACACGAAGCTGCTGCACGACATGAAAAAAGACTTGGATTACATTTTCCGCAAGATACGGACGATAAAGACGAAGATCGGTAACCAATATCCGTCGGCATTCGCTGAAGCGGAAGCCAAGAACAAACCGATTAGCTTCGATGAGGAAGATGAAATCGATACGGCCAGTCGGGCAGAAACGTTGGATGAGAAAAAGGAGCAACCAGTGGATGGTGGCACACCGTCGGCCGCATCGACTCCCGTGAAGGTGTCGTCTGCTGGGAAGGGAAAACCATCCACCAGCAAGACGGTCGATACGGACGGTGGTGTGAAGGAGCGGAAGAAAACGCTAGCAAGTGGAAGCAGGGAAAATTCAACGGTGGGATATGTGAAAATGGAGCAGAGTCCAGAGAATCGGAAATCCGGTGGCGGTGCATCTAGTAGCGGAGAGCAGAAGCGCCGCTCGTTCCGATCGGCACACAGCAGCTCGACGGATAATTCTAACGATTCTTCGGATTGTACGTCAGACACGGGATAGGAAGCGGCATAAAAGGAAAGCCTAGGAAGGACGGTGTTATTTATTTGTTAATTTAAATGATCTCAACCATTCAGCTGGCGGGGGGACGTAGTTAGAGCGACTTTGCCCATTTGTTCGGTGCCAGAGTAGGTTTATTTTGATGTTAATTATTATTAAACACATTAGTTTGACACAATGGAGCGAAATAAATAAATAAAGGAGTGGAAAAATTACAAAAAATTGTGCTTTTCGAACGAAAGAAAGGCTCTTCTCTGTCTTGTAATGAGTGCAATCGATATTTTTGCTCTTTTTGTTGTCTATTTACATTGAGTTTTTTGTTGTTGTCATCAAGGTATATAGATATAGATAAATACATACACCTTGGTTATAATCGAAATAAACAATCGATCATGTCAAATTTGACACTTCTCCGTTGGCTTTTGTTGTGATACGGCAGCGCCTCCGATACGCCTCCGCGATAGTTTGATTTTTACGCAAATTGCAAGCAAAATATCGCAAAAACAACGCGTTAAATGTCTAAAGCTAAAAACCCGGAAGAAGATGATGATGATTGTGACGACGATTGGTTCAACAAGGATGAAGATGATTTTGTTGTAAACATACCTAACAAATCTGCTGCTGCTAAGGGCAATGGTGATGATGAAGGAGGCGCCAAAGAAGAAGCCACCGGACCGGGAACGTCCGTAAGGGAAATGTTGGACAATTTAAAGTTCGCCCTGAACGGTGAGTGTCGAGAGCGTTTTATCATGCATATCATTCGTTACATCTCCCCATTTTTTTTTCTCCCCCTGTATCGGTAGACGAAGGTGGCAATTATGTGGACTCGATCAAGCCCGCCGCATCGAGTCGAACGGCCAAGTTCGAGCTACCGAAAGGTGCGCCCGGCAAGTACGTACAAACCATTCCACTAACGAAGCTTACCAACATACTGGAAAACGAAACACTGTCAATGTTTGCCGATATTTACGTACAGAGGGAAGAATTTCTCGCCACGCTGACGAAGAAAACGTACGGCGAAGAGTTGCTGCTGGTGTTGATGAAAATTATGAACAGACTCAGCACGATTCCGCTGTACGAAACGGTCAAGCAGCTGTTTGAGATATTGGTGGGTCAGCCACAATTTTGGGACCAACTGCTCAAGTTTTTCCAGCAACCGGCCGAAGGAGAAAAGAAAAAGAAGAAAAAAAGCAAAATTGTTCGTCCGACCATTTCGCGGATTGATATGATGGATGTGCTGTTGAAGTTTGTGGCCGAAACAAAACTACACCTGCCGCTGTTACCCCAGCGTATGGTGGAGTTTTGTGATAAGTTGAGCCGAATCTCCTCACCGGACGATAAGAAACAGCTGGAACAGTTGCAGGAACTGATGGTACAAAACCACCAGCCGGCTGCAGAACGAACTACCAAGCAAATCAGTGTAAGTGTACCGATAGAGTGATGTGCGATTGTGCGCTGGTAATGATTTGGAAATATTTTTCTCGCTCATTTTACCAGATTTATCCTACCATCAACGATCTGAAGGATGGTGCTGCTCCCACGATGAATCTGCAGCAAAACATCGTGAAAGGAGCGTATCAAAACGTCAAACACTATCTCGCGGTTCATTTGAACCTGCTGAAGGAAGACTTTCTCATCCCGTTACGCACCGGTATGGAAAAATATCGAAAATTTGTCGAAAGGAATGGTCCTGGTAAATCTTTCGCCGGCGAGAACATTCGCGTGCACTGTCCGGTGAAGCTGTTACTGCCTAGCACCGTGAATCGGCGCACAGCAAAGGAGCAACTTATACTGGTCGATTTAGATCCGGCCGAGCGTGGCTATTCAGCCATTTCTGCCCGCTACAAACGATTAGCCCTAGCCAACACGAAGCGTTTCATGAACGGGTCGATGGTACTGTTCACCGACGGTCCAGAGCTGAACGAACTGGTAGTAGCGGTCATAAGCAATCGCGACCCGGCACAGCTGCTGAACGGATACATTTACGTGGAACTGATCCGGCTGGAGCGACAAACAGAACACGAACAGCCGGGTTACGATATGAACCTGTTCAACCGGCCCCTGTTAATGATTGAGAGTGAAATATTTTTCGAACCGTACCATCAAACGTTCAATGCGCTGGCCCGTTTGCGGGAAGATAATTTTCCGCTCAAATCGTACATTGTCGATGTAACCTTTCCGAGCAAAGGTTTGCCCGGGTACTTGTGTCAGGGTGGTGGGCACCTGTTCAACTACGACGGAATACCGTTTGATCTGAAGAAACCGGATGAGTGGCCAGCGGAAGCGTTGGCAACAGCAGCCGGGATGAACTCGTCACAGTACGAAGCGTTTCGTATGGCACTGACCAATCGCTTCACGCTGATACAGGGCCCGCCGGGTACTGGGAAAACCTTCATCGGCTTGCGGATCGTTGAAACGCTGCTGGCCAACACCAGCGAACAGATCCTTCTGATCTGTCTCACCAATCACGCGCTGGACCAGTTCCTGTGCGGAGTGACACGCTACACGGACAGTATCGTGCGGATGGGCGGCCAATCGAAGCACCCACTGCTGGACATGTACAACGTGAAGCAGCTGCAGGAGGACGAACGGATCGATCGGCGGTTGCGGATAAGTTATTACAATGTGAAGCAAGAGTACCTGAAGCTGGTCGAGCGGTTTGATGCATTGCAGCAGGAGCAGGAAACGTCGGACAGTTTGTCCCGGGCAATGGTTCAATGTATGGTAGGTCTGGGAAGCTCTCGTCGATGTCGACGTACAACAAATTTTCAGATAACTTTGCTTATTTTCTGCAGGAAGAATTGCTGAACGCTTCGCGACGGCTCAACGAACTGAGCCAGCTAAGCACACTGAAGCTGATACAGGGGTTCCGTGTGGTTGCTATGACGACAACGTTTGCCGCACGCAATCGTACCCTGCTGGAGCTGCTCCGTACACCGATCGTAGTAATCGAGGAGGCGGCTGAAGTGCTTGAAGCACACATTGTGTCCGCACTCACACGCTACACTGCCCAATGCGTACTGATTGGCGATCACAAACAGTTGCGCCCGACCACAAGCACCTACGTGCTGTCGCGCCACTATCGGATGGATTTGTCACTGTTCGAGCGGATGATTAACAACCGATTCAGCGTTGCCATGATGACCGTACAGCATCGAATGCGACCGGAAATGGCAGATCTTTTAAGGCCCACGATTTATCCTGCCTTGGAGGATGCCGGTTCGGTTGCCGACCGGCCGAATGTAACCGGTATGATGCGAAACCTATTCTTTTTGACGCATACCTGCCCGGAAGGAGGCGAACCGACGACGGATCTGACGGCCAGCGACGATGGTGGGATGGATGAAAAGTCGAAGAAAAATCTGTTCGAATGTCGATTTTTGCTCGCGCTGTGTGAGTATCTGCTTGCCCATGGGACGTACACCGCTGAGGACATTGTTATTTTGACCGCTTACAACGGACAGATGTTGCAGTTCGTTGCGGTAAGTTTTTCTCTATCGTCTGGTTTGCTCGATCGATCACTTTAAGTTGCGTATCTTCATCTACAGGAGAAGAAAGCCCGTCCCGCCCTGCACGGAATCCGAATTGCAGTCATTGACAATTACCAGGGCGAGGAGAGTAAGATCGTTCTGCTTTCGCTGGTGCGCAGTAGTGGTAGCGGACACGCGGCGGCTACCGATACGATCGGCTTTCTGGCACACGAAAATCGTATCTGCGTTGCGCTATCCCGTGCCCGGGAAGGACTTTATGTTGTAGGCAATATGACGCTACTGGCCAGGTGTTCAAAAATTTGGTCCACCATCGAGAGGAAGCTGCGTGACCAGGGCTCCATTGGTGATTCGATGCCACTGCAATGTGTGACACATGGCCAGGCTGTAGAGGTATGTGGATTTGTACAAAAAGGGTTTGAAGAGTGGCGCTTTTTTCTCAATACATTCGTTTTGTTTTAGGTGAAAATGCCCGAAGACTTTGGGCAATTCAAAGATGCAAGATGCATTTGTGGCATGCTTCAAACATAAATCTATAGATCTCTCCTATGCTGCTTTTGAAGGCAGAAGTGTGCGCCCGTGAAGGAAGGTATAACGTGTATTAATGTGACAAGAGCATGAAAAAGCTTCTTTATGTATAGGTTTTACAAAAATTTGACCAGGTCAAAGAATGATTAAAAAAAGAATGTATTTTATAACATTTAATTTGTTTGAAAAACAAATTTCTCTAAAACTGAATAAAACTATATATCTGCATAGTAAACCTGATTGGAACACGGTGTTTTTGAGTTTTGATTCTGAGATGAAGCGTTTGATTCAAAGGAAAAGTGGCGCTCAGCCCGACAGCTTGAGGTTCATTAGCTTTTCTAGCACGTTTTCACTTGGATTTGTATCTTCAACGGTAGCAGCAGATGATGATGACGATTCGTTATCGCTATCGCTACCGTCACTCTCGCTATCCGCCGTGTCGTAATCGTCCGAGTCGGTGAAATCCGATTCCTCCTGTGTAATAATGTCCTGCAGCAGTTTTTGGATCAGCTTTTCTTCACTAAACCCAAGAGCCGTGTGGTGTACGTCGGGAAGTATCTAAAGTAGGGGGAAACATTATGGTTATTTTATTACAACGCTAAACAATTCCACAGTCTCTAGTGGTAACCGTACCATACCTTTCGCATATCTTCGATACATTTCAACAAAATCTCTTCGTTTAATCCCAGCTCCACGTAGCGAACATAATCTTTGACAAAGTAGTGGTTCAGGACGGCACATTCCGTCGTCTTAAACGCTTCGTACGCGTGCATCAGCTGCCGCTGGATCCATACCTTTCGGTCTACGGAGGTTAGCCCGTTTATCACACCTTGCACACATGCCATTGCAATTTCTTTGTTCCTATAGTAAGGGTACGTGCAGGATCGTCGATAAAACGATCGTAACGTTTGCTGCACATCGTTAAACTCCACAAAGTACCCGAGCGTACCGGATATGCGGTGAATGTTGATGTGTGAATTTGCCTCATTCAGTTCATTGCTATTGGTTAAGCGATCGTAACCAACGGCAAGCAGTATATCGATCAAGCCGAGTACCAGTGGCTGGTGGTGTTCTTCGATGCCGGTGGTGTACGTTTCTTTGTTGCGTATCTTCTCATCTAGGATCACTCGTACCCGGTACGACTGGTCTTCGGTTAGTTGGCACGATACAGACGGGCTGTCCAGTGAAAGTCCCAGTCTGTCGATAGCAAACTGTATGTAGTCCATTCCGTAATGTTCACCGTGGAAATCGCTGTTTTCCGCCTCTTCCATCATTTCCCACCGTTGCGGGAGGCTGTATTTGTACGGGTCAGGAAGTACCTTCAGCTCTTGGCTTGTTTCCTGCAAGTCAGCATGTGAAAGGGGAACATGGGTGTTGCTTTAGCACCTAGCAGAAATATTTACCAGTGAAAGTGGGCCATTGTAGAGCCGGCCGAAACCGTAAGGGTAGGACGGGATTTCACTACCACCCGGTATAACGTCGTCAGCTAGAGGAACGCGAAACGATACCGTACTTTTCTCATAATCTATATGTTCGGGAAATGCTTTCCCAGGATGGACAGTGTGCGTTAAAGGGATTCTGAAAGACGGTAACATTCAATTGCAGAGCGATTTTGAACAGTATTGCGTTTGAGCAGGCAACGGCTTTTGTGTTACCTTGCATGATACGGCGCCGCCGTAAAGGTGCACTCTTTCGGGAAGATATTTAGCACCAGATTACTTTCATGTTCTAGATCTAGTTCCGGCAAGTTTAGTATCACTCGAAAATGATTCGATTCCAAAATTGTACGAAAACTTAAACTATCTTCCATTGTTGTAACGTGCAGTGGATTTGTTTTGTTTTGTTGATTGTGTGTTTTTTTCTTTTTGGCTGTCAACAGCACGTGCTTTTGCTGCATGGGCTACTATTGTACGGTCGTTTCGCTTAGCCGCCTGGATGACGAAGAATATTGAAATTAACGGTTGATATTGTTCGATGGTAGAAAGCATTGATTAAAAATATAAGCGATCTGTAAAATCAATTGGAGATATTTTTCATCGTTTCACACACCATAAATATTGCTGCTACTAGCCCTCTTACTCGGCACAAGCAATCCATTTGTGTATTATGCTGACACGCGTTTTCAAAGCGTGCCACTAACCATCCAGTATGGGAAATATGACACCGCTCGATGCAAGAAATGTGTTTGGACCTGGAGCAAATCCACCTCTCGAAGCTTAAGTCAAACAAAAATATTAGCAAAAGTTCACAGTTTATTTACCCCCTTTTCATTGCAATTCTGTTAGTATGGAATGCTTAGCATCGTCTAGAAATTCAATCCGTCTCCTTATGCATTGCATGCACTAAGTTAAGTGAAGTTCTTGTTCTTCTCTTTTCATTTAAATTTTCGATCCCTGTACAGTGGTTCCTTCAGTATTGCCTTATCCAAGGGATCATTGAATTCGTACCACATGCGCTGAAATTCTGCCGTGAACGGGTCGATCATGTCTGGCAGCGAGGTGTATGTCATGTTGTCCCAGTGTGTGATCAAGCCAGGGGACGTCCAATTGCTGGAACCGGCAATAAGAAGACCGTGCTCGGGCAGTGGATCAACTTCTCCGCGCGAGTTCGGCCCTTGCGGCCTACGTTTGCTTTTTGTCCGTGATTTTGTCTTCTGGCAGCGTGCACAGGAGCTACCGAATCGTTCCAACAGTCCAGCCCTATCGCTCAGCACAGCTTTGTCGAACAAGGTGTGCTGCATGTGTTTCGTCGGCTCACCGTATTCGGCGATATGGTACGCAATCAGACAACTGCCACAGTACCATTCCGTGTCGAGCAGGCAAAACTTGTGGTGCATCAGATGCTCACTTTTGTACTTATACTGTACCTTTATATCTACGAAAAAGAGAGAAAAATTATGTTAAACCTACATGATAGGTAAGGTATCGGTCGTAGAGCTGACTACTTTACTGCGCGTAAAATTAAGTCACAGAGAGCCAGTGATGGCAGGCCGAGACCCCTCGAGGTTGTAGTGCCAAGGAAGAAAAAGAAGAAGAAGATAGGTACGGGCCGGCTTTTTCTTGGCATTACCTTCATCGATGAGATCGCGCAGATAGGAACCCTCGTTGCCGACCATCGATTCGCATGTTACGACTCGCACCACTACCGAGCGTTTCTGCTTCGCCCGTATGACCGCCTCACTAATTTCCCGCACGGTGAAGATGTACATGGCCAGGCAGATGGATCTTTCCGCCCGATCGATGTACTGCACGATGCGGTTAATATGTTCGAACAGAAACTCTTGCGGGCTCGGCAAAGGGTGCAGTAGTTTGCGCCTGTTGACGAAGAATACTTCACACGACTTTGGTTTGGGTTTCGGAGCTTTCCGCAACCAAAGGTACAGTTCGTACACAATTTCCGACGACACAAACAGGAAGCCCCCGGCAACGAGCAATTTGCCGGGTTTGTTGTTAAGGAAGTTCACTAACGATTGCATTTCTGCATGCAACACTGAGGCCGGTACTAGAGCGCGCGCCGTACAGTGCAGCAGCACAATGGATGCTGGCTTTGGTGCAAGTAGTGCGGTGAAGGAAAAGATAAACAAGACATGGAAGACAATGTTGGCGCCTTTCTGAAGTCAAGTGCTGAAGATGTTTCTAAACTATCATAACAAATAAATAGCATCCTTTGCTGGAAGTCGTAACTGATGCGAAATTGTCCCGGAAATGTGTTTTACCACATAATACACACGTTTTTATAGTAAATATCTAATTCCATTCTTGTAGCCCCTTTTCGAACTGAAGTTTTAAACCCGAGCTTGTACCCTCAGGCCTCTGTTAGCTGTCAGATGGAATCTCTGAGGAATTGTGAGATTGACAGATGAAAACAGGAATGAAAACAAATAATTTTACTACGATTTCTCCAAATTTCTGTAAATACAGGTTTCGCAACAGCATTTCTTAGGTAAAACTAACACCTATTGGCTCAAAAAGCATTCAATTTCCCTTAGTAATAACGTGCAAATATGAAGGTGCAAAGTGCAAGTGATTTTTAGAAGCGATTTGTACCGGAAAACATCGGATTCATTGCACCATTTCGAGCTGCTGCATACCCCTTTGGCAGGACCCGTGAGTGGTAAAGCGAACTGTGTGTGGTGTGTGGTCTGGGGTGATAAGCGGCACACCACCAAATCCTTGCTGTTGCAGCTGATCGCTTCCATTATCAGTAGGCTTCGGGGGCTTCGGTTGACATATTAGAGTCAAGATTAATCTCTCGGTGAAAATCAATATGAGCGAGGGTAGCAACGAAGGCGCCGAGTCGCCTCCGGCCAACGGTGGCGTGCTGTCCGCGACGGCCACCGTAGCAACATCCGGCGAGTCAACAGCCGAGGTGGCCACTGCAGTACCACCGCCGTTACCACCGCGAGAACATTTGGTAGGTAGGATGGGGAAGGCCGTTCGTTCGCCCACGGAACAAAGGTCGTTCTTTGTGGCAGTGATTGACCCCGTTCATAATCAATGTTTTACCCCCCCTCCCTTCTGTTATAGATCGTTACTGCCGTAAAGTTCCTCAACAACCCGAACGTAGTTCGCAGTGCCATAACCAAAAAGCAAGCATTTCTTCGCTCCAAAGGACTGTCGGAAGACGAGATACAGATTGCGTGTGAACGGGCCGGTGTCTTTACGACGAATGCTGCTGCCATTCCGACGCAGACCGTCATCAGTATGGGTGTGGAATCGAGTGGTGTTGGCGGCGGGAGCGGTGGTGGTAGCTTCACCAAGCCCGGTTACCAGATTCAACCACGGCCAAACTTCCTTACCCGCATGAAGGACATGCTGAGCTCGGTCGCTCTGCTGAGCGGACTGATGTATGGTGTTTACTTGTTTTATAAGGTATTTAGCAGCCGTACTTTACCATTCCGCTGGCGATGACACAAAATAGGCTTTTCTGGTATAAAATATAAGAGACACACAATCTGCTTTCGCGACTCATCTGGTGATGGTGGTGGTGGGCATTTTTTTTTTTGCTTTAAATTCTTTCAATCACTTACTGTCATTTGAACTTTGCATCGGTCGCTATGATAACCGCGGTCTGATAAGTCTGATAGAGGGATCAATTTAAGTGTCTGTTTGTTTTACTTTTCTTTCTGTCGCCTTTTTAGAAATTCCTTGAACCGTTGCTGTTCCGCAGCAAAAAGAAGAAATCCGTCACCGAACAGCTGATCGAGCTGAACCAAACGATGACGGTAAAGATCGATACTCTGAGTGCCGAGCTTGGCAAAATTAAGGAAGAGCTAAATCAGGTCCATCAAACCAACACAACCGTGAAGGAGTTGGCCAATTTTAAGGGTGATCTTGATTCGATCAAAGGACTGCTGTTGAACAGGTTGGCTCTTTTGAGGCATTCACATTTTAATCGCAGACAATGCGCTAGATTGTTTCTAACGTTGGCTGTGTGGCTTCCTACTTCTCCGTCAGAAAACAATTCGCCGCACCAAACCTTCCCGTCGTTCCACCGTCGATTCCGGCCTGGCAGTTACGGTCCCAGCAGCATCAACCGGCCAGCAGCGAGGGTGAACACGACAAGCACGACGACAATGACACCGGATCGGGATCGGGTTCGAGCGAAAACGATGTCGTGCTGAAGAACAGCGACAGCAGCCTGGAGATTATGTAATGCGATACGCCCGCTCGAACGTGTATTCCATCGGCAACGCTGATGATGCGCAACGGTGTCGGCCATAATAACGATGAAAAACTGCATCTTTCTCCCTACCCCCTACTTTACAGATCGTAAACCTAAGATGCGTCAGGTGGATGCGCTACTACTATTGTCCGAAGCTCGAAGCTGGAATGGAACGGAAAGATACAGTGCCGGAAGGAAAGGTGGCCGGCTATGTGACTCTATACACACAACGGAAGCATTTTTTAAACGGCCGGGAAGGTAAACGACAGTGCGAACTGAACGGCCGCGAACATTTATTTGCATGATCGATCTCAAATCGGGGCAATTGTAAGGTTGAATAGTTGTTCCCTTCAATGGGCCCATCCTCTTGGAGGGAGGACAACTCTCTCAAGCTTTTTGTACTACTGTACTCTTCAATAGGTGAAAGCGTGTTGTGTGTTTAATTTTGTACATTTTTGTGTTTTCATTACCCGGTTGCTTCCAAGAGTCGACAACGACGACGACGTTCCGCAAGGTGAAATATGGTTTTAATTTTAGTAACTCCATCACAACCCAGTCCCAGTCAGTCATCAGAGCGTAAAGGAGGAGCGTAGTGGAATTATTCAGGTAGAAAGCTGTTTTTAATATTGGTAAATAGGGTTTTTGTTTTTCATGAAATGGAAAATGAACGGGAATTGCAAATGTTTTGCTTGTGTTTAAGCTATAAAGACTATTCTTCATTGGGACACAAAAAGGGGGTAACACACACACACTTCCAAGGGTGTAAGTAATGACTTAAAATTAGTATTTGAAACGGTTTGTCGACAAACAGAGTGAATGATGAGATGATGTACCTCTTAGTAGATGAATAAACTCAGTCAATCCAGTTTGAATTACGCTGCTTGAGGAAACGCCGTTGAGAAAAGGAAACTCGAAAATCAATCTTGTTTGGTTATCGCACGACTCACGAGTTGTTTGTGGACGAAAAAAACTGGAAGTCTCTAGAAGAGCTGATCTTCACCTAAAACTTGTTCTACGACTAGATGGCGGCCTATAATACAGAGGAAATCTAGGAGGATCACGCCAGAAGAGAGTATCAAGTTTCCGGTGACGTTTCCTCGGAGAATAACATAATCAGCATAATCTGAAGGTGAACTGGACTTGGAAATCGTCCATACTATGGGGTTCATGAATTCATACGATCCGTGGAAGAACTAAACGAAATGCTCTATGCAAGTCTGTAGTCCACGATGTCTTTTAAAGCAACCTCCGAGGGATAACCTCCTTTTACAGAGGATATCATCTACAAAGGACCTTATACTGTCGTGTTAAGGGGCTTGATGAGCATAAGGTCTAAGAGCCGCCGCATGCCTCCTGAAATCTAGATTTACCACAGCTACACGCATGAGTTCTGGACCGCGGAGGACGCCAATGCTCTCATATGCCATTTTCGAGCTGAGGGAACGATGGGATCCGGATGGCATTTGAATCCCGCTCCTGCCATGTGAAGACCGACGCAGTAAATAAAAGACCCTTCGATGCACAATTTTCATTTCATTATGGTCAATTGTTTTCCTTTTCTTTTACATTTTTTGTCACAATGGGTGTGTGTGTGTGTGCATTTTCCTTCACTGTACCATTTCCCATTGTCTCTGTGGTGCTTCTTCTTTAACGTCGTTCGGGTTGTGTTCGCCGGTTTTTGCTTGCTCTTTTGTAGACTTCTTGCTTACATATGTGGGGTTGCCCGCTTGTTTTACAATTCAGTTACCATTGCTAACAAGTACTATTTACATTTGTTTTCATTCCTCTCAATGCTGACCACAAACACCGGAACTATCGAATTGCAAAATCGATTTGTAAAGTTAAACTTACTAGTAATACGGTTTCCACGTTCCCCCACAACACCGCTTTCACATTTGTTTTCATCGTCAAGTTAGTTTTCTGTTGCTTTGCTGTATGATTCTGTTGTTCCGTTGTTTGGTTCGTGTTCGTTAGTTTGTCCTGTTTATCCATTCAGCCTCTTATTCAGTTGGACTGTGCTGGGTGGGGGGGGGGGCATAGCCACGCTGGTATGTTCTGGTTTATGGATTTAGTTATCTTCGCTTATCGCTTTTCAATCGTACAAGAGTTTTGATGAGTGTGCTGTTAGATGATGCTTATTATCATACGCGAAATGCGGTGTGTATGCAGCATGACTTCCAAGCTTCCAATTCTTGTTCAACATTTGTTGCGTTATAGATCCGCTAACACCGTGTCTGTGTCACATATAGTCGAACCAACATGGTCTGCAATCGAATTCGACCTTTTGGTGTGTGTGTGTGTGTGTGTGGAGAGGATGTGGTGTCCAATTTACATGGTGCAAACGGCATCGGATAGTTGGCCACAAAACACCACACACCCCGATTCACCGTTCTTCCTTTCTCATTGCAGGGTTTCTCAGGCTAGTTCAAGATTGTAAAACACTATATGTCAACAGCACATTCCCACTCCATACAATACCAACTCGACAATGGAAAATGCCTAGTTGACGGATCTATTTTTAACACAATGTTTATATGCTGTTTGTATTACTTGGTTTCGCACTAATAATTCCCGTATCATTTCGATTGATTCTTATCAATTTGGGGTAGTATCCAGTGACCGATCCAAGACCGGAGAGATCGAATCCCATCTAGGCCGCCTCTCTACACGCAAGACTGTGTGCCTATCCAGCTAGGGGGGAAAGATGTCGAAGAAAGAAATGGTTGACCCCGAGTCCTTTCGAGGTTGTGGTGCCAAAGAACAAGAAACAGAAGAATGCTTTATGGAATAGCAAAAGCATTAAAGCCAGGCTACATGATGCAATATGTCAAAAAGATTTCGCTAAAAAGAGGGGGGTGAATATGTGAAATCTATACGTCAAAAAGATCTCGCCTCCTCGAGCTGAAATCTCGGATAGATTTCGTTTCTCTCGAGTCCTCTCTCTCCGTTGCCATGCGTTGCCATGGTAGTTTTCGGTTGAAGAGAGAGATAGATAGAGAGATGTTTTTGGACGTAAAAATTTCGCCAATCCCCCCCTTTAAAGTGAAATCTTTTTGACATCTCGCATCATGTAGCCTGGCTTTTAATATATGCTGGTTGACGGATATTGCGTTACAATGTTGAACTGGTCTGAGAAACCCTGCATGCAAGTTTTGCTCCTTCGCAATCGGCTTGCGTTTGTTCTCCTGCACGTTCTCTTTGGATTGCGCATTGAGTTTTAGTTTTTTTTTGTTACTTAAATTGCTTACATTAGATTTATGTTTGCAGCATCATCATCATTATTTCGCCAGCAACTTACGTCATGATATTATTATTTTGCTTACTTCATTTGTACCGTGTTTCTATGTGTGTGAGTGTTGTCGCGTTTGCTTACGTAAATATTATTATTTGTTTACTCCTCACCACTTTTAACATGTTCCTTCTCTGTGTCGTGTGGTTGTAAGTAATGGGGGCAACGTGATTCTTTTCCGTCTTGACCAAATTGTAGCTCGATCTCGATGTCTTTTATGCAAATTTTTAATGTGCTGCTGATTGGTCGCAATCCAATAGAACATGTCACAGATGGAAGAAATTTTACCCCGCGAAATAAAAAAAAACTGTAAAGAAGAAACTACAATCCAACAAATCAATTGTATAGTGAGTTCACTTGTCTGTGGGCCGCAATAATACACCGTGGCAACGTAACCTACATAAACAACGGACCGACAACTATTTATCCGGGGAGCACCCTATTGCTGAGAGTGATTGAGCAAACGAAACTAGCTAGTTTTCCACGGATCCGAAGCCCGTGTGTACTCGAGGATCGTGCTAGCGTTCTTAGCGTATGAGGTACACCAGGTCTTTCTGTCCCATCCCATCTTTTGGACCATCGCATGTGCCATCGATGCTTGGTTTGAATTCGTTGCGAGTGTCTCTCTTCGCTTGGGTCGCTAATCTTAATTACTACTGTGTCGTTCCGATGGCGCAATAAACATAGGATTTGTATGTCGCATAGACAAAACAACATTTCGACAACTCTGGCTTACAAATTTAACAAAAGCAAGAGAATATGATTTCTCTCTTTCCCTCCTTTGTCTGGGTTGGCTGGTGGTAAAGGCTGATAAAATAAGTGCTAACTTTCGTAGAAAATTAACCATACTTCCTGATTGAAGAACGATCCGCGTTCGATGCAACCTCAAGCCTCAATAATACGTTTGTGTGTGTACACACACACACATTTCTACCACAAACCCCACGCATGTTCGGAAACGGAACCGAATTTTAGTTCTCCGTTTTTATTCACACCAAAAACACACAAAACAAAAACGTTGTAACGTAATATTTTAATCGATTGTGAACGGAGAGCAGCCTCGTACATAATGATAAAGCAAAAAAAGAAGACGCATTGATGTATAAATCCCATAAACACTACTATTTTACACAAGACAATATTTTCAAAGCAAAAAAAAAACAATAAATTTGCGAGCAAAACACCTAATTATCAACCGCGTTAGAATGCGGTTTTAAGTTTCGCTACACAAATGGTGAGAAAAAAAGATGAAAAATGTTTCAACCTATTTTATGCCGCTTTCGCATCGATGGTTCGCATCAGTCGTGAACTATGCGGTAGTTGTTATAGAGGGATAAAATAATAACAAGAGATTTGGCGCACTGGCGCCATATAGCACTCCCCCCACACGGACTGCGAGGGATCAATCATCATCACACATCACCAAGTGCTAATTTTTGTTGCAAGTAGGAATCATACCCCGTTTGCCGGAACCTACCTTACCCTCCTTTTGCAAAGAGTAACCGAACGAACAGGTTAGTCTTCACAGTTTGCGCTATTCTCGCTTCCTTCTCGTTACTGTTTTCACAACTTCTAAAGCGTTCAATGTCAGCGATTCTGTTTTGCTCGCTTTCTTCGCACGTTATTGTGGGATGGTGAACGGTTTCACGCTTGCAAGTTAGATGGCAAACCTTTCTCCTGCCTTTGAATTGCTACCCCGTTTTTCCTGCAATGGTTCCGTTCCGTTCTGTTTGGGGTGTAACGAAATTCACAGTACCACTCGTTCATAGGCAAAAAATGCACAACAACGCCCACCCACCTTCACTCTAGAGGTAAGTAATCATAATTCTAGAATAAAATAAAAAAGTATTTGTAAGATTTTAGAAGTCTCACAGCGCACCATAAAAAGTTGATCCAATTCTGCAAAGAAAAACGAGCGAGGGGGGATAACAATTAGTGGGCTGTGTGGTATTGTACATTTGTAATTAAAAAATATAACATTAATTTTAATGGTATAAAATGAAAATCCTGGAGATGATTTGGTCGGCTCTTTAGGTGAAATGGTAAACTAAGCTAGATGTCATTGCAGATGATTTTAAAAGATTTGCAACACGTTAGGGACTTAATGGCACTTCTCGATACCACAGCATAAGTTGACTTCAAAATGCTATTACATTTCGAGTAATAGGTTCTCAACTGGCAGTGCCTTAAAAGTGCCCTACAAAATTGTTGGAATTCTTGTTAATAACTATCTTTGAAAAAAAAAACAATCCCTAGAACCTATAATAAAACGGAGCTCACCTGCTACCACAAACGATGTAGGTGTAGGTTGCGGGACAGCACCGATCTCACATCGTTCGTAAACCGGAGCGCGTCCAGCAGTGGCAACAGGGACAGCAGGCAGATATCCATCGGATCGGAAAACCACGATTTGATCGGTATTGCGTTGTTCGGGAAACATCGGTATGCACCCGGCGAATTGTCGATGATGAATATCTGCAACGAAATAGAATGCAGCGATGTAGCAAACAATAAAGTGGCTCTCTGGCTGCGCCATACTCTATTAAGATCGCTGCATATCGCTGACAGGTCTTTGGTGTACGAGCCGAAATCGGGCGTACAGTGCTGTCGGTAGTAGCGTCGTCGCAGGATGTTGCGCCCGTTGTCTAGCTTATCGGCTACGGCTGCACCGTAGATTTCCATGCTGGCGGTAAACACGACCAAATCGTACCATTGCGACACCTTGGAACAGGGAAAATAGAGAACCACCGCAGGATATTAGATTACAGCGCTCGGGTGGGCGTGAGGGCTCATGCATGCGTTCGAGCACTTACAATGTCCAGGAAGTAGTCGACGTGGGGCCGCTTGTGGACGAAAAACCGTACCGGATGGCGGTCGATCGTCACCTTGACCGTGAAGTCGTGGGGCGTGCCCGGTTTGACCATGTTGCGGGGCATCGCGTCGTGATGCGAGTGAATGAGCGTTTCGTCCAGGTCCAGCACCAGCGTCTTCCGCTGGACCATACTCAGCCGGTGCCGCGAGACCGGCGACAGGGGAAACAGCTGATATTTCACCGGTTGATGCTGTACAAACTAAGGTAGTTAAAATTATCGTTGAAGAGAAAATCATAAAAGCGTATCATTTCGCAGGTGGTGGTGGTGGCGGTGGCGTTTACAGTGAGCGGTGTGGAGTGTGTGTGTGTGTTGGTAAAAAGGGTCATTCGGTGTAGCATGGTTTGAAAGGAACAGCGCGTCTACCCCGTCCGCCAGAACATGACTAATGTGTCGTAATTTCGATCTCAACTCAAGAAACCTATACAAGAGCGCATGCACTCTAAGCAGAAGGCAACAAGGAGCTTCAGCATGGCAAAGTAAAAAGTAAATCAAGTCATAGGAAGCATTAAATTACGGCAAACACCGTTGTCCGCATGATAATGTGGTGCAGCAGTAACAGCGGCAGCACGTGGCCCGATTGTTTGTTCATGTAGTACCGGAATATGTCACAGGAATCTGTAAGCGGACATTGAGTGAGTGGCGTTCCCAGAACCTATTAAAATGTACTGCAGAGCATACATTTACATACCGGTGATTAATGCTTCTATTTTAATCAATGTACAATTACACAAGGATTTTACAGAAAATTCAAATGCGCTGAGTAACGTGCAGCGGAATAATAAAGTCGAGAGCGGTAGAAAGTTGGAACTTCCTGGGTACAAATTGATTCTTCTGCCTTTGCGAAATGTAGCGAAGTTTTGAAGATAGCATAGGACAAAAGTAAATATTCAAGTTAAAACTTGCTCTCCTTTAGGTTACAATAAACGGCCTCTTCAATCTCAACAATGGACAAGCAACAAGCTTTTGGAGATGAGGATTCCTGGAACGATAACATCGGTTAAGATGTTTTTAACTTGATTAAGACCTGAAGTAGATGTGGCATAGTATAATACTTCCATTTGGCTCTTCCCCAGGAACAGGACTTCTTTTCTGACATTATCTTGTTGGAAGGTGGATTGTTGTGGAAAACTATTAACTAAATTGGGCAGTTGCAAGCGCAACGTTTTTGCATCTTTACAACAAAAGCTCTCTCTTTCCAATTATATGACCCTTAGCTTACAGATTACTTAAAATCATCATTCAGTTCAAATAGTAATGATACAACTGTTCTCGCTTTTTCTTAAGTTAGGGATTGTCTTCATTATAGTTTTCTTCAGTCTCTCTTTGTAGTTGTTAAACAAATCGTATTTATTTTTCCTCTTCTACTTCGCTCGGGCTCTACAATCTCAAGAGGTTTCGGCCACCCATTACTGGCTTCCGTGAGTTAGTTACCCCGTATAGCGGAGAGTCAGTAGTTTACAAAAAAAAAGCAAACCACGACCAGGGACAGACGACATACTCAGCAAAGGTTAAAATTAGATCATATTGGCACTAACTGAATGAACGGCTTACAGACAAGTGCTCCCCTGCCACACGATTATGATACCCTTGCCGAGAGGTTTTGGTGACTATTTTACGGGTTTTAGGGTAAATGTGTACGTGTCGAATGTCGGTATTTAACCGACAATAGAAAACAATATTCAGCTGTTATTAAAACAAATTAGTAATACCCTGCATATATTAGCATATTGACTAGATAAAGGGTTCAGGCAGGCAAAACCCCCTTTCCCGAACATCCAAAAAGCAGAGTATTTATATATATTTAGAACGACTACTGCCCCAAAACAACCATAACGAGGTATACATTGTCTTCCCTTCTCGAATAAGCCCCGTGGAATCATGAATGAACGACCCACGGTCAAGGAAACCAATTTAGTAAGTAAGCACCTTAGAGGCGCGAACGGTTTGTTTATACATTCGATTTGCAGCTCGGTCACAAACAAACAGCGGGAAATAAACCGCGATGAGACAACGCACACACACACGCATGGTAGGGAAGTGTGTTCACATCGTCGCGGCACCCTACAGATGCACGTGCTGCTGGTGTACCAGGGCGATGGGGACCAGGGTGTGGATGATGGATCAGGGTGGCGCGAGTTTGTCTGGCTTTCAAACGACGCACGCCGATCGCGTTGTCATTTTTAATAGTCGGTAATCGAAGAACGACTCATTGCACACACATCGAAATGGGATCGCGACGCAATCGCGTTGTGTAATGGGGTGGAGGAGTTGATGGTGGTAGCGATGTATGTACCGTGACCTATTCGCAATGGTCCACACCACGTTGGACGTGTGTACGGTACGGTGACCACAGACTACATACACACACACACGCACGCACCAAGCGGACATTGCGACGGATGCAATTAAAGTGCAAGTGGAATCGTCGTGGTGGCGGCGGGTCAATGGATAAGCGATTGGTTTCAGCAATTCGTTTGCCCAGCCACTCCAGTGCATAACCCACCACCCGGCTGTTGGAAGTTGGCTAAGGGGGTAATTTAATTCAAATGCGCCAGTATCGTCGTACCGTCCTTCTGCAGTTGGTACTACGGGTTTCTCTGTTGCACCGTTTTTAATCGTTGGTTTCGCACCCTGTGCACCGGAACCGAGTGATTAACCGATGCTGGATCGAACAAATTCGCGGTAGAAACAAGCGTTAATCATTTGCAAAACACCTTTGGTTAATATAAAATATTTCTTTTTGATGGACAAAAACCACGGGGTTACTACACACGAAAATAGGATTTTTCCAATCAAAAACATCCATCACATTTTCCGGGCCATTCAGGACCAACCATAAAACGCCAACTGCAGTGCGATTGCAGTGCGATCGTGCTGCACTCCGATCGAAGCTGCTAGGGCCCATCACTCAACAAAATCTAGCCGATGGTGGCAGCAGGCATTGAACGCTACGCGGCACAAACGCAATCCAAACCGCGTTTTTGCCATGTTTTAGACACGAAATAATGGAGACGAGCCATATCGGCTGTGCCAGATATGCGGGACGTCAATCATGCTAAGCGAATCACGGACCCCTTCCTTCGTCATGATGCATTTGTGTGCTCGATGCACTTTCGAAGTACCATCCACCATCCCGGAATGGGGGGTTCTAGGGGATTTTAATTTATCATTTATCAAATTAAAGGTGAGCACTGGCAGGCTTGTTCTGGTTTGTTCGAGTTATCAAGCAGCTGTGGCGACGCCTCTGACCTGATGCCGTGTAGGTCACACATTAGTCAGCATGACGGGGTAAGTTTTGGTGCGTATGGGCATCGTCCATACATATATTTGCCACAACAATCAACGCAATCGGGGGACGTGTACTCCTCCGGGTGAAGGAGAGAAGGTGTATCGTGAGGTATGTAACGCGATAAGAGCATTTTTAATTACATCAACTTACACCGCGTTGGATGTTTTCTGATGAGTCCAACGAGATGAACGACAGTGAGAGGAGCGATCAAAGCTACGCTTGTTATTAAATTACACGATAAGCTAATTAAAGTGTTTGTGCTGGTATCACTCAACACCAATAAAGAGCGTAAGAAGATTAAAATTGATATTATTTTTAGTATATTTTTTAAATTAATATCGAAACCAGTAAACACTTTCAAATAAATGTTCTTCTATGCCTTTTTCATTTTTCTCTTTACATGACAGCAGCAAGCTAAGTTTTGCACATTTTTAGACTGGAATAATCATAAATCAATTCATCGGTTTATGGAGAAAAAAAAATCCTTGTAACTGACAAAACGAATCGAGGACATGCTACGTCAAAAATGTATTGTTAGACGGACTGGTATGCAAGCTGCTTTCGCAATATCGAGACGTTAGCGATCTGGTGATCCTCCGTATTGGACATCCTATGTATGGGTAAGAAGGAATTCCTTTTGAGGTTTGCCAAAGATTATACTGGTCGATGCTGTGGCAAGTTCTACGTGAGATTTGCTTCAAGTGTACAATCTGTGCTTATCTTCACGCGATCTTGTCCGCGATATTCTTTAATGTTTCGACACAGACACTCAGGCCCCTGGGTGCAAGATACAGAACTGTTTTTGATGACTTTTTTAACCAACAAGAACGCCAGGTGTTAAGGATCTAGGACCCAATTCGATGTTTTGTTTGTCCTTTAGCAAGGAGAACATAATGCTCAGGAGTTTTTCCGACTATTTTGCCTATAGCGGCTCCATCTGATGAAATGAGGAAGATGTACTGGACAGACGTGATACAAAAGACGATATACATCCATGGAGCAATTTCAAGGCGAGGCGATGGAACAGTTGATCCTTGGCAAAAGCCATTGCTATCATCGGGTGAAGAATCTTGATAATCAGTTTCACTTTTTCAAACGATCTCAAGCCGCTTCTGTCCCTTCTAATCTTCTTTTGGCTCAAATAAACAAAACAAAATCTTCCCAATGAAAATAAGATCAAAACAAAGAGCAAATGGTACAAGGGTTCGGATGGTGGATCAAAGAATTGCTGTTGATCTTACGATGTTCCGAGCATCTTCGTGAAGAGCAGAAGCACATGTGGGCAACCAGCAAAACAACCAAGCAAGCCGAGCGTATTTTGACATGTTTGTTTCGCGATCACGATTTTTCGATGCCGAGTCAACAGGGAAAGAAGTTTGTCGGGTAGATTTTCCTGTTTTTGCTGCGGTGCTAAAATTATGTATCGCGTGCAGGCACGCTGGTATCATGTGTCTGCGGGTGTATAAAAGTACAGCGAGATACATCAGACGGTTCTCATCTTGCTATTGCGGTTTGTTTATTGCCCAAACGGAGTCCGATGATCTTTTTTGATTCAGAAGGAAAATGTTTGAAGCACAGCTTTGTTAGAACATCGCTCTAGGTGTTAAAAATCAAGCTAAGCCGCAACTTTCAGTACCGTCGAATTATGACCGCAAATTTTACCAACCCCACCATATGCTTTTTTGTTGTTTTAAAAGTGGGTTGTGTGTTTTTTAGTGTGCTACTGCTACTGAACGCAAATAAAAAAAAAACTTGCCGAAAAAGAATTGTGTCTGTGTTTTAATATTAAAAAACAATCTATTGAACACTTACCGCCCGCACCTGCCGGTTGAACATGTAGCAGATACACGTCCATATCTTCGACGCCAGTACGAGAAACGCGCGAAAGTTCATTTGAAAGTATGACAACATTGGCATTCTCAGAACCACCGAGGGTCAGCGCATAAAGTCCGGGTTGGTAGCGTTCCTCTTAGCTGCCAACAATTATGATACGGTGGCGATTGTGTTGTTGATGCTGCTGCTGTGGTGTCCTCTACTTGGCGGAAAGCCGTCTCCTGAGGTGCATTAGGTCAGGAAGACGATTGGTTTTTGTTATGGTCGCCCGGAATACTGTCCTGGTCTTTTGGCGACGATATTTCTTTCAGCCTTATGTGTTGGATTGTTGTGCCAAACAAACAACAATGTGCCGGTGTCTCGCTATCGGCTTTGCCGGAACCGGCTTCTAAGCCGCAAACACACACACATACACGCACACAAACTAACGCACACTCACACACATACGCATACACAAAAAACAAACGCACAGAAAAGCGCGCGCACGCGGTGGACACTACAGCACTTGTCCTTTCCTTGTTCTTGTGTTGTGTGTTGTCCTTCACTAATTGTTTCCGTTCATTCCTTCTTCGCACACGTTTCGGGCCATTTGACCGACAATTATTATCATCACGCACCACAATCCGTCACAGCGAAGTAACCATGTTTTCGTGCGCGTTTTCTGTTCCGGCGTCTGTGGTGAGAAAGAGAGAAGAGAAAATGATCAGTTATGCAGATTGATTGCTTGCTGCTCGTCGACTAAGAATGACTATCCAAGGAGGCCAGGCAACATTCATGGCAACTGAAGGAAACAGTAGAGCTACAACAAATGCGTAGATGCGTAGCCTGTGCTGGTAGTAAATATGCTAATCGCATGTCAAATATGCTCTCGCTCCCGCTAGTTCGCGCTCTCGCAAGGACTGCTGATGGGGCGTGGGAAAAGTAAACACACACCCCCAGCAAGGATGTGACCTCCATCGGTACACGGTCCATGGTAACTGATGGAACGTTGGATTTTAGTTTTACAAAACCGTACATAGAGCACAAGGAAAGATCGACCTTTATCTCACAGTAGGCACAGTCAGTGCACAACGCTTCTTTTTGGCTCCTTTCGGCCTTCCTATTTCGCACACATACATACACGCGCGCTAACTTCGTGTGCACGCACTTGCAGAGCATACTCACACAACGCTGCTGACAAACAAGTACACAACACACCACATTCAAAAGGCGAAGCAAAGCAGAGCAAGCAAAAAAAAAGGGTAAGAAAACCCGGGACAGGAGCGCGCAGATTCCACAAGACGCCCGACACGCGAGGCGAGAAAATCGAAGAGAGCAGAGGGACACGTGGAGGCAGGATAGAAAATAGCTTCTGCTTCTTCTCCCTCTTAGCCATCTCCTTCTGCTTCATGGTTCCGGGAATCGCGCGATGCTTTTAGCCGTCTAGGAGAAGTATCACGTATTTAGCCGTTCATCCTGTGCGGAATATGCTGAAGATAACTGTGATAACCTGCGAGTGCGTGAGCATAGCATCGTACCATGGTTTTACCTTCAAGTCTGTGAGAGTGTCGGATAAGAAGCGAAATGAATGCAAAAAAAAACGGGACGAATCTTTTCTCAAAAGATTTTGCACCTTCCGAGTAGTGCCCCAATCTTGCGATGTGTGTGGTGTGGTTTATCTTCTTAACCGCGCTCGAAGTTTCCTTCAGATCGATTGCACACACAGAAACAGCAGCACAAGCAGGCAGCGTACCTTCTACATTACTTTGGCAACGGAGAAAGCGCATACGCACATACACACACGCACAGGCAGACGGGCCGGGACGGGGCACGAATCCGACGGCAGCCCTACACGCCGCCGCACTTTTTAATCTTGCAGGAATAGCACAATTTTGCCTATTTTTGTGGGGTCGCAGAATTTTCACGCACTTTCCGTTCACTCACCCCTACACTCGCCGCCGTCGCTTCCGCGCACACAGCAGGGTACCCACCACACGCGGACCCGAAACGTGAACACAACACTTTTTGGCGAGCACAAATGCGCTCAACAGCTCCTCGGCCTTTTTGCTGCTTTTCTTGATTTTTCAATTATTGGATTAGGGAGAAGAAAATATACCGCTCTTGTCGGGGCGCCGCGATGAAAGCAACTCTGCCTGTTCTTCTTCCTCTTGACGTCGGCGATTCACGTAGCAAAAATGAAATGTCAAACGTTTGCGCGAGAGAGCGAGCGAGAGCGAGAGAGCGGCATAACGAGAGCTGTCAAAAAATTTGAAATGAAAGATGAAGCTGTTATCGAGATCCGTTTGATTTATTATTTTTTGCTGTTCAGTTATGTCCTCGAGTGCGTTTGATAATTGGAACAAGCTACAAAATAGAAATAACAATAAAGAAAAAAAACTTTCTCGTGGTAGGCATAAAACGTACAAAACAAAAGTTAGTTCCGATAGTTAGATATATTTTATTTACACAGTTTTTTCAACCAGTGGCAGAAAAATGCTTCAAACACTTACAAAGGCATATGTATATAAAGCATACGCAAATCGTTGCAATACGCAAACCGATGGCAATCGTTCTCGGACACCAACTCAATGTATAACTCGACCTTCTACGCATTATGCCTCCAAGGCAACCTTTTTGCCAGATCCGGATGTGTCTGTGGATATACAAAACAGAAGTTATTCCTGTTGGTATGGTTGATGTCACTAGTCCATCTTCTCATTGCTTACCCTTCTCCTTGCGCTTGCGTTCCTTGACGAGCTCATCATCCGGAACGTCGGGCAACCGGAGATCTTCCGTTTCCGCCTCCTTTGCCTGATCCGCGCCAATAAGATCCTCTAGCTCGGCCAACACCTCATCCTCGTCCTCTTCGGTGAGTACACCGTTGAGCAGCGCATCAATTTCCTGCTGCTTTTCAATGCTCTCCCTGGTTTCGTCCAGTATTTGCTCCACCTCGTCGATCGACAGGATTTCGTTCACTTTCTTGAGAGCTTCGTTGCCCACCTTCAGTCCACTGACCACCCGTGCTTCGACCTGGGCGAACTCGATGTCGGAGGCTAGTTTTTCCAGCGTTTCCAGCTGAGCATCGGTATTGCTTAGCAACTTCTCTTGATATTTCTTTTTCCTAAGCAGTGTTTTGGCACGTCTGAAGGTTTAAGGTGGTAAAGGTAGTTAGTACAGATCGTTAAGTGCTAACACAGGAAATACATACTCCTTCCGTCCATTGGCTAAACACTTCTTGGCCAGTTCCCGATCTTTCTCAAGCGATAGTTCAATACGTTTTTGATATTGCTTTAGTTTGTCGCGTTGTTGCTTCAGTTGCTAGAATAAGAATAATAATAATATTAATACGCGTTAACTTTATGCTTATCGCTTGATACAGAAACAGTCTTACCAGCACTGCTTTGTCCTGTTCTGTGACCCTGCTGATGGGCTTTGTTTTGGTCTTTCCGAAAATGTTTCCCATCGTGCATGAAACACACGCTACAGACTCGTTTCCTAAGAATGTTAATTGAATTAGGAACTATGATTAAAAAAGAACAAAATCACAAAAAGAGCGTTTCCATCCGAAATAGTGGAGTGTAAATTCGCAATGAGTCAGTGTTGTTTTGATTTTGTCTGGTTTGTTATGACATTTCGCCAGTCAGCTGTTGACAGTTCTCAAGATTCATACATGCAGTCGAGCATGGCTACGGTTGATATAGTTTTTATTGCTGTTGTTCATGTGGAAACAGTGGAAAAATATCGTGCATGCTAAAAAAGGGAATCATTCACGTAGAAAGAATCCCACAGTTGCAGTCGTTTTGCTTCCGGCAGCTCCACAACCTCGACACCTGCGTTGGAGATATTCAAACAGTTGTACGGTGGTGCCGTTTTTGGAACTCTGGTCCACGATAGGTTGGCAGTACTGGCACAGTTGGGATCGCCATTGGCGGCAAAATTGGTGAAAATGTCGACCATGTAGTGAATGGCACGGTACTCGAACGTGTCCGGCTCCAGAGGTTTTGCGAAGATGTTCGAAAACAGGTAAGAAATCTCATCGGCGTGGGACGTGCCACGTGCTTGCGGGTCGACCATATGTATGCGATAATGGTTAAAGAATGGTGAATCAACACAGAAGCGATAAACGAACGTTTTTGCGCTCTCCGCGTAGTTGGCACGGGCCAGTATGGTTCGATGCAGATCATGCCAAAAGATACGGTCCGATGCCATGTTAACGAACCCATCCAAATTGTCCAACGATGGAGTGGAGTCGGGATAGTACAGCTGCTTCAGCTGCTCCCCGAATGCCATCCTCTCCTCGAGACTAAGCTTCAGATGGTAGGGCACATTGCCGATGAACAGTCGAGGATCTTGCAACATTGCGGGAAGCTTCGGTTTCACCTTCGGGAGTAGAATTAATCCTTCCTCGGAAGTACCGCCAATCATCACATCGATAGTATTGCCCCACGCAGTACGGGACATTTCCAACGGTGATCTGGGGATGAAGCAAACATCGCTTTCGTAGGGTTCGATCGTCGGTGCGAAAGGTGTTAGCAAACCTTCCTGTATTTCCTGCGACGGGCAAACAGTTTGGTTAGTTTGCGTTAAGACTTCTAGCATATATAAACATCTAAATACCTGTGGTCCGAACAATTTCTCCTGATTGTCCACGATGCTTTCCGGCGATGCGGTACGCAAAAATTGCAGAGCCGCTTCTTCCTCATCCTCTACCTCACCCTGCCAACCGATGGTCTTGGCAAGCTTTTGTATCCAGTTCCGTTGCGGTGCAAGTGCCCAGCTGCACATCGTACTGCCCGACATGATGATGGCACGGTGGAACAAATTTTTCGATGCTTCCGCAATCGTATGATACTGCACCGAAGCGCCACCGGCACTATGGCCGAACAGGGTAACCGCATTTGGATCACCACCGAACAGTGCAATATTGTCCCGCACCCAGATGAGAGCGAGTCTTTGATCCTTTAAACCGGCATTTCCTGGAATACCGGCGGCAGGTGATTGGCAGCAAAGAAACCCGAGCGCTCCGACGCGATAATTTAACGTAACCAGTACGATATCCTTCTCGATAAGGTAATCCGGACCATAGAGTTCGGTTCCACTGGTTCCCTCGACGAATCCACCCCCATAGATGTACACCATGACGGGTAGTGGTTTGGATGGTTTAATCTAGAACGGTACAGCGTTATTTGCTATCATGCAAGTCAGATAGCACGTCAGATAAGCAAATACTTACCGTCTTGGTGAAAACGTTCAGCTTCAAACTGTCCTCGCTGCCGACGATTGCATTCGTGCGACGATCAAAATGATAGCAAGGATCCGATTGCCGGGTACAATCCAACAGGTCGGTCCAATTTTCCGGCGGACAAGGATCCTGGAAGATGCAAGCAATTCATTAAAAATAATTAATAACCAAACATATACGACCACAGAATTTTGCGTTGAGAAACGCTGACCATTGATTGTCGGTATGACATCATCGACATACCCCCTTAGCATGCTCAAACACTTGTTCAATTGCTTGGCAAATGCACTCAATCAGCTACCAGTAAGCTGCAATCATAGCAATCATCGAACGATATGATGGTTCTCCAACAACGTCGGTTAATTTCCAATGCAAAAAAACTGCATTCTAACAGGTAATTCATGTAATGCTCGCGTGTTATCTCCTAGATTAACGTGTAATCTTTTGTTTCAATTTAAAATCCACTTTTTCTCACCTTAAACCGTAGCTCCCCGACCGGGGGCTTCGCGTACGGTATACCCTGAAAGCTGACGTATTCGGTGCCGTAGAGTGCTGTCCGGCTGGCACCCTTAACCGGTCCACAACCGGTATTTACAATCAGTTCGCTGCTGGCCATCCTCTTGGCAGTGTGGAATACGCACCGAATTCCCTAAAATGTACCACACACCACGGTCGAAACTAACAAAACTCTTCCGTGCAAAAAGTTATCTCACTAGGCGAACGGGAGCAAACGGCGTTATGAGTAGGCCGCGGTTTTGATGATAATGCTTATTGGAGGTTGATCGTCGTCTTTTATTTATGTCGCGGCTTGCTGCGCACGCAACGCTGATTACGTTGAGGTCAGTGCTTCTCAACGCCACTGTTGCGGGCTGTTCGGTTAGGAAATTATTTTGGTTAAAGTCTGGGTAAAAGACTCGAGAAGGCCCCCTAGAATCTTTTGTGTGCAGCACTGTGGCCTGTCATTTTTATTGCACAGTGGGATTTTTGAATGGTCATAACTCGTTTGGGTAAAAGACTCGAGAAGGCCCCCCACTGACAAAATTTGTTAGGCACTGTAGGATTTACGCCTGAATGTATGCAATCCGCATTACACGTTGCGAATGCTTGACAATGTGCTTTCAGTGTGGTCAAAAATGGTTTAATAAAATCGAATGAATTATTGCTTATTATTCGATTAAATCCCCCTCCAGAAGATTGGTCACGCTAGGAGGGACCAATCAGGCTTACAACATACACGGTGTTCCCGGATTGTAACGGAACATTGGTTCGATGGATACTTGTTAACGGGCATAGATATTCAGAAAAGGAGGAAAAATAAGAATAATAACATTTCAAATCACTTCTTACAATTTATGTGAGCATGCTCTACACGCTGTCCAGTAACAGTATTAAGGAACAATGCACAATGTTTATATGAAACGAGCTATGAACATACAAAAATCCCACTGTGCAATAAAAAAGGCAGGCCACAGTGCTGCACACAAAAGATTATAGTGGGGGCCTTCTCGAGTATTTTACCGTTTTTTTATATACACCTCAGTCACAGCTCCGCATAAGTTGACCTTTGTAAATTGACCCCTTCCCACTAGCAGCAAGCATTTAGCAGCTTCGATAAAACTTAGTAATAGACGGTGAACAATTCCCACCGCTTATCGATAGAATGTGCATCGCTATCAGTGCGTCACAAGATTACATTTAGCGGGAAGCATGCTCCAAAGCAAGAGTGCGTATCTTACGACCAGTTCCCATGCTCAGTAGCGTTTCGAACGTGATCTACATCAGTTGTTTGGCGAAGTAGTAAAATGAGCCAGCACGAGCAACTTATCGTGGCCACCCGTTACGGTCCGGTGCGGGGCGTAAGGAAGACAGCCGGCACCGGTGTGGAGTATTTGAACTTTCAAAAGATACCTTACTGTAAACCACCGGTTGGTGAGCGAAGGTTTAGGGTAAGCAAAAGATCAGACGATAGTGAGAACAGCCGTGAGAAATCGCCATCTCATTACTTGTTTGCTTCGCCGGTAAAAGGATTTAGAGCTACCGGAACCGTGGACCGAACCGCTGGACTGTACGCAGCAGGGTCCGAGTGGGTATCAGTTTAACAAGCTGCTGAACAAGATCGTGGGCAGTGAGGATCATCTGTACGTAAATGTGTTTACCAAGGAAGTAAGTACAAATGTGTTGGATGTGATTTGGTAGTGGACAAGAGTTACCACCCTTGTGGTGGCGTTTTGTCGGCATCATGCTGGCAAGATAACGAATACTGCTTATTCATGCTTCTCTTGCGTGTTATCACACATTTTTTCTTATCTCGGTTTTTGTGCTGTCTCTGCATCCCTTATTTGTTGGATCGTATTGTTTGCTTGGTTTTTGATATGTTTCCACCCTCTAGACCTAAACTTCGATCGATCGATCAACCGAATCGGTGGTCGCTCCTTTGAAGCAGTCCTTACGTTCATTTTTAACCTAAAGTCTAGAGATATCTCTAAAGATCTAGAGTCATATGTTGAGATGTTGGGATCATCTTTTTCGATAGACGAAACTGGGAGTCCTAGGATCTCATATGCTTAGCTTGAATTCACCAAATCGGGCCTCTCAGGTTCCATATCAGGAAGTCTTTTCCTAAAGTCGATTGATGTCGTTGATCCCTCAGACAGAAATGTGAGAATAATGAGCTAGTAAATGACCGCACTCGATCGTGAGCAGCCTAGAAGGTTCTACAGCAGACTAACACCCTTCCCCTTACCTTCAGCTTAAACCGGAAAAACTGCGACCGGTTATGTTATGGATTCATGGTGGAGCATTTATGCGCGGTTCTAGCGGAACCGAAATGTACGGACCCGACTATCTCATGCAAAAGGACATCGTGCTGGTTACGTTCAACTATCGCCTTGGTGCATTCGGTAAGAGACATGCTCTAGCGCTAACTTATAAATCTTCAACATAACTAAACCAAACAGCTTTTGGCGTAAAGGATTTCTGTCTCTGGAGTCGCAAGAGCTGGGCATTCCAGGGAATGGCGGATTGAAGGATCAAAATTTGGCCATCCGCTGGGTGCGTGATAATATCGCCAGCTTCGGCGGAGATCCGGACAATGTTACGCTGTTTGGGGAGAGTGCCGGTGGATGCTCGGTGCACTATCACATGGTGTCGGAGCAATCACGGGGACTGTTCCGGCGCGCGATTGTAATGTCTGGCTGCGCGCTAAACAATTGGTCCACGATGCCAAGACGCGGCATGGGCGAACGGCTGGCGAAAGCGCTCGGCTGGGATGGTACCGGTGGCGAAGCGGGAGCTTTAAAAGTTCTGATGAAAGCACCCGCGGAGGATATCATTAAGTACCAGGATCAGCTGTTAACTCCGAATGTATGTAAGCGGGGATGGGATGGGTGGAAAATACTGTTTTTTATAACGATTGTCTGATCTTTATTCTCAACAGGAGTTGGAAAATCGTATGCTGTTTCCGTTTGGCCCGGTCGTGGAACCGTACCCGTCGGGAAACACCTTTATTCCGAAGAAACCGCTGGAAATGTGTCGTGAGGCGTGGAGTAACGATATCGATATACTGATCGGAGGTAACTCCGAGGAGGGACTGTTTTGTTTGAGCTCTATCAAGGAAAATCCTGCCATAATGGACAATCTGAAGGACTTCGAGTACTTGGTACCGATGGAGCTGGAGCTGGTGCGCAGCTCGCGGGTGTGTCGCGAGTATGGGCTAAGGCTTAAAAAGTTCTACTACGGTGATACGGAGCCGTCGTTTGAAAATCGGGAAGGTTATTTAACGGTACGAGGATGAATGGATGCATTATGTCCGATGGACTTTACTTTAGGAACCGCTTTTTTCTCTCTCTAGTTAATGACAGATAAGCTCTTCTGGCACGGCTTACATCGCACCATCTACTCCCGAATCAACTCGCGGAAAGGGGCCAAAACGTTTGTCTATCGGTTTTCGGTAGATTCGGAAACGTACAACCACTATCGCATCTACTTCTGCGACCGGAATGTGCGCGGCACGGCTCATGCAGATGATCTTTCGTATCTGTTTAAAAATTTGTTCAGCCCCGTTCCGGATGCGGATACGTTTGAGTATAAGACGATGCAACGACTGGTAAGCTGGTCGGGTGGACACATGCAAGAAACGGGTCTAACATTTGTAACGGAAATTTGATAGGTCGAGCTGCTTACCAACTTTGCCAGTATGGGAACCCCGAATGGTGGAACGGTTGGAGACATTTGGGAACCGGTCAGTGCCGAGGTGGAGCCGTACAAATGTTTGAACATCAATAACGGTGGATTGAGCTTTGTTGACCTGCCGGAAATGAGACGCATGATGCTGTGGGACTCGATCTACAAGAAAGAGCAGCTGTATTAATGTCTCTTGGAAGTGTTTGAATTATACACTGAGTGGTATTTTGTAATATTTTATATTTTATTCCCGGTAGTGGTTTTATTACAGTGTAGTTAATACGGCAAAGCTTAATGGAGCTATCGGTAGGGATTATTAGTTATGAGTCTAAGAACAGATAAATGGAAGGGTAAGCTTAGACAACTAAAAGGAAAGATAATCTTAGTACAGCTATGGTTACAATTTTTGTTTGATCATATCATAACAGATGAAAATATACGTTTTTACAATAATTTAAACTGATCGATCGAACTGCCCGCCAGCAGACATATTTGCTCGGGTGTAGCTGGTACTTCTGGAAGGAGAAATTTAATCTTAATACGATGTCCTTTAATCTTGCCCAAACCTCAACACATTACTCACCAATCGGATACCACTCGTCCGAAAGACCTGCCTGCTTGCGTGCCGAATTCAGTGCCATCCGAAGAGCAAATAGCAGCGAAACAGTCATATTCAGCGCTGGCTCACCGGTCGTTTTGGACCGCAGGACAAAGTTTTCGTTGTGTGTGCGCTGCAGGAACTTAACGCGAAAGTCCACCGGGATATCCTTTGCACCGGGTGGTTTATAGTTCCAGGAGCGGGTAGTTAGCAGCTGTCCAGACTCTCCACCGTACACGAGCTGCTCGGTAAAGTACAATCCAATTCCCATCACAAATGCACCCTCGATCTGGCCAATGTCGATGCCGGGGCTGATGCTTTCTCCGACATCTTCCAGTATGTCGACACGGCGTATCTGAACGTTACCGGTAAGGATGTCTACCTCCACCTCGGAACACGCTAACCCCCACACGACGTAGTGCTGCATTTCGGTCACATTGTACTGATAGAGGGCACACAGATCCACGTGCTGCTGGTGGCAGCGTTGTGTGATGGCTTCCCACGATTCGTCCGGATGCTGCTGCCGTACCGGATCGATACGGGTTCTTAACATTTCGCACGCCCTCTGTACGGCGTAACAGGCGGCATCGCTTGTCATACTACCGCCGGAAACGATCGCGTTCGGCGAGGTTATGTTGGCCATAGCTTTCACCTGAATCATGCTCATCGGGATGCCCAACGCTCGGGCAGCAACCTGGGTAACCTTCGTGTTTACACCCTGTCCCATATCGATGCCACCGGTAGTGATGGCGACGGTTCCATCGGCATGGTAGATCGACACGAGTGCGTGTAGCGAACCGACAAAGTACTGTGGATATCGCATCGGTACGATAGCGATGCCCCGCTTGATCCAGCGGTTCGCTTCGTTGAAGCTGACGATCGCTTCTCGGCGCGTTTCGTACTGAACGTCCTGCGCAAACATTGGCAGCAATTCTCGTATTTTGCTATCGTCCGGGAGATTTTCCATACGGACGGCCAGTGGGTCCAATCCGAGCCGGTGCGCTATGTGCTCCATCATGTTTTCGGCCATACTGATGCCCTCGTTCGTTCCCGGCCCACGGCAGTAAGTGGTGCTGGCCGATTCCGTCAGTACGCTGTGACCCATCACCTTCCAGCTGCTCGTATCGTAACAGTTGCGGTAGAAGAGAAACGTAACTTTCTCTACCGGTTCGTTTAGGCTACAGCCCGAGTCCTGGTAGAATTGGTTAAGCAATCGCTGTACACGGCCACGATCGTCCACCTCGATTTCGTAACGACTGACGCATGCGGAACGCTTGCCGATCGCAGCCATATTGTCTTCGAGCGACATGATCAAGCGTACTGGGCGTTGGGAGAAATGTGCCGCAATGGCGCAGGCACAAGCGATCTGGGACGCACGGGAAATTTTCGAGCCAAAAGCACCACCCAACCGTCGTATGCGGAAGTTGAGGCTGGATTCCGGAATCCTTAAGGCACGGGCGATCGCGATCTGGCAGATGTCGACCCATTGTGTGGAGCTGTACACATCCATCCCGTCATCGATCGGTACGCACACGCACTGTTGCGTTTCCATCGATAGATGGTACTGGCTCGGCAGATCGAACGTGCCCTCGAGACGGATCGATCCACTACCGGCTTCGTAACGGTCTCCGATCTGCACCTCATCGCTCGGGTGTATGCGCTCGGTTTGGTCCGCATTCATCACGTCCTTAACCGTGGGCAGGATGGGTTGACCATCCGGTGGACCGTACTCGATCTCCACCAGCTTCGCTGCACGGTACGCTTCGTCGTACGTTTCGGCCAGTACAATACCTACCGGTTGCCCATGGTACAGTACACGATCGCTGCAGAATATCTCCTCCACCTCTTTATTGCCCAGTTCCACCGGCATAAAGTTGTTGGTGCCGGGTATGTCACGTGCTGAGTAGAATGCAACCACTCCTGCACGTGCTAGAGCTTGCTTGGCATCTATCCGGACGATGCTGGTGCGTGGTTTAGTCGCTAGCACAAAGGCACCGAACAGCTGCCCGGGAAGATTCGGAATGTCATCGGTGTAGTGTGCTTCCCCGGCTGTCTGTGACAATCCTTCCACTTTGGGTATGTGCTTCGTAACTGGCCAGTTCTCTTGAATCGTGTCATACGTTTGTTGACCACTGGAAAGCATCCGCTTCGATAGCTGGGTACCGCTCGAGTACAGAGCGTTTAGCTGAACGTCCCGATCTCCTGCGATGCTTAGAATCGCTCTGTAGAATAGTGTCAGTACAAGATGTTTCCGGTACGCGGCCGTTGCATCCGGCGGAGCGTAAGTCGGTGCTATGGTGTCGTTGAGCAACGTTAGCGCCTCCTGCAACACCGACTCCTGGAAGATGTCTTTCCCGACGAGAAAACTTTCAAGCTGCACGGCATGGGTAAAACCCGGACTGATGCCACCGTAGCAGATGGAAGCGGTGCGCAAATGGCCGGACGGTTGAAACTGTAGCAGAAATGCGGCATTCACGTACGCATGGGCATTCTGTGCCCGGGGCATCACTTTGTAGGTGCGCAAGGAGTACTCGTTGGGATCGAGCGGATAGAGCAGAATGTTCAGGATGATGCGTTTGTTCATGTTCATCGACAGATATTCCTCCACCGAGACGACCTTGGTGGAGGTAGTAGAGGTGGCTAGGTAAGGAAAGGAGATGCATTTAATTCCATCGAAAATTTGGTTTCCAAAACACCCGCTTCTGGCTTACCGATCGTTAAACGTGCGCCAACACCCTCGAGTAGTAGATACACGTCCGAGGGGAAATCGCGGTGCTGGTGCTTGATGCTCAGGTTGCCAGCGATGGTACCCACGTTGCGTACCGGGACGTTCGCAATCAGGTCAAGGTGCTTAACCATCTCGCGACAGTATTCGTATCCAGTGGCAGAGGTAGCTTCGTCGAGGATTCCGATCAGCTCGGTCAGCGTAACGTTGGCTCCGATGATCAATGCATCGTTGAAGTAGTTTACTCGCAGATCGGCCACCGAGGTGATGTCGATAAACACGTCCAGATTGTCGGGTCGCCGATATACACCTGTTGTATAGAAAATAGATACGTCAGCTGGCGATCTTTTCGAACATCAGAACTCGACCATAATTCTTACCCGTCGCCGTATTGCCAGCCACCAGCATGTACGATTGCGATTCGATCTTATCGAAAATCCGAAAGATTGCCTGTACATTCTCCACCTTATACCATTCGCGGCCACTAGCGAACAGCAGATAAATGTCGTTAGCTTCCTCGCACTGAGCTGCCAGTGAGCACTTGCCCGAACAGGGCGCCGTTCCGTCCAAACTTTTGGGGCAAATCCTCGGCACGTCCTCAATATCCTGGCAGACTTCCAGCAGCTTTGGATCGGCGTCGACCGCCATCGATTTGAACGCGTCCAGAATAGGGCGATACCCGGTACAGCGACAGATATTGCCACCGAACGAGTTCTCCACCTCCTCCATGGTGACGTTGCCCTGTTTCGCTTCCAGCAAGCTGTACATGTTCATCACCATGCCGGGCGAACAGAATCCGCACTGCGTCCCGTTGAAGTGGGCCAGCCGGCGTTGGGTAGCATGGTAACCGTCCAGCTTGTTACCGACACCTTCGATCGTCACGATATCCAACCCATTGCAGGAGAACAGTGGAAAGAGACACTAGGGGAGATCGAAATAGCTGGCTATTTAGTCTTATGGTTCGCATGGTAGCAACTTCGATTTCGCATCGACGCGATCGTACCGAGTTCACCGCGCGTGAGATGATATCCTTCGTGACGGGATGCTGGCTGCTCACGTTGACGATGCAGGCACCACATCCGCCCTCGCGGCACATAAACTTGGTACCCTTCAGCTGGGCATGGTAGCGTAGATAGGTGCCGAGCGAGGTATCGATCGGGACGGTTGCGCTGTTTGCTGAAACAATGAAGCATAATAACACATGATTTAGGCACCTGCACACCACACGATACAGCGAGCGTTGTCTAGCTGATAAGCTCGAGTTTTAGCAGCAGCAGCAGCACCGGACGGTCGGTATATCTATCGCCGAAACGTCGCCTATTATTAACCCGCCACTCGGGTATCACAGGTTCGAAGCGCTTGGAATGGCAATTTATCATCGATACTGGGCGATCGGTGATAAGATTCGTGAACTCGCGTTTGCACACCTTTATGCACCTTCCCGTTGATGGTGAACACTATTTGCATGGTTGGTGGTTGTTGTTTTTCGTTTTTTTTTGTCGCGCGAATATGACGAGCGAACGCTCTACCAAGTGTTGCCGGCAGCGATCTTACTACAACTGCGTATACGCGAATCGCGAGTTAGCGAGAGACTGAAGCGTCGCGAGTTCTCACCAGCAGCGCGCGGCCACACTACTGTTTGTGTGTGTGTTGGCGGGGGTTTTTATAGACCCGAATCGATGCTCTTCTTATCATCGTTGGCGTCTCGCGCAGTTTGCGCTTCACGTGTTTGTTGTGCGTGCGCGAGCGAGCCTGTGTGTGCGAACGTACGCCGTTGTGTTGGTACGATCGACGCCAATTTTTCCACGTGAACGAAATTTAAATCATCACCGGTGGTGGTCGACAAATTCGGATCCTGCCACTGAACCGGTTCAAGCGGTTATGGATTGATTTTCAAATTTTGAGTGGGTGCCATAATTGGAAGGGGTTAAGGGTCGTGCAAACAGAGTGGCGCAAAATTAGATACATCGGCAAGGTGCGTGGGAAAGCAGTTGATTGAGGGTTGGATTTTATTGCAAAGTTGATAAAATCGTTTATCAGGAACATTGCTGCTTAAACCAGATATCTTTTTTCAAGCAAGATAAAATTTACCTTCAATTCACTTCTTATCGTTTAGTTGACTTAGGATAAGTGAGGGCGCTTGGGGACGTTCTCGTTACAAATTTTAACTGTCGCATTCAAATTAGCTAAAAACTGTGACACAATGAATTGATATTGATTACGTAGGTCCTCGGATATTCAGTTTTTGGATACTGATTTGAGTACAGCTGGACAGTGGCAGAGATCAAGCACCTTGGAGGCCCTTAAGCAGAGGTAATGTTGGAGGCCCCTAACACGTCAAATCTGTTAACTGGGCTAGAGTCAGAGTTCAAGTGGAGAAATTATTCGAGGTCGCTTTTGGAATTCGGGGCCCTCTTAATAATTGAGGCTCAACTAGCTTACAGGAAGATATCCCTGGATCTGGACCAACTACTGATAGTGTGTCATCGTTAACCGTGATCAACCGATCTTGAGACCTTCTACTAAGCGTAAGAAGCCTTACACAACATAATCACGCAATGGAAGACACAAGCAGATATTTATTAGCATTTGTATATATTTTCTATTCTATACATCTATCCCAACAGTCCACACCTAATGGTAATGCTTACATTTGATTACAAAAAATCGTTAGGAGAACATTTAACAGTCTCCATGTGAATAAAAGCACCTTTTTTGTCTTTGGTGATGTACGATTAATTCAACAGATACTGTTCTACAGAGTTACCCGCCATCAGATACACCTGATCCGGTGTGGACGGAGCACCCAGCTGTACCCATTCGTTCGGCAAACCGGCATCGGTACGTGCCGCCACCACTGCGTTGCGCAGTGCACAAAGCACCGACACGGTCATGTTCATGGCCGGCTCACCCGTTGCCTTGGAGCGTAGCACTCCCGTTGCGTTGGAGCTCTTCTGCAGGAATCGCACCCGGAAATCCACCGGGATGTCCTTCGCTCCCGGCGGTTTGTACGTCCAGGTGCGGTTCGTTAGTAGGGCACCCGTGTGCGGATCGTAGATCAGTGCCTCGGTCAAGTAGTAGCCAACGCCCATAATAAATGCACCCTCGACCTGGCCAACGTCGATGCCGGGGCTCAAGCTTTCGCCCGTATCCTCCAGTATGTCAACACGGCGCAGCTGTACATTGCCGGTCAGCACGTCGATTTCTACCTCGGTGCAGGTTAAACCCCAGATGATGTAAGCCTCCAGATCGGACGCCTTGTACATGTACGTCGCACAGAGGTCCACGTTCTTGTAGTAACTATTCTCGACGATCGTTTCCCAAGATGCGTCCTTCATCTCGTCCCGGATCGGCTTCATGCGTTCCAGCAGAATCTCGCACGCCTTCTTAACTGCCTGCGAGAGAGAATTGAAATAGAATTAGAATTTGTCATGCGCTCAGCTAAAGCAACGTTCCGTTCTACTCACAAACGACACGGTCTCGCTGGTCATGCTTCCACCGGTACAGATAGCGTTCGGTGACGTCATATTGGCTGACGGTTTGATGCTAATCTTTTCCATCGGAATCCCTAGTACGTAGGCCGCGACCTGCGCGACCTTCGTGTTCATACCCTGACCCATTTCGATGCCACCGTGCGTGATGACCACCGTACCGTCCGTGTGGTAGATCGACACAAGCGCATGGATCGTTCCGAAGTAGCCCAACGGGTAGCGCATCGGTGTGATGGCAATGCCACGCTTTCTCCAGCGGTTCTCACGATTGAACTGCTCGATTTCCTGCTTGCGCGAATCGTACTCGACATCGGCCCGAAACTCGGGCATAAGCTCGCACATCTTCAAATCCTTCGGCATGTTCGCCATGCGCACGTCCAGCGGGTCCAGTCCGGTCGCATGAGCGACATGCTCCATGATGGTTTCCACCATGGCAATACCTTCCGTTGTGCCCGGCGCACGGCACCAGGTGTTACTGGCCGAATCCGTTATAGCACCCTTGGCGACCGTCTTCCAAGCCTTATTATCGTAGCAGTTTCGGAAGAACTCGGCACAGTGGCCCATCGACTCGTTCAGGCACGAGCCAAAGTCGTGCACGTACTCGTTGTACAGCTTGGTAATTTTGCCATCCTTTTCCACGTCCACCTCGTAGTTGGAGACGACGCCGTAACGCTTGCCAATGGCTTCCATGTTAGCCTCGAGCGTCATCACCAGACGCACCGGTCGCTGAGTCTTGTGAGCTGCTAGAGCGGCCGCACAAGCTATCAACGTAGCCCGGGTACCCTTGCTTCCGTATCCGCCGCCAAGACGACGCACGTACAGATTGAGGCTGTTCTCCGGCACATTCAGCATCTTGGAAATGGCAATCTGCGTAAAATCGATCCACTGCGTAGCCGAGTACACGTCCATACCGTCCTCGATCGGAATGCAGACGGCTGTTTGCGTCTCCATCGTGTAGTGATACTGGCCACCGATTTCAAAGCATCCCTTCACCTTGATCGCACCGTTCGGGGCAGCTTCAAACTCCTCGCCCAACGTACTGTACGGCATGTCATTCAACCGATCGGTAGCCTTGGCACGCAGCACATCCTTCACGGTAGGATACCGTTTCGAGGACCTTGTTTCGTACTGCACCTTCACGAGCTTGGCAGCACGATTGGCCAGATTGAAGGTATTGGCGACGACCAGACCGACCGGCTGTCCGTGATAGATAACTTTCTCGCTGCAGAAGATTTCCTCATCGTGCGGGCCCATGAATCCTTTGAAGTACATGAAATTGTTTGCACCAGGGATATCCTTCGCCGAGTAGAAGGCAACAACGCCGGGCAGTTTCTGGAAAGCGTGAACCAAAGAATGAATGATACGGATAGGAATGATTCGAAAAAAAGGTCCTCAAACATACCAGCGCTTCCGAGGCATCAATGTTCGTTATCTTCGTCTGTGATTCCGTTCCCAGGACAAAGGCCGCGTACAGCTCGTTCGGGAACATTGGCAAATCGTTGGCATACTTCGCTTCGCCCGAGGTTTGCAGTAAACCTTCAATCTTGGGGATGTTCTTCGTTAGGGGCCAATTCTCCTTGATCGTGTCGAACGATTGTGTTCCGGACGAGAGTGGACGATCGAGAACGGATCCTCCCGATTTGAACTCATCTTTAACGGATGCTTTCAGTTCCGGTGCAATGTTAAGCACGAACTTGTAGAACAGTGACAGTGCCAGATTTTTCCGGTATTCTGGTGCAGCGTCCGGAAGCACCCAGTCGGGGTTCAGCTCCGCTGCCAGGATCTTCAGAGCTCCTTGAATGGTTTCATTCGTAAGCAGGTTCTTACCCTTGAGGAACTCTTCCGTTTTGATCGCATGCGTAAAGTGAGGGTCTATTCCACCGAAGCAAATGTTGCTCGAGACGGTATTCGATCCGTCCAGCTTGATCAGGAATGCTCCGTTCACGTATGCGTGAGCATTCTGGGCACGTGGCATGATCTTGAACGAACGGTAGACGAAAATGGAGGGATCCAGCGGAGGAAGGATAACGTTGAGGAGCAGCTTGTTCCTCATATCCAGAGTGACATACTCGGAGGGACGAACGGTGGATGTTTTTCCCTTGGACTCCACTAAAGAAGGAATAAGGATCATTAGAAGGAATACAGACTGCACTGTGAAGGGTACTTACAGATGGTCAACTTCGCGTCAGCAGCTTCCAAGATAAGATAAAGGTCGGACGGGAACTCAGGATGTTGGTTTTTGATGCTAAGATTGCCGGCGATCGTTCCGGTGTTTCGCACCGGCACGTTGGCGATCAAGTCAATATGGCGAATCAGGTGTTCGAAGTAGGAGAAGCTTTTGTTTTGCTTGGCCGCAAAGGCCAGCAAATCCATCAGCTCGGTCAAGGACGTTCCAGCTCCGACAGTTAAGGAGCTTCCAACCGAGCTAGCACGCAGCTCTTGCACAGCATTGATGTCGATAAAGACTTTGATCGCATCGTTGCGCCGGTACACTCCATGGGCGGTGTTACCTCCGATGAGCGTATACGGTTTATCTCCAATGCTCTCGAAGATGGCGAAGATGTCGCTTACGTTGTACACCTTGTGCCATTCCTTCTGCTCATCGAAGCTCAGATGCAGCCCCTTGTTGGGGTTGATTTTCCCAGCGGCGGAACACTTGCCGCCACAAGCCGAACCGGTCTTGGGACAAATCTTGGTAAGGTCCTCAATGTCCTGACACTTCTCCTTGATCTTGGGATCGGCATCGACGGCCAACGCCTTGAACGCGTCCAGGATAGGACGGTAACCGGTGCAGCGGCAGATGTTACCACCGAACGAGTTCTCGATCTCCTCCATGGTGACCTTTCCCTTCTTAGTCTCCAGCAGGCTGTACATGTTCATGACCATGCCGGGGGAGCAGTATCCACACTGGGTACCGTTGAAGTGCGCCAGTAGCTTCTGGGTGGCGTGATAGCCCCGCTGCTTGCCACCGATTCCCTCGACCGTGGTGATGTCCATTCCATGGCAAGCGAGCACCGGAAACAGGCACTGTTTGAAGTGAAATAGAGTAAGTAATTGCGACAGGAACTAGTCGACATAGTCCTACCGAGTTAACAGCGTAGGAGAAGGGCTCTCCGGACACCGGATGTACTCCGCTCAGGTTAACCACACAAGCGCCACAGCCTCCCTCGAGGCACATGAACTTGGTTCCAGTCAGGTGGGCATGGTTCCGGATGAAGGTGTTCAGAGAGGTATCCACCGGTACACTCTTCGAGTTAACTGTGGAAACGTCAATCGATCATTTAGAAAAAAAAACACGCAAAAAGAGACACGCAATTTGGCGATTATGACACCGGTAATGAAATTGTGCTATCGTATCTATCATTTGACCCACGCGTGATGTCACCTTCTTATCGGTGATGCCGGTGGGTCATACGTTTTTCTTTTCACCGTCCGCCAAATACTCACTTTGATAAGGTTTCGCATTGATAGAGAAAATAACCTCCATGATGGGGCAGGTTTCAAATATGTTTGGTGTTTTTTTATATAATTTCACCACACTGCGCAAAAATCACTCAACACGATTGAAACTGTCACGTTGAATCTTAAGTAGCACTGGAACACGCAACGGCAAGAATGGCTGCTAGATCAGACTGAAACGCTGGCACGCGAAGATAGCGAGATACGGGAGGTTTCACGGGAGTACCTAACACGATACGCTCACTACGACTGATCGTCAGCGAGTGTGGTGCGTTCGCGCAAATGGTTCCGATATGTTCAGAAGAAATCGCGATAAAGGCACGCGACACTTATCTAGAGGGAGGGGTGGAGGGCTAGGTCTTGTTGCGAAAATGTGCTTCGTCACCTTGGTCAATTGTTGTAGCCACTGGTGTGTGTTTGTGGGAGTGTGGCGTCTCCATGGCATCTCACACAACGGCCGGATTCGTTTGGCACAATTGTACACCCCACGTCACAGATCAGAATCTGTCTGTTTGAATACTGAAGCTTTTTTTTTGGGGCATATTATTGCTGGACATAGCTGTTGTATAATCCTGAACAATGGTGAGAGAATATCACACTGAAATAGTAGGGAAATAGTAGCGTAGTAAAGGCGTGTGCCGGCACTACTAACGACGCTTGTAGTGCTATTGAGATCAAGTGCGATGCCGGTAAAATACACTCAGTACTATCTGTATCATTTGAACAGCACTTAAGGCGTCTTGTGAGACGTGAATTGTTGATATTTGGTTGGTATGTTTTCATTGAGTTTCTGAACTTCATACCGAATTCTAGGCTAATGGACCATATTTTATTGATACAGAGGGGAAAAATCTACCTCGAAGATCTGTTCAACCAATCCCTCTTGCCATCCCATACCTTTCCTCTATATAATGACCTAGCATGGCTAGCATGAAGAGAAGAAAAAGCCCAAAACCTCCCGCTATTGCCGTGTCATGTGTGCGCTAGACCCTTATTGTTCCTCCGTTATTACTCACCATTGTACGTCTTCCCGTTGATCGCGAAGGTGATCTCCAGCAGTACCATGATAGATTTGCACCACCTCACGTCACACTACCTTTCCAAAGTCTTTCGAATCGCGTGAATGAAGTAATTCCTCCTACGGCTAGCTCCGGTCACTACGCCGGTCGTTTGCTCTCCGGCACGACGACAACTAACGCACGTTGCAAGGTCGTGGTCGTCGCGGATTTTTGGCCGTAGCACGCGATTGCGTTGGGGTGCGTGAGACTCTAAACAGGACAAAAAGTCATTCATTCTGTTTATATGACCGTGCTCGGAAACGTTGGTTCTCGCGCATGGTAAAATGTTTAGAGCGTAGTTTAGAGGTTCGTCTTGGTGGGAGGGGGCACGTTTATTGGTAGAGCGCGCGACTACTCTCGCCAGAAAAAATGTGTTGGGGTGCTCGGTTTGACACTGCTCTATCATCGGCTCCCCATTAAAACTACCACAACCGTAACTTCACGATGGCGTGCCGGCAAAATAGGGGTGTGTTTGTGCGTTAAAATGGGGCCTGAACGTTGATGAGATACGCACGCTGAATTTGGCCTGCGTCTATTTTTGGTGTGACGTAATACAGTGACGGACAAATTGTGCTCCCACCGGCAGGAACTGAATTTTATTTCGGTAGTTAAGTGTGATGCGAATTGCCGATAATTCATTGAAGATCACTTCTCCAATTATCCAGAATATGTCACAAAATAATTGGTTGTATGTTTCTTTTTTTTAATTTAGATTTTTTTTGTTGATGTCCCATTAGCTTGCTTTTAGGCTAATGAAGTAGATATTGATCGGTCGAATTGCCCAACAGCCCCAATATTCTATCTGGTGTGCTCGGTGAGCCCAACGGTATCCATTGCCGTGGCGCGCCCGCATCCAGCCGAGCCGCATTGATCGCATTCCTCAGTGCGAACAGCACCACGACGGCCATATTAACCGCAGGTTCTCCGGTAGCTTTGGAACGTTGCACGCCAGTCGGATTGATGGTGCTCGGTAGCAAACGAATCTTAAATTCGACCGGTATATCCTTTGGACCTGGCACACGATAGTTCCAGGAGCGATTGGTAAGCAGCTCACCAGTACCGCGGTCATATATGAGTGCTTCGGTAAGATATAGCCCCACACCCATCATAAACGCACCCTCTATTTGACCGATTTCGATTTCGGGGTTTAGCGTTTGTCCCGCATCTTCAAGTATATCGACACGGTGCAGCACCACGTTGCCGGTAAGTACATCCAGCTCGATCTCGGCACAGCTAAGAGCCCAAACGTTGTACGAAGGAAGCTGCACACCGTCGTACATGGCCGTGGCGCACAGATCCACTCCTTGCAGGTGACATAGCTGGGTTAGCTTTTCCCACGGCACGTCCGGATGCTGCTGTCTTACTGGTTTAATCCGGCTGAGCAGCAGCTCGCAAGCGATCAGCACTGACTGAAAGTAGGTTTAGAAAAGGTCTTAGTATATGTCCCGTTATGATAAGCTTACGAGACATTTCTTATACAAATTGATGAATGCCGTTGTCACAGTACTCACATGTGCGACGGCTTCGCTGGTAATGCTGGCCTGTGTGCAAAAGTCGTTCGGTGCCGTAAGATTGTTGGTTGCTTTGATGGCAATCTTCTCCACCGGGATGCCCAGCACCTTGGCAGCGACCTGTGCCGCTCGTGTATTTATACCCTGGCCCATCTCAATCCCACCGTGCGCAATGGCGACAGTTCCATCGGTGTGATAGATCGAGACGAGCGCGTGTAGCGTTCCAAAATAGGACACGGGATACTTCATTGGGACGATCGCTATACCACGCTTACGCCAGCGGTGCTCCAAATTAAACTGTTCAATCGCCAACCGTCTCCTTTCGTACTCGGTATCCACGAGGAAGGTTTGCAGAAGTGGTCGCATCGGTGAATCGGTTGGCATGTTCTCAAGTCGCACTGCTAGCGAATCGCGTTCCGTTGCGAATGCTATATGTTCGATAATCGATTCTATCATGGCGTACGCTTCGGTAGAACCTGGTGCACGACACCAAGTGTTGCTAGCAGAATCGGTTAGTGCCGTTTTGGAGATCACGCACCACGCATCCTTGTTGTAACAATTTCCGTAGTATCCTTGCATAAAATCAGGCGCTTCATTCGTGTTGCAGCCTGCGTCGTGAAGGAATTCGTTACGAAGGCGAAGAATTTGTCCCTCGGCGGTTACATCGGCGCAATAGCTAGAAACCACTCCGTAGCGCTTGCCGACGACGGCCATGTTTGATTCGATCGTCATTATTAAGCGTACGGGGCGTTTCGTTAGATGACAGGCAAGTGCACAGGCACAAGCGATCTGAACGGCACGGGAAGCCTTCCCACCGTATCCACCACCGATCCGACGTACGGACACGTTAAGACTATTTTCGGGGACACCAAGCATTTGCGCTATTGCTATTTGGGTAAGCGTTACTGCTTGTGTTGCGGAGTGCACTTCCATTCCATCTTCCAGTGGCAGACAGACGCATGTCTGTGTCTCCATTGTGTAGTGATACTGGCCACCGGATTCAAAAGTTCCCGAAACGGTGATGGAAGGCTCCGTCACTGAGTCAGTGTACGATTTGCCAGTAAATCCGTAATCAATATCCACCACACGATCATGACACTTGGCGTCAGCTACATCCTTTACTGTCGGGTAGATCGGTTTGTCTGCCTTGGCGGAGTAGTTTAGACGGACTTTTTGCGCTGCTTTCTGTGCGGCTTCAAATGTGTTGGCCACCATCAAACCTACCGGTTGTCCGTGGAACAGGATACGTCCACTACAGAACACTTCTTCTACGTTGGGACTAAACTGTGACTTTACAGGCATGAAATCGTTGTTACCGGGAATGTCCTTTGCTGTGTAGAACGCGACCACTCCCGGAATTCGCTATTGGAGAGAATATCAAATACATTATTCATAGTACAAGCAAGGGACAACAGATATTCATACTTACTAACGCTTCTTCAGTATCAAACGAATCGATTTCAGCATGTACGGTCGTTCCAAGTACGAAGGCGGCATACAGCTCACCAGGAAAGGTTGGAAGATCGTTGATGAATTTTGCTTCACCGGACGTTTGATGCAATCCTTCGATTTTGGGTACTTTTTTATCAAGTGACCACTGTCCCCGGCGCTGATCTCCGTCGTATTGCTGAACTCCTGAAGACACATGACGATGTAGTAGATATCCTCCGGATTTGTACTCCGTTTTCACTGTAGCGTTCATGACGGAGGCCACGTTAAGTGTAAATTTGTAGAACAATGACAGTGCCAGATTTTTCCGGTATTCTGGTGCAGCGTCCGGAAGCACCCAGTCGGGGTTCAGCTCCGCTGCCAGGATCTTCAGAGCTCCTTGAATGGTTTCATTCGTATGCAGGTTCTTACCCTTGAGGAACTCTTCCGTTTTGATCGCATGCGTAAAGTGAGGATCAATTCCGCCGAAGCAAATGTTGCTCGAGACGATATTCAAACCGTCCAGCTTGATCAGGAATGCTCCGTTCACGTATGCGTGAGCATTCTGGGCACGTGGCATGATCTTGAACGAGCGGTAGACGTAGATGGAGGGATCCAGCGGAGGAAGGATAACGTTGAGGAGCAGCTTGTTCCTCATGTCCAGAGTGACATACTCGGAGGGACGAACGGTGGATGTTTTTCCCTTGGACTCCACTACAGAAGGAATGAGGATCATTAGAAGGAATACAGACTGAACTGTGAAGCGTACTTACAGATGGTCAACTTCGCGTCGGCAGCTTCCAAGATAAGATAAAGGTCGGACGGGAACTCAGGATGTTGGTTTTTGATGCTAAGATTGCCGGCGATCGTTCCGGTGTTTCGCACCGGCACGTTGGCGATCAAGTCAATATGGCGAATCAGGTGTTCGAAGTAGGAGAAGCTTTTGTTTTGCTTGGCCGCAAAGGCCAGCAAATCCATCAGCTCGGTCAAGGACGTTCCAGCTCCGACAGTTAAGGAGCTTCCAACCGAGCTAGCACGCAGCTCTTGGACAGCATTGATGTCGATAAAGACTTTGATCGCATCGTTGCGCCGGTACACTCCATGGGCGGTGTTACCTCCGATGAGCGTATACGGTTTATCTCCAATGCTCTCGAAGATGGCGAAGATGTCGCTTACGTTGTACACCTTGTGCCATTCCTTCTGCTCGTCGAAGCTCAGATGCAGCCCCTTGTTGGGGTTGATTTTCCCAGCGGCAGAACACTTGCCGCCACAAGCCGAACCGGTCTTGGGACAAATCTTGGTAAGGTCCTCAATGTCCTGACACTTCTCCTTGATCTTGGGATCGGCATCGACGGCCAACGCCTTGAACGCGTCCAGGATAGGACGGTAACCGGTGCAGCGGCAGATGTTACCACCGAACGAGTTCTCGATCTCCTCCATGGTGACCTTTCCCTTCTTAGTCTCCAGCAGGCTGTACATGTTCATGACCATGCCGGGGGAACAGTATCCACACTGGGTACCGTTGAAGTGAGCCAGTAGCTTCTGGGTGGCGTGATAGCCCCGCTGCTTGCCACCGATTCCCTCGACCGTGGTGATGTCCATTCCATGGCATGCGAGCACCGGAAACAGGCACTATTTGAAGTGAAATAGAGTAAATAATGGCGACAGGAAATAGTCGACATAGTCCTACCGAGTTAACAGCGTAGGAGAAGGGCTCTCCGGACACCGGATGTACACCGCTCAGGTTAACCACACAAGCGCCACAGCCTCCCTCGAGGCACATGAACTTGGTTCCAGTCAGGTGGGCATGGTTCCGGATGAAGGTCAGAGAAGTGTTTACGTTGATTTCAGTGCCTTGAACTAAGCAAAACATCGTGTTAAAATAATGTAAAACTTCTCGTTTTAAACCACACCGAACTTACCGATAAATTCTGTTCCATTCACTGTAAACGTCACGGACATTTTGAAACGCGTCAGTTTGGTTCTCCGGCAATGCGACTTATTGAAACTATAAATAACCGAAGCCGCGACAACTCAACTAGCCCGTACGACTTTCACTTTGCGACTGGCAAGAGAGCCAGTTCCACATATCAGTGGTGGTGCAGGCCAAATTTCTTCCCACAGTCACATGCGGTCAGATAGTTGAGCGTATTGTTGTGTCAGGAGATAATTATTATCGACAGCGAGCGCAATGTTCCCTCTCACGCAGTGTGCGTAGACAGATTGTCACAAAATAATTCATCATAACAGGAGATTGTAGAGGTATGCCAGCTTTGATTTAATTTATTTGCTGTTCTTCTAATTATTTATGATTTATTAATCGCAAAATTGTGTTAATATGTTACTTTCGTACTACTTTGCGCTGAGGAATATGTGCTCGGGAGTCATAGCCGATCCGAGCGAAATCCAATCATCGGGACGTTCGGCATCCTTTTGAGCCGATCGGACGGCATATCGCAATGCAAACACAACCACCACGGCCATAGACATGGCAGGCTCACCGGTCGCCTTCGATCCTACCTGATTTTCACCAGTCTGCACCAGCCGTATGCGAAAGTCCACCGGAATGTCCTTCGCGCCCGGTGGTTTATAGTTCCAGGCACGGTTCGTCAGCAGTGTCGTAGATGAGCGACTCCGTCAGTCTACGCAGTTCCTCGACAGAATTAACATCGATAAACATCTCTAGCGACTCATTTCGACGTCCGTTCGGTTGCCGAGAGCCTCCACCGTTTTGATGTCCAGCCCATGGCAAGCGAACACGGGAAACAGGCACTAAAAGGGTTCATTAAGATTAATTTCTGAGAGTGATGTTCTCAGTCCGGTAGACATCTTACCGAGTAGACGGACCAAGTTTTATTCTCCTTGGTAACGGGATGGAGTCCGGACACGTTCACAGCACAAGCGCCGCATCCACCCTCCAGACACATGAACTTGGTCCCGGAAAGGTGAGTATGGTTTCGGATGAACGCGTTCAAGGATGTGTTCACCGGGACGCTCTCAGCATTAGCTAACCATTTCCGGTGTAAATATGTGTTCTTTTTGTTTAAATTTTAAAATGCTTTAAATATTACCTCTGTATACACTGCCATTGATGGTGAACTTCTCTTCAGAAATGATGCTTGCCAAAAAAACAGAACGATCGATCGATCGAACGATCAGAACGTCTCAAAAATTAACGATAATACACGTATGCTTATTACCCTGCATTATCCTCACTATTCCAGCTCAACAAAGCTCAACAAACAGCAGCACCACTTAGTCGACTCCGCGAACCGATCCCGGCAAGTGTCCGGCATACATTGAAACCCTTCTAGCAGGAACATAAAATCCAAACACCCTCTTAGCCGCACGGTGAGGCCAGATATTTTTTTGTGGGTCGAACTCGTGCTATGCAACGTTGAATTTAAGGTAAAAACAAATTTATTATAAACTATGCTACCGTACTTGCTCTGTTTGCGTGGTAGGCATTTTGTCCAAATTCACCTACAAGTTGTACGTATCGATTCCACCTTCCACCGTGAGTAGCATCTGTTTTGGTTTATTTGCTTTTTGTTTGTCGATGTTTCTTTTGGGTGAAACATTTTCGATTCAACATCGAAAATGTCAAACATCAAATGGCAAAACAACGTTTTTCCCGGGAAGTAGTAAACATGTTCTTTTAACAAGTGGCTGTTCGGTGGATCAATTTTCGAAAATTCACCGACACACCTTTTGCTGGTCCGATGTTGTGCGAGTGGTCCTTAATTTTTCTTTTTGGCACCTAATGGCTTACTCTTTTTTCGCAGTAGAGCGTTGAACAGCTTCTTAACGCTTAACCTAATCAGCAGCAGAATCGTTACAACAACTGCGGCTATAAACAGGTACACGTCCAAATTGTTGTACTGCACGAAGTTAAGATCTTGCGCGGAGGAGATAAGATGTTTCGCGCCATCGTGCCGGAGAACGTACTCGACCCAGAATTTGGCCGTATCCATGGGGGCGAGTGGTTGATCGCGGAGCCTTCGGGAGATTGTTTTCACGTTTGCTGCATAGCTGAAAGTGTAAAAGCCGTCCGGATAATGCATATGCTCGATACGAAGTTTCCACCTGCTGTGTTACCTCTCATCACCCAGCACATCGTTGATCGCTTTACTGAACGTCTGTTCGTTCAGCTTCGTGTAGGCCACTCCCACACCCCAGCCGGACTGTTCTGCCCGTGCCATGTTTAGCAGCTGATCGCCAAAGATTGGAATGCCCACGATCGGTACACCGTGGTGGATCGATTCGGTACAGCTGAGCAGACCGCCGTGCGTGATGAACAGCTTTACGTTCGGATGGGCAAGGATGTCATCCTGCGGGAACCATTTGCCGAGCAGGAACTTCTTCTTATCCAGCACGAGCGTATCGTCGTCCCACTTCCAGATGATGTTCTGCTTCAGACCCGAAAGAACGCGTATAACATCGGCACGCTTTTGCCGGTCCATTTTCGACGGCTTTAGGTTGGATCCCATCGAGAAATATATCACACCGTGTTCCGACTGTTCGATGAACGTTTTAATGTCCTGAAGATGTAAGTTTAGCGATGTTAGGCAGTTTGTTTAGGACTCTCTCTCTCTCTCTCTCTCTCTCTCTCTCTCTCTCTCTCTCCTTAACTTACCTCTGGCAATGGGTTTACTTTACGATTAACGTGAAATCCACCAACCTCAATCAGATTAGGCAGGTACGGGCGCGGGAAGCTTAAGCTGAAGTGACTGTTGACCAGCACGAGCGTGACGCCGTGCCGCCGCATCTCGTCCAGCGACCGGGAAGCGTTGGGGAAGTACCGTGCGTAATGCTCCCGGTGTATCGGATCACACATGACCTTGAGCAGCGTTTCATCGAAGGCAGTGAACAGCACGTTACCGAGCCGCTGCCAGAAGTTCATCTTATCAGTGAAGCTCGACATCGGATGCGGTACGTACGATAGGGGCTGCGGGGAGCCGGTAAGCGAGTTCACCCACGACGAGACGCCAAACGTGGACATTCCCACCACCGGACAGTTGAACCGATCGGCAAACCCAAGAAACGCATCGTCTAGGAATATTTCCAGCACGAGCAGATCGAACGTTTCGTCCGACTGGAGCAGAGCTTGCACCTCGGGCGATCCCAGGGTGGTGTTGGTTATTTCACGCACAAATCGGCCCAGTTCCAACATTTTCTCCACGATGCTGTCATCGATCTTGTCAAACACTTCGTCCATGATTTCTGCCAACGGTGGAACAGATCAGGGTGATGAATATCGGGCCCGAGAGGGGATTTAGTGCCGCGCTTACCTTCAAACATCCGAGTGCTGTACTCCACATTCACATGGCGATAAGTCTTGGGCGCATTTTTCAACGGGAACGGACTTATCACTGTGACCTGTGAAGTGTGTGAAGATAAATGAATCAACCCCGCGCTACGCATGTGTGTGCCGTGCAGGTTTTGGTGGCATTGTCTTACCTCGTGCCCGTCCTGGGCCAACTCTTTCATAAGCGATGAACCAAGTATCCAGTGCGATTTGGACATGGTGGGAAAGACGCTAAGAATTTTGGCCGGTTCGACCAGCTCGGGCGCGATCATGAACGCGAACCACAGGAACGCCACCGTACCGAGAGGTTTCATTTTGCTTTACCACCACCAAAAATACGGACCCAAACTTCAATTGATCTTAATCACAGCACGGTCATCGTTAGACTGAAATAAAACCGTTCACGCGACATCCGACAACACGTACGGAGATGGGTTGGGTTTTCTGCCTCGTAATGGTCCGTATCTGTTGGTGGGGACTGAACAATTTCTGCGTATCATTGTTGAGTACATGCAACGTTTATCGCGCGTCGACACGCGTCGATGGGACCGGAGCGTTGATTACGCTTTTTTTATCCAATGTCCACCACCATCATGATCGGATGCTTTGTATAGGTGAGATAGAAGAGGGGGTTTAGAATTATATTTTTTCAAATATGCTTTTTTATTTAAATATTTTTCCCCCATTTCCCTTGGCTATTATGTAGCATACCAAATTCCTTCACCAATACAATCTCATGAAGTAGTATAATAAATTTGCAAAAATTCTACTGCAGCTTAAACTGCTCGAAGTTGTTGGATGCTTTGAGGAATATCTGCTCCGGAGTCGAAGCCGATCCGAGCGGAATCCAATCATCCGGACGTCCGGCATCTTTTTGAGCCGATCGAAGGGCATATCTCAGTGCGAACAGCAGTACGACGGTCATGGTCATCGCTGGTTCACCGGTCGCCTTCGATCGCAACACACCACCCTGATTGTCACCGGTCTGTATCAGTCGAATGCGGAAGTCCACCGGAATGTCTTTCGCGCCCGGTGGCTTATAGTTCCAGGTACGGTTCGTCAGCAGCGCACCGTTGGTCATATCGAAAACGAGCGACTCCGTCAGCCAGTAGCCGAGCCCCGTGATAAACGCTCCCTCGATCTGGCCCACATCGATACCGGGACTGATGCTCTCACCGGTATCCTCGAGTATATCGACACGGGTCAGTTGTACGTTACCGGTAAGTATATCCACTTCCATCTCGGCGCAACTCAGCCCCCAGATGCTGTAGGGCTTCAGATCCGACTTCTTGTACTGGTACAGCACGCTCAGATCGATGTCCCGAATGTAGCAGGTTTGAGTAATCTTTTCCCAGCTGGCGTTTTTAAGCTCGCTCCTAACGGGTTGCAGACGGGTGTTGAGAATTTCACAAGCCCTTTTAATGGCCTAGCGAGCAAGAAGAATGTTAATTAGTATTTCAGTATATCATATCGGCTGATGGATGTACTTACCAAGCATACGACCTCGCTGGTCATACTTGCTCCCGTCATAACAGCGTTCGGAGATGTCATGCTGTTCGATGGTTTGATGGAAATAGTCTCCAACGGAATCCCCAACGTGAAGGCAGCAACCTGAGCCGCCTTGGTGTTAATACCCTGCCCCACCTCAATCCCTCCATGGCTGATCGATACCGTACCGTCGTTCGCGTGGATGGACACCTGCGCATGCAACGCACCAACATGTACCAGCGGGTACTGCATCGGGATCATAGCGATGCCTCGCTTGCGCCACCGATTCTTCGCATTAAAATCGTCAATCAACTTTTTCCTCTTGTCGAACTCCACATCCTGCCGGAACTGGGGCATCAGCTTTTGCAGTTTGCTTTCCGCGGGCATATTGCTCAGCCGCACCTGCATCGGGTCAACGCCGGTCACCCAGGCAATGTGTTCCATGATCGTCTCAATCATGGCAATCGCTTCCGTAGTACCCGGTGCACGCATCCAAGTGCTCGATGGTGCATCGGTAAGTACGGCTTTGCCCTCCACCTTCCATGCGCTAGAATTGTACGAAAGTCCAAACACAACCTTCGCGTCATCGATGACGTTTTCGTTCAGATTCGAACCGTAGTCCTGCATGAAGTTGTTGGTGAGCTTTAGAATCTTTCCCTTCGCGTCCACATCCACCTGGTAGTTGCTGACGCAACCGTACCGCTTCCCGATCGAACCCATGTTAGCCTCGATGTTCATGATGAACCGTACCGGCCGTTTGGTAAGATGCGCAGCCAAAGCACAGGCGCAAACAATTTGACTTACGCGCGTTAGCTTACAACCGAACCCGCCTCCAACACGTCGGACGGTAAAGTTAAGACTGTTTTGAGGTACTTTTAGGGCGGCCGCTACCGCCACATGGGACAGATCGATCCATTGCGTTGCGGCGTAGATGTCCATACCATCCTCTATCGGGACGCAGACACACGTTTGCGGTTCCATCGTGAAGTGGTATTGTCCCGCTAGCTCCAGCGTACCTACAATTTGTTTCGACACTGCCAGGTCTATCTGTGGTCCCTCGCGGCTGCTGGCCGGTCGATCGACAATACGCTCCTTTGCTTGATTCATCAGAACAGCTTTAAGCGTAGGACAGACCGGTTCATCGGACACTCGTTCGTAAATGATCTTCACCTGCTTGGCGGCCCGAATTGCTTGATCGAAACGGTCCGCCACGATCACACCGACCGGCTGGCCGTGGAACAGCACCCGTCCACTGCAGAAGATCTCCTCCACGTCCGGGAAGTAAAAGTTCATGGCACTGGACATGAAGTTGTTCGTGCCGGGGATATCTTTCGCGGAGAAGAATGCCGCTACTCCGGGCAGTTTCTTTGGAAAGGGGTAAGAGAAATAGACGATGTTAGTACAACCATACACTCCTTGATGCTTGACCCAGTTCTTACCAATGCATCCGTAGGATCAATCTTGCCGATCGTCGCATTCGGCTGCGTTGCAACGACGAACGCCGCATACAGCTCGCCGGGAAAGGGTGGAAAATCGTTCGCATACTTGGCCTCACCGGACGCCTGCCGTAAGCCTTCCAGCTTTGGGACGTATTTCGTGACGGGCCAATTTTTCTTGTTCGTATCGTAGTTCTGCTGTCCGGATGATAGCGGACGCTCGAGCATAGTGGATCCAGACTTGAACCGAGGATTCAGTGGCACATTGTTGTCGGTAGCGACACTGAGAAGAAATTTGTAGAAGAGAGCAATGGCAAGGTTCTTGCGATACTCGACTGACGCATCCGGTAGCACCCAGTCGGGTTGTATCTCCGAAGCTAGGCTGCCGATCGCTTGCTGGATGGTGGCGGCATCGAAGAGCTTTTTCCCTATGAGGAGCTTTTCCGTGCGGGATGCGTGTGTGAACTGAAAGGGGAAGGTTAAGTGTTAGTTGAAGGAGAGACTTGGATGTTGCTCCATTACCTTAGGGTTGATTCCACCAAAACACAGTGTGGCCAACTTAATAGTCGATTTATCTTTAGCAAATTGCACCAGGAAGGCTGCGTTGACGTAGGCATGAGCGTTTTGGGCACGTGGAGCTACTCGGTACGATTTGAACGTGGTGGTAAACGTGTTGATAAGAGGAAGTGATATAAATTTAATCAATCTCTTCGTCATGTCCGTCTGTGCGTAGTCCTGTGCCGATTTCTCCAGGACCTTGGTTAATGAGTCGGCTAATAAGGAAAGAAATATGATCTTGGTTAAAGCCCATATCATTTCTGTAGAATAGAATCGTTCGGTATTACCTATTATGACTTTCGCACCAACAGCTTCCAGCAGAATGTAAATGTCGGACGGAAATTGAGGGTATTTGTTCTTGATGCTCAAATTTCCAGCCACCGTTCCAGCGTTGCGCACCGCAGGATTTGCAATACGACCCAGATGGCGTGCGATCTCTCTGCAGTAGCTAAAGTTTGGTCTGTTGTTGGCCGTCTTGGTTAGTATTTCAATAAACTCAGTGATTGTAACATTTGCACCGACGACGAGCTCTCCCGTTCGGAGGAAATAATTCCTCAGCTCCTCCACCGAGTTAATGTCGATAAAGACCTGCAAGGATTCGCTGCGACGATAGACACCTGGAATCGGGGGGAAAGTGAAGTGATCGCAGCCGATCGATACCATGTTTGCCGGTTTGTCTTACCATGTGCCGTGTTTCCTCCAACAAGCATGTACGGCCTTTTGTCGATCTTACCAAAGATGGCGAATATTTCCGCCAGCGTGTACACTTTGTGCCACTCCTTATCATCGCTGGCCACCACCTGTACGGGACATCCCGGCACGATCAGATTAGCTGCCTGCGGACACTTTGCCGAACAGGCGGTATTCGTCTTCGGACAAATCTGGAGTTCCTCTATGTCCGGTAGCTCCTTATCCGTCACAGATGCGAGCGACTTAAACGCATCCAGAATCGGTCGATACCCCGTACAACGGCAGATATTGCCACCGAGCTCGTTCTCGACCTCTTCCATCGTGACGCTACCCTGCTTCGATTCCATCAAGCTGTACATGGTCATAACCATGCCGGGGGAGCAGTAGCCACACTGGCTACCATTCATATGGGCCAACCGTTCCTGTATCGGATGGTACCCGTCCGTTCGGTTACCGAGAGCCTCCACCGTTTTGATGTCCAGCCCATGACAAGCGAACACGGGAAACAGGCACTAAAAGAGGCCATTAAGATTAGTTTCCAAGAGTGATGTTCTCATGCTGGTGGACATCTTACCGAGTTGACGGACCAAGTTTTATTCTCCTTGGTAACGGGATGGAGTCCGGACGCGTTCACAACGCACGTACCGCATCCACCCTCGAGACACATGAACTTGGTACCGGTAAGGTGAGCATGGTTTCGGATGAACGCGTTCAAGGATGTGTCCACCGGGACGCTCTCAGCGCTCGCTGTTATTTTGGGGGTACATTCGTTTGTTTGTTTTAATTAAAGGCACATCTTATCGCTGGCAAACTTTCCGACACTTTACCTGTATACGTTTTCCCATTAATGGTGAACGTAACTTCGGAAAGGGGGCTAGAAATGAAAGACACGTTTATTAGAATAAGTTTCTTAACTTTTCCTGCAAATGATGATTTACTATGATTGGTGGTCATAAGGCACGGAAAGCTTTACAATTTAAATGCTAATCTCGTTTGCTCGGCGTCCCGAACCTGTGCAGAACGAATCGGATAAAACGGGGGCAGGAATCTAGGCCTGGGAATTCAAAAACAACTGTAGCCCCATGGACTGTGCGTGGTAGACTATAAGCTTGCAACTTAGAAAGAAGACGAGCAAACGAACGACAAACTCGAAATCGTTCTTCAAATAAGCGTTACAATGGTAGAACACATGAAGATAGCGAATGGTAGAAAGGTAAAGGAAAATATGAATATTGATCATAAAGCCTTAATAAATAACCAGTTTCTAAGAGTAGCGTACGGGTTCCGTGTTGCGCGAACGGAATGTACCGATCATTTGTCAAAGTGAAAGGATGCGCGAACTAAGCTTTCAGTTTAACGCAGACCGAAGATATAAACACGAAAACCAATCAATGAAACAATATAAATGAAGAATCCACCAAAAATTAAACATAAAAAGCAGGAAGCTGAGAACAAGTTTTGGGATGCATTTGCAGAAATGCTAATAGGAATATAAAATTTAAAAAATCAAATGTTGTAGAAACGTCAGTTTCTTCGTGTCTTCCCATAAAAATGCATTTTAACTTTTGGTTTCCGTTTTCACATTTCATATGCAACTGCAAGGTTCACCAAAGGTCAACAAGCCACATCTTCGCTCGCTCGCGTTAGGTTTTCCAATTTAGTTCTCTCGCTTTTTGTTGTTGTTGATTTATTCATTCTCCTCCTTCGAAGGGTCGTAAATGTTTTATGTTCTGCGTGTGACTGAAACCTTAAGAACAGGTTTTTTTCTGTTTTTGCAGCTGAAATTCTATTTTCGGGGCAATGCACTTACCTTTCAAATGGCTGCTGAGGGCTGCTCCAAGGTAGGTACGATCCGATCGAGGAAAGCATCTTTAAGCGTTAACTGCAACTGCACTGATTAACTTCCCAATTGTTAGATTGCCAGTATAGGACAACTCTTTAAACTTGATTATTTCACCTAAAATATTAGCTTCAACACAGAACGGACACTGGTGAGCGGAAGAACCGTTCCCGTCTAACGATCGGTACCGAGTGTCGCAGAATTTTGGCAACACGTTGCTCGGCAGGTCGAGATCCTTTTCCGTCCATTTTAACCCTTACCGTATCAACGGTCTGTTTTAAATTTTGTCCACGATTTATTTTTACATTTTCTAGCATTTTTATAATATTTTTTTTGTTGAACAAATTAAAAAAATTGTTTGCGTACTCGTCACAGCTTTGTCACGTTTAACGCCAGTTTATTGGTATTTTGTCTTTGACAATGCACTGTCAGGCATGTCAAACTCATCGGTTGGTCACGTCAAACACGTCGGGTAGTCAATATTTAATTTAATTTATGCTTTCGATTTTTATCTTAATTTTCGGATCCTTTTTTTGCTGTACAATAACTAAAGAAAAGTGTTTTTGGTGATTTTTTATTTAAGTGAACATTTTTTTTTGGGTGAAACCACTTTTGCAAAAGGAATACTGCACACGTGCTTTGAAGCACCGGTAAATAAGGAAGCGGCACGTGTAAACAATTGTGCGTATAGAACCTTGATATAAGTAATAGATATATTGTACCAGCACCATGTGTCATGTAAAATAGTGCAATCAATCAGAAACGATACCGCTCATCACGTGATATCAATTCAGCTTGTACTGTTCGATCGAATTTCCCGCCAGCAGATGGACCTGATCCGGGGTCGATGCTGTACCCATCGGTATCCAATCATCCGCCAGTCCGGCATCCTTCCTGGCCGAACGGAGAGCGTTGCGTAAAGCGAACAGCACCACAATCGACATGTTCAACGCCGGTTCCCCGGTTGCCTTCGAACGCAGCACACCAGCCGGATTGGAGCTTTTCTGCAAGAAGCGCACGCGGAAATCTACCGGGATGTCCTTCGCACCGGGCGGTTTGTACGTCCAGGTACGGTTCGTCAGTAGTGCACCGTCCTCCGCTGCATATACCAGCGCCTCCGTCAACCAGTAGCCGACACCCATCACGAACGCTCCCTCAATCTGTCCCACATCGATGCCGGGGCTAAGGCTCTCGCCGGTATCCTCCAGGATGTCGACACGGCGCAATTGCACGTTGCCCGTCAACACGTCTACCTCCACCTCGGCACAGCTCAATCCCCAGATGATGTACGGCTTCAGCTCCGACGCACGGTACTGGTAGGTGGCGCAAAGATCTACACTGCCCGCGTAACATAGCTGAGTGATGGTTTCCCACGGAGCGTCCTTGTGCGCATCGCGAACGGGTTTGATGCGCTCCAGCAGAATCTCGCACGCTTTCTTCACCGCCTGTGGGAAGATAATGTAGAACAGAATTAAACAATTGGGAAAAACTATCTATGGTCTCCTACTGCCACTTACATAGCACACTGCCTCGCTGGTCATACTACCTCCAGTGACGATCGCGTTGGGAGATGTCAAGCTGGTCATTGGTTTGATGCTTATCTTCTCCAGCGGTAATCCAAGCACGTACGCAGCCACCTGTGCCGCCTTGGTATTCATACCCTGACCCATTTCGATGCCACCGTGCGTAACGGAGACCGTACCATCACCGGCGTGGATCGCTACCAACGCATGCAACGCACCAAAGTATCCGAGCGGATAGCGCATCAGCGACACCGCGATACCGCGCTTACGCCAGCGGTTGTTCACGTTGAACGTGTCGATGTCCGCCTTGCGCTGGTTGTACTCCACATCCTTACGGAACTGTGGTAGCAGCTCGCGCATCTTGCTACCTTCCGGCATGTTCATCAGACGTAGCTCGAGTGGATCTAATCCCAGCTCCCATGCGACATGCTCCATAATGTTCTCGATCATCGCGATACCTTCGGTTGTGCCAGGCGCCCGGCACCAGGTATTGCTCGGGGCATCCGTCTTTGCCGCCTTACCAACCACTTTCCACGTCTTGGTGTCGTAGCAGTTGTTGAAGAACTCGGTCGTAGCTTCACCGACCGATTCGTTTAGCGACGCCCCATAATCCTGCATGTAGTTGTTCGTTAACTTCACAATACGCCCGCTGGTCTCCACGTCCACCTCGTAGTCGGAAATGCAACCGTACCGCTTACCGATCGAACTCATGTTCGATTCGATCGTCAGCACGAACCGTACCGGACGGTTCTGAAGATGTGCCGCCAGGGCACAGGCGCAAGCGACTTGAGCTGCGCGGGAAATCTTCGAACCGTACCCACCGCCAAGGCGGCGCACGCTGAAGTTAAGGCTGTTTTCCGGCACCTTTAGCATCGATGCGATCGCCACCTGACACAGATCAACCCACTGCGTCGAACAGTGCACATCCATACCGTCCTCGATCGGTACGCACACGCAGCTTTGCGTCTCCATGGTGTAGTGATACTGGCCAGCCATTTCGAACCTTCCCGTTACCTTACGGGCAGCCGATACCTTTACGCGGTAGTTCGAACCACGGCGAGTTGTGGTGGACGGTTCGTCAAAGATGCGTGCCTTCGCCTGATTGTCAACGAGTGATTTCAACGTCGGGTAGACGGGTTGCTGCTGCGAAACGCGCTCGTAGAGAATGTTAACGAGGCCGGCAGCGTGGTTGGCCTGGTTGAGCGTTTCCGCCAAGATTACACCGACCGGTTGACCATGGTAGAGAACCTCCCCGCTGCAGAACACTTCTTCCGGCTCCTGATTGCCCAGACTGGGTGGCATGAAGTTGTTCGTGCCGGGGATATCTTTCGCAGCGTAGAAAGCCACAACGCCGGGATATTTCTATGGGTTGAGAACCAGATTTTAATCACAGGTGCGCAGGACAACCGATTTCGGGGTCTTATTTCACTTACCAGCGCGTCAGTAGCATCTATCGTTCCGATGCGCGTATGAGGCTTGGTAGCAATCACGAATGCCGCATACAGCTCACCCGGCTGAGGAGGCAAATCGTTGGTAAACTTGGCCTCTCCCGACGTTTGGGCGAGTGCCTCAATCTTCGGGATGTTCTTCGTGAGCGGCCAGTTACGTTCGTATGTATCAAACGTCTGCTGGCCGGACGATAGAGGCCGTTCCAGTACGGTGCCGCCGGAACGGAAGGATGGTTTCACCAGCACGGTACCTTCCGGGGCCACATTAAGCAGATACTTGTAGTAGAGAGCCATTGCAAGGTTTTTGCGATACTCGCCGGACGCGTCCGGCAGTACCCAATCGGGACGGATTTCGTTGCTCAGCTGGTTCATCGTTGCTTGGATGGTTTCAGCGTCAAACATATTTTTGCCCACCAGGAACGCTTCCGTCGCTGTAGCATGGGTGAACTAGAAGGAAGTGGTAACGGATTTGCTTAGTTCGATTGCTCACATGAAGCTTACTGAACGGGGTGTCCTCTTACGTCTGGATTGATTCCTCCGAAGCAAATCTTGGCCGACTCCACCGTCACACCGCCCTCGGCAAACTTGACAAGGAAAGCACCATTGACGTAAGCGTGCGCATTTTGCGATCGAGGCATCACTTTGAACGATCGGAACTGGTAGCGCGATATGTCCAGCGCTGGAAGCGTGATCGACTTCAACACCTTCTTCTGCATATCTAGCCGGACAAAGTCTGCCGGTGTAATGACGCTTGTTTTTCCACCGGTTTCAACTAGAGAAAGGTGAAAAAGGAGCATGATTTGTCTAAAGTTGGGGCTACGTCTTATCGCAAAGAATCTTACCAACGGTCAGCTTCGCTCCGGCCGTTTCCAATATCAGATACATGTCCGATGGGAACTCGTGATGCTGGTTCTTTATGTTCAGGTTGCCCGCGATCGTTCCCGCACTGCGCACCGGTACGTTCGCAATCAGATCGATGTGCTTCTCGAGATGCTTGAAGTGCGAAAAGTTTGGCGACTTGTTTGCGGTTTCGTCCAGGATGTGCATAAACTCCGTCAGGGAAACGTTAGCTCCCACTACCAGCTCATTAGCATCGGAGGAATGCGTGTGCAGCTCCTCCACGGCATTGATGTCGATAAACACCTGCAACGAAGGGCTTCGTCGGTAGACACCTACCGAAGTTTTAAAAAGTAGTAAATTATAATTATTCAAAAAATTATATTACTTGTACACCTACCATGAGCAGTATTGCCAGCGACCAGCATGTACGGTTTGTTACCGATCTGTTCAAAGATCGCAAAAATATCGCTCATTTGCGTCACACGATGCCACTCCCGAGCGTCCTCAAACACCATCCGCACCGGACGCTTGGGATCGATGCGATCCTTCGCCGAAACGCACTTGCCCGCACAAGGACTTCCCGTTTTCGGGCAGGTCCGCTTCGTTAGATCCTCAATGTCCTGACAGGCATCGAGCAGTTTCTCGTCCGCATCCACCGTCAACGATTTGAACGCGTCCAGTATCGGTCGATAGCCGGTACAGCGGCAGATATTACCACCGAACGCATTTTCGACATCTTCCATCGAGATCGCACCACGGTTCGCTTCCATCAGGCTGTACATGTTCATGACCATGCCGGGCGAACAGTACCCACACTGCGTCCCATTCAGATGGGCCAACCGTTGCTGGATCGGGTGATAACCATCCTTCCGGTTGCCGATACCTTCGACAGTTTTCACATCCAACCCGTGGCAGGCGTAGATCGGATACAGACACTAGAATTCACGGAGATCATATCATGTTAGCTACCTCCCGAAGCCCGAAGATCCGATCCACTGCTCCATTACTAACCGAATTGACAGCCCATGATTTCTTCTCCTTCGTCACCGGATGGACACCGCTCACGTTCACGATGCAAGCACCACAACCACCCTCCAGACACATGAACTTGGTACCGGTCAGATGGGCATGGTTGCGTATGAACGTGTTCAGTGACGTATCGACCGGAATCGTACGAGGATCAACTGCAGCCAAACAAATGGAAGATCGTTAGTCGCGTTACTAATATCAAAATAATTAAACTCACCGGTGTATGGTTTCCCATTGATTGTGAAGGTGACTTCCGCTAGAGGACTGTAAGGGTGGCAAAAGTAAAAACCCCTTCATTATTTGCTCATTTCATCACGATTCTAAACGATGATAAGGTTAAGGTGCGTGGCGCAGCAGACGAGCGACGCTATTTACGAGCCGTTTTATTGTATTCTCGCTCAATGTCTCCGATGCATATTTGTTAGCTGAGCAAATACTTCTCGTGGCATGATCTCGCGGAGTTTAGCATACCGTGACGTGACCAGCAACTAGCAAGATCGTTAAAGGTGGTTGATAAAATTGCACTTTTTGTGGGGAGAATGAATGTGATAAACTGCAATTTTGTGGTGTAGTGAATGAGGGCAATAATTCCACTTGTCTATCTTTAGCCGGACACTTTGTCACATCGGTAACAATCAACACGAAACACGCAATCGCGCCCAATGATTCCAACTTATTGTGGAGTGGTGGACTTCTTTAATGTTTGTTTAGCTCCCGTGTGGACCGTTTATTGAGAAAATTGCACACAAAGCGGAGAGCATCAAACGCACAAAAAAAAAAACATGCCCTCATGCGAACAACATGAAGCTGAGTTGGTACAACATGAGCAAAAAAATACGGTTGTTGTTCCTGCTTTCGAAACCGGTCTCTGTAGAATAATAATGCCTCGTTGCTTACACATCTCGCGTACGAATGAAGGATAAAGCGGCATGAGGCATGATGGATTGCGCAATCCGCAAAAGACGCAGGCTGCCAGCCTTTTTTTGGGTATCAAAACCTCACCAACACACACACACGCAGAGATGCAAAGGTCTGTGTATAAATCTCAATTTATACAGTATACAGGGAAAGTTTTAATCGCAGCATCCAGTGGACTTACCTGTCAGCTTCCGTGCTGCCCCAGATGTAGCTACCGAGTGTTGAAAGCATTTTGGACGATTTGGAAAGCAGTCAAAATGCAGTATACCGAGAGCGTTAAGTGTTGTGCAATGATATCTTCAGCTTCGCGGTTTGTTCAAGGTCACTGTGGACGGCGAATGGAGTTGTTTAGGCAGAGAACTACACCGAAATCGCGAACAAGCACACTGGAAGCGGCAGCTGTAACACAAACCACGTTCTGCTCACTACGACTGATCGTGAGCGAGTGTGCGAGCTGATCTCGACGCGAAAGACGCGTCCCGTCCCTTGGCTGTTGTGTTGTGCCTGCAGTTCGCGTCATCGTTAGGTCAAGATTGGCAAGCCGGTTCTTTTCATACACACGCGAGAGATAATTGTTGTGCGTATCTTTTTACTGCTTTGTTTGGTCGAGTACATCATGCTACACTAGAAGGAACGTCTGGGTGAGTTTTCAACATTTTTGGGAATGTTGCTGATATTTGGAGAAAGTGAATATGAACAGGGTTGTACTCCGTCGAACCCTTAAGGCATTTATTTACTTAATTTAATAAGAACGGCCTGACCGTATTGCAAGTCCTCGAGATATTTATTTTAGAATTTTAATACATTAGAAAAAAATGGGACGGTCCGGTGGTAGCGGCGACAGCGTTTTCAGTCTTCACACGGCAGGAACGGGGTTCAGATCCCATCCCCCGGGATTCACACGCAGGGCTGACAAAACTCTGCAGATGTAACGATTGCATACTAACAGGCGTCAAAGCACAATATAATCAAACAAACAAGGCAATCTTAAACCAACTTCGTAGTATATCCTTTAAATGGAATGTACACTTGCAACTCCTGTTAAGAACCACTGAAGTTGCAGAACTTTCAGAGATAACCGTAACCGTAAAAAGATTATAGCGTCACACGCTCTCACACAAAGCTTTATCAAACCGTAAACCCCTTTCTCACCTTTTCTGAAGTGTTTAGTGGTTGTCGTTTTGATGATTCCAGTTTGTTGTTTGTTGCATGATAACCGGTTTTAACAGCTGGGATGCACATTTTCTTAATGAGCTTATCAGCTGATTTAAGAAAGTGAGAGGAAACAAGAAATGCAAACAACAAACAAACCCCGTGGCTGTCGCCGACCTACGCTTGGAACAGTAATTGCTTAGTCAGCAAAAAATAACAAAAGCTGTACAAATTGGCAAAATGCCGGAAGGTGACATATGAAAGCAGTTGACAGCTGATTGATCTAATGATATGTATTTTTTACGGGGTCAGATAACGTGATGTGTATCTGGTAATAAAGTAACTTGGTGCTTTTCCGATAGGGCTATGATTAGCGTTGACATATGAGAAGAAAATTGAGAGTAGTTAGTCAGCATTATTAGTATGAAATAGATAGTTTTGGGAATCGTTAATTTTGATCAATTTCAAGCTTGAATCAAGCTTTGCTGCTGTGCTTTTTATAAGGTTCGCAATCAAGAAGATTAAAGAAAGTAGTGGTGGGTCGAATCTCATGTGGACTGGCCCAATATTCTAATGATTGACTATAAAGACTAGTCTGATTGAGAACTTCAACTAGAGAAAGTTCTCAAAATAAACGTTATTGAAACTGAGTTGAGCACCCTCGAATCTGATAGACATTTTTGTGATTACTAGTGATCAGAACTTGTCAAGTTAAAATTAGTTAAAAGACACAGTATAATAGGTTCAATTGTTGTTAATACAACGTGTGATCATTGAAATGTGCATCATTGACCTCACCTATTAAATCCATCATAATAAATTCAGGGCATCAGGGAAGAACATTAAAAGCTATATTGATAGTTCAGAGTATGATATATGCACCAACGTGAGCAAATTTCTTTCCAATCAGAGGACACACCATTAAACACGTGTTTGTTATTTTTCCGACAATTTTGTTCCATTTTTGTTTATTCTTCCCTTCCTTGCTCGAGTGTCATATGTGGCTGTGGCTCTGTGTATTTGGTTTGTTTGCCGTTGAATTGTGTTTTCTCACACGCACAAGAGAAAAAAAAGAAAAGATCTTCCTTACTAATATATTCCACTTACACGGGTTTTGGTTTTCATTCACTTCATAAAATGGTGGTCACCAAAATGTGACTTCCGGTCGCGCTCTCGGGAACGACGGTACCAACTGGAGGTGTGTGTGTGACTATAGGGGCGATTCCTGGTTCCGTCACACTTAGCACCATACGCGCGCATCATAAAACATCATCCTACACACTTTCCGTCGAGTAGAAATTGGTGGCCGCCATTTTCCAATTTTTTCTTTTCCTTTTTTTAATACTTTCCCTTAAACATTAAACATCTTGCATCTTATCGTGATAAGTTAAATTAGTTATTCTTTATGTGGCTCCTTCCTCCTATCTTCATTATCTGTTTGTTTCTGGCTTTCCGTCCTCCAACTGCATGCAGCCGCACAATTGCCACAATAGTCTCTTAGTTCCCTCTTAGTTTTGTTTGCGGCTTCGCTTATGTGTTCGTCCATACACATAGGCTACACAATACTTATAGGATGGTACGGAATTCGATCGATGACTTGGTTTGTTGGTTTTTTTTTGTGATTGGCTGTGTTGAGACTGGTGCCGCTTTAATGTGAACCACTGTTCGGTTGACGCAGCACCTTAAATGCATACATTAAGGCGCGTTCAGCGCTTAACGTACGTTTGTTTAAAAATTCCTACCAGCGACGCCCGAGCGGTCGTGCCAGCCGAGCAGTTGCACTTGGAATGCGAACACGGACAGTTGACGGTAGTAGTTTTCATTTGCTTTTTTGTTGTTGTTGCGAGACTTAAGAAACATAACGCGAATCAATAAATTCAGTCCAAAGAAGAAGATAGAGGTGACGAGAATAGTGAGATACTTTGGGTTTATCTAAGACGTCTTCTTCCTTGCTCTAACTGCTATTTGCAGTCGCCCTACTCTTTGGGTACCCGCTAAACGGTGAATTAATTTATCTAGGCTCAGTTCGCTAGGAAAAGGGGGAACGTTTAAATCTGCTCACGCTGCTAGTATCTATTGAACAGGATTGAGAGTTGATGGAAAGTATGAAGCAGAAGAACGTGATTCTAAAGGGGTTAACAGAAAGAAGAACGAAAAAAGCCCCGAGCATGAAATGGAATAAGGTAGACAGTGTTCCTAAACGCTAATTCCTATGCACCTAGCAGTCCAATATTGAGATCGCAACATGGCACACCATCCATCCTGAGCTGTCCGGATGCTGTTTTGAGCTGTGTTTGTGTGATGAATTGAAATGAAACCGAACTCAGCTCCGGCTTTTGCCGGTCGCGCACGGTCCAAAATCCCGAAACCGAACACCCGGTCGGGACCCTGGTCTGGGTCCTTTGCCTATATGCTATTAGTTGTTAAAATGGTTCAAAAATGCAAACCCCAGTTTGTCCTTATCCTTCGTGGTAGGACGTTTGCATAAGTGCGTTCTGGGACAGCATTATTGGATCCCCGGCGACACCATTCCCAACGGTTGGCGAGGGTGAACTGAACCCGGGCTGAAAGGAACTGATGCCTCCTCCTGTCCCGCACTGTTCACTCGCACTGCTGGCGACACTAAGGATGCTACCGCTATGGCTCGGTTTCCGCCCGATCGGTGGCATTCCTGGCGTGGTGGTGGTGGTGTTGGTGGTAGTGGGCTGTGGTACCATCGGTTGATTACCGGTAACAAGCGACTGGGTGCTATTCTTTGGTATGTGCTGTGCTTGACGATCGAACTCGGACGCTAGATCGCTGCTACCGGGCAGCGACGATACGGAACTACCGACACCAGCGACCGCCTCGATACGGTTCCGACTGTTACGCCCCGAACCGTGATGATGATGGTGATGGTGGTGCCGATGTGGATCCTTTGGCGGGCGTGCTTTCATCTCAGCCCGACCGGCGGCCGTAGCACCACCGGCCGGGTACCCTGGGCTGCTGGTTGCCATACCGGCAAAATCTCCGCCGTCCAACCCATACTCAAGTCCACTGTCGATGCTTTTCCGTGGCAGGCTAAAATTTTTGTATCCCTGCGGATGCTGCTGGCCTCCTCCCATCGGTTGCTGACCGTGGGAATGGTGCTGATGGGCGTGACCGGCGTGATGATTGGCGTGATGCTGCGCTGGTTCCTGCATCGAATGAATGCTTTTGTTGCTTCGGCTGGCGCTAGCATTGTGGTAGAAGCTGCGGTTACTCTGCGTTTCGAACTGATCGCCGGCGGAGCTGGCCGACTCATCCATCCGGCCATTGCCGTTGTTGCTTCGGTCCAGCGAATGATGATGCTGATGGTGCTGATGGTGTGGTCGGGCGGTGACTGAGTGTAGTGGACCAACCTGGGGCGATTGCTGCATCTGCTGCTGCTGCTGCTGCTGTTGGTGCTGTAATTGATTCGTCCGTAGGATTTTCTCGCGCTCCAGCGAATGGTGATGATGTTTGCGTTGCTGTGGTTGAGAAAGAAGCGGTTGCTGTTGCTGCTGCTGCTGCTGCTGATCTGATCGTCCTTCTCCGTTGCGGCTTAGTGAGTGATGACTGGACGAGGACGATGGCGTGGCAATGTTTAAATTACCCTGCGAGGACATGCGATTCGTGTTGACGCTTAGCATTGAGCCTTTGCGATTGAAACCTCCTTGTTCGTTTTGTTCACCTGGAAAAAAGACAACCCGACATTAATGTCACTGTAGGCACAACTACGTCAGAATGAGCCTTTACTTACTTCTCTTCTGTGCCTGATACCAGATCTTTAACCGATGACCAATCTCCGGGAACGTTGGTCGCCGTACCGCCTGTTCGTGCCAGCATTCTACCATCAGTGAGTAAACAGCGCTCGGGCAAGACTCTGGGCAGGGTAACAGCTGTCTAGCGCGAACCATATTGATCACTTCCTGGTTGCTGTATCCGTAGTATGGTTGCAGACCGTAGCTATAGATTTCCCACAGCACAACACCGAAAGACCACACGTCACTCTCGGTCGTAAATTTGCCATACAAAATCGACTCCGAAGGCATCCAGCGTACGGGAAGAAGAGATTTCGATTGTACACTGCAAGAGAACAAAATTGCTTAATAGCTCATCAAGGATCAGCGCTAAAATACTCCAATGCTTACCGATAGTAATCCGAACTGTAGATATCACGCGACAGCCCAAAGTCGGAAATCTTCACCGTCAAACTTTCGCCCACCAGACAGTTTCTGGCCGCCAAGTCCCGATGCACGTAGTGATGGCTCGCCAGATACTCCATACCATCGCAAATCTGCTGCGCGATCAGCAAAAACTGCAGCTGGCTCAACGATTTCCCTTCGTTCGGCGAGTTGGCGATCAGAAACTCGTGCAAATCGCCCTGCGCCATATACTCGAACAGCATGCAGAGCGGTTCCTCCTTCAGCACCACGCCCAAAATGCAGACGATGTTGTCGTGCTTCAGGTCGGATATCAACTCGATCTCGCGCTTAAAGTCGGCTTGCGTTTTCGCGCTCGCATTCTCTTTCAGCGCTTTCACCGCGACGAAGATCCGCTCACCATTCTTCTGCGTCAGTTCACCCTTGTACACCTTGCCGAACGCGCCCTCGCCCAGCTCCTCGACGAACCGCACGTCCTGCAGCGTGTACTGGGGCACGCGCGAGATACCGTTGTTACGCGACTGGGACGACTGGCCGGGATTGCCCCCGTTGCCCGGTTGGCCGGTGGTTAAACCCTGAATGCCACCATTTTCCGCGTTCCGACTAGCGGCACCGGTTGACGCTTGGTTCGCTATGAGCGAGGTCATCTCGATCGGGGAATTCAGTCGCGAGTTGCCGTAGATGTTCTTGTCCGCGTTGGGCAGGTTGATCTGGAGGTGCGGGGAAAAGAAAGTGGATCAGACCGGACGTGTCCATAGCTTGGAGAATTCTAAGAAGCCTACATTCTGGATGTTGGATACGCCATGCTTGCGATACTTCCGACAGCAAAACACACCGATACCGATGAATAGTGGTGAGATGACCGCCACAAAACCGATGATGATGTACATCCACATCCGCTCGGAACACTTCGGTATGTCGCAGTACTCGATGGTTTTCTGCATGTCCACGTAGCACCAGGGAGCATCCATTGGTCCTGCATGGGGTGGATTTCTGGAAGAAAAAAAGAGAGAAAGCCGTGTGAGTAAATTCGTAAGCGGGGAAAGAAAGCAGGCCCCATTCTCCCATTATCCTACCGGCAGTAGTTGTGCCCGGCCAGGTGCGGAAACTCCGACATCGTGTGCATCAGCTTCGACCAGCGCATACAAATTTTGGACGACTGCGTACGATCCATAATCCCCCGATAGCTCGCCCCATTCTCCCAATAGCAATCGTCGTCCGGCTTGATGTCCAAATCGATACCCAGCCGCATACACTCCATATCGCCCGAACTGCCCAGCCCGCCAATCCCGTTCAAGATCGTCCCATCGACGCTCTGCTGCAGCGGCAGATCGTCACACTCCTCCAGCGGTAGCTTCTGCCCAATCGTAGGGTGGCGTTTCGCAATCGCGTACTCCTTCTGGCAGAGTTCGTTCTCCAGCAGCTCACAATCGTTGCGGCAGATGCGTCGCAGGTTTTCGGTGTTCCGCGTCGGTGGGTACGATTTTTTCGGCCCCGACGACGATGAGGTGTACGACAGGACGGACACTTCTTCGCCTGGCTGCACGAACCGATAGTCGTTCGGCTGAGCGGAACGTGGTCCGCGCCGCCGTTCACCCTCCTGGCGCGATGGAAGCGAGTTCTCGGTAACGATTTCACCATCGAAAAATCGTCCACCAAGGTCCGGTGTCACACCACCGCTAAAGTACACCCGCAGCCGTTCCGTAGTCGTTACAGTGCCGTCAAACGGTGGCGGTCCATTTCCCATTTCTGGCGGTACGGGTGTCGATAGGAGGCCCGCCTTCACCAGCAGCTGCTGTTTGCGATTGTTTTTCTTCTCGTGCGATTTAAACTTCCCCCGGCCGATGGTGGCCGCACGGCGTGCCGCTTCGGCTGCGGCCCGGTTCGCAAAGTACTGATGGTTGGTCAGCTCGGGCGTGCGGCAGAGCGGCAGTATGCTGTAGCAGAGGCTGGGCAGGGCGTACACGCGACAGTTGGCGTTCATGTCTTTCGACTCGCGGATCACACCGTACGCCGCCTTCAGCCGCTCCTCGAGCGTTTCCATCGTGATGTCCGGCGTCACGAAGACGGTCTGGTTGCGGAGGTACTGTTCGCAGGTGGCACCGGTGTACACCTGACACACGCCCGGTTCGATCGTGTCCTCCTCGTCCCGGTACTGCATACTGCTGCCACCACCATCCTGATGCAACTTTTCCGTCTTCTTTCGTCGATTAAACCGGGCATTTGGCGAATAGCTGGCACCACCGCCATTTCCAGCCGTTCGTGCGTATCCGGCCGTACCGGACGGCGTAAATGTCAGCCTGCGAAAGGAAGCGTAAGGAACAATTAGCAAAGCGCTGCACACAAACATAATGGTAGCGGGGAAAACTGAAGACGTGCACCCGACATAAAGTTACGTGGAAAAAGACGTTCAAACAGAATGCTTAAATTAGAGGCGTCCACTGCTTTTTGCAACATGTCGCAAACTTTACACGCTCGCTTAGCTCGGCAGGGTTGCCGGGAAATGTGGGAAAATCTTAAGTGAATCACTTTTCATTCCTTCCTGTGTGCCTGTCTGTGTGTGTGTAGCGATAACTTGATACTGAGCCGTCCTTCCGTAACTCAGCCGCTTTTGGTCTCTGATGGAAGGATACGAGGGGAGGACTCCCCGCCGATGGTTATTAAAAAGTCGAGCACCGCACACACCATCTGGCTTTTATTTAGTCGTTCAAAAACGGTGCCTACTTAGCAGCGTGCCCGGTTTGATGGGACGGGAAGATTTTAATGCGAAGCACGGCGGAGGCAAGCATTTTGTGTGTGTGGTTTCGTGTGTCGTCGGTGACAGGCCCGACGGACGGACAGGCGGAAGAAAAAGTATGCTCAAAAGACAAACAAACGCACATTTCCCTTCTTTTGTATGAATCAAGTTGCACAGATAAAATGAGTAGTGAGCAAACAGAGCTACGATACACGTTGGTTTGCTTTATTCGTTTTGTAATGTTCCCCTGCACGGGTGGAGTTATGTTTAAAAGCGTGTTAACTTTCTGAAACCGTTTTGCAGTCAATCGCTGTTTTTAAAGTAGCGATCGTTTGTTTAAATGAAGTTTTTAAAATATTCATAACAGGCGTATTGGTAGCTTTCATAGTTTTCAAGGATAATCGTTATTCTTCAGCAATCATGACGATCGCAACGCAATAAGAGGCAAGGCAATATCGACACCGGATTTCATACGGCAGGACCTGACATCAAATCCCATCCGGACTGTTCCCCCCGTAGAGAAAACTGACTATCCAACAACGTGGTATCATTAATTCTTGGCAGCCAGAAATAGTAGGCAAGACCTTAGGGGGTCGTTTGGCCAAGAAGAGAGAGAGAGAGAGAGAGAGAGAGAGAGAGAGAGGCGTAAATTTTGTTCATATTGTCACTCGGGCGTACCAACATTTCGAGAAGAAAACTGAATCCTGTTGAGGTCCTGTTGGACGACAAAGGTAAGGCATCTAGGCAGACAAAGCCTCTTGTAGGTGCTCAATAAAGTTTCGAATAAAATTGATGTAACTATACGTAACGCTCAGACCATTTTTTTAAACCATGGCAAGACAAACTCATTGGAATGAAGTCCAATTTGGTTCGGGATGCGTGAGATATGCGAAAGGAACAACATGTCTGATGCCTCAGTTGAAAACCTGTGATCCAGCAGCAAGCAAGAACAGTCCACAGTCATCCTACCCCATGAGTGTGCTGAATTTAGTTAAGAAAGAAAAATTTTCTGAGATTTAATTTCAAAATGTTGGAACTCTACCGGAGACCTTCCAGAACTTCATTTTGTGCAAGTGATTATTTTTTCTTAAATTCAAAAGCCTAAAAGCAAGAAGAACGAAAGGGTCGGGAGTCAAAAGTATAGTTCGTGCCAAACGTCTTATGTCATGAAACTGACACCGGACGACCCAGCCCTTAAAGTCCTTTTAGACCATCCACACGGACAGAGGAGGTGTGCTAGTCCCAAACTGAGATGGAGTGATGGCGTTGATGACAGTCGACGGCGCTTAACCGTGAACGGTATCGAGGATTGTTGCAGCTGACCAAGCCCGATAACTTAATAGTAAGCATCGAACGATAACGACTGAAATTATTAAATTAGATCCTTAAAATACGAGAAAATCGATGGCAGCACGCAATAAAGTGTCAGTCAGTCAGTCATACTGTCTAAACAGTCTAGACCGTGTGTTGCTGACATCTCCGGTTGACTGATTTAGTAAATTCCTGCCCATCCACCTTATTCTTTGGAACTAGCAGATATTCATTCAATAGTCAGTCAAATTCAGTAAGAAGTTATTGAAATATGAAGGTATGTCTCAACAACTTTTTAGCAATACTACCCTTAGAGTTCAACTTCCAAGCAGTTCCAACATATTCCTGACAGATGAATAATAGATGGCTAAAGTAATGTGGACCATTTCTCTATCAACACGAACAACTTGATAGCAAAATGATAGCTCTATTAAATTATAGACCTAAAACTTCTGTTACAAAATGTTCACGCCTGTAAAACCGAGTTACACAAATGCTCCGGTCACACATGTGAGTGGTCCATATCCCAAAATGGAATCTTTAATTCAACACCACAGCACTTAACACAATTCCTGTAATGAGCTAACAGTTGATGAAATATTCACTCAGCCGTGAACTCGGGTGGGAAACCGGTGCGCATTCAATAAGCTCCGAACGACACCGGCAGGACAGTTAGGACCTTAGGCAATCGGGTAATGAAAATGCTTTCTATGCATTCGATGTGACTTTTTTCGGTTCGGCTGTTAAAAGCCTCTGTCCCCCCTACACAGTGTATGTATGTCAGCCAGGTCGGGAAGGGGGAGGTAGCCACTCGCACATCCTTCCTGGATGGCTGGCAACTGGCAATCTCCCGGAGAACAATCAATCTCTTAGCTGTGGCAGGCAGTGCGGCGGCGGCGAATACATTTCGACCCGCCTCATCAGTCGCCCTGCCGGTGGTTGTAAATTCACGTCCTCGTCCGCTCCAAACACCAAGAGTGTGACACGGAACGTTCCGGGCGTTCGTAAAATGGAATGGCAAATGAAACTGGAACGACCAGCTAGCACCGCCGTAGTAGTGTCCGTTCTACAGCGAGCGCATCTGAATGATTGAGAAGTCGTGTCGCCTGACACACCAGCGCTTCTTCGGGGAGGGTAGGCCGGACTGGGACTGGGGATAGCCGTTTTCATCACATTAATTATCCAGTGTCCGTTTCGTCGTTCTCTCGCGAGGCTGCCTACTGTGCGCTGCGGTTCTTATGCGACAGTGTAAACAAATGCAACTGGATCTAGATCAGTGGCATCGTAAATGTTTTGTCATCCGGATGGCTCTTGGAGCAGCAGCGTGCATCGTGAAACTTGGTCAGAACATTACTTCTCCGATGCCGAGATGGAGTCGAGCGGCAGTGGTCGTCGCTGCAGCCGGTTGCTCATTAAAAACTAAGATGACAAATTCATGTCCACTTTGGATGGACGGGAGTGGATTTAAGAGAGCAGTAAATTTTGTTGTTATGGAGCGAGAAACCTCATCCCCAAGATACTGGTGTGTTCGGGGGACGCTGTCGTAAAGCGAATGATTGACTGATGGATGGCTGTTTGATTGTGGTGGCCCGTGTCGCCATATTTGCTTCCGACAGCAGCAGGCCATGGGGAGTGTGAGACATTGCGGCATTTCTTGAGGATTATTTTAGATCACAAGCAGCGACTATTTTTGTGGGTTGCCTGGGAGATTGGGGTTTTTATGTGCTCATAACATTTTGGGCTGTGGTTTTAACGTATGGGAATGTAGCGTTGGGCAATGTAGGAGGCTTTGGCAACATGCTGGTGGTAAGAGGAAGGAATTTCACTCATGCGTTATGAGTACGGCTTCGGGATGTATTCAATTGTTGAGACATTAGGTGTTAACTTCATTTGCAAGGAAAAACATAAACTGTTAAAAGAGATGTAAAAGATTTATGAGCTTATGTTTATGCTGCAGTTAAATTGGTTTAAGAAGCAGGAGATTCATTTTCAGAAAATTATCTTAAGTTTTTTTCACCGGACAGTAAGGTCATTTATAATACTGAAAAATAATTGACCGTTAAACTATGAAGAATTTTACTTTAACAAATGACTATTAACAATCTATGTATGGGATGTGAAAGGGACCCACCATTTTAAAGTCGTCCAAAACATCACATGTCTCGGGTCTAACTTTTAATCAACAACAGCAATTGATGATGACATGTTTGCAGATCATATTAAAATCTGAGGGAATTATTTCATAGAACATTGGTAGTTCCAGTGAACTCAAATACTCGTTTCTTTTGTGTGAAAGGATAATGGAGGAGCTTGGCCATGTCATGAGAATGGCACCGGACGTCTAGTCCTAGTCTAGTCTAGCGTCATTGGGTCCGTCCGAAAGGCTGGGTTAAGTGATTGGCAGACACGATGGTTTGCGAGCGATACGGAGGACTCCTGAAGTAGTAATCACGGTGAGAAAGGAGAAATTGATAAAGATCTCCCACTTCTTTAACCATTCTTGGTACTACAGCTTCGAAAGGCCTTGGCCTACCATTGCTGGCGTCCTTTACTCGTAACCTGACAGTCAGACCAGCATGCGGAAGAAAGATACGGATTTTGATATAGTTAACGTCCGATTTGTATGCTCCGGAACTAGATTTCCATTCAATTCAGTAGCACAGATTTGATTATCCCCGTATATTAACCTGATTACAAGTCATCCCTGTTCTGTCAGTAATATTGAAACGTATCACATCTTCAGGATTTTTATGCACCAAAAATGGTCAAAAACCATTCCTGATGGAGGCTAAAAACATCGGAACCATTGATATGGAATGATGTCCACACACCATCAACCAAATGTGAGCATAAGTTCCGAACACGAACACGAACTTCCCCTCCTCCCCCACCGTTCGCCGGGACACGATCAAATAATGCTCATCAGCCAGCACCGGCATCAGACTTTATGTCGTTATTATTGATTGCATGTATTAATAATTTATCCCTTGCCCGTCTCCCTCGTGCGTTTGCGGCGCCCCGGAAGCAAAGCTCTAAACGAGCTTGACGATAAATACAAATCCATTTTCCAGCCTGCTGTCACATCCTTCCCGGCGCGCCCGTGCGTGATCCGTGCGTGCGAGCTTCCCTGGCGCGGGTGCCCGTTTTTCCTTGCCCTCCTGGCTCGTTCAGACCGAGAGGTCGATTCTCGGCCTCTGTTTAGTTATTCTAATGGCTTAATCTTGTATATCCGGTTTCAGGGTGGTATGGCTGCACGACGACATCAGAACATGTCTCTCTCCGGCTATCATCTTCCCGTACTAACCGAGACGACGAACATGGGTGCTGCGTCGGCATCCGAAACATAAACAAGGATTATTAATGTTCGTGTCCAGCATCCCAGGATGTGGGATAAAATCGAACGCTCGGGGTAGGATCTCTACTCGGCGTCCTTCGAGGGAAAAAAGGAAGTACAGGAAGAAAGGGAGAGAGAGAGAGAGAGACTGGTAAAAAAGAAAGCAACTTTTGTTCCTTGTCTCCAACGCCACTGGAAGTCAACCGATGGATGAAAAGGGTTACCAAAAACCGTAACCAAATGTTGACGACGACGACGATGATGGAGGCCCTCTGGGGCGACAAATATTTGCATTTATTAAAAGACAACCCGCCCCGGGTATGGTAGGCACCACAGAAGGATACGAAACCCGACCGGAAAAACACCTCGGGACTAGCGGGAGAGTTTTAGGGAAGTTAATTTTCAATTCCCCAAGCACAGGCTTTTGCTACCGGGCTTTTTTGAGATTTGAGATGCGTAAAGAGTGGGATTGTTTCTTTTTGTTTGGTCCAGTTTTTAAGGACTCGGGACTGCTCATCTGCATATTAAATCGCTTGACATAAATTATCTCCAAGTGTGCCCCGTATGCGGAAGTCACAGCTTCTGAGTTCTTCTAACGGTTACGGGCAGCAAAAGCTTCTGGCGTCCTAATGTCTGCCCTATCTTCGATACACTGCAATGCAATCGAAACGGGGTAGTGGGAGGAAAGGTGGAGGAGGAGTTTAATACCGTCCCATATTCCACAAGCAGCGTTCGCCCATTCGAAGCGAATTGGATTACGGCCAACAAATTTGGCATTCCATAACAAATCGTCGCCCGAACGATTCGATATGCTGAGGCACCCTTCCCGAAGCTCGAAAACATTCCACTGGAGGCGGTCGGTCGGTTTTGCCGTTCGAGTTCGCCGGTAACCACCGAGGTCATTGGGTTAGTTTTCGCGTTGGATCGTGCGCGGGTGGGAAGCTGTACTTCTCGCAACGGGGTTTTAGGTCAGTACGGTCGGTTGGATCCCGCTTGTTTTTTTTGTTCCTACGCAGAAGTTGCTATGCTTCTTGGTGCGAAAGACGACGAAGACGACGTTCTCGGACGAAAACGGAATCCGGATCCCGCCGATTGGTGCGCGGGTAATAATCGTAACCGTGAGCGGAATAATATAAATGGTCCCCACCCACCCGGAAGTAAAAGCCCCGAAAAGCCATTAAACTAATCTATGCTCAAGCTGTACCGGTGTACGTTCGTGTTGGCCCTTTCAGGCATCCTAAAACGAGTAAAGTCAAGTGCGCTCGATTGAACACAGCTCGGAGGGCTGTGTCCCTCCTACTATCCCTATGTCGTTTAATTTGGTATTTAAAATCTATGCATATACAACCGCACGCACCTTCCAAACAAAACAAAAAAAGAAGCCTTTTACTTACCCATTGGTGGAAGTGTCCGAGGTGTAATGGTTTTGCTGTTCGCGACCGAAAGTCACTGGCGAATGTAAACAACCGGCAATCGTGAGGATGTAAATCACTTTTAACATAATTTCGGCACGGGCACCGACCCCGTCACCCCACTCCCACCCCGCCCCAAAACCCGTCGTGTCCCGTGGAACGAGCGTTCAGCCGTTCAGTTGCGGGAAATGGGTTCTACGATTTTCCGATGGACCGCCGGACTCTTCCCGGGCGGTTCGTTCGTTGAGGGGGGCCGTACACGATCGTTGTTGAAGGCGCGCTCTTGCAGGAAGGGAAATTTATTTTCCACACGCACTCACACACACACACACACACACGCACTCGGTACACGTACGCACACAGAAGTGGATGGTTTTAACTTTTGAGCACGAGCAAACGAGAACGAAGCGGCGACCGCCTCGAATATTGAACCCTGGGTTTTGTTTTGTGGGTCGATTAGAATTTATGCTTTTAACGCTTTTCACGCCTTAAAACACTCGATTGGGGGGTGTGTGCCGAATGGGGAGAAGTGAAAGGAGCAAACGTTTCACACACCTTTCCCAGCTGCGGCTTTCCACTCGGAGTTGGGCACGCACGAAGAAATTCGATATTCCACCATCGAATGATGATTCACTTTTTTGCTCTCACTTCTTTCACCTCACTCACCCACAATGCAACAGATAGATTTTTCTTATTTTTGTTGTTTAATCTTAACACTTAACAGATCACGAACGATGTAGTTGTGAAAATAGTGGAGCTAGCTGCTGTATCTCTTCCGGTGAAGTTTATGCTTCTTTACTTCATTTAAATAAACTCACTCAGCCTGGCTGTGGCGTGCGTGCAATATATACACTGATGGTAATAAATACTGGGCTACTAACACTCCATTAAAACGGTACGGTACCACTTCATTTCTTTACGTCTGCCGCTGCTGCTTCTAACGGCTACCGTTTCCCGATTGCGTGTAACGGGGTGCGCTTGCTGGAAAAAAGGAAGGAAGATTGACTTTTATATTTTGTTTCCAATTTTTATGACTACCACCAGCCCACCCACCCACCACCGAAAACAGTCCTGTAAGGCTTCAGCATAAAGTGCACACACACACACACACGCATCAACCCCCCCATACACAACAAAGAAGTTGCTGCTGTTTTTAACGACGGGGGAATGGATGGATGCGGCACGATTATGCTCTGTTTTGTGAGTGTGTGTGCGTTTGTAAGTCTGTCTGTCCCACCCCCCCCTGCGACGGATATGTGTGTTTAGCCAATAATGCGCGCGGGCTGGAAATTATGAGCACTACACACTCGGGACGGCACTTAAGAAAGCAGCAGAAGGTTTCTGTTTTTTTCTTCTGCTTGTTGGGCTATTGCTTTTCCTCCATACACACGCAACGCACACAACTACATCCGTGCACTCGCGAGACAATGCGTTTTAATGAGCGTGATTTTTGATACGAGATGAACTTGAAGAGAAATGCTTAAAGTGGTTCCTCATTCGTTCGTGGTGGTCTGCTGCTGCCCAAAATCTGTTTGTTTGTGTCCCGTCTTGCATACACAGCGCAAGAAGGTCGATGCACCGGGGCTTTATGCTTCCAGTTCGGAAACTGTTGGCAGCTGAACGGAAACACACCCTCACGCGCGCTCTACGGGGAGCTATCCGAATCTGGGATGGACGGGGAAAACGCGACGGGCAGCAACTGTGCGTATCGAATGCACTCACCTCGAAGAACTGTTTTCCCGTCACATTTCTCGCCTCGCGGTCTCACTGTTGGGCGTTTCTTTTTCTTTGCTTCGATTCACACACACGGGCTTTCTACCACAAATCAAACACGCACGCACTGAATGTTGCACTTTGTGTCCCGTGCTTGGCGTTTGTGTCATTCACGAAAAAAGGACGAGAAAGTTATGCTGCTGCTGCTGCTGCTGCTGCCTCCACAACGCTAGCTGGCTGTGAAACACAACACAAGCGAAAGGAAACCATCCAACACGCCGCCACACACACACACACACACACACACACAGATGCGCCCGCCGATGATGGTTTTATGTTGCGGTCAAGGTGTATACAGAGCGGGTGTGCTTTTACTTCTGTTTACAAAACTGTTTTGGTTTTTGTTACAACACATTTTGAGGTATTTAATTCCTTTTTTTCCAATTGCAATAGTTTCTGTCTTTTTGTTTCCAATATTTAATATTAATCTTTGATTATTAATTCACTAAAATATCGGTTGTATAGCGATACATCTACGGGAAAATAATAATGTGTAAAATACAGAGCGGTATGTATTACTCTTGTGCAGTTAAATGACGGCAATCAACTGTGGCAGTTGGCTGCGTACGTGAAGTTTGTGTTGCTTTGATCGGCACATTGAATGTTCTCCAGAAGCTCGTTACACTTGATGCACTTTTGGTAGGAAAAAAGCAATTCACAATTGGGAGAGGTTTTAACAGATTTCGCCTGCTGTAAATAACCTAAATTGCTTGTAATAAGTAGCTTTGAGGAACATTTTCTCTATATGCTCGAAAAAAGGGGGACATAAGATATAATTTGATTTCAACTTTAAATACAATTTTTGCTGCTTCTATTTTCGATGATTGTCAAATCACTAAATCAAACTATACTTCCTAAAGGAAGCGGTTGTCGGGCTTCACAAGGCAGGACTTAGCTCAGCTACGGGGAAACTGACTAGCTCTCTTGAGGTTAGGGAGCAGAAGGGGAAAATTTTCTAAGCAGTTTGCCAACCTATTTTGAAATCTCCATAGTGTACAATATTCTTTTTCCTAAAATTTGACCCACGTTAAAGCTGTACACATATTCCAAGTAAAAACACATTCGAGTGAATTCGGAAAGGGAAACTAGCTGCTGTCACTTGAACATATCCAGATGGCTTAAATTTTGCAGAAAATAAATTTGTTTACCAAATCAAACAAACACGATTCTATCGAAAGAGCTTAGTCCAGACGCTTGCCTTTTTCAAAGAAATAGGCACACGACGGGACGGGTGCCAAGATAACGGACATACGGACATTCGCGGAATGCACACCATTAGAATTAGAATGTCGATTTTCGGCAGCCAGAAAAGCGGAACTAATTTAAACAACTTCCATGTGGTGACACCCGTCAATCTCGGGAGTGATGATAACACACGACCAAACGGCTAGGGTTTGTTGTTGTTGATCTTTTACCGATCGAACGTTGTACCTCGTTCGGAGAATTATATATCAGGATATGGCTTTTTCGGACAGCATAAATGTGTAAATATGCTGCGCAAACAGTGGACAACCACTTGTTGGCATTCTTAATATGACGGCCAGCCAGCTTTGTGGCGATATGGAAAAAGGTTGGAAGATAACAGCGTTAGACATGGTGGCGTAGTGCAGCGGTAAATGTGTCAATCAAAGCCGTTTTCCAAATTGATATGAGTTCGATCTATTACATTGCAACGGACTTGATCGTTTGATTACTAATTTGGAAAATAGAGCATTGGTTATGTTGGGAAAATGTTTCTAGTTTAATGCTACTTATTTTTAGTCTTCAAGGAAAATTATGAAAAGAGATGTATTTTATCAAAGATACAAATTATTAATTGACAAGCTTGAACAATAAGTTATAAAAATTTTAACAAGATGAAATGAGGCAAATTTATTGGCCTTAAAGACGATTTCAGAAGGCAACATTAAAAAAGATTTAAAATAATTTAATAAAAGATTAATTTCATTGCATTGCTTACAATACAAACTTAACAAAGGTACGAATTCAAACTCCCCCCTCAAATATTAACTATTAAAATTTACAGTAACACAAATTTAGCGATTGAACGAGCTGTCACCAAACTTCCCATCAAGTTGCATGCATGCACACCTCACAGAACTACTCAACGGACCATAAAACAGCCAAATTATTAATCCCATTTCTACTCATCCCACGTGTCAAAACAAACCATATCTTCCATCGGTCCACCCGCATTATTTCACATTCTTCAGCGGTTGGGCGTAATGGGCATTAATAGCATTGCAGCGGAGGTATGTTTCTCACCCACGATGACCTCGTAGCCTGTGTCGACATGTTGCCCCACGAACTAATCAGATTGGTTCGTACACACCACGTACGGGCTTTTGGTTAGAACGAGATTTCTTGTCGTTTTTCGTTTCGCTGCTCAACGGATGAGCTAGTAAGCCAAGCGGTGTGTGACGACACACAAATAAATACCAACACTAGCGCAGGTCATCAACCGCTTGGCGGTGTGTTAGTATTCTATGCTGAATCGATGCTGGGCCGTATCATATATTAAGGTGGATTAGGCGGTAATGCAACTTTATCCTTTTCCAACGAGGCAAACGAACAGATTAAGCGCAAAAAAACCTAATGGTGGCTACCTTTTTACACTACACTTACACACACACAGAGCCCACACACGAGATACACTTTGAAGGATAAAGAACGAGCACACGGGAAAAGCGCTAAATGGCTTTTCTTCATCACTTGCCAGCCTTAACCATTAACAAAGAAGCGCACACTCCCAATATCACACACCAAGCGTAGGAAAAAAAATGCCGTACTGCTTCCTTGTATCCTTTTACATTTTTTTATCAATTCGATACGAAATCACTTGCTACGCCACACGTCATACCGGAAAATTTACTCGAATTCACATGATAAAACGTTTGCAAAACGATTCGTCGATGTGCCTCACTGTTGTGTTTTAGCGGTCGGACAAAAGTTGTGTACAGCCACGGTCAAATGACGGAGGGATACTGTGAACAGCGGTGTATGTGTGCGTTCGGAAAAGTGGAAAAATCGAGTGGAAAACTCAACACGCAGGTGGTAATGTGTTTGTGATGCGGCGATGGCACGTCGCCGATGTTTTGGCTGCGTACTGAGTTCGGCATGGGATGAACTGTGGTAAAACATGGCGGGCACGTGTGTTATTTTAAATAAACCGTTGGTTACAAATGATTTGAATTGTTTTTTTTTTAAATATTTGTTAATCCGATAAAGTATAAAGTTAAAAAGCTGATATTGCTTGGACAGCTTTAATTTATATATGGTATTAATTCAAATATATGGATTAACATTTGGCCGAAATGCAAAAAATGTTAGTGAAGATAACGCCAAGCAGCATCACACATACCTTCTAGGGCGGCTTATTGACGGTTTGGGGGCATCTTTGGCATGACTTTGTTGGGAATAAATTCTAGCCTGTTTAACGCTCTTTCGAGGTCTTAACTATCGTTGGATCCTCCGTTTTAAATACATAATTATTTTTTTGGTCTTGCCGCAAAGATTTTTATTTTGAAAATGCAATGTTTGTCATTTGTTTTGAATAAAAATCTACATAAAATTCTTTGCTAAAATTTGTTTACTATCTGAAAAATAAATCCACCAGGAAAACGGTTTTCTTGTTTAGCTTCTGAGGTATTTTATAGTATAATAAGAATGCCTAGAAGAGAGAAGATGTGTGTGAAACTTCAACTTCAACTATAGCCGTTGCTGTGGAATTATTTCATGATTTAAAATTTCTTCGCTAGGGTAGGAGTGCCCCATATAAGGGACCTCATACTAGGGGTCTCGTGTAGAAGCCCTAGCGTTAAGGATCGCATCGAGTGGAATCGCGAGAAAAGGGGCCGCTAGTAGTCGTGTTTTAGCTATGAAAATCATGTTCAGCCGATTAGATCTCCCAACATCCATTCTGTCTAGGGTCTTCAAGGGACTAGATGAGATGCTTAACACACTAAATACATAGAAACATTAAGCAATAAATAAATTAAAATGAGTATAAATTTATAGCTTACGGTAGTCTTTATTTATAGCTTGAGCAGCAGTTGAACACCCATTTCATTTGAAAGGAACGTCTTATTTCTTAAAAAAAAAATTTTTGTCGTTTACTTCAAAAGATTTGGGGTCCATTTCACCTCATTTGGCTCTACACTCTCGTAAGTCTGTATCGAACAGTTTGATTGCTAGCTAAACCATCGTCTATGTTTAATAGAAATTTGACTCCGTATCTGGGTGCGTTACGCCGCGTTACACTACCAAATTTAGCTCTTTGATCAGCATAATTTATAACTTTTTTCCATTCAATGTGCACTTGTCTCTCAGCAAGCTCAGCTCATACCCAAACTGACTATCTAGCAAAATTGCATTGAAACGTTCAGCAAGCCATTATAAACATATGACGACCACCATGACCTAGCATCAGCATCGTTAAGCCAAGGAATAAATAAAAAAGAAGCATTTTCATTTTCACGTACAAAATGAATCAATCGTCTAACGCTGTAATCTGATCGGATCTGAATTTATGACTCTGAATTTGCAATTAATGTTTCTGTCGATAGCCACAAGATAGTGGACATTAAGTGAGCAAAGCTGCAGACCATTTCTATAAATAAAGCACGCAGAAGCAAGCATCTGTGTAACAGTTTTGCTGTCGTATCGGTTGGAGCGATTTTCCCGCCTATTTAACGTGCCGGCGAAAGCACATGTAGAAAGTGTTGGTAGAAGAGATTCGAGATCCGATCGTGTGTCGCTCGCGACACAAAACTTGTTTTCGGTAATTTATTATGGATGTAGTAACGCATCATCTTCGGGCAGTCGATGGGTGGAATCGAAAAGAACCTCAAAGCAATTCTGGTAGCATATTTGAATAATGGAATTTGGAAGAAAAAACAACAACCCAACCGGTAGGCTTTCCCGATCTCGTTTTTCTATGTCAAGGATTCCACCGTTCCTGTTTTACGGGTTTTTAAAATCATTGTTCTTGTATGGGTATGGGTCGTCTAACCATTCATTCATTCTACACATGAGCTGCTATCCTACACGCTGTAGGGTAGCCTCCCACCGGATAGAAACGTGACTTTATTCCGTACGACAAACGAAACACGCGGTCCACCGTAGACAGCTAGTATCGATGTATCGATGTTTATTTAAAGTATTTTGAATTCTTCATAACACCCTTCTTATCGATAGCGTGTGTGAAGCGTGAACATCAGATTTCGAGACACATAACACGATAGGTAAAATTGAGCTGTCTTGATCGAGACTTAATTTACTTCAACTATTCCTCAGGCGGTTCTATCTTAATGTGGCAAACTCCGGGCGAAAAAAACATCATCGGTGGAAGGATTTCGTCGAGAAGGGATAAGGCTTGGAAGAGCCTGGGCTAAGGTTGGTTTAAAATTACACTCCGGAAAGTGAGTGAGAGAATTCATAATGTTTGCTTAAAGTAAATAAAAAAAAGTAAACAAATGTTTATTTAATAACAAAAAAAAAACCGGATTACAAGGTCCACTATTTATGCTGGAACTGTATGGTTCCATCGGCACACATACAGAAGGGATCGAAGCTTCTGTGCACTGTTGGCAACGCTTACATCGTTCAAGTTTAAATGTAAATTTCAAATAAGAATTTAAATTTTATTTTAATAAAGTTAAGTTTCCCACCCAATTCTCAAAATTATACGAGATTGTTGATCTACTGCAACAATTTGTAACGTCTAGCAATTGAAACCTTAATTTAAAGTTCCATAATATTTACATAATTTTAATATAATACAATGCTAATTACAAAAAAAAAAAAATAAAAGGATTTTTCAAATAATAATTGCTCGCATCTGAATCACATAAAATCTTATTGAATAATAATTTTAACCATCACCATTGCATCCACCGTGCGCAATGCATTTCGGCGCCGCGGATGGCAGACTTCAGCTGTCGAGTGTGTATGTGTGTGTGTATATGTAAGCCTGTCACCCCGGTTCGCGATTGCGATATAACAATTAGCACCGCGCCGTTGCAGCGGCACCAACACTGTGCCGCGTCGTGTTGGGCTTTCAGCGGGCTCTCACGCATCGGCATGTTTCAATCCGATTCGAACGGTCAGCGGAGTCAGTCGAACTGTGCGAGCGCTGAGCGAGCGAGCGTGTGTGCCGGTTAACACTCTCGAGTCAAGTCTTCGCCGACGGACGGATCCATTCACCTCCTCCCCACAATCAGTGTTCAAACTTTTGGAGCGTGAGCCAGCAACAAGCTCACCGAGAACGTGCCGGGAGTCACTTCTGAGCCCGGAAGTATCACTAGCACCATACCTTGTCGAAAACCTGTTTTTCCAATCTAACCGTGATCGTGGCGGAATAGTGATCATCTCGTTCAGTGTTTTCCGGGGAACTTTGGAGGTCCAGCGGAAGTTCCAGGATCGTGGCGGAACAAGTTACCAAACCAAGTTAGTGGGAGTGAGTTCGTGATTTCTCGCATCGCGATCGCGAAAGGCTGTTTGTGTGGGGAATTCTCGAACCGCGGGAGAAGCCCCATATGAAGAAGAATAGGGGATAATCGTGTAATGCTAAAAGTGTGCCAAAATCTCCATCACCGATATTAAGTGTTTGTGAGTGAGAAGTCTCGAAAGTTTTGGAGCAGCATCATCTACCGGGAAGAGTGTTTGTGTACATTGTGCGAGGATTTAGTGGTGATAGGGTACGGATTCGTCTTCCTGAGCAAGTGTCCAGTGTTTACCACGCGTAGAAATTGCTGATATCACTCACGGGGTAGGTTCCAAGGTCTACGAGTGATCCCCAAAAATTATCAACCCTCCGTTGATTAAGCATTCTATAATCGCTTAATTGATCTCAATTAAAATGTCCCGCGAAAAGGACGTAACGCACTGCTACTCGCCTGCCAACCATTGCACTTAACGACTTCGGTTCGGTTTGTAGCAGATCCTTCTATAATCTTTATATGGGGCCGTTGAACGTTGAAAAAGGGGGTTGTTTATCAGAAGATATAGACCACAGCAACGATACTGTAGGGGTAGATGAAGGACAGCAGGTCCCACCAAGAAAGAGCAGGTCTCACCAAAGCAGGGCGACAAAGTTGACGATGATTGGTGTCCCTATCGGCATCGCCAGTAAGGCAAACGCCCGGTTAGATGCACCAGAAGGCGTTCGATAAGATATGAGTCGGTTATCGGCGTCGTCGAACCGCGTGGATAAGCACCCCGTAAGATTGTTTCCGTTCCTTTTCTTTTGCTGCCACTATTGCTTAAGTGTGTTTATTGTGCAGTTCAGTACGGCCGTCAGTGGGTTAAACCGGCGGGAGGGGATTTTGTTTAGAGAAATCACGACCTTGTTTTTTTTTTGGTATGGTAATTTCTGAGTCTGAGAAACGGTGGACCAAGAACATGTTAGCCATGTGGTGATAACCGTCTGGATACGGTAGTTTTATGCAGATTTACAGTACCGTGCCCATCGGTGAGACATCGCTCGGCGAGAAGTGAAAGGAACTCGCCTCCCATCGGCAGGTTGTTGTTGTTGTGGTTGGTTTTGTGTGCTGTTTTGTCATATCACTTACACCCCGCGGATTCCGGTTCGCTGTTGATGGTTCGAATGGAATATCTTGAGTCACGCGCACAGGAAATTGGAAATAGTGGCGTTTGTTTACTGTTTTTTTTTGACACACTCTCCTGAAGGCTTCAAATAGCGTAATGGAACATATGAAACATGATCTTCAAATTGTGTTTTATCATCATCAAAATTCATTACTGTGATGACGTTTGACATGAGAAGCGGCTCCAACTTAAAATAACATCGGTGTAGAGTTTTGTAACAAAATGGTGTTCTGAAGGAAACTGGCACACAGAAGCGGGCGGTGGATGTTTCAAACACGCTACGATTCGTGCGCTCCTTCCAATGCTCACCTGTAAAACCTTTTGATAAATAGCGCAAAACCCACGCAGTGAAGACAGCCGAATTCTTCGATTCAAAAAACGCAAACAACCGAACCGAAGCTCGTGTGTGTCCGTCCCCCTCCCCCTTGGCACGAGATTACATCAACGTGGTTCAGTTTTTGGGGACAAAACACTCACTATTTCAACGCAAAACCGGTATTTTGGGCGGTTGGGATGAAGTGGCATCAAAACAAAATCCTCCCGAGCGCACCAAACGGTTGCTTGGTTGAGTGGTTGTAGGGAGCTGGATTTTTTTAAGGTTTTATAGGTTTTTTTTTAAATTTTTTTATAGCACACGTCCGTTGGTTTGAAGTACCCTGAGAATTATCATTCGCTAGATTGGCTAAATTTGCGACGATTGACAATAAAATCGTCATGGACGTTTGACGATCAGTGGGCAGTAATGTCATCTGAGCAACAAAAAAATAAAACTTCATTCAAATGGTCTAAGCAACCTATCCCTCTAGCCTATCAGTGGTACAGGGGTTTTCAATTTTGCTAAGCCTACTTATGGGCCAAAATAATGGTTTTGCGAAACGATCGTTCTTGATAGCGTCTCGATCACGTTTGTTTTTTTATCTTCAAAGGTTCGCTTCGATGGTCATAAAACGAACGACCTTTACAAGGAAATGTCGATGGACGGCGAAGAGTGTAACTACGAAGTTAGACGACATCGATTTGTGGCACGCAACAGTAGAACTGGTTGATGTGGTGGAGTTCGTCTTTGTTGATTAATTTTTATGCCACCACCATGCGGAAATGGCAAAGGGAATTAGGGTTTTTTTTGGGAAGTTGGTAACGAATTTAAAATCGCGATGCCGGTGTTAGCATTTTACTATTGGAGTGAGGAATTCCGGCCAACCGGTTTCGGCTATTCCAAACTGCGGTACGGAAATATTCCACGCTGACTAACGGTTGGGCGTTTTAGTGGCCTTTCCCTGGAATAATACGCCTTGCTTTTCTAATTAATAATTTTGCACTCGTGATCATCGTGTCCGGTTGTACGGTAGCGCGGGTCATCACTCAACAGCGGATAATGATCAACAATACACAACCCTCGCTCGGTGGAACGGGTGGTACTCATCGGTCCACACATTAACCGGGCGCAGTACAGTATCATCTAACGCCCGTTGTTATGAATATCTTGTGTAACAAGATGTGTAACGAATATCTTCGGCTGGTAATACCCGGCGGAAAAAGTGATTTCATAATTTATACCGTTTGGTGTGAGAAAAGGGTTCGGGTTTTAGCATGAGGTTATCAGCATAAAAGCAGGACGAATGTTTGGAAAAATCAACAATAGTCATGTTTTTTTTATGAGCGCTTTCAGCAATGCTGTGGCCGTCAGTATTTGTATTTTCTGTATCGATAAACTTTGCATGAGATATCTCATCCTCTTGAGGTAAATATGGAGCAATGGAGTGTCGAAGTTCCTCCAAACTCTTCCTTCCAGTTTCCGACATTTTGCAAGGTATTTTTTTGTTCATTCGCTACTTCGGTTTGTCCTTGGCACTACTTCCTGTTGGGATCTTAACTGTAGCGAATTTATATCACTGTTGGCTATGACTGGCTTGCGCAGCTCATAGAGGGCTTGTGATAGATATAGCGAGGACATGATCTTGTGGAGGTTTAAGTATTGGCGAGTTTAACAGTGGGCGGCAACCAGCTGATAAAGGGACCTCTCTATTCAAGAGGCCTTGTTGTCCAGGTGGTCTAAAGGACACACCGTGCAGAAGCCGAGCCGAGAATTTTTTTTTAGTGGTGAGACACCACTGGATTACTGGATCTTACTTGGATATAGTTTTGAGAAGATCTACACCAAAAACATTATTTGACACGTCCCTTACCGTCCTCATGGATGAAAAACATCGATCGACAACGATCGTGAGGTCTCTATAAGAAATAAGCTACTGAACTTCAATCTTCAGTTCAGATCTTCAGCAGAAAATCAGTTGAAACCATATTTTCGAGAACTCCATCATCTTTGCATCTTCTTCTTCCTTGGTACAAGAACCGCGAAAGATCTCGGCCCGCCAATTCTGGCTTTCTGTGACTTGATTTTACCCATAGTAAACTAATCAGCCCTGGGTACGGGGAGGCGATCTGGATGGGCTTTGAACCCCAGCCCTGCTGTGTGAAGACCGGCGCCTTTGCATATCGAATCAAAAATCTGAAAAAGAACTAATTTTCCAAACCAATAGTGAAAAAATAATTTTGGCCAGATTACATGCCAAAAACCTTCTTCAGACCTAATAGAAAAAAAATCTGTATTTACGTTCTCAATAGCCTTTTTTCCAGCTATTATGGTTCGATCTTTCCGAATAATGTATGTTTGACGTGTTTCTGCCATGCAATGCCCTAATTCTATTCTGACATGTAATGTCCTAAAGCCCTCCACAATCAAGATTGTTAAAAGTGTGTTTTATTTAAAAGAACAAATTGTATAATTAAACAGAAGTTTGCGGTGAATGTTTTCACCCATGAACGCACTTATTACCATATATGACGCAAATGGCGGTGTACCATTGATAGACCGTTTGGCGAACGATGGGAATTTTCATTCATCGGAATGTATTGTCTATGCTATATTTTTCCCTTGAACATTCACCTGCGCTAATTAGTGTGATGTGTATCGCGTGTGGAACGTGACTAGCTCGGTGCAGTTTTCCGCCGATGTAAATTGTGGTCAGTGCGGTTTAATGCTCCTTTTCTTGCAGTGTTTGTCCACTATACTTTAATTCGATTGTTTGCAGCACTTTCGACAGCTGCACATCTCTACTTTACCGGTTAATTAATTAGAGCTGGTTCCGCATCGCACAAATGCATTTATTTTATAATATTCAATACAAACCCACCGCAAGCATCAAACCGTTGCAACAACAATAGCTGCCCACGGCAAATAGTTTCAGATAAAGATAAAAATAATTTCCATCACATCCCTCGCGGGCCGGTATCGGACGGTTGGATGGTTATGGACAACAGCAAACTGAGGGTTCCAACAATCAGCATCCAGCCAGCATCCCCGCCGGGTGCGATAAAGCAAAATGCGAATTACATGTTGCGCAAACCAGCTGGTCTGGGTTGTTTGTTTGATTTGATGGTTTGCAGTATGCTCTGGTGCTTCCTGTGCTTGTTTTCGGTCTCGAGCTGCGCTGACGGAAAAGACTCGTTATCGGGCACGAACTGAGATGCTTCAGTCATCGTGCTAAAGTATGCGTACTGCTCGCTATTTTGGGTTATGTTTATTTTGACTCCTCTGGCCTAGGACAGGGCCAGGTCTGCCTCACTATTTGCCAACGTGGCCAACCGTGGGGGTTTGGCTCGAAATTTGACCATCCTTTGGGCGGCGCCATTAGGACGCCTCGCAATGGTGCGTAGGATCTGAACGGGCCTGGAAGCCATGAAAGTGCGAGCATGAGGTAAATGATTTGGAACGATCGAACGGGACGGGGTGCTAAAATGTTAATTAACGATTTTTATTGAGGCGACGAACAAGAGTTACATTGTTCGGGGGGACTTTGGATTTAAGTCCTGGGGCGTTATAAATATTTCCCGTTGAATGACGATATCGTTGGTGGACATATGGTAACAATTTTATTTGTCTAGCGAAGTCACCATCAATAACTTATGATGGACTTTGGTTTCGGATAAAAATAGAGCTGCTAACGATACGAATATCTCTCCGGGTCACGTCCTGATCCAAGTCACGTGTCCAAGTGATTCTTAAAGAGCTCTCTAACCCTGCCAGGAGCCTCCATATTTACGGATGTCTTGTTTGTCATGTTGTTGCTCTACCTTCGAGCTACAAACGATTTCAACTCGTATTTGCTCTCACCTCATCTTCCAATCGATAGCAATTCATCAAATTAAGCCAATATTTGTGTTCGCTGCTACCGGAAAGAATATTCCAGCCACACACGCACGCAAACGTGTTTAGGTGAAACATAGCGCAACTTCCTTGCTTACTGATCGTTCGGCTAAGGTGAGGATGACGTGAATGACCTATGTTTGATTTGGTTGTTTTTGTTTTGGATCTCCAGACTAAATGCATTCTTTTTTTTTCGCTCACCAATATGCTAATAAAGCAACAAAACCCATGCCGCCGAGCCAGGAGGGCACGTATTCAGCGGTGGGATATTCCGATATCGAGTGAGGGTTCTTCCAAAATCCCGGGGGAGTGGTTCTGTGGGTCGTGGTAGCCGGTTTTTTAATTTACGACCGTCTCATACCATGCTTTTTGCGTTCCCTTTTCCAGACAACCCCGGGACCGGCGGTTTGTGATGTGCAGCCCCCAATAGAAAGGTGCTGTAAGGGGGACAAACAGTGGTGGTCCGTATTTTCCCGAAAGTGTGTCCGTGAAATTCCGTGGAACTGGTTTTGGCTTTGGCTGTACTGCCGTGTGTGTGTGTGTGTGTGTGTGTGTGTGTGTGGACGACTTTAACTCAAGAACCGGAGACAAGAAAATGGGCGTATAGGTTAGTGACAGTTGCGAGTTCATCAGGTGTGTCCAGTTCCGGGAACAGCGTTGTACAGGATGTACGGCAGGATATTCGCCTGTCTGCTGGTGCTGTTCGGCGTCCGGTCCACCGTTTGCAGTTTGCCGTGTGATTACATCGATTCGGTTAACATCACGGACGGGGAACGGTTGCCGAACGACGAGATCCGCCATAATGGGGTGATCTACAACAAGACGTACTACCGGATGATCGATTACGAGTACGAGGACTTTGCGACGAAGAAGTACGTGCCGAACTATATCCGCGGGTGCCTGTGCGCGGTACGGATCTGTGTGCGGTTGTGCTGCGGGGAGCGTGAGTATTTGGGCAAAAAATGTACCCACACGGACGATTATCTGCCGGTGGTGGTGAACGTGAGCGCGACGGAAACGATCGATCTGCGGAACCATTCGCTGTACGGGTTTCTGTACGGGAAGCCGTGCGAGCAGGTGTACGAGCTGCTGCCCGAGGAAAGCTCGGTGGATGAGTGGAGTATCGCAAGGGTAAGTAAACGTTAGCTAACTTCATATAGTATACAACGTCTAGCTTATGTGGCATTGGGTAGGCAATCGTCGATCAAAGGGCGATCTTGCGTTGTATAAAATATATTTGTCTATCTCATATAGACCAAGACCTCTGGTATGAACGTGGATGAAGTCTATCTCATATTCATACCCTAAATAACTGCAAATCCTATCAGGACTATTCCGCCTGGACAATGGGTGGACTATGTATTCGTGAGCGATAAAATAGTCCAGTAGACTATAGTAGTTCCGGGTTGTTGATTGCCTAAAGAAGAAGGATAGAAAATCTGACTATACTTGCTTCAAGGATATTGATCGATTGAGCTTGCCTATCAGCACAAAGAGTTCCAAGTGGGCACTAGAGCTCAACTAACAATATTCAGATGCAGTACAAGATCATCTGATGGTATTCTTTTTTGTGAGCTTGAAAAAAGTCTAAGGCTGATAAACTACCTTCTTGAGTCTGTTTGAAATGTAGTTAAGCCTCAGCATATTCAAAACCTAGAAAATGATCCTGTTTGTCCTGATAGTATAATGTTGCTTATACTAAAGATTTGGATGTATAAAAGGCTTCCGATAGCGTTTGATATAGTAGACCTACGCATAAAGTATCTGAGTTCGCCATGTGTTTGATGAAACCCATCCGTTGATCTCAACCCAAAATCCGTTGAGGTAGCTTTTAATTGCTTGACTCTGTACGCAGACCTGAAGACATATAGCTAGGTGGCTTACTGGGTCCTGCAGCTGATAAACATCACAGACGCTTTAGACCTATTCTTAAGCTCAACGCCTTGATTCCTCATACCACCTTCATAACCGTTTAAAACACGGCAAAGATCAAGGTCAAGACGAACGTCCGTCTATTTTTATCCTACGCTATTTTATGAGATATAGGAAGAACGTTTAGTCTTCGTGTCATCCGAGACTGACGTATAACCTTCATTCGATTAATTTAGATGCAAAACTTCACATGTGTGGATGAATGTCTACCAGTCGAAACATCTTCAATTCTAGCGTCTGATTGACAGCAACGGGTTGGAAATAAGCACCCCATTCCTATCTGCAGTGATAAGATGGATTAATGAATGAATGATAATTATAAAACCAATTCTTTACATGCCCGACGGATTCGGAGCTTTATTGTTTCCCATCTCCGTCAAACGGAATGATGGATGGCTTTTTTCGGGCTTAAGTTTTGTTGACCGGTGTGTTCGAATTACGAAAATGTTTATAGGGTAGAAATGAATCATGATGAATTTGTAATGAACTCTAATTAATGCATAAGAATAAAGGACAATTGAATTCACACTCGCAAAGAAACCAGACGTGTTACATCTATCGCAAGACAATCACGATATCACATCCAGTAAATTCTCTACATTTTGGTCCTTCGAACCGGATCGTGTGTCGTGACTTGTATCCTTGTACAATAGTGAATTAGGGCACTACGTGTTACCAATTCTCATCCAGTTTTGTGCAAGCCAGTTCCGGTTGTACTAGGCTTACGGTGTAGTACAATCATCGCCCCGCTATCAAGGGCACGAACATTGAGTATCCTACTCTACTGTAAAATTCACGATACCCATCCATCGTGAATTCCTTTCGAATCATCGCGTCTGTTCGTTTCAACATCCGTGTGTGGTCACTCTGCATCAAGAGATCGAAACATTCCCACGGAGTGTGCATGTATGTATATGCGTGTGAGTGTAACTTTCGTACATCGTTAGTGCTGTGCTCAGTGATAGAACAATATTGTGAACAATCATTATCACGGACCTTCCTGCCAGCCGATTACTAGTGTGTTTTTGTGTCATCCGTGCTCGCGTGTGAAAGTGAACCGCGTTCCGTCAACCCAGACTTCCGTGAACAATCGTCCTTCTCATCCGCTTTATATTTCGATAATTGTGTTAGTGGAAGCGTCGCTTTATCCAAGCTTCGGTCGACAACCTCATCACCATCGCGCGCCTATTTCATAGCGTCATCTCACCACCATCTTGTAAAGTAAAGGTGTTGTTACTACTGCAACCGTGCTAAGTGAATCGCGTACTTGGACTTGCGTACAATTTTGCATACAACAAAGCTTTCAGTGCGTATCGAGTGCGAAATATTTCATATTTCACTATGGATAAAAAAATTAAAAATGTGCTGTTGAAGAAAAGGCAATCCGAAGCATATATTGCGCGATTAGAGGATTTTATGTCGAGGTACGATGAAAATCAAGTCGATGAGTTGTCCACATGCCTAGAACAGTTGGACTCACATCATAATAGTTTCATAAACGCGATCGGGAAACTAGAGGAACTAGATGACAAAGAAGATACTATTGAAGCGTGCATCAACGATAGGTGTGATATGGACGAACGTTATAGAAAGTTGCGTGGTTTCTTCCTCAAACATAAACCAATGGAGAACCATACAGTGAACAATTCATTGCTGCTTTCGAGCACCGCAGCTCTAAACAGCTCAAGCACAGTGAACATTCGTCTTCCCAAAGTCGAGCTACCGACTTTCGACGGTGATGATACAAAGTGGTTGACTTTCAGAGATCGATTTGTTGCTATGATCGATTCTTCGCCCGAAATCCCACCGATCATGAAGCTGCAGTACTTGCTCGGTACCTTGAAAGGTGATGCTGCTCGGCCGTTCGAGCACACATCGTTGACGGCTGACAACTATGCCGTAACGTGGAAGATGCTTCTGAAACGATACGACAACAAACGCATGTTGTGTCGCGAGTACTACCGGAGACTACATTTCCTTCCATCGGTGGACGGAACCAACGTGGATGACCTGGCCTCACTCGTGGACGAATTCACGAGAAACGTGAATGGACTTCGGAAACTGGATCAACCCGTGGATTCTTGGGACGTGCCGCTGATAAACATCCTGTTCTTAAAACTGGACTCCGAATCACTATTGGCTTGGGAACGACACTCGTCAACGTCGCCTCAAGATAAGTATTCGGAACTAATCAGTTTTTTACAGGCCAGAGTTCGCATTCTACGATCAACACTCAACCTGGAAAGGAGCAAGGAGCTGGTTGCGATCACGGTGGCCGGGGTGAAACACAAGTCGAGTGCCGTGGTCAAAGGAACTACATCATCCCCATCACATCGTCGTTCGCAATCCTATGCTGTGACCACAGGGCGTGAGAAGACAGTCGCAGTGAAACCAACATCGTGTTCATTGGGTTGCTCGGACCGACACCCACTGCGCACGTGCCCAGCATTCGATAGAAAGTCGGTGAAGGATCGTCGGGACATTGTGGCAAAGCTGCGGTTGTGTTTCAACTGCCTGTCAATGGATCATCAGGTTCCTGAGTGCAATTCAAAATATTCGTGTCGGTTTTGCAACGCGCGTCACCATACACTGCTGCATATTACATCACCAGCACCAACAACCACACCTTTCGGTCAACCGAATTTTCCGGCAAAAATCAGCATGTCAGCACAATCAGATGAGGTCCAGGAAGGCGACATGGTATTACTAGAAACCGCCATAATCACCATTGTAGACGACCATGGCCAGCAAATCAAAGCACGAGCGCTGCTAGACTCCGGATCTACTTCAAACTTCATCACGGAGTCATTGGCTAAACGTCTGCAAACGCCGCAGAAAAGGGTCAACATCGTCATCACTGGCATTGGGCAAGCAGTACAGCAAGTTAAAAACTCTATCGTGGCTACTATTGAATCTCAAAATCAAGAATTCAGCACTAAAATGGAATTCTTTATTTTAAGGGCACCCACATCAGACATTCCTTCGGCTCCAATTGATGTTTCTTCATGGCAGATTCCTGACGTTACACTGGCTGATCCAAATTACCACACTCCAAGCCAGATCGATGTGGTAATTGGTGGGGAGGCCTTCTGGGAACTGCATACAGGCCGCAAACGAACACTTGGTCCAGGCAAACCATGGCTTATGGAAACACCGTTTGGCTGGGTGGTTGCCGGAAATGCAACGCACAAGAAAACACCATCCAATAGGACTGCGTTATTGAGTGCCGCCATCGTATCAGAACCACTCGAAGCCATGATACAACGTTTTTGGGAGCTAGAAACTGTTGATGACGGACCAGCATTCTCAGTACAGGAAAATTACTGTGAGGAATACTACACATCAACAGTAAATCGAGAACCTTCGGGCAGGTACGTGGTCAGACTCCCCCGAAATTTTACTAACGGTGCAACCCTGGGTGCTTCACGAGAAATTGCGGATCGGCGCTTGCTGAGCGTAGAACGTCGATTGAGATCCAATCCTGAAATGGCGAAAGCTTACAGTGCATTCATGGAAGCATACGAAAACCTCGGTCACATGAAGAAGCTTGCCGAGCCTGTAGATGATACAATCGAACATTGTTACATACCGCACCACGCGGTCGTCAAAGATTCCAGTACCACTACCAAGGTTAGGGTAGTGTTTGATGCATCATGCAAGACCTCGTCCGGCTACTCCCTCAATGACACATTACTAGTAGGCCCGATTGTCCAAGAAGATCTGTTTTCCATCATCCTGAGATTCCGTACACATGCCATAGCTATAGCCGCTGATATCGAAAAAATGTATCGCCAAATAATACATCACCCCGAAGATCGAAGTTTGCTACGCATACGATACAGAAAATCCACCACAGACCCAATCTCTACTTATGAACTGGCTACAGTAACGTATGGTACAGCATCAGCACCCTTTTTAGCCACCAGAACACTTCAACAAATTGCACGTGATCATCAGCAGAGCTTTCCTGATGCGGTCGATCCTGTTCTGCACGATTTCTATGTCGATGATCTTCTATCTGGAGCAAGCAATATCGCAGATGTGGTAAAAAAAGTAACTCAAATAACTGCAATGCTGAATTCAGCAGGAATGGTGCTTAGAAAATGGGTATCAAACTGTCCAGAGGCATTAGAAGACATTCCTGCAGAAAATGTAGCAATACAATCCGTTCACGAGCTAGAAGATCACTCCGTCTCAACATTAGGCTTGGTTTGGGAGCCAAGAAACGACGCATTTCGGTTTCAAGTAGATTTACCACCTCCACCAATGTCGTTAACCAAGCGCCAAGCATTATCATTCATCGCGAAGATCTTCGATCCACTCGGGCTACTGGGGCCCACCATAATCATTTCAAAAATGTTTATGCAACGTCTATGGACTCTGAAGAGGAACGGAACGGCGTTAGATTGGGATAGCACGCTGCCACCACAGCTTCAGGAGGAGTGGAATCAATACCATCAAGGAATATTCCGATTGCGAGAGGTCCGAGTACCTCGATTCGTCTCACTGGTGCAAGCACGTAGCGTTCAACTACACATGTTTGCAGACGCATCACAGTCAGCTTATGGAACGTGCGGGTACATTCGTGCAGAAACGAAGGAGTATGTTTCAGTACAACTAATAACGGCAAAATCTAAAGTCGTATCGTTGACAAATACGCATTCAATAGCAAGATTGGAACTTTGTGCCGCAAGGTTAGCCACACAACTCTACAAGAAGATCATCAACGCAACGAGATTCAACATCAAGGTGTATTTCTGGACTGATTCCACCACGGTACTATACTGGTTGCAATCACTGCCGAGTCGCTGGAAACCGTTCGTGGCTAATCGTGTTGCACAGATTCAACGGGACACCGACGGTATGAGCTGGAAGCACGTCCCTGGAAGGGATAATCCTGCAGACGATATCTCACGTGGTGTAAAGGCTGAGGATCTGATCAATCGACACCGGTGGTGGAACGGGCCACATTGGTTGGCACAAAATGAAAGCAATTGGCCAACGTTTATTCCGTCTAACGATGAAGGTGAATTAGCAGATGAAGAGCGGAAGGCTGCTCAACCCATCACTTGCACCTCTATCGCACGAGCCTTCTCCAACACACTCTTCGCTAGGTATTCAAGTTACCACAAACTTCGCCGTGTGGTAGCATACATATTCAAATACGTGCGGTGCCTGAGAACCAAGGCATATTCTTCACAACATCCAAAGGGGTGTCGTGCCGAAAACAAACGAGATGTAGCTGATACAGATATCGTCCAAGCAACCATCACAACTGAAGATCTTCATCAAGCCGAAATCGCCCTATGTAAACTCGCCCAACAAGATACGTTCGACGACGAAATCCACGCCTTAACAACAGGAAGACAGGTATCCCGAGCATCAAGACTGAAGTGGCTGAGACCATATTTGGACGAAACAGGAGTGCTTCGGGTTGGTGGCCGGCTGGGCAACATGACAGCATCGCATTCGGTTAAACATCCCATCGTGTTAACTGCCGCCCATCCTATGGCAGTTCTCTTAGCAACAGCATATCACCTCCGGTTATTACATGCCGGACCGCAACTTTTGCTAGCAACGCTCCGACAACGATTTTGGGTGATAGGAGGAAGAAGTCTAGTGAAATCAATCTACCATCGCTGTCTTCAATGCTTCAAGGCCAAACCAACATTAGTCCAACAAAGTGTTGCAGATCTACCGGAGTCAAGAGTGACCCCAACCAGAGCATTCTCCGTTTGCGGCGTTGACTACTGTGGGCCATTATTAATCAAATCAAATGTTCGGAATCGCGGTCCAAGCAAGGCGTATATTGCAATTTTCGTCTGTTTCTCAACCAGAGCTGTACATATTGAATTGGTGAGCGATTTGACAACAACCGCATTTCTATCAGCACTTCGTCGCTTCGTAGCACGCAGAGGAATGGTGAAGGAGCTGCACTCAGATAACGCTACAACGTTTAAAGGAGCAGCAAATGAACTACATCGTATCTACAAAATGCTGAAGCAGAATGAGGAAGATCGTAAATCCATCTTCAATTGGTGTGCGGAGAACGGCATGATATGGCGTTTCATACCACCGCGAGCTCCCCACTTCGGCGGGCTCTGGGAAGCAGCGGTCAAATCAGCGAAACATCATTTACTGCGAACCATAGGGACAACAAGTATAACCTACGAAAATATGCTTACATTGTTAACACAGATCGAATCCTGTTTAAACTCGCGACCCTTAGTTCCAATGTCAGAAGATCCGTGTGATCTTGAAGTGCTCACACCAGGCCATTTCCTCATCGGAGGTAACATGCAATCTGTTCCCGATATTGATTACACTAACATTGCGTCTAATCGTTTAAACGAGTATCAGTTAGTGCAACGCTATGTACGATCTATTTGGCAACGATGGCAAAGGGAATATACACAACAATTACAAGCACGATCGTCGTTCGGTAGCAGGTCAGTAGTTGAGCTTAAAGAAAATCAGTTAGTCCTTATACGAGAAGATAATGCTCATCCCACCGAGTGGCCAAAGGGGCGCATTGTTAAACTCCATCCCGGCAAGGACGACGTCATCCGTGTCGTCACTTTACGAACGGCACCTGACAAGTACATCGTGCGACCGACAGCACGACTAGCATTGTTACCTACTACCTCACCTGAATAATAATTCGAACACGTTTGTTTATTAATTACTCTAAAGAATTTCATTCTTGGTGGCCGGAATGTTCGAATTACGAAAATGTTTATAGGGTAGAAATGAATCATGATGAATTTGTAATGAACTCTAATTAATGCATAAGAATAAAGGACAATTGAATTCACACTCGCAAAGAAACCAGACGTGTTACATCTATCGCAAGACAATCACGATATCACATCCAGTAAATTCTCTACACGGTGGTTACGGATTAGTTTTTCGGAGCGTGGTTCCAAACTACGGTTCACACCTTTTGATTAGCTGCGTGTGCGGTTGTAAACAAACATTAGCAAAGTTTGGTAGGATTAAGTGGAGGAGTGAACCAGGCGATGTGGTGAAGGCCATTCTAATGGTGGACATTGCTGCTGCAAATAAGGCAAAGAACGATAGGAATGATGGGAGGATACAGAGTAATAATTACACCCGTGTACCGATCGGCCGAAAGAGACGAAGAGGAATGTTGGGACATCCCCTGCCGAAGCGCATGATTGACAGGTTCTTTATGGGTTTCTTGTCGTAATAATTCGCACAATCAGTGCCACCTTGCCGAAGGCCGGAAGGTGATTGAGCTGGTGTTGAAGTGGTAATAGATTATTGGTGCTGTAGCATGCAATTCCAGCGTTCAGTTGCCTTTGGCTGATACTATTTGCACCGGCGATTAGCACATCACCGAGGCGATGCATATAAGTGGGGATGATTGTTGAAGTAGTTTGCATAGTGACGAAACACTTGATAGCGGGCAAAAGAGAGTATCGCACCAAGGGAAATGGTTTGGATTTTCCATTTGTAAGCATCATCGTGTAAACATCGCACACCCGTAGATGTCAAACGATCATCATCAACGGATGAAACGATCAATCGTCGAAATCTTCGAGTTGTTTCTTTCTGCATTCGTTTTGTCTACCTGCCCACGTGCGCTCATTCGTCTTCGTGATAGATTAGAAAGAAACGGAAAAGAAGCAGAATTAACAACGCATAGGAGGAACTGATCCCAGCCTCCGTTGATCTTTGTACATGCGTGTCAAGTGTGAAGATCACCACTCGAGATGAGTAAGGCTTGGGAGCTGCGTGACGTAAATTCGGATGATGTGCTCACCAAACCTAAACAGTTTGAGATTGTTTGTGATTCAAGGCTTTCCTACATGTCAGCAGTCAGCTAACTATTCTGAGATTCTGAGATCTAATTCTGGGTGTTGCTGGGTGATCTGACACCCATTTTGAAACCTATTTTCCGGGGTATTAAGCGATGATCTGTATCTCTCTCTCCCCAATTTCCAGAACGGTAGCCTGATCATCGCGGACGAACTGCTCATTACCCGGAACCAGTACTGCCTAGCACCGAGGCAAAATATGAGCTTTGCGTCCGGGCTCGTTTGCTTCACATCGAACGAAGAGTTCAAGTACAATCTCTATCCGGTCGGTAAGTAATTCGTGAGACCCTCCCGAGCGAGGGCGACGGTGCGTAATTCGGCTAATTAGTCGGTATTGGGTACAATTTTGCGCTTATTGTCAAGTCGAGACGGTTTATGACTCCTAACGACATGCATAATATTGACACAGTGCCAGTGGGAAGGTTTGGTCGCATAGGACAACTTCATGTACCTCACTCGCGTACAGCATCTCATACCACAAACATTAGCTGCGTGTTTGATGTTTGTCGAATGTGGTTAATTTGTCCGTAAATCGGCACCAGTGTTTCTCTAGCCGTATTGCTATCCCTAATGGAATGCCCGGAACCTGGTGATAATCTTTGCCGATCTGGCGGTGCCATCTGTTGCACTCCCAGATAGCTAGACGACGGTAATAGGCTAGTCGCGACCGATTATGGCGATGGGTTGTGACATTGAACGACCTGTGCCGTACCGCTATGACCGCTATAGTAAAAGCCGTGGGAAGCAGAATGTCTGGAGCATTCTGTAGCAAGGTGTGTTCTGAACGGAACCAGTGGCTACCACGTTGTCTGGATGAGTTGGGTTTCTAACCTGGCATGCATGGGTTTCCCCGACGTAGCAAGAATGTGCCGATCATGGTCGCCCCGTAGTCCGTAGCGTGACGTACAACTAATTTGAATTGGCACGTGCTAAGTGGTTATGCTGTTGGCAGAGGGGCCTTATTTATTTTGATAACGTCGAATAGCTTTACTTTTGGAAACGGTGTTAGGGGACGGAGTGTATACTGGTCAAGAGTACGCTCGAAAGAATTGGTCTAACCTGAGGATAGAAAAAATATGTTTATATACATGGAATTAGAATAATAATTTCTAGTAGAGGTTAGAGTAAAACATTTTGAATAATATGTGATATATTTTTCGATAATGATTTTTTTATATTATAAATAAATTATTAAAACTTCAAAATTTATAAAATACTTTAAACGGTGGTTTTGATGAGTTAAATTAGGAAATTCGATCAGGCCGTTCCTAACGAAAAAAAAAGAAAACAATATGTAAAATTTATTCATGCTGCTATTTCATTGGCCTTTTTTCTCTATTTAGTCATGATTTAAGTTTTCCTTGTTTTTGTATCTTTTTAATATTATTAACTGTTATGTTTTTTGCTCTTAAATACTTTTATCTCTTTGAACTCATTTTTCTAGTTTTTTTTTCTGTTAAGTTATAAGTTTTTGAGGTAAAAAAATGTTTAATTAATTTATTCGAATACATTTGCTCATTTTCTTCGATGTTATTAATATCTTTTCTCTTGATGATAACCGCTTGCGACTATTCGAAAATTCAGTTTTGCATATTCATAAATTGCGCCAATTGTCTTCTTTCTGACTTCCTGTAATTTTAAAAAATTATGTGAACCTTAATTGAAATTGCTATTCAATGCGACATTTTTAATATAGCAAGTTTGCCATCCAAAAAGGCTACATTTTATTAACTCGGTACTACTATTTGCTTTCGCTGCATGATAGATTACATTCATATGCTCCACACCATTTACCATCCAGCTCGGACGTTTTTAAATAGAATTCTATGAAATGGTTGAACAGTTTGAAAAAATATTAATAACGACATGCTTCCCAAGGACGGATCTTGTTCCACTGTGCTAATAATCGGCTCTATTGGAAAGCGTTGTGAAGTGGAGACAGTAGAAGCAGAAACTGCGTAAAACCATTTACCCTTTTGATAAGCGGAAGCGGCCATTTATTTGCCTTCATTCGGGGAGGCTATCCCCCATCCCGGTGCTGTTTTGGTCTTTTTGGTGATATTTTTTATTCCTCAAGGTCCTTTTGGCGAGGGAGTGCCAAACGTGCCACTGGAAGAGTTTCCCGACTGCCTACTGCATGCACGAACTGATGTCACAGGGTAAGGCTAGGGCGCGGTGTAAACTAGCGGCACGTCCAAATTCAAATACAACTCCTCTGCCAATACTCGGCGCCTATCGTGACCATATGGTACCGATGGGTGCTCCCGATGGGAGCGGATAGGCACCAGCAGCAGTTATTCATTAACAGTTGTGGCGCCCAGTCCGCGAAGGGGTGATAAGGGTATAGGTGTTGTGGGGTGATGGAACTCGTATTACATTACATCGTATTTGCTCGCCTCGAGTTGGGGCGATCGTAAAGGCCACAAGCAGAAGGCAGATTGGTTTCGGTTGGGATCGCTGATAAAAAGGCACCGTATCAAACAGGGGTCTTGCACGAGTGGTCCGACACATTTAACCTATTGACTGACTGTTTGGGCATATCAGCTGGAAGGTCTTTGCAGTGCTCTAATGCAGGATAGCATCAAGAAGGTGTTTTGAAAAGATTGATTTTAGCTTTAATTTTTGGAGAACTCCAGGACTAGACTATCCAGGTCCGATAAAAATTAAGTTTATTAAGCCAAAAATGGCAAGAAGAGATATCCAAAGTTTGTATTAATACTGTCCTGGCATAAGATATCGCTTATATAGAGAAAACTAGTAAATCACTCATAAACAACGTAACGGCATCATTAGTAACGTCAACCCGGCATTATCCACCCTCAGAACAATTAGTGCTAAAATTGCGGTTTTTGGAAACCTAATCATAACTTCCTTGCGTCATATTCCTCATAATGAGAACCATGGCAATCGGTAGGAGATCGTTCGATGTTTAATTAGTAAAATCATATCTTCACCCGATCGTGTGTGGGGGGTAGGCTTCGGCGAATCCCCGTGGTGAATTTATACCGCCCATAAAAGGGAGGTCCTTTTATGTTACTTCTCCGAATCACAGATGGTTTCGGCAGTAGCTGCGTTTTCACGCCAACGGCGATATCCACATGGGGTAGCTTATCAACTGTTTACATTAGTGGGCAATGTAGTCATGCTAAGCTTGCTAATGCTCTACACGATGATGACCTTTTCCCCGAACTTGGAAGCAGGGAATCTTAATATTGATATCAATCGTCTATATGCTCCCTTTATTTTTGGACGAAGATTTTAGTGCTGCTACTAATTGAGTGCTCCGCTTACAATTGGGCATTGCTGATTAAGACACCCCCCCCAATACTAATCGTTTGTCGATCGTTACAGGCATGCTGCTGTCCGTCCCATTTCTGCTGCTCACTTTCTTCGTGTACGCCTGCATACCGGACCTGCGGAACATGCACGGCAAGTCGCTGATGTGCTACGTGCTGGGCCTGAGCGTCGGCTACACGGTGCTGTCGATGGTGCAGCTGCGCGTCTTCCCCGGGTCGAGCTCGTCGTGCGTGATCTCGGGCTACATCGTTTACTTCTCGTTCATGGTCAGCTTCTTCTGGCTGAACGTGATGTCGTTCGATATCTACTGGACGTTCAAGTAGGTTCCGGCCGGCAATCCACTTCTGCCGAGCTTATTAATCTGTGGTCGTCCTTTCTTTTTTGGTTCGTGCCCCGCAGAGGCGTCACGGGAGTTCGCAGCTCGGAAACGAAGAAGTTTCTGTTCTACTCACTGTACGCGTGGGGCTGTCCGATCCTGCTGGTAGCGACGGCCATTACGGCGGATTATACCGATTTCTTGCCGCACTATCTGCGACCCCAGTTCGGCACGACCAGGTGTCTATTTGTTGGTAAGTGGTCGACCATCAGGCGATACACATTTGAACTGAATGATCGTTAAACTGCTTTTTGCTTTCATTTTAGAAAACAAACTGATCGAGTTCCTATACCTGTACATGCCGCTGCTGATTTTGGTGTTCATGAATGTGGTGTTCTTCGTAATAACTGCCCTGCGTATCTACAAAATACAGTGCGAAACGTCGGTGGTGCGACGAGGAGATTCAAAACGGCATACCAAGCTGGACAATGATCGTGATAGGTAACAAGAATGATAATGATATTACTTTATACAGTGCATATATTGGTAGATTATTGATTTGGATTACCAGAACCGAGAACATGTTTAAGATGTTTTTTTTTTAATTCGTTTATATTATCGTAGTATAGAATAATCACTGTGATGTTTAAAGAATGTACACTATGGAATGACGATTCCATTGCCATGAAAATTAGAGCTTTGTAGTCTTAATCATAAAAGAGGTTGAGTAGTATCGAAGCTGTTGCTTATACGATCAAATACGAGCAATTAAATCTTATGGGCTAGATCAACAGTCTTAAGAGTCCAGGACTGACTATCCAACTAATGCTAAATTAGGTTAAGAAAGCCGGCAATGGTAGAGCTCAAGAAAACGCAAAAGTAAAAGTACAGGTTTTATATCATGGAATTTTTGAGAGGCTGAGTGGTTCAGAATTTATCAACTGGATAAGGGAATATTGCAATCTCGTAGTGGAAAGTTGCAATCATGCAATATAATGTTGCAATCGGTAAGGGGAAATTTGCAACTCAGTTGAGGAACTATGAAATTAGCTGTGGAATATCTTCCGAACGTTTGGTGCTTTCCTATCAAATTCTAAAATTGCAAAATGTGATTGGTAACAAATTGTTAGTTCTCATCACCATCAATTAACCCTGTAATGCACATTTGAATCATCTTTAAGAAAATTTTTTGTGGGAAATGTTGTATTAATGACCATCTCCTTAATCCACATCTAATTGCAAAATTTGAAAGACGCATTGCAAATTTACCCTGAGTGCAACATTACACAACGAGACTGTAATATTCCATTATTCAGTCGAAACAATCCACCGAGTGAGTCAAAAGTTCCTTTATATGATTCGAAACCCAGTAACACATCGTCTGTTTCGTATTCAACTAACGATTCCTCAACCGTCATTCTATATGATTTATCTAACTTATATGATTTTTCTTATTTGATTTGATCTTCCATATCAAGAATCCACGCGCCATTCAAGCAAATGTCGAATAGTACGATTAGGCCAACTATCAAGAATAAAACAATATCTTATTATCTCATCGTTGATCCAAAATATTCGAGTAACAGATAGTGTATCATCACTATCAGTCATCACATCCGTTTAGTGGAACAACATCAGTTTAGTGGAAGAATAAGAAAGTGCCATGAATGTTTGCATATATGATTATAGAAATTGTATATATTTGTATTAAGTAGCATAAAGTGAATCAGGCCATTCAATTAGAATTTATTGGAATAAAAGAATAGATAACATGTACATGTGTAGAAGTAAGAACACTGAGCAATGATGTAGAATTGTGTGAGGAAGATCGTACGTTCTTGTCGAACAACATTTCCTGACAGTTATTTGCGCATTCTAGGGAGCGGTCAGTTTGGGATTTGATACCAGTCCTTTCGTGTTTGTCATTGGCACCAATATGACTAAACTATAAGAACTACCCATATATAGGTTCAATTCAAGTAAAGTGTAATTTAAGTTCCATTAATATGATCGTGATTTGTGAAGTATCCTCATTGGAGGCTGATGTTAGTCTATAATTTCTTAAATAGGATAAGTGATAATAACTAGAAAAGAACTTAGGGCAGCAGTTCTGCGATTGAGCAATATGGCCCTATATATGAAGGTTTTGATCCATATATCGGTTAAATTACTACTAATACGGCTATAGCTTCTTTGGGACGATCCGATGGACGAGGCGATAACGGCGCCGGTCTTCACGACTTCCTTGCTAGGGGTAAAATGAAGTCACAGAAAGCCAGCAATGGCTGGCCGAGAACTTTCGAGGTTGTAAAGGTGCTAAGGAAGAAGAAGGATACGGCTATTTGAATAAATTAATTAAAGGTAGTAACTAAGATCTGCAAAGTCAGAATGCTGTATTCTATGTAGATCTAAATCAAGAGATACTGGAGTAGATTCAAAAATGAGTTCGCAGAGCATTATAATTTTTCCAATATACTGCTGAAAGCTTTTAGTTATGGTGGTTGTTTCAAACGTAGAAACTAGTTAGAGAATAGGAATGTCTACGAAGTGCTCTCAGCTTTAATAGACCAACAAGGTACTTCCAAGGTTGTTTATTGTGCGTATAATATATCAGTTATAATTCATAGTGGTATTTATGACGTGTAATATCATCACCAACATGCCAACGGCATAGAATTTAGCCAAGTCATTCATCAATTCATACCCATGGCACGCACAAAGTTTCATCCACACTCACCAAACTAAGTTTTGTTTCGCTCGTTTCCTTTTAGATTCGGACTCTACCTGCGACTGTTCATCGTGATGGGCGTTACCTGGTCGCTGGAAATCATCTCCTGGGCCGTCGACAACAATGCCTGGATCTTTTACGTTTCGGACGTGTGCAACTGCATCCAAGGTTTTCTCATCTTCGCCCTGTTTGTGCTGAAGCAGAAAATTAAACGATTAATCTATAAAAAGTAAGTAACGGGTTTGATGCAACTGGAACCCCTTTGCAAAGTGGTTGTCGGCTGAAAACGCTCAAGATGTGCATTCGAGGATCAATGTTGCTTTCGGTACATTACGAACGGTTGGTTGAGCTTGTGTGTCGTCTTGCCGGAAGTTGGCTGCTGGCTGACTTGTTCTCAATCTTAAGTTTGATCTGACCATTATCTTCTCTCTCTCTCTCTTTGTTTTATCTCTTTCCCTCCCTGGCTAATTGTACCGTTGCGGTTCCATGTACGTCTTTCCTTGTGTCTGTGTGTGTATCTGTCTGTGTGTTTGGTCTGCGTGATCTTCAGGAAAGCGGACAGTACTACGTGACACGGGTAGTATGTTCGTGCTCTTGATGCTCTCTTGTGATATAGTGCTGTGTCTCACTTCCCCGGGCTCCAAGATCTGAGGCAGGAGATCCGTGATGAGGTAAACCGGTAACTGCGTTGTTTGGTATCGAATTGTTCTTACTGACCCGGTGGGTGATTTCTTGGGTGGTGATCGTGGCGATAACCCTTCTTCCGCTTGGAATCTTACAACCATGGTGATGTCGTGTAACATAACTCGCTCTCTCTCTCTCTCGTTTCTGGGTGCCTACCTGCAAACAATGTCTATTTCTAATGTTTGATTAATCAGCTTCCGGGTGTGGGGGTGTTCAAAACCAAAACCCCAAACAATCTCCCCTCCCCCTCGCTAACTGACCTCTCCAGTATATAATATGTTTTTTAATCGGACTGGGTGCTTCGGGCACGTTAGTGTATGATATGCTACTGAAACTGGTACGCTTTACCTTTACCCTTCTGACTCAGGTTCGGTATCCGGGAAATCCGACAGGAGCAAAAAATGTCATCCTGCAGCACGAGAACAACGGCCACCATGGTTTCGTCCTACCAAGAGTCCAAATCGGAAAATCCACTCGTCACACAAACGAATGGGATGTAAAACCGCGGCCTAGATCAGGCCCGGAAACATAGAGTTCGGTGGTATGGTGTGACGCACACAAATCTCATATACGACGTCGGGAGGATCGCGTCTCGAAAAGTCGCCCATCAAACAGTAATGTGGTGCCACTGTCGTTCGTTAACCAAAGAGAACTCCTCCTGCCAAGCAGCGTTGGGACAGTTGGGTAGGAGCACCGTTCTAGAATTGTTTTTCCACCCTTCAAGATACAGGAACTACACTGGAGCTCGTCGGGCAAGTTGACGTGTTTTAAGGAGAGACCAGCACAAAGTAAACCACAAAACAAAAATTCAGTATTTCTTACTTAGACTTAGTACAAAAAAACCCTGCAGGACAACTTGACAAACATTGACTCAAACCTACCTCACAGTGAAGGGTAAATTGAGAGAGGGAATTAGTTATAGCTTTCGTAAACAGTTATACCGTACAGAAAAAAAGATTTAGTTGCAATGCGTTTCGAAAGTCATTAAGACGCATAGGACGTGACAGTATATTATGGTAAGCGTATGGCGTAGTTCGTAAATGTACCTAGACGTTATAGACCAAACACTAAGGACCAGCATTAAATAAATAGCTGCGAATATAAAGCATGCGATATAAACGAAACATTTCCCACTCTCGGTGTGTCTCATTCTCAATGTTAGTTCAATTTAATATTTAGAGGAAGTTACTTAGGTTTCCTCAATATAGCTTCTAGCAAAAACCCCTCTAATTAATCCCGACTTTAATACCATCGCAAAATCGGGTTTCAGTTCCTGAAAGAGGTCTCCAAAGACACTTGCCGCCCCTTTAAGCGTTGTTTAAATTCTCATAAATGTTATGACTACACCGACCACTCGCTCGGCGTTACGCACGCCGTGTGTGATGTCTTTTGGAGAACAGGTTCAAACGCTGGAATGAATTGTTCCGAAAATACGGCCGCCCTGTCTCATCCGTTTGCGTGCGTGTTTACCCAATTGGTGGTGGTGGTGGTGTAGTGAAACGAGCTGCAGCAGTATTCCAGACCGGGGAACCACACACCAATCATACTCGGTTAACCTGGAGACGCGATGTTTTCACAATTGGTGTAAGACTAGCTGGAAGAAAGTAGGAGAAAAAAAACCTCCGGCAATTTTCGGGGAATTCCATGCGCAGCTGATCAGGATGGTGGTATTCTTTTCCGCATAAGTATAAACAAACATTCATCACTTTCATTCGGGTGCGAGACAAAGCAGCTAGCGGGCTTCAGCGCCGAATCGGCATTTGGGATATGTTGAAAGTGTTTTTTGTTCTGCGTAGAAACTGTAACACATTCATTCCGATCAGCTTTGTATACATGTTTCTGCTTGTTAAAATGGGGAGAAAACAAATAAATCAATCAGGAACAGTTTGATGGGAGATTGGAAACAAAATGGAAAAAAATATTTAAAAAATTATGGAACAATTTTTATGGATGATGTAAGTAAATGAAAGTCAGTGAATATAAAGTGCTACTTTGATGAAGATGTGTAAAACCACTCAACATCTGGATAACAAAAGCAAAACAAACATGAAAAAAATATATAACTATGTAACAATTAAAAAAAATATATAAAAACATTATGCAAAAAATTAAACTAATGGATCATGATGAAAATACGTAAATATAAACAACATGAAAGGAAAACAAGAAAAATATAGTCGAAAAATAAATGTTAGAACGAAATAATTACAAAACAATAGAAAAAAAGAAGCATAAAAACATAAAACAAGTTTCAAAACAAATACTTTATGATCGGAAAACTGTATTAGAATAAAAAAAGCAAATCAAAAATAGTATTTCAAACATGATACAAATCAAATTCTCCTTGAGCGAACAGATGCATGCTGGTAGACATACACGTAGACACGCATAGCTTCAAGCAATATCAATTGATACGTTGCAACATAAACAATCTTATCGCTTTACACTTTTGGTACAAAAAAAAACTTACTGCAGTTGAGTGTGAACCTACCGTGTAAATAATCATACACACCAGCCAGTCGAGCACCACAGCTCGCTCCGAAAGGGTACAACACCCGGCCTAATTCCCAATCACGTTCGCACACGTGTGGTGCCCTTACGGAGAGACCCTTACCATTGGTCGCTGTTTGTTGGAGAAATACCCGCACAACGATCGCAATGATCGAGGTGTGGAATTGGTGGAAAACCAATCTCGGAGGGGTGTAAAATTGTTTGTTGACATTAAAAAGTGCAAAGCGTCTCGCGCTTCCGGTAACATAAACATGGCGTCGGTCAGGAATGGATAGGTCTGGAACAAGCGTGCGTGCGTGTGTGTGTGTGTGTGTGATACATCGGTATTTAATTAGACTTTCATTGTCCACTTCGGGCGGCCGAACGGGAGCACATAAAACTGAGGGAGGAAATAGGTCCTTTAGTTCACACTTCGGCGTAATTATGTCCGATGAAGGACGTAACATAAAAATCTTCCCACCCTTGGCGATGTTTTTTTTTTCTCGGACGAGTAGGTCGAATCGTCCCTTGCATTGTAAAAGTGACTCATCCAGACGTTCGTTGTTTGGAACGTGGAAGATTAGGGGTGTAGAGGAAGAGAAGGACAAAAAAAAAATTGGAGACAGCAAACGATAAGAATTCCGCGGGAATTGAAATACACAGCGCAGCTGGATGATCTGCGTTCCGCGAGGCCATTGCTAAAGTGTGAAGTGTGAGCGCGCGATATTGTTCAAAATAGCACCATCACCGACGAACGGTCGGACGCGGCCGTACCAGCCGACGGAGCAACCAGTACGCGTTCGACCGTGGCCGCGAGCTGTGTTCTTGCTGCAGATGAGCAACTATTCGCTGGTTTGTTTCAAGCTGTCAACCGTTGGTTGGTGAACAGAGAGTGTTACTATGGTAGCGTGCAAGTAGGCGGAAGTATTTCATCGTGCAGGTTTTGTGTGCTGATTGATTGAGCAGTGTGATTAATAAGTGCGAGTGCGAATTGTGCGACTTCGATTCATTAGTTCCAGTGGTCTGTCTGGTCGAGTTTTAGAATTCGCACCCGGAAAAGTGACGTTCAGTGACGACGGTGATATGGAGTCGAAAGTGACGCAACGTGTGTCTTATCGGTGCGCGATAAGACCACGTCCGGTAGATCGGTATTGGTGGCACACGGTCGGTGCGGTGATGCTGCTCTCCCTCGGGACGATCACTCTGTTCGGCATCGGTGACGTCGATGCTGCAACGGTCCTCTGTCCACTGGCCGAAACGGTCGACATTAGCAACGGGACACAGGATGCGGATGGGACCATCGAGCATGAAGGTGTCCGGTACGGGACGAAGCACTATTTTCGTGACAGTGATGATGGGGTGCGTGGTTGTGTGTGTCTGGTGAAGCAATGCTTTCATGTTTACTGTTCGGGTGGAACACCCGAAGGACAGCCATGTTTCGACGATCTGAATGTGAATTTTTCAATGTCCTCGGATGGGATGGGACATGGGATACGGAATCTGCGCGACGATCCCAACTATCACTTCTTTTACTTTCTACCGCATTGTAGCAGAGACTTTTTGATACTGACTGCGGATGAGTATATCCTTCGATCGGTAAGTAGCAAAGGGTTGAAGTAGCACACGTCGTCTCCGAATTTAGCACAACGACGGTAATGGTTTCCTTTCCAGGACGGTATACTTATGTATGGCGACTCTACGTACAACTATCGTCACTACGGCTTTGAACCGTCCAAACCGTACGCATTGGCCGGTTACTGTGAGATGGTGGATGTACTGGCAATGCATCGAATGTACTCGATAGGTGAGTAGGGAGTGTGGCGAATAAATGCTGCACGGAATGCCGATTTCGATCGACGGATTCCGTTAGAGGTGCGGTCCGGGATTTCGGTCGTGCGTAGCCTATGCCCAGGGGGGGAGATCCTTGGACGCGAATGTTTACATGTCACGGTAGGGCACGTGAAGCGCATTAGTAAATAAGCGTCACTATCGCTGCTGAGATTTCCGTGGCCGGTGTATTTTCTGCCCTGAGCGGGGAAAGCTAAATTAAGTGTGGTCAAAGGTGATAACGAATTTAGCATTCTGGGTCGGGCTTTTTTTTCTGTTTCGCTGGGTGAAGAAGATAAGCGTGTAATGGATTGTGGTAGATAAAAAGTGTGCGAAGTTTGTTTGTCTTTCGTGTCTGCAAACATTGTGCTTTGGTTTGATTGATTTTAAATGACTTGGAAATGATTATCTTTGTTAAGGGCTGAAACAAGAACAATATAAGAACAGGTTTTTATCGCTAAACTTGAATGAGTCAGACAAAACAATGATGGTTGGTCAGTGTTAGCCGGTTTGTTACTGTGGGATTTGAATGGGTTAACACACTAAATATTGACAAGGTGGCAAATAGCATTATCTAATGGGCTGTGTTCTGTAAATATGGGCTTATTAAAACAACAGAATGGATTTGGCACAGTTGTACAGAGCTGTTACACAAGGCACGACCGATATGGGACGGTCATCCTTACAGTGCTTCAAAAGGAAGTCTGAACACCTTGAGTTTGAATATTTTCTAGACTTTGAAGACGATATTGTTGGCCAAAGAATCGGCAAGCCTTAATATATATATTTTATTTATTTGTGTTAAGTATTGTATTCTAAATCAACTTGGAACTTTGATAAAAACTACTATAAACTGATTGATTGATTGATTGATGAATTCAGAGACAAATGAATTTTCCTGATATTTTCCATTTGGTTTGCAAAAATTGGACTTTTTGCACTCCTTTGTATATTTCTTGAATTTTTTTATGGGTAATGATGAGGCCACGGCAGGGCCGGGGTTCAAATCCCATCCAGACCGCCTCCCCGTACGTAAGGCTGACTACTTTACTTCGGGTAAAACTAAGTCACAGAAAGCCAGAAATGGCAGGCTGAGACCTCTCGAGGTTGTAGTGCCAAGGAAGAAGAAGAAGAATGATGAGAAAGGTTCAACAACATTGGTTAAAAAAAATTATAATGAAATCTATTCTAAACAAATATCATCCTTTAAGTCTAGATTTTTTTCAAATTCATCGTGTCCAGATTTTCGTTTGAGGTATTCTATTTACTGTAAATTGATACCAAATTTGAGTTCCTTTAGGTATTAAGTTCGTCAATCGGCAAATCAAAGCAAAGTCGACTAAATATCAAAGGCCATTTTATTTAATCTTGCAATTTTTCTCCTTGTAGCTGTTCCATTTAAAATGTATCCTTATTGTGAAATGCTTCATAGCTGACTTTTTTTTATTGAAAAAAAAAATAAAATGGATAAATATAAATGGAAATTTTGAAAAATTATTAAACAACTTGTTCTTATTCTTACCTGGCACTACAACCTTATGGGTCTCAGCCTAGCAAAACCGTTCCTGCGAACGGTGAGGCGGTCTGGATGGGTTTTGAGCCCCGGTCTGGCCGTGTGAAGACCAGCACTGCTTTCACCTCGATCACCGTTAAATAACTACAGAACTAAAAAAGAGATCAGTCGAAAAGATCATTCGACTTGCAGTACCTACAGGAGCAATACTACCAGGCTGTACTATTAGAGCAAAAACATAAAGGGAAAATTGTGATGATGGTGAAACGTCCAACGTGTCATGAGAAAAAAAGGTATCTACTACCCAGAATCCATCTTATTCTGCCATTCCAATGCAATACGCAGTTACCAAGTGTATGTATCTGCTTTTTAACTCTGATATGCACATGTCAGCTCATCTAAAACCATCATGGTTTCCGAGAGCTATCATCCAGGATAGAAGATATTAATGTGTTTGAAAACAACCATTTGACCGTCATCGTTACTTCGAATTCTACATCGGCTACCATAAGTTAATTAGTCACTAAAGCCAAAAGAATATTTATTAAGCGTAACGATCAGACCTTAAAATGATTTCACTTGACTTACGTGGATTGTAGTGAGCCCGTGGCATAGTTGGGAAGGCAAATTAACCTCACGTATAGGGAAAGGTCAATATCTCTCGAGGTTAGAATTCCAAGTTCAAGAACAAAAAAAAAAAAAAATTGTCCGATTATGTCATAGAAGCGATTGAAAAGGACCCATAAATATTGAATTTCGTTGGCAAATCAATTTTGCCAAGTAGCTAAACGATCCGCTACGCGCACCAACATACAACAGATGCTATTGATTAACAACGCTCTTAAGTGTGCACTCCGTCGGAAGTAGATTAGCATCTCATCGTCCGGCCCAGTGGATCCGCTAACGACGTTTGCAACACTGTTTGCCTTCCCGAGTTCTCGTAACACGATACTAGACACACCCTTCTTTTTTTGCAAATTCCCAACAGGCATCCTGATATCGCTACCCTTCCTGGTGGCAACGTTCGTCGTGTACGCGATACTCCCAGAGATGCAAAACATTCCGGGCAAGTCGCTGATGTGCTATGTGGCGGCCCTTACCGTCAGCTACCTGCTGGTGGCACTGATGCGTTTCGGCATGTACGGCTATCGGACTAACTGGTGCGTTGCCTCCGGATATCTGGTGTACACGGCCCTGCTGGCTAGCTTCTTCTGGTTGAATGTGATGGCGTTCGATATTTTCTGGACGTTCGGTGGCAGTCGGGGCAGGTCGAGCGAGCGACGAAAGTTTCTGTACTACTGTCTGTACGCCTGGGGTGTGCCATTGCTGCTCGTAGGGTTCGTGACACTGGTGGACAATACGGATTTCATACACGAATCGATGAGACCTCAGATTGGCCAGGAGCGGTGCTTCGTGAGTGGTAAGTCGGCGAATGTGACTGTAATGGATTGATAAGGGATTAACCGGAACTGCGAATGGTGTCATTATTCGGTCTCAGAGGATATGCTGATTGGGTTCCTGTATATGTATCTACCGCTGCTGCTGCTTGTCAGTGCGAATGTGGTGTTCTTTGCCGTGACGGCCATACGCATCTACCGGATGGAGCAGGCGACCGCTTCCGCCTTGTCTGGGGATTCCCGACGCCACACAAAATATGAAAAGGACCGCAACAGGTAAGGCGTGGCCGTACGGTGAACTTCGGGCCATGCGGGCCGGAAGTGACGAACACTTTATCAATTTGGTTCGTCCCTCCTACAGGTACAGCCTGTATTTGCGACTATTCGTCATCATGGGTGTGACCTGGACGGTGGAGATCATCACCTGGCTGGTCGGTGAATCCTCCTGGTTGATCTATCTGGTCGATATCTGCAACTGTCTGACGGGCATATCCATTTTCATACTGTTCGTGTGGAAGCCGAAGGTGAAACAGCTGCTGCTGAAACGGTGAGTGTACAGACGCTTTCGCTAGCGGGTACTCTTCTCCCACGGGCTGGCATGTCTGATGGGACCCTCCATTGGTCATTGGTTGATCATGTGCAGCGGTTTCCCTGTTTGGCCGTGACCGTGTTCACTCGATTCACAGATTTGGAATTAAGCGGGGCGCCCCGGGACGGAACGACCAGAACACCAACAGTACCGTAACCACGACGCGCTCCACGGACCTAAAAGGTACGGCAAACCCCGCCGAGACTCGCCTGACGGATATGACTCATGGGAATTGAGCGGTGTTTACACTACGGACCGACCGGAGAGAGGATACACCAAAAGCGGTTAACAGTGCATCGCACACATCAGGTCGCGAATGGGGGGGTATCTTATGGCCGTCTACAATTGGTGGCCATTGTCGTGTAAGGATGATCGCCCATTTGCTTTGCGAGCGTGACCATGACCATACGATGTCTTACCATGGCACGGCGTGTGGCGAACGGTTCGAGATATGGATGTTTTATTTGCAAATGCAAACTTCCTGTGCTATTAGGGGAGGGGTCCCCCTTACAGGTAAACTGCGGGCAAGGTTTAACTATTTGCATGATTTTACCGTGAGAAAGTTCTAGCGCCCAATTCAATTTTATATTTAGTGAACAAGATTCAAGTATTTATCCCCTCTTCCGACACACTCTTATGTATCAAAGGTTTTTTTAAAGGTGCAAAATAGTTATACATTATTAGACCAACTGCTTAACGAAGAATTTCATAAATACTCAAATATCCATCATCAAAACAAGAAGAATCGGTTGGCGCGATTGAAAACGTGCGAAATATTTCAACTTCGAATGAAATATTTCACGTGAAATATTCGAGCACAATTTTCATCGAGCGCTTCCATCTGAAATCAAACTCCAACCGTCAATTTCAAATCCTACTTCATTGCAGCGCATAAACTTAAGGTAAATTATTGATGTAAAGTAGCTTTAAACGCTAAAAAGGAACCCCGATCACCTTATTCTTGTATTATCGAAATGTATTAAATGTGAAGTATTGACCATCCCAGTAAATAAGCTAACACCCCTTTACAAGTACCTCACACGCTGCAAGACATTTACGATATCTCACCGTTAATCGTTAGTGTTGTACTGTTGCCACCGTAGCATTCTATATCTACCTCCCAGAAACCGATTAAACTATTCCAGTTTATGTAAAAATAACGCGAATCAATGCATGACTCACGTGTGCACATTTAAAGTGATTCACGCGAAGTTTCGACGCTGGCCCGCACTGTGCCGCAGTAGAGAGAACAAACAGCTGTTGTTGCTTGCTACGTGTGTTGTATATTTTTCCTGCAGTATAATTTCAATACGGTGCTTCGTACTAGTAGGTAGTGTGTTTAGTTTACGAACGCTTTTTGTGTTAAGAAATGTTTTGCATATGGAAGGAACTGTGTAAAGTATTACAAAGCGTTACGTGCGGTATTACAATAGGCTTTAATAAATAAATCTACGGTTTCTGTTTGATCAATGTAGAACAAGGAGTAGTTACGAGATCGTATGTGTAAAGAACAATTGAATTTTGTTGGTGTGTGTGTGTGTGTGTTTACAGTTTTCCTTCTCCAAGATTTTCCCTCAGGGCTGTGGTGGGTCGGCTAGAACAATGTAATTAGCAGTCTGTTTGCTCTTTCTTCCCAAATTCATCCCACTCACCCAGGTATATACGATTCAATACGATTCGATACACAATCGTAAGTATGTTTATCACCCCTAGGGAGTTCCGAAAGGAGGGCACCGGTGCGAGGGAGCACTGTACTGAAAATAGAACTTCCTGTGCCGAGCGGAGAGAAGAATCGCCGTTGTCGATCGGCTTCGAGCTTCTAGCGTTAAAGGTGTTAAGTAATTCCTCCAGGGGTGGTGTCTGTCTGGAGCAGGACCTTTTTCGAATTTGTGTATAAACAAAGCATCGTCGATGATGGTGTGGTTCTCCCACACGTTGCTGAAGCTGCTAAACGGGGCGGAAGATGCGTTAAAGATGGGTAGTGAAGCAACTGGTCACGATCCCGAAACACTGGCACAGGTTGTACAGGTGGTGTTACGAGCTCAGTGTTGATCGGATCGTGCTACACTCAGGTCGGTTGTTTTTCGCGGAACCAATGAACTTGTGAGATGAATTCCGACAATCGATTGTACGTGATTTGTGCAGTTTTCTTCGCAACACAGATACTACTACTCTCTGTTGCTGGGAGCGATCGGGAACCATCTATCAACTGTCCCCTGTCGGAAAGGATCGATCTGACCGAGGGCGTTCCGGATTCGCAAGGCTCGGTTCGGTTTGCTGGGAATATCTATTCTCCCGAGAACTACACAACATCCGGGGAAAATCATCGCTACAGTTGTGTGTGTGCTCAGCGCAAGTGTGTGTACGTGTGTTGCTATCACATTGACCGATCGAAGTGTGAAGAGTCTTCACTGCCCGTCAATCGAACCTCCTCCTCCAATGGTTGGATGGCGAGCGTGCTGGAGGAGGTCGATCTGCGGGAGAGCCGTGAGTTCTGGTTGATCTATGCGACGCCACCTGCCTGGAGCAGTATGCCCGGGTATGCGTTGCAAATCTCTGGTCATGAGGGAGAGCTATTCAATGTGCGTACGAAGCAAGTGTTTTGCAGTGTTGTTTGGGTAATGTAATGTTTATGAACGTTGCAGGACGGTAGCTTTGCGTACGGCACGAAGGTGTACGCGAGCAGAACGTATTGCATAAATCCGGCGGAAGATTCGATGCCGTACGTGTGGATAAAGGAAACGGACGAACATTTGGAGGTGCACCGTTGGCATTCGCTGGGTAAGTGTGTTGGATAGTGAATGGGATAGTTGGATTTGGACGGTGGAGGAAGTTTGTAATTTAATGGTATTATTTTTAGTGTTAACGGTGATCAGGGCATCAGGGCTATTGAAAGCTTGGAGAAAATATCATACAAGCAAATGGCCTGTTCAGCGTTGAGTCTGGATGTAGCTGGAAGAGAAGAGCAAATTTTATGTTAACAAATACATAGATCTCATGGGATTCTTCTGGCTAGGCACTTTGTACGGAGTCCCTCAGGCCCCAGGCCCCTTATACGAGTCCCTTCACTTGGACCCTAATTTCCCTAAAGATCCCTAATTGGACCCTAAAGATCCCTAATTTGAGTCTTCTAATACTTTTCCCTTTATAAGAGTTAGCCGATTAGCTCTGGTTAGACGGAGTTCCTTGGAGTGTACGGGGAGGTGGTCTGGATGGGATTTCATTCCCGTGAATGGGTTCTGACGTGTGAAGTTCGGCGCCGACATCTTTTCAGCAGCTGGACCGCTCCATTTTTAAATATAGTGAGCCAGAAACTGCAGGCATGACCTAAGAAGTCATTAGACCAGGAAGAAATATATATATATATATATATATAGAGAGAGACGAAGTAAAAAATGTAAAGATATTATGAAAACAATCTATGATTTACTCCAGTAGATAATGAAACACTTTCTAATGACTTACCCCAAAAACCTTCCCTTACAGGCATGATCATCTCCATCCCATTCCTCGTTGCAACATTGATCGTGTACGCGCTCATACCGGACCTACGCAACATCCCGGGCAAGTCACTGATGTGCTACGTGTTTGCGTTGGCTGTCAGCTATATGGCGCTAATTCTGATCAAGCGCAGCGTGTTCGATAACTCACCGGACTGGTGTACCGTGGTCGGGTACGTGTACTACTTCTCGGTAATGTCTAGCCTGTTCTGGCTTAACGTGATGGCGTTCGACATTTTCTGGACCTTTGGAGGACGTACTAGGCGAACGACCGATCAGGGCAAGTTTTTACTGTACTGTTGCTATGGGTTTGGTTGTCCATTGGTTTTCCTGGCGCTCGCACTAGTGGCCGACCATACTGAGCTAATGTATACGAGTTTAAGGCCAAAATTTGGTGATGGACAGTGTTTGTTTAAGGGTAAGTGTGAGGCTCGATTTTACGAAACAAACCATCGCAATAACTTCAATAACGTGTTCGTTTTAGGAGAACAATTTGTAGCCTTTCTATATCTGTACCTTCCGTTGATCCTGTTGGTGAGCGCGAACTTGTTCTTCTTCATCCGTACCGCTATTAAGATTAACAAAATAGAACGTACCACGGCTGCAGCCCTTCAGGGTGAATCGGGACGACACAGCAAGTACACCAACGAACGGAATAGGTTAGTTTCTTTAATTAATTGTAAAAATATTTACTTTACTACCTAAGTTTGATTGGTGAAATTCAAGGTACGGTCTCTACGTCCGACTGTTCGTAGTTATGGGCGTTACCTGGACGTTCGAGTTCATAACGTGGATCGCCGACTCGCAACACTGGATGGCTCTCGTGACGGACGTCTGCAACTGCATCAGTGGAGTTTTCATATTTTTCCTTTTCGTCTGGAAGCGTAAAGTGTGGAAGTTGCTGCAGCAGAGGTTAAGTATTGCGCGCCTTACACCAGCAGCCATCATAAGGTTAATGTGTGTTGGTCTTTATTTTGCCTTGCAGGCTTAGCGGAAAGCAAGTGCAAATGCGCAATCAACCACTGTTCTCTGTGAGCGGCACCAGAACGACTAGCTTGCCACCTGTTCGCAAACATTCGACGATGAACATGGAAGTGTCGAGCTTTTAGGAAACTACTTTAGAAAGATGTCCATAGTGTTCGTTTTCATCAACCATGACAATGTGTTGTAGGAGGAAAGATGCTAGATTAATTGCAAGTATTGCTTGCCAACTATATCGGATGTGTGTCCTTTGAAAGTATTTTTAATTTAACTGCTGCACTGCCAACAACCAATTACTTACCCAAGTAGAAGTAATGAAAATGCTAATTTAAATTAAAACAATGAAAGTATTAAAAACAAATACGTTCCAGCTTATTTTAAACCAAATTACTTACACTTTAAATTAAATTCTTATTTACTTAATAGCGTTTTTGCACCTCTATTGTTAATAAAATATATCAGTTTTTACGAATAGAGGAGTATAAATATAAAATAGAAATAAGATAACACATGAAAGCACAAAAAAAACTAATAAAAAACATGAGAGCAATAATTTTCCACAAATAATCTAAAACCGAAAATCATTTTGAAGCATATGCCAAGTTTTAGCTAGTCTCCGCTAGAGGGCGCTAGTGTAGAACACGTGTAGCGAGCAGTAGACAGTGGTTTAAAACTACCAAATTTTTTAATGAAAACTAAATTTTAATTAAAATTTTGTTTTTTATTCAGTAAAGTAAATGGATAACTTCAGCCAGTATTAGGATTATGCAGTAATTGTAAAAAATTTCAATGTCCATATTTCGAATTTATCTCGGTATGTTGCAGTAAGCAAAAATATGTAAAATTTTAGCGATATTAAAAGTTTTGATATTTGGTCGTATTAAGCAATTTTTTAGATATAATTTCTATTGATATCACAGTTACACACAGTTACACAATTTTCTTTTTTAATAAAGTAATAGAGGTAAATGAGCTGCAGAAATCATATACCAGAGTAAGAAAATAGCCGCCGAGCTATCCCACCCAACTAATCACCTTTCATTTTTGTAAAGCATAAAATAAAACATCGTCACAGAAAAAAGTATGACTTCACTTCTACTGAAACAATTCCAGCACAGCACCGCAACATAAATCATCGTCGCTAGGCGATGGTATTCTTCCCATCGTGTGTCACACAAATTACGGACATTACGGATGGATGTCCATCCGCACCAGTCGGGCTCATAAAATTTCACTTCTATGCTTATCCATAAAAAAACCCCAATAGTTTGGACCTCGCGTCTGTGTTTCACGAATTACAGTCCAAGCTGGATAATTTCCACCTTCACCGAACGTGCAGGAATAAATGAATGATTTCCACGAAACCAAACGACGACGGATCGCATAAATGTTGCGGGAAAATGTGCAGCATAAATCATGCAGCATGAAGAAAAGGGGGTTCACAACGTTGTTTTCAAGTGGTCCCGGGCTTTTTTGGCACGGCATCATCCGCCTTGACGAAGATGTATTCCGCTTGATTAGATTAGGCCCTCCCGGGGGGGAGGAAAGATTGGGGGGATCACATTTTCGGGCGTAACGTGATCGGTAAGCCATAGCGTTACGGCATCCATATTCATCAGCGCTAAGCGACGGGCCCGTTGCGAAAACTATTCGTTTGAATTAGACTGATTAAGATTTTCCTGGTGCGATCGAGCCGGAGAACAATCGCCGAGCCGTGTGTACATGTGTGCCTATAGAATCTATTGGGTCGTTCCAGAAGGGCTGAATTTTCCCTTTGTCACGTTAAAGGCGCGTCTCGGGCGTTGTATTGTGGCAGCAGCTAAAGGTAAAAGTCACCCATGTGGCTAATTAAATTCTATTACGAAGCGAAACCGCGGAAACGGCACCGTCTGGGTTTGTGGTATGCATTTCCTATTGGAGGTCTGGGTTTTTTTTCCTGGCCGTCCTGTGCTCCTGGTTGTTGTCATTGTCCTCAACCGCCGTACAGCTGTTTATGCACCGACTTGCTTGAAGCACTATGTACTCGTCGTCCGGAGAATGGTGACTGCTAGCCTCGTGCCTTGCGGAAAGCTGACCTGGAAGGAAGCATGTCTGTGGCAATGTCCTCAACCACCACATATTACACCCATACACATACTTCTAGCACATTGTCGACACATACTGACGGTAGGATTTCTTGCATTATTGTGGCTTTATTTTTTCTTCTTAGCTGGAACAGCTCTCCCCAAACGGAAAACCCCACTTACATACCAGATTTTATGTTGCTACAACGTACAAGCCAAGGTTCTTTTGCCGTTGCAGCAGCTCAGTCCTGTGGGAAGAACCGACGAAAAGTACACGAAATCTGGTGCCCACCACCAAAAACGGTGGTGGTGCTTAATTTGTCGCGTACTGCATTAAGCAACATTAAAGAACGACTACCAAACGACGCCGGGACTTGCATTTGGAGGTGAGAAAATGGTATTTGTTAATCCTGTTACGTGTGGCTCCTTCACGGGTAAACCAGCTGGAGTTGGTTCACCCGTCTATCTCCCTCTCCTCTCCACTGCGGTATTAACGCTAATGTTGTGGGAGGATGTCTCGTTTTGTAGGGCACGAATGCAACAAATTACGATTATTTGCGCGGGTCAAGTGTTGTGTGAATTTAATGGTTTAATACGAACACTGCAGCAGCGGGAAGAATGACTTGGGTGTTTTTTTGTTGTTCCAAAGTGTGGATAGCTTTGGAGCATAATCTTTAGCTTGAAAAGGGAGAAATAATTATGAAACTTTACAAGCACTTTGCTTTGTTGGGTTTTTGTTAATGATGTGGATAGTGTGTTTGTGTTTGTGGATTATTCATTATTTATAAGTTCTTTGAAAGATTGTTAGATCAGGGAAAGAATGAGGTTACAATTATTTATTCAATGAAGATATTCGTTCTTGAAATTTAAACAAATTGGAAACACATATCAGAAACTGCTGACAATACCGCCAGTTTTGAACTTGCGTTCTTGGAAAGCCAGCAATTAACTGGATGTTTTTGGGATGATTATTATGATTGATATGGCATGCCATTTGCAGGTTAGTAATGAACTTAAAAAGCAGTTTACTGTTGTTATCGAATTTATAAAACCTTTTGTGAATTAATCCAGGTTTCAGAAGCAGATTCTTTTACTGAATTTGTTCAATTACTGAAGTACTTGAATTTGAATTTGTGAAATTTGATTCAATTACTGAATCGCAGAAAATTAAATCATACGTTGGGAGATGTTCTGGATATTATGAGATCAAGAAGCTTTATTTTTGTTGAGTAGTGTCCAGGAGAAATCATATCAGAATGAACACATTATCTTGAGATAAAGGATAGCTAGTGCAAAATTTCTTAAGCAGTCCTTTAGAGGAGACTGTTATGTGACAAAATAGATCGTTAAATGTAGATGAGGTTAATGACAAAAATCGAGAGCGTTAAGGGTCGGTACGATCATTCCAAAGATTCGGAAAATTTTGGAGTGTTTGGATATTGTTAGTAGAGACCTGCAGAGGTCTTGCATATATGACCTGCCTAGCATGTATGCTCGAGTAGTGAGTTCAGTAGTTGAGTCCTGAAGAAATAATGTTAGATTGACTGAGATTATCTGCGTGAAATCGGCGATGTTGCGTGAAATTGATAAATTAACCCTCTAGATGAGACTGGGCGATCCGGTGGCCGAGGCGATAACGGTGCCGGTCTTCATACGGCAGGATCGGGGTTCAAATCCCATCCAGACCGCCTCCCCGTACGCAGGGCAGACTACTTTACTCCGGGTAAAATCAAGTCACAGAAAGCCAGAAATGGCAGGTCGAGACCTCGCGAGGTTGTAGTGCCAAGAAAGATGAAGAAGATAGATTGGCTACATAGAAGCTTCACAACTTGCTTCGTCCGAAACTTGAAGAAACAATTAAAAGACAATCCTCAACTGGGGGCTATACACTACCCACTTCGAAACCAACATTAAAAACAGCTGACTGCAAAGGCCACGAAAAACCTTGGAAACCATTTGTATAGTCGGAAGCTCCAACCAAAGAAAATTGAGGTTCATCAATGTGCCCATCAACTCTATTCTCTGTACAAAATTGTCTTTTAAATCATTCTATTCTTACACTCACCCCGGTCCGAAAATTTGCCCCAAACACAACCTTCAAATCCCGTCGCTAGAAACTAACCAAGTTTCCCCAGACTTGCCATTGATAATGATTTTCCACACCCTTTTCCACACACCAGACACAAAAAACTAAAAACCCAAAAAACCACACAAAAGCCTTGAGCAAAGACTCCGCACACAGCCGCCACTACCACCAAAACAAACGTCCGAACGACGACTGTGTGCGGGCGCCCCCGATATGTTCCGTGGCTGATTAAAATGTTGTCAACTGAAAATAATGTGTGAAAAACCCACGAAAAAAATCCGTCATGCGTTTGCTGGATGCTGGATGGAAGGTTTTCCCTTTCCTTCTGTCAGCATAAGCAGTAACATAGAGAAGAGAGAGAGAGAGAGCGAGAAAGAGAGTAGCTAAAAAAGGCATTGAGGCGTTAAGACGTCTGCGACCGAATCAAAAGCCCGCACCATTAACCGTCGCCTAAGCTTTTCGTCGCCTTCGATTGGACATGGCAAAAAGTTTGTATGGTATAAGAAATGGCGCTACCGATCGTCGGCAGTGTAGTCTATTCTGATCGATCGTGAACGATTGATCGTGCTGTGAAGTGCAACGCGTAAAGTGTTCGACAAAATGCAAACAGGTGCGGTTGTGTTGTTTTGTGGCTGGTTGGTCGTCGGTTGCGTGAGCGGTGCACCACGCGTACAGCGATCGACGGATGAAGCGGCCTCAAGCTACTTCTACTTTAGCCGATCGCCAGGACATTCCATTCAGCTGGGAGCACCGTTCGATGGGCTGCCAGTGATGATTCCAAAGCACGTCGAGTCTTCATACTTCCCTTCGGTACAGTTTGATCACGGTGGTGGTGACAGTGATGAGAGTCAGCATGGGAAGGCGTTGTTCGAGAGTGGTGAGGAGGAGGATGATCACGCCCCGTACCGTGTAGTGGAGCATGATCATGAGCAGGAAGGTGGATCTTCGTACGATGAGGATCATCATGCGAAGAAGGGTGGAAAGACGGAAACGGGGTACGATAAGAAGCATGCACTGGATCATGCTAGCAAGGGAAGTTATGGAAAGGAAGATCATAAGCAGCAGTATGGACATGGTGGAGATCGAAAGCATTCCCACCATGATGAGGCGTCACACTACAACGATCACCATGCGGAGGCAAAGCGTACCAAGGGTGGTAAACATCACGAGAAAAAGCATCACAAGAAGGGCTCGAAGACGACGGGCTACCATAACGTATATCACAAGGATGAGTTCAAGAAGGAGCACGTGTTCTACGACACCAGTGACCACACGGGCCAGTTCAAGAAGTATGGCTCATCGCACGAACATCACGCGAACGAGGCCGGTCAGCATGCGAAGGGTGGCCACGAGGATCGAGCGCATCAGGAAAGCTCACACAAGAAGGCTGGCAGCAAAAAGCACGGTTCGTACGACGAGCATCACAATGCGTTCCTGAATGGGCACGGCGAGGAGGAGCATCATCATGACGCTTCCGGGTACGACCATAAGGGTGGCAAGACCGGCCATGGTACACGTGGCTACAAGATTATTCACCCGTAAGCAGCCGAAACCGCGAAACATTCTGCCATTACGCGAAGTCTTCGAGAAGACGAGAAGAGGAAAATGAAATAAAGAAACGCGATAACAACAAACACATTCAAATTTCAAATGGGCTGCCCAAAATTGCATTTGCGTAAAGCGGTGGGGTTTGTGCAGTTTGCGTAATAAATTATTTGTCCTATAGAAAACACTCTGCCCCGTTCCAGCTTCGTTGCTATTGCTGCTGCTACTGCTCCAGCCAAGAAATGTTGGAAGAAAATTAAACTTTAGGTACGACTCGGTTCTTTGTTTCGGTTACTCCAAGGTAGTAGTAGAAGGAGCCCCCCTCACAGACACAACAGGTTAGCCGTGGCGATGGCTGCGGAATGCTTTAGGCTTTAGGAATTTGTTGAGTGCAGACGGTAATAAACAATTTTCAATATTTCATTGGCCGGAGGAAATATTTCCTAATCATAATAATTTATGATTTATTGATGGTTGTGTGTGTGTGTGTGGGCGCACGTTTGAATGCACCTTCGCCGGGCGGAGCTGTGCTGTATACGCTCCACAATTGTGCTGGATAAGATTTGAAGTATATATTTTCATTAGGGAGAATGCTGAGGAGAATCGGAGCTGGTGAGTTGGGGTGGGGTCGGGAAAATCTTTAGCTATTGGTGTGGATGGCTAATGGGTTCCTGGTAGACGGTAGAAGGTTTGTAATGCCTTTTTAAATTCAGCATTGAATGCATTTTGAGACGTTGAGAAAGCATGAAAGTTTTGGATGAGAAATGATTTATACACGAGTTAGTTAATTTATGGTTATTATCTTCAGTTTTTAAATTATGATGTTTTTTGTTAAATTATTTGTACCTATAATTATATTTTAAAAATATTTTTAAATATCAACATCAACTCTTATAGTAATTATATATTTTATGTTTGATGCCAACTTTTTATTGAGCGATGAATACTTTATTAAAATTCATATATTTTTTAATGTTAGTTATTTTAAAACTCACCGTTTATCGGATGTTTCATTTCACACGACCGTTTTACTGCTTTCGACGGCTTACTATTGTCGAATACGCCTAAATGTATGCAATATTCCCTTTTTTTCCTCTAGGGCCAATTATAGACTAAACTTTGCTTACAAAAGATTCAATATTAAAATTTATTTCTTTTATAAATATAAATCACATTACAATACAAGAATTTTGAACAATTATATTAGAAAACTAATAATATTATTTGGAAGGAGATGAAGCGTTCGCATCTTCTGCAGGATACTACATGCAATTGCAGAGATTCAGGCGTAAATCAAACTGATATGTGTTTTTGATAGATTGTTATGCTTTAACCACTTCCTCATTCAAAAGTCATCTGATTCATGAGTATTTCAATGCATAAAATGCAATAATAAGGTAAAAAATTCTTCTTTTTTGACAACACGGCACTTGTCGTCTTAATAAACATTTAAATAAAAATAAATAGATTCTCCTTTTTTGTCAAGAAGATATCCAAATTTTAAATGGATTTCTCATGGTTCGAAATTCAAAGTGGACAGCTTTTCCGGTATTATGTATTATAGGAGCAGGTCCCTTATAGAACAACTGAGGTCGGTGCGGTACGATAGCTCCCTTGCTAGTACCATCCCGTACGTGCATCATCAAATATGACAGATTCAATTATCATAAGATATTACACACAACTTTCCAAAACTGATTGTCGTATGCATAACATTAAAACTCGCGCCTCCACAAGCCGACACTCCGGGAATGGCTGCTATTCCTTAAGCTATCCTCAGAACCTATATTCGGATGATCAGTGGGAGCAATTTGTGAGTGAGCCACACGTACTACGGTTGTCACTGTTTTGAAGCGATTCGAACCGTGTGAGAGCGAGATGAGTTAAAACTGAAGCAATTCGGCCAACAACTTCCTCCGCAGTATGCGCTGCGACTAGTGCTTTCATAATTAATCGCTCGATTTACGGGATACGGTCAATTGAGCAAATTATTAAAAGCCAGCAGCAGCACTTTCTATGCAACCACCGTGCAAACCGTGGGGTCCTTGTTTGTCCCTCAAGGACTGAAGGAGTTTAAATTAAAATTAAACATTTATCATACCAGGAATATCCATTTTCTGGACGCTGTGGATCCAGCATGAGAGAGAGGATCTTTAGGATTTTGGGGACTGTCCAGCGCAGCAAAGTGTCATTCGATGCGATAGAACTGGGAAATACTTTTCTGGCGCTGTTGACGGGTTACGGTGCGATTTTCAAGTGTCCGCTGTGTCATACTGCAGCACAGGTTGGTCAGTGCGGTGTCTGGTGTGTGTGTGTGAGAGAGCTTGTTGGTGTGATTTCGGTGAACCTTCAGGGACACTGTTAACCTCAGCCCAAAGTCAACTGCCCAGATGGAACGTTTTTCGGGAAGCCAGTAGAGGATTGAGTTAGTTCCGGGAGGTCTTCCGGCCCTGTGAAAGGCTCATGTGAATTCTCGTAAGTAAGGATGAGAAAATATGATTATAAATTCAGTGCTGCAGTCATGTTGGTCGGCTGTGTACAGGAGCATACTCTGTTGGGATATGTCCCAACGACAAGTTCCATCGTCAGAGCCGCTGTGAACGTGTAAGTCCTCAATAACGGCTTCGGACCATATTCTAGCCGGAAAATGGCGTCATTACCTGAGCATCGTCTATCAAAATAACGTAAAAGAGTGGGGACATATTTTTAATGGGAGGCATCAAAGCTGCTAGTAGGCCAAATATAAAGCATACGTCAAACGGTAGCCACTTGTCAAACGATAAGCTATTTTTCGGCAATCGTATGCTCCACGCATTAAATGATCTGTCAATTAGGAGTACATTTTGCTCATGCCCATATCTGCAGGGCGAACGGTTCTCAGCCTCGGGCCTGTGTCTCAGCTCGTATTTGTAGACTGGCACGTGTTTTGGTGAAATTAAATTTGTGCTTCATTCGGACAAAAATCATCCTCACGGCATGACAAATTGGTAGCTGCATCCGTCTGGCCAAGCTACCCGGATAGCGCTGCAACCACCATTGCCAAAGCACGAAAAGGGACATCGAGACATTAGGAAATTAGAACAAACGTCACCGTCCGGACTGCCCCGGTCTTACCAGCCAGGAGTAGTTTAGATTTTAGACCACACACATACACTCTTTCAATTATCGCAATTATGTTTATGCCTTCCCGGGGATGGTACGGTACGTGATCCTTCCACTGCAGCCGACCAGTGGCAATTTTTATTTTCGTTCCCGGGTGTGTGCCGTGCTTTCTTAATTACATTGGTCTTGCGGGATGCGGCCATAATCGTGTTTGTCGTTTTGGGTTAAGAGGACACTGTGGCTGCCGTGGACGATAAAAGCGTTATCATTGTCGGCCATTTAATATGCCTTGTACCCCTGCTTGGGGTAGGTTATGGGACTGTAGGGTTGTGGTGTATGTAGAACACGCTTTGGCACGCTACAAACAAGGAGACGACTTGGACTTGGAGGTTGTATAGTTTATCTTGAAGCTCAATGGATTAATTTTATTGGTTGTGTTTTGTGTTTATGCTGGCAAAAGTCCATTTCGATTGGGGGACAATTGCGTTAAGTTGTGTGATTGCTTCAATTACGGGTTTATCCTCCATTGATACGTTTTAGGGTTAGAGGCTATTTTCAGTGATTGATTGTATCCCCATAATTGTGTTATCAGTGGTGGATTTGAGGCTTCACTTAAGAGTTCCAATGGCTGATTAGCGATATAAGGTTTTGGACTTCAATCATTAGACTTTATTCGAGTCTGTCTCATCATGAGAACAACACTAAGAGGATCAACTAGTATAGTCGATGCAGATTAGCCCGTGATTACCAATAGCATCATTAGCCTTCTCTAATAATGCTACTAAAATGACACTGTATGAAGTCCAAAGAGGGATAGCGCCAATTAATGAGTTTTATTAAGAAATAAAGAACTCTGCTCCAATTCTACAGATTACAAATTACATCCATTTGATCATCATATAAAATTAAGAATTAGAATTATTTAGAATGTTTGATGGAGTGGTTGGTGGCGGCCCGGTGGTAGAGGCGACAACGCCACCGGTTTTCATTTGGCAGAACCGGGGTTCAAATCCCATCCAGACTGTCTCCCCGTAGCGAGGACTGACTGACTATCCAACTACATACGTGGTATCATTAAGTCTAGTAAGCCAGAAATGGCAGGCATAACCTTAAGACGTCTTTGTTAGGCCAAGAAAAGAGATGGACTTAGCGACTGATTGTTTTATGGCTTATAGAGTCCGATCATGGAGCTTTTAAATCACTGCTCTACGATGTTTACTAGTGCAAAGACTCTTCCTAAGGCATCATCACTAGAGGTTCACTTCGAAGATCTCAACGATTCTGAAAGGATCACTACCTTGATTATTGATACAAGAGGTACATAGAATGAGGAATTTAGAATGCTGAGAGACAATTCCAATTTATGATGCATCATCGCCCGAACAGACTTGGTCCTGTTTCCAGTACTTCCAAGATGCGTCATTTCATGTCTCTTTCGACACACGCACTTTTTTTACTTGTTCCATTATTTATGTACACAAAAAAATTAAACGATAACCTACAGCTTTTACGATAATGGTTTGCTTTGTGATAAACGATACTATGACTAAAACAACACGCTGACTCACTATATACACTTCGCAGTCGGAACGGAAACAAATCGAAGGTGTTGTTGCTTGGCTCGCACTCAGCTTGATGTTATCTAACTGTTGGGCTTTTAAATTTTGTCCATAACCAAACGCACTCCACGGCTACAGTGCGTGACCGCTGGACCGAAACCGGTTTACGCGGTTTTATTTTGACCGGCCGTTCTTTTCGACTTTGTTTTCGGTTTCGCTCAGGCTTTGCAGTCGTAGTGGTGGTAGTTGCATCACCTGTATGCACGATATGCTCAAGATCAACCACGATCTCGGGCGAATGCGTAATGCAGGAAAACAAAAGATCACACCCCGTTGGACGCACACCAACGTTGGTGTTTTGTTTACGTTCCGGTCACCGGGTATCCCTGCTCCACAATCCACCAAAGTCCAAACCTTGGCGCAGAACAGTGGGTTTTTGTATGATTCGGCTGTAGGCTGTTAGGTGTTGGTAGCGATACGTGCAGAACTCGTACCGTAGGTCAACGATGTTTGGAGCGGTGGGTTAATTTAGATAACGGCGCAGTTCGCTGGTGAGTCAGTGTGGCAGCTGCCAAAGAGCATCAGCACCGACCGCTCACGAACACAAGTGCTAAACAGCGTAAGCTGTTGGAGCATTGGAACACGTTAAACACGGGCCGGCGAGTTTTTGGAAGGGGAACGAATTCTGTGCCTCGAGTTCGCATAAAAATATGCTCAGTTTCTCTTCCGCTTTGGTCGCGTTAAGATGGCTTCGTTTATGGTGAAGTGTTCGCTGCTGCTCGTCAGCGTCTCGATGGTGTTCGCTTTGACTAGTGCCGCAGGTTTGTTGGTTTAATGGTCGCCCCTGTGTCGTTGCTGTTTGGACAGCCATTTAACAGTTTTGCACGTTTTTTCCGTTACATTTTCGACGAATCGGCTTCAGATGATCGGTCGAGTGACATCAACCGGGGCAGTTTGGTGAGAGCCGCAAGAAGTCCACAGCAACCCCAAGGTTTCCCGAATTTCCCACCGTAAGTGAGAGAGAATGGAATGGCGTCCCCTTAAGAAGACAATGAACTAATTTACATGCACCACACGTCATTGGTCTGGTTGTTTTTTGCAGGCCACAGTTTCCCTTCGCCAATCCGGAAATAGTCTCGCAAGATACGCAACGCGACAAAAATGGGTTCGCCCAGACGACGATCTACAAGTACCCGAACGGGATGGGTTCGTCATCCGTTTCGACCAGTTACTCGGTATGGCATTAAGCAATTAACGCCCCGCACGGTTGACGTCCATGGTTTCATGGAGTCGATGTTTTTCTGATTTCTGAACACCATCTTTATTTACGTTATGTCGTTATGGGTTTTAGGGTTCGTCCAAGCTGGTCGGCGTCACCTGGAGTATGCTGATGGGCGCGATTGGCTTGCTGCTGCTTAAAGCGGTATACTAGACAGAGCTTGCTGCATCGTTGAGCAATAGCAGTTAAGGTTTAAAAAGTGGTGCATTCAGTGAGGCGTTGTGCTTGAGGTGTAGTTTTCGGCTTAATTTTGGAGCAGTATTATATCGAAAGTTTTGAGTTCAGAAATGAGTTCTAAAGAGCAGGTTTCAAGTTTCATTTTAAATTATGATGAAGTATCTAAACCTGCAAACAGTAATTGAAATCTGAAAATAAATAATTTATTATTTTAATCCAAATGTGAATAATGGTACAGTAGTTTTCTTGAGAAATGTAGTGATCAGGATGATATGGGATGTTTTTGATAAACCATCAGGTATGTTGATAAATACTTTGCTAGTCACGAGGTGGTCCGATGATCGAGGCGACAGCGGCGCCGTTCTTCACTCGGCAGTTCTGGGGTTCAAATTCTATCCAGGCTGCCTACTTTGCTACGAGTAAAATCAAGTCACAAAGAGCCAGAAATTGCAGCCGAGACCTTTCGAGGGTAAGAAGAAAAAGATACATAGTACATCATTCATAACCTCTAGGAAACGTTGGCAAAGAGGAAAAAACGGTTTAAACTCAGAGTAACGCTTAGATGCGTTACAGCGTTACACTGTAACGTATTGCGAGACTTTATCCATATGCAATAGTTATTCCCTTCATCATAATGCTATACTCTTTGTTATTAAGGCCATTTGAATTGAAGAATATCATTTGCAAGTAATTAAGTACGCCATTCGCTAGTGTACTGGAAAGACATTGGAGTGGCAAACATTTAAGTGCGATCATGGACTTAGCCTTCTGATTTTGTTTCTACCTCATTGGTTTATGAGGGTAATGATGCAGCCTTTTTTGTGTTGTATATGACGATCAAGACAATAGCAATTATTTCTTGATCATACTTACCATTCTCTTTAGAATTTTTTGTGTTAGATCAAAATTTTTACTTTATTTCTTTTAAATAAAGTAACGATTAATATCAAGAAGATTTTGGGCAATCCCTTTAAATTAAAACTTTCAATCCTAAACTAGCAATAGTAATCCACATTTTTGCAGGTAATACGCTTAACTTTTCACTTTAAACGCCAACAGTATCATGTTCCTCGTACAGGATGTGATCCGCTTTCCACCCTCGCCGTATGCACGCTCCTACCAGCAACACGAAGCAACAGTTTGCATGAAGCGGAAAACTCACATTAAACGCCATCAACTAACCCACCTTGTGTGTTGGTCTTTATAAGAAAACTTGCTCCTGCTCGTTGGTACGATGCAGACCGGGCTAACATTCCAACACAGCCAACTGCATCCTTCGCATCCACGGGAAAAGGTGTGCCCATCCCCGGGACCCGCAAAGATCGCATCAAATTTCAAAGACACACTGGCTGGCAAGATTAAGAAGGTGGCAGAGATTGTGGGTGCAGTACTGTTTTGTAGTGACGCTTTACTGGGTTTCCGGTGCCGTAGATTCGGAGCAAACCTTCCACCAAGAAACGGTCGACAGCAGAAGTAAACTGCTGCCGGAACTGTTTTCGGAAACAAAAACATTCCGTGAGAAATTTATGATGCAATTTGAATATCAGGAAACAAAGTATTTACGGCATGGGTTTTCGGGGAACAGAACTGCAGATAGCAGTTACCGAGCGAAGCGGTCGTCGTTCAATGCTGCAAACAATCGATACTGTAGGTTTGCCGTTGCAAAATGGAAGTTGTGTGTGTGGAAGTTTTGCAATTAGTGTGACAAAAATCATAAATTACTGCTCGAGTGCTGGTGCCTAATAAACCGCCATTAGGAACTGGGAAGTCTAGTGCTTCGGTGCTAGGTATCTAAGAGTAGGTATCTATTCTGTTTAGAATTGAAGTAGTAAGATGCAAGAAGCATGAGGAATTGCGTTATAAATATTTCTACTTCATGCAAGAAAGTAATCATTTTCGCTTTACTATCTCACCATGTTTTGAGCTTTAAGCACGATAAAACACGGGCAATGTTGGTTTCTTCTCATCCTCCACGACGTGGCACTCCAGCGCACAATTGCAACACACGCGGTGGGACCAACGGTGTGAAATTGATTTTCATTGCAATTGTTTATGACAAGTGCAAAACGTGAGCGTCCTTATCGAAAGTGACAGGCATTATAATGCAATTTTCTGCCACCGTTTCACTTGGTACTCCTATATGGAGTAAACGGAACGAAACCGGACGGATGCTACCACCACGTGCTGGTGGGTATTTGGTGAAGAAATCAATTCTCATATTCCCGTTTGTCATCTGGAGCATGGAGATGGAACCCTTTACCGCGGCTGATTGTGGTGAATAAAACCCACTAATGTAAGATATTTCGCATCAAACACTTAAACCGCGCATCGGTGTGCGGGAGGTGTGATGGAACGGTCTGTCTCTGGTGAGTTGTCACTGGGGGACACTGGGTCGTTGGGAAATGGATGCAATTATGGTGTCACCAGCGGCAGCTTACCGGGGTCCGGGACTGAAAGGGGAAGGAAGATTGACTATTTCACTCCACATATGGGTTGGTTGTGAGCTCAGCGCCGGGACGTGGGAAGACTGTGCGTGGAAGCATGATGACGGTATGGTATGGACAGTGTGCTGTTAGGGAACGATGAGCAATAAACCTCTTCCCGATGGAAGCGATAGATGTTGTTGTGCAGATACAGTGGATGACGCATACACGTGAAACATGGAACGATTCAGGAGAGTATAAGTAAAAATATGTACAACTGTTTCGGAAACAGTTTCGGATTGTTTCTAGTTTGTTGAAAAAAGTTCACAGAAAATTAATAGCTGATAAAAAGTATGCTTTTATTAGAAGAAAATGTATTTTTGTTGTTAAAATAGTTTAGAATAGAAAAATATTTAAAATTATAGAAATTAGTTTTAAGCGTTGTTTTCTGTATTGCCTACATTTAGGCGCGACGTAAATAAGGAAAAATTAACTGTGAGGATTTTTCAATGTTAATTCAATTCACCATGTACAAAGATCCACATGTCCAGTTTCAAAATTATGTTAAAAAATGTGGAGGGATTGCCAATAATTGTTTGCAAACTAGTGAAGAAGAGTATTAGTAAAATTAGATTAAGTTAACCTAAAGACTTATTGCCGTCCTGTCGGCTGTCGACTGGTCTTTCATCGAGGAATCCTGCAACATCGATGCTGCTGTCTCCAAGTTCAATGAGAAGATCACCGCTGCCTTTCCTTCCTGTTGTCCCTTCCTCTATCCCCCTCCTCACCCCCCATGGTCGAACAGATCGTTGCGCACTCTGAAATCCGACAGGAATCGAGCTTTTCGTAATTATCGTCGCAACCGTAACCCGACTACGCTTCGTATTTTTAAATATGCATCCAGCGCTTATCGCTCTTATAACCGTTGGCGCTACGCGTCCTTTGTAGTACGGCTACAAGACCGCTTCACAACCGACCCCAGATCTTTCTGGCGGTTCAGTAATGCGCGTCGTAATCCTAACGGCATCCCTTCTATCCTATCCCTTAATGATAAAACCGCCTCCAATCCTCTCGATCAATGCCGCCTCTTTGCCAAACACTTCTCTAGTGTTTTCGTTGATCCTTGCAGTAGTGCGGTGCCTTTAGTCGACGGTCTATCGTACACCCCTTGTGACGTCTTCTCCCTAAACGATGTTCACGTTGATGTTCCCTCTGTATTGTCTGCCCTGTCAAAGATCAAGTTGTCCTACTCGCCTGGTCCTGATGGTATCCCTTCCTCTGTCCTTAAGAAATGTGCTTCCTTTTTTGCTCCCCTTTTGACTCGCGTCTTTGTGAGATCCATCAATGAGGGTTCCTTTCCTACCATTTGGAAGTCTGCTTGGCTGGTCCCCCTTTTCAAAAAAGGTGACCGCTCTGTATGCTCCAATTACCGTGGTATTTCACTACTCCCCCCCATTTCCAAAATCCTTGAATCAATTATTCTCTCCTCCATCCTTCCTATCATTGTTGGTCACCTATCCCCGCGCCAACATGGATTCATTCCCAAACGCACAACTTCCTCCAACCTTATGTGTCTTGTATCCTCTGCTCTATCGAACATGTCATCCGGTGGTCAAACTGACGTCGTATACACCGACTTCAGTACTGCCTTTGACAGTGTTCCTCTCGATCTGCTGATTGCCAAACTCGAAAGACTTGGTATCGGGGGTCGTTTACTGTCCTGGCTGAAGACTTACCTGGTTGCGAGATCGTATAGAGTTAGAGTTTCGTCTTGTCTGTCCGATTCCTTCGTAGGTTCCTCGGGTGTTCCTCAAGGTAGTGTCCTTAGTCCTATTTTATTTCTGTTATTTGTTAATGACTGTGTTTCCATCCTCCCCGCCGAAGGTTTTCTGTTTTACGCAGACGATCTTAAGATCTTCCTTCCTGTGTCCTCGTCTGCTGACTGTTGTCTTCTCCAAACTGTACTTGATTCCTTCTCTGTTTGGTGTCGTAAGAATGGCCTACTCCTGTCCCCCGATAAGTGTTGTGTGATCTCGTTTTCTCGTTCTCGTTCTCGTTTCCCGTTTAGCTACACCCTCTGTGATACAGTAATACGTCGTGTATCCTCTGTAAAGGATCTAGGTGTGTGGCTCGACGAAACGCTGTCCTTCAGTTCCCACGTTGATTATGTAATTAGCAAGGCTAATAAATCACTGGGTCTGATCATTAGGCTATCGTCCGAAATCCGCGATCCCCTCTGCTTGAAGTCCCTGTACTGCTGTTGGGTGCGATCCTCCTTGGAATACGCGGCTGTAGTCTGGTCTCCCCCAGGCTCCACTGCGATGGCAAGACTGGAGAGTGTTCAGCGCAAATTCACTCGTGTGGCTGTTCGTCGCTTCCTTAACGGCTATCATCTTGCTCTCCCTCCCTATCCAGTCCGTTGCCGTCTTCTTGGGCTAGAAACCATTGAGGATAGGCATTTCCATATCCGTGCTAGCTTCATTGCAGGTCTCCTGTTAAATGAACTTGATGTCCCTTCTCTTCTGTTTGCCATCCCCCTTTATGCTCCTTCCCGTCGCCTCCGCGATAGACCTCCCCTTTATATCCCATCCCGCCACACCCGTTACGGTTCGAACGATCCTCTGCTACGAGCTTTGTCGGCTTTCAACAAGTGCTATCACCTGTTCGACTATAATGTCTCCTTGTCTCGTTTTCGTGTCCGTCTTCGAGAAGTCTCTTTCCTTGCCACCTAATCCTGACTGTCATCCTCGCTTTCCCTTTAAGTGTTAATGAACATTGTTGAACCATCATTGGCGGACAATATGAACTAAATAAATAAATAAATAAATAAATAAATAAACTATGTACACATTAATGGATTGCATACATTCAGGCGTAAACCAAAATAAATTCGCAATGAACTTTCAGCATACGTGTTCGTATAGGAAATAATACATAAATGTACATAACTATACATTATGCATAAATGAATTGAAAACTATTGTTGAAAAGCGCTATAATTGAGAAATAAGAACGAAATCAACCAAATAAGAGTTAGAGAGTTTCACAGCTGTAGCCCTGACAGAGCTTCATTAGAAGCTTGAATATCCATGGCAATCGTCGCATTCTTTACTCAGAAAGTTATAAGGTGTTCCTTACATGAGGAGCTCAATTTTGTGCACTACTGTATTGTGGACATCAAGTGAATTGCATATTTTTCTCACATACACACATACAACCTAAATCGAGTGGGAATTAGCTACATTCTTGCTTATTTGTGACTGTATCACTAAAGAACCACGGTACACGGTACAGAACCGTTCACCATAAACTCGGGGCGAGTGTGGTTTGCAGTTCTGTTTTTGATGTTACCATGATTTAGCGACCCATAAATAAGGGCACACAAATCGGGTGTCCATTCGTGGGGAGCCGTAGTTTGGGGGCCCGAGAGCGAGCACACTGTTCGATACTTAACGGATGCTTGAAAAACAATGTCAGCTGTCGGACGTCGGAGCGGAAGCGGAAACACCGAACGAGTTGTGCAGTGCATTTCGGCAGTAGATGATGTAAAGAATAGTTTGCTAAACTTTAGTTTTTCGTTGTTGCATAAATTACCATTGCATCTTGAGTTAAAAATGCACCACAGCTAAATAACGCGAACGGGAAAAGATGTTCCGGCAACTCGCCGCACTGACATCGGTGGGTCAAGTGCCCGGACCCGGTCTTGCGGTGTAATTTATAGGCTCGAAACTAACGCTAAATTATGCTTATTCCTTGCGTGCTCGGTGGTAACATATTCTCGCCGTGTCATGGGGAGGCTTCGTTTCCGGTCAATCGGACCGGCGCGATGTATTTAGTCCCGAGTGCGGAATGCACTGCAACAAGGATGTTCATACTGCCCGTTCAACTACGGTTCGCTCCACGCCGGGAAGGACACTGAAAGTCACGAGAAATGTAGCTCCTTTTTGTGTGTGTGTGGGTACCTTTCGGTAAGGAATACTAATTAAAGACGGGAAGAAGTCCATCAAGACGGTTTCGCGTTCCCGAAGCTTCCCGGATGCTTCCAGTCGAAAAAACAGTACGATGTCTCGCAGGTAAAATGGTAGAATAAATTAGCTCACGAGCAACCAAGTTGGAATATCGGTCGAACGGAAAAGGATTGCAGCGTCCTGGCCGGGGTCGGAAATGGTACTGGCTACAAATCACGCTCCAAGCGGCTTCTTGAATCGACAAATCTTTTCGTATTCGAATGTGCTGGCCCGCGGGTAAGTTCTCATTGGAAGATGAAGAGGTCCCTGCGAAGAAAGGAAGCAGGAATACGTGAGAATATTAAGGAGCTAGCAGGTTGGTCTGTTGTGATTTGCTTTGTGATTTCTTGCCGACTCATGCTAGCCCATTATTAAGTGAGTCCTGGTTAGTAATAGGCTGGTTGGTTGTAAATTTAAGACTAGGAAAGGTGAAAGGAAGTATTGAAATTGGTAAGAAGCTTTTAGTTTATGTGTAGAAAGCTAGTCGTTACTGTGTTTGATCAATTGAAGTTAGTTTTGTTTTCAATTTCGAATAATTATTACAAAACGGAGAATTAATGTTGAAATATAGCTGTGAAATCAGCAGAAACAGTTAATTAAGTAGGAATAATTATAAACATAAGCATAAACATAACAATGTTTAATCAGTTTTATCTAAGCAAGATTGTGTATTGGCATATTTTAGCTGTCAAATTCGTTCCTCAATTCGAGTAGTAGTGAATAAACCTTAATTGAAGCTAATATCATTTTGGTTTAGTAGTAGTTGCCTGATATGGAGCTTTCAGGATCCGAAAACACATATAATACAGTGCATTACAGAACAATAAGGCCACTTGTTTTTTGAAAATAAAACATCTCATGAAGAGATTAAAAAAGTAAATATTTTATAGGTTGCAAGGAATCACAACATGTAAAAATAATTTAAAAATTTCTAGTCATTTAAAAAGCTATTTAAATAAGCGCAAACTACGCAATGATTTCGCTGAACATCAAATCTGAAACAAGAATCGACCCTTCACATATATATACTTTTTTAAAATTTTGAACGTTCCTGGCCGTATTGCCGTTTTTCAACACGTGTTTTTTTTAACTTAACTAAAAACACGAGTAGTTCTTAGTTACTTTGTTTCAACCAAAAAATAATTTTCTTTAATAATATTTTACCCGGGTTATCCGGATTATAATGCAGCAATTGCCCATATATTTATGATGAGCTCTGTCAAAAAGTGGAAAAGTCTTTCCGCAATTGTATTTTTTTGGAAAAAAATGAAAAAAAACCCGGAAAGATGTTGTAATTTTAAGTAATAGTTAGTTTATTACAAATTTATGAGTTTTTTTTCAATTTAATGAACTGCTCATTTTGTCCATTATTTAAAGTTCCTGCTATATTCGGCAAGAAGATTTCTATAGTTATGTTACACACTGTTTGATGAGTTTGTATCTTTAAGTACATTTTATGTTCTTAAATGTTCAAACGAGGAAGGAAATTATAATAGAACTTTATATAATATGAAAAATATAAACAAATTATAAAACCAAAATTGGCATGTCTAATGGAAAAAAGAGCCTAGCATAAATCAGTACGATCATCCCTCAATGCTGCTGATATATGCTCTGATGTCGCTCTATTAGGTTTGATGGCATGACCACGACAATGATGGGATTTAATGGAAAATTCACGTCCCATTCCCACCCCCTCCCCCACTTCCCCTTGGTTCACCCCATCTCCCCGCGGTAATGGCACTGGAATGACGAAGGACATTTTGGTTCACGTAGTGAGAATGCCAGGGAACGCACTCCGATGTCCATGTCACATCATCGGTAAGCCAAGCGGGTTGACGAAAATGAGGGAGGACGAGCGGGGAAAAGAAATCTGCGGCCGGGACTTGTCAAATGCGGACAAATTGAAAGTGGATTAGTGACGGGACATGAAAGTGTGGGGCGAATATGAAGGGGAGGTGGCCCAGGACCTCACGCTTGCGGTAAATCAGTGACGTTAAGCTCCTGCGGAAGGCTAGTCTAATCCCATCCCTCGCTCGAAAGCAAAGCGTCATCTGAACGTCAACAGGACCGAGCGCCAGCTTTTATTGCTCCAGCTGGGCAGGAAGATTATGGCATACCGTACGCAACCGGTCGGCCGATACGACTTCTTCCTTGGTTCGTTGGTGCGTTTGCGTAAGGCGTAAGCGTTTGCGTAAGGTGTAAGCGGGCAAGATATATCCCACTGTGAAGATCAAGAGGGATAGCTGAGCCAGGAGATGGTCGGAAGAATTTAATCTTTATTTAAAACATAAAAAAGCAACTACAGACACAGGCCCATCGGAGGGAGCTGGGAGTTTTGCTGGGACGAAGGAAGAGTGCGATAGAAAGATCTCCCGCAGGGACTTGAAGTTCCATCGCAAGAAGATGCCAGACTCGGTAGGAAACCTGCTTGAGTGTAATTTATCTTCATCAACACCGGACCTAATTCTAATGGAGAATGTCTGTCCGAAGATGCAACGGTAGCTGACAATGAGGTACAGCAGTAGGTTCGGTCTGTTTATAGCTCCAGGAACGCCAGCTCTGCGTTGATCTGGCTAGATTAAACTGGAAGAAGTTTGACACAATTGTGCGTCCTTCATGATTTTATGTTCTCCTTGAATGAATTTAAAATTGAACCCGCGCTTAAAACTATTCCCGGGAAGCGCGCAACTTTGGTTAACTCTGACTCTGGTGATGGTGAAACTTTTTTGCTGTCGACTTCTAACTCGGATAAACTAGTTTCACCACCGATTAACGGATAGGCTGCATAATGGGCTCTTTAATCGTGACTGCAACCATTATTTACTCGATATCTGGAAAGGAACTTCCCCATTACGGAGCTCCACCGAAATGCCAAAGTGCAATAGTTGTGTGCGAAATTTATAAATAATCGTCTCCGGTTAGGGAAGAGTGCCTTTGAGGAGGAAGGCCAGCTCTACCGGAACTTGCCCATCAATCAGAACGATTCTGGAATGGGGATCAGTGGTGGCTATGTTCCCTCGCCTGAAGCTCCCCAAAACCGGTGGACCGTTCACGGGTAGAACTTCCAAGACCTCGTTCGGTCCTGGTCGGTTGGTACAAAAACTTTTCCAAATCACTGCAGTTCTGGGAGCGTGGTACGAGGTCCCGAGGACCTTGGTACGGGTAGTTCGAAACAAGTTAGCGCTACTAGCTGTTCGTGTTGTAGCCCCCCCCCTCGTTTGCCGGAGGTTGGAACTTTGTAAAACATGTCCGTTAACCATTTTACAGCGCGAACTTCGGGTCCGAGGGGGTTTTCCTTCCTTCGTGCGGTACGGTTCGAGGGATCATGAAGCCCTGTGATTAAGATTACCAATATTACGATAATAATAAACTTATAATATGCTACCAAGCGGTTTGGTGCCTCGGAAGGTTTGAAGGCCGGGCCACGTGATGCATGGTGCATTAGGCGGATTCCACCCTATCCGCAAAGGCATTTAGCTCATTCGCTGTTCCCGGTTGGTAGGTCGTAATGAGTAGAACGGCTGGAAGCGATACTATCGCAAAACAACATCCATAAAACAACTGTAATTGATACGGGCGAACTGCCGAGGCGTCGTGGCGGTAAAAAGGGCAACCGATTCGGTGGTAAAGAGTGCAACGGATGACGGTTGAAAAAAGTGATAAGTGTACTAAAATTTGCCAACTTCCTCGTACCAGCTGTCAGAAAGGATATCCTATTAGATTTTAATTATTTTTTTGAAAATATGCTTCTGTCGTTAGAGCGTAGTATCCGGTGCAGCTCGAATCGGTGGAGATAAAGTTCCCGAAGCCGAAAAACATTTATCCTGCCTCGCACGTTGCTTGTCCCCTTCCCGAAAATATGACCCACAAGGACCGCTTCCCGTACGATAAAATCGGTCCCAAAAAGGTTTGTGCGATAAAATGGAAAATATTTTCTAATGAAAATATCCACCATGTTCTCGCCGTGTCGCGTTTGTGGTCGCTTTTCCTTCGTTTGTTAGTTTTCTTCAGCTCGGTGATGTCCTTGTTAGGGGACGGCCGTACACAAACTTTGAATGCATGACTGGTGGTAATTAAATTATGCCTCGATGCTGCCTTCACTCAGCAAAAAACAACATTTGCATAGTGAGTTTCTTTTTCACTACAGCATTTTTGTCACGGTTTGACTTTTGGATATTTTTATACGTTGTTACCCGAACCCTACACGGTAGCGGATTTCTCTCGCTGGCCGGGAGCTAATGACAAATGGGCGAATGACAAATCATTGCCCGAACGGAACGGCTTTTTGGCGGCTGACATCAAGATAGTTGAGACGGTTTGAGGGTTCGATCAAACTTTGTTCGTTGGGAAAAAGTTTTTTTTCGCCACGATCTGTTTAATCAATGCGGGGTTTCTTGGTGAGTTTTCTCCGCAAATTAACTCTGGCACAGGAGTATTTTTTTTAACTGGAAAAAGATATATCTCCTTCACCCCGTGATTGCTTTGATACATTTGGTAACGTAAATCAGAATGAGAAGTTTATTAGCATATCTTTTGATCGCTAAACATTGCAATAAATTATAAGGTGGTTAGTTGGGATTTTTTGCGGCGAGCTTAGATTGGTGACAGTTTTAAAACGCAACGAGGGTTAGGGAGGATGTTTATGAACTCCAGAGCTTAATTGATCTGGGGCTGGAAATGCTGTTGAGTTGCAATTTTCTGTGGCTTTTAAATATTTATAATGAGGCTGAGTTTTTGAAAGTCTATGAGCGTTGAAATCGACATTCATATATTTCTATAGGTCGGAATTATTTAAGCTATTCAGAAGAAGTTTGAAGTAATCAGCAGCATTCTGTAGCTGTTCTGAGAAGTACGAAGAAATCTATGTCAGTAAGTTGTTTAAAGGAGCGGTCCATTGGTTTAGATGATAGCGATGTCACATGGTAGGACCGTCATTAAATCTCAGTCGGACTGTCATTAAATCTCAGTCGGACTAGCAGTTAGCTGCAGTGGTTGGTCAAGATATTTGGAGGCCCCGAGCGGAAGGGTAGTTGATGCCACTCTAATTGCGATGTTAGAAGGAAACAACAGGATTTCCCTCACCTATGAAGCACCCTCACTGAAGCACCTGAGCAGACTAAGGCGCTGGACCGTAAGCTTTATCGAGGATTGTTGCAGCAGGTCAAGACTGCGAAGTGGTTGTAGCGCTGTATAAGTAAGTAATAAGCACTTGGAGCAGGCTAACCGTGGACTAGAATCGAAGGGCTCAGGAATCTGCACTCCTTTAATGAATCGTGATATATCATCACAAAGAGAAGTAGAAATAGAAGACAGGCACAGGGCTGAATTTGATCACGCGTTAAAAATCGATTGGTACGTTAACATCGACAAAGAGTCAAGAGATAAAAATGAACGAAAATTAACAAAAATGAATTCTAGTTTTATCCGTAGGTTTGAGTCATTTCAACCTGTCGTATTGGTTGTTCCTTGAACTTATTGGACTCAGCACTTCAATGAACCTGAGCAGCTCCTATAAATCGATGCAATAGATACATTAATCATTTATCTTACATCACCAGTTTTCACATACTAGTTGTATTCGGAATGGAACTCTGATTCAAAATTGATGCTCCAAAGGATATAGTATTATTTCGGTGATACATTCCAAGGATTGAAAAGGTCTGGTAGTAGTCGCTTGATTCGTCACACCGTTGAACAGGATCTTAAAAGCTTTTAATCGCTTACAGAAGACTTTGTCCATCCCATCATTCGCTAATGTCTTATGAATTCAACTTCAAAATCCTTAATAGTGCTTTGTTCAAAAGAGTCCAAACAACAGAAAATTCATTGCTTAACATTTTTTAGACGTTTCTCAAAAAAAAAAAATATGGAGAAAATCTATCCATAGAAACTAGGTTCAAAGAATCGCGGTAAGAAATTATCAGTCACCCTTGTTTATGGTGCACAAGTCCAATGGTCACAACCAAATTCGATCCATACCAAATTTATCGAAACACATGCTTACGCTCGCTTACAGTACGGCGCACGATGTACCCGTGCCTAAACCGCTTCAAGGCAAAAACGGGGAAAATAAAATTCCTTCACCGTACCACCGTACCAGTAGCAGGAAAATAGTGCAAATCTAACAATTTATGGGACCGAAGATAAATCGGTAACACCGCACAGGCGGAAGGTACATCGCGAACATGTGTTCGAATTTTCCAAATCGAATAGCGCTGCCGCCGGGCTCGTTTCGGTGTTGAAATGTACAAATTCGCTGCCAGCGTTGTTAACCAGCTACAATGGAAGGAGCATAGTATCGAGCAGCAGTACGCGAACCATATTTTTCACCATTTTAGTGGCAGAAGAGTAATGGGTTGGCAGTTTGTGTTGGGCGAATCATTCTGCGAGAGTTGAGCGATTAAATGGTCCTTGTGTGGGCACAAACAACTGATTACTCTGACCGTGCACCAAACCGGTGTCGGTGATGATGATGCTGGTCGCGTTCGGCCACCACACACTGCTTGGGCCCACCCGATGGTGACTACTGTGGCGAGGTAATTAAATTAAAAACCAATCTAAAAATAAGTACCCTATAACTTTAAAAATAGTGAGCCCGTTTTGTTGGGCGATGATGATTGGGGTTCCGTCTTTTGCTCGCGTGTGTAAGCGTGGCCGATGGTTATGGAGGTACTATAACGTGGCATACGTTACAGTTCGTATGGTTTATTTGTTTTGCTTTACGTCCATCGTGTTTGAATTGTTTTTTTTTTGTTTGCTAGGGAGTGTGGTCGTTTGCGGCTCTGCTGTCACCGTAGACATGTAGATATTTCATTTCGGCGTGATTAATTAGCAGCGGACGTTGATTTAGATTGCTTCTGGTTTCTGAGTACCAGAGTAAGGTAGGAGTTGGTTGGGGTGAGTTGTGCTCAGATCCCTCTCAAAACTAACAATCGTTTTACTCCGATAGGCAGACGGAAAGGGTTAATGTAGTTTTGAAAAAGGGCGCCTACATTAACCGATAGTGTCGTAGCGGTCCTTCACGCAGATGCCATCACGCATTACTAACAGACAGAGTTAAACAGGTGTCGGTAGCGATCTTGCCGTTCAAGAGTAGTGTTCAAGGGAAGGAAAAAAGGTCGCATGACAATAGTTGAAGATGGGTACAGAGCATTGGGTGGATGTAAAATCTGGACGTGTTGCCTGTAAACAAAACTGGCAGTTCGTTAGGATGGATTAAGAACCGGCCACTCATCATCCAACTGGCGGCACTTAATTAAAAGTGAACTCGATGTGTTCCGTTGAGCAATGTGAGCAATAAGGGACGGTGATCAACCATTGCGACGCGTCAACATTGTTGCGCCCTAATGACCGTGGAATGCTGTTAGGGGACTGGGTTTGGATGGGACGGTGTGCAGGGAGCAAGGATGTTTGAAATGTTGTGCTCTAATGACCTACTAAAAGGTAAATAGAATGTGGCCGGGAATGCAAAGAAAATGATTAAATTTTATTACTGTGTTATTGACGCATTTTTGAAAAAATTCTAAAAAAGAATACTACAATAAATAATTAAAAAAAACTTCATTAATGACGAAAGAATAAAACCTAAACATTAATAACAAAGGAATAAAAAAATCAATAAAGTTATAACTGAAAATAGAATAAAGTAATTCAAAGTAATTTGTCTGAATTTAGTTTAAGTAAAAGAACAAAAAAATGATTGTGTCAAACCTCATACCCCTCCCAAACGCCTTCCACTTCATTTGACTCCCCGACCCGACCCAAATCAATCGAACCACTAAGCTCACACAAAAAATTACCGCACATAAACGATAATCGTGCGCACACACAAAAAACCAATGCTCTCTTCCGGGATTTTCTTAAATATTAATCAGCTAATTAAAAGTTTTCTCATTAGCGGACACCGTCAAATGTGCGCTGAGGGGTGGGCCAAACCGGGCAGCAACCGTTGAAAAGTAAAGAAATTAAAGGAATTTGTCAACCTAATGCGGGTCAGCGGCCACCGAACGAGTTGGAAGTGCATTCCGCATCGGATGATTGATGATCCGGCACTGGATCGGGTTAGCGGCGGTTTATTTTTAATGATTTAATGAATGGATTAGCACCGCGCCAAAGGGTGAGCATAATGGAGACGGACTTATTAATTGACGAGTAAGGCCACGAATCATTAGATTATAGATTTTAGTAAAAAATCGAATGCAAGTCTTAGTCAGTTGTTAGATCTTTCAATTGATTTTTTCTGGGTAACAAAAAAAGGTTTTAGATGGTTTGTGTTAACGAATTTGTTTTTTTTTTTGTTTTTACTACTTATAACGTTTCAATAATGATTTTCTTAGTTAAGTTCAGTACGGAATGCGGTTACGATTGTAATAAACAATTTATTTTAAACAGTTGATTATTATCATTTTTCACTCTATTGTGTATTCAATTTCTTTTTATTTATACTTTAAAATTTTGATAAAAAATTGAATTGAATTTTTATTTTAATAAATTTAATCTTGCCTTAAATTGGTAATATAAATTTATGAATATAAAATGAAATTCGAGTTATGTTATGGATAATAACGTATTATTGGGGCTCTGCAAATATTTATACCAGAATATCAGCAGAGTTTTTCTCATAAAAAATCAATGTAAATAATAGCAGCATTTGAGTATTGTTTGAAAGCTTATTAGTACAATACTTCAGATGAGTTTAATGATGTTAAAACAATTAAACTTGGTTTAATTAATTGTTAATTTAACCGGAACAATTAAACTGGGGCGGTCCGGTGGCCGAGGCGACAGCGGCGCCGGTCTTCACACGGCAGGGCCGGGGTTCAAATCCCATCCAGACCGCCACCCCGTACGAAAGGCTGACTACTTTTCTACGGGTAAAATTAAGTCACAGAAAGCCAGAAATGGCAGGCCGAGACCTCTTGAGGTTGTAGTGCCACAGAAGAAGAAGAAGAAGAAGAAAACAATTAAACTTAGTGCACTGCTGACGCATTGCCTATATTTAGGTGCGAACAAATTTCAATATGTTCCTTTCGTATTCTGTGTTCATAATTTTTTTTAACAGAACTACAGAACAATTTTGTTCATTTTGTTTGCAAATATAATAAAATTTTGCCAAAAACGCTTACAGCAAAAGAATTACTGCACTTCATTCCATGTGTTGATGAACTAGCATCATCACTAGCTAGGTCTAGCTACTCAGGAAAGCCCTTTCGTAATGCATTAAATAAACCGCTCCCATACATTCAGACATTGGTCACAAAACACCACGGCAGTAAAATAAATTATTCACGGTTTTCATAAATTAATGTAAAAACGAGGTTGCTCTGAGCTGATCGGATGAAAATATATGACACAAGCGCGCGATATTTCCGATTCACCTGGATTCATCCGGCAAATGTGTGACGATTTCGGGAAAAGGGACCATGCACACTGTTGACATGTTTTTCAGCGCCGGTAGGAACTGGTTTCCATGCCCGATGCATCTGATTCGCTCTGATTCGTGGCGATGATTTTCAATTTGCATTGGGCAAAGGTATTTTTTTTGTTTCGTCGCTGTTTTAAAACCTTCCCGCAGTCCATCATTCACAATGGAGGAATGGCAGGTGAGTGATTCAGTGGCCGTGAGTGAGAGCGTGAGGTGCGGGGCAAATTAAATTAATCCATAAATCATTAAAATTATCGACGAGCGATCGGTGGACGAGGATCTGGCCCGGGGAGGACAAGGAACCAGTGCCACGGGCAGGCTGTTGTTGTTAGAGAAATATAATAATTTCATGCTCGAATTACTCTGGGCCGTAGCACGCTCGGTTGTAGCTGACTGAATGTGTGTCTCTGTGTCGGCGGGAAAATCGGATCAACCCGTTTGGCGAGGTAAGGTAAGGGGAAACAAAAATCCTGACCTCATCAGAATCGGCAATGAAAAATCCAAAACCACACGATATTTAAGCTGATTCGCACAATAAATAAAGCAAAGCATTCATAATTATCTATAAATCACTACCGCTTGAATGTATCCAGTGACAGTGGCAGCCCGCGGGTGTCGCCCGTCGCTGTACAAAAGTCAATTGTTTAGGCTCACAGCTTAACTGACCTGGGTCTGGATGGTATAGCTGGCAATCAGGCTTTGCATACCTATCAACATATTACGAAGCGTGATGTATTTGTAACCCACGCGCATCATGCTAACGAGCGAGTGGTTTTACTTGTAACAATAATTGAGCAAATGGATGATAGGACGATGGAAAATACACACCGGTTCGGTAAAGGATCCGATTTCCGGGTAGGTTTTGAATAATTTAAAGACGAGCTGGATGAAGTAGCAGCTTCACGCTTCAGCTGCATGTTCAAACTAGCGGAATAGATAAATAAATTAATAAATTATGATATGCACGATATTGAAATTAAATGGTCTATCCCCTTAAAATTTTATAGGAAGCTGCTTATACTTCCGTTACATGTTGAACGTAAATTAGTTATTTAAAATAAATGAATAAATTGATTGGACTGTGCTAAGAACTGTCATTTTTGTTTTAGCTACTTATTAAGGCCACTTTGTAATTTAAAATTGTACACATAAGTTAGATAAAAACCATAAAGTTGCTAGTTTAGTACTAAGGTTTCTAGTTGATAAGGTAAAATCGTCAAATCTTGTGACTATGGCGGCTGATGACATCAAGTACAGTATGTGCCAATATATTTGGCAACCATTTGGAGTGTTGCAGTTGGAATGTTATCAGCTGAGTTTTTTTTCTTTCTTTGACGAAATTTTCTAGGATGCGGCTCAAGAATCCAACTTACTGGGCTTTCCTGAGCTATTTCGTGGATTTGCATACACCAGACTTCTCTATTTGTGTCGACTGGTTACAATGTTTCTCTGTTAAGCTTGCCCCAAGGCAGTAGACACAGCTCCAACGGATACTTTTTATGTAGTTAATGCGGCCTTTTTATCTAAAAGACTTGACATTAGATTTGTCACGATTGCTATAAGATTTTTCCCTATTATCTGAAACATCCTGATTCTTGAAGCAATAATGTTGTAACGAATTGTGTAAAAACCATTATTGAACAAGATTTTGGTTTTAAGAATGAAAGTATTCTAGCTTGAGATAAACGAGAATTATTTTTTGCGTCTAATAGGATACATTTTTAATGGATAGTTGATCGCAGAGTTAAGTAAATCCTCAAAAAGTTCCTTTCTATTGGCATTCGAGATTAAAAGGCACGAATAAAAAACCCCCATCGCTTGGAATGCTCATGCTTCATTCGCTGCTCACCACATCTCACCCTTCAACCGACCGCGGCCCATACCTTAAATGCCACCCTACGGGCAAAATGTCTTCTCACGTGCCATCCCTCCGTGCCAACCACCGTACGGCGTACCGAGCTATGCGCTGTGCCCTTTCGCTGTGTCTTTAACGGGACGGTTAAGCGAAATGCGACAGCCGTCACCAGACCCGACCGACCGACGGGATGACTTTTTCCACCCTTGATAGACCCCGAACAGATGGGCACGTGGGAATAACGACGCGCCGCATCTTTAAAGGTTTTTGTGCCTTTCGAGTGAGGGCATCCTTTCTGAGCGGCACCATCGGTTGGTTTGCCTCCTATAAAAGTACAAGCACAAATAGCAGCAGCACTCGAAAAGGTCGCTGAAGTGTCTGCTGGTTGCGGGACGGTCGCTGCACACACACACACGCGCGCCACACTCTCGAAGGGCAATAAAGCGAAATATTTATTTAGCGTAAATTGGTATTTATAACGCAATGAATATGTTCTAGCGAATAAAAATAAAGAAATTATTGTGGGGCTTTGCGGGTTTGGCCTCGATGGGATGGTGTAGCTCGGGGGTTTCCGGATCCGGATGTGAATCCATGCGAGCAGCAGACATCGTGCGTGCGTTCAGAGCGGTGTGCGTTAAGATGATGATGGGCCGGAAAATCCTAACATCCTTCCAACGCAAGATACCAACCACGATGCCGCACGTTTGGTCTGGTTTGGATCGGCTGGTTGGTGAGGAATGTTTTGAAAAGAAGATGTTAACGTGCTACGGTACCGGAAGCACGGTGACGTTTATCATCGGCGAGAGTGGTGGAGAAAGGCAGTAAATTTTGCACTTAGCAGCAGAATCGTTTGTCATGTTGGTATTGTGCTGGTTGATGAGCAATTGGTGTATTAACGAGTAATTTATACGCTCATTGTGGCGTTAATTGATGCTGTTTGGCGAATTTTAATGGACGCTGTTTGGAAGCCAATAAAGCTTTGTTTGGGGTATAATATCCATAACCGTACATTCAAACTCCTTAAAATCGAACAGCAATTGGGGTTTGTGGTGTTGAAAAGCTGTTTACTTGTTTTCAAGCTCTTTAAAAACTGTTAAAAATCATATGACTTATGAGTGTCTTTAACTGAAAACCGATCTTTCTTAGGACGCACTAGAAAATGTTATTTTCTTAACATTTAATGATTAAGTTGACCTTTTACCATTGCAGACAGAGTGAAAATCTTCAAAAATGCATGTATACTTTTGTTGAACTGTGATAATTATATTTAATAATCAATTCATATTTGAGGCATTTGTCAAGAATTATGGCTGTGTGAATATTCGTATTACGGCTTTAAGATAAAATATTAATCTAGTTTTTCGTTAATTGTCTCACCTATTTTGGTTGCTCCAATTTATACGCAGAAGTTTTTTTTTCTCTCGATAATTTAAATCTTGGAACAGGCTATTTACAAATAATCGTTATCGTTTAAACAACCTACAATTTCCAATGATTTGATTTAAACTTGCTGACAAAATTCAACGTCAACGATCGATCGAATGACAGCTGACCGTGGCTGTACGCAGCCGCGTCAGGATGAGCCACGAGCGCAGCCGAAGAGAGCAAATCCGTCCAGAGTGAGCCAGAGAAAGAGAGCAAAGGGAAAGGGCGAATGTGTTACAGAAATTTACAAGAAATACACAAATTCGCTGTTATAGAAAAGGCGTCGGATTTCATTGATTTCTGGCGGGTTTGTTGCCTGTTGCATTGGCAACAAAACTAATGCTACCCAGAATTGCGTTTGAGGCAAAGTATACTTTTCCGAAGATGAAAAGCAATAAATAAACTCACCATCGCATGTTTTACTAAATTTCCCACAAAAAAGTGACCCGGACGCAAACATGAAAAACTCATGTTTTCGCAACACTTATCGCCTATTGTTGTTGTTGCCGTTGTTCGTGGTATTTGGGGTGCTGCGGGAAAACCCCCATTTTCATTACCATCGAAACCCCAATAACACTTTATCTCTTTATTCAGGGTTCAGGGAAAAACCACACACCCCTTTGTACGGAGGTTTTTCCCCCTAAGTGGTAACCGCAGCCCGATTTACAACGATCCCGCGCTACAAGTTGCGGTGAAACACGTCCGCTTTCCGTCCCTGGCAAAAAAGGACTGCTCAGAGCTCCACAAAGTGTGTGTGTGTGTGGGCTTCGAAGTATTAAAAGGTATAAAATTAACATTTCGAACCACAACGAATGTGTGCACGCCAGTCTGCCGAGTCATGTGGTCGAAATCTTTCCAGCAGCAAACCCCTTTTCAGTGGATGGGCGAAGAACCGAACCGTTTGAAGTCGTAAAACGTTTAACTCCATCATTTACTCCCACTGGATGAAGTCGTTGGGAATTGTTGTCTGCTGGGCGAAGGGAATGGTCAGCATCAGCTCATGGATGATTAAATATTTTGCGGTTTAAGGTGACCCTTCCCCCCACTAGATGGACGTCGAACAGTAATTACAGAGGCGAAGAGTGCGAAATTCGTTTGCCTGTGTCTCGGGGAGCTTGCGTAAATATAAAAAAAACACAGCAAAAAGGAATTAACAAGCATAAAACCATCCATCTTTGGGAAATTTGATGCGGTTTGTGTTGTTTTTATTTTTCCCGTACTCAATTTTATGCCACTTTTTTTTTGTTTTGCTCCCACAGCGGTTCCATGCGTCGTTCGAACGCGCTAATCCCCCTACGGGACGACAAATAAGTGACCATGTCGTACAGCCATCACTCATGTTGTACAGCGTACCCAACCGGGCGCCTCCATCATCGGACGGCGAAACGTCGTGTATATATTTCATAACTGTCAGCGACAGTCGGAAGATTTCATCAATCATGTGTCGTTTCTTTTTGGCGTTTTTTCCGTTCCTTTTTCACCATTCGTCGCACTAGGTACTCACAAGGGTCGCTGCGGTAGTCCACCGTTCGGGTTTGGTTTTGTTGCGTTTTGTGGCCTTCTGACGCCATTACTCATGTTTTCCATGCATTCTTGGGGGCGGTTTTGTTTTCTTTCGTTACTATTTTTGAAACGGGGAGGTATCCGAACGGTGTACGATCAGTACGATGGTGTCAGATGATACAGGGCTAACAAGCGAAACGATGGAATAATTAGTAACGGGGAGGTCATGGATCAAGCATGGAATGGGAGAATTTAACAATTTGCTGGTGACATGGTTGAGGGTGGAAGAATTGACAAGCATTTACGCCGATGAACCAGAAATAGAGAGCTATATTTGAGCGAGGATCCGTAGATTTTTACAAGGAATTAAACAAGTCGTCAGGGACTCACATAAAATTTAACAAATCGTTATTTTACCAAATGTTTTAAGCAACAAGGCATTATGAGACGTACTGTCTTAATTATTTGCGTATGACTTCAATGCTTGGAATTTACTAACTCCCTCTCTCTCTCCCTCCCTCTATAACTCTTTCTCTCTCTCTATTATTCTAAGGCCTCTTTAGCCATGCTGGCCATCTCTGGATTATTACACTATATAATTCTGTCATCGGGTAGTACTACAGCCTGAGGCAACTGCTCGGCTCAAAATACCTGTCGCTTAGTACACAATTGCCGATACACTCTCAGCCTCGTTTGAGAGGAAGAAAGTCTGAAGGATCTTCGAAAACGAGCCGTAATAATGACGAGCTCTATGAGTGATCCCAGCATCGTGCAACGAATTAGAATCTCCAGGCCGTGGTGGGCTGGGCATGTCATGAGAATGACACTGGACTACCCAGCTTTCCAAAGTTCTTCTAGAGCATCCACATCGATAGAGGGGTCATGGTAGGCCCAAATTGCGATTAAGTAAGCAAGTGAGATTTAATGATACCACTTAGTTGGATAATCAGTCATCAAGACTGTGGGTCGAACCGTTGGGCGTTTGAACCTCTGATCCTGCCGTGTGAAGACCGGCACCGCTTTCACCTCTACTACCTCTTATTGACTTACGCTACTGGTTCCTATTTTCTCATGTATCAGTAATAAATTGTGCATTGAAACTTATTGTTGAATGTAAATGACACATTCTGAAGCTAAAGACACAATTTAAGTTGAGATAACTCTAAAGACTGATTGTTATCCTTACGAGTTTCCAGAAGATATACTTTGCATAAGTTCAACGTAGACCTACAGTAGCTCACTCTTCTTTGTTGGTTTAAGGATTTCTTAGTTGAAGACTGCCATTTCTGGCTTACTAGACTTATTTGTTACCGGATAGTTATATAGTCAGTCCTCAGTACGGGAGAACGGCCCAGAGAGGATCTGAACCCCTGATGGGATTTGAATAGCTCACTCATAGAAATGAACACAAGACTTGCAGTAGTAGTCAACGAAACTTTCCGTCATGGATACGATTATAGTCATGAGTCTTGAATTGGTTAAACTTAGCTTTGCTAGTGATAACCTTAAGAGAGTGATACCGAACAATCATCACCAAAGGGGAATTAAATGCTATCTTCTAAAATAAAGATCAGATGGATGGTCAATGACATGGTTGTCGTTCCTCAAATAGTTGCACTGCCTTTCATTATCATAAAATATTAATTTTTAGGCTTGAGATAAGAACAAACAACTTCACTCAAAGATATATCTCAGCACTCACGACTTACATTATAGTCTGTTCCAGTAAACCTCCTTCCTTTATTGTGAAGCAAACGAACTGACAGTACTGCTCCCTTTAACAACCACAAATGGGGAGGATTGGTCACCCCACTAGCTATTGGCCACTGGTGACAGTTTAATTGAATTCAAGTTCAATTTAGAGGAAGAAATTCCATCTTCAAAAACCACCCAAACGGATGAGCTCCCTTCCCCGTCTATAATTCGTCGTGTCGCACGCGAAAACCCAAACCCCAAAACGTCTGTGCTGTTCCTCGTGACACGTGCACTCGTACCGTAAACCGTTGCAAAAACTGAATAAAAAAATAAAACGAAACCCGTGATTGTTAAGAAAACCCTGGGCCAGCTGCTTCATCCGATCTGGTTTCTAGGTGACTTGCTTTAATTCAATTTTGAATCTAAGAAAAACAGATACCAATCCCGGTGTTTGTGTGTGCGGGCGTCCCCTTTTGGAAGCTTACGGCCTTTCATGTTCGCCACGGGATCAAGCAGCACGTCAACAACTCCGCGGAAGGGAAGAAAAAGCAAATTGGGAGACGAAGCATCCAAACAAAGCATCCGCAAGGTTTTTTTTTCTGTGGGGAAATGATGCTGAAGATAAAGGAGCCCCGAGAAAAAAAAACTACAAGAAACACCCACGCAAGAGGGTGCACCCTACCGTCCGTGGTGCGGCACGCAAAATGGCAGCCCCCGTGTTCCCCGTGGTGTCATGGTGGAATTTATGCAAATTTGAATTTTACTTTCTCGCCTGCCGTCTTCCGCGGTGGACGGTTTGCAGCATCCTTTGCAGGCATCCGAAAAGCAAACCCAAGGACATTGTCATCTGGCCGATTATTTGATAGGATTAATTTCAGTCTTGCAGTCTTTGTGCTTACCTTTGCCCTGCTCCTTTGCCTACGGTGGGCGTTAGAAAATCCTTCGCGAATAATTTTGGGTTCCTTTCGTTGCGAAAATCCTGCCAACTGAAGCGACGGCTAAACAAGCAAGCAACGAAACGCATCCTTAAGACGGTGTCCTAGCGATCCTCGCGGTACTATTCGGCTGAGGTTGAGGTGGAAAAGCATAGGAGATTATCTTCAATAATAGGATTTTTTCGCTTCATCATCGCACTCCACCATCGTCGCGCGTCGTGCTACTAAACGGTCCCCTGAATGCTTGAGGTTGGCAAATTTGTTCTGCTGGTTGGTATGTTTTGCTTCTCGGGCCTGTCACTTGCAATGTCGCGGTGTCGTTCATTTTGACTGAATTATTTTTGTTATTATTATCACTCTTTCATTCTAGGGATCTTTGGCCGCGTTTTTGCTATGTTGCTTGAAGTATGGGTAATGTTAGAGACGGGTTAGGGTTTTTTTTTCTTCTCATAAAGTCTTCATTCTTGATGCTCTTTTTCCCTTCAACTGTTTGAAGAAACGTAGAGCTACAGAACCAAGACAAAAACTTATGCTGAACGAGTACCAACAGCGACCAGCAGTATGGCTCGCTTGTAACGTTTCACGGCAGGTCCTTCCAGTGATGTGTGGAGTATCACTTTCTGCTAGGTCCATAGGCGCGCGCTCGGGCCATCTTCATGTATGGGCACCGATTTGCATTTATATTACACCGCAAATAGTGCAGCAAATGAGGATTCACCGGTAATCCCGTAATAATCCTGCAATCGAATCTAATCCTTGTCTGTGCCGCTTTCGCTTGGGCTTGGACTGGCTGATAAGCATGTCCGTTTTTGCGACTTATCGGATCACACTTTCCGAGCGCAATGCTTACGGGATGTGCTCGTTTGCTCGTTGAATGACGATGGTAAGTTTGGTGAATATTGATAATATGAGGTTATTATGTCCCAATACAATATTTTACAGAAGCATGACGAAGGGTTTACATTGGTTCATTTTCACCCACCTAACTCAGCTATTTAATTCTCCAGAGTGGTCACGATCACGCAGATCATGGACAACAATTTAACCCACGACAATAGTGTCACATATCAATCGAGGAAAATTAGCTCACACCATCACACCACCAGGTTGGGCACACATTCGTCCGCATTTCAAGCAGCTATGTCACGGCACTCCGAAACAGTGCTGGGATTTTATGGACGCTTCGGTGTAATCCTACCTTCATAAAATAAAGATCGAACCAAGACGATGATGATAATGATGCTGGTTAGACGGTGTTTCACTGTGGCACACTGAAACACACCATCACGCCAGTGTGCAGTATTACATACGGTTCCGATGGGGTTCGATAAGAGATTTTTCCCTCCATTCCATTGATGTCATTCGCTCAAATTATTCGATTGATCCCGACGACGATTGGGTCGGTGTGGTGCGTGCACATGAATATTTAAAGGTGTCTTCGTTGGTGGAAAATGCGTTACCGATGGAGTTTTTCTTGTAGCTCTAGCCTCCGGACACGTGACAATCAGTCAAGGCTTGTGACGGTGTCGAGGCAATTCGTAGCCTTCTTGCTATGCTTGTCCTCCATCGCCGTGTGAATGACATTGCCTTAGTTTATGTAGGTTAACCGTTATCTGATTCTTGCGAGAAACGTTCATATGTTTCATAAGCAGATGGAACAGAAGGAGGAATCCTAAAGCAAACTATAGACTTCATTGTAGGTAGGAAGTACTTAGAATTCGTTCAAGTCACTCACAGCAGACGGTGCAATTCCATGTGGGCCAAATGTAAAGTTGAAAATGAAAAGGAAAAAAGGGAAAATGAGTTCGTTGCACCGCCTGGCGAATGTACATACCGATTGGTAGATGATTTGAATATAGAGTACAAACCCGGGCGTATGTGTGTGTGATGTTTAAATATGGATGATAGGAAGGCTGATGAGGTGGCATGATCGACCTGATGATAAGAGGATATTTGATGTTGAGGATTGAGTTGATACTTTAAAGGGCATATACCTTTGATGAGAGCCTTAGCATTGGTCTAGATTGCCGAAAACTGCGGAGATTAGTTTCTTTTAAAAGAATGATTGAGAATTTGATCATTTAAAGCCTTATATCACGATCACTGCAGCTTGCAGCGCCACGAGTGCATCCTTTCGAAGGACGAACAATTTAAGACATTGCTTCACCACCCGACAATACGCTCTACCCAGCAACGAAGATGTAACGAGAACACATTTTTCTCTGCCACTCGTTATCTTGTCGGGTTTTTGCACCAATTACGAGAGAATCTCCTTCAACCAGAAAATGTTTTCCCCGTTTAGTGAAATTGCCGAGTACTGTGGTTCAACGGTGAAAGTGTGGCTAAATGCGATTATTGCTTTCGCTGTCGGCAGAGGTTTAATTTCCTTTAATTTCATTTTTTACCACATCTCTCCGACAGGAGGAATCTCTTAAGAGCTGTTGTAAAGCGCGTTCGCTAATGAAGAGGGTAATAAATATTTAATTTTGTACCATGCTGGAACATGGAGATGCAATTGCAGCGTGGAGATTAATAAGCGTAAAGGCGGCGAGAAAGGAAAGGTAATAAATATTAGCAGTTTAAGGACCCGGGATTTTGTAATCGAATTAAAGGAAGCTCACATGCTAGCGCTTGGCTAATAGAAAGGAAGGAAAATAAACGATTGTGTTGGGAGAGTTAAGAGACACAATAGTGTTTTGAGTAGTTTTTGGATTGATGCAGAACATAGGTGGATTTGCAAAGAGAAATACATTAAACTGCAAACATTATAACATATCTCTAGGAATTTAAGTACAGAGATTAGTAATAAGAATATGTACCTCTAGTATGTGTAAATTCCAGAGAAAAACGGTAATAGTGGATTTATTTATGGTATAAATGGTTTGAATTAAATTAAATTATAATTTATTTTATTTATCTTTTTTATGCAGTTAAGGTTTCAGGGATTGCTCGCAATCGATCCCTGAAGAAACCATAGCGAAGGACCCAGCTATAGTATTATCTAAGCGTTGCGATGAGCTCTACCATAATTTAGGCTCCAATTTTACCATCAACTTTATTAGTAATTTTTTCTACCTCTTTAACTAGATCCTTCCAACTGAGCTTGCCCGGGATACGGCAAATAACCAGGAGGAAAAGTCTTATTAAGTTTGTTATACTTATTTAATTTACAGTCACCATATGCGGCGGTGACTTACCTTCCTTCCTCGGCAATACAACCTCGAAAGGTCTGTCATTTCTGGCTCTCTGTGACTTAATTTTACCCGTAGTAATGTGGTCAACCCTTCATACGGGTGGTGGTTTGGGATGGGATTTGAACGCTGGTCCAGCTCGTGAAGACCAGCGCCGTTATCGTATTTGCCACCGGACCGCCACGTTTATAATAGATCTTGAACCCAAAATTAGGGTTTATTAAGCACAACACAAAAGATTACATCAACATTTTTAAAAAACATAATTTAGTTGAAAAAATAATCTAAAAGTTTAGAGAATTATAAAAAGTCAGCTGACTACCTTTAAGAAATAACTGACCGTTCTACCTGAAACGCTAACGTTACCCGTATAAAGAACATCAGATGGTAAAAATACCTAACCCTACCTTCTTGCTATTGAAGCGAAAATATGTCCAACCCTGTCGGTTTTCCACCAGACGAGACGTCCCATTTCCACCGTACAAGGGTAGAAACTAATAGTCCCTACCAGCGGTTTGGACGTCTTGTACGAGCGTGTGATAAAAATGCACTCCAAATAATAATCCACAAACAGCCATTTGAAAATAACAGCGTAATAACTTTCGCTACACGGTCCGCTTGCCGTTCGTTTGAAGGAGAACAACAAAATAACCCTAACACAACACTCGTTTCATCTTTAGACCATCGCACCCAAACATCAACTGCATGTGGTGTATGTGGTTTACATTTTTCAAATACACCTGAGACGATGTTATTACTGGTGGCACAATTTAAAAGAGAGCATGCCGAGGTAGAATAGCACAAAAAAGCAACCTTAAGCAGCAACGTTTAAGCGTTCCCCAACCTGTGGACCGGCAGACCTTCACTTGTGGTCAGTTGGTTGACATAATAACTCTTGCCGGTGGTTAAACTGTTGAAAACGATACGTTGGGCGCGGCGGAAGTTACCTGACCGTTACGATGTAAGGACTCCGTTTAAGAATTTGAGGAAAAAAAGGAAGGAAAATAAAATTTCAAACTCCAAACGAGTCGATTTTCCACGCTGAGGAAACTCTATCTCGGAAGCCATATTTCAAAACACAACGTTCACTGCAGGTGTTCATAAATTTAGTGGCTTGTTTGCAGCAAATATGAGTTGCGGATAGGGTAAGTTATTGTTGTTTAGAAGATATTACATTTCCATAATTATTAATTGGACGCTTTATAATTATAGCTAGCTTTAATTTTCCGAATTCTACTTGATAGTTCTATACATAAAGGTGTAATTTATTTGGGTATATAAGCTAATAAAAGCTTTATATTTTTAAACCGCAATTTAAAAAAATGTTATTATAAGAAAATTCTCTTGTTATTCAAATGTTACTCAACAACTATTTAGACTTTATTGCCCTTGAAAAACCTTCTTAAAGCGCATGTAAAAGGATGCTCTTGAAATGTGTTGCAATCGCAGGAATAATCCACCAACTCTCTTCCATGAACTTCCTCACACGTACAACACTCCACACCGCACCGAAAGTTCGGCAGCAATTAAAATCTCGTACGAAAAACACACCGCCAAGAATGGGGTTGTAAAATGAACCGCTCAGCATTCCATGACTTCATTTTAATTAAATTCCCAAACCGATTCCTCAACGCACGTCTCCAAGTGCTTGGTGCGCGCAGGTCGATGGTTTGGGTACCCGTACGCGGCCATATCCGTCCCTTGGCTCCGGCCGGACGGGGGTTGGCAATGTGGTGGAAAAAGTTCGCAACTCTTTTCCCGCAGCGTAAAGTGCGCAGCCGAAAGACACATTTTCCCGGAGAGTTTTCGGTAGAATTCCTTCGCACAATGAGTTTTTGCAGATTTTCACCAAAACAAATGTACCAATTTGTGCCGGTGGTTTCCGAGGGGAGGCGTGAGGTGCAGGCGAGACTTGTGCACCACAAACAAACAGATCGAACGCCGGATGGATCGGATAGGGCGGAAAGCTAGTGTGAAGGTGAACGGATAGAATTCTTAAAGCACTTCGGGTTCGAGGTGTAACGAATGAATTGTCCTCGATAGGAAAGCGTCACGCCTAATGTCCTTTTTCTTGGATCTTTGCTGTCTGCTTGAACCTTACCTTCGTGTGTGTGTGTGTGTTTTTAACAGAAAAACATGGAAAAGGCTGTAGGGACAGGCTTGCACTCAAGGTTACGTAGACGGTCGTGTGAACATTGCCGAAAGTTTAACATTTCTTACGCGGATCGTTTAACTTTCGCTGGAACATTTCTTTCGACGGGTTTTTGGCTAATCCTTGCGTGATGGTTCAAGGAATATGTTGATTGTTGGTGATGCCGGCGAACCTCGACCGTTCTTATGGATGAGCAAGCAACTGTGTGAGTGTTTATTTGAATCGATGTTTATTCTTCGTGGGGGGATAATGTTTCCTGCCAAGTGTTGGATGCATTGTTTAGTAAAATATTATAAATTTTAGAATATTATTAAATTGTTTAAAAAAATCGAGTTTATTTTATTTAACTCTTAATTATAGGCATAAAAAGTAAATTTAATTAATTATTTTATTTAAATTTTAAGTATAATGGCTTGAAGTTGTATCGTCAGTATTTATACTATAAATTAGATTTTTTCAGATTCTTTTTCTTCGTTTTGTTTTCTTCTTCCTCTCTTTCTTTGTCATCTTTTTCTTCTTTTATTTATCAATTTTATTTCAGCATTTGTTGCTTCCATTGCGATATTGTACTATATGTTCCTGTATTAAGACGTTTTTCTATGAGTCCTTCAACCTGGTAGAATAATTTAGAATATGATAATTTATTTATCAGCTATAGCTATATCAACCAAGTGGTGCTCATTCTTTCTTCGCTGTGAGTTTTATATGTTGATCTGTGCGCTAGTCTGTGCGCTTCTTATTAGCATTCTGTTTTATTTTTTAATATTATTTTAATTTATTTATTTATTTTTTTATTTTTTTATTTATTTATTTTTTTATGTTGAATTTTAAAAATGTTTGTTAAAAAAATCCGTTTCTTTCGTTTTAATTACTATGGTTTTATGCCCAGTTATTTATTGCTTTTTCGATTGATGTTAGTTATTTTTTTTGTGTTTATCATTGCATTTTTATAGTAATGCTATCATAGTTGTGAAGTGTTTTATTAAGCAGTTAACAAACTCAATTTATTCATTTTTCATTTCGTACAACATTTTTGTTTATTTAAATATTTTAAAACGCGTTGAATATGGTACATGAAAATTTTTTTAAGATATCAAATCGTCTGATCACAAAGACAAATCAAATTGAATAGTAAAAAATACCACGAATATATTTATTAAACCACAAACCATCTTATATTTATCCCCAGTGTAACTCAAAACTCTTTCTCTCTCTCTCTCTCTCTCTCTCTCTCTCCATCTCTGCGTGCTACTTCCTATCCATAAAACCCTATACTCCAAGCCCGTCAAGTTGGTAGCGCAGCGTGAACTTAATTAGCGCCTTCAGACGTCACATGACAGCCGTCACGTCACGGGGACGGGGAAAGAAACTTTAATGACTTTACTTCGATGATGTGTGCAAGGCTTACCGTACCAGGGCGTCAGTTCCCCGGGGTGTACTAGATGGGTCATAATTGTAATTAGTTAATTGGATTCTGTTCGGAAGCAGTAATCCTGCCACCGCTACAGTGTTCCCGGTTCCCGTGTTTTCAGCAAAACAGCTGGTGATGATTGTCCTACCAATATCCCTTCGACCGCCGTTACTTCTTTTGGATTGGAATCCTACAACAACAAAGCCGGCGAAGTGTTCTGCGAGAAGCTGATTTGCGTAATCGTAAGTAGATTATCGGACAAACAATGCCACACTCGGGGAGGGACCATCGGGGCCTGATATCCTATGCAAATCTGGTACCCACCACCAAAAAGGCAAACAATCGACGGCAAAGCATCTCGTACAGATGAACCAGTGTTGAAGTAGTGGAATCGGGCACACCGATTCTAGCGAGAAGCCTTTTCCGATACAGGAAAGGGTTGCAAAAGTAAACCTTGGTACGTTCTACGTTCTGCCAGTCACGTTATACACCCAGGGGCTGTCGGTAAACAGCCATTCCGGAAGCGTGCTGGAAGTTTACTTTCACACTCTAAAAGAGGGAAATCGGGCGGGACTGTTTTCCTTCGCCTCCGAGCGTGGTGCGTGTGCGATCAGGTGAGCAAAATCTAATCCTGTTTTTCTACCACCACCAGCAGCAGCAAAGCGGGCATCGTTCATAGCCGAAAGAACAATATTTTCTCAGCTCAATTTCACTTCACGATCATAACGGCGAGACATAGTCCCGCTTACAATACCTTACCTACCGAGAGAGATTAAACTGGAGGGAAAATTTTAGTAAAACTCGTACCATGAGTCAAGTGGAACAGATTTTTAATCGTCACCATTAGTCTTGTACTCACGATGAAAAGTGCAGCGTCGTAAATCACAGGCACACTAACGGCACTAATCACTTACAGCGTTTTGTTTGACGATTGCAAAGGAAAAACAGCACCGTTCTCCATCTTCTCACGGTGGTGAAAATCTGAGCACAATCACTGTTCCAGCTGCACCTCGAAAAACAACAATCCGCACCGCGCACGGGGAAGGAAAGGAATTAAACAAGTACAAAAGAAAATTAATTAGTATTTATAGGGAAGTTTTATTGGATTTCATTCTGTTATGGTTTTTGGGTTTGCTGGAATCGAAACGCTGCACACAGCAAGAGCAAGTGAACAGACAAGAAAAAGGCGAGGAAAAAATAAGGAAAAGGAGCATTGATGTGTAATTACACTAATCGTACTGGGTGTGTCAATTGACCTTATTTAAATTGTATTTTTCTGAGTAGCTCAAATTAAAAAGGTTTGAAACGCCTTCTTTTCAATAATATTTCTGACGAACCAATTGCTCATAAGCATTGTTAATTATTTTCATCTACATCTTTTTTTCTCATATTTTCTGTTATTAATACAGCTTGCAAGGTTTTTTCCGTAAGAATTGAAGCTAAAATTAAGGAACTATTTGCTTAGGCTTAGGCTTAGGACACATACTGAAGTTATATTATATTTGCCAAATTTGAGTAAGCAGTCGCTGTTAAAGGAAAAATAAAAACAGTAAGCGAAAGTAAAAAAAAGAATAGGAAACCTCCGTTGCCTCTAAAATTCTACCCGTAAATTATACCACCAAGCAATCGTCTGGCAAGGACAAGGAAGAGAGGAGATAACGGAGAACAATGTGTATGACATACATTTGCAGCAGAACGGGAATCCGGAGCGCGGAATCAAAAACGAGCCCGAAATCGAAAACGAGTCCAGAATTAAAACGAGTCCGGAATCAAAACGATTCCGGAACTGGTCGGAATCATTCTTTCGGATCTGTTCGGACTCATTTATATGCTGGATTGGATCGGAATCGTGAATCCGAACCGGAGCGCCCATCCCTAGCCGTACCTAAATTTAACCTAAATAAATGCAGGAAATAAAAAATGCAGAAAAGTTGTTAAAGTCTAGGAAGAACGCTTAAAAGAGAACAATGTGTAAAAATGTGAAAATATAACACTTTTTAACTTCTTTTTTCTATTCATTGTAATATACTTACTTTTATGCATATTTGGTTAACTTCAAACAGAGACATAAAAACTCAGCAAAAACATTATATGACTTTCTGTTTAGAGGCAGTAGGTCTGCTGTTATTGTGAATAAACTGTCGATATATTTTAAATCTGTTGAGCCTAAAGATCCTTAAATAATCATCCTACGTCACACTAGTGTAAGTGCAACTTATTCCACCGCATAGTTCTGTTGCCCCAGAAAAACCCTTCCGAACCCTAATCGCTAAGCGATGCATAAGACACTTGAGCAACTTGAGCTCGCTACCGAGGCGACCAAGGTAAATTGTAAACAGGTCTCTCATCTTCACCACCGTTCGTAGACATCCGCTGCATCAGGTGCAGTTTCCGGCGCGAACTTCTTCGGCCAACTTTATGCAACCCTGGGCCGCCACCAAACCTTGAGCGTTGTTTTGTTCCACGAGAGTCTGTTGTTTTGTGGCACCCTGTACTGATGGGTGTAATTTATTTCAGGTGAGTCATGGTTTTTCCTTCCCTGTTTCTTTGGCGTTCCTTGTTCCTAGCGCGTTGGGATAAGATTTGCTTCGGCCCGTCTTCAAGGGGCAGCTCAGCGGAAGGGAAAGCAAGCAAGCCCGGTGGACAGTATTAGCCAGCTGAACAATGGAGAAATCCGAACGCCCGAACTTGACAGGAAATTTATAAAACTTAAATTACTTTCGCTCGGGAGGGTGTGAAGTTTGCAGTGCCCAGTTCATGTTCGTCGCGGTGTAACCGAGTTGATCGATTTGTGAGCGTGTGTGTGTGTGTGGCTGAGAGTTCTATCCCGCATCAGATCGAAACTTCACCGTAACCTTTAGCGTCGTCGTCCTCGCCAACTGGGGAGGGAGAAAAACTTAGGAAAACATCTAAAACACCAAAAAGGCTCATTATGGTTGCTTTTCAGCGTTGTGTTGTTTCTGGTTTGCGCGATACATAATGCCCACGGGAGTGTTTGTTGGAGAAAGGTCGCACAGTAGGGCGATTGTTTTTTTCCATACACTCACATACACACATCGAATATAAGAATAGTAGATCGTTATCGGGCTGTATGTGATATTGATAAATTGTTCGCATGGAGCGTGTGTACCAGACCGGAAAGGGAGTGAAATGGCGTAGAACGGGTCACATTTCACATACGATTGGAATGGGCGAAAAGTGGGAAAGCGTGGGCACACTGGCTGGGGATGTTGCTGATCGATTTATTTCGGGCAGGAGAATGTTTGTCAGAATTGTAGCCGTTTTTGAAGCTGTTTTATAAGATCTTGAATTTTAGGTTTTTTCTTACTGCTTTTTGATGTCAGGATTATAATGTTGGAAGTCTTGTGAGCCACTATTTATGTTTGTTATTGCGGTTTTTAGATTTGTGAGATTAGTCTTTTCAAATTATTAACGATAACATTATGGATCAGTGTTGTCTATTCAGATGAATGTGAAGAACAAAGGGAGCGAGAAACTACCGACCAAGACCTCTTCAGTTTGACGAGCTTGAGCCGTTTTTCATTTAAACCGTAGGCACAATTTATAAGACTTTATTTGATTAAATTAGGATAATAAACTGCGAATATGAGAGACGAACTAATACGGTTAGGTAGAAAAAGTTGAAGTGGTCCAATGGCCTGGACTATAGCGGCTTCGATCTTCAAAAGGCGTCATCGTGGATCAAATCCCATCTATACCATCTTCCCTTAATGACGATCTAGCAATGGATAAAGTCAAGCCACAGGAAGCCAGAAATGGCAGACCGAGACCAATTGAGATTGTAGTGCCAAGGAATAAGAAGAAGAGGAAGAAAATTTCATTTTCGTAGTATGACGGTAATTAAAAAGCAAATCTTCCGGTTTACTTTTAAATTCTGCATGGGACCGATTCATTCATAATGCCGAAAAGATGTCATGTTTCTGCGTAAAGTTGTTGTCATTTTGTTTAGAGTTAGTTTCAGTACTGAGCTGTCACAGTGAGATTCCACTGAAGAGATTAAGTGAGAATTACGAATGAGTTAGCTTTCACGAGTTATCAGAAAAAATACTATATTTGGGAACACTCACTCTCCTGCAACAGTGGGTCAAGATTCTTGAAAGTCCATGGTGGAATAGGGAATAGGGAATAGGGATGTCCATAATGCTAGCACCTTAACATGAGCCCACTTTTATGAGACAGAGTCTTGTAGATTTGACGATATAAAGGGGCCTTATAGTCTGATCTAATCGTTCCTAGGAAAGGTTAAACTGACTGTTAGAAAACCTCAGCTAAATACAGTTTTTTAATTTATGAAATTATTAATCTACATCCTGCACATATGCCCATAGAATAGGTAAATCACAAATAATTTCGTTAGAAATTGTTCAACAAAGCCCTCAAAAGTGCAATTATTTTCCAATTGAAGATCGAAGATTGAAGACGAGCATTTTTCACTACCAGTGATTCATTTTTTCTCTCTCTCTCTCGTCTAAAATCCCTTCCAACCAATCTTCTCGGCAACCGTGTCACTCGAGACTGTCACAACGCAGCGTGTAAACATGGTCCACACACCTGCGCCACTGCTTACCGACGATTATTTATGCAGCAAATTGATTATTAATTGATAACGATGGGACGGCAAAGCGTGTTCCGTGGTGGGATATGCAAGCCCCCCATGAGCAGTCAACACTGGCAAACCCCGAGTCCCAGTACCGCTATTCGGCTGCAGAGAGGCTGAATAATTTATGCCCAGACAGTCGCTCGGACAAAGGTCCTGAAAGGGGACTGGACAAAAAAATGGCCCACACACACGCGTAAACCCTTAAACTGCATGGTCTGGAAGCTTGATTGAGTGAGGGAAGAGTTTCTCTCCGGGGAGAGGATGAGTGGGTCTTGCAGAGTGTGACATGATCTCCGAGGACGATCTCGGGTCGATGGGTTAATTGAGGTGTTTAGCTAACGGGTCGAGGTGTCACTTTCGAACGCAATTTGCTTAGCGCTGTGGGAGTTTAATCGAATTTCAATGTTGGGCGGCCAGCAGCCCCGAACGGCAGCAGGCCCTTTATCGATTTGGGTGGTAGGTGAGTGAGGTTTTGGGTGAGTGGGTTAGCGATCAGAAGTGATGTTTGTACAATAAGGCTTAATACAGATTCGATTACTTGTTAAACATGGGTCGGTTGACCCGCCGTGAACATATGCGGCCAGGAGAACCAATTTGAATACGGATGAATCTTAAAGCGATAGGCGATGAATGCATCGATCAGAATTGAAGTTCTTGAACTAGCTATTAGGGTTTTGTTTTGAAATTTCGCTGACAGTTCCTTAAAGTACACGATCAAAATGTTCAAATTCATGTGCTTGAAATGCTTCAAAAATAATAGCAGTTTAACAAGCTCCATTTTTATAGCAATCGATTTAGCAAAAGCATATGCTTAACTGGCCACATATTCTCGCGTAGGTTCAGTTACCTCTAGCGTCATCGCCACAGGTCACGTTTTGGGGTTGTGTAAATCTGCACGGCACATTCCACATTCATGATCTCGTTCATCCGAAGTCAGACGATCCGGCGTAGCACGACACCGGGACAAATATATATTATAACTAATTGAAATAGAACGACTTTGGCCCATATTGGAATATGTCCCGGTGCGCTGGTACGATTCCGGTGTACCGTACCGTACGGGCGAACGCGTTGGTGTACAGCCGTTCCGATCCGTGTTTGGTGAAGTCGATAAGAATATCACGTAGCAGAGCAATATCATCATCCTCCTGCTCATCGCCATTGTATGCTCTGTCGAGGTACGCTTTTGCATTGGGTCTCGTTCCTGGTGATATTCGGAAGAAGGCGAGATGTTGTTGGGGTAGAGAGATTGTGTGACGGTGTGGTTTGTTCGAAGGAAAGATGGCATCGTGCACTGTGGAGTGGAGAATGGACACAATTGTTTTTAAATAATATTTTTTCTCATAAAAATGAATAGATCTGAGCAACTGAGTTACCTAAAAGGGTATATTTTTCAGACTTTTTACTGTAATTTATTTTTTTATTTATTTATTTATTTACTTATTATGTATTTAATATTTTCAATAATTATAAATCATTATTACAAAAAAAAACAAACAAATCATTATTACAAAAATAAAAAACAAACTGCGATAAACCTGTTCTTTAGATAAAGGGTTCTAATTTTTTTAATTTAATTTTTTTAAAGTTTCATTTGTTTTTTTTATTTTTCCCATATTACCATTCATCGCTGAATATAATTATTTTTAATGCTATTTTATTGTTCCAAATAATTTTAAAATTATTATCGTGATTAAGCAGGTTAAAGATAGAGACTTGTTGGTAATTTTGTGAATTTGAAAATAATTTTATATTTATTCAATTATGACAATACTTTGCCAAGCTTATACTGGTAATACTGGTAACATCAAATACCAAGGATGTGAAATTATTATGCCAGAGTAATGCTTTAAAGTTTTTTACAGAAATGGCAAAAACGATTTTAAATGAAATAAATACAATTCTTTAAATAATTGAGAAAATTGTTAAATTTACTATTACCCAATGACAATATTTTTGACCACCTATTTGCCCACTGTGAAGCGCACGCACACACCTAACGAAAAGCCTTTGCAACCACTTTACAGCAAAATTGCATTCGGCATCGTCACCAGCATACTCAACGCCTGCAGTCAATTCCATTCCCTTTGGAAAATCTTTCCCCAGTTTTCCCTCCTGTTTTTCGCAACGTCAAGCGTCCGTGAGTCTGTGGAACGCTCGCATTCCATTCTTCACTTTGCACCTAACTTTCTCCTTCAGCTTTCAGCTTCATTGGATCTGCTCGGGAATCCTTTTACGCCATGGCATGGCGGAGGGAGTTTTCACACCCCCCCCCCCCCTTCTTTCGCTTTATTTTTCCCACCTTCTGTAAGTGTGCTGAGTTTCCCATCGGCTAGGTTATTTCGCCAGAAAGTGTGTTAAAGATAAAAAAGCACGACGAGGAAAAAAGGGACAATTCATTCGAGCAAAAAAAAAAGAAAAACTCCTGACGACTGTAGAGTGTAGGACTCAAAGTTCAACAGTAGTGTACGTTTCGAAGCAACCGGGAACCTCTCCTGTGTTAAGGCTGTGAGTGGGAGTCGTGCGTCTCATTTTGTGGGGACATTTGGACTGTGAACGCGAACGCCCGAACCATGGGAGGATACTTATTATGATTCCATATGATACGAAAATCATTCTGAGTACGTGACATCATTTCGCTTCCCGGGGCTGGGGAGTCTCTGGATGGTGGCAGTGATGATGGCGCTTCCGAATCGTCGTCTGATAAGGCCGCAAACGTGGAAGAAAGCGAAAGATTGCTTGATGGTTACACTTACATTTCCAACCGTCTCGTATCACTGCTCTTGCCACATCCCGATACCGATCGGAGTGAAATGGAAATTTCATCGACCACCGTGGGTAGTTATCGTTACCTCGGGTTTTCTCGACTCTGCTACGCACGATGGCCATACCCGAACGGCACTGATGCTGGGGCAATGGTCAAAACTTGGGAAGAAAAGGAAGCAGCAAGCAAGCTGGAGAGCCACTTTCCATGGAATGTAATTTGTTGGACTCGTGGGGGTCAGGAAGAAATCGAATTGGAAGTGAAATGAAGCGAAGTGACTTATGCGCTCAGTTCATCGACTTCGGCATGGCGCAAGGAAAAAAAAGAAGAAAAAATGGAGAAAAGCCAGCCTGCGTGGTCAATCGATGAGTCCAAAATCGATAGTCGGCGAGAGGACCGTATGCAGTAGACCGTGAAAATGCTCGGGAAATGTGGAAGGATCCACGATTTGAATTTAAGGTGCGTGCCCGGAGACGATTGTTTCACTCGAAGGTTGTCTGCAATGTTGGATTGAAGGAGCTGCTTTAGTAATTTTAGATAAACAATAATCTACAATGAGGCTTTCATGTTGATTTTAAAGAAACTTGATGTTAAGAATTATTTGTTTACTTTTATGTGATGCTTCTCGATGTATTTTTTGTCGTTTGTACAAAATTTCATTATTCCCTTTCATCTATATTGTAGAAGATTGTTTCGATTTAGGTTCATTTTATTTTACTTTGTTCTTATTCATGTTATTGTAATAAGCCCAATCAATTTCTTGCATTATTTTCTTATGTGTTATATAAGTTTATTGATTGTTGATAATCGTTTTTTTATTCTATCTTTTTCGTTATATTTTTTTTACGAGATTTTATGACATTTTCATACTTCATCCTTTCTTAGATTCTGTAAGCTTTGTTTCATGTTGATTTGTTCATCTCTTAGAATGTTTAATTTTTTTCTTATTTTGTGTCTTATAAGTGTAAAAAGTTAATTGAATAGTTGTTTCTCTTTTACTGTTTTATTTACTTTTTTAATATTTGCTTCAATTATCAACTTATTTTCTGTGTTCGGTTTTTATCAGCTGTTAGTTAATATCAAATTGACTCAATTTGTTAAGTGTTTTCATTACTGTCTTGTAATTAGTTAATTTATTTTATTTTTTACCTTTTTTGACTCTATTTTCAATTGATGTGTTTTTATTAAATAATTTGTTTTCTTTAACTTATACTTATTAACATTGTGCATTTTATTTCCCTACAAAAGAAAAACGAATCTTCAACCCCTTCAACCCTAAAGACTTTGAAATCTTTTACCCTCTCTTCAAATCATTCCCGGATGGACAATCAACACCTTCGTTGGGATCAGTTTTTGTGCGTGCCAAGCGTTCCACACTCAACCGAGTTTCCACTGTTTCCTTTCTCTTGTGGTATTGTGATTTAAGTTTTACATTTACACTCAATTTACATTTCCCTGCCAACCACACGTCCGCGCGATTCGAAGTAACGTTAGCAAGGGTCTGCGCTGGTCCTTTAACCCCCCCGAGGTGGGCCAAACAAATCGACGGGTTTTTCCATCGACGAAGAAAAACTTCATTTTCACACTTCGTTTCAGCACCGAACATGTCGAACCCTTGCCTGCCATATTGCTTACCCGAAGGGTGTAATGGAGTGTAAAGAAGTTTTGCATGTTCTACCAGCACCTTCGTCCTTTGCGACTATGCGTACAGGCATTTTTTTTTTCTCTCCCATTTCCTTTGGGGTGATTTTCCAGCTATTCGTGGGAGAAAAGGGTAAGCCGAAACAAGTTCACTCGATTGGTTAAATTGGCCATTGCGATGGACATTTGCACAAAGTGTACTTTCGAGGCCTTTTTTGGGTCGATGTACAGGAAAAATTGTAGCACAGGGAAAAGTAGGGCAAAAAAGTTTTAAAGGAGTTAGTGATAAAAATGGTGGGAAAGATTTGTTAAGTTATTGATTTTCATAGATATGAAATATTTAGCAATAGAAATGTTGAGGTTGAATTGTTAAATGTTGAGGACATTTTTCTCGTCTGTTTTTCCAAATCTTGAGTCAAAACATATTTTCTGTGAATGTTTTCCGTATGTTTACCAGAAAAGCGTGAAAAATATTATAATCTGCACACAGCACTCTGATCGCATTTACATCTTTATTTTCCTTGGAAACATACCCCATGCAGAGTCAGTGTTTGTCCTCTTTTGGTTCCAAAAAAAGGACATATTTATTGAACGGAATAACTGGGTTCCTGTTCGGCTGCCAGTTCGTTCACTCGACCCTCGTATACTCGATTTGGATATTGCCCTGAGACTAGTGTGTGGAGTTTTCTTTTCCCTCCTGTTTTCAACCTCTTCCACTCTTCGACGCCACGTCTCGTTAAATAAAACATCATTTTGTCGTATCATTTTTATGAGGTTTGAGCGTCAGGCTACGGGGTGCTGTTGGCATAAAATTTTATTACAGCAAATTGATAACAGCTGTAAATGGTGACCATCCTTTTTGGTTGTTGTTACTTCTGCTTTCGATGTTGTTGCGGGTGCTAGTGTCACCGATCGAGAGCAAACGTACAAGGCAAAGGATTCCCACTGCGTCGTGTAATCATGAGGCGGTGAGTTTTCCGTTGGGTTGCGTTCATTGCTTCGCTTCGAAGATGGTGCAAATGATTACGGTACGGGAAATGGTTCATGCGATTTGGATACCCGACCCAACGGTATGGCACTAGGTTTGTGGTGCATCCTGGGGAGTGCATGATGATTCACAACAGGACTATTGAAGGGGGAATCGATTTGGTTGTGTGTTTTTTTATGCGCGACTATAGCTCTATCTTTCAGATGGAAGAGAAAGGGTGGCAATAGGGGTTATTTATTTTCATTTGGTTTGTATGAACGATCTAGGTAACGTTAATGGATCAATGTAGTGTTTTTTTTTTTAAAGAAGAGTATTTGATGGATATTTTTCTCAAAGAAGATCGATGATAAAACTGTCAGGAATACGTGAAAAAATAGCGTGAAGTCCCAGTTAATAAATATCTGGAATTCTTTTCCTAGAGGAAATGAAGCTTCAACTTCTTCTAAGTAGTTGTTCTACTTCTAGCCTCCGGAAGGTTTCAATTTCCTGCGATTTTAGCTTGACAATAGTTGACAATAGGTTGACAGTTCATTGTGACGTTCATTTGCTCATGTATAATACACTTATCCAGCTCAATCATCTCAAAGTCTTCTCTCGAGCATTATTTATTCGATAGTTAATATTTGTATTATTATACTATGAGTAACGAGCAATGAAATAATATTCATACCTATAACTATTGCTTTTGAGTAAAAGTTCAAATGTATTGAGATGAGTTACGAAGATTTATGATAAGTTTTGATTATACATTGAGTATATTCTATGTTATAATATACAATTTTATATTTTTTATGATAACTCGAAGCCTTCGTAAGTGTCAAGTTTACTCCTGTTTCTTTTCGAGTTTTTTGTTATTTTTTTACAACATTTTATGTAAAGAATAATCCTCATATTAAATAAACCAAAAGTATATCATGTAATATTGTAAGTTCGCAGTATAAAGCTTCTAAATATTACAGTTTCAATAATTATTACTTAAAACAACTTTACAAAATTTACAAAGTTAGGTGAAATTTTTATCATCTGAAATTGGAGTTTTATCAGAAGCAATACGGCTGTCCGACATGTATAAAAAGAATCTTTAAAAACGTTCTGAAAGGGGTTTGATCCCCGGTCCTGTCGTGTGAAGATTGTCACCGCTATTTCCTTGGTCATCCCTTTAAAGTTAGGAATAAATATAAATTTTTTGCTTAAGCATTGCTCTTCTACATGTTACTGTAATTTAAGTTAGACCTTGCTGGAAACTAGCCACTCTACTCTCAATCCTCGCTAGAGAGCTTGATCTCCTTACCTCAAACTTCGATGCGAAGGAATCTGGGCGATGACGTTCACAATTAGCTTTATCCTGTCGGATTGACCTCGGGCGCTGATTAAACGCTGAATAGACCGAGCCGAAAGAACAGACAAGGACGGCACAATGTAACAGCGCATTCGGAAGGCAAACCTTCAGCGGTATCCGATTTTGCTCCATACTCCACAAGGAGATTAATGTTTATTATTTAATTTTTCCCATCCATGCGCCGTCCGACACTTTTTCCGTTTACTCGACCATCCGATTCATGCGGCTGGGTATCGTGGGGTTTCCCTTGGCTTTACGCAGCTTTCCACTTTTGCCCCGAAGCCAATCGTGAGGCGATACCCTTCAACACGGTTTAGTGGTCACGCTAGCCGAAGAAGATGAAATTGATCTTGCGATAAGGATACGATGCACGAGGCAACCGTCAATCCTTGGGGAACCTTACATCGATACCGGAAACCCGGCAAAATCGGGTTACCGAACTCGAGCCGGGTGCCTTCCGGCACGCACAGCGTGTAAAGGATAACGAAGGAATCGGTTGAAGGACTATCAAATTGATTTTTGATTGGTTTTATTCTATTATTGTATTATTACTTGTATCGTACCGCTGTTTCGGTTACCGATATCCCTTAGCATTGGGCTCGGGCTCTTTTTTTCTATTTCACTCGCTTGCCATGGCCAGTCACTTGACACATCCATACTACAAAGAGTGAAGTGAGGAGAAATCTGTGACGATAGTGCTGATCTACCGATAGCGGACAGCCGATATTATTGTCGAGGGCTTTGGGAAGTTTTTCCCGCACCATTTCCGGGCCTTTTTTTCTGTTCGCTGTGCACACCGGAAATTCTCTAGCGGGATGGCAACGTATTCGAATAACATAATAATGATGAGGGAATCTTGGCCTTCTCGTAGGGATGATGTTTCATTCTCCAGGGGATAGGTCGCATGTTTGCTGGTGCTCGGTTATCGTTTTCGTGATCGAAATGCAATACTGTACAGTCAATCAGCGCCTAATTAAATTAGCTGTGAACGATGGAACAAGAACAAAAAAGAAAATTGCATTTATCGATGGTTTATTTAGGACAGCAAAATGTTTTTCTTTGCACAGGGAAGCGAGAAGATACATGTTTGAGACTTTACTGTTTATAGTTGATGTTGATATCTTTCCTGTTTCCAGTTTTCAATGTACGTATCATGCTATTGGTCTGTGGATATCATGCTTTTTATCTAAATTTTTCGTTATATTTCCAAATTTTTTCAAAAATTATCTAATGTTGCTTGACTTAAATGGGGCGATCCGGTGGCCGAAGCGATAACGGCGCCGGTCTTCAAACGGCAGGACCGGGGTTCAAATCCCACCCAGACCGCCTCCCCGAACACAGGGCTGGCTACTTTGCTATGGGTGAAAACCAAGTCACAGAAAGCCATAAATGGCAGGCCGAGACCTCTCGAGGTTGTAGTGCCAAGGAAGAAGAAGAAGAACTTTCATTTATTTAGCTGAGTTAGTCTTCTTTTTCGTTTGGCTTTTTTTCTTTTTTTTTTGTTTTTCCACTTTTCAAAAAATTATATTAATGATAAAGACATTTATGTACTTCCTGCTTTCTCTCCTCTTGTGCCTCTCATAAAAACCTTACCAAGAAGAAGATATTTTTTTCATAAAGGACGGCCTGGTCGTATTGCTGATCCTAATTGATAAATCAATAGAAGAAAGGAAAGCATAAATACTCCCAGCAATTCCACTTCTCGCCGTGATAGCTTCCATCATGCCATTTCCCACCAAGATTATCCTCCCGGAACGTATCAACCGTATCATATTTCCATTAATTAAGTCTATAGCCGGCTGCCGGCTCGAAATAATCTGACGCTTTCGTCAAGCATCACCACCTCATCGCCACGCCACTCTATGCTATCGACTTTTCGGCTTAACGGCATACGCATCCCACAAACCAGCGCCCTTAGGTTCCACGGTTGTAGAAATTAGCGAACGCGATATTTGTCTTTTCCTTTGTGCGGTTGCTTCCTTCTTCCTTCGCAAGGTAAACAGTTTTATCTCGTACACAAACAGCCACAAACAATCACGAGCATCACGGCTGGAGAAGTGGGTTTGATTTTGGAGCAAAAACTGGTGAAGGATGGCTTGAAGGATGCTGTCGGTGACGTGATGAGTGCCTTGCGCCCGGACGACTGGCGCAGGAAGCCGGGAGAGCATATTTGGCAATGATAATATTTGCCCAACCCGCATAATGTTCCGTTGTGCGGCTTATGGCACGGTGCCAAGCTGCTTGACTTGCACGGATGATAAATGCTGTAACATTTAGCCAAAGTGCCTGCACGCGGATGCTGATGGTGATGATACTGGTTCCGGGGTGGAAGGTGGTGTAGATTTCAGCTGCCGAGACACAGATGCCGGTTCGGTTGTGTGATGAGGATGAGGAGTTTTGGTTCGCAAAATTGGCCCCTCTTTTTGTGTGGTGCTTCTACGTCGCTTTGGAATGGGTGACCTTTTCCTTGCGATAGGGCAAATCGATGGCAAAAAAAGGGCAATGGATTGTGCGTTTAGATTCAATTATTGCGTCGTTAGCGGTGTCACGGATTATGAGCGGTGACATTTGAGGAAGCAATTGTTTATGGGACAGTAAGAGATTGGGTTGGAAAATGGTTTCGAAAAACGAGCACAAGATGAAGGATTTAGTTTTTAAATATTGATGTGTAAATGTTGCTCAGTGGGGCAAACATGTGTCGTGACATTTCAATTTGTGTCTGTATCAATGGTTTTCTGACGATCGTCAGAGATCATTAGGAACTTTAGACTTATTTTTTAAAGGAATAATTTGAATCAATTTACAGAAATTTGGATGATTCTTGGACTTTAAAACTCCATCCTTCAAAGGATTCTCTCAACATCAACGCTTAAAGCTAAGATACTCATCACGCGAAAGATACGGCCGCTAGTTGCTGGTGTAAAACTCCCATCAACTTGTTGACAAACGTCCACCGGAACTAATCCAACGGCCTGCCGCCTGTCGGGCGATTTTTCACGCCACGTCTGTCGGATGGATGATAAAGGGCGCACACCATTCATCCCACCGGAAGCGACGTGACTGAGGTTGAGTTTTTGATTAATTATCACGGCCCACGGCTGTCGGCCCACTGGTCGCCTGCTGCCCGTCTGCAGCCAGGCCGAGATCCGTGTCTGCATCTCGCAGCCTTCCGCTGCTGCGGGGTCAACTCCTCGGGGGGATCATCATCGAAATGGAAGACTCCACGCTCGGCGCGTCACGCCTCACTTGACAGGACGTTCACCTTCGATTCGCGAAAATCCTCATCACCGTTGGGCGTGCTCCGGAGAGTAGTAAAGAGTGTGTGGGTACCGATCCGTGAAAGCTTCGAATGTCAAGTGCAGTCCGTATCGTAAATCAATCATCCAATCAACTCGGAGCTGGAGCGTGAGTACTGGCGCGACTACTCCCATGCCGTGCCGACCGACAGGACCGAACTTCGGGAAGCGGGCAGGCGAATATTCCGGCCCGAAATTCAGCAGTCGAGCACATCGTGTGCCGTTTTCCGAAGAGGAAGAAATGAGTACATAAACGGGACACTATATCAAGAGGTGCGTGATTGACGGTTGGTTTATTTCTTCTTTCGGCACTGATCCCTCAGACTCCCTGGATTACCTCCAACGAAAAGGAGGGGTGGGGTGGGAGGTAGTAAAAGTCATTTTTGCCTGTCACGATACATTCCGGAAAATGGGGGGAAAAACAAACAATGCACACCAAGATTTATTCAACCACATGTTGACAATCGTACCGGACGGTAACAAACAGCTCAGTAAAACAGTTGCAATAATCATTTCCGGCATGCCGGCCGAAGTACAGGTACACCAGGCAACCGAAGCCACCACCAAAGGTGTCTTTAGCGTATGTGAGATGCGTATTCTGCGAGTGGGTATCCTCTTTACGCATTGAGAAATAAGAATAGAAGCGAGTGTCTGGAGGGCGTGCGCCTCGGCAGTTATCGGTAGATTTATCGCACTTTGGGACGATACTTTCAGTGATGAATATGGTAGCAGAGTGGCAAGATCAGATGCGATGGTTCCGAGTCAAAATTACCTTTTGGAGGGTTTTGCGTTTAGGGCCAGAGTAAGAAAAGCGGTCCAGTGTATGCAAAAGTAATTTCGAGTGATATATGCATACTGGGGTGGGTAGGTCGTAAAAGGGGAAATATTGCGCCGAGTAGACATTTGCTTGTTGAGAAGGTTTATTTACCGTTTTGCAAGTAGCACGGATGGTGGCTGGGTTGGAAGGCCACAAGGGACACATTCAGCAGTCGATCGGAGTTTATTCAAATGCCTTTAGAATGCTGGGAATATGTTTTGTTTCGGAGAAGGAAACATTTTTAAACAGAGAAAAGGTTCAAACTGTTCAAGCTAAGAGTAACAAGACTCACAGCAACGTTTCAAATATGAAAAGATGCTACAACTTATCACAGATGCAAGATGTGATCGACCATTGCGATCAGATCATCGGGTACAACTGGTTCGAAGATTTAATCGTGCTGATAGTTAGCTAGACGCTTAGTTACTAAGAGTTAGAGTGGCAATTATCTGTCCGACTGGCTTATTTCTCACATCGCTTGTATTTGTGACTTACCACGAGCTCATCACTGTTTTGATGACGACATCAACTCATGTTGAACCTGCTTAAACCTGCAACTTTGTCCATGTGGATGATCCCCAAAATGATGCTTAGTTTTTTTTTACCTTCTCATGGCATGACAGGTCCAACAGAGTCTGGTACCTCTAATTTGCTTCAAGATTTAGAGATCCTTGTACAGTTCATGGAGCTTGTCCCTAGTGCAGCGCTTCTTGCAATGAGGGCTGCCTGATGGCCTAGGCGATAGCGTTGTCCGTCTTGACACGATAGGACCGACGCGTAAATCCCAACCAGATCACCTTCCACGCAGAAACAACATCTGTGCTACAGTTTACATCTAGTCACAGAAAGCCAGAAATGATGAGTGCTTTAATGTGCTATTCAGCTCCAGTTTCGTCCGTCGTCCTAAAGGTATCTTGAGAGATGAAGTTTCCTCAGACTCAGTAGATTCATTGCTACTAACAGAGCATAAAATCAATGGGGTCTGTGTCATCAGCGTTTATCTGGACATTGAGTGACTCTTCCAACTTTTTTTATGTCTCTCTGTAGCACCAGACTGTCTTGTGATAATCATAAAGGATTAAAACGTTTACCAGCAATACGGCCAGGCCATTCCTTATGAAGAACCGTTATAAATATTGTCACTTTTAAATGTTGTTAGATATTCATGGACGTCTCGGAAAAAGGTCCCTTTGGTGTGGTGTATGACCCAAAATGATCCCAATGCTACAAGACTTTCGTTTTTCTAACAAGAACGATCAGGAAGAAGTTATAATACATTACAATCATTTTTTGTAGTATTTAGCAAATAGAACTTAATGAAAAATTTTGGGTAAAGAAGAATTTGCATGGATAATGAAAATTTGCAATCAGGGCCTATTTTGAGAATTTTAAATGCATAAAGAATGTCTTTCGTATTACAATCCCGCTGCTTCCCTATAATATGTAACAGTCCAATAAGTCACCTGCATGGCAAATGCTCTGTAAATTGCATTTTCCTTTTCTCTATGTACATTACTTTGCCCAAGACCGGATGCTGGTACGTGCAAAATCATCCAAGTCACCGAACCAACCGAAGCGAACCGTTTCGCAAAATTACACTTAAATTCCACGGCCGACATCCATCCATCATGACCACGAAACGACAACCGCACCACCGAAGACACAACCACCACGCTCGGGGGTAAACCCTCGCAAAGGTAAACAACGTTGGCTGGTTGGTTGTTTTTTTTTGCGGTTTTATGCGTGGGAACCAACTGGACCTACCTTTATCCACCCTCAATTTTCACCTCCAGGGTAGATGGAGAAATGATGATTTTCCTACCCCGAACGGACTGTTTCGGTGCGAAAAACAGCCGTGAAGGCAACATTCCTTCACCGAAACTGATGGGTCGCGTGCCGTTGTGTGCCGTTTCGCTCTGACACTCCTTCGTCCCCGGAGAGAAGGATTAGACGGGTGGCCGGGGTTTTTTCTTTCATTTCGCACACGGAAAACCTCCCGCCCCGGTGTGCGGGCGTACTCTCGAGGGCTGGCGTCCTTCGTTTGTTTACACTTGTTTTCCCTTTTTTATGGGATTGTCTTTCATCTCGCTCTTGCTGTTGCTCCTTTACTCACACACGATCTGAAAGGAAAACTGCGCAGTACGAGCGACGCACAACAGCTACCCAACCGTTTTGGCCAGAAGGTGGAAAATGTAAATGGAAAACTCACACACATATACTCACTGCCGTGCAGCAACAATAGGGGAAAAACTCCCCAACTAATCAGATGACAGACTGCCAAACAGGAGCGCAATTGGCCGCCACTTTGGAAGGTAAACAGGCGGCGACTTACAGTACGGCGGCTTCGAACACTAGCCTGCTCACTACCGATGGCGTTCGTGTGGCGTTCGCGAGTGTTTCGTGTGACGAAAACAGCCGAAACCCTAACCTATCTCGCCGGGTCTCGTGCGACAGGCGGAAAATACAAACGCACGTTCGGCGCTGCTAGTGTATCGCGCGTATCCGTCAGTCGACCGCATTCGCTCGCATGAGCTAGACGCGTTTACTATACCGAGTTTCCGTGCGCTGTCCACTAGCGCTACGTCAAACGGTGACAGCTGTGTTTAGTCGCTGTACGGTCATCGTGTACGATCGCGGTTTGGGAAATTGTGGAAGAAGTGTGAATAGATCGAGCGAAAAATTGGCTTAAGATTTGTTCCTCAGTCGGGATTCAACTGATCAGTGGGTTAACTCTTAGTAGATCTTAGTAGTTCTGCAAAGCAATATTACCGTGTTACGATCGTTCTATCAAGGTTGGTTATCTGAGTGAATCTGATTTCAATCGACCCATCAAGAAAATCTTCAACCCTTAAAAGGAAAATTCCCCAAGAGGTGAATAGTAAACTCAAGTGGCTGCTCGAGCAACTCATCGAGAAGTGAAGTGTTGACTATAAACCACGGCAATAATCCGTTGCAAAAAAGTAAATAAATCGCCTATAAGAGCAAAAAACAAGTGTTTATCACACTCCAATAGCCCTGACACATCCCTGGTCACTCAGGATGCACCGGCACCGTGTGTGAGTTTGAGCTGGTGTGGCTAGTTTTTCCGCTCCATTTTCCAAAACCATAATGAATGTAATGAGTGATTAAAAGCCGGTTGATTGTGTGCATTTGTGTGTGTGCATGTGAAAGTGTTTTTGTGCGTAGGTCACAAAACGTGTTGTGGTTGCATCCAGCCAAGCCCAACCATCCCGTGCGGTGTGGTGTTTGTGCAGTTGCTGATAGGTGGGCGCCCGTGTATTTCTGTTCTAGTGCACAATTTTCATTACGCTTTTCCTGTCTGATATCGTGTATGTGTGTGTGGTTGTGTTTGTGCTGAAAAACAAGTGCTGAAAGTCTCACCGAATCCGTTTCAGTGGGACAAAATCCCTCTACTCATCACCACCACAGCTCATCAGCACCGGCCACCGTTTCGTCTTCCGCAGGTATCTGTTTAATGTTTAATTTCATTAATATTTATTAGTATTTAGAGAGTTGGCCGATGGTGCATGGTGAAGTCGTACGGTGTCTCCATGGTAGCGCTGCCTTTAAATCAAACCCACGTTGTTTATGGGCGCGTGTTCTAGACAGTGCCGTGCATCAGCATGGGCTTTGCTGTGTTTTGCTCCTATTGAGCGATGGGTAGACCGTTTTACAGGGGGCTTTTCAAACAACAACATCTTCAAAACCCTCACCACGCTCGGGTGCTTGATTCTAAAGATTCTACCCGACCTTTTGACGAATGGATCGTCGGCCTCGCTCTCACTCACTCTCGGCGAGTCGTAAATTATTTCAAACGACAAATCTTCCTGCAAAACTCCACGCATTGGGGGAGGGTTCGTGTGGAAGGAGAATTTTTCACGCCTTGGTTGAAAAGTGTCGTGCCAACAAAACGGCAGCAACAGCTTTAGTTATTTAAACCATCACCATCTTCCTTGGTTCCTTAAGGACGACCTCGTTTTGCCCCGATGGTTTGCGGAGTGTTCATCAGCATCAAACGTCCCGAGGCCAGACGGTTGTCTGCTTAGAGGATTAATTAAATGTAACCCCAAGATCCGTGGTGTGAGCCGTGGCGAGACCGGTCGGGCTTTGCTTCTAGAAACCGCTTCAAAGCATTTCAAATTCACTGTCGATGCACTGTCGGTATGGAATCGGTTGAGTCGGATCAGATGGGGTTGTATAATTTATCGATGGAAGGTATGCGACGTGGACAGTGGTGTAAAGTTGCAGGTGAATTTTATAATGCATCTGCGAAAGCACAGTTGAAACACGAGATGAATGCGATATGTGGGATTCTTAGGAAATCATTAAATTTATATCGATGTTAGCCAGTTGAAGAAATACAAGTACTTTTTACATCATTGGTTAAAGGTGTTTAAATAGTTTATTTCAAGTAGTACGATTGAGAGTGAGTTTGCATTGTAAGAAAAACATTTTATCTCGTGTAGAGAGTATGTAGAGTTGATTTGATTTGATCTTTTTTTTATATGAGTTCGAATATTTTTTTAATATTTTGCCCATTTTTTATATTTAAGGATAATCGTTTAAGTTACGATTAATCATTCCCATCTATAACAACAATGTAAAACTTAGTGTGTGATCTTCTCACCCAATAATTTATTGACTGACGAGAAAAATAACACAATTTTTTGTTGAACTAATTTATGCTAAATTTACTTTATTTATACAAAAAAAGTACTTAAAAACTTTTTCAAACACATTGTTTTCAAAATCAATGTTTATTTAGATTGTTTGTCTCAATTGTCATGAAATACGGCATCGGACCGTCATACTTTAAAAAATGAATAAAATAAAAAAAATATTAGTGAAAAAACAAGAAAAGAAATAATCAAAAAGTTTCAGCTTAAATATGTTTTGGCAGATTTAAAAAATTATACCAATATCTAGGAGTAGAAGGAGCAAGTAGGAGTAAAAGTATTTTTAATAGTTGCTTTTCTTCCTAAAAATAAAATTTGCTATATGTTTTTACTTTAACTTATATCTCAATTATTTATCTTTTTGTTTTAGTTCTAAGCAATGAACATCTTTTACACCATGATAAACCTGTTTTTCCTTTATTGGGTTTTCGATGGAAAAAAAAAATCAAGGACATAACGATAAATAATGATCATCGCTACACATCCTTGAAACCAAACCAGCTTGGTTTGGTTGAGCATGGGTGTTTCCCATTTTCCAAGCCCATCCGACTTTGTATCGATTTTATTCTTCACACGCACCACCCATAATATGATAATCGATAATGGGAATGCAAAACCATTAGTGGTCAGCAGCATCGTTCAGGGCAAAAACATTAAACACATCGTACCATCATGGTTGATCGCCGGCCGACCCAGTTCGCTATAGTGAAGTGGAATTTGAAGAGACAGAAATAAATTTTCCTGCTTCACCGACTCACCACCAAGCCAGCATTCAAGCCAACCGGCAAGAGTCTTCTGTAAGAGTGTCCTGTTTTGCAATCCCTCATTTCGGGGGTTAAATAATCGATGCATCAGCAGTGTTATTCCCTACCACCATGTGACGAGAAATTTGTGACACTGTCGGATGGTGTTTTGTATTTTTGGAGAGAGTCCCCGGCATTTCCTCATGCTTGTTTCAGACCGAAATGATTATCACCCCGTATATGAATACATTCAAGATTTATGGAGCAACCAAGCAAGTACGAAGCATGTAGCATCGTCTAGATGCTTTAGGACACTTTAATTGTGTCAGTGTTTGGTGCTCGTATTTCTGCTGCTCTACTGAAACTTGCCAACTTGAAGCGAAATTTGGGATTCTATGTGCGCTCGAAGCAAGTTGGAGATTGTAATGCCAGCACAGACCGGGCACCGGTGATTTAGACATTTGGGAACAATTTCAATTTCACCAACAATTAGTCTGGTACATGGTTGGAAGGATATATTTATATTTTTGCATCCATCAAATTTTGTCTGCGTGTGTGCCTACTCAGTCGGTGTCTGGCATGAGGAATCATAGTGCATCGAACGGTTCCGTGCCGAGCAGCTAGTGGCTGTCCGTACCGAGATGTCCTGTGGCAGTAACAAGAAAATTCAATTCCAGCTGACTCTCGATGAAGTTCTGAAGGGTAAATTGTCTTGCACTAAGATTGGTCTGGCCGGATAGCTTCCCCATAGCGTAGCGAAAAGGTTAGAATAATGTAGCATAAGCCGGCAGCGTGCAGGAAGATGCTATGTGGCCTGCTCCATGCATGGCACGACAGTCCTCGAGGGAAATGCACATACGACATTTTCAAAGACATTTGGTGTGTGGGAATCGTCATCATTTTCAGTTGCCGTTACAGTCGACATCGTTTCCCAATTAGGAATCCGTTGCAGTAAGCGTAAAACTTTCCCCTTTGGCGGAGTTGAATTGTTCGCCAACCCCGGGGTAGGTGTGAACACGTTCCGGACATATTGTGCCGATTTTCTCGGTGCGCTTCAACGCCTCGGAAGCGAGTGCCGATGTGTGTGGTGGTGTTTCGGTTTATGAATCTATTAGTGTGCTCGTCGGTTGTGTTTCTGTGTGTGTGTGTGTGCGTGTAGAAACTCAGGAGCGTGAGCGTTGAAGATGCCAGGTGTCCGACAGGTGTGCTAGAGTGAGTTAAGTGGATAATGAGGTAGGAGTGCATATTGGGTGAAAGTTAAGACGTTTCTTGAGATGCTGATGATCGTTCGAACGAAGGCAGTGTGTGCGATAAGGAGATTGGAGTTTGTGAGTGCACTTGGTAGAGTGATTTATTGCTCCTTTTTTTGACGATGAAGATTTGGCATTAGGAGATAGACGAATGTCTTTTTGATAATATTATACTGTAGAAGGGGAAGATTTAGAATGCTCAAGATATTGTTTTGACAAGTAGCTACAAAGGTAATAATCGAACTGCACTGGGGATTTTATCTGAGAACTGGATATGGACTCATCAAGGTTCACTTTGTCCTTGGCGTTTCTTGGGAAATTCTCTGTGGTTGTTTTGATTTAGATATTTGAAGTGAAAAAACCACCAAGTCCTCTAATTTCTTCATCGCTTACCGCTACATGTTATGCTCGTGCCTATTTCTCCAGTTTCTGGAGCTCTATAACGCGTGCTATGGTTTGACTGAAAAAAGAGGTAAAGTCTTGTGAATTTCGAAGTGTTCTACAAAACATATTTTTCCTCTTTGTGTTGAAGAAAATATTTCAACCAAATATTGATCACCATGGTTATTGACTGTTTTGCAATTACTTCTTCAAATCGATTCGAAGGAACGCGTGTCCGCGGAGAAAAGGACATTAGTTAGAAAATCGATAATTTACTTTGTTTTCTAAAAAACACAAAGAGAGGTTTTTTTTTTATGAATTGTGTTACTATAATTTAAATATTTAAAATTAAATTTAGATTAAATATTTATCAGCTGTACATTTTTCTTTTCTCCATCATCATTTCCCATCCACACATTAGCGAGTCAAATGAATGCAATTCATTATTTACTCTATCAACCATTTTCCCTCTAACTAGTCCACTATCTAAAATCACGACCCCGAAACCCGGCCGGGGAAAGTGTCGAACGTAAAATTTGTTGTTGATTCAATTCCAACCAATTATGCTAATTTGTTGTCCCACGGGCGGACCGTCCACAATATGACGGGTATTGTTTGAAATACCCGTGATACGGTAGGAAGTGGGAGACAGAAAATGAAGGAAAAAGTACAACCAAACAGCCCCCCTTTTCATCGACGTACTACAACAGCACGCCAAGCGACTATTAACTGTAGCTGAAATAAATTCCATGTGCATGTGTGTGTGTGCGTGCGTTGTTCAACTCCCCATCGGCATCGAATGGTGCACAGGGTGGTTGAAATTGAATGGTCAAACATTGACAAATCAGTGGCTAACATCGAAGCTGCTGCTCATGCTGCTGCCGGACTGTCCAATTTCAGGATCAATGACTGCAGGAGTGCATTTCAATTTGTGTGCGGTGTAGGTTTTTCTATGCTCCCTGGCAGTTTGGAGTGTGCGTCAAGTTGTGGAAATCGGAGCAACAAAAAAAAAAAAAAAAAAACAGCTTCAAAACACACATCGACTCAGGGGAAGCGATTGATGGTTTTCCGCTTGACTCGGGGTGGCTTCACAAAGCGGTACTCACCGAACTGGCTGGCTGGCCTGCCTGTCTCCATTCGGGAGGCAGGAAAAACAGAACACCAGCAAAACTGGTCGCTGCACGCACCGGACACGCACCGTTCAGTGCAACAATCAACGTGCAGCTCGGCCCGGAATGGTCCTGACCCAAGGACGATTGTTGGTTTTTCAATTAAATCTGTCAACCGATGAGGCCAATCCGTGTACAGCGAACGTCCTCTTCCGTGTTTCCCGTGTGGCCTCCGGAAAGGCACAGCCTGACGGTGCATGATGCAGCCATTTGGCACATGTTTTTGACAGAAGCCTCGTCCTCCTCGTCCTGCTTCTGCAGGTCCACCGGTGGCCTGCCCCGCGCAGCGACACGAGCTAAATCGGACTGGCACAAAAGACGGTCGGGGTTTGGTTGACATCCAGCACCATGTTCCCGTACCCATTGATGTGTCCACTGGCTTCACTCGCAAGCAGTGCACACGCGTGCACCGATGTACGACAATCCGGAACAGTTGCCGGTTTGCTCGGGACGGATTGGTTGTTGTCGTGTTTGTTTTTGTTCGGGTGAAACAACCGACACCAGCAGCAGAAGTAGCAGCAGCAGCGGCATCATACGCACCCCTTGTTGATCTGGATCTGGATGTATGTTTCTAATGTTAAAATTTTCCAAAAGGCATGTTATGTTAATTGAGCACACCATTACATCTGTGCCAGGAGTAACCAACAGTCGGACGGGATTGTTGTGCATTTGCACGATAAACGAATGATGATACCGATGATGATGATGATGATGAGAAGTGCACTCAAAGGCGGGACACGACACAGCGGACGACATTTTTCGTATCAGTTCCAATACCAGTAATGTGCCGATGGGGGAAAACATGGTGCTGGGATGCTGTGTTAGTATCTGGGAGAAGGAAATTGATAAATGATATGATTTACCACCGCAAAGTGAATGTTATTGTGGGGCAAGTGTTGTACTTGGAAGCGGGCGGCGTAAAGGGCAAGATCTTGAGTGTTACATGTCTTGTGAGAGTTATTCGCTGCGAATAAACTGTTGACCTTTGTCATAAGATACTGCGACGACTTTGCGTGAGGACGTTGTCGATAGCAATTGAAGACACGCAATGTACATAATGGTGGTTACAAAAAGACAGTCACACAGATGGCCTTATAGAATGCGATCAGGAGATGGGTTTTCCAGGAGATCCAGGTATCCAGGGAAGATGAGTGCTATGATCGTGTTCAATATCGATCATCAAGAAAGCCAGACATATACCATTTTAACGCTATATTAATGTGAAAATGTTCACGAAAGGGGGTGGTTGTGATATATTTTGAGGATTGAAGTGAGACCGTGTGCACTCGTATCGCTGGTCGGTTTGCAACTGTGTATTCGTTTGTCCATAATGATTTACATGTAATTCGAGTAGTTCGTGTAAGTGTATAACAGTCGAGTAGTCCTAATCTTAATCCTTAATTGTCTACTGTTTAATTCGTGAAATTTAAATGCATGCTCGAAAATTGTAATATTAAATCCTGTAGTTCAAATGCATGCAAGATTATATAATTATTCTAATTCCCACATTCCCGGCCACCAAAGAAGGAACTTCTTTAAATTTCATGCAAATGTGAATTCAAAACTAATCGTGTACTCCTGACGCAATGCTTATCTCCTATCTGCCTGTTATCATGTGTGTGTGTGTATATGTGGGTGCGTGTGGGCGTGTGTTTGTTTATCTTGATCCGTGATTGACACTTGTGAATGTAAACAATGTAGCGTGGTTTACAAGTGCGCATTAATCAGTGCATGTGGTTTCCGTGGTTTCAAGATGACTTAGCGGGTCTGGATTTGGTAGAACAGCTAGACGATTAGCTGCGCGGACGATATGCTTCCCTGAAGCAGTGCGCAGTGTAACAACGCGAACTACCCCGTCCTTTCCTGGATGTACTGCAACGATGCGCCCCATGGGCCAAGAGGTAGGATGAACATTGTCTTCCTTAATAATCACCAATTGATTTTGTTGTAGGACGGCTGCTTTACCGGAACAATATTTGGCCCGGGCTTGTAACTGTTGCAGATACTCCGGATACCATCGGGCCCAAATCGATTGGAGATGTTTTTGTACCAATTGGTATTCCTTCAGGTGATTGCTCGGCGTATTGGTGTAATCGATGTCTGGTACCGCTTGCATATTGCCACCGACAAGGAAGTGGCCCGGTGTCAGTGGTTCTAAATCACACGGCTCATCGGATAAAGGTGTTATTGGCCGTGAATTTAAACATTGCTCTACCTGGGCAAGCAAGGTAAGCATGTTCTCCTGCGTGATGCTTGTAGTGCCGATGGTTCTAATGATGTGTTTTTTAGCTGCTTTCACCGCTGCCTCCCATAAACCTCCAAAATGCGGCGCTCTCGGTGGGATGAATTTCCACTTCATCTGATTCGTCGCGCACCAATCAAATATTGCAGCTCGATCGTGTTCGTCGCATTTAAGCATCTTGTAGATGCGATTCAGCTCGTGCGCGGCTCCCTTGAATGTGGTTGCATTGTCGGAGTGAAGTTCCCTGATTTGACCGCGGCGTGCAACCAAACGACGAAGTGCATTTATGAATGCTGTTGAGGTTAAATCGCCAACCAGTTCGATGTGTACCGCTCGTGTTGAAAAACATACAAAAATAGCGATGTATGCTTTGATCGGACTTCTGTTGCGGATGGTTGGTTTTAGGTAGATTGGCCCGCAGTAATCCACTCCGCATACCGAGAATGGCCTTGTTGGTGTGACGCGTGATGTTGGCAGATCGGCGATAGTTTGTTTGATGAGTGTTGGTTTTACCTTAAAACACGCGTGGCAAGTGTGGTACACGGATTTGCACAAATTGCGACCACCAATAATCCAAAATCTTTGGCGCAGAGTAGATAGCAGCAATTGTGGTGCAGCATGCAACTTTTGCAAGTGAATCGAAACAGCTAGTAGTGCGGCAAGTGGGTGCCTTGAAGATAAGATGACCGGGTGTTTTTCTGCTTCTGTTAGTTGTGCGTTAGTGAGCCGGCCACCGATGCGCAGGATCCCGTCGATGTCGATGAAGGGTGAGATCCACTTCAGTTTGGAGTTCTTTGGAATCTCTTTGCCCTTCTGTAGGGCTTGTATCTCCTCGAAGAAAGTGTCTCGTTGTGATAGGTAACACAGTTTGAGTTCTGCCGCCTTGAGTTCGTCCGTAGTGAGAGGTGGTATGTGTTTTGAATGTGCCGTATTTCCCTTGTGAAGCTTCGCGTTATGAATAAAGCGCAAGCCGTATGCAACAACCCTTTGCAGTGTGTGGTAAGCCGAAATTCGGGAAAACAACCTGTTCCGAAATTCGCAGATTGTAGATGTTGTTGCAACCCGTGGTGAAGTTAACCTCTCCTCCTCTGCGCTCTCAGCCTCGTTTGGTGGTGAAGTGTTTTGTGGCCAATCTTCAGCGTTGCGTGCTAACCAATGTGGCCCGTGCCACCAGCGTTCACATGCCAATAGTTTCTCTGGTGTTAAGCCACGCGAGATGTCGTCTGCTGGATTGTCGGTGCCTGGAACATGCTTCCAGCACTGTATGCCGGAAGTTTGCTGGATTTTAGCCACCCTGTTGGCTACGAACGGCTTCCAGCGATTTGGTACGGAGTTCAACCAGTGAAGTACAGTCATTGAGTCGGTCCAACAGATTGTAGTAGCAGAAACCTTCAGTGAATTAATCACCTTCTCGTGTAGGAGTGTGGCCAATCGCGCTGCACATAATTCCAACCTAGCTATAGAGTGTGAGTTAGATAATGCGACGACTTTCGACTTGGCTGTTAGCAGCTGTACGGTGACTCCTTCCAAGCCTTCAGCGCGGATGTAACAACAAGCGCCGTATGCTAGTTGTGATGCGTCAGCAAAGATGTGTATTTGCAGACTTGTGGCCGTGCGTTGAGCTATGTACCGTGGTATTCTCAGGTTGCGCAGTGAGGATAAGGTAGAGTGGAAGTTCAACCATTCTTGCTGTAGGTGCGATGGTAGCTCGCTGTCCCAATCCCACGATCTTCCGTTCTGCTTTAGAGCCCACAGTTGCTGCATGAACATTTTGGCGATGATGATCGTTGGACCCAGCAACCCGAGGGGATCGAATATTTTAGCTATGTATGACAAAACTAGCCTTTTTGTCATGCGGGATGGTGTAGGTGGTATATCGATCCGAAAACGTAGAGTGTCAGCAGCTGGTTCCCACATGATACCTAACGTGGAAACCTGCTTCGAATCCTTCCATTCATGCGTTAGTTGAACTGCTACATCTTCAGACGGCACGGTTTGCAATGCTTCGGTGCGGTTTGAAGCCCATTTCTTCAGTGTGAAACCAGCTGAATTTAACATGCCTGATATCTGCTTCTGCATTTCAATCGCTTCATAGATATCATCGGTACCCGTTAACAAATCATCAACGTAGAAGTCGTTTAGGACAGCGTTCACTGCCAGCGGGTACTCTTCCTTGTTGTCAATAGCAGCTTGGTTCAAGGTCCTTGTAGCTAGAAAAGGAGCTGATGCTGTGCCGTACGTAACCGTCTGTAGTTCAAAGGTTGAGATGGGTTCAGCAGGATCTTCTCTGTACCGGATGCGCAGATATCTACAATCATCGGGACTGTGTAAAATTTGCCGATACATCTTCTCTACGTCGGCAGACAATGCGATGGCACGAGAACGGAACCGAAGGATGATCGATAGGAGATCTTCTTGAACGACTGGTCCCACCATGAGTTTGTCGTTCAACGAGTAACCACTCGACGTTTTGCACGATGCATCGAACACGACGCGAACCTTCGTGGTTGTGCTCGACTCTTTAACAACGGCATGGTGTGGAAGGTAATAGTGATCTATCGAATCATCTGCAGGACTGGTAAGTCGTTTCATATGCCCCAACTGTTCGTATTCTCTCATGAATTTGGCATACTCCTTTTTCATTGTAGGATTACTGTTCAACCGCCGTTCCAGACTACGCAATCTACGATCAGCTATTTGTTTCGACTCTCCTAAAACGACATTAGGATTGGGGTTAAAAGGCAAACGAACGACATACCTTCCACTTGTAGTGCGAACAGTTGTTGCAGCGAAATGCTTTTCGCAAGCATTCTCCTCGACCGATAGCACAGGATCCTCGGCTATGGTTTCGCTCTCCCAGAATCGATGCAGGATCTCCTCCAATGTGGCATCGTGTGCAGAAAGATGACACAGCCGCGGACCGGCTGATATATGATGAGAGATGCCGCTAACAACCCAACCGAAACGGGTTTCAATCAGCCACGGCTTGCCTCTGCCAATAGAGCGCTTGCGACCGGTGTGCAGCTCCCAGAACGTATCGCCTCCGATGACGATATCGACTTGCCCCGGATGATTAAAGGTGCTGTCCGCCAATGCCACATCCGGCATTTCCCATGAAGAGATGTCCGTTGGTGAAGTAGGAATGTTTGTACATGGCGTGTCCAGAACCAGGAACGCCATTTCCGTTGAGAAGGGTTGTGTCTTGGAGTGAACGGTGGCGACGATCGAACCCTTGACCAGCTGTACCGAATTGCCGATGCCCGAAACAGCGACGTTGACCCTTTTGCGACTGGTCAACAGCCTTCGAGCTAGGTCTTCCGCGATGAAATTCGATGTGGAACCCGAATCCAATAAAGCCCTTGCTTCGTGGATGTTGCCGTAGTCATCCTTGATTTGGATGTTTGCCGTTGCAAGGAACACATTGTCGTCATCCGTTTGAGCAGACATTGTAACCGTTGTGGGAGGAGTGTAGCGTGGAGTGTGATGCAATAAGCTGTGATGACGCTCCCGACATATGCGACACGAAAATTCCGATTTACACTCCCTCACCTGATGATTGCTGCTCAAACAATTCCAGCACAGTCGATTCGTTGCAACAATGTCTCGTCGTTGCTGAACTTCTTTACCTGTGAACACTGGGCAGTTGCGCAAAGTGTGACCTTCGGAACACTCCAGTGGACACTTTGGCGGTTGGATGAGGGCAGACGAAGGAACAGGAGCCGGGCGAGAAGTAGCTGCATACGCGATGAACCGTCGTTGCACTGGCTGCCGACTGTTGCCGGCCACCTTGGTACCACCAGCGCTTTGATCCATCACGAAAGTGTTGGTCGATTTCAAGATTTGGATCCGATCTTGAACAAACTCGATCACATCCTTGTATTTGTCCCGCGTGAAGTGTACCGAATGCTTTTCCCAAGCCAACAGCGTTTCCCGATCTAACTTCATAAGCAGCATATTCGACAGCGGTGTATCCCACGAATCTACCGGTTCCTTTAACTTCACTAATCCGTTCACGAAGCGCGTGAATTCATCCACCAAGTGGGAAAGCTTATCCACGCACACCGAATGCACTCCGGGGAGATAGTGCATTTTCCGATAATACTCACGGATTAGTAGACGCGAGTTGTCGTACCGTTTAAGCAGAGCAGCCCATGTGATTGCGTAATTGTCTTCCGTTAGAGGTGTGTGCTCGAAGGGTAGTGCAGCCTCTCCTTTTAGCGATGAAAGTAAGTACTGCAGTTTTGCGATGGACGGAAGCTCAGGCGAAGCGTCGATCATAGCAAGGAAGCGATCGCGGAACGACAGCCATTTCGTATGATCTCCATCGAACGTTGGAAGCTCGATTTTGGGTAAGCGTAGGTTTGGTGCGTGCGGTCGACCAAAAGCGAGTGTCGACGAAGCCAAACCTGTCGTATCGTTGACCGCTCCTTCTTCCTTGGGTTGATTTGCACGTAAAAATGATTTCAGCTTCCTGCAACGTTCCTCGAAGTGGATTCTCTCCATAATGCACGCTTCGATTGTTGCATCACTTTCGTCGAGTTCCTCCAGTTTAGAAATAGCGGCGAAGAACCCTGCCTGATGCGATTCCAAATTCTCTAACACCTCCGGAATCTGTTGGGCGTCGTTGGGTTGGAAATCCGTCTGGAACCGCTCCATGGATTTAATGCTTTCCACAGCAATCCTTTTCTTCAACTGCACTGCCTTGATTTTCTTATCCATTGCTTCTCGAAAATATCACACGAAATATCACACGACGGTAACGAACAACTCGTTGGCGCGAAATTCGAAATGGTGGAGTGTAACTGACCGTTGCCCTTGACGCGGGGCCGAATGCGATGGCGAATTTGTCACGTAATGACTTGCACAATTTCCGTATACCGAGTTCCACTCTTGGTTGCAGAATGAAACTTCCTCTCCGTATATCACGATCCGGTTCGAAGGACCAACAAATGTGAAAATGTTCACGAAAGGGGGTGGTTGTGATATATTTTGAGGATTGAAGTGAGACCGTGTGCACTCGTATCGCTGGTCGGTTTGCAACTGTGTATTCGTTTGTCCATAATGATTTACATGTAATTCGAGTAGTTCGTGTAAGTGTATAACAGTCGAGTAGTCCTAATCTTAATCCTTAATTGTCTACTGTTTAATTCGTGAAATTTAAATGCATGCTCGAAAATTGTAATATTAAATCCTGTAGTTCAAATGCATGCAAGATTATATAATTATTCTAATTCCCACAGATGTTTTAAGCATATCTCACTTAACCATGAAAAGATTATTTGAAGTTTTACCACTTCCAAGTTCGTTAAGGGTTTTTAATAACCAGCTTTTTAGGTTAGCCTTTTCGTAACTTTTGTCTTCTCATAATAGTTTATTTGGTAATCTGCTTCGAATCGATTGCTGTTATTAAGAAGAAATTGCTGAAAGAATTGAACGCGATCAGAAAAACAAAGTGTAGCAGTGGATGAATTGTTTTTGGTGGATCTAAAAGGATTTAAATTTGGTGAACCCTGCCAAATACAATGTGCTGGCCAGAGGGCAGATTCTGAGCGAAATCGGGCTCATTCACAAGGGGATTGGGGATTCTTGGACCGCTTCGTCCACTTATCTGTAAATCTACTGCTGCATTTTTCAATTGTTTCTTAAGAGCCCTTTTTTGAAGGCATAGAAGAATTAATATTTTAAATTTAATATTTTTAGTTGTTAAAGTGACATCTCGGTGCATTACTGACCGAATGTATTATATAAAACTATTAAGAAAAAATTGTTTTAGGAACTAAAGGTTTATCTTTTTTTGACAAGCGATTACTATCTGTCTTGTCAGGTGTTACTTCTTGTAAAAAATCTCTGGTTTAAAAACTGTGTCAAATGACTCACTGAAAAATAAATCTAGAATGACAAAAAGAAACAGAAAAAATCGCCACAAACGACTCAAACAATCGAATAAAGTTAGCAAGCGGTTGAGCAGCGTTCGGAACAGCGAGTGCAATGCCATCGCCACACCAATTTAAAAACTGTCACTCTCGTCGCCTGACAGACACCAACTGTCAACCGTTTGTCAAGCGCGGTGAAATATCCGTTGTGTGAGCGCGTGTGATGCCCCATCATCAGGGTGATGGTCGCGACTGTATGATGTATGTAAATTCAATTTAAACGTTTCTTTGGCCACCCGCCACAGGGATCGGTTCCGAATGGTTAAGAGACATACACACATACGAACACGGTTGTAAAACCAATCCCCGTGGCTACGGGAAGTACTACACAGGGCTACAATAGCCACAGAGGTTTAACTGTCTTTCGGGAGCGTGTTTCGTGTCGGTTGCCACCTTTGATTGATATTCATATCGAACGGCATTGCTCCTAGCGGATGCTCGCCCAAATATCGCTTCCAGTGGAACAAAGTGTGTGTGAGTGTGTTTTTGCGTTTTTCTGCCATTGAAAAGTGGGCTGAATATACAGGAGCTATCGCTTGGGAAAACAAAACAGCACCGTGGAAAAGCAAACCCGGAATTCGTTGTGTGCGTTAAATATGCGTTTCGAGTCCTAAAATCTGACGGCATCGAATGTCATAACAACGTGAATCCTTTGCTCCATGCGTTCCCCACGCCCGGGAAATTCCAGTGGGAATGCAAAAATGGTTGAAATATTCAAACCACACCAATGTTTGAGAGGATTTTTTTTGTTTCGTTCGTTTCATTCTGGCGTGTCAGTTTGAACTGTTTTCATTGGCACCAGTTGCTTACCGGTTGCACACACACGCGCGCATACAAAAATCCTGTCAATAGTTTTAACGCTGCTACTGAGCTGCTGACAGTCGATGCACGCTGTAGAGCCCTTGAATTGGAATGACCACTCTTCAGCACAGCAAAAAAAAAAAGGAAAATTCCGACAAATGGTGAAAATCGAACTGTGACAATGGTAAAAACCACACACTCCGTTCAATATCCGAGGAGGGTTTCCGGTATGGTTGTGCTTATTGTGTCTGGATTGATTTTGCGACTGGAAGGCGGGTGGCAGTGTTCTACATTTATTGAAGGATCCATTCATTGTGATGTTTTGTCTGTGCGTTGTACACTTTTCACCCAATGGCAGAAGCGTTTTTACGCATCGTCCAGGAATGTTGGAGGTTGAAGGACACGCTTGATGATCACACCTGCTGAATGGAGTAGTTTTGCCTGAAGGAGGATTTTAACTTGAAATAGTGCTGGTTGGACTGTATTTTGTTAAATATGTAAATATTCTACTAAATTAAAAGTTGATTTAGTTTTAAAGTTGAATATTCTTCTTAAGGTTTCATCTATTTAAAGACGCATTGGGTCTCAGAGACTGCTTCTAAAGGTAGAACTATTAAATTCTCATAACTAGCAAATGACCCTGTAAACTCCAACCATCCTCCTAAAGATGTCCTTATTTAAAAATTACCTAATCCACCTGTTCCAACGACTCCAAAGCAGAACTACAACGAGATAATCACAGCGTAGCAGCAAAGCACCTGAAGAAGAGAGAGTAGAAAAAAGTCCCATCACATACGTTTGGCGCCCTTTTAAAGATCTTGACTTTTGGGTTTAATTTGGTTCCAACTCAACCGGGTACGGTCAAAACAGTAGGCCACAACAAGAGACAGCTGCACGGTGGAAGTTCAAAACCAACTCCACCACATCTTCCAACGTTGCTTCGGAACAAAGCACAACGCAACTGCAGCTGTTGTTTTTTGGCGGTCGTGCCTCAGCTCCACATAGCTAGACTCCACATAGCTTTTTCGCTGGCCACCATGCATGGATGCAGCTGGGAAAGCGAAGCTCCGTAAGGGTGAGAACAAGCGTTTATTTATGCAAAAGCACCCAACCATATCAACAACGTTAAAAACACACAGCACAGAATTCAAAATTCGTTCGCCGTTTTTCTGTTTTGGTGCCTGGGAAAATGCCTCCAGAGAATAGTGATTTGCTTTTCATAAACTGTCCTGGAGGTTGGTTTTTGTTGTTGTTGCTAGTCTTGTTGACTCTCGTTTTTCTTAGCAACATCTCCCAAAACACACTCCGGCAACTCGGTTAAGCTGCTGCGTATTGTCTTTGTTTTCGGTTTCACGATTTTGCAACCATGAATGTGTTGGGCTATTGTTTGACTCTTTAAGAGTGTGTGAGGCAGTAGGGGAAAGCTATCTTTTTCCCATCCCCGCACTTTTGAATTGTCTTTCCCCTGTGCCCTCTCCGGTAAGTTTGGGGCTCATATGTGTGGGGTGAAAATAAGAGAATGGCAGTTTCTTTTTTTTGCTGTGTTCCATACAGGCAAAATGATATCTTTTTGGCTGAACTTCCTATCGTATGTTTTGGCAGTGACATGGTGGACGTATTTGGTTGTCGACAGTGTACCGGACTTTTCATTGTGCCGAGATATTGTGCCCGCGGGCCCAAGCACAATTGCATGAAGTTTTTGTGAAGTTAAAGGCAAGCGAAATTAGGATTTTACGTTCAGGAAAGCATTGTGCCAGTTCTGTGGAGCTCAGGTGTCACGTGGCTTGAGTTTAGAATGTAAAACCTGGGAAGTGCATTGAGTGAAAGTATCTTTATTCCTGGGATTTTAATCGAGCGTTCGGAAAATGGCTTTGTCTAAATAAAAAACGTAAAGAACAACATTTATTTTTAAAAAAATTAATTCAAGTGCCTTAAACACCTTTTCTACATAATATTTTTGTTATAGGGATAGATAAATCCCATTATGGAAGCGTAGAAGCTTCTCTAAACAGTGGTTTGGAATATTTCCCTTTTGCGATTTTTTATTTAATATTGACTACTCTTCAGACACCTGTAAGCACCTATTCAATCTCGTTGCATCCTGAAAATTTGCTTCTCAACAAAATATAAACCCAACACCGTCCAGAGAAGTAGTTCTTCTTAATCATCAATAATGAAACGTCCGTTTGAATGCAAAAAAGCAGTAAAAAGATTCAACAAACTAAAAAAAAATATCCCAATTCTATCTGTATACTGCATCACTCCCGAAAATAGCCAATGCATCAAAGGAAAATTCATTCCAAAGTAAAAGACAATCTCCCACACCCGGACACCCGGACACGCTAGCACACCATCTCTCAACACCGCCGTCAGCGTCAATAATCTCGCAATCAGCAAGCGAGCCTGATGCCACGGTCCGCGTTCGCGTTTTGCGTCAGCTCGCTCGGATCGTTTCATCCATCATGCGCTTTTCATCTAACCGGGTGGGGTGAAAAAAATATCATTTCTTTACGATCGCCCATTAAAAGTGTCCGGTACACGCGAATGTCAACTTCCTGCTCAACGCTAAGTGGCTGGGATACACATTTTGACACGATTCTCGCCTGTCTCATTGGACGAGTGGACGGCCAGACGAGATGGAGGTATTACGGGAGACGGAGAAGAGTTTTCTAAGAAAAAGTGAGAAAAACTTCTCACACGTTGAGTAAAAGAACAACCGGCAGACGACAATGGTGAGTCATTGGTTTATTAAAAAAAATGTTTGCCTTAGTGTGAAGGTTCTATTTTCACCTCACGCTTTGTTGTTGAGGTGTATATGGGGAACAAGGAACGACCAGAAGGTTTAGTAAATAGTTGTGCTGAAACGTGCTGCTGGTGCTGTTGCTAGGCCAGTCGGCCACGCTGCGATCATGATATAGATTAAGTTAATTAAGAAAATTTATTGTATCGTCCGCTTTATTTATATTCTATTCATATTTTGTAAATAGCGGCGGGGAAGATTATTAGTGAGATGGAGGTGTACATTACTCAGGTTGCGGAAATGTTTTGCAAACAGCGTATGTTCGTTGTTTCGAGTTTGTTTATTATTCTGGACGAATGACGTTATTTATTATAAAAAGCGTTTGATGTTCATTTTTTGTGAGAAATTCCTCTTTCGGTTAGGAATCGTCCTCTACTCTTGTTGAGTAATTATTTTATCTAATAATGAAGCACTTATTTAACTTCATAAGAATCTCATTTTACTATTCAAACGCAGAATGCTGCAGAAGTGGCTCGATCTGTTCCACTTATAAAAATTAATTTACATAAAACGTCAGTCGAGTTTTGCCCCATTTTCCCCCTTGGTTGGAACTCACCACCATCTTTCTGTCGTTCCTTCATCAACGCCTCAAAACCATCACCGTGGTTTGATGGTTAGTAGCGTGGTCTTAAGCAATTCTTTTACGCCCTAACCGCAACAGTGTAAAATTCTCCCCAAACACTTCCGGCCGCCGGAAACACCGAGCAGCGTGTCCGCTAGGGTGCCAGCGTCACTTGTCGCCACTTTGTACTTCATTATGCAAAATGTGTGAATAATTGAATTAATTAATCAGTACATTACTCGCGCCATCACACGGCCACGCCACAAAGAAAGTTGATTATTTGATGTATACTTTTTAAGTGGCTCTTTTACTTCCTTTTCTCCGCCACACCACAAACAGGACTTCGCAACGATTCGTTCCAGTAGACGGTCCAGTTGGAGACATTTCAGTTTCTTTTTTGTTTTGTTATGATAAATGAGTTTCCTCAAGCGAGGCACTTACACACGGACACGGGAAGTCAGTAGCTTCTGCATGCATAATCCTTTTAAAAAGTGCTGAAAATTTTAATTAATTAATAGACGTCACGCGTACTGTACGGTATTGCTTAAATTTTCTGCAATCCATCTTACCCGGTGGGATTATCTTGGCTATCAGTTCAATCTTTCACACTTCACTAATTAACTTCATGGTTGGGTGTTAATGCCCGGTAGGTGACGAGCTGGATCAGCTGGATTAAAGAATCCTTCGAATGACGCGCTGTAAAAGCTGATTTTTCGAATGGTTTTTCTTTTTCATTTAAGCGATTTCGTTCGACTTTATTCCAATATACTCGATTATATCAGTTCCCCTTAGTTTCTTGGTGCTGTTTTCGATCGCTTTCGATTACTCGATAGTGAAATTGGATCAGAGCGTTTGAGTGAAGGTTGTTTTGTTCGTTCTCCTAACGTTCTTAATTGCAGTAGCCGAAGCCGAATTAAACGGTTCATGAAATCCGCTGAAAACCGAACCAGCTCTACTAATAAAAAAACATAAAAGCCATCCAAACTCACACACACACACGTATGTATCGTATGTGTGTGTGTGTTAAGCGGTACGAAACTATATGTCAGGAAATGAGTGCTTGGCTTCACCGCCTACACACGTCACCATTTTGTGCGTGTGTGTGTGTGCTCTCGACGTTCTGCCTGGCCGGAAGTAGGTCGCTGTTGCAGCGAACAACACGCACGCGGGTGCACACGGCTGCTGACGGTGAGAATCAATCAAGTTAATTGAATCGAATTAATCCCAGTTAAAATGGAAATTAAAAATCTCACCACCGTACGATGGGGTGCCCACCATCGCCCGATTTTGTAAGTGTTGGTCGAATTGCTGCCAAACAACAACTGCTCGTGGTGGAAATGTGCTGCAAACGAGCAAAACAAGCAGCAGCACCAATCGAATGGTGCAAATGGCCAAACATTGGTGCGATGAAAATGGGCCCGAAAACGGATGCGGAAATCATTCGTCCTGTCACCGCCGGAGTTTTGCAATGGCGAATGTTGGTAGGCGAACCCAGCCACCTACCGGGCTGAGGGTTGAAAAATGTACTCCACGTCCCTGAGCGGTTGGGGTTGAAAAGTGAAGGAAGAAAAAAAACGCACAGCATTTGCTAATGGATAACTACAGCGAGGCCGGAGCGTTGGAGCGTCGTGTTGGCACTGTGGACCGCGTGCTATGCTTGTTACGTTCGGCTTTCGGCTAGTCGCAACGAAACACGGTCGAAAATAAACACCTCCGCGTTCGTTGCAATATGGTGTCACGGAAAATAAATTTATTGGTGATTATACTGTCGTCATCTGTTACAAGATTAATAATACATGAATAGTTGGAGAAATTGTGTGTTAAATACTGTTACTGGTGCGGTGTTTGATGGAGGCGCCAGGTTAACGGTGGAATGGGTGCAATTAATTGCGATTGAAGGCATAGTTTTTCGGGTCCAAAATAATTTTAATTCACATTTTGAGCAGATTTTTTTTTTCAATTTTTAATTTTTTGAAAAGAAAATTCATTTAATAATTTTAAAAATTTATTTTTGTTGCAAAATAACTAACGTTTTTTTATGTGCTCTTATTTTCCGTTCTAGGTACGCATACAAAATCCAACTGATAATCCAGGAAAAAAAGTCATCAATCACATGGGAAACACATATCAATATGTCTTCCTGAAAGCGAAATTAAACATACTGCAATTGTAATAATATTGCATCACAAGAACACACATTCCTGGTGCGTTCAACAGTAAAACATTCGCGATAAACAAGAACACAACTGTGAACGCAAGAGTAAGTTATAATGAAAAACATTATTTCCCTCCAATAGCCGTGGCATGAAATTGCCACAAGCCCAATAAGCGCGACAAAACAACAAACATATCCCAGTGGCTCCAGGGTGCGAGACTGCAAACCAGACTATTTTGACAGACAGACTGACCCGCAAGCGAATCGGTTAAAGCCCTTGTTATCGTTACGATTGTTATTATCGTTGGTATCATTATTGTAAACATTATGATCTGCAACCGTACGAGCTGAAGAGAGAGAGCGAGTGCGAGAGATGGTTTGAATTAATTTTACGCCTCCACAGCCATTCATCTAAGCCACAGTGATAATTCGGTGGAAAATGTGATCATAAGTCATCCGTACAGTTCCAGCAATAGGACATAAATTTAAATCTGCTGTTTTAAAATTTATTATTCATAGCAACTGTACGGTTCAGGAATCGTGATAAACATACTCGAACACATGTTGGAATATGGTACAGACTAAAGGGTAAATAAAATGGATGATCCTCCTGTTTTGAAATGTGTGTTAATAGAAAGTTACTTTTGCAACTTTTTAACGTTTACTACCTTTTTTAAATCTTTGCTTAACTCAATGGAGGCGCCCAGTAGTTTGTCAAAAACACATGGAGACGCTTGGGGTAGCTCAAGTTAGTCAGTTCGTTCCTCCATAAAAATGATTCAGTCAGACATTACACACACGTTAAGCGTTCTTCGATGCGGCAAGTTAAAGTGGTGCGGTGAGATATCCTTTATGTGAGCCAACCTTTATTGGTGATGCCGTGATTCAGCCGTTTTTGAGCGGCATTAAAGTGCGGCGCTGCCGTATTGATCGGTATCGACCAAACCTTGGAGCTAGGCCAATGCACCGGTCGGATAATTATCATAGCATACACACCAATCAAGGGTGTGCCCGGGCGCTCGGGGCAATGCGGTTCGGATCGGTTTGACGGAGTGGTGCTGGTTGGTGGCTTACACGCTCACTCCCAACGTTCACGAACAATGGTTTGTAATTATATTTCATTGCAAAGGGTACCAGCAACCCGTAAACGTGCGGTTGCAAAATTGTGATTTCATGAAGTGTTGTGCGATTTGTGCCTCCAAACATATTAATCAGTTTAAATAATTAATTTATTATCATTATTTTCTAATGAGATCCATATGCAAACGGTACGTGCGGGTGACGCTCCATTTTTTGTTGCTTCCTGCAACAAAATTGTGATAAAAAATATCGAAAACTCAAACCCATTTGCAATCAAAACGGACCTTGTTGCTTGGCACACAATCGGGTGAGAAAATCAACACCAAACGAGCAGCTGTAGCGGACTGTCACCACACGTTCTTTCACGTTTACGGCAAGTCAGTGGGCCGTCAGCTGGGCGAGAAAAATAATCAATGTGCAGTTACCGGGGTTTTCTTTTAATTTGCACTGTTGGTGTCTCTCTCCCGGTCTTTTTTTTGCAATTCATTTGCTTCTGTGGGCAGAAAAATCTGTCCAACCACGGCAAAGGGAGAAAGCCTGCACCGAGTGGAGGGACAAGAAGCGTAAGCACAAACTCAACACAGGCCGACACAGACTATCTCTCACGGCCCAGGACGGCTGGCCATTGTTATGCCCCGTTATGCTGGCAGTTGGTTGGATTGTCGTCCTCTGCTGCCACTTCGCTTCATCGCATTCCCATGCTTGTGATTGTTCATTTCCGGACGTTGGAAATCGCTCCATTCTTGTCGGTGTTCGCACTCCTACCGGCCACCAGTGGTTCATTGCGCCCGTTTCGCTCGTAAGCAACCGCACCGTTTCAGCATTCCACAGCTCCGAGGAAGGAGAGTACCCCGTTTGCACCAGCAGCAATGGTGGAAAAAATAATGGGTACCGTGCTGGAATGTGAATCTATACTTAAAACGGCACGAGGTGAAACGAAGGATGAGCCGGAAAATAGAGCAAAGAATAAGGAAAAAGGGAAGGATTTTGCAACCGACCGACCGAAACGGGACAAATTAAAAGTGGAACCGAATGAATCTCAGCCTCCGGGAGGGAAAATTTATCGGTATTTAACGGAGGAAAGTAAACGTGCTCTTCTCGGCGTCGCGCTTCTAGCTCGGGAAAGTGGACAGATCCCGGTCAACAACACGGCTCATCACCTGGATGAGGATGATGTGGGGATGACTTTTTTTTTTCACCAGCTAGCAGTCCCAGTGACGTAAAACAATCCTTCGAGACTGATGGAAAATTCTTGTTTTTCAGAATAGTTCCTAGTTTTGAGGGGAGGGTGAATGTGGACGGATTAAGCGGGAAAAACTAAGCTCTATGAAAAACGAGTATTAGATCGATCCAATATGCGTTGTGCTTTAGTTTATTTGTGCAGAGTGATAGGAAAGAGTAGAAAACATCATAAAACTTAGAGCTACTGTAAAAGTTTTTCGATGTAAATTTAAAGAAAAAGCCCTCCAACACGAGTTAGAATAGAGAAAATAATAATGAAAAAATGAAGAAAAATTTGATATTAAATAAAAAATATGTTGTTCTTTTGAAATGTCTGAAAAGATAATACAAAAAAAATCTTTTCGGTTTTAACTCCCTTACTCAAAACTGTTCTTGGCTGAAGCTTGGAGAAATTGAAAACAAAAGAAAAGAAGATTAGATAAGAAAACATGTTCAAATCATCGATACTCAAAGGAAATGTGAGCAACTAAAAGCTGCCTCAATAGATACTGAGAACGCACAATAGGCGTTGTCAGAGACAGCAAAAAACAGCAAGCAAAACACACGCAAAAAATCAAACAGCATCGAAAGGACGCAACATTGTGTAACCACACGTAACGTCATGAATACCGAGCAGCAGCAGCATCGATTGCTATCCATCGACAGTGACCACGGCAACGTGCCTGCCGGTACGGTCGTTCAGTCGATCGTTATCCTAGCTCATCCTCTCCCCGTTGGTTCTGTGAAATGCAACGATTTGAGAGAGACTGTTTTTTTTTTAGTTCGCTTTCCCTTGTTTCGAACGATCACAACGTGCTTCGTTCGTGACCAACGCATGCATCGTCCGATATCGATGATACTACCATTGTACACTGTGATGGTGAGGGCTTTTCCACAGACACCTAAAAAAGCCGAAAGAGCCGTATCACTGTCGGAAAGAACGAAACGAGAAGCAACAAAGAAATGAGCACTTTCTCGATAACTTTTGCTCCGTTCTTTTTCTGCTTGCTTCAATCCGTAGGGCCAGAATTATCGACAGTACTTCACACCTTTTCCTTTCCTTTGGAGGAGTAATAAAAATGCGCACTCGGTGGTAAATAAAATACTCTCCTCCGTCTAGGGTTGGGTGTAAAGGTTGGCTAGCCCATCTTTAACCGCAACTATTCGCGTACGGTGATAGTGGTTAGTAGACGGGGATTCTTTTTTCATTCTTTCTTTCCTACGTGCAAAGGGATACAACACAGCGTGCTACGGGCATCCTAGGGCACACTATCACGGTCGGGGTGTAAGATTTATAGTCCCAGGTGTGAGCGCTGGGTTGAGATTTATCTTTGCTATTTCCCCTCTGCACGGTGAAGATGCACTGCGGTAAGCACAAAGGTAAATCTTCGTAAGCCGACTGAATTCAATTAAAAAAGGTGTAAATTTTATCGTGTGCTACAAATTGATTTGCTGTCGTTTGGATGTTTGATGCTATTAAATTACACGCTGCTGAGATTTGGAGGAGAAGAAGACGAAAATACATAATTGAGGAGTGCTTAAAGCATGAGTGATGCCTTCGAGAAAAACCCTCTAGAAATCTCATCCGCAAGGAAATTGATCTGACAGCTGCTGTTTTTAATGTGCAAATGCAAATCCACGTATAATCCGTTTGCAATTGTAATGGGGCTGTGTTTTGCAATGCAAAATTTGCATGTAAGACTTGTAGCTTCTTGTAACTGATACCAGTTGCTGGAACGCAGCTTGAGGCCATTATCGCTGTGGACTTTTTTTTGTCAAGCATTGCTTCTTCATCCTAGTGAAGTTTCGATTGCGGGCAAGCCAGTCGTACTCTTAAACGATACGGTGCGGCTGTAGCTGAAGTACAAGGATGCAACGGAACGGCTTGCTGTCCCATTATGAAGTCATTATGCTTTTTCTGTATGAATATTCGGCTCCTACAAGCTGTCTCACGTCACGTGGATTTGTGTTCCCGATTTTTCCGGTTCCTGATGGTGCAAAGACCGAACAGCGTAAGCGTAAGAAGTGCTCTACATCAGTGTCAGCCATTATGCACGCCCATTATCATGTCATTCGCTTCTGTGCTCAAGTGTTTGAAAGCAAATGCACGGCTACGGTCTCAAGATGAAACTTTTTCAAAAACAAGTTACAAGATGGAAGCTGACAGTAATGAAAGGAAATGTGATGATGGTTCGCTTGCTGTAAGCCACCAACATATTGGCTTGCATGATTAACACGACGAGAGAAAGAGAGCGAGAGACAGAAAATAAACCACCCCAAACATCAGTATAAATTCATCCATGCACTGCACTCGAATGTTTGTACCAGCCGGCAGCTGCGGATGAGGCACATTAAAAGCTGCACTACAACCGTGCAGTGCACAGTTTGCATTGGTGCATTGCGAAAATAAATCATCCTCCATGTGGTGCTCCAGTTGCTCGGACGGCGTGCCGTAATCCCTCGGCTAGATTCGCTTTGGTGTGGATTAATTTAATCATGTCCAGCACGATTGCACACGTTTGCACATGCTAGGTGGGATGGGAATTTTTTTTGGGTTGTTTTTGCTTTCCCGTGCTGTTTTCCTCCCAAGGGATGTGAGAAAGGAGTTTTGGGGTGAGATAGAGGCCTTTGAGTGGTGCAAGACCTTGGCGACAAATTATCTCGTTTTGAGTGCTGATTCAGCCAACGAATGTTAAGTAGCGTCGGGGATGCCATCTACCGATTCGCCATGAAGCTATGGTGTAAAAGACCGAGAAGGTTTAAAGCCCGGGATTCGAGTGTGACACTGGTGGGATTATATATGAATGATTGGCGTAAATAAATCCTTCTTCAAGGTTAAAGAAAATTTAATGTTTGAAACATTAGCTTACTTGGGTGCTGTAGCGTATTTAGGAAGAGTTGTTGGGGAAATTTATTAGCTAAGCCTTGCTAGGTGAAACGTTTTAACCCTTGATGGATAGAAATGAGTTAGTTAATTTGGGCTGTAAATTATTGCTTACACTCGAAATGATTTATCCGTGCCTTGATGAATAAAACATTTTTGAATGATTGATATTAAGAGTTTATTTCTTTCAAAAAAGCTTATAACAATACTCAAGATTTTTTTTCAAAACACAATTATAACAGGAATATCTTTAAATGGTTCCGTATTTGCTTCAAAAATATTTAAAATTCAAATTGATTAAAAATTTATTTTACTACTAAAAACAATAAATTTTTCCTGTAACGTTCCATAACAAGTAACATAAGACTCAAGAAATGCATTGAATAAAACGTTTCAAGAGTGTTCAAAAGTTCAGAAAGTACGTAGAGGGGTAGTCCATCCTTGCTATGGGGCATTGATCCATATGGGATTTGATCCTCGGTCATGTCGTTTGAACACTGGCGGCTCTTTCGCCTCGCTTATCGCCGCCCATCAGACTGCTTGATTTTTTTAACGTTTTATTATCTATTTACCACATCTGTCAAATTCATAGCACAAAATATATAAATTTTTTTCAAGGTACGTCTTTGTCTAACTTATTTGTAATATATTAAGTCAATTAAGCAATACAATTGAAAACCGTAGCTCATAGTTATAAACGCTCTCACAATATGAAAATCTATGCTGAACCCTGTACAAGAATTTCAAAGAATACTGAGTGTGGTCATCTGGTTTGAACATCTGGTGTCGATTGAGCGACTTGTGCTATGGATAAAACAAGTCACGTACAGTAAGCTTGTAGATTCAAGGAGTGCCCAGAAGATACAGTCTAACGAGGAGAACGAAAGAGCTATGAGGAAATTTATTCTGGAACTTCCTAGGTTTATTTACTGCAGATGGAATTCTTTTTAAAACAGATGTCAGCTTTGAGTCTTCGATATGTAGAATTTTTCGCCTCACACTACTGGACCTTTCATTTACATCTCTGAAGCTCTTCAACATGTAACTCCTTACTTCCCAAAGTTCTCTAATTGGATAAATATTCCGGAAGAAAAGAAAGGCTTTAAACAATCGTTATGATTGATCAATCAACGTTTCTAAAATTATGCTTCCAGGGAAACTCACTCAGATTGTATATTGTATATTTCCTTTTCAATAAACAAGTTAAACAAACAGCTAACGTTACCATTACCGTCACACAAGCTATGCTGTCCATAAGAACCAATGCAAGCGATACTAAATGACCACTTGATGTCTTCATCTCCAACCAAACCCACTTTCCTGCAGACATACTAATTCGCACCCGATTCGCCACCTTCCCAGCTGACCTTTAACTACATCTTTGCCCTTCGGCCTTTCCAACTGCATGACAGTATGCACCGGACCGGACCCAGTTTGACTGCACCGTACGGCCGACGGTGGCAATTGCAACCGCGAAACAGCTGCTAACAACGCTAATCTTTTGCGCTCCGGTCACGCAGCATGCTTCTTAATGGTGCAATTTATAATGCGGCTATTTTCGTGCAGTCCCCCGTGACTCCCGACTCCAATCGAACGACCGACACTGACCTCACGCACACCTACTGGTCACAGGCGCAAAGTTAAGCCCCCGGTCGCTTGTCTTGGTGGCTTAAGGAAGGAAGGAAGGAGATCTCGGCCGAAAGGTTCTTCGCTCGATGGACACATATTTATAACGTTACGTTAAGATGGCTGCACGTGTGTGTGTATGGTTTAGTGGTACATAAATAAATGGGACCGTTTATGATGGTTTGAGGTGTATCGAAACCACCATCCACGCTCCCTCCTTTCCTGCAGCCCCAGGAATCGGTTAGGAATTCCGATTCCGTCCGGACTCGGACCGATCCAATGAGTGATATTGCAATTAATAAATCATAGCGGCCGTGTTTTGGTGCTCAGCCCCGCGTAACCAGCTGAGCAGCGTTTTATTAATAGGATTTTAAGCCAAAACGTGCAAATGGCTTCATCCGGGTCGTGATTCATCTTTCAGCGTGTTTCATTCCAGCCCGAGCCGCCGGCTCATTTGTGTCGAGTTACCGAATACCAAATGGTTTTTTGTTCTGTTTGTTTGATACTTCGGGAAGCATATTTCCCACCCGGGGAAAATTCTTCACCTCCAAAAAGTCGATTAGATTTGTCGAAAGGGAGAATGGCTTGGACTTGGTTGGTTGGTTGGTTGGATAGTTCGGGAAACATTATCCACTCCCGGTCACTGGTCGGTTTGCTGGACAATTGGCGTCAGGTGGAACCGCGTGTGCGAGTGTGAGTTGCTCTGGTCAACAAAACACCGCCAACAATTAATTACCACCACCGGCACGTAATCCATATCAATTTATCATGTTCCGGATGGAAGCCATCGGTAATCCGGCGATATTCACTAGTCTCGCTGGCTTCCCTCTTTCGCCCTCTTTCTCTTCCCTCGCACTCTTCTTTTCCAACCCCCCGAAAGAAATACAATTCGCCAGCCACAGACAAATGCCACGTTGAACGCACCTACCTGGCAGCAACCATATCTCCACACGCCTCTGGGGAACTTCTGCGAGAGATCGATCGTGTGTAATTACAATGTTAAAACGTTGTTTTGCTACCGCACGCAGGTAAGGTGATACCACACGCCAGGTGTGTTGTGTCACCGGTTTTGCAAATGGATTCCCGAACTGCCACCCGCCCGGAACATGGGGCAACTTTTTGGGGTTTTGCTCGCCGGTACTCACGATTTGCTATTTGCACGTTTTTAATGAGCTTTTCGCGAATGATATTATGGTGGGGTTGTTTTTGTGGTGTGTAACCTTTCCCGATCGGTTGCGGTGATGACGGTGTTGATAGATAGTTCGCTGAAAATTGCACATAGTTATCCTCGTCGTTGTCGTCCTGAGTTGCACATTTCCATTGGGATTGGTGTATGTGAGGGCGTGATATGGATGGGTTGTTTGATGGTATAGATTTGCTTTACGGATCGTGTAATGAGCGTTTGGGAGATTGATTGGCTATCGAAAACTGGATAGAAATTTGCTGATAGCTTTTAGATAATTACAGGGAAGGATTTGAGCAATATAAGATCTCCTTAAGTTGATATTTTAATGTTAGGTTTCCATTGTTTGATGCTAACATTCAGTTAAAAATATTTATCACAGAACATGCATGCTTCGCCACCGAGGCCTAAAAAATTCATATTTCTTATGAGCTAGAGTTCAATATCATGAACTTATGATACAGTATTGTTTACGTTTTCTTTCACACTACAGGGTCGTTGCTAATTTTTCTCCAGATTATTTCTTTACATGGTAACTTGGTAGTTGAACATCTGCTTAGTTTGAATTTATCAGATCAGAAGATAACTCAAACAAATTTATCAAAGCCGAGCATGCTGGGAATAAGGCAAACACCAGGGTGGATAAGCATTTTGCCTTAAGGTACCAAGAATAAAAACATAGGTTTCAAAGTTATAAAAAACTATAAAAAAAACAAACAATCCCACTCTACATGCATGACGCTCCTCTGTGCAATTGCAGCAACTCATTTCGCCAGCGTAATACCATCCCAGATTTCACGATGGCTGTCAATCCGGCACCATTTCCGACATTTCCTGTCTGAGTGGCAGCTTACACTCGACATTTCCTAAACCCCTGTGCTAAACACACACACCACACACAGAAACACCTGGTTCTGTCTGTTGCGCCGTGCGTTCTGTCGTCTTAAGCGGTTAAATCATCAACCGAACGACCGACCGGTTTTCTGCACACAGAAGACAGCGAACGGTTTTATGTTGAACAGTTTCTATATTAAATGTTCGATTGAAAAGTGGTGCAAACTTCAAGTGCACCGGGAAGATGGTTGCCACAACCGTGAGTATGTTAAGCATGAAATGAGCAAACACCAATTGTGCACCTGTTATGCATTTTCGTTCTCACTGTGAATTTATACCACGACGATGCGGTTTGATTGCTCCAGAACCATTTAAAAGACAACAAAATGCTTCTCTCCGGCACCTCAACCTTTCGTTGGAGGGTGAACAGGAGTTCTCGACTCGTGTGAATAGGAAAATTGTTTTCCATTCTTCTGTCTCGGTCTCGGTCTGCATTGAAGCAGCACCACTGCTTCAGCTCGACGTAACGAGTAGGTGGGGAGTTGACTTCATCGTCTCACCGAGCGTGAAGGTGTTTTATTAAATTTCAATATAATTTATACCTACTTTAAATTAAACGTTGCTCACCTCACGAAACACACACACTTGAAACCAAGGGCACTCCTGTGCCAGCGTCAACTGGAAGCTTATAGACTGCACCGCCACCATGAGTGACAGCAACGAAGGACGATGAATAAATTTCCCACCACGGTCCCATCCAGTCCAGTAGACAATGCCCGCCCGGATAATGGTTGACGGTGATGGCGACGGCGAGACGATGTCAAACTCGCAACTCGGACACGTTTCCTTCGCCTCGGAAATGTCACTCCGCATCGATGAAGCCGGAAGGAAATCCGTGCAATCGCTTTTGACAGTGACGAGCGACAGATGGGACTGGGGATGCCGGATTGCAACATTGCAACATCGGTACTGCGCATCGGTATTGGTGGCGATTGAGGTGGAGTTGAGGTTCGAGGGTTCATTGGATTGCAACATCTTCGTGACAGGGATTTTGTTGGACAGGCAAGCAAGCAAGTGGTCGCAGGACGTAATCGATACCGGTTATCCTCGACGGAGAATGTCGCTGGATTATTTTTCTGTTGTACTGCTAACGAGGTCGTCTTACCTTGAGAGGTTAAAGATGTCGGTTTCGTGAAGTCCATTTGGAGTTCGTCTGTTAAGGGGTAAGGAATTGATTCCTCATGTTGAATTTGGGTTTTATTTTTAAGGGCAAATTCAGGATATTCATATGATTAAAGTAATTTAATGGAGGGATAATTAAAGATAGCATTCTTTTGGGAAATAAGATTTTTCCATTTCCACGCATTCTTAATGCACACTCTCACCTAAATCAAATCAAAGGACAGCCATTACACCCCTAACACGCTCTTTAAAAAGCATTCCCCCGTGAGAACTTCATACGAGCCCGTGCTCTTAAACCATTTTAACCCGTTCTAAACGCCACGGTTCCTGAACCTTGCTTTGAAAAGATGAAACCGAGAGCACAAGTTCAAGTGCAAGGCTCAAGAAAACGTCCTGCTTTCGGGACCTCAAACAAGAAAACATGTAAGCCCCCAGATCCTAACTTCACTTTTTCCATCAAAAAAGTACCTTGAAAGATAAAACGAAGAAAAATGTTTTTACCTCACCGAGAGCACGAGCTGCATTCGCTTGAACTACGGAAGGAAGAATAATTTTCAGCGAGCTACACTCGCCTGTCAAAAGTGGCAGAAAATTAAAATGCAATGCTGTGTCGGGCAATGTTTTTCGGGGTGGGCGACCAGCCAGCCAGTGACATGGTTTGCTGCTGAAGCGGATGCGTTTCAATTAGATTACGATTCGAGCGCATGTGAGCAAGTCAAGTGGCCACTGGATGGTGACATCAACCGAACCGATGGAGGCGCTTGGCGGCTACTTGAGCTACTGGCATGACATCAGTTCTTACTTTCATTTATATTCGTATATTCAATTAAAACTCTTCAGCGTATGAAATGTTGGTTGCGGAGTTGTATTTTTTTGTGAAATACTTGAGCTAAAAAATAAAGCTCAATTTGTTTGAAAAATTATAAGTAAGCAACTCTGATATTTATAGATAATGGCGATCTGATTGCCTTATTTTCATGGAGGTTTTATATGCTTTTTTAAAAATTCATTGTGAAAATTCATGAGTTTGAGTTCATTCAAATTTTATTAGAAATTTTCTTCAAAAGGGATTCGGTTGTGTGATTAGAGATCTTAAAAACCTTTGATAATTGTAGACTGATTTTCCATTAAAAACAGCAACATCGCACTCAATATTCTCCATATTCATCGAGTGTTCTGATCAAGTGTGAACAGCAAGTCAAACTATTGACATTTACTCTTCCAATAAAATGGTAAAGCCTCCATACATTGCGGTACGAGCGAACCCGTTCTACGTGGTTTCAAGACACTGTAACCTTCTACTTTCCACCGTCGAGCCAAGTACATTCGGTCGGCAAACTTACGACGGTAAGCTTCGATAAATGCAAATTTATCCTCACCGGTAGCCACTCCACACCGGCCACCAGTCAGTCAGACAGTGCGTGCATAAAACTCGACAAAAGGCCTGTTCCAAGAATGCATCCACCGAGTGCCTGCCAGCCAACCTTAACACACATACGCGCACGGACGCCCACCGAACACCGGTTGGCGATGCATCCCAAACCAATCAATTAATGGAGAGTGGAAAATGTAATTGAAATAAACAATCACACCACACGGTCACACCGCAAGCGACCATCGGCACACATACATACACTCACGTGCGGTGTGTTTTGATTCACCGCTCGGCGAAGTGCCCGACTTTCGAAGCGAGTCGAGCGCAAAACCACAATCACCACGTGTTGGGCGACTCTACTCGGGTACGGTGGGCACAAAAACTACCACCCTCATCACCCTTCCAAACCCTAGGGCTGTTGGTCTTTTCGTAGTCATTGCGAAATCTCGTTTCGATTTTGAAAAGGATCTCTGGGCGCGTTGTGTCGATGGAAGGGAACGAAACGAATGCACCTACCTGGATTGTGGGCTCTACCGGTGAACCGTCATATCTTGGCATGGTAGATCGGTTTGCAGTTTTCCGGAGCATTCGGCAGCATAGCAGTCAATATTTGATGCGAGGATCTGTTTACGGAACTGATACAATTAGGCACTCTTAGGCTGGAGTTGGGAGAGCGGGCCACGGATCCTGTTTCAATTTTCTCGATGGGTGTAAATATCGAACGGTACTAATTATCTTAATTCATCTCTTTACCAGCATCGAACAGGTGTGAGTGCAGTAAAAAGTACTTTTTTACTCTTAATGTTCAATGCTGTTACTAGTATTAGAAGAAAGTAAATGTACGAATAAAAAAAAGTCGAAAAAGAAATTGAATTAACGAGTTTAGTCAAGCAACAGATATTGTTTAGAATGAATATAAGATATCATAAAACTGCTTGAAAGTAAAAGGATTTGAAAATGAAACTTGAATTGAATTTAAATTAAAACTGAAATACATTATAAAACTTTTTTTTCCTATAAGTTTAAAAACATGTTCTCGCGTTAATGTGGTGGCTTGGGCTTAAGAATGTCCGTTGCAATACAAACGAAAAACACAGAGATGACTTCAAAACTACCAACCAATACTGAAATCGGAAGAGCAACCGTACTGAATTCAAACCACTCCACGGCCCGACACACACACACCCAGTAAAGTCAGCAAAATCACACCAGGCTTAACCATTCCATCCTTTTCTGCAGCGAGCGGATTAACACCTCCCGATCACTGCCGATGCTATCGCACCCAAATCCTACGCCCAGACGTATTGCCTGAATTACTTAATTAAACATGAACAGCTTGTTCTTTAACTCATTTCCAAATCTCAAGCTTAAGCATCTGTCCCTCGACCCTTTCCCGAAACTCCTTCAACTTAACGCCTTCCCCCCCTCGAACCGACGCTGGCTGCACAACATTCAACAAATCAATTTAATCCTTCCACTTCAGTGCTCGTGTTTCGAAGCCGCAGTTACGAAGCCGCACTAGTAGGTTGTCGGATCGTCGTTGAGCCATTTCTAAGCCAGTCTGCACCGGTCGCCAGACAAATACGCTTTTTCCGGTGGGGATGCTGTGCTGTGCCGTGTCTTGTCAAGGCCACGTGGAAAGTGTGGATTCTCAAGAATTAGTATCCCCGTCTGAGGACGATGCGCTCGTTTTGCTGGGATGTGGATTAGTGTCTTCGCAAGCTGGAATGTACTCTCGTGTTCTCCAAAAGTTCTCTGATCACTTCTGCACGGTGAGCTTTGAAAACAATTTTCCCTACGTGCTGTGTCTCTAATTTTAGGACACCCGCTCTGTCTCGCGTACGTAGACGGACGAATTATGTGAAGAATTTTCCGTCTAAAATTAATAAAATTCCATCCGGATAATGCTTCCTTGTGGAAAGCGAGACGAAGGGAACGCTGAATGCTTTCACTTCCCCATTCACCAAAACAATGATGTTCTTGAACCCTTCCTGTTTTTCTAGCCCGGTCCTTTTTGCCAGGGCGAGCGCGAATGCCTAACGAAGGCAGGGCGGGAGAAAGTGTGCCTTCGAGCAAACGCCACCCATTAACACCATTGCGAAGGGTTGATTTAATGAAAGAGGAAAACAGGACGGGCGGCAAACAAAAAGAGGGTTTCCGGTTAACCAACGGAATGGTGTTCCATTCTCCGACGGTGGGCGGTGATGATCGGGGCCAAGAAGCAGGAATGTTTGGTCAAGTGGTTACTGGCATGGGGCGTAACTGCCGAGCCGCGTATTAATTTCAGTAATTTCACGCGTAATATCTTCAAGTGGTTTTAAATTTGATTTGTGCGGTACGCCGAGCTGATGAGGGTACACCGCTCATCAGGAACTGAGGGTTGATGATTGGCTCGAGATTCAAAATAGACCTTCACGGGCACGGAAAATGACATGGGAAACGCGGTGGATGATGAAGGTTGTGCGAACGAAGCGAAGGAAGGTAGAGCGTAGCACCATTCACGCGAAAAAGGGGTTAATGGTTGATTTAATTTTTGAATTTTCTTATCTTTGGCCTGATGAGGTGGCAAATGATGGGTTACAATAGATGAGTTTTCCTCTTGCATAAGAAAATCGGAACAGAATGGACCAAGATGAGCAAAAGAAAAAAACCCCAGCTAATGAAGGGACTGTAATTTAAATTGGTGGAAGTTTTTTTTCCGACCTCTCACTTGATGTTATTTTCACGCATAAGCACTTGGAATGAGGTGTTTTTTTCGGTTGTTTCTAACCAATGTTTGCTTTGAGTAAGGACATTTTATATTGTGTAATGACCGGTGGAAAACTTTTTGATGAACCCATCAATTGAATTCCTGCTTCGAAATAGGTTTTTAAACTTTTTTTAAGCAAGTGTTGGGCAAGCTATCTACTGGTACAAAATGCAATTATTCGTTTGCAATCAAACTTTACTAAGGGGTGAGTGATAACAACACCCATGTTTTGTTAGAAACTTAAGGGAAAACAATAACGGAAGAAATGCGAAGTGAATTCTGCTGATTGCTTAAAACTTTTATAGCGATGTAATTTTAATACTTTTTGTAACGTAATTTTTGTTCAGAGTTAAACGTCTCAAATCTAGAATAATTCATTTTCACGGGTGTATTAGATACCCTGGTTTATTTTTTCACCTTCCATTACAGTAACGATACTTAAACTAAATCTAAACATTTATTTTTTTTTAAATTATACATAGAGTCTTAGTTGTTTCTGAAGTTCATAAAGTCAAAGTTGCAGTTTAACAAAATCAAAGGGAGGAGAAAAATAAGTCAAAATGAGTGGTCAACCATGAATTAATGTTTTTAAACTTACAGCAGCTTGCGTTCAGACCGCTCTTTTCTACAATAAATAATTGTGTACTTCACACATTATTTCATTTATCCCAACAGCAATTTTACTACCTGTTAATCTGCCAGAAAGCACACTGTTCCATATGACACAAATTCCATCGAGACACACCTTTCGCACGCTCAATTTGATCGTCCCCGTTGAACGTTAGCAAGTGTCACGTGACGTTTAATGGAGGTTTCCATCCTCCATCTTGCGCCTGGTAGGAAAAGAGGTCTGACACGGACAGAAACATTGCCCACACGAGCAGGGAAACACACACACAGTACCAAACCGATACAAACTGTCAACCACACAACCCACGTACTGGACGAATCGCACCTTCATCGCTCGAACGATGATGATGATGAAAATACGCCACCGAGTCGCATTCCTATGCTCCACTTTTCACACACACACCCAATGCAATCACAAGGGTGAGCTAGCGTTATTTCAACCTTCATCAACCCCGTCCGTTCGGGTGTTTGGGGTTAGTGGGCTGAAGTCCCGGTGAAAACCCTCGGCAAAGAACTGTCCGTCTGACAGTCCGTTGACTGATGATGCGGGATGTTGCTGGTATGGGTGGACACGAAGACCCAAGAAAAGTCACTCAAAAAAACCTCGAGACACATAAAATAATAAACCACCTCTCGTGGTGTGAGGGATAAACAATAATTTATAAATTCGTATAAAAATTCCACACCTCTCAGCGGTTTTCTTGTTTGGGAAGATGAAAAAGCGTGAAACGAGCGAGCGAGCGAACGGTTGGGTTCGCTGTGTCATCGGGTGGGTTTGGAAAAGCGCGTGTTTACTGCCTAACCTTTCCGTGGGAAGGTTGAGATGGAGCAGATCTTGTCAGACGCTGGCTGGTAGGCGTTTTTGGCAAGTGGTTTGTCGGGCCCGGCTCAACGCGAGGCATGGCGTTCAATCTTGGGAAGCTAATTTTAGGTACTTCCAAGGTAGTTTACATGCAAACGAGGATGGGTTGCGGTTGGAAAAGCGATATAAAAAAAGACAATACCTATCCTCTACTTCCATTTGGAATGGATTTTCGCCAACTCGGAGAAGATGGGACCTGTCCTTAACTATCTAACATTGCGATGGAAGATCTAGGATGGCTGTGCTGCGTAAGAATGCGAGTCAAATTTGTTGTTTTGCTTTTCGGTGAATCGTGCGAAACGGAAAATGCATTTCCTAGTGCCTAGAGCGAAGGAAGCGTCTCTGGCGGTGCGTAGTAGCGTGGCTATAATTCATGGTCGGTTTGTAAACATTGGCTTGAATGGGACCCCAAACCGTGGCAAAGAGCATAGAAAGGAGGCGCCAAACGCGTAGAAGATAGTTCTGAGGGTGGACGGTGCAAATTTATATAAATTCTCGTTTCCACCCTTGATGGATGGATATTTTACTCTCGACCATTTTTTGAAACATTTTCATTGCATTTAGCGCCGCTTTAAGCGCTCAATGTTATAGTGGATGAAAAAATGGGGAGGAAAAAGGTTGCCATTTCCATGCTCTTTTTTCCCATCTCTAAACGCACGCTGCGAGTGTTTAGAAATGTTGAAACAGAAGAACAACTTAGCTACGCCGTGAAGTGAGAGCGAAAGTAGATGTTTACTAGGAAAACATGTCCGGCAGAAGAAAAAAAAAACTTGCCTCCACTTGTGTTGGAAAGTGTTAACTTTTGGTGCTTAATTTTTTCCGCCCCTTTTTTTCGCTTTTCTGCAGCGGGAAAATATGAAAGGAGAGAAAATCCCGGAGCTGATGAAGCATTTATAGTTTTCTTTCTTTTTTTTCATTCTTGCTCACAAGTGATTTATCGATGTTTGCAAACAGTGAGGTGAAGTGAAATGTTTTCGTGTGGATGAAGGCAACTAATTTACGTGAGTGAGTCTTTGGGAGGAGGAAAACTTCAAGCCACAGATCAAAGGTGGTTTGGTGAAAATGACAAATCAGTAGGAACAGTGGGGAGAGTCTGTTTTGTGTCTTACAACCTTGTGGTGTGAAGTGACATTTAGCAGTAAAGTGTAAGCTACAGTGAATGCCGTATATTTGGCATAAATCGTGAAAGATTTGTTTAGTTAATCTAGGAAGAGAATAAGAAGCTTCGTGTTTTTTTTTTCACTTCGATAATCAAATTTTATTACTTTTTAGTCAAAATATAAATCACTCATTCTGCTACTCTTAGATTTATGCTTTTCAAGAGTTTTATTTAATAAAGATTTCCTTGCTGTTTTGGTTACATTTTCTTTACTTTTCTTTTATTTTTTACTTTTTTGTTTTGTTGTTTATTTACTTTTTTTAACTTTTAAATTATTTTCAAATTTCGTTTTATTAACTTGCACTTTGAAAGCCATAATGAGTGACGAATTCGCAGTTGGATGCATATTTTTCTTCTGTTTTATTCATATTTATGAACTCCTTTATATTTGGTTATTATTATTCACTTTTTAATTTCTTTACAAATATCAGCTGAAGTTTTAGGAATATTGATTTTGTGTTTGTTGATTTTTGTTTTCTTATTCGATATTTTTATTAATTATGATTTTTTTTTCATATTCGATCATCTATTCTCTTGTTTCCTTTTGCATCACTGAGCTGAGGTATCTTTTTTTATGTCTTGTTTGCAAATTTTTTTATCGTTTTTTTAACTAATTCAGTTTGATTTGTGATGGGTTTTTATTTATTTGATACTCTCTTGTGTTATAAAATATTATTTATAGAATGATCGTATTTTTGTATTTTAAATAATATAATTTCTCTTGTTTTCAGATACTTTTCCCACTAGTCAAGTATTCTTCTTATCTTCTTAAGTCATTAGCATATGCTGAATGCTTATCTGTTGCATTCAGTTTCTCTTAAGCAATAGCTAACCACACCATGTTATTTCCTTTTTGAAAAATCGTACATCATGTCATCAGCATTTTACTGTATCGTTTTTCAATCATTCTGCTTTCAACAGTGGCAGCAGAAGTAAACCTTTATAATACCCAAATAAAAGCTTACTGCCACCGTCTTTCACCGTTTCCGCTTTTGTGGTGTGGTTGTGTGAATTTTTGTGCAAATCTTTGTTGTTTGTCTTCCCGTTGGCCGCCCCAAAATGCCCGCCCACAGTAAACCCCTGTTCAACCCGGTACAGTATGCGGCAGTAGTGGCGTTTATTTGATCGTAAATCGAGTAGAACAAGGTGGCTTGTAACGGGGTAGCACACAAAACCTGCAACGATTCCCACGTGGTTATAAACCTTTCGTAATGTCGTTCTGTGTACCACGCGCTAGACGGGAAACGGCCGGAAGGTCTGAAACTTTTTTGCCTCCAACAGCTAGATGTAGTCGCTTCTATTTTTTATCTCTCGCGTCGTTGCATCAAACGGAGCACACACACACACAAATTGTGCCGGAAAACTTCACACTATAAAATGGAATAGTCGAAGTGAGAACAAAAACATTCGTTCCGCAAACCCTATCCTCCACCCCGTGCCCGAGAAGGTGAGCCCGAAAACAACAAAACGAGACGAGGTTGCCTTCCGTCAGACGTCGTGCCGGTTTGTACCAAAAAAGGCTTGAAGACCTTTCCCTTCAATTCGTACTTTAACGCCTTGGTACCGTGGAAATGGTTCCTGTTTCCTGGATGTTTTCCGTAGCTGTGACGGTTTAAGCCGTTCGTCTGGGGTTTTTCCTTATTCGCGTCCAAGCATCCTTCCTTCAAACTATTGCCGTTTGTGTGTTGCGCTCGCTTGAACGTGGTGCATGAAGTAAAGAGAACCTTTCTTCCATCAAGTTTCCCGCAAAAGGGGGTTGGAAACGGGGCTGGGCGAATGTACAATATTGGAAAAACAAAGTTTGATCATGCATGAAAATTTTAAGAAACACGAGCAAGGATATCGTTTTCGCGGGCGCTCCCGTCCATTGTCGGGGCAAACCGAGACGAAACCCGCGCACCGGTGTGACGTAGCGGATCTTTCTGTGAAGGCATTGAAATTTATATGCATGGTGCCGTTTTGTTGCATGTAGTTTACATATCTGCCGCAAATGTGGCCACCATCATAGAGAACGGTCGGTGCATTGCTCGCTGTACCGGAGGGAAAGGATGAGTTTCCTTTTGCTTCGTGATGTTTGGATAAGGAAGGGTTGCGAAACAAATAGGCTAGCTTGTTGGAGCGATGCAGAAGAAACGATGGAATTGGTTGTTGAATTTATTGAAGAATATTCAAAAAACCCAACCCAACCTGTTTTCACCGGGGGAGCCGTATCGGGATGCTGATAGATATTTTATTCAGAAAAAAGGTAATTTATTTGACGGTAAAGTATCGTACCGGGACTATATTCGGGTACGATGGACTGGGCAACGATAAACGTAACAACGGTACTTTACTAAAGAATGATCGATATTAATATGCTCAGCAATAAGAAGTGGCCAAATTATTCGTTATAATTGAAGGAAATAAATGTTTCCATTTTTTTATAAACATTTAAATGTTTAACTGTTTAAAAATTCTAGTATTGTAGGTATCGCAGACAAAGAGCAGAGGTATAGTTTTGATCACAATAGTTATCACAAATAAATTTACCTTCTGTCAAATTTATCAATCAAAAAATTGTTGGTGATTCTCAAAACAATATATTAATATTATGACTGCAATTTCCACGCATTCCTCGAAATATATAGCTAATCTTCGTACAAATCGTTTATTTAATCGCGTGTACTATCTTAGAACTTGACTATTCCTAAATATTATTAAGAATCTGAAGTATGTTATACTAACAAGATACTAACGCAATAACGATACAGTTTCCTGGCAAGGGTCTTGTCATGTGAAGTCATTTTGAAGACTGTTTTCTCCCGTTTTGACTGTGTGGACTTTTTTATGAGGTTCAGAATAGTTTTTTGACATATATGTTAGAAAAACTGTGCAATTACTGGAGAAATAATAATTTATGGCTCTTCAATGTTTAAAAAAAACATAATGCCTTTTTTCTGTTACTGTCATAAGTAGTTTTCGGAGGAGCCCAGGAAATTTGATCATCTCCATGATGCACTGAAGCTCCCCTATTGCTATCGTGCTACTAAGTTTTAATTAGTCTAGTAAGGTATGTGGTAGCCTGTATGATCTAGCAGGTCGTTAGGCCAAGGAAAAGAAGAAGTGCTGTTCTTCAAGTTGGTAGCAAATTACCAGACAATTTCATTCGGGAGACCAGCGAATTGGAGTTGTTGGACGTGTTAGATTTGTTGTTTGATTCGACCTGCTCTGGTTTATTCTCATCCAGGCTTGAATTCTATCAAGCTTTAAGGATGATGAGGTGATGATAGCGACTCTTTGTACAGAGCGATTATTGTACAATATTTTTATAGTGAAGATTATAATTACTTGAAAAGTCCAAAAAATAACCTTTACAAAAAATGTTCGAAGTTAAACCATTCGCTAGCCTGACGTAAGAATAAAAACCTCGTTTCGTATCACGCAACAGCATTCTAAGCCTTACTCATCCGTGTATTCGTCGTCGTCACACAGCTCTGACAGATCGCCCGCGTGCTTGCAGTTAATTAATCTGCCGAGGATTCGGCTAATGAACAGAGTTTAATGTGGGATCAAGCTGTAAGCGGACAGAACGCCAACACGAGACGCAAAAAAACACACACACACAGCAAACTGATCCGAAATCTCTTTGAAGCTCCACGAGGCCACGAATGACGACTCGCGTGCAGCGTAACGCATCATATGCAACGGCTGCACTAGGCACTCGACGGGTAGTGTAAAATTAGAACCTCACACGACTCTAGAAGATAAAGTACAGTGGCGAAAGGGTTCGTTAGTTACACGCGTTCTTGCTATTTTTTTTATTCGGACACTATGTTCATCAACAAATGATGACTTTTTGTTCACACGGTAAAGCCATTGAAGGATCCGACCCTGTCAGAATCTGTTGAATCTCCCCATCTGCTCGACCTAACGAGAATGGTTTGAACAGGGTCAATGGATGTCGTTATGAGTTTGCAGAGCGTCACAGGCAGCACCGAACATGAAGAATGCAACAAGCTGGCATGCTAATCCGAACGAATAGGAGAAAGCTCGTAAGCGTCATATGAATGAGGAAGGTGAACCTGACGTACTCGAGTCGAATCGGTCCGAATTGGTTCACTTTGTCCAGCTTTAAAGCTTTTTCCTCGGTTGCCATCATCCCGGTTGAGAAGGGTTTCCCTGCCCATACAACGCTGCCAACGAAATTGAAATATTAAAACTATTAAAACCATCCACCAGCGCACTGGGTAGAAGCGATGAAGCAACAAATATAAATTACTTCTCTCTTTAATTCCTTACATTCCTCGGCAAAGTTCTTCTCTGCCAGGAACCAACGTTGTCGTCTGCTGGATTCCTGTTGCAACCGACCACGACCGAGAGAAAACAGCGTGGTCCGGTTTGGCTGACGAAGAAGTTATCGTTTGCATTTTTACGTTCTTCTGGCTACCACACAGAAGGCTAGGTGGTTTCTTCTTGAGGCTGGTGAGGAGACTGGTACGGAGCAGGTCTACCACATTCCAGTCCAGGCACCACAAAACTGTCCCAACCAGACACCAGGGTTTTTGGTTGAATTGGAGCAAGATGATGATGTTTTTTTTCCTTCACTCGTTCACTCTCGCCCAAGAATTGCGACTGCTTTTGCTTAATCGTTTCTTAAACGATGTCCTTCTTTCCAGTTACCATTGGATCACTTACACGATTTACGAGCACTCGAGAATGGCGGCGTAAGGCAGCATATTTTGGGGAAGAATTTAATAAATGTAAAGCCGTCAGGTTTTGTTTCATCGCTCACTACCGGATGGCATGAAATAAACTGCTTTTATCGATCGTGTCTGATCATGACTCACTTACCAAGAATTGTTTCCACACTTGTTTCGTTTCTTCACCACCAGGAACCGTTGGGCTGTACCGGAGAGCAGCAGAAAGGAAAGAAAGCAAAAGCAAAAAGCCAAGATGAAGATGTCAAAACTCTCCAATCAGACCAACTCGCAGGACCCGCAGGCGGTGAACTCGCGAGTTTTCGTCGGCAACCTGAACACATTTCAGTGCTCCAAGACGGATGTGGAGCGCATGTTCCAGCGCTACGGACGGTTGGCGGGTAAGTTTTTATTATTTTATCGTTAATATTTTATGGCCAACTTCATGTGGGGAAAATTCGCTCCAACCAGCCGCGATGCTCTTAAAGATCTGTACTGTGTTTTGGGAGTGTAGAAATATGAGGACTTCACTCTATAAGCCAATCAAGGCCATTAGCCTAACAGCCATCCAACTGAGCAAAGGGTGAAAAATCGATAAACATTTGCTTGCCAAACCATGGTCAACCCGGCGATTCGAACTCCCCGTCCATGGATAGGATGCTGACAAAAATGGAGAAGCTAAAATCAGAGCTCGGCAGCCGTCAACCGGCACACTTTTCCCGGTCGAACTCACTCACCATTTGGAAGCCATTTATCGCATCAATAATTCGTGCGTTTGATCTTCGGGCCGAAACATTCGAACATTGCTTATTCGATTTCCCATCCAGCCCAGTTGCACTGCCTACAAAGTGTGCTCCGACAGTTGCAGAACAAATCGATCAAGATTCGTATCGTTCAAACTGCAACGAAAGGGAACGGAAAGTACAGCAAGGAAAGAAGAAAAAAAACTACAAATGGGGTAATTGAATTTACAATAGTCTATTACGGGGAGAAAGTTTCAGTTTCGGATGGAGACGGTGTCGTCTGCCAAACGGGACCAGGGATACGTCCCAGCGTTGCTTCTTGTTGAACGAGGGAAAGAAGAAAAAAACCGTCGAGCTCGCTTCGAAATGAGAACAAATCGATGCCACTCTAGACGTCCAGACGGAAAACGACCGACTCGGGACGATCGGTGCACTGGACGCTGGTCGGGCGCCGGATGCGGAGCCTTCTCGTGTGGATAAGAAAGTGGAAAATCGTCTTAAGAAACTTAATTGTAAGCTTCTTTCGTGTCAAAGTTCGTCCGTATCAAATGAATGTATGAGCTGCACAGCGTTTGCGTTCCACTGCAGCAAATTGAGCAAGCGTCTAGTGTCCAGCGAAAACTTTCTTTGCCTTTTTTTTGTGCAAGTGCTGAATGCACTTTCATCCACTGCAAGTTAGTGTGCTGTAGGGTGGGAAATCAGGGAACGGAGCGTCAAAGAATCAAACTACTATTAAAGTTCATTTAAAGCATGGGAAATCTATTTTCCAATTCGTTCGATCATTGAGAAGTTCGGGCAAAAAGGAAGTAGAAAAAAAGACGAATGTTCTGTCAATAACATTACAAAGCGCAGTATTGGAAAACGTGTCGACGAGAACGTTTCGGGATGGTGGAAGTTTTATGTTGACCGTTTACCGCAATTTGTAAGTCAGAAGCTCAAGTGATCAAAACAATTGAACGTGATTCTTTGGTGAGTGGTTTGTGTTGGTGTGATGATTGGGAATATGAACCATCGCGGGTTTAAAGTTAATTCTGACGCCTTATTGATTGTTTTGCTTAAGAAAGTTGTTTAATGGTACAAATATTTTCTTTTTCCATATTTGATTTTTTGTTTGCTTGGATACTTTGAATATTTCTGGTTTTGTTTAAGAATTGACGTTTTATTGTTTTCCTTTTCGTCTTTGGCACTACAACCTCGAGAGGTCTTGCCTTAAAATTTTGTTCAGCATCCTTAACTTAGCGCTCCTCAAACTGGATAGTTAGTCCTGCGTACTAGAAGACGCTTCTGACGGAATTCGAACCCTATCTCTTTGTATTAGCATCACGTGTTGCTATCAAATCGGTCGCAGATGCTTTTTTGTTGGTCAAAGTGATTTTTTATCGTTCTTCCCTATTTTGATTTTGAAATATTTGAATGTCCAATCTCAATGTGTTTGGAGTATTTTAACTGAACATTTACTCGATTGGCTGTACTGTACTGTTGTTTACTGTACTGTTGTGTCAAAAGGATCATTAATTATTATGTGATGGCGGCCCGTGTGATAGATGCGACCGCGGCGCTGGACTTCACACGGCCGGACACGGGTTCAAATCTCATCTGGGCCGGTCCCCTATAGTGAGGACTCACTAACAAACTATGTGGTATCATAAAGGCTAGTGAGCCAGAAATGGCAGTCATGAACTTAAGAGGTCGTTAGGCCAAGAAAGAAGAAAATAGAAAGAATGCTATGTGACATTATACCATAGCCTTTATTCCAACTATTTTTGGAGTTTTGGATGATGGTAATTCGGTATCTAGCACGTTAGCGGATCCCCTCATCATACGAGAACACCATGATCCCATACACAGATCGTGCTTTACAACTGCGTCTGGAAATCATGGAAGTCTGTGAGCTCTAAACAGGCAGTGGCAAACGAAGCACAAGAGAGAGTGTTGTGGTAGGAGATCATGATTAATCTACTATCATCTCTGCTACAAATTGCATGCAATGGGACTTCATATATTTTTGAATAGGAGAGAAGCTCTGCTCATAGAAAGCATACATTCATACATACAACACAGGCAGACATATCACTTTTTCTCAGTTTGTCAGACATTCTGTTATAGTATTTTTTAAGAAAATATAAGCGTAATAAATATAAACGTAGCGTCTAAGCGAACAAGTACTTTCGAATGTACACAATTGAGATATTTGTTTTCAAATCACTTTAAAGAAATCAGCAAAATTCGTTTCAAGAAAAAATTATTTTTTCAAATAGAATTTCGGCAAGGCTGATCTTTTTTAATTGCTTGGCTAGAACTGAAGATCAACCGCAGGACTGATTATCCAGCTAAGGGCACAACCATGTGACGTATAGCCAGAAATGGCAGGCCAAGACCCTGCGAGGTTGTAGAGCCAAGTAAGAATGAAAAGGAAACAAACCAAGCGCTTCACTTCAAAACTCTCTGCCTAGTACCAACAATACTCACAATATTCATATGATTTTAACTAACTCAACATAGCAATCCTTACTACATCGTTGCAGTACCATTAATTTGTGATAGCACTGCTGCACGCGACCCGGCCCATACACTCCTAGACAATATGCAATGCGTTTGGAGGCTCACTAAATAGCTACTAATTCCGCTGCAGCACCATTAACGGCCACCACCTCACTCGGCTTCGCAGGTGAATTCACACCTTGTCAAACTGTCATGCACAATGCTGCGGAAATGGCAATGCAATTTCCACTTCATTGCAGTTGCTGCTCCATTTCCTTAATTTTGTACGCTCCCACTCAACATCGACAGTAGATTCGACGCCGAGTGACTTCCATCTTCCATCTCCGAACCCGGACGATTGTAAATAAAAGTTTATTGCATGCTTTTAATTAGAAACTTTCCTTGCAGTTTCTTTTGGGTTGAGAGCGAGAGAGTGGGGGCAAACTTCTCATTTTTCGCGTTTTCCTTTCCATTTCCTCCAAATCGGAAAAACGATTGCTTGATGGTGTACCGCTTGTACAGTGTAGTTTTCCTTCAACCTCAAAAAACAACCACCTCGATTCGATTCAGCTGGAAAATGAAGGAAGTTAATGTTGCCGTCCATCGAACGCACGAATGTGGCTCGATTAGTACATTTCAACTGTTTTTTCTCCTCCCGCTTTTAGGACGGGAGTTTTCGCTGCTTCTTTCGTTTCCCATTTTTCTGTGCCAAAAGACCAACGACGGGTGTGGGCATACAAACTTTACGTCCGGAAATCACGATCATTGCGGCGCACTGGTCCCGGTGTTCGGAATGGGCGACGTGTGTTTCCGTTTGCAGGTGCAGTTTGTTGTAGAAAAGAAAAACAGTGCGAAACTTCTTTTGCTAATTTCACCCTTCCATGGCACTAGACTGCTGTGTGATTTTCCATTTTGAAAAAAGAATCAAGGATGATTGCACCACCCAACACAGAACAATTTTACAAGTTTAATCAATTTTTAATATCACTCAACCCGAGGGAATGTTCCGCAACTGGGTTCGGTGATGTTGACGTTTGTTTACCGGGTGTAGTTTTCCGGAAAATTCCGGCACTATTATGATTGCTGTTTTGCGCCTGCAATGCGACGCCAACTGCAGACAAAGAAACCACCAAATTGTTGCTCGTTAGTTTTACCGATTCATCATGGGCCGGACTCTGTCGGATGATGACACACACTTTCAAACACCTTTCCGGCATGAAGCCTTGCTACACCGTTCTCCACTGATTGCGTCATTATCACTGACGCAGTGCACTGAGCCCAACCATCATGTGCCGGGTACAATGGTAAATAAATCTCATCTAACGAAGCCGTGTGTGAGCGTGTGGAGACGGATAAAAGAATTTTGCCATCTTTCTAAGCTAAATAAACAACAAAACAGGCAGGCAAATCCTTTGCTTTTCTTTTCTCATTTCACAACAAAAAATGCATCAGATCCGTTAATGCACGGGCGGAATAAACAAAAAAACCATGATCGAAATCGAACCTGGAACATTCAGCGACACATCCGTCTGGCCGGGCCGATTACAATTTTCCGAACATTCTCAGCCTAAAGGTACAAAGCCCTGCGGGTGTGCCACTCCAACGCTGGCCCAATGCATGGCTCGATGGATGGATGGATGGATGTAAAACAATTCCCTCTTAACGAACGTACGAAAAACCCTCGGCCCGGAGCGTTCGAAATAATTCCATGCTCCAGCCGCCAATAGTTGGCGAGTAACCACCGTTCGAACTACGCGTATCCATCGCACTGTCGTTCGTGCAATCCTCTTTCGGGTTCGGATTGAGCCAGGGTTTTTTGATGAGTCCAATTTTTATGTGCTCCAATCCTACAGCAGCTGGCCCATGCACACAGATAGCTGGATTTGTGCTGTGCACGAGGAAAATAAAATTAGACAAAAAAAATTGGACTACACAGTGAGAATCAAATGCCATTGAGCGGCGTTGCATGCCGTGCCGGGGAGCTAGACTTTGCGCGGGGATTGCCGGAACATTAGTGAAGCCAGTGTCTTTTAGGAGCAAAATAAAAGCATGGAAAAAATGCCAATTTTCCTGTGATTAACTAGATATTGATGCGTGTGACCGGTGAACAGTGGTTAGGAGTTCATGCGTGCAAGGACAGTAGTTGGTTGAATCATACTTTAATTTGATTACGTTTCGCCGGAAACGCTGGGTTTGGTGTTCAGTAATGGTATTGGTTGTACAGTGAGGCTTGTATGAATATAACTAGGTCTTTTGTGTATTTTTCGTAGGGATTAATTATTCGAGGAAAGACAATAAGTCACAGAAGAACGTGATGAAGTCACTCTAAAAAGAAATAAAAACAAAAATTGTGGATGAATTTTGGGCTTTCAGATGATATTCACACAATATTTTTCATCATTCTTTTCGAAACTTTTTATGTTCAATTGTCATAAAAGTGATTATTTAAGTTTTTTCTTCCTTGCAAGTTTGTTTCTCTCTCTATTCTATAAACGTCAAAGATGTTAGATCCTTTAGCTTTACATGACGATCCTGCCAGGAGTCGAACTTTTTTTAGTAGTTACATTACTATATTTATGAAATTATAAAGCTTCTTCAAATTCAACAAACTATTTTCATTATGACGGGCTAGCCCTATACATTTTTTATTATAAATTTTTATATATAATTTAACCACTACTGATGATTACGCAAAATGTTTAAAAAAATGGTTAGCTAATTGACAGAAATTTACAATAAAAACTATTAAAAATATCGCTTGGAAATCTTTGTTTTGTAAACAGATAGTTTTTAAATTTAATCCTAGTTGTGTACGGAAGTTGAAATAATATCAACTTTGGGCAATTATTAGTGTTGCTTTAGATTAGTGTACGAATAAACCATTCTAAACGTCTCTTGTTGTAGTTGAGAAGAAGGGTACAGTTCTGTGATTTTCTACCATCACCACACATTTCAACTGAATATCATTCCGTTTCAAGTTCTCAAACACAGGAATGCTTTCTCGCCGGTAGCATACACCATTCAGCATCTATATCGACTCGGCCAGCGTTTACGACGAAAAAAAAAACGCAAAGTTTCAATGTAGAATCGCCAGGCGCCAGATAATCCTTTCTCTATTTCTGTCCATGCATGCGTGAATTATTCAGTCGATGAAATTGGGTGATTTTTTTTCTCTCTTTTCTGGCATTCGTTTCTAGCTACCATTCCGATCATGCGGATTGTGAACAGAACCAGCGTCCAGAAAACTCAACTACGGATGGTGTATGTGTGTGTGTGCTGAAAAATGTATCACTTTCCCGCGTGGTCGAACAGCAATCATCCAGCACTTTTCACGGCTATACGAGTTGTTGGGTGGATTCCCCCTCCCCCTCCCCCCGCCATGTAACACCTGGTTGCCACGTGGTGAATTCTTTTCGAGTTGCATTCTGTATCCTTTTTCGTGAGCCATACACTCACACACACATTTGCACTCGAGTGAGGAACCATTTTCCATTGCTCAATTTAAGCCATTCATCAACGGTATCGCAATGTGCGTGGTTGAGGGGGAAGAAATTTTCCACGAACATGGCATGTAAATTGTGTGTAAAATAGTGATGAAAATAGAGCACAAAATATGTATGAAGGAAAGTGAAAAAAACCCTTCGAGGATTGGGAAATCATTTCCCGTGGGATACAAATCATGAAAGGATATGAGTGCGTTGCATGAGTGATTGCGAACTGGTTCCGTTCCGCTCACTTTGTCCGAAGCACTTTAAATTGAGCCGTAATTGGTGTTTTATTTCTTCTTTACCGCATTATCATAATCTAGTGTATCTGTTGGTCTTTATCGCTTAAATGTTGTTTTTTTTTCTCTTTTTTCTCTCTTTGCTCTATCAGGAATTTCCATGCATAAGGGATACGCATTTGTGCAGTTTACAAATCCATTCGATGCGCGGAACGCCTGCCATGGGGAGGATGGTCGGACGGTGCTGAGCCAAACTTTGGGTAAGTAAGTTAAGAAAAGATAAAATTGTATAAAATTTCACCAAATCATTGACCATACTCCGCTAAAGATTTATTTTTATTTAAATTTAATTTTTAGAGGGTTGTAGTAGCACAGCGGCAAGAAATTAAAACAGCATTAAAATTGACAGCTGTCAAATGAGTACTGACGTTTGCAGTTTAAAATCAAAAAATAAACTTATCTGAAATATTATAGTTCAAATTAAAAAAAAATAAAATCAAGAAATGAATGTTCCATGAGTGGTTTAAAAAAAAATTGGGATTTGGAACATAATAAAAATAACGAGTAAAATATGAAATTAAAGATTTGGATTCATCATCAATCAATTATTCGGTGCGCCCTCTGTAGGGAACAGTTTGGTGTGTGTACATGCTCAATTTAATCACAAATATAGAAAAGAAAAAACGCAAAGCTTTTATTATTAAAGCACCAAAATCCATCCAGCAAACAACAGTCAGTCGGTTAGCGAAATTGGACCAACTAAAAATGGATACATCATGTCATGATTGTTGCAACCATCACCCCCATACACACACACATGTTAGAACTGTCGTACTGCCAACCCTATCTCCCATCATCAATCATGGCTAGCAAATGATAAAAAACTGGAAAACTTTCGCTGTCATGTCATACATAAATTATTTTCTTCTCCATCAAATGGAAAACTAATGCCCCTGGCCCGGTTGCACGCCGAGCCCTTAGCGAAAGTGCGTGCGTGCCACGACTGTTACGCTTAACGGGTTTGTTTCATTCGTTCTTCTTGCTAAACCCTTTTTTGGACTTGGCGACGAGGGACAGTCGTTGGTGGATAACTGCTGCTGGTGGATATGAGGGAAGTCGACGATCCTTGTTGCAAAAGTTGGCATGTTTTTGGTAATATCCACAATGAGTGCGTTTCGTGGCCCGAAATGAGGTCTGCCGAGCTGGAATGAGTTGCATGTCCGTGAACAAACGACAAATAAGTTCTTCCTTCCTGGTCATTTGTTTCTTTCTAATTTATGACGTTTGTAGCTACCGCTACTGTTTTGGAAACTCCACATGAGAGTGAAATATATTTCATTGTTTGCCCAGAACGAGCAAATATGGAGCGAAGTTTGTTATCGGGCTAGCGCGAACCCCTGGCGCTCAAAACACCCTCTCCGTTTCTAATACGCTTATTTATAAACCTTGGTATGCTTTAAAACTAATAATAGTGCAATTCTCTTGATTAGCGCATCGCACACAGCTGTCCCAAAGCCAGCCGGCCTTCGTTTAGAATAAATCAAAGTGAGAGACAGGACATTGTTGCAATAAAATTAAATACCACAAAACAGCATTTTACGCTCGCAGCTGTTCACACCGATCAGGGCGGGTTTTTCTCTATCCACATATTTGCCCGCCGATGTTGACCGGTAGTAAAAGGTCTGAATACATGCAGTGCTACGATTAGCTGTTTTGTCATTAAAAAGCAGACATTTCGTTTTGAAGTTTGCATCATGACATTTGTTATTGGCAGGAGAGTGTTTTACTTATTATAAGGCGAAAGCCAAATCAATTTTCCTGTATGAGTAATTGCAGAATGATAAAAATATTAATAATGCACTCACAGGCAAATTATCTCTGCCTGTCACGTTTTAAGCTTAAATTGCACTTTATCCTTTGCTGTCATAAAATTGCAACTTTTGCATTTTCCATCACTCCAAATTGCTCGGTTGGGTTGGGAGATGCAGGACCCATCCAAGCTGTCCGAAACGGATAAAATTATTAAGCAATTAAATTCATCTTCAGACCGATCGAGACCGATGGATATCGTAGCGAATCAAACCCAGACCGTGTGTCCAGCGGCGTGAGGTAATTTATGACGTGTGCGCGGCACGGTTGGAGATGGAAATGTTCTAATTTTAAAGTGTCACCAGACCAGATGCCAGATCATCATCACCGGTAAGTGGGAAGATGATCGGTATCGTATGGCCTTGCTTATTAGCCTGCTCCTTTTCACCGCACACACACACACCCTCGAAACTGAGAGCAAAATGGATGAGAAACGGGCCGATGTTTGAGATGGATTCGTAATGTGCTTACATAACGCTTCTACGGACCGTTTATGGCCGGCAGTAAAAGAGCTGTACGTGGTGCGTGGACTTGGTGTTCGCTGGCAACAACTGAATGATTGACAGGTGGAAAATTATAGCCACCTGAAAGTGTTGATGATGAGTCAGGCGGGAAATGTTACACTTTGAATGGTGTAGAAAAACAGGGTGAACGGTTGAGAGCTATCGAGAGATGAGAAGGGAGCGAAAACAAACAATCATAAAAAAATGATTAAGTGGAGAACTGTTTTTACGAAAGTGGATTGATGTAGCAGAGATAAATTGGAATTCCTTTGTATTGAGTAGGTTTGAAATCGTCTGACCTACTTTAAAGGTTAAGGATTACATACAAATACAGGCTAACTTTAGATGGCCTGTATTACTTGACTTGGATTACTTGACTGTATTGGCACTAGTTGATCCTAATGGATTGATATTTCTGAAATTTTTCGTCCTTACATACTCTTCTCTTATTTTTATTTGGCATTAAAACCTCGAAAGGCCTCGGCTTTCAATTTCTGGCTTTCCGTGACTTAATTTTACCCGTAGCAAGGTAGTCAGCCCTGCCCTCGGGGAGGCGGTCTCTGATGGGATTTGAACCCCGGTCTTGTCTTGTGAAGACCGTCACCGCTATCGCCTTCCCACCACCCTATGTTTTTATTAGCGTTAAAAGAAATCTTATCCAAAATATCAAGAAAAAAAAACCAGGGCCAGTATTGCCTAAGGTAATCAAAAATAATGTTGTTATGTTCTTTATTTAACATTTAATATTGTTCAGCAAAGGCATAATATGGCCACGATTCAGATTATGCATAGAATCAATCTATTCACAGAGACTACAACCACATGGTATTTGTCCTTCCATCGGAAGAAATTTATTTAGTTTTGCTTATCATCATGATCGTCTAAATCCCACCTAAATAGACACGCTTAATCACGATCAAACATACGATGCTATGTGTAATCTCCTTACAGACATGTTTGCCGTTGTTCTCGCCTTCTACATCCTTTTCGCTTACTATAGCTACGTTACCTTCGATGTGCTTCTAAGAAAACACGACCAGCCGCAGACGGGCGGTCGATGACACAAACGCACACACCGCCCATCATTCTGTCGGCACGTGATTCAAAAAACCGCGTCCCAACCACGCTGATCTGGTTTGCTGCGGTGATTTTTTAATCTTGCCTGCCGCCACCATCCAATCCTCTTGGCTCCACAACAATTGCCACTCCCACGGGTTGTAAATGGGTGCCGCCTTTCTCACCGTTGGCTGCTGTCGCGAAACAGTGGGCTGACATTAATAAAGTGACCAGTAGGTGATCGGAAGGTCGGCCACATAAGGTGCTCGATAAAAATAGTTGTTACGATCGTGTGGGGCAAATTTATCTTTCATGTATCGTCGTGACATCGCAGTGGTTTAGCACATAGGTTTAGAAGCGATGCTAATGCTTGAAACATATCTCACACGCTCGGTGAGAGAGTAATTCGTAGAATCGCGCGCGTCAATGTACATCGGTGAATATCATATGTACGCGTTGAGCGAGGAGAGCAAAAGTTGAGGAAAAATCTATTCCACACATGCCCAGAGCCATGCCATACAGCAACAAGAGCTGTTGTACCAACAAGCAAAACCGTTTGCTCATTGTTTGCGAAATGTTGTTGTTGTTTAAATATTATAGAGATTTTGGACCACTTGGGTCTCTTTCGTCTCTTTTACTGGGATTGTGGATGTTGAAGGAATTGGAATGTTGGATAGGTTGTGTGAGAGGGTTACTGAGACGTTAAGGTGTCCCATTCCTTTCGACTTTAGAAGTATCAGACTATTTTCAATAGTTGAATCTTTTTCTAAGTTTGTACTTGAGTTGTTGAGGTAACTCAGTCCTTTTTTGTGTTGTGGACGACAGACTACTGCAGTAGTCGAATTCACCACATTGTTTAGTTTTCCTCTCTAATGTTGAGTGTGTTTCTTTATTATTGTTATTATATTTTTTTCCCCCTTTTTTTACCGGCTTAATTATATTTGGTTGTATAAGTTTGTTTTTCTTAAAAATTTCAATACTTTTTTCTCTTCTTTAGAATCTGGTCCTAAAATGCAGTCAATATTGGAATTTAACTTAAGGTGGTGTCGCTCCCTTTCATATCCTCGGCATTCCGTTAGGATATGATGTATAGTGACTTGGGTTCCACAATACTGGCAAAGTGGCGCTGGTGCTTTAGCTAATAGGTGGCTATGGGTTAGATTTGTGTGTCCAATCCGTAATCTGGATAATATCTTTTGATCTTTGTTGTTATCTGGGTCTTTCCAAGGTTGGATTGTTACTTTTACTGATCTCAACAGGTTGTCTATTTCCTTATTCCAAGCTCTCTGCCATGATTTTTCTATTAAATATTTGCATTGTTTTAGTGCATCCCTCTTAGAGATAGGAGGGGAGTTGTCAGTTGGTAATTGTCGACCTTCATTTGCCAGTCTATCTGCTTTTTCATTGCCTATTATACCAGTATGGCTTGGGATCCAACAGAAGGAAATGTTTTTAGCATGGTCTATTGCATCTATTGCCTGAATATGGGGATCTTTTGAACGACCATGTTCTACTGCAGCTAATACACTTGCACTGTCGGAGAAAATTACGGTAGGTCTGTCTGGATCAATGTTTTCATCTGCTGCTATATAAATAGCAGTGGCCTCAGCTGAAAAAATTGATGAGTAGTCAGGAAGTTTTATCGCGCAACTAGAATTATCAGAGTAAATGCCACACCCTGCGGAGTTCATATAGATTGACCCGTCGGTGTAAATTTTGTGATGGTTGAAATATTTACTGTTGATATGCTCTATTGAAATTTGGTATGCTTGTTTATTGTTTTGTCTAAGTTGATCGTAAATAGTCCAGTCTATTTTATGTGAGTTCTGGAACCATGGGCGTTCCGAATTTCTAGTTATTTTTAGAATATCTGGTAGGAGATGATTAGTGGTCCTTTTAAACATGTCTTTTGCTCTCTGAATTAAATTCGGGCATTCTACTCTTTTCTCTAAATTGCGTAAAGCCGTGCCTATCAAACGGAGTGTTATTATCTGTGGAAAAGGAAGAAGACCACTTTCACATATAAGTGATTTTATAGGGCTAGTAATGAATGCACCGGTGGCGCATCTTATAGCTGAATGGTAGATAGGAGCTAAAATATTATTAATACCGTCAAACTCTAAACTAATAAGTTCTATTCCGAACAAAATTTTTGGGAGAAGCCATCCATTAATCAATCGAATCATTATGAGACGAGATGCCCTGATTTTTCCATATCCTATCATTTTGAAGACATTTATGTACGATGTAGAGGATGTTTTGATATTTTTCAGATGTGGTTTGAATGATAGTTTTGAGTCGAGAGTAATTCCTAAGATTTTAGCTTGATTAACGTTCGGAATAATGCTGTTTTCTATTGAAATCTTCTTAAGATTTTTTGTCTTCTGGGTTTTACAAATTCGTAAGATTTTGCATTTTTCTGGTGCTATTTGGAAACCTGTTGAATCACACCATTTTTTTAGATTATTTATGCCAGTTTGGAGAGCCTTTCTCGATTTACTGGAAGAGACATCCGAGGAAATTAATAGAATGTCGTCTGCATATATGAGGGGGGTGATATTATTAGGGACATGTGTGAAAAGGGACTCGATACTAATAAGGAAAAGGGTGGGAGAAAGGATAGCACCTTGCGGAACTCCATTTTCTAAGTGTTTGATTTGCGAAAATGTATTGCCAATACTAATCCTAAAGGTACGGTTTTCTAAAAAGTTTTGTATAAAGATAGGTAAATTTCCTTGGAAGCCCCATCTTTCCAATTGATGTAAAATGCCATGTCGCCAAGTCAAGTCATAAGCCTTGGCAAGGTCAACAATGGCTAGGTCTATGTGTTTATTATTGTTCTTTGCGGTTGTCAATATGTTTTCTAGTGTGGCGAAATATGTTTCCGTACCGTGACCGCTGCGGAAAGCGTGTTGGTTTTTATGGAGTAAGTTTTTAGATTCTAGTTCATGACAGAGTCTTCTGTTAACTATACGTTCGAGAATTTTAGAAATACAGTTTAATAAAGAGATTGGCCGGTAGCTGTCAACGTTAAAAGGTGATTTAAGTGGTTTGGGAATAGGAATTATATAACTGTTTTTCCAGTGCAGCGGGATTTTACCTGTGCACCATATGTTGTTATAAATTTGGAGGAGATATTCTAAAGCACCACTGGGTAGATGTTGAAGTAATGGGTATCCCACTCCATCTGGTCCGGCAGACTTTCCATTACATTTGCTAAGTGCATGAGAAAGTTCTTTTATTGAAAATAGTTTGTTGTATTGTAAATCTTGGGATGTTTGAAAGGATGTTTTTTTCCGTTCCATAGCTCTTTTGTGCTTTAAAAACTTGTCGGAATAACTATGACTCGAAGATATGGATTGAAAATGTTTTGATAATTCTTCCGCTATGGCAACTGAGTCATTAATAGGATTTTCAGGGTTGAGTAAGGAAGGGAAATTTGTGTTGGATTTCTTGCCGTTCAAAATGTTTATTCGCCGCCACATTTCCTTTGAGGATATGGACGGATCGATTTCTTGTATGAATTTTTCCCAGCTATTTTGTTTTGATTTAGCTATTAATAACTTGGCTTGTTTATTTGCTTCTTTGTATTTTTGTAATATTGCTGGTTGGATATGGTCGTTAGTGATCGAGGTTGACAATTTCCTGAGCTTTCTTAGGTACTTCCTACGAGTTTTTATTGCTTCAGCAACTTCCTCATTCCACCAGGGAACGTATTTTTTGGGAATTTTCCCACTGCTTTTAGGAATGCTTTGGGAAGCAGCCTCTAGGATTATATCAATGAATCTATGTTCATTTACCTTCATCCTGCTCCACGGAATATTGTTCAATATTTGTTTATATTTTGACCAATCCGCCATGTCGTACTTCCAACGAGGACGGAAGGAAGGAAAATTGTTGTATAGATTAGTAGGATTAAGTTTAACTGTAAGTGGGAAGTGGTCACTGCCATAGAGGTCATTTTCAACAGTGAGAACAAACCTCGATGCTATGTTATCCGATGTAGCACAATGATCTATAGAGCTCATTTGACCGGTCGAAGGATCGATACGGGTAGGTAGGTTATTATGGAGAGGAAATATTTGATTTTGTTGTAAAATGTTATGGATGTCTGTGCCTCGTTTGTTGGTTTGGGAACAACCCCACTGTGTGTTTTGTGCGTTTAAATCTCCAATAATGAGGATAGGATTTGGAATTTTTGCAAGGAGGTTGTTCAGCTCTGTTACAATGTTATTATTATAATTTGGCAATAAGTAAACACTTAGGATATTTAACTCTATTGGGCTTCTAATGTGAATGCATACTGAAGGTATGGAAGTTTTAATGCGAATTCTTGTGTAAGGTATGCTTTTGTGGATTCCCATGCAGGTGCTGTGGGATGTGATAGGGGAATTGTTAGTTATCCAATGATAACTGCTTAGTGGTGTTCTATTGAGCAGAATAGGGTTTGTGTAGGCTTCTTGTAATGTTATTATTTTCGGCTCATGTTTGTTTATTAATATTTTTAATTCATCTAAATTTTTTGAGAAGCTACGTATATTCCAATTCAAAACAAGTTTAGTTTCACCTGGAAAAATTGTCCTGATAGAATTATTTGTAGATTGTGCTGTCATGATTAAAATTTTAGGCTAAAAAAGATTTGCTGATGCGATGATTAGGTTAATGAATTGTTTTTTTTTTTTTTGTTTCTATTTACGATGTCCTTTCCTTGTCTTTTTGGCCGAGAGTTCTTCGCTAGAGGATGTCAATGGATGCTTGAAGGTGGATGGTTTGTTATTTTTATTTGTGATAATTGTGTTACCTGCGGTGTCTTCTGTATCTGAGTCCGAGATGAGGTTTTGGCATTCAGTTTTGTTCTGTTTTGTTTGAGTGAATTTTTCAATGGTTTTTGTGAGAACAGCAATCTGGTCTTTCAGTAGGTTAACAGTTTGAGTGAGATTTTCTATAATTTTATCTTTCGGGTCTATTGCTTGGGCTGCAGCGATTCTTTGTTGAGCAAAACTGTTTGACATTTGCTTATGCGTGTTTTGTTCGTATGCTAATCTAGCCTCGCGGAAGGAGCAGTTGTTGTCGGTTTTAATTTTTATAATCTCCGCTTCTTTGGTGTAGTGTGGACATTTTTTGTCAAAAGTGTTGTGATGTTCGTTACAATTAACGCACGTTGGTGACACTGTGCAGTGACCGTGGGCATCTTGTCCGCAGTTTGCACAGATTTCTTTGTTTGCGCAGTTTTTCGTAGTATGGCCAAATCGGAGGCATCTGTTGCAGCGCATAGGTCGGGGATAATAAACCCTTGTTTTTATCTTCTCTAGCCCGATGTACACATATTCCGGAATTGCCACTGCTTGCATAGTCACCACATATGCATTTGTTTGCACAATTTGGCCATTCACTCTTTTTGTGAATCTGTATACGTCGGTGATACCTTCTGCTCCCATATGTTCTATTATCTCTTCTGATTTTAAGGCGCCAATCGAGCTGCACGTAAACACAAACTTTACGGCGTTCAGTGTAGGATGTGGTGTAATTGAGATCTTGTCGCCGTTCATCAAGGAATTGATCTTCTGCAGTTCGGTAAACACTTTTTCTGATCGTGTTTCCAGCAGGAATGTTTTGGAATCCAACGGTCGGCCAGTAACAATTTTACCAATTGCACGTTTAATCGTGTCGCTCAGTATCCATGGATTCGCGGGAAGGGTTTTTTCCCCCACTGTACGTAACAGCAAAAACCGTTTTTCTCCGTACTCGCCGTTTCTATCCATATACAATGGCAACGTTCTCCCCCTCTGCTCTATAGTAGAGAGTGGGGGGAACATAGCTGCGGCCGCCGACGGGCCCGTCATTGGGATTGTTTGACTTTCTCAGAATCTGTCGTTTTGCGTGCACTGTGACGTTAAAAAAAAAAAAAAAAGGGGGATTTCGCTAGGAATAGAGGAGTAGCAATATCGCTAACTAACACACACAAACACACACAATATCACTCGTGAGTCGCGCGCGCAAGAGAAAACACGTCCGATCACATCAACGTTTCGACAGCAACTGTTGTTTGCGAAATGACGCGAGCATGACAATTGAACTAATTATAATTAGCAGCAACGCGCTTGTTAGTGAACTATCTGGCTGCTGGCAGGCCCATACATGGTGCCATCTCGTGCCATTGGGGAGACAGTTCGTCGGGAGCGGTTGGTTGGTTCATAACTTTGCCCACAACAAAAAAACCCCATCAGCTGGGCTAGATGCTACGGATGGAAAGGGAAGCCAGGGAAGGGCAGATTGGTGGTGACGGTTACGGGATACCCCGAGAATGCAGCGAGCCGTAGTGAAACACTAAAATTAACCTCCCAAAAATGTCGCACGTCTAGCACATGCTGCTGGCGCATCGCATTGACGTTGCCCTCATTAACATTCTTTGTGCCGCCGCTACCTTTTTGACCCTGTTCTGATACCGGTTTTTTTTTACTGAGTTTTACATACCGTTCGTTTTTTTTTTGTTAACTTTCTTGCAGATGTGAATATGGTGGCGGAACCGAAACCACATCAAACCGGTCGGAAACGGCAAAACAAATCGAAAACCGGAAATGATTGGTAAGTAAGGAAGTGAGAGATGAAGATGAGCTGTAGCATTACTATCGATTAGTTCAAGTTATTTTCAAATTAATATTTGATTAAATAAATGACTATGAAGCAACTGTTTAGATGCGGCCTTTACATTTTGATTTAATTTTTTTTTAATAAATTACTATTTGGATTAACATTCCCATGTATTAGTGTTCAGTTTTTTTGCGGGAGCGCTCCTTTTCATTATATGCTTTCTTGTTCTTCTTGGCTAAACGTCCTGGTTGTTATTGCTGGTCATTTACATAACTTACTAGACTTAATGGTACCAGGTAGTTGGATAGTCAGTCCGCATTCTGTGTGGAAGTTCCGGGTAGGATTTGAACCCAGGCCTGCCGTGTGAAGATCAAACAATCCATGGCGAAAAAATGAATGATATCATATAATTTTGTAAATAATTTGCAAAAGGCACAGATACGCAACGACTTGAGTTCTTTGTTGTCTTAACTGCAAGTCTTGGGAATACGAGGATATCATTTGATTCACTTTACTTACAACAACTTAACAACAAAATTTATGTATCATTTAAGGGCATTTTTATATTTTGAACAAGGTTAAGCCTTTTGTAAGCATTGAAAGCTCACCATCGTTGATTTCATTGGAAATATTATAACATTTGACCAAATGGATATAGATTTTTTTTCATATCTTTTCCATTATTTTTTGTAGAACGTTTGGGCAAGCACTCCTTAGTCATAGATTTTTTTTTAAAATTAAAGGACCCTGCTAATCTTTTTTTTTTTTGTTCATAAAGAACGGCCTGGCCGTATTGCTCTGCTAATCTTTATCTTGAACTACGAAATAATTGTTAAAAGTGAAAGGTAGTCATAACTCCAACCATTATAGCTGTTTGAGATGAATGTAATAGATGGAACTGAAAAAATCCTATGGTTTATCGTTGTTTCAGTGCTAAATATTAGACTAAAGACTACATAAATTGAATATTTTTTCCTTAATTAGTTTCAGTGTAGTTCCTTCGTAGAAAGTTATTCGAAAAGATTTCTAATCCTTTTTTTCATCTTTTTTACAGGGATTACTACTACGACAGGTAAGTAACGGAGGAAAGATCCACTCGTTTACCGACGTGCTAACAACATGCTAGCCCCCCCCGGTACCAGCTGTTTGTGAGCTTCATCATTCATCCGCTCATTCACAACCGACAGGCTAAACTGTTGCCCCTCCTCACGCCACCGTTTCGTTTGCACACATGATTTAACTAATTGGCTGCTTTTATGGTGCGTGATGCTGTTCGTATCCAAAACAACTTCCCATTTCGTTTGCCCATTTCCAGCAGCTGCCAGCAGCATTCCGCAACCATTCGAGCTTATCTCCTTACGTTTATGTGGAGAGAAGTAGATCAAGAAAAAAAACCGAACTCACAAACACCATATCACACCATACTTGCCCCGTTTTAATCGCGACGACAGCGGAAACACTAACGGCAACCCGGAAAATCATTAACGCCCTCTCGTTTTTTCGGCTAACCTCGGGAAGGAAATGTGTGCAGGAAAGTGTGAGAAGTGGTGTGTGTGAGTGCGAAAAGACGATGTTGAACAAGCGGAACATTTATGAAATGAGTTATCATCCGCCTTTTGGCCCGCTTAATAACGACGCGACGGGAGTGTAAAGCTGGAAAATGATGCCGTTAAAAGTTCAATTTTTAAGCCCTTTCCTGCTCCAACAGTGAACCGAGGGTTTGCTGTGAGCATGAGTTTGAGTAAGATTTTTTTTTTTCCTGTTGCCGGAAACGATTCCAGGCATTAGCTGCTTTCGCACTGTATCTAAAGTCACTTTTAGTGTTGCTTTTTCACTCGCTTGCCATGAATTTTGAACAGCCAGAAAATACTGGAGAAAGTGTTGAAGGCGTAAATGGGAAAGATGTAAGGCCCTGCTATCGTTCTATCTGCCCGAAAAAATCACTCGCTACAGGAAGCTGGGAAGGAAAAACGATTAACGCAGCCTCCAAAGTCATCGGAGCTGGTCGGAGTGTTACAAAAATATTAGCCAATTTCACTCTCCGGAATGGGTGGGAAATATGGGAGGCATAACGTTGTCTGGAAGAGTTGTTTTTCCTTTTTTCTTTCTCTCTCTATCCCCCAAACGGGTCAAAGGTGACTTGGTAAAATAAACCTCAAAAAACGGGCTAACGAGCCGGTGACGTTGGTCAAAATCCACCACCAAAGCTCGCTGCATCCTACGACGACCAAACCAGGGTTCCAGGGATGAGCTAAAATGAAAGTTTAATCTTTTTATTGCACGCCGGTCGTTTTACTCGACCATTCATATTCATCGTTCGCAGCCCAGACAACCGATCCCTTTCTCCAACATTCCCTCGAAAAATGTGGAGCAAATAAAGTACTGAGAATCCTTTTTTTTTGGGGGGGGGGGGAGGGCTAGTGGATAGTTTCCTAGGAAATGAGCAAAAAACAGCATCACTCATGATTGTTCAAGCTCGCATGTTTGCATGCTTCCCGGTCGCAGTTCTCTCTTAGCTTAACTTCGTTGACCCGCATTTAGGACGGTGGTGGGTATTAAGTGAGTAAGCACGAAGGAAAACTGCATATCCGAGAGCCATCCATATTGTTTACCACAGTACTGTAAATCGCTGTGTACCGACCGGTCCAATCTGTTCCCGAGCCACCATACAACGTCTCCAGACTGTATGCTCCCAAATGCATACGGCTTTTGGGTTTGCTCTTTTTGCTATCCTTTTACCGTCCTCTCACAAACCTTTCTAACCGGAGTTAATCTTTGCGGTTATTAAAGCTTAAGTGAGTTTTTTTTTATTATATCGTTCACTTTCACTGTGTTTCACTTGACCGCAAGGGTTGAGAGTAGTTGCCATGGTAGATGGTAGTTCCGTGAGCTAACCGTGGTCATGGTTTATGGACATTCGCTATTAGCCAGTGAATAGTAGTTTATGGAGTTCCTTCACGATGAGGTTTATGTGGGGTGAGAAGATGGGTTAAGTTTTTCTTTACATTACAATTATGCTACGCTAATTATCAACGTTTGTAATGTTTGTGTTTTTATCAATTCTGAGGACTTGATAATTGTACCTGTTTGGAGGATAATAGCGTCACTAGAATCTAGTTTTTCTCAGTTACTCTATACATTTTTTCTATCAATGTAGTATTTTTGGTATATGGTTTCTCTATTGCACATTATGATTTTCTTTTCTTTATTTATTAAGTAACGTGAAAATATTTAATATTTATTACTTAAAAACAGATCTTTTAAATTAAATCTCTCTTAAGGAGAAATAGATCTCTTAAATAATTCTAAATTTTGGTCAAATTTTAGCATTTGCTAAGCTTTTTTTTAAATTAATCATGTTTTTTATTATTTTTTTTTCATGCTCTTTTGGACTTATTTTACTGGATGAGAAGCAGCATAAATATGTGAAAAGCTAGCTGTAAAAATAGTTACAGTAGTTTTACTACAAATAATGTTGTGTGGCGTACGCTATTGGAAATTTGATGCGTTTTGGGTTTTTAAAATTATCAGAAGGAGAGGTATTTTAATCTTAATACGGCGTCAAGCCGCTATACTAGAAATATAAATAAAGGTATTATAATCAATTTTTGAAATCCTTTGATCGGTCTATTACGTTTTCCTTAGACGACAGTTTAGTTATTCATTTATATTTCAGCAGACGGCTCAACGCCGTATTTTCCGGATGTTTCAAGTTGATAGCATTAAATACAAAGTAGGAAATTGTATTTTGTATAACGGTCATGCTCGAGAGCTACTTCAGTTTTGCCTTGCATTTTATTTGATTTGATTGTTTTCTATTTTATCTTCATTATTTTCACGTACTGTTGTTTCTTTCCTGTTTTATATGTTTTATCATTTTTTTCATTATTATTTTTCAACATATTTATTTGAAAAGTTGTACTTTTATCCCATTTTAAAATATTTTTTCCAAATTTTCTTTTATAATGGTATGCATATTGTTATAATATGGTTACATACATGGTTGGTAATTTTATTTATTCTTCTCCCTTGGCGCTACAACCTCGAGAGGTCTCGGCCTGCCATTTCTGGCTTACCTATTCTACATTACCAGAAAAGTAGTATCTGAGGTCGATCTCACCACTGTGTAGCGAATAAGACTCGCCAAGCTAAAAGTGGGGTGGCCATGTCATGCGAATGGCACCGGACGACCCAACCAGTAAAGTTCATTTCGGCTTTTCACTTGAACAGACTTTTGTCTTCTATAATCATAAGACAATTACGAAAATAACTAAACAAATTGATAAAAGTTTATCCCACAATCAATCAATCTGATACGTCCTACTAACGTTTTGTTCTGCCCTCTGCAGCATCATATATTTTAATTAATTACAATCAATTTCATTACGACTTGACGTATCGTCGAAACCGTAACACTTGATGCCGCACAAATTGCTTCCTTCAATTGTTCGCAAAGCTCCGGTCTTGGGTCATTTTTCTTCCAAATCAATTGGATCGCCGTAATGAGCGTATGAACTACGCACCACGGCAGGATGAGCTCCTAATGGGGCCAACGAGACAATCGAACGCACTTCCGGCCAAAGTTTATTTATTTTCATTGCGCTAGCGTTTATTGGTATTTCCGGCCAACACACACACACATACACACCCACCCTTGAAGGAAGTAGAAAGGTAGAGTGAGCAGTGAAAGTTGAAGGTTAAGTAAATCTACAAACAAATTACATTTTCCCTGTTTTGCTATCCACCTTTTTTCGGTTTTCGACTTTTTGTTATCAAGCGTCGCTACCGTGAGGGAGAGGAAAAGCATATCATGAGATGAGGAGTGGAAAGCAGCAGGAAAACAGTACCGTAACGTACCGCACGAATCGAAAAGTCGGAAAGATAAACAATCAATTATTTATGAAACAAAGGCGAAATACTTTACCACCACCTCGGAAGTTTCCTATTGTGTGAGTGTGTTTTCCGAATCGATCGACTTCAACGCCCGCATACCGAACGAGCTGCTTTTTTTCTTTCCTTGGTTTGCTTCCGCACATCGAAAGCCAAGTGGAATTGCCCGAAAAGGAGCCGTCCCAGCGTTCTGCTTCCAAGCAAACAGCATTCTTGTTCTTGCCATAAAAATCAAAATCCATCCCAAAAAAAAGCCCCGATGATGGCAATTTCAACAGCAACAAGCGTTTGGTGGTTTATTTACAGTTTTCCTGTCTTGCTTCTGTTTTTACCATCACTTTTCTTTTGCGCGATTCAAGAAACAAACGACCTACCGGGATGAGCCACCCCAAAAAAAAAAAAAAACAGCCGCCGGGCAAAACGATTGGTTGCGATAGCGATAGATTTCACCAGCGATAAGCCCCCGGTCCGTTCGTTCATAAATAAGTGAAATAACCCAATAAATCTTCTAATGTAATCTTTTAATAATGTTGATTTTAAAATTTATGAGATTTACCCTCGCACGCTTACCACACTGAGCCACGGCCAAAGGTCGCGGGTTTGCAGAGGGCCGCTAAGGTTAGGTGCCGGCGAATGTCAACGGTGGTGGAAGCGCAATCGCGGTGAAAGTCATTTATATTTTCAGCCGGCGCTTTGGGATGAATTTTTCATTAATCTCGCGCGATGGTATGATATTGACGGAAGCAGAAATGAAAGAGAAATGGATCGTGTTGGATAACGTGAAGAAGGAATGATCCATCGGAAGTATGGAGTGTAGATAGCAGTGTTGAATTCGAATCGTTTAAGTGAAAAAGAGATTTCGGATGGGACTAGTTTATTGATCAGAACGTGGATGGTAAATAAGGGTAATATGTTGCTTATTGTTGATACAACAAACATTTTTACTGGAAGTTTTTGACTGTTAACTTTAATGAAAAAAAAGTATTTACTGGATTGTAAATTCAATTCATTTACTACTTTTTTTTTATTCAAAAATTGACCACGCTAAAGCTTTGCTAAACGCTTTGGCGCCTAAAGATATGCAAACATACTTGCTGTTATTACTTGTTAAGTGGTTTATTCATTATCAACACAAAATTTTGAACAAGTCTACTTTTGTGAGTAGAAGATTAGGGGAATTTGTGCTTTTGATCCATTTTTTTTATTTAACGGTTTTATCCACACCCAAAAAAATTGCAACTTTTAAGTTTAAGTTTGCGAGGCTCGTCACGTGTACTGCTCGATGATTCAAATTTCACTAATTTCTTTCTTTCAATGAACACCAATTTATACTTGGTATACAAAATAGTGTTCGTACTATTCCGTCAGTTCTATTTTTATAACTCTATTTTATCTATATGGTATTATCCTAATTGCCTAACGCTAGGCGCATACAGTTCATTTCGTTGATTTTGTCAATAGACTAGGGATAGGATAGTTCGACACTATGTTTAGTCGATTACCATGTCAATACCAATAGTTTCGAATACCATCCTCTAACGATTGATGCAGGAAAACTTAATTACACTTACCAAAGGATGAAATGAAATAACGATTTTTTTAATTATTATACAACAAAGAAATCCTCAAGGGGATGACCCTTCTATCAATCCTCTTGGTGATTATTAGCATGGAATAAATGGAAAACCCACTTGACAATAGGAAAAAAAGAAAACTATGTATTTGCCAATCCTTCCTCAAAAAAATAATCAATACCCACCCAATGCCCCGATTCACCTGTCCCAGACCGTTCGTGGTGATGTTACACTTTTATCGCTCTTTCAAGGCGTCACGCATTCGGTTCCCTGCCATGCTTTCCTTAATTTACGTAAGCCTAAAAAAATACCATTCCGTGCTTTTTGTACTCCTGCTTCTTAATCCACTTTCCTGCTTAGTCATTTAGAATGGCTTTCGTCGCTATCTACCTGCTTGAAGATGGTTCCACAACAGCCCATTCTCCGCCGGCTTCTCGGTGGGTGGTTTCTACTAGACAGATCACCTTCACCATTCCTGGAATTCCTCAACCATCAAAGTCTTCACCCATTCTACCCCGAGCGTACTGGGGAACGCTTTTTCCTCGCCGCATGACGCGTGTCGTTTCGTGACAAGGAGTCGTTTCTGCTATTTTTCAATCTATTAACCACCGTCACTTTTCCCTCCCAGTGCGCATTAATTCGCTCGTCCGTATTTGTGACATTGCGAGCTGGGGGGAGCTGGGGGGGGGGGGCTTGGAAAACCCGAGGGTGAAATGGAAATCCATCCAAAAGATACCCAACCTTCCACCCACACAAGCGCAGGCCCCTGCGGGGAAGTTTATCGGACTATCATAATCAATTAATATCCAGTTTGTCTTGGCTTTCGTTCACGACACGGTAGCCGGTTTAGCATGGCCGCCGGCGTTTTCCTGGCTGCATATTTTAACGGCTCAAAGCGAAAAGAAAATGCGATGGATTTGCCCCGACCACCTTAAGGCACCATATGGTATCGATTCCATAAAAAATCCGATTCGCATATGTGTGTTTGTGTGTGTGTGTGTGCTGTGTCTGCTTTAGTTCAAGACACTGAATGAAGTTAACCTACTGCCGTTTGCATCGTCGATCCGAAACGAGCCCATATCACGCCATGAGTTGGCACGTTCGAATCATTGTTGTATTAACTTTTCGGCTCTCTTTATCGACTTCCAGAAGCCATCACTCAAATGTGGGCTCGTAAGGAAGATATAAGCTGTTGAATAACAAAAAACAGCTCATACACACACATGCGTTGCGGTACGGAGTAAGCCAAGAATCCGGATCGTGATCCGGAACCATTCGACCTACCGAGCCGCCATGCTGTGAAGATGAAAAATTAACCTTTACTTCAGGCACGACCGAACGAACGAACGAACGAACGGTTTTGCAGGTGGGGTTCGATTGTTGGGAATCGGTATGAGTTGCTAGAGTGAGTTGACATTAACCCCGACCTACAGCCGTGACGGTGTTGTGGGGCTCGTTCGAGAACGCCGATGATGATGATGATGATGACGGTGATGGTATGAAAGTGAACCGACAGCTTCTTCTAATTGCTAATGCTAAATTATTTGATCAATAGGATATCAATTTGCTTTTTCAGTTGGTGGAAGCATTCTTTGGAAAGTGAAGGGAGAGTAGTAGAAGCAAGGACATGAACCCTAGGATGATTGATGACTATTTCGATGGAGGTTAGAGTTTTCCATATGCTGAAGCAACAGAAGGTATTTTGGGATTTTGGCAAAACTGGCAGTAAGGATTAAGTGTTTTTATTTCTTTTTATCGATTCCCATTTAAAAAGATTAAGACGAATTTTGAGGAGATAATTCGAAGATTATTATTATATTTTAATTCATGCATAGCGGTCTGACCGTTTTGCTGTGTTCAAACTTATATTAAACATTAAAATGAATTATAGTAACAACGCATATAGAAAGTAAAATATTAAATTCATTTTGAGTTATTCGACTAGAGAAGGTGATTAATAAAAATAGGATAAAGAGACAAGAAAAAAAATGTGATAGTACGTGAATATCTCATCATTAGCCATTTCCTAGCATTCTCACTGTCAATGCATAATACAGTCGCAATGGGACAAAACAACGTTACTGCAATCCTTTTTTCCTGTAATCACTCGCCAGGCAAAGATAGCAAAACGAGCAGACAATCAATCCCATTTCCCGGGCATTGAATAAAGCTAACAATACTTGGCTGTAAAAGTACATCGATACTCACAAACTCCTCCAGTCTGACCATCCTTTCGACCCCTCTCCGTCTCTGCGTTCCTTTCAGTTCCCAGTTGTTTGCATAAAAAGCGACCACAGCTCAATGTTCCCTCGGTTCTTTGTTTGCAGTTGCACATACTTTTTATGACTATGATTGATGGTCGCAACCAGTAGCGACGGTGTCATTGTAAAACAAAACAGAAACAAAACAGAAACAAGCAACAAACCAGGTGACAGTGAACGAATATGAGAAGAAAGCGAGAGAAAGGGAAGAGAATGAGGGAAAAACGCAGCATGAGTGGAAGAATTACGACCCCGGCAGCAACACGCCAACCCACCGCTGTAATGTTGAACAAGTGAGGCAAAAAAAAAGAGAAAACATTTATCCACCACCATTTACCACCATCATCGTCGGAGTCTCGGAGCCATTTTCCACACACCTTTTTCCACGGGGGCTTGAGCGAGAAAAAAAAAACAGAACTCAACAGACTGCATAAAAAGTTGTCGCTTGCTTTTGTTTTCCCATTTCCTTAGGCTTGGCGCTCATCATCGAAGGATACATTTTGTCTCATTTCCCATCCACAACACGTTGCCATTGTTTTTAGCAACGGTTTCGGATTTTTTTTTTGCTTTTGGCGTGTTTGGGTTTGGGCGCAGTACTTTTAATGCCGTTTTCACTTGCTCGTTTTTCCAGATGTTTTCTTTTTTTCTTCCTCCTTCTCCGTTTTTTTTTTTGTCATTTATCCCCCATGACAGACAAAAATATCTGCTTTATGTTTTGTTGCCAATACCACCGGAAGGAGAGGCAAAGCCACTTTCATCTTTTTTTTATGATGGGTTCCCCTATTTTTTGTTTTATCTTAGTCGCGTTGTCACATCTCCGGAAGCAACAGTACACAGGGACGAGATGAGCTGATTGTATAATTTTGAATTTTAATGATGCGCGTGATTGTCGTCCGGTTTTGAGGGAAAATGTGTGTTTGTATGTATTTTTTTCATTCTTCGCCTATCGTTGTAACGCGAGAAGGTTAGCAGGAGTTTATGAATATTTTTTTCATTCAATTTTCCATTATTATCACTTGTAGCTGCGATGCGATAGGAAGATTCTCAATTTCTGTCTTTGGCCCCCCTCTTTGGCAGTTAAAGGACGATTCGATTTTACTTTCGACAGTTGAGGACAACTTTTTTGTTTTTTGATGCCAATTACGCACCTTCACCTCGCGTGTGCCAATCTATGATCCGTCAGCAAACAGGAAGCTAATTGAAATTCATCTTTGTGCTTCCTGAGTGCGATAACGATGCAAATTAGGTTACAGTGTTGATTCGCTAATTTGCGCATTCTGCTTTAAGGTTGACGCGGAGCAGGGTTCTTTGAAATTATTTGAAATCGTTCGGCCTTTTCTTTTCTTTTATACTGTCAATGGGAAGTCACAGACGTTCTGAAGTGTATGCTTTACAGAAGCATGATGAATATCTTATCAGATTGCATACCTTTAGGGGTTTTAAAAATTATTATTTCCAATTGCCAATCGTTGCACAAGACAAAAGTAATTATTTAATCACAACAATTGAGTAACTTGTGATGCGCTCTAGCCATAAATTGAAATAAAATCAATCAACTCTTTGTCAAAAATGGAGCAAAACAAACCATTCTTAGTTTTGCAAATTGCCTACATTTAGGAGTAAGTAGAGAAAGACTATTATTTTTGAATTACAATAGCTTTCCGTTAATTTTTTGTGATAGTAAACCAGTGAAAATGTTAATTGAATAAGTAACAACCGTATAAAAAAACATTTTGTATTATTTGACATATTCAAAACACTTAATGCATGATAAGGAAGGTGTCCTCGGATTTTTTTCCCATTTTCTTAAGATTCTGTACAAACAGAAAGCGGATGGAATTTTGATGAACCATTAGTCACGTGCCTGTATGCAAAACAAATATGAACAAATTACTTCACTACAGTCAGCTTACCCGCCGGAGAAGCCATAGTTTGATGCACTTCCCAGAAGTACAGAACAATACGACTTAAAAGCAATCTTTTATGCAAATAAAACAATTCACCCACAACACACACCGAGTGTTTGCCTTTGCTGTCTTTTGCCTGGCTTGCTCGGGGGCCCACCTTTTCATCAGCTGAAATGAAGCACGATTTAAATCATTTCCGTAAACACTCCCGATAGCTTGCTGCTACTGTTGCCTTCACTGTTGACTCAATCACTGCTCGGTGTGAGAATGGATGAATGGTGTTTCGCTTCGGCAAGCATCCTGCCCCTGCTGCTCTACTTCACACACAAACCAACTTGCCAAGTGTTGTCATACAATGCTCGAGTGAATCTATTCACTACTTCAAGCCCGATGAACGATAGTCGAGTGTCTGGAGAGACGAACTCTCGGCTGCGAAACTCTCCCGGCAAGTGGCCTCTTATGCTATCCATTCTTAGGTGCAAGATTCAGCCCACACCCTGCAGGTTCAATGCAAGGTTCAACGCTTCCGAAGGCACAAAAAAGCGATAAGCAACTTGTCATCCAAACAACAATGAACACATTTTCCTGCCGCTCCATGATGGCAGCAACAAGCTGTCTGTGTACTCATTGCTGAAGCGTATCCAGTTTGCTTTTCTACTTCCCGTTTTTCGCCAAGGAGTTTTCCCATCCTCTCAGTGAAGCACCCAACAGCAAGAACTAAGCAAATAATCATTATATTGTAATTTAATTGAACGCACCGGAATGGAGAACTCCAAACGATGGGGAACAGTAAAGTTCAAAAAGATTTTCCTCTACTTCTGTTCTGTTCGATTTTTCTTCGCTCGATCGATTCGAACTCGAACTCGGAACTGTGCACCGAGGTGGAAAACAAGTTTTTCCACGCGGAAACATTTTCTCATCGCTGGCAAGCAATCACCTTCCGGTGTCGAAGCAGCGTGCAGAGATAGAGAGAGAAAAGTTTACTCTCATTACCATCAACAGACGGTCCCGGGGCATCATTAACGTCTTTGTGCGAAAGCTGCTACTGATGGTGGCTTCGGATTCTTCTGCCGGTGGCAGGTTCCCTGGGTCCGGCCTTGTTAAGGGGGGGTCCGCAGCCAAAGTTGTGCCACCTAATTGTTTGTTTATGCTGTCGTTTCATTTTATTCGATTGATCCACAACATTTGGCACCAACATTTGATGATGGAGAGAAAAACTTTTTCTCCACCGACTCATTAGCACCACCTAATCGTCATGCCCGCTAATGAGGTGATTTCATGACTTTTACTACTTGTTTTCTCACCTTTCTTTGCAGCTACTACGCTTCAACACTATTCGGGCCACTGCAGCAGCAACCGAACGCACAGCCACGGCCCTTGAAACGTCAGCGACTGATGGCCCCGAATCGTATGGGCATGACACCGAAAATGAACGGTGCTGGACCGATCCTTGGCCACAGTCCACATCCACAGCAGCAGCAGCAGCAGCAACAGCAACAGGTACTCTCTCAACAACAGCAGCAGCAACAACAGCAACAGCAGCAACAACAACAGCAGCAGCAACAGATGCATCTTGTAGCACACTCACAGCAGCTGCAGCAACAAATGCAAGCCGTTGCTACGGCCAGTCCCGTTTCCGGTGGCACTTGCAGTCTTGGGAATTATTACACCGCACCGGGCGGTAACATTGGGTCAAGCAATGGCGTACCGATGCAGGTCCCAAATGGATGTATTGGATCGAATGGCTTCATTAACAACAACAACTGCTTGATGAATGGAGCGGAGCTGGGTGGGGTGGTCGGTGGTGGCATTGGTGGATGCACCATGTCCAGCTATACCAATGGGCAGCACGTCGTTGGACCGTTCAAAACGTACAGTAAGTAGTTTCATCTTGCTTTCGAATTTGATCCCGCAATATGTCAGTATATATCAGTATAGATTATTTTTACCAGAATATCTGAAAGCTCTTAGACATAGAATCGATGTGATGGTTGATTTCTCTTTACACGAATTCTTCAGTCTCATTAATAGCATTTGTGGAATATAAATGATCTCTTTAGAATATGATCGGGAAAGAACACCACAATTGGCAACTTCCCATGGCAATATTCACAAGAAATCCCTTGCAGTGATAGTTACTTTCGTCGAGACGAACAAAGCTATATCTATCGCTATGAAGAATGGGTAACATTTCTTCGTATAATGTCTGGACACAAAATTCTTTGATACATGATGTTTAAAAATTTCTTAAATTTGAACTTAAGTTGAGGCCTTTTCACGCCATCGTCTTTAAACCTCAGAATGTTGTAAAACCTTGGGACTCAAGATCACAATCTTCCAACGGCGGATTGAAGCAACTCATCCTTCAACTCACTCCGCCAAACGGGAAGTTTACGCTTAACCCACAAACATTTCAAATATTGATTGCCACAAAAACCATCGTGGTCGGACCGTGCCCCTTATGGAACGAAAGCTGGCCAAGGCTACCGGCAGGGAAAATAGTCCACCCCGACCGACCATACTTCCCTGTTTCGTTGCGGACGGAGTAGAAGCAGTAGTAGTAGTGGCGGCGGTTCCCTGTTACAAGCGGAACTTGCTCAATCTCATCGCATGCCATCATTATCGTTTGGTGTCGAAGGCATCGTTCAAGCGTAAACTGGAAGGAACGTGTCCAACCCTCGACCACCGAAACCATGCAAAAGGATTCGAGCCTTCGGGCCACTATCTCCGACGACGACGACGACGACGACGGACAAGAAAATGTTCTCATTTACAATTCATTGAATTTACATTCATAATTATACTCCCACTTGCCAAGCGGGGCGTTTGGGGTACGATCCACTTGCCCCAAGCACACTTTGGGCGGAGAATGTCCTGTTATGTCTTTCGTTTTCCCTCACCAAAGTGTATCAACTCTTTTTTTGCACTCAAAGTGCTCTTCGGTGGGGAAAAAAACCCTGGGAAGCTTTCACTAGCACAAACCTCGTTCCGTGCAGGCATTTGAAGTCGGTCCGCTTCAAGTTTCTCCAAGAACTTTTCATTCTGTCAATGTAGGGTTGCTCCTCCTGCTAATGGTTGTTGGCTGTTGCTTTGGTAGGACTTTCTCGGCCGACCAAGGCCTGTCGGAGGACTTTCCGAGCAAGAATTCTAGGGAACAATTTTCTTTTGATTTTCACTGCGACTCGCTGCGTATTGAACTGCGAGAGCTACCAAACTACCGGCAAATCGGTGTTGTTTGAGGTGACCCGCCTCGTAACGGAAGCAGCCAGAAACGCAACAAGCCACACGACTATCATCATCATCACCATCATCGTGATCATTAGAACCGGGGCCGGAAGTAACATTTCTCCAGCAACACACTCACACACAGAGCGTAACCTCCGAAGCTAATGACGCTGTACAATCACTCGCTGGACCGGTAGTGATGTTCTCGGCAGGAGGTTCCGTTGGTCTCTCTGTAGAAGAAGCGACGAAGAAATGGAACTTACCAATTCCACTTGCCGAGCCCATCGGGCCTGTTTGGGGAAAAGTTTTCATTACACCGAGACGATCTTTCGCACTTGTCGCCCCAGGTCATGTGGAATGGGGCTTGTCCTTTTTCTCCTGCTGCTGGGTTTTCTTCATCCCCTCCGACGGATATCGCTTCGATGAGGTGTTGAAGTTTTCCTTATCGTTGTTAATGTTTTATGGGAAATGGACTACCGCTGGGAGAGTTTTCAGTAACCAGGACTGGCTTGGGATGATCCTCGGATGTGGTTGGTCTCTGTTGGAGAGCGCTGGCAAATGAGACAACTAACGGATAAAAAAAGATGGCTGAGCCTAGGTCTAGGAAAAACAAGACATAAATCATATGGTGTAATTATGTGTCGGTGTGATTAAGATTTGTCGGCTGTGAGTGGAGTGCAATGGACGGTGGTCAGGAAGAAAAGAAAAGAACAAGCAAAACTTCATGATTTTAAAACTTTTTTTGCAATTTAAGAAAGCAGATTAAAATATATTGGCAAACTTTATGAAAAAACGAAACAAACAAAATATTTTGATGGACACAAATAAAATTTCATTAATGGATTTTATTTTTGTAGCCGTTTTGTTTTGATATTTAAATGATGGAGGCATAAAAATAAAAGCAGTTTTTCTTGATCCAAATCCAAGTTATGAGTTAGGGATTAATAATTGTTCATGAGCCAATAGGCATCGATTTAGTCTTGAACTAGCTTCTTCCAATTCCAATTCCTTCTTCTTTCTTGGCACTACAACCACTAGAGGTCTCGGTCTGCCATTTCTGGCTTTCTGTGACTTCATTTTACCCGTAGCAAAGTAGTCAGCCCTGAGTATGGGGAGGCGGTCTGGATGGGATTTGAAACCCAATCCTACCGAGTGACGACCGGCGCCGTTATCGCCTCGGTCACCGGACCGCCCCATACCAATTCCTAGTGTACATGAAAACTGGAAATATGATTTCATCACTTTGTAATAAAAAAGATATCTCTTATTCCTTGCTTTATAGGTTTTACATGGCGATCATCAGCCATGTTCGGTTTAGAGAAGGAAATGTCTCAAGCTTATGTGGATTTTACTTCGTCTTTTATTCTGTTTCTGTACCTCTGTGTAAAGCAATACGACCAGGCTGTTTCTTACGATTAAAAAAATCGTATCGTATCGTAATCGGGGTTTACTTGTGGTCTTTAATGATTAATTGTGTATATTTACTCTCTTCAATTTTTTCAATAAAATTTTATAATTTATGCAATATTATCCGGCTCAACCTATCGAATTAGGTGCTAATATTTTACATTAAAAATTTCTCAACCCAAAAATATAACATTTCTCTTTTAGCTTAAGCAGGTTTATAGTCTACAAAATTTTGCTCATAACCTCATAATGAATTGTTGAAAGTCTTATAAGAACTCCTTCTAGAATGTTCGTTTCAAATGCATTATCATAGAAATGCATTCGAAATGTAGACATTCTATGTATAGTGTTACTACTACCCTCGTTGTATTAACCGTTTCGTCTAAGCCCATTCCCGAACTAGGTTTATGTTTTCTTTCCTACACACATTCACACACATAGCTCGCATTGTTTACTACTGAACCAGCTGACAGACTGACGGAAATAACACAAACACTATCAAACACACCCAACCACACCACAAAGCACACTGCCTCTCTTCGGTTAAGCCTTGATGAAGTAACAAAACAGTTCCACACCGATAAACCAAACCTTGGCTAGCTTCAAAGCCACCGTATCCACCATAGCCAGTAAGCATGGTAAGAAAAGAACCAAATACCACTAGACAGAAAACCCCCGGAAACGGAGACGGAGCGAACGTATTTTTCATCTTTTTTCACACCTTCCACACCACCGACCAGGCGCCTCCATTACGAAGCTGCCAGCGTGTTTCCTTCGTCATGTCGACACTACCAACCTCTGACAGTCTGAAAACACACCCTTCACCACCCTTTGCCACTGGGTGATGTTGCTGGTTATCTGTGTGATGAGCGTGGCGTTCGGTTTCGGTTCACCGAACCGACAGCACAGCACTGCCGTTCCTCGTATTTGTAACAAATAAATGAATGGGGTCGCCTGGTAGTGGATAAAATATTCATATTTTAATTAAAGCACGGAAATAAAACTCGGTGATGATTTTGTTGCCACTGTCCGTTGTATGTGTGCGTTAGCGAGAGAGAGAGAGACAGTGAGTGGTTACATAGCACTTTAACTCGGTAGGTTTTTGTTTGTTCCGCATCAGTTTCGGGGTCATGCAACTACTTCCGCATAACGTGTAGCTCACACGTTCCTATTTACCGATATGATGTACGGCGGCCGAGAGCGTAACCCCGTGCCTCGAGAATTCCGATACAGAACGAGTATCGTTTGTTTTTTCTTCCTTGTGGTGTCTCTAGCCCAAGAACAAGCGAGTGTGGAGTTCATGTGCACGTAACCGGCCCAGCCACGAACGATGGTGGTGAAAAGGTGGCAAAGTTGGGTCGTAAATTTCAATCTCCGCCACGTGCAACACATCAACGAGCAAACGAACCTATTTTGGGCACTATGGATATGAATACTCTGTGTGCCCATATCGTGCCACAGTTCCGGCGTAAAACTAGCTGCAAAAGTGCCGGGGAGATGGTAAATTGGATCATAACAACTTCCGCCTGTAAAAGGGGCAACTGTTAGCGACATCTACCGGGTGTCGCTTTATCCGCTTTCAATTACTGAATCTCTGCTGACGGTGCTCTGTTGTCTGTTCTGTTTTCTCGCTGTCCCCACAGGTAATCCCGACACACTCATCTGCGGTAACTGCCGGGAGCTGTTCACCGACCTGACCGAGCTGCTGGATCACAAGCGCAGCTACTGCAAGCTTCGATTTACCTGCAAGTGTCTCAGTACCTCACCGGTGCAGAAAGTTTGTAAGTGTGCCATCACCTTGCCGCTGTCGATTTGCTAACCCTTAATTCTCCCGTTTCCCGCTCTTCCGCAGATCCGAATCCGCAGGCTAAACTGGTGTGCGTGGCGTGTAAGGACTCGTTCTCCAATCCCTGGGATCTAATGGTGCATGCACAGGCCGCACACATGGTAAACATCTACGAGCTGGGCGAAGGTTCGGCCGGGGAGGATGGTAAGACGTCCGGTCTGGGCGGAGATCGCACCACCAACAGTACGCCCACGATGCCTTGCTCGCCGCCAGCACTGGAGCTCGGCAAGCTGAATGGGACGGGAGCCGGGGTCAACAACCCGCTGGGAAATGGAATCCACGAGCTTGATGACGATAAGAATGATCATGCGGAGGTGAGTACGTGAGAAAGGCAGATAGATGCACCTTGAATATGTTTCTGTTGGAAATCGTTTCACTTACAAATGTCCCGTGATTGAGCAAATCCTTGAAAACTGGAAAGTAAAGAGGATTTGCTAAAATGGCCATACATAGACTCAAATGAACAATTTAATTGGTCCAAACTACTATCATAATGAAAACATTAAATCCTTTTACGTTCTAACGATGTTTGAATGTAATAATCCTTTCAAGCCTCTTGCTTATAATACACAGAAAGCTTTTCACTGGAATAGAAATGACTAAAGCCCTTCAAATAGACCTTCAAATTTGGGTCGGCCTGGTGGATGGATGCCGGTACTGGAGCTATGAGACCGTTCGTTTTAAATGCTTAATCTAAGCGTTTGTGCTATTTACAAGCCATGCCTAAAGTGACATTGTTTTAGGAGATTTCTGAGCAGTATGAAACAAAACACCATTCTAGAGCCTTTTTTTCTTTTCGCTCTATTATAATCACGTAGGTAGGACCATAGGTTTTATTTGAAATCAAATCACTTTTAACACTCTGTAACTCGATTAATGAGCAAAGGTTTCTACAACATTTTTACGACTTTTATTCATTACAACACATCAAAACCATCAACACTCTTACAAATTGAAGAAACCCATTGGACAAATCTCATCTCAACTCCAACCAAGAAATACTCGATAGGGAGGGTCGTAAAAGGTTTATCAATTCCTCAAATCTGATACTTTCTAATCCCGTCACGTCGACGAAAACAGTGACATAACATTCCATCCTTCCAATATGTTTCCCTCCTTTCCAGAAACCCCCCAAAACGTGACTGGACTGTCTTTAGTGCCACACAGTCCTTCGATTTTCACCACTCTTCAGCCTGAGCATGTAACTGATTTTAATCAAGAATCAATTACTTTCAACACCAGTCCGGGCTAATTTTCCCCGCCGAAGGTGGTTGTTACTTTCTCCCTCGCTTAGCTTCCGGTGGTCAGAGAGAACATCGGACGTGACGGAATTTCCCATTTTCACCGCTGTTACGGATTACCGATTTTACATTACCGCTGCTATATCGCTTTTCGTCGTAGCATTCCTTCTCTGTTCCGTTTTCTCATCGGAGACGATCACGACTCCGGATGAAATTCGACAGGGAAACCCAATCGGACGTCATTTTTAATCTTCTCCAACTCATCTCAAAATCCGATCCCGAACCCTAAACGCCAAGAAAAAGGGCGTGAAAAATGTTTCGAAGAAATAAAAGGAAAATCGTTCCTTGTGTGCTCAGCCGACACGATGAGGCGGAACCGAGCCGAACGGAACATGAACGGTGCAGACATTTCGTTTTATTTTTCGCCCAGCTTTTTTTGTTGCATGATTCGAACATCTTGTCCTACATTGGAAGCATATCCCACCCGAACGTACGGGGAACGGGCCTCATTGCGGACATAAAAATTTATTCGAGCCCATAAAAATCACTTCGAACGTCTTTTGGACCGAGACCGATAGGTGGGAGAAGCGGTATCGACAAGCAAATTTCCTTTCGATAGCCTCCGGGAAAAAAAGCTAAGCCAGATCGAAAATCGAACAAGGATTCACACCCATCTCGTTCCAGCAATCAATCGGACTCCTGCCTCTCAGCACTCTTCTGGGGCGCCGGGAGGCGCATAATCTATTTCCTACCGAGTAAAACCATTCAATCTGCATTTGCAGTGCCCCGGTGGATGAATGTGAAGGAAGAAAGAATTTTGTGTTTCGTCCAGCACCGGCCCCACCAGCCATTAAAACCGAGCACGAAAGCAAACATCGGCTCGGTTGAGATGCTGACGGACCGTGTTGGTTGGTTGCTGGCCAACGGGAAAGATTGCTTCGGTAGGGATTATGCATTTACGGGACTTCTCGAGCTGACTTCCTTTCGGTCGGTATCGTATCGTAAACCACCGAAAGAAAAGTGACAGCGTCGGGACAGGGAAAACAGAAAAGAGAAATATGGCTTAAGGCACGAAAAAACGATCCACGACAGCGAAAGCTGACAGGGAAAGCAAAGGTGTTAAAGCCAATGATGATAGCATCAATATGTTGTACATGTTTGCAGGCGTTTGCACTTGCAGTTTGTGTTTTCCTTCTACTTGTTTGCCGTTTTATGAGCCTTTTGGGTTGATGCACATTGAGGAAAGGAAAAATAGGGCAGAATTATTTTTCTTTTGCGAATATAGTTTTTTAGCAGTCGTTCTAAAAAAACTAAATTTAAATTGGGTCTTTTGTAAGATAATGACAGAAGATTGTGGCTACACTGAGAAGCATTAGAAAGTTATCAAATATCATTTTTTCACACCATTTCTATTTTGAACTATTCTAAAACAAAGTTTCTCTTCTTTAACTTAAGTCGGCAGTGACTTGCTAGAAACCTTTGCAGCTTGAGTGAGAGACTTGAATCGATTCAACGGACAGTCCAAATGTTTTATGCCTTATAATAATTCTTTATTAAGGTCACTGATGTCGGTATAATTGAGCCAATTCGAACCAAATTTTATATCATTTCAAACCTTGTCTAAAATTAAAGGAATAACTTTTCTTTTTGCCAACCCAATTATCAAAGACTAATTTCAAAACACTTTCAATCACATGTGAACCGTCGCTCTCCATCTAAAATGAACTCATAAAAATGCTACATTATTAACGGCTTCACTTCGCCAAAACATTATTTTGCTCTCAAGAGTGAAATGCATTCGCGACCGATCTCCACTCCGTAAAATCAATATTGTATGCCTTTAAACCTCGTAAATGCCACATCTCATACATCAGCATCCATTTGACCATGCGACCAACAGCACTAGCAAATGTTCCTCTTAACTTTCTCCAGATCCAACTCAGAGCGCTTTCGGATGTGGTAAAAATTGGTCGAAATTGGGTGGAACTGTAAATTGAAAATGAAGATTTCAGATTAGCACTATCGGGTTGAATCTTTTCGCTTGCCACAATGTTACCATCCCTTTGCCCAGGTTGTCAGATTGAGTGGTAAAAGTGATACTTCCTTCCTAGCGCTGCTTCGTTTTGCGCTTCACTGCAGCAAACACTGAAGCCGTTGAAGTTAACTTTTCCACACCAGCCATCGTACCACACGGCTTACAGGTGTCCCGCTGCTGCAGCACACAACTAGCCAGCCGACCATCTTCAGATGTTTGAGCACGGTTGTTTGGCTGATTTACGAACAGATGGACTACCTCAACCGGCTAGTGACTAGTCTAGCTTTCCCGTTCGCTCTTACCAGCAAACCTGCCGAAATCCTTTCACTGTGTGTGGAACTATTTTTGGACTGCATTCAAAATTCAACAGATTTATCCCTCCGAAAAACTTGTCGCTGATAGTGTTTTACGCCACTGCTTGTTCTGCTGCTTCCATGGTGGAGTGAGAAATGTTGTTCCATCCACAACCACCATGCTGAATTTGTCTAGCATGAAAGACATCGTTATCTGGAGGCGGCGAGCTGAATAGACCACCGGCGTACGGCTGGCATACTTTCACACACACCGTACCAAAAACCGACCGTCTCGAACAGTGCCCAAGAGACAAACGGTTTCTTACGGAACATTCTAGCCAAACATACACACACACACACACCCTCTTTATGTTCTTTGCCTGTTGAAGTGAAAACAACACTTTTGCTTTTGTACTTCAGCGGGAGTCGATTTCCTCCCCCCGGCAACTCTCGGTGGCCCCTTCGACTTCGATCGGCAGCAGCAGTTTATCGGGAAAGTTTGATCTTTAGCTTCGTGCGTGGCAGATGTTCGAGGTTCCGGTGTGAAATGGCAAAGAAGACTTTTCCCCAATGGGAAAAGCATCGGTAGCTGATTCTTTTCTTCGCAGTCCGAACATCCAAGAACGTTCGACGAGCGTAAACTTTTGTGGCAAATAAATCAAGATCCGTTTGTCCCCGGGTTTTTTTCTTAGACTGTTGAACTTTCTTTGCATTCAGTGGTATCTTAAGGGTAGTGAACTTTTTTTACATGTCTTTATCGCGTTATGTCAAGTGTGGTTTACTTCATTCGATCGGAGTGGATTTATTTGCCAAATTGGTTTGTGTATTTATTCTAACTATCATAATTGATACCATATTATATAATATTTTCGTACCAAAGATAGGAAATATTTTTATGGCTTTCGAGCATAGCATACATGGAGGCGCCCAGTATTTGACTCCAAAATCAATTCTTTTCGCTAAATTTGTCATATTTTTTAAAAAATATAATAATTTTCAAATAATGTTTCTTCTTTTTTTGGAACAGTTTTAAACAGCGTAATTCTTTTTCTTTTGTCTTGGCACATCCATCCGGAAAGATATCGAACTAACATTTCAGGCTTACTGATGCCTTGATGTTACGCGTAGCTGGATGTATGAAATAAGACATACATTTTCAGTTCAATGCCAATGGAATTTTTAAACTGTACCGTGTAGATATCATTCATGCTCTTCAAGCTTTCAAACAAGCTTTAATTTCGAATTTGTTTTCAATCTCTACTTGGTTTTGTTTCTTTGTTTGTGGCAAATCAAGCAGGAAAAAACAGCAACTCTTAGCAAGTAAAGATCACTAAGAAAAGAGAAAAAAATAAAATAAAACCAATAACTTTTGTCTATACAGGTGAAAAAAGATCCATTCCTTTCTGCAACAAGCTGGCCTTCAACACCGCTTTCGCTTTCCTTGCATTAGCATTACCTGATGCCTTGGAATCGATATGAATTACACCCCCCAACACTAACACTACTAAACAACCTATCAGTCTACAACCAACCTTCACTAGCAAAACATATGTATGCCACGCCACAAATGTCTGTAAACATAACTAACCTGCCGAATAGATCCGACCCCGGAAGCCGAACGAACGATAGCAGCCCAAGTCTACCAAAGCAACCGCAGCAGGGAAAAATTCCACCAAAAGTCATTCATCCATCCATCCATCCGCGCTCACATCACGCTGTCGTCCTCGTCGCCGGTAGTCGTGGTTAGGACGGTCTGTCGGTTCGAATTCTCAACCGAACCAAACCGCACGTACGAAGTGCGATAGGCGAATGAATCGTCCGAAATGCCGGATATGCAACGTGCATCTGACGTTCCACCGTCGTTCGAAGCTAGTTACGGTGGTCAGCAAAATAAAAGAAACCTTGCCTGGTGGAAGAAACCTCCCCTCGGTTGGTGAAGAGATAAGTCCAATGATAAAAATATATTATTCATTCGAAATAATTTTCCTAAAAGGTTGCTTTTACCCTGCCGTCACCACGCATCGGCTTTCGTTTCCTCGATATTTATGTTCCCTTGGTTCGGTTCCGTTTTGCTCGTGCGGTACTGGCGGACTCGTGTTCGAAAGGCGGCATGCTGGTAGACGCGCAGCCAGGGTTTTCATAGCGTAGCGTGATGATTCCCCTTTCCCGGTACGGTACGAACTACTTTGTCCACACCCACCCATTTACGGTATCTAAACGTCATTCTCGTATCATCCATTGGAACAGTCACGAACATCCGGATGTTCGGAGGGTTAGAAGCAATGGTACCCAACCTAACGTCAGATTAGAGAAGGAGCTAAACAGCGGGAGAGAAAAAAAACGAACTGGAAATTGCAGGGAATGTAAGGCGTTTCGATACCCGTACTCTTCTATACCTGTTCGTCAGGATTATTCATCCGTTTGCATCCGAGCGAACGACTTTGAGCCTTTACCGTGAGCACGGAGTGGCGAGTAGCATAACTTCATGCCCGTTTCGAGGCCTGGCAGAATGGAAATGAAATGCTTGACCACCTTTACCGTACACATTCTTTACCGTCCGAACCCTTAGCTAATCCTTTCCTTTCGGGACGTGATTCTACGCTAAAATAATGCCTTCATTTTATCGGAGGTGCTTGTACGGCTGGCAGAGCTACTTATGCTTTGCAGGAAGCCTCTTTCACTCACTCACACGCCACTCATTATCGCATTTGTCGATCTATTAAAGTAAATCACGGGTTAGGCAGTGGAAGATTGACGCGATTTCAAGGTGTGTCCTTGGAGGAATCGTAAAAACGTTGGGTGTGTCCATCTAATCTACGATCGCACCGCTCAATCACGGTGCATTAAACGGTGACCGGGCTTCCCATCCCATTTCCATTACTCTGTATCTCACTTGCTCTCTTTCTCTCTTTGCAGGATACTCAATCGCAGGCGACGCCCAGTTCACCGGAAGCCTGCCTACAGACGGCTTCCTCCAGCGAGGACATTTCTTCCATGAACGACTCGCCCGTGATCAACGTTATCGCGAAGACGGAACCAACGGCCCTGCTGACCAACGGATACGCCGGCAACACGATGGACACAGCCCTGAAGACGAATGGCCCAGCAAGGGCTTGCATCATGACCGCGTTGAGTATAGTAAGTATCTTTAAACCTCTGAATTCCAAATATATAGAAAAAGGCATTTGTTTTATTATTTATTTATTCGAAATATTATTGTCTCTTCAACAGGACACAAAGTCGAACCAGGATCCAACGGTGGCACTGAAAATGGTCTCATCCTCCATGGGCATAACGCTTACTAACGGTGCGGCCGTAACGGCCGTAACGCAGTAAGGCATTTGCTGTAAGCTTACTTGTTGAATTGAATTCTCTTGCGCTCCTCTATTTGCTATTTTCGTATTGCTGTAAAATTTATTCCAATTTTGATATCTTCTTTACCACTGTTGACAGTCTTTTATGTATTTATTTTTATTTTCTAATCTAATGTTTATTGTTTTATATTTTTGCTATTTTTTAAAGTTACTACGAATTATTTGTTCCATTTCTTTTGATGATTTTCAAATTGGCGGTTAATAACCTTATTCTTTCCTAGCCGTTAGCAAAACCATTAAAACAACAACACATCAACCGTTCTTCTAATGAGAGAAACGAAAAGTATTCTATTATCGTAGATAGTAAGACAAACGTTTATATATATACAGGATAACAAAACAAAAGAAGGAATATATGCAAAACCAAAGCAACCAACCAACAGCAAAGGTAAAAAACGCTCTAAATAAATGCTAAAAGATGCGTTAATCTAACGCCCGGATTTATCGCAACAGAAAAAAACTGACAGCAGACCAGCAGTGCTTAACACGAAACATACGAAACGAGAAGAGAGCATAACCAACATGTACGTAACAATACAAATATGGTTCGTCTTATGCTGCATTTGCCTGCCAATCCAAACCACAAAAAATGGTAGAAAAACATATAACAGGCAGACACACAGCAAGATTGCGGGGGAGAGAGAAAAAAAAACCGACGAAACGTTTCAAAATCTCGAAACAAAACTTCCACTCCACCCACTGGCTAGTGGATGAACGATAAATGAATACAAAACAAACCGAGAGCTTATGGTATGATTTATGTTTATAAACTGCACAAACCTGAGGGAACAAAAACCGAGTACACTGTAGCTGCCCCGTTTGTGCTGTTTCCGATTTCCTATGCACGGTCGGTCGAGCGTTAATGCTGTCGAAAAAAGGGGCAAACAGAAAAAAACGGTTAAAGAAAACGGGAGCAAATAAATCTCCGTTTTCCGCAAACCAAACCATTGTTGATTAGATAATGCCATAAGGAGCAAAGATGTCGGAGGAAATACAAAGCAAAAAGTCTGGCATCACGTTTCACAAACATTTGCCTCAACGTTCGTGCAACGAAGCAGAGAGAGAGAAAAACCAAGGGAAGGAAGTGAACGATAACAACCCAACATGGGGTTAGCTAGGATTTGACTTGAAAACCCCTCTGAACCTACCCCCCTGGTGTGAGCTATGCAACAAGCTAACTCCTGCTGCTTGCTGGATATTATAACACCTTCAAATCCATCGCGTCAAGGCGTGTGTGTTAGCCCTTTGTACATATCATCCTTGGAGGCAAAAAAAATACCTTGAGTAGCATATTAACACACACACACACACACAGAGGTGACAAAGCTATTTAAATGCCGCGACAAAACATGATATTCGGGACGTGACGGTGTGGTAGGCACAAGAACAAGACTCCTCAAGGGAGATTCCACGGACACAGGTTTACATTACTTACCGATAAGCGACAAAATCTTCCCACGTTTATCCCTTCCCGTATTTGGTATTTTATAAAAAGAGTAAATGCTGCAAACCGCTCTCGACGAGCTGAACATAATCAAAACCACCTTCCCATCCCGCTCTTCCTCCATCACCCTTCCCATCCCATCCCATCTTCCTGCCACAAGGGATATACTATCGATGTTATAATGTTTGTACGTGGCAGTATCACCAGGAACGGCTAGCCCTATGAATTTTAAGTTCTAATTGTTGTAAACCTTTACTTCGTAAGAACAGTAAGAAGGATGGAACGATAGGAGAATATCATATTCAGCGATCGGGTTTCTGGTGCGGGAGGAAAAAAAACGAATAGCTTATGAAATGTTAATCCCTTTGTTTAGTTCATAACCGATGCAAAACAAAACATAATTTCTCTTGCGGTAGTGTGATTACTTAGTTTAAAACTAGTTGTTCTAATGTTTCCAAACGAATCGATTGTGCAAAAAACAAACAACAGCAGCAAACAACAAAACAGAAACACATGTAAGAGAAGCTAATAAATTTGGTTTGTCCGTTGCAACACATTCTACAGCTGAGGTTTTGTTAAATGTTTTCCCCCTTTTTTTATTTCGATATTGTCATCTGATCTTTTTTCTTCTCTTACACAACATTTTTAAAATTTCTACTAATTTTTGTTGCTTTATTTTTCTTAACTCGTGAAATTCATTTTTATTTTCTGTTTTTTTGTAAAAAGTTTTTATCTTCTTATTTTTTATAGAAATTTTTTGAGAAATGTTTTTTATCTTTTCCTATTTTTCCATATTTGTTTAATTCTTATTTAGTTATATTTTTAGTTTGACGATTTAACGCCGTTTTTTTCATTTTGTATCTGTTTTATGTCAATCTTTTTAATTTTCGTGTTTTCAAATTCATTTAATTTTCTCTCTCTCTTTCTTCCTTTTATCCCATTTTTTATTTTTTTATTTCCGTTTTCTTTTTTTTTTTTATTTCTTCCCATTAACCAGCTTTTTCCATTTTACTCTCCGTAATATTATTTTTTTTTTATAAAAAAATCTTATTTTTTGCCTTTCAGATAAAATGATGACATTATCTAATTTCTTGTTCGTTTGAGCAGTCAAACAGGTGGTCTCCTTCGGATGACCAATCCTACGCTTCTGCTTCTAAAGTCCATTCCAGAGCTTATCCTACCCTGGTTGAGGTTTTATCGAAAAATTCCATAATTCTACAATATGATAGCTAAACGCATCATTTCAAATTATAGCAAGCTTGTACGAAACGCACTCCCTATCTCAACAACCATTTCCAGCAATATATTCACTGTAAGTACAAAATGCTCTCTTATCAACACCAATCACCAGCCCAACGTACACTTCCACTAGATTCAACTATTTGCAGTAAAATCAGTTCTGTTCCAAGTCCCAGGCGCCGTTTCATTTTACGACCATCCTTATCGATGTACGGTGTGAGCGGCCGAAATAAAAAAGAAGCATATTAATTAATTACAACACTATTTCCGCTACCGCAGGGGACTGTGGCTGATTATGCAGACTGCTAGGTGCATCACCCGGAACCATTCAAACCACTGATAAACTCGACCCAAACTCCCAAACTCTCTCCTGATTTACTAATTGTGGCGATCCGTTGGTGAAATTTGTAACATAAACCTCTCTTTGCTCTCTTTCCCTCATTTGGATTGGTGGTGGTCAAGGTCTCCCCCTCCATTTTATCAACAACCGCACCAAATTATGCATTATTCAAATCCCCACACGAGTATTGCTTTGCTTTGTAATAAACCGGCCATCTGGTTTTGGGCTCGCGTATCGTATTTTGTTGCATTTGGTGGGCATTGCTGGGGAGTTGGGCAAGGTGCATGATGAGATTGTATAACATTTGAAATGGACTTAATTTTAAGCATTGCTAAAGCGAGTCACATTACGATTGCTTAAATCGCTTGAATAATAATGAAAAAACAAGATGAACATGAGATGTTTGATTGGTGAGCACCTCTCGTACCTCGCTCTCGTATCCTCGGATGAAAGTAAATAGCAATGAATTGAAAAGCCAAACTAAGTTAAAAGAGTGTTTAATGCCGAATAATATAACGAATATATAAACCAACATTTGTATCGCTAACATAAAACGAATAATATCACAGAACCGAATTTCATAAAAAATTGCTCACAAAAAATGTCCTTAAAGTTGAAAATTCAGCTCCAAGGTGCGTCAAAACAACTCATGCCGAAGGAAAATCGATTTAAGTGATGCTGCACCTCTCTCTCTCTCTCTCTCTCTCTCTCCCTTCCTTTGAAACGCTTTTCCTTTTTCTACAATAATCCTTTCACACATGGGATCCCGCTTCACAACACTCTCCCTGTTGACGGCATTCCGGCACGTAATTTACTGGCCCGAGACAGAGTGGCAAAGAAACAAACTCCGCTTTGATCGAGGTCCATTCCACGGGAAAGTCCATCGTCAGGCCGTCAGATCACAATCAACACATCGTGCGTCTCCATCGCCTAGAGCTCGTTCCGTGTGCTTCCTTTTTCGTCCCCCAACACTAAGCTCCAAAAAGCAACGATTATCCTGTTGCGAACGTCGGGAAGCGTTTCCTTAGCAATCTTCATAATGCATGGTGCAAGCCAATGTTTTGAAGGATTTTTCTTGCTTGCCTGTTTTCGCCCGTGCCGGTTAGTGAGGGGTTGTTCTCTCTGGTGAAAGGTGGAAGTTTTATCGATAATATATGGGAGGGGAGCGCGCACGAAGACGAAAGAGGCTTTAGATGGTATCCGAAACTGTGCTCAAACCAGGCAGAACAAAACTAAAGGGACAAAAAAATGGCGAAGTCGGGGTATAATAGTGAAAAGCACTTATCATCGTCATCATCAGCTTGTTTCGTTCCGGTGTGGAATGATTTTTGCGCTTTCATTTTCTTTAGGTCAGTTTTTGTTCTCAATAAGAAATCTCTGCAAAAGAAAGCTGATTTTTTTTAATAAATTCCTTATCAGCAATATGAACACGAGTTGTTGAAAGGAAATGTTTTAATATAGTTTTGTGAATTTAACTTATTGTATGAAAGGACTTGGAGCGGTCCGGTGGCCGAGGCGACATCGGCGCCGGTCTTCACACGGCCGGGGTTCAAATCCCATTCAGACCGCCCCCTCGTACGAAAGGCTGACTACTTTTCTACGGGTAATATTAAGTCACAGAAAGCCAGAAATGGCAGGCCGAGACCTCTCGAGGTTGTAGTTCCACAGAAGAAGAAGAAGAAGAAGAAGAAGATGTATGAAAGGACTTAACACTGCTTTTGGGAAGACAAGGGTGAACATGACATCGACACTCTTTTTCACACAGGAACAGAAATCGTGGGAACCCAAACCAGATCTTTTTACCGTACGGTTAAAAGACCATCTAGAGATGTTAAATAAGAAAAAAGTGAAGGAAGGGAAAAGTATCCGGAAAAGTGTTTTGCATGAACATAAAACAAGCCTCTTCTTCTTCTTCCTTGGCACTACAACTTCGTGAGGTCTCGGTCTGTCATTTCTGGCTTCCTGTGACTTGATTCTACCCGCAGATTGTCAGTCCTGGTCATTCGTACAAGGAGGCGGTCTGGATGGGATTTAAAACCCGGCCCTGCCGTATAAAGCCCGGCGCCGTTATCTTTTCTGCCACCGGACCGCCCCAGCAAGCATAAGAAGCATTATAAAAGATTCCGGTGAGATAGGACAGGTCGAAACCTTTTGAGGCTGTAGGACCAAGAAAGGAAGTTCAGTTTATTTACAAGTTCAATTCATTTACCAAATTATTTTTTCGATGGGTAAGTAAAACAATGTACATATTACCAAATATCTCCAGTGGAAATTGGAGAAAAACTTATTAAACTTTTGAAAAGAAATTGTTCCATTCTCCTTATTAAATATATGAGATTCCAATGAATGACGTCTGATAACATTTTCCCTAAATTACCTTAACATGCGTACAAAGGAAAAGGAAACAATTAAATTATTTCCAAGGAAAGCAATTACAATAGGCAACGAGTTTATTTTTAACTGCATCGTACGCTAAAATGGCATATTATTTTAGAACCTAACAAGTTCCAGCCTGAAAAATCATCATTATTTGTAATCATCTCTCAGAGTTCATAATGCTGCTTTCCCAAAACAATCGTTACTAAAGCAATGTTACGCATTCCACAAGGGGTGTTTTTCCTCTGTTTTTGTGTATTCCACAATCGAACAGTAGCAAATCGCCTGTCAGCTTCAATTGCACCACGCGAAAGAGCAACAGTGAAATTTATTTACAATACCAAACCCCAATAAAAATGCACTAAATGCACATCGGTGCATTATTGTGAGTTGTCGAGTGCCGTTGTTCAAATATAAATCGTCCCCCAATCGGAGCGAAAGGAATGTGTGCGTGACAGACAAATAACGAGGTTTTGCTCGCATATTGTGTATTTTCACACCACCACCACTACTACGAACCATGGACCGACCCTGGGACGACAGGACTGGCTGGCCGTTCCGTAATAAGGCCACAAGTGCCACCGCTTAAATTATGTCGACGATAATGATGTGTGCCGGTAATTAATTGTTTAAACTTTATTAAAAATTATCATAAATTTTATTTAATTGGATTGAACTTTGGGGCAATTGTGTGACCGGCTGTGTGTGTGAGTGTCGTTTCGTTCATTCATCTGGCCGTGGACAGTTGCTGATGAAAGGTAGACTGAACTACAATGGATAGCTCACTTCAGCTTTACCGGAACACAGCCGGAGTGGGTTTGTACTGTTTGATTTTGCATCAGCTGGTGTGAGAGTGATGTTGGAAATGTAAATAACTACTTAATCCTTGGCCAGATGCGATTGGGGGTTAAATGTGTCTGGTTGGGATCGCTTTTTGATTGCAAATATTTTAAGTATTTTACTAAAAAAACTTTAAATTTAAAAAAATGCTTATCAAAAATTAATTTAAAGTCCAAACTTCTGTGAACCAAATTATCTGAATTGTGCTATTCTTAAGTGAAAAACACCTTTAAAATCTCCGATCTACTCATATTCAACTAACCCCGTTGAGTTCGCGAACCACCTGGAAAAATGTTATTCTTTGTTTGCCAATTTATTTACCTCCAATCATTCGCAGACCTTCATCGTTCCCGGGGCACCTTTGATCAACGTTCAAGGGAAGCAAAAAGGCTTCCAAGTTCCTTTCCTTCTTTTCGAAGAATCGTTTCCTTTGGTAACGGCCAGAGAAAAAAAACGCAAAACTCCCTCGGGAAAGACAAGCAAACTGTCCCCACCATTTGAATATGTACGGTGAAGTTGGCTTGTGCTGTACTGTCCCAACCCTATCCAAACTGGCGAGACTAACTCATCCTATCCAGTTATCGGTACGTTACGTTGAGAGCTCCAAACCTCAAACGATGATACCATCTCCGGTCGCTTGCGTCGCTGATGATGAACGGTCGCGATAATATTTCGCCCGAAATGATCTCTTGGCCCACCTGCTCTACTGATCAAAGGCATAATGATAGGAAAATATTTTCATTTCCCTGCGTGCCTTTGACGATCCACCTCAGGAGAGTTGGACAGAAAAACAAAATCCAGCCTTCCTTCCTTTTCAGCATTTGAAATCCGGTGTGGCATTGTGTGTGATACCTTTGCATGACTTTCCTATTTTTTACGCAAACTTCACAGCGCTGGCCCGTGGAAACTGGGAAAACGGACCAATTGAGACGCCCTCCTTCGGTGACATTGCACAACCAAAAGAAACAGCACAGGCACACGGGGATGAGGACATGAACGTGACATGTAGATAATTGCCTCGGAAGCAAAGATCGCCCAGTAGCGGCAGACGACGCTTCACGAAAGAAGAGCTTTCGTGGGAAATTGTAGAAGCGAGGAAGCAAAACGCCCTTCAAAGAAACGGTCCCGAGGTTAATGGTGTCGTTAACTGTGAAATTATATTCTTTAAAAACAACTGTTCGTCTAATGATACTTCCCCCCCGTGCGTTCAACCCTCACCACACATTTCGCGGAAGCTAATGAGATCCCGCACTGCGCTGGACAGTTAGCGAGTTATGAAAAATCCGTCATCTCTCCGTTTTCCGAGCAGGCGAACAGGGCAGTAGGGCAATAGGGCAACAAATGATCATCCATTAGTCTTCGATGTCATTAACGGATGTAGGAATTAATGGATTTCATAAATTTGCTCCCAAGGCCCCGTGCTTGCGAGGGTTTTGGATGTTTGCGCCCCACCGTTGACTCCGGGCGAACGGTTGAGTCGTATTTCATTTTACCCGATCATATTGCAACGAATTAGTTTTAATGCGCACGATTTGCGTTGAAACGTTGCCCAGTTGGCAATTGGGATCTGGTTTTTGGGGCGTAGGGTTCAAGCTGATGGAACAAACAGGTAATTAATGTGAGCAAGAGGAGGAAAGATAACGTGTACGGTAAGGGAAAGTATGCAAATTGTTTATTAAGTTGTTGGATGGAGAAATTGATGAATTTCATTTTAGTAAAAAAAACTTTGATTTGAAAAATCGATTGAAGAAGAAATGTGCACATATTTTGTCAATTTCACTGGATTTTGCTGGATATGTTATCCTTATTAAAAATTATTAAGAAACAAGATACCGATTATGGAATTTTGCAACAAACGTTCGAGAAGTTACGAGTTACCACAGTAAAGTAATTTAGTATTTTGAAAAGTATCATAATCATGATTTCTGTTTGATGATCAGATCTAATTGTTAAAGTCACATTTCAAACCTTTATATTAGCCACTATACCGGCCAAAACCCATTCCATTCCATTTTCCACCGTTGGACCATCCAGAGCGAAGCCTCCCGGAAGTGATTTGTTAATGCTGCGATGTTTTTCATCCCCTTTGACCGTATCAAGTCACATCACAGCATGGTAGGCTCACCCCAGAAGAACGGAAGTTGGGAACAAAATATCAACCAATGTTAACCACAGCCAACCCAAAACCCATGTCCCCATTCCATCGACTCTCGACCATTGTCCAAGAGGGAAAAGTGTAAATGTCTACACGTGCCTAAGGAGGGCATGAGCATTCTTCGTGCCTGCCAGCGAACGAAGGGATGAGGTTGTTTGTTGCTGTGGCCTCAGGATTCAACCATTGAGTGGCAACCAGAACCTTCTCACCCCGATGGAAACCCCAGCCACAGGAGGCCCAAGCAGTTAATGAGTCAGAAAATCACCGAAACGAGGGTTTTCTTCTCATTAGCGTGGTCGTGCCAGCCAATTCTTCCCAAAGCAGCGTACAGGCGTCACCCGGGAGGGCAGAAATATGTTGTTGAGTGTGAAACATAAACGCGTCATTGGGTGATTTTCGTGACCGGTACGGCAACAGCACAGTGCGAGTGTTCCAAACCGATGTAAGCACGATGATTAGTGGGTTTTAATTGGTGGTAAATGTTTTTTTTTTTTTGGGGTGGTTGGAGGTGTAGGACATTTAGAGTTAAACGAAATTTACCGAACATTTACAACGGTTTTTGCAAATAAACGATTTCAAATGACGACGATAAGGGAAATGAGATGGATCCTCTATCTCTAGAGACCTAAATTTCCAGCCCAAATTGCAAGCAAAGCACCAGGAAAGATTGTTTCATCGGCGCAATTCCATCCCGACCCGCAAATGGGAAACAATTTGCACAACAATTTCAAGCACTCTGCAATTTCATCCTCCATTTAGCAAAAACCTTTCAAATGTGCAAGGATTTTCCCATCGCATCCACCTTCGCTGTGTGTAGCTCGATTTGACGCGAACCGTTGCCAACCGAACGAAATGATTTAATTGTTGCCATTTTAAATAATAAATGCCCACTTAGTCAGTGGAAAAGCTGAGCGGGAAAATGAAAGGATTTTGATTCGGGTTGATCATATTACCGACGTTTGTGGAGGAGGAAATAGGCAGTTGAAGGATTCGGTTTGTTGTCTGAATGCCGGAGATTTCCTACTAAAAAAGTGGATGCCATTTTATTGATGATAAGAGAGTACTACAATTTATTTGCAAACTTACAGTTGATATAATTCTTAATAGTTTACGCACCTCTCAACATCAGAAGATATAACTACTTTCATCACCATTCCAAGCAAACTTGAATACATAGAATATAAAACTTACTAGCACTTCCAGGCACTTCTATGATAAAGTCCACAGAAATAAAACAGAAAATTGACTTCCCCACGAGAAGATAAACACAGTGTAACTGCGCCTAAATAGCTCCACATTGATCTGACGATGTAACATCCAGGTTATTGGTAGCATTCCACATCACAAGCAAAAAGGTTCACAGTAAACGAAACATCATCATACATTCGTTCAACATTTCATCTTTTTACGATCTCCTGTTGACAGTTTATGGCTTTATTACTGCTGCTACCAGCAGGTCTTGCTCACGAGCAAAAAAGGAGAAAAAAAACACCCAAGACTTTTTCTTTACATTTCAGTCTGGATCGGGGATCGGAATTGAACAGAAACATATGGGAGTTTACACACCAGACCGGGGGTCGATGAGTTATTGCGAAACGTTTTCACCGCACTTTTTTTACGGCTCCAGAAGAAAAAGGTAGCCGATGATATTTTCTTCCCGTGCCGAAAATATTTTCTTCAAACGGAAAACTGAACGAAGAGCGAGGAAAAAGGGCAAAAATTGTTCATGTGGGAATTAAAACGAAAAAATGATACAAACATGCTCGGCACAACCATTCCAAGGGCAAACGGTCCTTCGGTTACATTTTATCTCACGTTTCACTCACTTTTTTACTTATTGATCGTATTTTGCGAAGACAAAAAAAAACTTACCAAACCGTTCCGATCAGTCCCAGGCGTGGAATAAAAACTTGCCCATTCGCTTCAATATTAATTGACTTCGGAAGGAAAAGCCTCTTCGTCTACTACCTTTTCTTTGGCTGGTACAATGATACTCTTTTGGGCTAAAAATGGTTCACAGATGGAAAAGAATGTCTACAAGTAAGCAAAAAAAAAATATATCACAAAATGAATAGCCATTACGCGATGACAAAGACGAGTTCGGAAAACTTTCACTACCAATCTTTACGCTCGGAAGGGTTCTACGAGTTATGTCTCTGGCCCGCAAACTGTACCCCTGAAAGACACGAAACCTGTCACCGAAGCACCAACACCAACAAACACAATAAATGACAAAAAGTATGAAGAAAAGTCTAACGGAAATGATGACTGCTGCTACATTTTCCATTCCCACGAAACAACTGAGAATAAACAGCCGACGAATGCTAATTGTTATGCTGCAAATGTATTTCGCGACACCAGACGCCCATTGCTCATTCTCCACCGGACTCGGTCCGTCTCATTATCGTTCGTTTTTGGAGCGTATTATTCATCCATTAAAATGAACAAATTATCATACTTAACCCTTGAACTAGGGCCAGTTACCAGTTGTTATTCAGGTTGCGTCTTCGGGCGACTTCTTTTGGAGTGCATTTGAATTTCTGTCTATCTTTCTTTTTCGTTCTTAAGTTCTATTTTACTATTGAGTTCTATTTCGTGCTTATTTTTATATTCTGAAATGTTATATTGTATTTTTTTTAATTATATTTTATATTGTTTGTAAAAAGTTTGTATGATCATTTTATATTCTTCTTCCTTGGCACTACAACCTCGAGGGGCCTGGACTTGCCAGTTGACTTTCTGTAACTTGATTTTACCCGTAGTAAGGTAGTCAGCCCTACGTACGGGTAGGCGATCTGGGTGGGATTTGTACCCAGGTTCAGTCGTGTGAAGACCGGGGCCGTTATCGCCTCGGCCACCGAGGCACCCCCCCCCCCTCCCCCCCCCCCATTTTAAATTAAATGCATCAAATTCCGTGCACCGAATAGCTTTTCCTCCGATGAGTATAGATTAGTAGTATCTTTTTTCATCGATTTTAATTTTTTATAAAGAAAAACTTAAAAGATATCGAAAAATACAACAAATCAAGAAAAACCAACCGCAAATTATGATTTTTTTTTAAAGAACTCAAGCAAAAAGGATTCTTTCACGAATAAAAAAAGAAAAACAAACCTTCAAAATAAGAACACAAACTCTAACTCAACTTCAACACACAAGTCAATTGACCGGTAATCGTTACATTTCCGTGTAAAATTTTCCTTCTCTTCAAATTGATTTTTCAAGTTAAAGAAAGAAACAAAAGCAGAAGCAAAGAAAAACAAAACCAACAAAAATGTTTGATGAACACCATTATCGTGGTGAGTTTTCCATCCTCACTTTCCCAGCCTCGGCGGGAAACTTTAATATAATTGTTTTGCCTTTTCGAACTCAATCAAAATTTTCCACTTCTCGATGATGATGATGATGAAGACGATGAGAGAAGCCCACACCGCACCAAGCCAACATCATTCAACGTTCGAGCTGGTGGGTCACATTTGCAACTTACGACCAGCGATAAGAAGTCACTTGCGTCTGCTGTTTACAATCTCAATTTGCCTTCCTTACTTCTGTTCTTTTTCACCTATTTTTTCCTTTATCGACACCTCACGCAACACAAAAACCCTGAAGGAAAAGAAAAGTTTTTTTGTTTTGCATTTCCTTTAAAATCTTTTTCGTGCGAAAGTAATTGAAGGAAAAAGACAACGAAAGAAAATGGCCCAAAAGCACACACACACACTATTGGCAAAAACTCCACCATCCAAACGACAAGGCCAATCGGAAAAGTGAAAGATCGTCACTAACACAAGACGAACATGGGGAAAACTCAAGCGAAAAACACTTGCACTAAAAAAAACTTTCACTTGTACGCACGGGCTTCCATTCCGTATGGCGTATGTTGTCTTTGGAGCCGGTAGTTCTAGGAAGAGCAGCAATCGGCAGAAAAGTTTTACTTCCAGCCCAACCGAAACGGGCAAAGAGCAGGATGGGTCAGCGATATGGGCAGGGTAGACCGCGGGAAAGGTGAAAGATAAAAATGTTTCACAAAACTTTTGAATTTTCATTTTCAATCTCACTACGAATGCACGACAGCTCAAAGCAACGAAATCGAAGGAAATGTTGAAACAAAAAAAACACCAACAACGAAAGTATAATGTACGCGATCGTGGCAGGAAAATCATGTTAAAATAATGCACCCACAGACATACACACACACATACCCAACCACCATCCGCGTAAAGTGGTAAGCCGAGAGTGCCAATGGAAAATTGTTTTCCTTAAGCATAGTGGTTTGGTTTTTGTTATTTGCTCAGTCGTTCGTTCTTCTCTTCACAGCCACATTTTTTTGTGACGAATTTTTGTGATTTTGCACAACTTTGTCAAATCATCAAATGGAGGAGTAGTAACAAGATGGGGTCAAACTTTTCGTATTATAGGTGCAATTGGGGCACTTTATTGCATGAGCTGTGCTAATGATGGGAACTTTCCGGCCTTTTTCTGTTAGACTTCAAAGCCATAGAAAGATTAAAAATAAAAAGAGACATCTGACTGGTTTGTTTTCAGTTAATAATGTAAACTTGTAAACCGAAAAGGATGTGTTTTGAGCATTAAAAATAAAATTTATATAAAGCACCAGGCGCCTCCATCGAAGTTCAGATGAGTTAGTAATTAAGTTGAAATTATAATGAAAAATCCTTCCAGAAATAAAAAAAATACAACAATATGACAAGAATTCAAATTTCAAGATAAATTCAAAATAAAATCTACACAAAACATTGTTCATACCGCCGTTACAAAAAAAAACACAACCTTCTTTTATCAGTTCCAATCCCATTTCAATTTCTATTGACGAAAGGAAGCATTTTCGGCAACACATCCTTCTACAGTGAGAAAACTATTCTACACTCTTTTTTTACAAAAAAAAACCACCCTCTACCATCAGTCTTGCGCGATGGCATTGGGTTTCATGCTTGATAGACATTGGCAAAGAACCATCGTGCGAGAGCGTTTCAGCAGCTGTACCCTATGCGGCTCCGTACTGTTGCAGAAGGCAACGATCCTTCACGTCTTCATTCACATCCCCTGGAGCCAACCTGGAGCGTTGATCCAACATCCCAACCTGGACGGTTGATGGCGATGGCTTCATCATTTTTGGTTCCCAGCTTTCGTTTGCTTTCCAGTAGTTTCCCACCATCATCACCAGACATAGCTTATCTTGCTCGTGGCTGCCTCTCGTACAGTCGAACCAGGCGTGAAGAGCATTTAGCTAATAAGATGAAACTATCGGCCTGTCCGTGTGGAGGAAGGGAAGGATCGGGCTGTGACGGTACAGTACGGTGAAACTTGCCCCGTTTGATGGATGGAGCACGTGGTAAACACAGCGTATGCTGATATGTTGACGACATAACTTTACCACTTTTCACTTTGGCTAATGTGGTTCGTTTGGATGATGTGGAAAAAAGGATACAGTAATGGGAAAAGCCAAAGGGGGTCGATGGGAGAGTGAGGCATGAGAATCATTCGGCAATAAATCCTCACTGTCCAGTGATGATAATTTCTTAATGGAACTTTTCATGCTTAAACAGTACTCATTTGGAGGTAAATGTGTTTTTTTTTGTAAAGTTGATCATTTTAGTCATAAAATTAAAGGATTTTTCAATTTCACGAGGATGAAATTTAGCATTCCAAAAGACTAGTTTTTTTTTTTCAAAAATTGACCATTAGTATGAAAATCTATACAGAATGGAAAATGTATTCCAAAAATCAGTAACATTTTAAAACATATCCTCCTTCTCGAACGACACCATTTTTGTAGCATTTTTGTCAGCTTTAAAGCCACCATAAACGGAACTAAATCATTGTCAGGTTTTTTTCTCTCTCTCGCTCTCGAATAGCTGTTTAATGGTGCACGATTTTTTGTACCGTCTGTTCATTCTAAAAATCCCTACACACCATCTGCTTTACGGTCGGGAAGCATCGGGAAGCTGTCACGCAGACTACCGAACGCAATGCAAGGACGGCCGCGGAAAGGCATTCATCCGCATTAACACCTACCATAAAATATGCACTAATGTGACGGAGCTGTCTGCCGGGTGCCCTCGCTATACCAACCGTACGACCGGATGGTGGGCTCTGTGTCTGGAAGGGCCGTGTGTCTGGTTGACTGTGTATGGACTCGCTTTACAATGAGCCATAGACTAGTAGGGCTCCAACACAACACACAGCCTCAGTGTTGCTGTGGGTGAGTGCTTGTGGGGGTGGCAATGTGCTATTGACCGTAGGACGCGCCTGACTAGCCTTCCACGGTCAACAGCTTGATCCTGTTTACGCAAAACAAGCCACAGCTAATCAGAGCCATTTTATTTAGCACCGCAGCCGCACCGTAGTGTGTGTGTGGAAAACTCGCCCACCTTTGCTGCACGTGGAAATGACGCGTACATGCAACGGTTGCCGAACGCACCATTGCACCAGCCGATTTCGAACGTCAACAACCTCACGGAAGCACCGGTTGCAATGGACAGAAGGCACCATCGCTGGTAACATTTCAGTGCGTGTATCATTTCATTTACCGAGCGATGCCGGGTTGGTAAAGAAAATTCACTCTCGCAGACCGTACGAAGGAAAACGGCGCACCGGAATCGTATTACCGTTGGTCTCATCGTACGGGTTACGCTTTCATGCGCACTAAACATACATTTTCATTACGCGTTGCATGCGTTTTGCAACCCATTGGGCAACATATTACGTCGCTCGGCTGAAAGAAGCAAATGTGTTGCAAATCAATAATACGGTACGGCTGATGGAGAAACGGTGAAATAGGGGCAATAGCAATAAGGGGGAAAACGATTATCTTGAAAATATCGCACCAATTTGATTGCGGGTCGCTAGGACGCGATGAATAATTTCAATATCTGTAGAACGATTTACATAATGCAGGAAATTATGTTGCTCGAAGGGATCATGTTATTTTGTATCATCTTTTTTCGCTGGAGTTATTTTATCGAATGATTCTTCAGTGTGGATTTGAGAGGAATATTCCATAACACATTTAATATATTCTAGGAGCTTCAAGTGAAAAGGTACAAAATCACGACCAACACATCCTATACTGATTTGTTTTATTCATCAAGGACGGCCTAACAATCGTTATATTAATACGGAAAGTCTATGATTTTTTTACTATTTCGAAACCCAATAAATAAAATGAACTGAATTTACTTCAACGAGAAAAAATACGCGGTAAAACGAGTAAAACGAGTCTTTTAGATAAGACAAATGTTGCAATCATTATAGGAAAATAGAAAATTTCACCACACCTCCTTGCATGATTCATCATACGGAAACTTTTCGATCACATCGATTTTGCCCCCTGATAGTATGTAATAAAACCATTTTTACTCGGTCAATCAAGATAGTAAATGACCGCATAAAAGAACATCAACCAACAGCAACTTTTCCACGCCAGAGGCCATCCACACTGGCCAAGTGATCAATGGAAGCGTTGAATATCCCATGCTATCGAGTACAACCGTTCTGCCGCATGTTTATGTATCGTAAACCGGTACAGGTGTGGAAGGATAAACAAAATAAAAATCAACCTACCGCATAATAAAAATCAATTGAAAAGTAAATGGGCCACTCACCCCTGCCTGATGTTCGCTTAACAAGTGCTTGCTTTTTATACGTCACGGTAGTAGATACAACTATACATTACAAGGGCAAACGAACTCCAACTCGTAGTGTTTCGCCAAAGTGGCAATCAAAAGTAATTGTTTTATCAAAAAGCAAACCAACAACCATGGTTCACAAGGTTTAAAAAATAAATGAGAAGAGCTTTAACAATGCTCCGAACGCAATTGTGTGTGCACGAAGTAGTTTCAATATTTTAAGGTAAAAAGAACTTCACACCAAACGCAAAGAGCGCAAACATTTTTAAACTTTAAACAAAACCGGACGCTTGTTTCAGAAATCTCTTCCAAAGCGCAAAGGCAAACAGTTGTATCATTTTTTTAACTCTATTGGTAATTTAAAATGAATTATAAAATAATGCGATGAAATATTAAATTTACCCATTAACATGTAACCTGCCCCCAAACACACACACACACCCCAACGGCACAAGAGAGCTGAAACATTAATTGAAATTCAGCCTCATCCTGCACCAACAATCAGCTGTCCATCAATCATATGGTTCGGGAGTTTCGGTGCCGTCTATTAAATTATCACCATCAAGTGAGCGCGTGATTGTGTGACATCTTTCGCTTAACGATAATCTAATTTATCTCCCGTGGTCAATCAAAAATGCAGGGAAAATAAGGTGAGCGTGTGCGTTACTATCAGTGTGGACCGTCCGCCTCTATGGGGTATTTCTTGGTAACAAGCGATAAAGCAGAAAAGGTAAACTGGAGGGGTTGTCAATTTTGTGTTTTAAATAAAATTATAGTTTCATAATTTAATTTATGATTCAACACAACTGACAGCAACAGCTTTATGAAATGGTTAATTCATTTATTAAATGGAGAATTTCCTGTTTTGGATTTTTTTTTTTTGAAAAATTGTAATTTTACTACCTAATAAAAAAAATTGTTTAAGAGCTCTGATTCTAATCTTTTGCTTTAATATACACATAAATTTCATGCTTAATTCGACGAAGATTGCTCTTAAGCTGTTTACCTTTCAGGATTAGTATGTTCCTCCTTTCCATTTGCTTGGCTACTACCGAAAGGTCACACTGCACTCAGTGGTCATTCTTGCAAAACCGCAAACAAACTGAGCGCAAAGAAACAGTTTCTGCAAAAGAAGCTGAAACAAATAAACAAAAAAAAAACTTTATAGCACAACAACTGTACAGCATGAAATGGAAGGTACATGAACCATATCACTGCTTCAACTCGTCTCGGTTTTGGTTTCACGCGTGGTAACAGACGCAAAAATGCACTACCGCCACCACCACAATGCTCACCAACAGTACTTTATTATTAACAACATACACCCTCAGCTCACAGCATGCACCGGTGTCTGCAGGCGCCCGTCCAACATAGCCGAGGTCATTGAGAACGTCTGCCGCAGCAGCAGCAGCAACAACAGCACCGTCAAACTTACCGTGAACCACAAACACAAACGTTCACGACCTTCCCCCACAATGTATGATCCTGCCGCAACACTTTTCCCAGACCAGGACCACCGCCAAGATCCACCAAGAATGGGTGGAAAAATAATCACATCCTAACGCAACTACCATGAGCACATGCCTCACCTGCCTCAAAGGTCGGGTCGGTTTTGTCGAGACGAAGCAAACATCATAAAAGTATGCTCCAACTAGCGTGTGTCCTTGTGCACAAACGCAACATAAGAATCATAAATCGGATCCACTACAATGCATGCCGAGCGGGAAAAAACGGTGACCGCCAAAGTACACCTGGGCGGTGAAAAATGAAGCCTGGAGTTTAAAGAAATCCGTTCTGCCCTAGGACATGGGTAGGATTTTTTGTGCCTGTGTGCAGAAGACGACTGTTTAACTGCTACCACAAGTGGAACCACTTCGGCTAAAGCACAACCCACGCCACCGAGTTAATCCACTGCCGGTGTAGAATTAGAAGTCTGACTTCGGGACAAAATGTTGCTTCCCCTCCCCTGTTTCCGCTTTATTTATATTTCTCTACACAAACATACGTACGAAGGTTTGTTTATTTTGTGCCGTGCGTTTGCACAAAGTCACAATGCAGAGTTTGGCAACACAACTAGCTGGAGGGGCTTCGTTTCATGTGTCATTGTGTCAACGAAGTGGTGGCATGTGCGTGGCAGTCGCGTTTAGATTGTACAGCAATCCGGCTAACTTCCGGCTGTCGGTTGTGTGTTACCTTTTTTTGTTTGGGCGAGCGCAATTTTCTGCATCCCGGGGTTCTTTTTTTATGGCCACGGTTGAAGAAAGTCACATTGCCTTATGGCTTATGCGTCCGGGATAATGGGATTTTCTTTTGCGGTATGATCGAGTGTAAAGGGGGAAATTGGCCGCTTATTGTGACGGTAGCATTTTCAGCTGCCTTTTGTAGGGATTGTAGAGTTTGGTGTTTACCCTTCGGTTTGAACGGGTATAATTGTGCAGACTGGTATGGTATGGCGTTTCGGTACATACAGCAGTTATTACGCGTGAGAGCAACCATTGTGCAAAATTCAATGCAAGTCCGAATACAGCTGAAAATTTCGTGAATGCTAAACTATCGCAATATTCATGTAATATTAAAATATTTAAAGTTCATAATCTTTTCTAATTAGGAAAATATCTTTAATACAAATACGAACCATCTCATTTAGGAACGATTAAATAAATAAATAACCTAAAGAGATCACATCTAATACTCTAGTCTAGTAATGGAAGCAAAAACAGGAGAAGTATTGTAATTCGTGACGTAAAACTATGACAATATTTTTATCAGAATCATTTTAAAGGTGGTGGATGTCGTATTTTATTTAATTGATTGTTTACTCTTTTTTGGAATAATATACCAGACATTACAATATTGAATTTGTCAATCAAGTTTAAATATTAAATATTTAAAGGTCTATGAGACCCGTTGAAGACGTCTCTTACTAACATTATTCACCGCAATCGAGAGCTTATCTTGGAGAGGATGCACATTTTGGAGTGGTATCAACCTGAATAATTCTTGAAGATAAACATTTCCTTGACGGTAATATCCATGTGATTAATTTAAGGAAACGTTGGGAATAGTAGGATATATACCTTTTAGCCTATTCTACATTTTCTTGGCTTTACTACCTTTTAGTTTTTTCCTGACATTTCTGGCTTACTAGACTTATTATACTGGGGAACCGCCATTTGCCGAGGAGACAGCGGCGTTGGTCTTCACACGACAGGACCGGAGTTCACATCCCATCAAGATCGTCTACCCATACGCAGAGCTGACTACTTTGCTACAAGTAAAATCAAGTCGCACGAATCCAAAAATGGCACGCAGGACCTTTTAAGGTCTTAGAAAGATGATAGTAAGGTTGTAGCCAAGGAATAATAACAAGAACACTTATTTATACCAACTAGTTGGATTGTCAGTCCTTTCTATGCAGGAACAGATGGGATGGGATCTCCAATGCTGGATGTCGTCCGCCCTCTAATCTTAAAAAATAGTGATTATTCAGGTATTGGTGTCCGAAGAGCTCTAGTTTGAGATGTTTTACGTTTGAACTATTCAAACATTATTTTTATTGAATTAGAATAACAATATTGCAATTCCACTAAGAGATGTGGAAACTATAACACATGTCATTTAGAACTCGCACGTATAAGTGAGTGAATCAATTTTGAATTGTCTTCATATCTGTAATTTGATATTTTTCATACAATTTATGATTATACTCAGCTGGTACTGCTTTGCTAAATTCTATCCTATTTCTCTGACTCCTAAATCTCTGACCTTGCATAACATCTCAGCCTGCACAATTGCTTCTATGTTGCTCCAATCCCTGACATTGTGTAAACATGTACCATTTGCCAATGCTGTCGGAATGCTCTTGAAAACAGATCTCTGCCTGCCTGTCCGTTTACTGTCCCATCCATCCCACACATACACGTACTGTACGTGATGCTGAAGGACATCTTAATCCACTGGTTCACCGAAAATGATACACTAATGGCACCCATCAACGGGAACCGACCGTCACTAGATGTGGCGCTCAACTTTACCCCGAAAGCCAAATAGCAGCTCATTCAAACCACTTAACTCCTCTTGAACCGATTAACTATCAATTTTCATCGGCACATCGGTGTTCTGTGTCTCGTTCGCCGTTTTCCCCAGTCGTCCACTGTTCCACGGTCATCGGCACCAAATGTTCGCTTCGGTACCTCGGTCGGATAAATTCCTTCCGCAAACATTTGCTCTCCTTTTATTTATTTTACCGCACTGGGTCCTCACGACCACGAGATCCTTGAAGCATCCTTCAGGATACCACAAAGCGGAGATGCCTGCCCGCTGCCCGAAAGACTGTTCCGCTGTACCAGACCGATTACGGTCTGGGCAGGATGATGATGCTACTCTTGATTCTCTCATTTCTACCCACCAACACCATTGTCCCTTAACCGCTAAGACGAAGGCAAGTAAGTAAGTAAACGAACGAACCAACAACCAGGAAACGGGTGTCACCTCCAGACTCTTCCTTCCACCCGGGGGGCGAGGTTGAGCATGGTGACACTTCCGGGGTGGGTCGGATACTCAGCTCCGGTTTCTTTTTTTTTTACATTGCCAGCATTAACTCAAAACTTCTCGTTCAGGATCACTGCGCATCGTTTCACCCGGAAGGAGGAAAGCGTAAGGGAAAGGAAGAGAGAAACGATACAAAAAAAGAATATGCCCCGGAAACGGAACACTCCGACAATGAAGTGGTGACGGTGAAGCGAAGGTAATTCACGCAAAAAAGAGCACACAAAAGCAGGCTACGCCAACAGCGCAGGAACCGGGTTAGTGTGTGGGCGCTTTGGCTTTGCGAGAGGAAGTTCAGGGCAGGGGTTCCATAAGCAGCGACACGAAAAACCGGATATCTTCGTCGACGCCACCAACAACCTGTTGATAGGTTACGCTTAACAGCTTCCGTGCGTTGGGCGTGCGGGAAATCCTACGGAAAACCGGTGGTCATCCGGTGCTTTTGCTCGCACAAGGTTTATACACACGATTTCGGTGCTCATAGTCAGATATTTGAATGGTGAGTCTAGTAAGAAGTAAAATTTTGAAACCGTATGTTTAGTAGTCATTACTCAATATTGGAGTAAAGCCAGTAAAACTCACTCAGGATTTTTTTAAAAGACAGCCACTCATACATAAAAGTAGATTTTTTTTCTCTTCAACAGTTTAGCAATAGCAAGCTCTTACGACTGACTATCCAACCAAGAAGTCTAGAGACAACTGGTCAAGACCTCTCGAAAATGTCGAGCGAAACAAGGTGAAAATACGTTAATTTTTATTAAAGGAATTCAATTAAAAGTTAATAAATTTTAGACAAAACGGATTGGATTTAATCGCCAGTCCTGAAATCACCAAGCCCATCGGACACGAATACCTTCAATCCATATCAAACAGGATTTTTTTGTTGTCTTTAATTTTTTCATCAGCTCAAATTTGAGTACTTGATTCTTCACTAAATAGCACATAATACAAGACATCTTATACAATGTGAGTAACACAAATTATACTGTATTGCATAGAATAGCTCTATCAGATTGTTTGTGCATGGATTAAGTCTAAATTTAGGCGCTAAATCATTTCAAAGTAGTTTGTAGTGAATTTATATTGTAGTTTATTTGTATTCTAGTTAAATGAGGTTGAATTAAGTTTGGATTTAAGGAGGAATGATTAAAATAACCTTCAAAGTTGTAAATCAGTTTTCTCTATTTTTATAGAAATATTTAAATAATTTTATTAATAATTAAAGTATGACAGCTTTCGCCGTATTGGCTACCGAACCACCCCATAAAAGGGCAAAGGTTTAAGCACTGATTAATCATTCTTAATGAAAAATAGTTCTTTTTGTAGTCTACTCATAAACTTCTTATTCCTTCTTATTAACAATCATAAAAATGATCTAAACCAACACGTTTCACCATACGTTTTTAAAGCACGCTGTCACCATCATGCGAATAAAGCATCGCTACAATCTGTCCACCTCCAAAAACGAACCCCCATCCTACCGTGGCCTAGAATTGTCAACAGCAGCGAAATCCGCAAATTAGTTTCTCACATTGTCAAACACACACACACAGCTAGCCGACAGAGTGAAACTTTCCTCTCCTTACCATTCGCAACCCGTCCCAATCCGGGTGTGGGACGCAAGTTCGGACAGACGACGACGACATAGTTTTAGTGTTTGTTTGGATGCTTGGCCGTTCGCCTTTTTTTAAATATAAGTTTTTCTCTGACAATTCCACACTCACTCCATTCTTCCACATCCAATGTCCAATCGCTTTTCATAATTTTTTCCTCACTCATTTCTCGCAAGCAACACGGACGGAAACTGGGTTTTCCCTAGCCCAACGGCACTATGGCGATGGCAGTAGTAGCCAGGCAGTGGCCACACTCTACAGCACAGCTGTCATCAGTTTTATTAGTTGCTGGCAGACTTCCCCAGTATATCCCCATTGCTCCCTTTGCCCTAGCTGGACCACGGTCGAGGCTTTACTCTGGCCACACTTTTAATCTTCCTCATCATTTCACAACGCTGCCCTAGCCGCTGCTGCTGCTGTTGGCGCTGTGAGCAAGGAGGGTGGGACTCATTTTTCAACCGAATCAACCCCGTCCGAAAACTCGCAAACTTGCCCAGAATTCTCGGTTTCCATTTCGATTCCGTACAGGCTCACGGGTTCGTTTCGGTTGGCATACATCCCTTCACTTTTTTTTTGTTCCGGCTCTTTTACCGCAATAACGGACGACTGTTGCCTTGTTGGGAAGTTTCCACTGCTAGCGCTCCACTGCCACAGGATGCATTGAGGCGGATACGTTCCTTTCTTGATGCGATAAATTTCTTCCTCGTAGCGTCCCAGCAAACGGCTGATTCGTGGAAGAGGATTTATATTGCATACTTATATTAAATATGGTTTTGCGGTTTCCGGTTAAACCTTACGCCCATCCGACCAACACTGGCCACTCGACGGTCCAGTCGAAGGGTTTGATTGTTTTACGCTTCGACGTTTCACTGATTAGAGCTGCAGTAGTCGGAAACCAAAACCGACCGTTTTGTGGCCAAGGATGAATGAATGGGTTTGTTTCTATTGCAGATTCATAGTTGAAAGAACAATTATTAAAATTTATTTGATGGGCTGTAAGCCCGTAGAACAATAAATTATTTATCCAACCGATTACAACAGTTTTTCCACAAATATTCGCTTACCGATGAAAAGGAATCAAACTAGTCAATTTATTCCAATTTTTACTGTTTTTAATTTAAAATAAACACTAGCCAAAGAAAATCAAAATGCTTTCGAATATTAATGCCGGGTCATTGTGCCGTTTGTCGAAAAAGTATCTGTAACCGAGAGTAAAATGGATGAAATATGGTTGAGAAAAAAACCCCCGCATCAACAGCTTCACAGGAGGATAAACAACCAACAGTCACCAATGAATCATAATCCGCGAAATAAAACACGACCAACCGTAATAAAGACAATGTACCCACCACCATACACCGGTCGCGCGATGCTCGTAATCAAATGAATATTTATGAAACCCGGACGAGGTCCGAAGCGCGTAACAATTGTGATGATCCTTTCCAACCAAGGGTGCAAAATGAACAACAGCGCACCGAAAAACAAAAAATAACAAATGCAACACCAACAACCAGCCAGCAATCCGATACAAAACGGACCGGTACGGCTGACAAAAGATTAATCTCACTGTGGCAAGGCGGTGGCTGGTGCTGCAGGATTTAACAGAAATAACTCGCCTGCAGCAGATAAAACACAAATGTCACCATTTTATTGCCGGCCCGGAATTGACTCTGGACTGGTCAGTTTTCTGCAGTTGTGCAGTTGCGTGGGTACTGTTTTATTTGCTGTTTGAATGGGCCCTCTTTTATTGGCAAACAATTTGCTGCCCGAACACGGTAGCAGTGACTCTTTTAATAGGTAGGAAGGAAGTCAATGATTGTGGTTTGGGTTTATGTTACCAGAACAAACGGAACACGACTTCTGATAACTTCTAGCTATGCTATGTGGAACGCTATTTCATGCCCCTACCGAAAGGGCAAGTGATAATTGTGATAAATATAAAGCCTTAACCACTGGCACTTCTTTCTCTCGATCATCGGGGTTCTTTGCACGTACTCGTTCTGAAGTGCGTCACTCTCGTAAAAATTACTTTCCTTCAAGAAGCCATACCGACGTAGAGGATGTGTACACGACGCTCCACACGAACACGAACACTGCCCGTCCGTGTCGAACGAACTGTCACGCAACAGGATCCACGCAATGTACACGAAACGACACGAATCCCCTCAGGGGTGGGAGGTTGGAAACCGTTTTGTAAGCGACACTTTCTCCTGGGGGACGTTCCAATCTGGCACGCACGCAAAGCCTTGTCGATGTTGATGAAATGGAGAGTTTCTTGTTACACCTTGCTACACTAGGAGGAGTTAGAGAATTTGTTGTGGCATCGTTTCCTTCGGTGAGGTACTTAGAAGTTCGGAACGTCAAGAGAGTTCAACGCATGTAGTGAATTATTTTTTCGTTTCAATTCTATTTTAGGTAAAACATTAATATTTTTTTGGTATTCAATAAATTTTCAGAAAAAATCCAGTGGTGATATGATATTGAATTTAACTACAATCGAAACCCTTACGGACTAAAATTGGATGCTATTACAATATTTAGTATTGGTTGTTGAGTTTATCTGCTGGGTCGTGCTTCTTCTATTTGTTGGCCTAGGTTCTGGGAAGAGCACGTCTATAAAAACATGGCCAGGACGCTATTCCTTTTCCAGGATTGGAACGTTCCAGGACTTCCTCAAATCAAACCTGTATCCGATCTCCGATAGGTTAGACTCCACTTGATCCTGCCAACGAGCTCACTGTGCTCCTCTACGCCTCGTGCCGAACAGATAACTCTCGACCACCTCGACCTGCTGGGGCATGAGTTCAGCATCCTCAACACCTCTCGGTTTAGGTCACCGTCGCGATATCAGTGCCACTAAATAGTTCAACTAGCTCGTAGTTGACTTTCCTTCCTCACATGCCATGCTCCCACACACCGCCAAAGATAGCCCTTGCTACCCACTGCTCGAAAATGGCTAGTGCATTGGAGTCTTCGGTCAGCATAGTCCAACACTGTTGCCCGTAGAGGGCTACCGGACGTATCAGTGCGCGATATTTCGCTCAAAACCCCAAAATATGTTAAAATAAGCGATAAAAAAAGTTTATACCCGCGAGGACTGTTAGTCCATTATGGTGATAACAATTTCAAAACCGACCAAAAAGATCTTCTAGCCACTGCTGAAGATAATTAGCATGAAAAATTATCTACACTAAAACGTTTTTCTTGGGTCAATTTGTCCAAACCCGGACCGGACCACCCCTAGTCCGATTACTTGGTCAAAAATACAACTGCAGCTTCAAGTTCATATTATCTCTAAGTATTTTAAACAAAAAACTGAATAGCTAGGACAGTTTAAAAGTAAGCTTAAAACAGCATTGAAATTTCGAGTAGGCAATAGCAAGGTGATGAGAGAAATAATTATTTTAGATTTTTTTTCCCCACTTTTGAACTGAAACCACAACGTCAACTGTCGTCTTCTGGTCCCAATCTCATGGTGTGTTCAAAGCAAAGAACTGCATTAAAGTGAGGATAAAGCACAACTATTTGCAATTTATCTATTTTATCTTTCCGTACGGGACACATTAACTTTTTATTTGTGTTTTCCTTTAGGATGCTTATAGGGTTAATACTTATTGATCCGATTAAAGCCAGGTAAAATGGTTGCTAGAATGTAACAATCCGTCCTCTCGTTTCAGATTTTATTGTTGTACATATCCCAAGACTTGTCCGCTAACAATCAACACCTTTACACAAAAAAATCAAAGCTGTTGAACAAACAAAATATCCTTTAATTATAATGATCTCGTTTGCAACTCTTTCCAAAACAGTGTCCATATATTTAACATCATTATAAACATACCAAACCGAACACAAAAACACCCCTCACACCCAATAGGTTGTAAAGCAAACAGCACCACGTCGGCATTCCATTGACGCGCGCTGTTGATTAATAACATAATGCCTCATGTTGCGTCGGTTAATTTAAATTTCCATTCAAACTTTGTTAGCGTCACCATTCAAACGAAATTCAATGGGCTCGACGGATCCTGTGTGTTTTTTTTATTTCGCTGGAATTCAATCACCCTTATACCCCATCGCACTTACTGAACGACAAAACCGCTTAACGAAATAATTGCTCCCATGTGGAGGTGATGTCTCACTCACACTCGCACACGCACACGCATCCCGGTCCTGGGGTGTATAAACATGTGACAACGTAAAAATATAGTATCGAAACAGTGTGGGGACACCACCCTGAAAAATCCGGGGTAGCAAAATGTCAGCAACATTATACGCGATAAGGTAAATCCAGCGCCAAAATCTGGCCATTTGACAGTTTGAGCGTCGGTATGGAAATGGGGAAACATGATAGTGAAGTTTATGCGTCGAGCATACAATATTGGGAGCGGATTGGGGTTGGAGTGTTAAAAATATGCGCAATAATTAAAACAGTTTCGATCACCTCGCCGGGCCGGAACGGGCAGATAGCAATCAATTGAAATTCAATAAAAATATTAAACGAAAATAAAATGTGATTTCTGGCAGGCGTGACACTGTTCGCACCGATCGGATACCAATCCCGGTGGGAGACATTATGTTGTGACTTCATTTCATGATCGGTTTGATTGACTGTGATGTGAGTGTGTGAAGCGAGTGTTTGCATAGGAAGTGGTTACTACGGAACAGCAAACCAATGGTGAAAAGGTTTTTATGAAAACAGTACAATTGTAATAATCCGCTGATATCATTATTTAATTGCAGAAGATTGATAACAGATTTGTTTTATGATACTATATAAATTTTTAAAAAATCCGGAAAAAGCCTAAAACTGTAAGTAAATATTTCTCCGTCTCATCAACATTTTATTAAATATAGTTTTGACCAGCTGAGCCTTATTTGCTTTGCATTACTTCCCTACAAAACCCATACCGTGAAGATCACACAACATAAGTAAAGTCGAGCAATTAGACAACTATCTTCCCCATTCCGTCAACCATCAACCGGTGACATGATCTGGCTGACTTTTCCGCCTTCGTTTAATTACCACGCACGCAAGCCCGTTCGTGCCCACGCCATATTTCCTGTCCCGCAAAGCTGACTAGAACACGCTACGGTGATAAAACTTTTTGTTTTCCTCTCTGCACGAAGGAACTTCTCCATCTAATCGGAAAATAAAACCCCGGGCGGCCAGTGACAAGGCGTTTGACTTTTGTCCATGAAACGGACAGAACGGACGAACCATTAGCAAGCATCAGGAACATCCTGGCAGGGCACGGTTGAGTGCCGAGGCTCGTTTTCTTGTGAAGTAAATAATTCAAGTGCGTGCGTTGTCAATGCAACTTAACGGCAGGTTACACCGAGATGGTTCAGTAAATTACATTCAGGTCGGAAATGGTACACACGCTCACTTAGTGTGACGGGCTAGGAGATGTGATACTGCTGTCCCACCCATAATTGTTGAGGGCTGTAACGTGTGCAAAGTTTATGGTTCGTTGTACTTATGTACCGTTGGAGCATAGAGGAAAAAATACTGCTAATGAAAAGCCATCATGGACAGCAGAAACAAGCTGTGGGTTTTTTGTGTACATTTTATGTTTGTTGCTGATTTGTTGTAGTTGATTTAAGTGATATAGGATGTCCTTCCATAAAAGACGAATTTTTATGTAAAAAATATTTATATGAGTTTTTTTTAGCGCGGGATACATTTTTCTGGTGAAAACTTCGACAAAAGTATTCAATAGCAACGTTAGATAGCTTATGAGAATAAGGTTTCCGTCTTAAATTCTGAAAAACTAAGAAAGTTTTTAAAAAATCTTAGGGTAAGTGTTAAGAAAAGAAACCTCAAAGTGGATGAACCATCAAGGCAGTGAAAATAGTTATAACTTCTTCGTCTTCGACACTTTCTGTGAAAAAAATGCTATAATGCTTACCATAAATGATCGCATGAGCAATTTTGACCTCTAAAGAGTCCTGCATATGTTTTATTTGTATGTTATTATTTACTTATTTATTTATTACTTAAACTCTCCGCAATTGTAAATATTTCAGAGCTGCCCTGGAACCGAACTAGCGTAGGTGAGTTGGATTTAATCGATTCGATCCTCGCCCTGGATGAGAACAAGAACTATATGCCTTGTGATTATTTTATTAAATCACAAATGCTGACGATATACATCAAATTTTATATCAGAAACTGCAGTAAGGAAGATCAGTCCGACAATCATAATTGCAACCTTATATAAACAAGAATTAACTAGCTTGTGCGGTGATATTGAGAACCTTCTTCCTCTTTCTTGGCCTACCGACCTCTTAAGGTCATGCCTGCCATTTCTAGCTTAGTAGACATTTCGATAAAGTAAAGTTGAATAGTTGGTGCTCACTATGGGGGACCGTGCCAGGTGGGATTTGAACTCCGGTCTTGCCGTTGTCCGTTGTCTAATCTATCAGCGGGCCGCTACATATGCCATATTGAGAATAACACGCATGATAAAATTTAGGACATTAACGCATTATCAAATTTAAGTATCTATTTGATCAAATTTAAGTATTTTTTGTCAATATTGAAGTATTTAAGTAATAAGATTTAGTTTCAGCAAACAAAACTATGTTTTAAACATCTACATTTTACACAGGATAAATTTATGTTAAATACAGCAGCAAGTATTGTATAATACAATCACTTATGAGACACACAGCCCGTATGCCGAGTCGTAAACAAATTCATCCAGTTAATTTGTTTTTTCTTTTACACACTACTGTCGTTTATCAAAGTTTCTAATTAATTCTTCCAAACAATGAAGTTTGATTACTACCACACGTTGCGTAATGAACGACTGTAGAAAAAAAATTGCTTACTGCATTTTTAAGCAATATTTCTCCCGGAGCGGATATATAATCCGAATAGTTTCAATTTAGTTTCAATTAAAATGTTCGCATAACGTTTCGCTACACTTTTTATCCTACAATTTAATTAGAAATTCCAATTAAAACAGCATCATTAATTCGTATTCAAACAACAACAACAAACAAAACCGTTCAAAACACACGTAAAAAGAACCTATTCCATTCGAACCTATCAACTTGCAAACAACGATTAAACACCGAAATAAACATCATCACACCCTAGCCGGGTCACAGCGTTTTACAGCTCAATCAAATCTCAACAAATTTGCTGCGATGGTCATTGCATAAATTACACATCGCACGTGCGACATACAACTGGTGGCGGCACACATATTTCCATCTCTCCGTGGACAATAATCACCAGCCGAGCGAGCGACCCCAGCACCAAGTACCAAGAAATGCAGCAACCAAGCACAAATGGAACGAGCGCGTTAGGAATGCATGTGGCAAGTGTCCGCTTTAGTGTGTGTTTTTTGTTTGCTTGGTTTGTTTTGGTTTTATTCTTCAACATTTCGCTCGCTGTGGCAATCTGTGGGATGGAGTGCAATTTTCCTGAAATTTCCTATTCATACCACACCGCCGGACGGGCCCGCTCCCTCTACGGTCCAACTCTCTAGCGAATCATAATCCTCATCACACAAGGCGGCCCACCGACCGGTCACTGACGGTCGCTGACGAAGCATTGGTCTCCGGTTGCCATTTCCGTCCAATTTCGTTTCCAAATAACTTTTTAATTAAACACCAAATGTCACCCAGCGAGAGTGAGAGAGTCCTCCCAACGAGATACGGCCACTGTCTGAAAGGATTTTGGCCGCCACCAATTTGCTGCTCGCTGGCTGACAGCAAACACTTCTATCGTCACAAGCGTCGTCTCACTGGATTGGAATTCGGCGGAGTTGTCCGTGTGAGAGGGCCACCAGCAGAAATGAACAAGATGTGGCAAAAGGAACAAAACAAAAGTAAAGATCTGGCCATTCCATTTCCTGCTCGACACCGTACGCCACAGAAGCAAACACACTCACACACGAGTGTCTCGTATGGAAAATTAAAAGGAAATGACTGGAAAAATGCCGTCTAGAGACAAAGCTTGTCTGGCTGTGTCACTTTTCACTTTCCCATTTGCTGTTCGATCTTTGCCTTTTTTTCGTAATAGAATAAAATGCTATAAAAAGACACTTTTTCTTCTGTTCGGCTCATGCGCAAACTTAAGCAAATGTGAAAACTAGAACCCCCCAAATAGCAATTTGATCGATGCCAATTTGACAACCAACCCCCCCTCCATATCGTTCCGATCGCAAAACACTCAACCTTCGGCAACTCACAGGCAGCAATTCGGCCGGATGTTTAAACACGTACCCAGTAATTTGATGATTATTCTCTCGAGATTTACAGCAGCGCAAGGGCTTTGGGCGGCTGACTTCCTGAGCCGCCCGATAGGTGTTGGAAACACAAATGGCACGCTGGGCACGGTCACTACACGGAATCTAATTTGTAAGTGCTTCCGTACCGGGACGCCGTACCAGGAAAGGTTGTCCGGAAGGCGTCAAGAATTAAAGGCAATGGACCGGAATGGTCCATGACGAAGCATCTGCAACGAATCATGGCCACCTGCTGAACGTGGCCACCCTTCTTCACTTTCCGACTTGTGGCCGCAAGGATGATAAACGCAACGAATGCATCCAAACATGCCGGGGAATGCACTCGCTCACCTTTTAATTAAACTGCTCATCATCGTCCTCATCGTTTGGCCGTCGATAAGTTGGCAGGTTTATCAACACCTGGCAACACTTCTGGTGCAAGCCCGGTACGTACCCGGTACATCAAGTGTCGTTTGAAATCAATCGGGTTCCCAACTAGGACCCCGGTTGACTGGAATGTTCCTCAAAACCTGCAACCGTCCCATTCCGACCATGGTCTGGGAGATGGTATTTCATTTATGCGAAAGCTCGAACACAATTTAACCACATTCACGCATCTCGAGATACTTTGGGGAGGGAGGTTGGTTGTCCTCCCCCCCTTGTACCTGACCGTGCCTTAAATGGTTGACAGTCGTAAAATTTACCCAACAAAACGCATCCGGTGCGTCATCATCGTCAACGGCTTCGTCCACTGGCTTAGATATCTCCGGATCGAGCCGTCGTAGAGTGTAGAGGCCGTATCGGTACGGATGGTATTCGATGATGTAAGGTATTAGTTTGCAATCATTCCCGACCACAGGGCAATCAAACGCATACGTTATGCGTTCGATCTTCCCCAGAACGGTGGGTTCGAGCAGTTGATGACGGTGGACAAAATAAAAACTAAATGTAGTACTTCGGTCATGGAACGTTTTTACAAAGTGAATCATAAAAATTTCTAAATTATGAACAAAAAATCGATAACACGCATAGAATATTTAACAATTTCTGTTTTTTTTTTTCAACTAATATAGCGAAAAGATCTCAACGAATAAGCCTCGTCAAAGAGATCTTGAAAAAGGGGACAATCTTCGGAAAACCGGTTTAAAACAGTGCACGAATCTTTGGGGTTTTCACTATCGGATATTTAGTCTAGCTACTGAAAGCCCCTTTTAGATAAGTTTGTTTGCGAGAGGCTTTACATACAGTGCTTAACTTACTAAGGAACTGTGCAGATTTTAGGGAGGAGTGAGAAATGTGGATAACGGAACTAGGGAGAAGGGAGGGAATAACGAAGGCGGTGACGAAAGATGGAGATGGATAGACAGAAAGTAGAGTTATTAGAACATGTTACCGATTTCCTCTATTTTTCTGCCTACTCTAGGACAAGAGAGTTACAATAAGATACATTATTATGAAAATCAAAAAGCTCACACTATTGTTTCAATTATTCCCACCGCAATCATCATTTTTACCCATTGTGCTTACAGGAACGCCACCGGACAGAATCTATCCACACATACGTACGCTTCTGGATCGATAATAAATTTGAACCACCCTACCCGGACTTCCCGGCAACTAAAACTCTGGATACGAGGTGGAAAATCTCTCGTGTAAAATTCATACAAAGTAAGCTTCTTTAATCCGAACTGCAACCGGGGTTTATGCTCGGGGAACGCGCCACCGGAGAAAGTTGGTCGGCTACCACCATCGGTACCAGTCACTTTTCCAGTCACTTGCCTGTCTTTTCATCTTTGACCAGGCAATGAATCGAAAGCCCTGCCGGGGTTCACCGGGGACGCTGGTGAACGCTCTCGGCAATCGTACCCTTCGGTCGACCCTTCTGTAAGCGAACTTGATGATTTGTGCCAGTGCCGGAGGAGAAGAAGAATATTTCACTGCTTAGTAAATGGTAAAAATACCTTCACCGGAACGATGCTTCCTTCGATCGGAACGGGTCGGAATTGGACGAGTACGTTATTGGAATCATTGTCTCACCGAATCACACACACACACACTTACTCGCCTGAACCGTTAACAACGACCAGAATAGCTATTTTCCGATTTTACACGCCCTAGGGATTTCCTGCCGCATCCTTCGGTCGGTGGTTTCCATCTAGTGAACCGGGTGCAGTTACATATAAAATGTTTTCTATGTACCTCCTACAAACCTTGGTGTGGAAAACCAGGAAACCCACAAAACAATCCCCAATCAAACGAAACACGGTGGGACAACGGATGGGTCTTCATTCGACAAGGAGCGATAAAACAAAACTATACTCCAGCATACCCCGGCAGTCCGATTCCATCCCAGGAAGTACACAGGACACCTTGCTGCACTTTGCACGACATCAAGCCTCGGGAATGAGCAAGAAGAGCTTTTGTGAAGAGAGCATTGGGATTTTTTGCTTGCTGCGTCGACATCCGGATGCTGTACAGCACCTGCAGTTCGAGTTATTGGAATAGACCTTGCACAACAAGCACCATAAATGGTATTCCAGGCCAAGCCGGTGGCAGTGGATTAGTGTAATCAGAAGAGACGACTAGACTAGACGGAGAGATGCTGTACGCAACGTGTTGGGGTGTTAAATATGGGTTTAAGAAGAACGTTTACCCTGTTTTCAAGACTGTTGGCTACTGTAAAGTACAAGAATTCGCTTCTTAAACTAGAAATGTTTTTTTTTTCTTATCTTTCTTGAGCCCCCGCGGCTACTTTAGTGCAGCGAGCCCTTCAAAAAAAGCACTTCTTTACTATACTGGACATCATCAACACCGAGTAGCAAGCCCGCCCTGCTGACGAAGCCTAATTCAATTATCAACGTTTATCGTGACAATTATTCCAAGACGCTTGCTCTTCCGACCGACCGGTAACCGGAGCCCATTAGCACAACAAAAAAAGCATGGTCCCATCGCAAAGGAAACGGTATCGTTTTCTTGCAACACCCCATGTATCCATCTTCATTATCCGGGTGCTTTAATTTTAATCTAATTTCCATGCTTAATTTCTTAACGCGCTTCCTCCGAACACCGAAGCGCGAGCCGGCACTATCCAAAACAAAATGTCCTTTAAAAGAAAATTGTAACTAAAGAAACACTTTTCCCACGTTCTTTAAAGCATAGCCTTGAAGAAAACGTCACCAGCGGCAACGCATAATCGTTAAACTTTACAACCAGCACAACCAACGAGGACAAGGCGTGGAACGGATCCGTCCAGATGGTCACCGATCGCTATCAAGCAATACGGGGGACCGAATTTTCCGAGGACTATTGCGTTATCTGCATCAGTGAACGGTGCTTTCAGGAAAATTAACTTACCCGAACAGCCAAACATTGTGATTATCGAAATGCTTTCTTCATATTGCCAGTGAGAGATTTGTATTTAGGTTAAAAAATTAGTCACGTGCGAATACAAGTGGAGTTACTTAACAAATATGTTGAATATTTTTGACATTTTTTACATTTGACCCATGAATAAAAATCGTAGGTAGAAAGTTACGTTTTCAAAGCAAAGAATTTATCATGAAAATAAAATAATAAATATCTTTATCACATTTGGGAAATGAAACTGTAAAAATAAAAAATTTGGAGACAAAACTAAAAAAAATAACCAAATGAGACAAAAAAACTAAATCGACAAAAAGAGAATAGAAAAAAGAAAACAAACGCCGACGAAAAGAAATGAAGTAAACAAGAAAATGAGTAAAGAAGAAAATAAAACAAGACAGAAAAAAACGAAAAACAAGAACAAAGAAACATGGAAAGTAAAATCGAAATAAAAAAGAAAGAAAGACTTAAAGAATGAAAAAAAAAAAACAAAATAAAAGCAGAATAAAATGTTTTCACTAAATTATGATCAAAACCAGGAAAATGTACCAAAATAAATCTCTAAATCAAATGCGTTAGAAGAAAAGATTTTTACAAATATTGAACTTATATTCCATTCAACTGTAGGCAACATGTTTCAAACACAGCAATCAAACATCAAAGCACTATTTTTCAAACTTTTCCAATAACTCTAAACAATGGCTTTTATTGGCTTGCTAAAAACACTACACATGAATGCAGCAGGTGCTACAGACGGCCCCCAAGAGCCGTAACCCAAAAACCAGCCGAAATTCTCCATATGATGTTCCTTTTTCCTAACCTCCCGACGTGCGTTGCACACGGGTGACAAACTTTGGTGCAACGGAACGAACCGGTACGCCCACCATCGCTTGCCACAACAGCCCCAAACATCAACAGCATCAGGCACAGGGCACAATTGAAAAATACTAGCCGCGACCACAAACTCGACGCCATCGCCATGGTAACGCGCCGGCACGAAACCCACGGCACAGCCACTGGGAAAAGGATTAAGCAGAATTAAAGTCTCCCTGGTGACGACTCCCAGTGTTTTGTTTTCATCTGTTGTGTCGTTGTTATTGTAGTCCGATTGCAGCAGCAACATGGGCACACTCTCGTGGCTCAAAATGCCGTCATCTCCACGGTCACGACTGTCACCAGCAGCGAACCTGGCGCAAATCAGCCCATCGCGAGCACAACGCAACGCAAAATCTGTGACGCCATGGTGAAAGCGCGTCGGGAGTGAAACTTTCCCGCCGGGGTTCATCCACTGGTAAGGACGATGATGATGATGATAGTGATGACGCTACCAGAGCACACCACCACCACCAGCAAAAGGTTGAGGGCTATGATGGGAAAAGTTGGCAATATTTTTTCATTTCCATGCTTCAACACGTTCAACAGCAGTACTCGGGAATACGAATGTGAAGAGGAGATAAAAAATATCGATGCACAGTGATAGTCAAAGTAAGAAGTTTTCCTTGACGTAAAAGTGTGTGTTGGTAAGGAGATTTTTTTTCTCTGGCATATTTCATTTAAAAAAATACCTATCAACTCACAAAACAATTTAAAAAATAGTTGAATAAAATTGCCAGTGTAACCAGTTAATAAGCTATTAATATTTCTCACAATTATTTTGCGAATTATCATATTAAAATATAAATAAATATTATAATATTGTAGTATTGTATTATAATATTGAACATGTTGTATGCAAACTTACACCAAAACAAAAAAAAAAAAATGAAATAACTCTAAGCGTCTTTAATTAATTTTCTCTGATTTAGCTTTCAATAAAAAAGCTAAAATAAATAAATAAATTAAAAAAATATATAGATTGAAATCTAAAGTGAGTATATAAACAGATACAAATAAAATGGTAAACTCGTCAAATTAATGTTCCTTAATATTTTCTAGATTGATTGAACTGATATGAGGTAACATACAACAAATCTTACAAGGTAATATTATATCAGTCTTAATTTGTCTAATAAACTTTTACGACGGTCCGGTGATTCAGTCGACAACGGCGACGTTCTTCATACAGCAGGACCGGAGTTCGAATCCTATCCGGGAAGTTCCCTCATAGTGAGGACTGACTATCCAACTATGTGGTATCATGAAGTCTTAGCAAACCGGAAATAACAGGCATGATCTTAAGCAGTTGTTTGGCCAAGAAAGAAGAAGAAAAAGAAGCAGGAGATTAATAAAAATGGCATAAATTATACTGAAAATTGTCAACCTCTGTTTAACAACGACAAAATCGTCTGAAAGGCTTGTACATACTCTAAACCTTCGTTTGGGTCAGATTTATTTCACCAAGATCGTGTCCATTTCGTCCGGTACCGAAAAAAATGTTTCTAGTAGTCACCATTTGTTGTGCATCCTAGACATCTCTTCCACACTTTCTCTCATTTATGATCGGATTATACTATTATGCAGTTTTCTATGCTCTCCTCAGATTTGCTGCTTTTCATAAATGGACTCATTACACAGAACAATCCCTCAGCCATCAAACAAGCTGCTTTCTTAGATTCCCGTTTTCACCAATCCCAAAATTAAACACAGCTTCCCGCCATCTTGTCTTATTACATATTTACACTCCACTCTGGACAGAAGCGTTGACTTTTTCCAAAGCTCTGCTTGCAAGACGATTTCCATTTTACACGCACGCCAGATTTCCTGTTAAATGACGTGTATTGAGATTTATGCATTCAATTCATGGTGCGCAAACGCACCATTCCACCCATTTCCGGTTAATTGTTTGTACCCGTCGAGTCCCGCAAAAAAGGAACATAGCTGCCTATGGTGAAGAAATAACGATGAGAGTAAGAAAAAAAAACACATCAATTTCATTTTCTCATTTGAAAATAAATTGAATTCTTTTTCTTGCTTTCTCTCTTTTCCATTCGTGAGATCAGCTCAAGCGAAGAAGATTTTGCACGGAAGCAGGTCAGCGAGGCAGGGCTGATTTATTTGTAACACGAACGTGGAACCTAACCCTTAAACCTCGGCAGTGATTGTTTTCGCCGTTAAATGTTGGCTGCTCCGGAAAGTCCCGAACGTATAGGCTCAATTTAAAATCTGAGAAGCTGAATTTTCTCTCTTACATGGCAGCGTCCACAAAAATCCAGCAGGCCAAGAAACGTTCATTAACGAAGAAAGGAACAACGAATGACGCAAAGGGCGCAGCAAATCGATCGTCTGAACGGGCGTAACCTTTGGTTCTGCTCGGCCCAGTGATAGTAGAAGGAAATGATGGTAATATTTTACACTTAGCATCAGATTTATTTGCAATCGATTTGTTTCCCAAAATGCACTGAGCAAAGAAGCTAAGGGTGAAGTTTGGTTCGGGGAATTGGAAAGTGTTTGCCACGCTAAATGCAAATTTCTTTAAATTTAAATGGTTCATTTGCTCCAGGCAACAATTGCTTTTTTGTGACTTGTGGTGATAGATGATGAATCAATTCTGTTGCTCAGATTGAAAATAGAATCTGTAGAGTGAAGTGGAGCACGTTTAAAGTGTAATGACTTTACTTTTATGTCTCTTTTTTATGTATGTGACTTGGTCTTACCCGTAGGAAGATAATCAGTTCTGCGTACGGGGAGGCAGTGCGGATGGGATTTAAGCCCCGGTCCAGCCGTGTGAAGACCGGTGCCGCTGTATTGAGCAAAAACACGTCTTATAAATAATTTAAGCGAGGCCCAATGGTAGAGGTGACAGCACCGTTGGTCTTCAAACCGTCCGTCCATATTGAGGACTCACTCTCAAACTGTCTGGTACCAATAAGTCTAATAAGCTAGAAATGACACGGCATGAACTAATTTCAGCCAAGAAGATAGATAAATAATTTCAGACAATTATAAGAAAAAAATAAGTTGGAAAATTAAATTATTTATTTAATTTTAATTATGACGGCTTCAACCATTATTGTCATTAAAGAAATTAATATTGTTGAAGACTTTAAACTATCCTGTTGTGTTAAGTAAGCTATAAAAAAACTTTGCGAACTATTTTTTTAAATATTTAAAACAAACGTCAGATCACAAAGTAACAATCAAAAATTTGGAACAAACAAGCAAATCACCCCTGGGAGCAAGGTGACACAACGATCGAAAGATACACAAATGTGACTCCATTATCAAGGCCAAATCTAATGAGGCTCGCGTTGCATAGCGTAAATCATTGTGCAAATATTCATTTACATTTCCTTTCCATCTCTACCCTCGAGTTTCCTCGCCTTCCTATCATCTCTATCGATTTTCCTGATAAGCGCGAGTCCTCCCTCTTTTCCGTCTCTTAGCAGGCAGAACACATTTGTGTTTATTGGCTGATTTACTATCATTTTCACCTATACACACACACACACGGAGCCGAACTACTGGAACGAAACGTGCATGCCGATGAAAGGAAATCAAAAACGGAAAACTGACCCAAAACGTGCCTGCCGGGACAAAAAAAAACCCCAAGACGAGTAGCGAAACTTTCGGGGGTTCCCTTTCTTTATATCTTTTTGTTATCTTTCCGCATCTTACACTTTCTTTCCAAGGGTACCAGCAATGGTACAATTCCGTTGTGCTTGTGTGTGTCGGTTACTGGGTTGGAAAGGTTTTTTTTGTTGCCTCCCGCTCAAGAAAGCACCCCCGAGGGAGATCGAAAATGGTAGCTATCGAAGGCGAAGGTGGTGAAAATCAGCATAACTGCCACTCTCGTATTGCATGAATATTGAAACAAAATACGTTCGTTATGCATATCGTTATCCTGCGAAAGTGTCGAAGAATTTTTTTTAGGTCACACATGAGGCACAAACGTGTGGGTAGTCGGCGTGTACATGGCAGAGAATCGTAAAAATTGAGTCAAACTTCATTTTCAAATACAATCGAATTATCACACATCGGTGGAACGAACATGTTGAGTCTTAACCTCACATTTTAGCACAGATTATACCTCTATCGGATTGCTACATACGATCGATATCGGCTCCATAATGGAGACATTATGTACATTTCAGCTTTATTTTCATATTATTTTGTGAAAAACAAAATTGATTAAATGACAATTGAAATCTTTTTTCTTTAAACACCGAGATATTATCTTCAAGTTGTGTAAAACTTTGATATAAAATTTAAATTTACTCTGCAGAAAAGTTTCCATTTAAAGCCACATCTCCCGCTATCGGCATTATCTTCTAATCCTCCGTGAGCAGCTTGTACAAATATTCCTGTAAGCAGCTGTACCACTAAACCAAAGCTTCAGCACCGCTTCAACACCAGCTAGCAGTTTAAAACTCATCCCCAAAAAACCGTCTCCCTCGAGAGCTCAGGATGCATACGTTATGCATCGTGTGGGAACCATAAGCAAACAAACAAACTCCCCGTTCTCCGGGACGGACCGGGGGTGTACTACCTTATGTGTGGTGGGAACAGCATGTAAGAATGTGCTGTTGGGGAAAGATTTATAAAGGATTAAATTTTATCTTTCACTTCGTGACCAGTGGACCTGATCTGGTTTACAGGTTGTTTGGACTATGGTTTACCGTCCGACCGAATCCCACACCAGGTCCTAACACCACCATATTGTAACTCCACTTTCGAAAGATTGATGCACTTTTAGTATCCTTATTTATGCACAGCGAAATCTCCTTCAACAGTGTGCATTCTTCGGCTTCAAAATACATTATCCTATTCCTTAGTAAAGAAAATCATTCCGCTGGAAATCATTCCTGACAGTCACACTTGGATAGCACCGAACACGCCATTACTATCGTCCGACACAATTCCGTACGCAACCGGAACGGCGTACGCTTATTCAGCAAATTTTCACTTGAAATGTATTAGCCTGCGGTCAGCTGACGGCATCATTCCGTATGCAGCAGGAGCAGTACAGTCACTGTGCTGTACGCCTCCTCCGTCGCGTGGACAATGAAATGGAAAGTTCTAATAAATTGCGCCCATAAATCATGTGCAAACAATAACGAATAATTACCGAACAATGTGTCGATGAGTTATGTCTGGTGGACGAGGTTTTCGGACCACCGGCTCGGCTCCGTACCGGCTAGCTTAGCATGCCAATCCGGTCAATCGTGGCGATGCAGCGTGCAGCATTAACACGTTCAGAAAACCCTCCTCAAATGCTTTGTTCTACCCTGGTGCAAAATGGCGCGTGTGCGCTAATCAAACCTAAAGATGTAAATGTCCTCTTCAAGATGTTGTGTAGCGGCGATGATAGTAATTGTAGCGAATTGTACTGATTGTGACAAAGCGCTAGTAATTGTTTCTAATTTACGATTTACAGCACTAACACAGATGAACGTAAGACATTTGAAGTGGGCGTTAATTTGTTCGTCAGCAGAGCAATATGAGAGGCTAAGAGACAAATATGATCGTTTAGTTGGCTCTCATTATAAATTTTCAGTTCTCAATTTAATATTGTTCTTGCTTTATCTACTGAAAATAGTTGAAAATGCTACATGGAAACGTACCTTTATCTTGGTATGACAACATGACTGATAAGGTTTTCGCTCGAGATGGAGTGTTATTGAAGCTTTCGTAAGCGAGGTGTCAACACTTCACATACTTTTAGGCGTTCTTTACACCAAAGTTGATAAAATGTTATTTTAACATCGAAAGAGGATGTTAAAGCATTGTTCAGTCACCAATTCCCTTAACTCCAACAGATATTCAAATGTTTTTAATTAATCATAAGTCAAGCTTTCAGGTATCAACTGTTCCTATAGCCGATGTTCAGTAACAAACTTAAGACTTTTCCTTTCTTTCTCGAACAGTCTAGGAACAGTCTGGTGGCTGGGACGATGTCAGTGCCGGTCTTCAGACGGTTGGACCGGGAATTAAATCCCTTCCGGACCGCCTCCCCGAACACAGGACTGACTACCTTGCTACGGATAAAATCAAGTCACGGAAAGCGAGAGATGGTAGGCCAAGACCTCACGAGGTTGCAGTGCAAAGGAAAAAGAAGAAGATGTCTCATGACTCAGACTCAGAATAGTCATGTAATGGAGATCGATCCAGACCTCTCATGTAGTAACACCACTTCTCTAGCAAACTTCAATCAAGTTCCTTATTAGGCCTGGATCTATAAACCAGGTACGTTGAAATTTGCAAGTGATAGGATTTATCAGCCAGAAACTTCGAGCATCCGAGTCATCCAAACATGCTGGAAACCACATGGTTGGTTGGCGTTAGAATCGTACCCAGTAACCCGTCGTCTGACACCTTCACGATAAGATTCTATCATCGTAAGGACTTTTAATCTTACGCAATCGATCGCCCGGCCGTTCGGTTTTATTACCCATTTCTAAGCAGAGTCGTTAATCGGTTTTCGTCATGCGTATCTAACCAAACGGCGGGGTATAAACGGTTCCCTCAATTTCAACGGAAACCCCCGTAATCCGTTGTTTGCTGCTATCGCCAGCGTTAACTTTGTAGTAATCGGCTAACCCACAACGGCTACTAACCCTTGATAATGGGACGGTGCTAATCGACACCGGCAATTAGGCCATGCGTTACAACCATGCCGCTGGCTGATATGCTGATTGTAATCGTCCGATATACTCTGGCCTGCAATCCGTTAACGCAAGGAATTACTGAGCGTGCACGAAGGTTCCATATCAACGCACTGTTGCTATCACGCAAGATTGTCCAGTGTTGAAAAACCTGAGGAATGATATAAAAGGCAAGAAGGAGAGCTACTGATCTGCAATCCACGTTGGGACCTACATTCGGCAGCTCCGTTACAACGCTTATCCAAGATGCGCAGTCTTCTCGTACTTCCCTTGCTTGTGGCGCTTGTGGCTGGAGCAACGCTTGACTTTAATCACTACTGGACTGCTCAGGAGGTAAAACACGCTAGAAGATTCCACTCTCAGAATCAGCTTGCTTAATCTATACCCTATCCACTTGCGAATTCTAGATCAACGAGTACATCGATGAGCTGGTCCGCGATTTCCCAACGCTAGCGACCGCCGTTAACGTTGGCACCAGTACCGAGGGTCGTCCGATTCGTGCCGTTCGCGTCAGCAAGAACAATGTCGCCAACCGTCCGCTGGTCATCGTCGAAGCAGGACTACGCGCCCGCGAATGGATCTCGCCGATGTCCGCCAACTACATTCTGCACGAGATCGTCGAGCACTACTACGAGTTTGAGAACATCTTGGATAACGTCAACTTCCTGATTGTGCCACTGGTTAACCCGGACGGTTATGAGTTCTCGCGCTCCACCAACCGTTTGTGGCTGAAGTCACGCAGCGTCAACGGCAATGGATGCTTCGGTATTGATCTGAACCGTAACTTCGGACACCTGTGGAACACCGTTGGTGGAAGCACTGATGTAAGTTCGTCTACAATACTCTTGTGATCTCTAGTATGCTAACAAAACCTCTTTTTTTTATAGCCCTGCTCTGATAGCTTTGTCGGAACTGCTGCCTTCTCAGCTCCGGAAACTGCTGCCATGCGTGATCTCATCCAGAGCAACAGTGCCAATCTGGTACTTTACCTCAGCATCCAGTCGGCCGATCAGATGGTGCTGTATCCGTTCTCGCACAGTGCCACAACCAATCCGAGCAATGTGGCCGAGCTGCGCAACCTAGCCAACAGTGTGGTCCTCACGCTGATGAGTCAGAATGGTAGAATCTTCACGAGTGGCGGTGCTGGCCTTCTGCAGCCGGCTGCCTCGGGTAGTAGCATCGACTTTGTGGCCGGAACCGTTCAACCGGATTTGGTGTTTACGCTCGAAACCGGTGCCGGCGGTAACTATGGGTATGATGTGCCGGAATCGCAAATGGCCGAGATTCTTAGCGAGACGACGTACGGCTTCCTGACTATGGCGGAATACGTAGCGAATAACAAGTAAGCCGGGGGAGTGATGGTGAAGGTGATTCTTACGAAACGATCTGGAACTTGAGTAAGCGAAGGATGTGGATGTAATATAATAAACAAATTGTAATATATTTATCCGTACGCTGTAATTGATAGCTTTTCTACATGACCTATAAATTTCTAAGCCTTTACCTTTTGGCAACTTCATACCTTGAACTTCAAGGATTCTACCCCTACATTTTTAGTAGATTTTTGTTATACAGCGAGATCGATTAGCATCCCGAGGATCTTTGGACTGCATTAACAATCTTGCATATTCTAAATCCAACTCTTTCATATTTTTACAAATTTCGTCATAATAGTAACAGGATTTCTTCTAGAAGGTACTATAGCAACTCTAAGGAACGAAAGAAAAGATCCACAGCAAAAATCTGATTCTCGAACACTCTATCTCTTATCACATCAGGTGTTTTCCAACAACTCATCATAAGAAAAGATAATATTTTCTCCAGCTGCTGGTCTCGTAAGATATCAAATAGCTGAAGATATAGTAATATCCGGTTATTGTGTTTGCTTGTCTGAACCTTTTCTAGATATAATGTCACTCGATTCACATCTTCAATAAGCAATGCTCATAGATGAAAGTCGCAATCCCATACATATCTAAGGCCATCAGTTTCATATCCAATTCAGTCACCAGTCTATTAGCAAACAGTGTTGCCAAATGCACGTGTCGCGTTAAATTAGATAAACTAAATTTATTAAGCACCTTCTTCTGTTACTTCAATTTAATCGCTACGCAAAAGCACCATTAAACTCATCCATAATGTAGTATAAAGTCAACCAGACTCCAATTGGCAACACTGAACTTGAACCAGTTTCTTGCTCTCACTCCAAACCCAAATCCTCCTTGAATAACCCTCGACGAAAGATCACCAAAGGATGAGTACCTTCCAACGAGTATACTCTAACCCGGAAACAGCAGCCCTACCACCCAAGCCACCCATCACACGTTACTCACGATGTTCGAACGCTGAATTTATCTCTTTATAAGCCAAATGGGTTTGGATGATATGGGAGCCGGCTATACGTTGTTACAGCCACTCACTCACTCACTCGCAACATAACAAGCATAAAGCCCGAGAACCGTACCGTAAAGCAAATGCATTCTGATGAGGATTCGATGTTTAGGGAATTTGAGTCGAGGATTGTTTCCACCACCCAAACTCGTTCGAAACTTTCGGGCAAGCTGTGTTTTTCTCCCGTCTTTTTTCTTCATTCATTTTTGATCTATGGGTAGGCGTTTGGGGAATACCTTACCGGTTGAATTGATGCAAAATTGAATGGTTTCGCTGTGAAAAGGGGAAATTAGGGGAAACAAGATTCGAAAATACCCTAATGGGTTGCTGCGTACTTTATGTGGGAATTTAGTTATTCTGTGTGCGTTTTTTCTATTCTACTAGTGGATTTTTAAGCTTCTCACCTATTAAAAATGATTTATTAGGCAGACTCAGACGTATTGTAGGGAAGCTCACAAGGATTCACCGATATTCACCGAAGGATTACGAGCACGAAGCATATTTGAACTTCGGTACGGATTAAGGCACATCCTGATGAATGGAACTAAACAGCTAAGTGACTTGAAACCTTTTTATTTAGGAATTTAACTTAAAAGATTTGCACAAAAACGCCTCCAAACAGCACAGTATGTGATTTATGTTTATCTGTACCGTAGTTGGCATTCAATTTTCCACCACCTCAACCACAGACCCGGTAGCATGTGCAAACACCGATAAACTCAATAGTTCTCACCACCATTTTAGCGCAACCACAGCGTCCGATCATAAAAAAAATCCAGAGTAGCGTCGTAAAAATCCACCCCGTACAAGGTATGGTTCCAATACATAAAACAAAGCTCAAACCAAACCAAACGCCTAACTTTCGATTGTCTTATAAATATTAATGACAGTATCAGAGATGCAAACTGACCAGGCTGGCAGATCAGACGCCGGCGACGAGACGGTGGTAAAACAGGCACAGGGACAAACTTTTCCCACCCTCTCCAACGCACACTCCTGTCCCGGCCCTTACATTGCTGACGTTGAACGAGGGAAATAAAAACCCACAAAAAAACCCACCACCCACCAAACGTGGTGGGAGAGAAGAATCCAACACAGGCGGTTTGCTGGTGTGGTTGAATAATTGATTAAAATTTATCGTGAAATTCAATATCGGACATTATCGAGTCTATTACTTTGTGCGCTTCCGGTGAACAGATTGCTTGATTTACTTCCAGCTCACCCCGGTTCAATGAGTTTCCTCCTAGCAGCAGCGACAGCAGCAGCAGCTACTCTAGGCTGGTGAAGAGCAACTTTTTAAGCCTACATTTCTTCGCCCCGTACGTACAACCGGCCGGCCGTTAACGCGCCAGGAACAGGACATCTCAAACATTGGTGCGATGTCGCCACATCGGCAGTGGGGATGGACTTTTTCAACTTACTCTACCATTTCACAGTGGCGCACTGTAGAGCAAATGTTGGAATAAAATTTCAATAATTCTTATTTTTAAACTTATCCAGATTTAATATACCAAGAGCTTTTTGGATAATTTATTTATGAGGAAGGAACGTCTGACGTTGTTGTATAAATTAGTACTTTTTGACTCATCAGATGCCACTAACGCTAAGGTATGCTGCAGAAGTAATCGATGAAGGTCACCGTTATAGACGCCATTACTCAATCATCAGCACATCTAACAGGGAGACCCCAGAAACCTCTGAAGATAGGCTTAAAAGACCGGATAGATCGTCTGGTGTCATTCTCATGACATAATCAGCCCACCGAAGCTTGGCATAAAGTTGATGAAAATAATTTGAACCTTTTTTGAACTTTTAGTTGTTCTTGTGCCTTTTAAGAAATGTATTAATTTTTGCAGTAATTTTACTTCGTTAATTACGTTACAACAAATTTTGTATTTTAAATATTCAGCCCAGTCCATTCCCATTGTGCATTCGTCGGATGGGGGGTTTTGTTTGTTCGCCCCCCATCTTTTTTGTCTGCACTCACTCATTTGCCATTTAGTTTTATTTATTTCACCGTTCGACTCACGAAGTATGGCAAATGACAAGACTACCAAGCCTACACCCGTAAAAGCCTACCGAGCAGTACAATGAGCGGCAGAAAATGGGGGCCAAAGACAAAAAAAGAGGAGCAAACGCCAGAAAAACTACCCACTATAGAGGCTAGCAGGTTTGAAAGGTTTGCATTACGGGTTGCGAAAAGTTTTTCGTCCCCACCTTACCATTACCAGCCTTCAGCCTCTCAGCCAGGACACAACATCTTGAACTTTATTTTCCACATCACACAATGGCGAACCGTTTGTTGGCGAACTCCGCCCAGCGGGTGTGACCGGGCGGAAATACGGCCAGCCGGGCCATGATGATAGAAAACAATTACGTGATAATAAAAATTTATATTTGCATTGTATTTGTCCCATCCGGTTGGGCTGGAGCGAAGTAAAAACTCTAGTAGTGACGAGCGAAAAGAAAATCTGAAACCACACGGCGATGCAGAGCGGGGCGACATTTTCTTTTTTCTCTCGTATTATAAGGTGAAGTTTTTGGGAAAACGGTGGGGAAAACGGTAAGACAACGGTGGTGGAAGAAACCACTCTCCCAAGCCCATATTTCGCTTCTTCACAATCCACCACAAAAACCTCATCTCATTTTCGCCTACTGGAAAGAGTTTGTCCCAGCTAAACCCCGCCATCGCGATCGCTAACGACCAATTGTTTATGTGACGCGCGGTGCGCTAAAGAAAGCGTAAGGAAAACAGACGCAATTTTGTCCTACCAGCCTTCGATAATGTTTATGATTTATGAGCGCTCAAGCGCCACAGCCGCCCGTTGATTGCATTTCGTTGTGGGTTCTTGTGCGCCCGGAAAGATAGCGGATAGGGCACAAGCGTTCAGGCGAACGTCGCGCCTGAAGGTATGCAATTGCCCAATATAATGCCACCATTTAAATGCATAACAATAGAAAACTGGACCGGATTTTGTTCATTTATTTTGTGCACAAGGCTGCGCTCGCGCTCAAAGCTTGGTGGTAAATTATACGCCCCCTTTTTTCACGCAACCGTCCGTTGGATTATGGTTTATGTCTAAGACCATTCACGTTCAAGCAAACTCGCGATAAGTTAGCGCTGGAACGTGGTCCAACCACGTTCGCCTATCAGTTGGTGGATCGGCCGTAAGGCGAGAGCATAAAATTGGCGAAAATTAAGTGTAAACAGCGCAGAGGTTGCATTTTACAAACTCGTGCCTATTAAAATGTCATTAGAATGTGGCTAAACGCCTGAATGGCGGCAAAAGCCCAACCGCATTTGCAACCGACCGTTGCGTATTATCGTGCCGAGTTTTAAATACCGTCTTAACCGCTGCTGCTTCTTGTTAACCGTGACTCGTTATTTTTAATTTTACAAACCAAACAATCATTTCGATTGCACTGATAAGGCGCGCTGCGTATCAATGAACGAATGGTGGGGAGAAATGACAGCGGTGTATTGGTGGAGGTTTAGGAGTTTGTTTGATTTGTGGTTAAATAACCATCCACCGAGGGAAAGATAAAAAATGGCTGTTAAATTTATCGATAAGTTTAAGATGGAGTTTAAGTGCCTGGGGAGGGATCTTATGTTATTAACGATCGGTTTAAAATTTGCTAATTAAATTTGTGCTGCGAGTGAGTAAAATGAGTCCCTAGTCCGAAGTGATGTCCTCTCTTTCTGTGCTGCGAATATTACTGCAATACATTGTACAACGCTCGGTTGTCTGTTTATCAACATATTCTAGACGAACGGTTTTGCCAAGAAGCGTGATAGCGTGCTGCAGTACTTTATTGTGTTACTCAATGAGCTCCAGCCTGCTGATACAATTGAAAAATCAATCACCAATCAATCGACCGCTGATTAGCGCCCGCCCTGATACGAGCCAACGCTTACGGCGTCAACGACAACGTGCCGGCGTGTCGGCCGAACACCTTCAGCAGCTCGAACGTTTGTGACGTAACGCGTGGCAGATCGGAGGCCGGCAGATCGAACCCTTGCGAACCGCCACCGGTCAGCTCGATCGTGTACGAGTACGGAACGCCCAGACTGTACGCATAATCGTCCGTCGCCCCGGTAGCCGTGTACAGAACGTCCGCCGAATTACCAACCTCATACTCGGGACCACCGGCCGCCACCAGCGCATCGCGTGCCTGCTCACCCAAACGCTGCAGATCTTCCGCGTTCGGTGCGTGCAGGAAGTCGTAACCCCACGGCCACAGAATCATCTCACCGTACGTGTGCACCGCCAGATACATCCGAATCGCCGCCTTGTACTGGTCCATCGCCGCAATCAGAGCTTTGGTTTCGTTCTCGGACGAAGCCGCATGTCCAGCGAAGTTGTTTGTGCACTCGGTCGTGGTACGGTCCCACATGAACGGGAAGTTACGGTTCAGATCGACCCCGTAGCACAGCACATTGCCCGGCGAGCGGTTCTTGCGCCACAGTCGGTTTTGCTCGTGCGTGTACACATACCCGTCCGGGTTCGCAACCGGCACGATGACATAGTCCGTGTTGGACAGCTGTTCCGCATAGTCTTCCGAGTGTTCCACATACTCGTGGATCATGTACATCACCGACATAACGCCGGCCCATTCTCTGCGTGCGTGAAAGGTGTGAAAATGAGCAATCAATTAAGAAGATCCACCACCGTTATCTGCACGCATCGCGTACCTGGCGTGAATACCACCGTCCATAAACACAATGGGACGGGTCTGATCGATGGTACCGCGGGTCGAGATAGTAATCGCCTTGATGGGACGATCCTCGTGCGTCCTGCCGATCTCCGATACCCGCACCAGCCCATTGTACGCTGCCGCCAGCTCATCCAAATAGTCGTAGATCTCGGCCAGCGTCCAGAAGTGTTCAAAGTTCACCGTGGCACGTGAGTTCGAGTCACGCTTCACTCGCCGACCGTGCTCCACATTGCGGCGCTGTTCCCGGTTCAGCAACCTGTGCCAAGTGAGGTAGTGATGAGAAGCGGCGAAAATCACACATTTCCGGTGTCGATCTCACGCCTAACTTACTCCTGTACATCCTCCGCCACCAGATCGTACTCGATGTCGTGCTTTTCCAGAAACTCTTCCACCCGCTTGTGATCTTCGCGCGTGACCATTAGGCGTGCATTGCGGCCCAACTTTGGCGTGTCCCAAAAGTCAGTATCAACCTCCGTGTTGCGCCATTTCAGCAGCACCGTCAGCTGTTCGCGCGTTTCCGGGCGCACATTGTACACTTCAAATCTGTTCGAATTAAACACAGACAAGCTTAGTCTCGCGCACTCAAAAATCCCTCATCAACTCACTCATGATAGGAACCGGCTTGGACGATTGCCAAGGCCAGCATACAACCGGTCACCACCACTGCAAGCGTCTTCATTCTGTGCTCATCCGCAGCCAAACGTCAACTGACGGTTCGGGTTCGATTCGAACCGATCGGGCCGTTTTGCGCCCCATTCGTTAGCTTATCGCCGTACAATCATTATCTTTCGCGTCACCACACGCTTTCTACGACGCGAAGAGCCTCCAGACGGGCCGGTATACGTAGGTACCTAATATATCAACACGGTGGAGGCTCGCAATACCGGTGCGAGTTCGACTCTTTCCCGCCGTAGGATCAATATACGGCGGCACGATTGGGTGCTGGTCACATGGACGCAGCGCGTAGACACTCCGGCAAATCGGACCCCATTTATCTAGATTCAAAGCGTTATCGGAAGCAGTTTTTTGTACGTTTACGAGTCTCCGTTTTTTTTTTTTGCACGAGCATCGCCTCTATACGAGCATCTCTCAGTTTATTTATTACGATATTTAAATTCGATAGCGATTACGTGTGCGGAATGTATAGAGCGGGCGGGGTTTTTTTTTTTTTGTTGTTGCTGAACGATTGAATGGCTGCTGGTGCGTTTAGGGACGCTTGCTCATCTTCTGGATACTGGCGTGCATGCCAAACACCTTGAACATCTCGAACGTTTCCTTTGCAATCGTTTCGATCTGGTTCGACTCGATGATGAACCCGTACCCACGGTCACCGCAAGACAGCTCGAGCGTGTACGCATACTCAACGCCGTACGCACCGTACATGAAGTCATCGCTACCGGTCGCCAGGTACAGTAAGCCGGATGCTTGACCGACCAGATACTCGGGTCCACCGATCTTTTGTACGGCTTCGGCCGCTTGCAGGCCCAGCGCGTAAAGATCTTCCGCATTTGGGACGGGTTTGTAGGCGAAACCGTACGGGTACAGGATGTAATCACCGCAGCTGTGCACGGACAGATACATCTTGATGCTGTTCGCGAACTCGGCCATCAGGAGCATCAGGGCTTGGGTTTCCTTCTCCGAACCGGGAGATTTACCGGCATAGCCATCCGTGCAAGACTGTTGAAGGGATGAAGAAGATCGGAAGTGAGTGATTCTGATGATCGGTTTGGGGGGGGGGGAGCATACTAACATGAGAAGTGTAACTCCAGCGGTATGGGAAGTTACGGTTCAAATCCGTACCAGTGCAGAGCACATTATCCGCGTTACGGTTCTTACGCCACAGTCGGTTCTGGGGGAGAGGGGTTGTAGAAAGGTTGATCAATCCTAACCCTAACATATGATCAGCCCCAACGCAAACTTACCGTCTCGTACGAGTAAACGTATCCATCAGGATTCGCCACCGGTATAATAATCCAATCCGTATTGTACAGGAGATCCTCATTCTTGTCCGCAAACTCCACCAGCTGATGGATCAGATACAACGCCGACATATGCGAAGCCCACTCACGCGCATGCACACCTGCATCGACCAACACCACTGGCCGTGTCTGGTTGATACGTCCATCCTTCGAAACGGTGATCGCCAAGATCGAACGATTCTCGAACGTTTTACCGATCGTCATTACGCGCACCAGATTCGGGTACGTCTTCTCCAACCGATTCATGTAATGATAGATCTCGTCCAGCGTCCAGAAATGATCGAAATCGACCGCATCCTCATCGACGCCATCGATGCTGGTGGGCTTCTGCGGTAGTTTCTGTGGACGTCTACGCTTGCTCAAGGTGTGTATGCCGCGCTGTTCCTGCTCGTGCTCCAGCAACGACTGTACGTTCTCTTCCACCAGTTCCGATTCGAGCTGCACATCGTCCAGCATGGCTTCGAAGTATTCCTGCAGCTCCGGATTGACCATCACCGTGACACTGTCGTTCAGCGTACCGTAGCTCCAGAAGTCAAGGTTCCCGTTGACGTACCAGTTGTGCAGTTCTTCCGCCTGTTCGTCATCCTCCACGTAAAGTGTGTAGAGTTTGTAGCTATACAAACCAACGGGGAAACATAGGGAAATTTAGCACCTGCAAAGAGACTTCCCTCGGCCACCTGTCCTGTGCGATACCTACTTATCGAATTTTTGTTGCTCTGCCCGGCAGACAATGCTGGCGGAGAACAGCAGCACCACCAACGTGAGTAGCTTCATTGTGTGCAAAGTGCCGGAGACGACTGACACAGTTGCAGTCTGCCCGCAGGCATATAAATTCAACCCCGATAAGGACGCGGTGCAGATGCAAACATGGCGATGCGGTCGTGCCAAACATCTCCTGTACGATGTATCACATTTCACTAATTGCATACGCCGATAGTATCAGGAACTTGTCTTGGCAGGCGTGCGCCAGATCGCAGATAAAACACTTACCGTCGATAGCCATACAATTACCATAACGCTAATGAGCTGCCCTTTAGACTTGTGATTTTCGGAGAAATAGACAACTGACCACGTTACGCTTCCTTCGATACAACATTTAATCGTGCTTCGACAAAAAACATCCGCTCCGTTAGGAGTTATTCGCCATGGTGCGATAGATTTGGAAGGTTTGCGTGGCGACGGCCGCAATCTGCGAAGCGGGCAGATCAAATCCATTGCTGCCACCGCCGGTCAGCTCGAGCGTGTACGCGTACTGAGTTCCGATGACACCGGCAGCATAATCGTCGCTGCATCCGTTGGCTGTGTACAGAATTTCGGCACTGTTACCGACGATGTACTGGGGTCCACCGACGGCAGTGACTGCATCGCGAGCCTGCACGCCGAGAGCGATGTGAGCGGCCTGATTCGCTACCGGGACGAAGGGCCAAGCGTAACCGTACGGATACAGGATCATATCGCCGTACGTGTGCACCGCCAGGTAGAGGGCAATGTTTGATCCGTACCGCTGCATGACACGGTTCAGTGCCTGAGTTTCAGGCTCGGAGAAGGCAGTCGTTCCAGCGTACGAGTCCGAGCAAGCCTGTAGAACGTGACGTGAGTTCGATTAGAACACTTTTTTGAGACTAAGTAGGAGATCTCCAACGACGAGATACTTACATTGCTGGTGAAAACCCACATGTAGTCCCAGTTGCGGTTTAGATCGATTCCGGTACAGAGGATCGTTGCCGGGAAGCGGTTCTTGCGCCACATACGGTTGTTAGTGTGGGAGAACTCATACCCATCGGGATTAGCGACTGGGACGATAACCCAATCCTTGTTCAGCATGTCCGCGTAGCTGCTCGAGTGCTCGACCAGCTCGTGGATCAAGTACACCACAGACATCACACCGGCCCATTCACTGAGAAAGTGAAGTTCGGAAATCGTGAAGGATATTTTCGACTGCAAGTCCCCCGTTAAGTCCAACTTACCGTGCGTGGATTCCTCCATCGATGAAGACAACCGGCTTCGTTCCAGCTACTCCGTTGTTGGTCGAGATCGTGATGGATTTGATCGGGCGACCCTCGTGAGTAGTTCCGATCGTTTCCACGCTCACCAGATTCGGGAATGTCTGGGCAAGCTCGTCCAGGTAGCTGTTAATTTCCGCGTTCGTCCAGAAGTGCTCGAAATCGACCGTGGCACGTCCTGATGCAGCCTTACGGCGGCGGTACTCCTGATCATATTGACGCTCCGCCTCGATCGTGCTGTTCCGAACAACAAAGCAAACCTTTTTACTCTGCTTCTAAGACCTTTTGGACCACTCGAATAGAAAACTCACGCTTCCACATCCTCAATGATACGGTCGTAGGTGAACTTGTTCAGGCTGAGGAAACGTTCGAATGTAGCCTGTAGGCTCGGATGGATCATCACACGGTAACCGGCACGGTCCCAGAAATCAACACCCTTCACATCTTGCCAACGCTTCAGAAGCGTATTCTTCGCCGCACTGTCCATATTGATGCTGTAGACTTTGTAGCTGCAAGTTGGGAGCATTAATTACATTACAGCATCACAACAACATCACACGTCCGGCTTGGCACTCACTCGCGATAAGACACCTGCTCGGCAAAGCTGCTCTGGCCGAACACTGCCAGAGTCAGCAGCACAACAACAGCACCGTTAAAGTTCATCCTTGTTTCATTCGCACGGAGATGAAGCCAAATGACTCGAAGCTACCGAATTTATACCTTTCGCTATCAGTGCGAATTGCTGGCCTATAATCTCCTATACGGCCTAAACCAGTAACTATGACGCGCGAGAAATAGTCAAAAATCCCAACCATCTAATGGCGGCTTACGGATGATTGGGGTCCGAGAAATCTTTGTCATGCCGATACTACGTCCGGATTGCATGTCGCTCGATTAGATAACGATAATTTGGTGTGTGCGTGTGCCCAATAAACGTATGATAGGTGATCGAGATCATAGATGTCTGCACAGCTTCTAGTAGAACTCATTCACTCTTCAATCGAGGTGTTATAATTTTGCACGAATCTCCAACAAAAGCTAAGCAGTTCTAATCTATTGCACTGAAGTTGATTCCAGAGCTTCACATTCGTTATCAAATTCTAGCTTTGTCTTATCATAGAGAACGAGATATGATCTTTGTGAGATGTTTGTAGTAAAATATGGCGAAAATTGGTTTATTAATTAAATGTGTACGCTGGGTTCAGAAGATGTATCGTCGCTTGGACTCTGCATCATCTAAGCTTCAGCTAAACTGCTTATTACTTATTATTCCATATCTCATCCGACTTCCTGTTAGTCGCTGTTTACGTATGCTCTAGCTTCATGAGTACTTTATCGCTTTAGTATCTTATCAACGCCGATTCTCTGCATCTTGATATGCGGCTGCAGCTGTAGATGGTGCACGCGATATGGTGGCGCGTGTAATCGATAAGCATTACATGTGTGAAAAACAGACTCGTGAAAGGGAGCAGTGGGTACGCGATAGGAACATAGAAGAAAGTAAGCAATATTGGAAAAGCTTTTGATGACTGGGTCACGCGCTGCCATCGGTAGAGGATGTTGCTATCTTATGTGAAGTGCATTAACATTTTATATGAAAGTTCTACTTCGTGATAGAATTGCTGGCTATGAACATATATGATTGCGCAACAATACGCTTTGTGGATACGCTATCACTATAGCTAGGGAAATGGCACCAAACGGTAATTAAATTAAGATATGTAATTAAGCAAGGGAAGATGGTCTATATGGCATTTGAACCCTGGTCCTGCCGTGGCAAGACCGGCACCGCAATCGCCTTTGCCACCAGGCCACCCGTAAATAAAAAATATTAGACGGCTTTATTCTATTGTCGCTCACTGTATGTGTCATATGTGTGCTATCCATGGAAGAAATAATTCTTCCACTATTTTTATTTGAGAGTCCTAGTCAATACTATTCAGTCTGCTTACTCTGATACCTGTTCAAGCAAATAAGCGCGTTTCTACTGTAAGCTTCTGTCAAGTACTGGGCGCCTCCAGCCATGGTTCTCATCTCAGAAGAGGGAGTAATTGTACGAATGGCTAAAGTCTGAATAGATACCCCCACTAACGGCACTCACTTTTCGCTACTGAGTTACCTTAAATGTAGGTAAAAGTTAAGCAAAAATAATAAATAAATAAATACTTACAGTAAAAAGTCTGGAAAATATACCCTTTTGGGTAACTCAGTTGCAAAAATGAGTATTCGTGATGGGAGGGGGGGGGGGTGGGAGGGGGTCATCTATTCAAACTTTAGCCAAAAGTCCAAAATGTAGAGATGAAATATTTTAATAATTTTTAGGCTATTCATGACTTCTTCTGCCCCATAGTGCAGTAACATTTAAAAGCAGGGTTTGTGGGTAGTGGCCCTAGTATTCCTCATCTTGCTTATCGATAAGAATTAGTCACTATAAACTGTTTGCATTTCTCCCATATGTTCTTACCGGAGGCATCCATATAGCTTTACTGATGACTACAAATAAACAAGAGTGATTCACTTTTTTCAGAGTTCGGCTTTGAAAATCCAAATTCCTTCAATCACTTTGAGCTAGCTGGGCCAGTATGTAAAATCCTCATTGAAGCCGTTTCAAAATTCCTATTTTCCCCACACTTCATCAGCATATCGGGACAAAGCAAAACAATTCTTTCTCGGTTTAAGCGGTTAATACCAGAATTTATGGAAATAAATAAGAAGCTTAAAATCGCACGACGGGTCCACTTCTGAATGGCATAATTACCGGTAAAGGTGAGGTTAAAAAGTAAAAATTCCAACTACTTACAATTATCAACGCATTAAGTGTCTCTTGATCGCTATCAGAGCTTTATTTACAACCTGCTTGCTTCAGCAGCGTCATGGTAAACAGCAAACAAAATCAAGCTGTTAAACGCTAATCCTTAGTATAATCCACTTCAAAAGGACTGTTGAAAAAATGTCGAGTACGTCCGCTGACGGATTTCCACCAAAATATGTCCAAAACAAAGCCCGTCTGCACCGACTCCCCAAATGGCGCTCGCAACCCTTTCTAGGTTAAGGTCTGCTACCTTGTATGGTTTAATATGAATTTCACACATTATTTAAATGAGTGTCCCACTGGCATACCGTGCCAATGTACTCCCACCTACTTCAACAGGTGAAATGGCATGAGAAGGCAAAATTAAACCACACACAAACACACAAAAAAGCCAACCATAAACCTATAGGCCCCCCTAACCTACATAAACGTATTGATGGCCACTTGAAAAAACGCACGACCGCACACCGTTTGACGTCTAGGTATGTGTTGTTTTATTCGTAAAGTTTTCCCGCCAACCACCGAGAGCCGACGCGTGCAAGTACGGCCACTCAGCAGGTTCGACTGATACCCGCACCCTAATCCTTCCCCCCGTTCCACACCGGGCTCAACATAGCCACCGCCCGAACTGGCCCGCGACCAAGGGTCCGCTGCATTGCAAATCGCTTATCGCAAATACCATCGGCAAACAGTGCTCCGCCACCGGGAAGACCATCGGTAGCCCATTTTAAAGTGGCCACAATCGATCAGCCCTTCATTATAAAACGAATGTCCCGAACTGACGGTACAATCAGTGTGTGCTCGGTGGTCCTTTCGGCAGGGTGTATCTTTGACGTGTGTTTTGAAAATGAAGTCTCAAACGGGAGTTCCACAGGGGGCAGTTGTGCGCTTGGTGACAGTTTTCCTAGCGCTAATTGGATGTTGTGCAGTGACCGCCAGCCATTCGTACCGTGGGTGAGTTGGATAAATATTTAAATAAAAACCTTGAACATAAATCGATCCTGGAAATCGATTCGAACACTGTCAGTCTTCGAAGCTTTGTAGTTTTTGTGGTCAGTTAGAGTCAATCACCTTTGCGATCAGCGTTCCCTTGATAAGGTAGAGTTTGCTGGCTGAAAATGGAACAGATTTTGCGATAAGCTAGACGCAACACCTTCACTGCAATTAGTGCGCATGCTTTGCTTACTAAACATTTCGCCTCTACAATCAACACAGCTACAAACTCTATTCCGTGCAACAAAACAACCAGCAGCAGGTAGACTTCCTGCGCGATCTCCAGCAATCCGTCGATGGTCTTGACTTCTGGAAACTTGATCGGCTGGTCGGTTCGGAGGCACGAGTTCTGGTACCGCCGACAGAGCAGGATTCGTTCAAGCTACTGCTCGACTCGCAACAGTTGCGCCATCGAGAATTGATTCCCGATTTTGGAAGGTAGGTTGTACTTGTCGTCAATTCTTCACGAAGAACCCTGCTTTTTTAAACATCCAACACTATCTTCCACAGAGTACAGAATGAACATCTGTTCACCTCAAAACGAGTATCCCCGTCAACTGGCCTTCCGCTGAACAAATATCTCCGGTACAACGAGATGGTTGATTACATCAATTCCCTTGCCCGGAAATATTCCGACCTGATGACCGTTTCCGAGATCGGTAAATCGCACGAAGGTCGTTCCATTCCGGCCGTTACGATTCGCTCACCCGCCACCTACCGAAACCACTCTCAACCCGTAGTGTTCGTCGACGCCGGTATTCATGCCCGCGAATGGGCCGCACCAGCAACGGCCATGTATCTGATCAGTGAGCTGGTGGAGAATGGTGCTCAGCATAAGGATCTTCTCGCCGGGCTCACCTGGGTCATCGTTCCAATCGTAAACCCGGACGGGTACGAGTACAGTCACGAGCGGGAGCGACTTTGGCGCAAGACACGCCGCCCAGCTGGCCGGAACTGTTTCGGTATCGATGGCAACCGGAACTACGACTTCCACTGGGCGGAGGTGGGCGCTTCCGATGCTCCCTGTGCCGAAACGTACCACGGCGAGAAATCGTTCTCCGAGCCGGAAACACGTGCCATTCGGGATGAGCTATTGCGGCTGAAGGGTCGCTGCAAGTTCTACCTGTCGCTGCACACGTACGGCGAATATCTGCTGTATCCTTGGGGCTGGACATCGGATCTTCCCGAGGGTTGGGAAAAAATTGACGAGGTAGCGCAGGCCGGTGCGCAGGCTATCCGCGACGCTACCGGCACGGTGTATACCGTCGGCAGCTCGACCAACGTGCTGTACGCGGCTGCCGGTGGAAGCGATGACTACGCGTTTGCTGTCGCGGGCGTACCGATATCGATGACGATGGAGCTACCGGGCGGTGGTTCGGCTGGCTTCAATCCACCCCCGTCACGCATCGAGGAGATCGTTAAGGAAACGTTCGTCGGCATCCGGGCAATGGCACTGGAGGTGGCGAAAAGCTATAACTGATGCCTCTGTTGGACGAAATGCAACAGGGAGTCGTGTAGTGTAGTGTAAGCGATGGAAGTTGTCGTAGCGTTATTATTTATCTGTACAAAGTGTGGGACCGAGACCGAGCGGGATAGTGTCTGAGCGGGGTACACGGTATAATAAAATGATTAGTCCGTAAACTGTCTGTCTAGCATGATTTAGGGTGTAATCGTGCAGCAACATGCTCCAATTTCGCGGGTCACATTTGGCGGAACGACCATCCAGAAGCTTGGTTGTTAAATCAATGTCAACCCATTTATGGACTGCCTGGCGCAAAAGGCCAATCTTAATGACCGGATTCCGAAACTTTCCCAATGATGATCATTATGGTACGAAAAACTTTACCTTTAACTTCCCTGCTACTGGCTTGGTTAATCGTTTCAATCGATTGGGTAGCTAGGCCTTTGATTACTACGCCAATTGCTACTCGTGTCGTCAATGAACCGCCTGGGCCGCCGTTTCACCACTTTCACTCGACTGTCTGTTTCCTTCTGCTGCAGCAGTGGCTCTCAATCAACGCACCAAAGAAGCACTAGTCGACCGATCCAGAACCGTACATCGCGAACCCTCGGGAATCCATCACAAACCGATGGGGCGTCGTGTGCCAGTGAGGTGCGGTACGACCATTACATCGATCGAACCACTGCCGTCACTCCAGAGGTGGTGGAATGTCGTGCTTCTCTCATACCCCTTACGAGTTGTTTCGTGCCTGTTTTCCTTTACCTTTTGATATTCATTTCCATTTTCATTGATAACTTACGCTCTGTGCACCACCAGACTAACGACGGCAGTGCAACGTAGTACCGGGGAACCTGACAGGAAGGGTTTCACCTCGTTTCGTGCTATTTACTTACTTTATCTGTTTGACAATGCTCGTAACACTGCAGCCGAACAGGGTTTAGTATGTTGTGTTCGGCGCGTGCTACATTCTTGGAGTTCTTTTTTTTTTGTGTCGGAGGTCTCACGCCCGAGTTCTGTTACTACATCCACAAAGCACAACCCTTCGTCGTCGTGTTGTTGCTTTGGAGGAGGAAGGAGAGCTCTGGCGTAGTAAATGCGGGTGGTGTATCGTACGCTGGCTGTATCCGAAATTTGGAAACAGAAACTCCGAGTTCTTGGGACCTTCCATGGTGGTTAGTGGTTGTTTGTTTTCAGTGCGTTAAGGACGTTAGAGAGCTGTCGGTTTTTGGACGCAGTGTATTGTAGAACATAGTGTTTTAGCAGGAAGTTGTTTAAGTTACGGAAGTAATTTAGATCCAAAAAAATCATGTGATCACGTGACTCAGAGCGCATTCGTTCACCAAGCACCTCGATCCGATTTTTTAAACGTGCCTTTTTGTAAACACTTTTCAACGCCTACTAAAGAAATCCTGTCAGGTCGCTCTATTTAGACAAATTTCAAGATGTCGTTCGATTCCACCAAACTGTTCCAAACCTACCAAAGCCATCAGGACATTAAGCAATACCTGGAAAATCTAGTACAACGCTACTCGAGCAAAATTGAAATCTTTTCCCGTGCCGAATCATACGAAGGGCGCGAAATACTGACCGTCCGCATCTGTTCGGACATTCACCAGAAACGCCCACCGTCGAACCGTTGGTGCATTCTGATAGATGCCGGCATACACGCCCGGGAATGGATTACCGTGTCCGTCGCCCTGTTTATCGTCCAGCAGCTGCTGGAAAAGGATGAAATAAGCGCCAAAAGTTTTCGGAGCTTCGAGTGGATTATACTACCGCTGCTAAATCCGGACGGTTACGAGTACAGCCGGGAGCATGTACGCTGGCGAGACATGTTCCACGAGAGCACCACGTTTCATGGACGCTCTTAATTACACTTGCAGAATAAAATGTGGCGCAAAACGCGTCGACCGCTCGGGCCAAGGAATCATCACCGGCGCTGTGTCGGTGTGGACTGTAATCGAAACTTTAACGTGGCGTGGACCATCGGAAGCACCCGGTTCTGTTCGTTGCTGTACCGTGGCGAGCGACCCTTTTCCGAGCGCGAAACTAAGAATGTGCGTGACGTTTTCCGCAAACTACGGCCGGCGTGCAAGTTCTACCTTTCGCTCCATTCGTACGCTAAGGCCATTCTTTATCCGCGAGCTTACACAAGGTCTGGTTTCATGGGTTGGTTGCGGAGGTTACTTGGTGAAATGTTTCACACACTTTAACTGTTTGCAGAACACCGCCCCGGAACTGGCAGATGCAGCACACGATCGCTGAGGCGGGCGTTGAAGCGATGAAGAAAGCCACCGGCGTACGATACCGCTGCGGCAGTGCGTCGACCGTACTGAATCGTCCCGTCGGCGGTTCTAGCATCGATTATGCGCACGACATCGAGAAGGTTCCGGTGGCGCTCGTGATGGAGGTGGCGTCCAAAGGTTTCCATCCACCGGAAGCAACCATACAGCGAATTTGTGAAGAAAGTTGGATCGGTATCGGTGCGATGGTGAACTGTCTTGCGGCCAGCTTCCGATCCGTGCTGAAGGGTAGCGGCACCTTACATTTACGCTAATCAGGAGGAAGATTTGTTTTCTGCTTAAAATAACGACTTCTCACTTTATTTTTAATTCATTCGATTATAATAATGGGTCAGGTTAGGTTCCGGTCGAAGAAAGCTCGACAATCGGTTAGATGTAGAGTTACATTTTTCGGTAGACATGTACAGAACATACACCACTCATAGTACTCCTATCGAATATGCTATGTTCGGAACATGAAACGGGCGTGTTTTGGGAACGTTAATGTAACAAAATAATAATTCACACCTGGATATACCTGCTTAAACCAGCAAATGGGAAACAAATAGTAATGGTTCAACTTCCCTGGCTTAACGGAAATTTCTAGTAATAAGCGGAACACTTCCTTCCATGAACGATGAGTGTGATGGAAACGAACAGACTCCTTCTCTCTTTGATACCGAACCGTAAATTCGCACCTCCACATGAGCGAAATGAGATATTTGAAGTTGGAGTTGGCAACATACTTTAAGCAATCAAGTTTACGCCATACTTTAGGCGTAGCTTCTCGTAGTGCTTTTTGTCCTGAGAAGTAAAAAAAAACGTTTTAAAATTCGCCCAGTCTACCTTCCCGCACCTCCCAATGCTTACCTCTGCGCTAACCGATGGTTTGGTGTTTCGTATCGCTTGAAGGAAATGCTCGAATCGTACCACCAGACACAGCTGCGCATCATCTTCCCGCTGTTGGGCACCATCACCCACACGTTCCTCCGCCCCACTGACCACAATCGAATCCTTAAGCGTTTGTAACGAAGCCTGCCGTACCAGTCCGGCCAAATCTGCTCCCGTGTATCCGTCCGTTAGTTCGGCCACCTTCTCAAACTCTACATCACCGGCCAGCGGAGGTTGGGTACGGTTCTTTGTCAACGCACGCAATATATCGACCCGATCGTCCTTCGCCGGCAGTCCCACGTACAGAATCTTATCCAAACGTCCCGGGCGTAGTACGGCCGGATCAACAATGTCCGGTCTGTTGGTGGCCGCCATCAAAAATACACCCTTGCGCTCCTCAATACCATCCATCTCGGTTAGCAGCTGGTTGACGACGCGCGATCCGGCACTACTTTCGGCCGTATCGGATCGCTTCGGGCAGAGTGAATCAAATTCGTCGAAAAAGATAACACACGGTGCGGAATTTCGGGCACGCTGGAAACACTGCCGTACGGCACGCTCCGATTCACCGACGTACTAGAAACAAATGGAGAAGAAAAAAAAAACAAAATTTGAATTAAACTTCGCTTCACAACTCAAAAATAGTACCGCGCTTTTCCGGTAGAGGGCGCTTTGAAATTTTAACGGTTCAAAAGTGAATTTTGTTGAACTTTTTTAAGAGTACTTAATTTTTACCCTCTGAAGTCGATTTAGTACGACAAAAAAAACTCCTCGCCACTTACCATATTTAGCAGTTCCGGTCCCTTAACCGAGATAAAGTTTATCCCAGCCTCATTTGCGACCGCTTTGGCAAGAAGCGTTTTACCACAGCCCGGTGGTCCGCACAGCAGCACGCCGGATGGTGCGTTCAGTCCGAGCAGCTTCAACCGCTGCGGAAACTTTACCGGTGCGAGTATGGCTAGCTTTAGCTCCTCCCGTATATCACCCAGCGACCCGATATCGTTCCACGTTACGTCCGGTACGGTAATGAAACCTTCCCGCTTTGCTGACGGTTGCACAGTTTTAAGCGATTCCATAAAATCCTCCCGCTCGATGCGTAGTCCCTCGATATCCGTCATCGGTAGTGCATTTTGTTGATTGAGCAGCAGTTGGAGCATCTGCTCAAGCGTGAGCTCTTTCGGTTTGACTTTGGTGACCACCTTCGAGGGAATGCAACTGTCTGCTTCCATAGCTGTTTCGACTGCTGCTGCTGCTGCTGATGCTGGTTGATCTACGGTGGGTGGGTCCACAGCAGCTGCTGCAGTTTGATTTTCACTCGTTTTCTCCTCCATTGGCTGATCCTCTTCAACGACCTCCGTCCTATTGCCTTCCTTAGGGGCGCTTTCCGTGGAGGCTTCTGCCGGAATTTGTTCCGCATCGACATCCATTTTTTCCGTCGTCTCGACAGCTGCTACGTCCTTCGATTCTTTTTCCGCAGCAACCGCCTCTACCGGGACAGCTGCTACAGGTTCAGTCACCTGCGTCGAATCGGCCACAATCTGTTCGGGCTCGTTTGGTTTATCTACGCTGCCGATGCTTTCGACTGTTTTTGGGGCCTCTTTTTCGTCCGTTTCCTTGGACGGTTTGGTTTCTGCTTCTTTCTGATCATCTTTTTCATCGTCAAGATTGACCACCTCTTCCGGTTCGTCGTCTATGGCCACTACATTCTCGTCCGCGCTTGATTCGGACAAATCCTTCAATATACTCCACTCCTGTTTGGTGAAAAGCCTAAAAAATAAAGGAAGGAAAAATTAATCCTCTTAATCGTCAATCAGCAAAAATAATCCCTTCAAACGTACCGTTTGATAGCGTTATTGGCAGCCCGTGTAGCAAGCGCCAACAGATCCGCCCCAACGTATCCGGGCGTCAGCTTTGCCAGCTCCCCATAATCGATCGTATCGCCAATCTTTAGCTTCCGGCAAATGATCCGCAATATCTGCGTACGTGCCGGCCGATCCGGGATGCCAAGTGAAATCTCTTGATCGAATCGTCCAACACGGCGTAACGCTGGATCGAGTGCATCCGCCCGATTGGTAGCCCCGATAACGATTACTCCTTCGCCTTTTTCCTGCTTGCCGAGTGCGTCCAAGCTGCTGAGCAGCTGTGCCACAATACGCCGCTCCATATCCTTCTGTGCGTTAATCCGGTTCGACGAAATGGCATCAATTTCATCGATGAAAAGGACGCACGGTGCGAGGGAGACGGCCTGCTCGAACACATCCCTTATTCGTTCTTCCGATTCACCGGACACGCCGGCCACCAGCTCGGTGGCTGGGATTTCGATCAGGCCCACGTTTAATTGCTGAAAAAAATTGGAAAGCGGAACGGATTAAGTGACCGCCAAGGATGGTACGCAAAGGAAAAGAAAACCCCTGCCACTTACCCCGGCAATAGCTCTGGCGAGAAGCGTTTTTCCCGAACCTGGTGGACCGTGTAGCAGGAAACCTCTTGGCGGCGGCAATCCGATATGCCGATATATCTCCGGATGTATCACGTGCAGCAGCAACTCGCACAGATTCTTCAGCACCGAGTCCATGCCACCGACATCGTTAAAGTTAATGTCAACCATGGTGGCGGTAATCTCCTTGCGGAACTTCTTCATACGCTGACCGGGCGTTGCTGTGGCTGGCGTTCCGGTAGCTTGATTTTGATTCGACTGTTCCCCTTTGATTGATTTGCTCGGCTGTTCGCTTGCTTTCGGCCCACGGCTCGCCTGCCCATTGGTGTAGCTTTGCGTCGGTCCACGGGCAGCACCACCCGTTTCCATGCGTCGGCGTTTCGATTCGGGTGGACATTTTTCGGACGCGTTAGCACCGCTCTCAAAGCTTCCGTTGCTGGAGTCATCATCGCGCGCTTTGCTCGCGGGACGGGTCAATTTGGTTACTGTCACGTGTTTGTTGCGTGCTACGAATTCTATACCGGGAAATAGGAAAACGAAATAAAGCATGTGTTAAATCGCTGCGTTGAAAGGTAGTCCGATAGACAAGCCATGTCCATTGTGTGCTGTACTTTCAACGTAATTCGATTCACCTCCAGCACTTGCTTCGGCAGCCTCAGCTGCAGGGGCACCCTCATCCTCATCGCTGCTTATGTCAATCGCATCGCCATCTGCTCCCGTCCCGGACTGATCCGCTGGAACTGTTTGCGACGTTGCGGCACGATTTCGATTGTTCATGTACATGCTGGTCAGTGTGTTGCTCATCTGATTTCGCTGTGCGCTTTCATCCATCACCTCCACATCCGAGGCAGCTTCATCTTCCGAGGACGCATTACTGTCCAGCCCGTAGCTGTGCAGCACGGTACGGTACGCCTCTTCTACCAGCAATCGGAATGGGTTTGCTTTACGGCGGTGGTATTCGCGGTAACGTTGCTGTAGCTCCCGGGCCATCACGCCCGTATCGACGTACGTTTGGTGTACATTTTCCTCGAGATACTGGAAAGGGCGAAGTAAGCGAGAGAGAAAGAGAGAAAGAGGAAAATCAATAATCATTAAAGGCAGGCATTCAACAGTCCAACATCGTAGTACGGTGCATATCCTGTCGGCTTCTCTGCGCATACCGCAACATAACCTCCCGTGGACAAACAAAGCTGGCTAAGGATGCTACTTACTTGTTTAACGCGCGGTATGATCATGGGATCGTACGGAAACGGTGACGTTTTCCGATGCATTTTCACACTACTTTAACTGCCTGATTTTCTATTCTTTAGATCGTACTTCTTCGCAGCCGCTTTAGTTTACACTCCACTCTATCTGCTGCCGAATTCTCTTTTGATTTCATACAAACGACACCATGTTGGTTTGGTTTTCGACAGATGCGGCTGAACTGTCAAATCGGTATTGCAGATGAATTGTGCCGGTTAAACTGCAGTAACTGGACGGATACAGAATGCAAATGGGAATTTCTGTTTTAAAAGACTTGATTAGTCCCGAAATTTGAAGTTCTCCTACAATTTTGCAATAAGTTGTACGGCAAGAAGACACAAAATAAAAATAATACAATAGACGGAAAAACGAACTCGCAAACCGTCTATTGTAAACGCTCCCGAACACATTGTTTGCAATCGGGCAGAACCCTACAACAGTCCCGGTTGCTGTCAAACTGCCAATGCGTTTGTGTTTATTTTTCCACCCCACAAACATCCAATTAATCACGAGCATTGGTGCTCCGATATCTCTGGAAGCATAAATCATAAAACATAGCATCGGATCCCGGTGAGCGCATACATCGTACCCACCGGCAAACACACAGCACTGCTCTAGCATGACTCAACTGTTGGACCGAGTGTTGAGCTTCATAAACTACTGGTGGTTTCGGTACTTGATGATAACGGAGCTATACATGGTGGAAAGCTGGGAACGAGTGACGATACGTGAGTATGCGAGGAATGTACCGCCAATTAGGTCATCAAAAATTAAATACCACTCTCTCTGTCTCCCGCCCCGTAGACGTGTTCCTCTTCGTAATATTCCTCGCCCAATGGTACTTCAACTGCAAGGTAATTCTTCCCTTTACCGGGAGCCTACTCGGCATTTAACCGGTGGATCAGCCGATGGGTGCCACTCTCTTGAAGCCGCCCGTGACCTGGACTACTACGTCGCTGCACGCGGAAGCCCATCATCCCAGGCTCGTCGGCCAATGAGTGGAGTTTTAATATGAAGTATTTTACGGACAAACACCAGTTAAAAATCTCATCGACTTTATCCTACTGTACAAGGATCTGATGTTTTGTATTGATTTTGTTGCGCTTAAGTGAAAATTCTGTTTGTGTTTTTACACTAGTGTTGTATGAATGTATCAGTGCATGTAAGTGAAAGGAAATATAAAAGAATGGTAAAGAAAAAACTGATCGGTCAGTTATTGTTTGTGCCGCTGCTAGGGCTTTTCAGGCCAGGAAGGTGCGCTATTGCTAATCAATGAGCATATTGGAACAAGTAGCCGGGGCCGTTATCGAAATCACATACGTAACTGTTGATACATTTTGGTTCAGGAATTGTGGCATCCTGCTCTATCCGGCATGTGCCAGACGGTGGGAAAACTGATAACAGGATAGCGACGCGGTGTTCACGTCACCGTAAATTGTAGCATCCCCCCGGCAGTGCCGTTCATTCGGGAATCACGTTCCCTTATCGGAGATGGTTCACGTACCCGTATACTGGGATTACTTAAGCCATTCGCTAGATAACAAATGGCGGTCAATTAGCTTGTCGTATTGATCAAGTATTTTGATTGATTATTTTGTCTCGTAACCGGGTTTCGGATGGACTGGATAAATCAGTGATTGAAGTACAGTAACAATTCACTGGTTTGAAATCGACCTAAAAACTATTTCTCTCTCGCTTGTTGGCCTAACGACTCATAGGTGATGCCTGGCATGTCTGGCTTACTAGTCTAATTGATATCACGTAGTGGAATAGTCAAAACCTCACTATGGTGGAACGCTCCGGTAGGGACTTGATGTTGGATATGTAAATTAGACATATCCAATAGATGCAAACACACAGAAAGCGCAAACTAGCAAGCTTTTGTTTTTCTTACTTGCTTCTACAACATCGGAAGTCTTCGCCTGGCATATCTGGCTCTCCGTGACTTTACTTTAAATTTTATCCTTAGCTTGGCAGTCAGTTATCCGGGGAGCCGGTCTGAACAGGATTTGATCCGGCCCCGCTATGTACCGCCGGACCGCCAGACCGCCACAAAGTAGTGAGCAACCAAACAAAAGGCAGTTATCGAATGAATTTGTAGTGAACTTATTTTATAAATTTCTTTAATAAAACTAAGCCAGGAAAAAGTGTGATTGATGTTTTAAAATGGAAATCTTTCATTCTCCATACGAAATAAATAGCGAGAAAGAGATAAAGATACAAATTTGGTCATTGACGTAACGGCTAAACCTCCAGAAACGTATAAAATAATTTATTTATTTTCTTATCTTTTGACCACGAAACCCACGGGACTCTCCCACTGTTTGACAGGTCCGGCGCTGTCAAAATTGGTTATGAAACAGTTGTTGACGTCCAAAGCACCTTGTTCGCGTAACAATTTTCACACCGGGCCGTAAGGTTTTTCTGCGAGTGAAAAAGTTAATTTTTCCAGGCCATTTTCCACCACACAATGTCGTTCGCCCTGCGTAGCGCTCGTTTGGCCACATTGGCCCGCCCCTCGATCCGCATGGTGCAGTCCCGCGGCTATGCCGACGAGATGGCCTTCACGCTGGCGGCGGCGAACAAGGTGTTCTACGACAGTGCCAACATCCGGCAGGTCGATGTTCCGTCGTTCAGCGGTGCGTTCGGTATTCTGCCGAAGCACGTCCCAACCCTGGCCGTACTGAAGCCGGGCGTTGTCACCGTGTACGAGAACGAAGGTGCCGTCAAGAAGATTTTCGTCTCCAGCGGTACCGTCACGGTGAACGAGGATGCTTCGGTGCAGGTGCTGGCGGAAGAGGCACACCCGGTGGAGGATCTCGATTCGTCTGCCTGCCGCGAGCTTCTGTCCAACGCCCAGAGCCAGCTGTCCTCCGCCTCGGGTGATACGGATCGTGCCGAAGCCGCCATCGCCGTGGAAGTCGCAGAAGCGCTGGTGAAGGCATCCGAATAAACTGCCTAATATTCCCCATCCCAACACACACTGCTCTGGTCCTGGTTGGAGGACGCGTACATTAAATGGTAAGGCATCAATTTGCACACACGTTGGAAACATGAATTGACTGATTTGTAGAGGCGAATGAAGTCTCAAAGACCCAAAGCCTCTATAAATAAACGAAAAAAAAAAAAAAAAAAATTGACTGATTTTGTTCTTTGTTTTATTTCAGCATAGTCAGACCCGCGGAAAATGGAGTCAAGACCGAATGAATAGTTGGACGCCGGGAATCGGATCCACCACATTATGCGGCTGAGGGAGAGCAGAGAAGGCATACAACTTTTATGGTACGCATATGGATGCAAGGACATAGAAGAAATATTCAAATAAACCGTGGATTATATTAAATTTATAGTGTTGATGTGTTAAACAAGAGAGGACACGAGAAGATCCTTCCAAAAACTTGTTGAATTAATGTTTTTCTTTCTTCTTCTTTGGCTACAATCTCGAGAGGTCCCGGCCTGCAATTTCTGGCTTTCCATAACTTGATTTTACCTGTAGTTGGATAGTCTGTCCTGCGTATGGGCAGACAGTTTAAATGAGATAAAATCTCTATAGCATGGTAGTGGTTCTTATTAACTTTTTCAAAGATTTCAATACATTTAACCTCACTTTATTGAATTAACTCATGCAGTAATGCACATTAGTAACATTTTTGATTGTTAAACAAATGAATAAGGAACGTTGTCGTTAGAACGATGGTGGAGAAAACAGCGGTGCCGCTTTTCACACTACAGGACCGTGGTACATATCCAATCCAGACTGTCCTTCCGTAGAGACAACAGCCTATCCAGCTACTAGGTATCTAGGTATAAGTCTGATAATAAAGTCGGAAATGGCAGGCATGTCCTAAGAGGTCGTTCTGTTAAGAAGAGAGAACCTGTCGCGACGGACGAAGCTGGGACTGTAAATAACAGCCATAGTCCCAGTACTCGTATGAAACATGGACTATGTTAAACATTAACGAAACTCTCTTAGCCATGTTTGAGAGGAAGATATTCCGAATGATTGTTGGCTCCGTATGTGTGGAAAGACAATGTAAGAGCTGCTACAATGAAGATGATCACACCATCGTGCAGAGAATTAGACTCCAGCCAGGCTCCGGTGGGCTGATCATATCAAGAGAGTAAAGTCCCTGTTAGTCACCCACATGGACAGAGGAGGCATGGAAGGCCCAAATTCAGATGGAGTGACCACTTTCATGGGTCCGGGAAAACGGATCAGCCGACAAAGGTGCTAAAATATGAGCGGTTTCAAAGATTGTTGCAGCAGGCCAAGACCACCAAGCGGTTGTAGCGTCTGATCAGTAAGTAAATAGCAAACTTGCTAAAACGGTAAAGAAAACTAGATGAAATAGCAATTTAAAGTATTTATGAACATAACAGAAAACTAAATCAAAAGGCACCAATTGTTTGTGCTCAAAATCTACATAAAATTCTACAAAAACTAACCTCCAAGTCGAAATTAAAGCAAACAATAATTATCCTATTTGTCCGATTAATCATGGATGTGCTATACTGTGGTAGCTCATGAACTATGGAACCCTGCAACCGTCCAATCCCTTCCAACGAAACCTTACAACAGTGCCCTACTCGTTTTTGACAGCAAAGCTGTTTTGTTTTTAATTTGTGAAATTGATATTCATACGTAAATAATAAACTCGGCTGCTGTTTCCATGAGCGCAGATCTTAAAAAGCTGCATTCGTTAGTGAAATATCCCGTGCTGTAAGCAACTGCTGTGGTATTGCCTCCCGGGATAGAACAAAACCACACCCACTACACCATGGATTCGACGGGTGATGACCCTGTTCCTTCGGGTGGTGCGTGTATAAACTTCCTGGACCTTCCCGACTGCATGATAGAGCATGTGCTGGAGTATTTAACATACGACGAGATAGCCAAGAAGCGCATTGTAAGTCACAGGAACATCTTACAAAGGCCTGGAGCGCCAACGCGACACCCTGCTATCCCAAGGACAAAGGTGTCACCATCACGCTGACCGAATCGTTCGTTTCTGTACCTTTTGTAGGTTTGTCGAAAAATCGATCGCATCTGCCAATCGCTGCTGAACCGAGGCTTCATCAAGATGATCCGCAAGCACAACATGAATCTGAAAGCGATCAAATCCCAGCTGCCGAGGCGCGAATCCGAACGGCGGAACCATCCGCTTTCGAAGCATTCCGACATACTGACATGCATCGAAACACGCATCTCCATGCTCTCCATGACGTACTCGAAGTTTATCGAGAAGGAGCTGTGCTGCTTCATACCGGGCAAGGTGATCGACGAAGTGCTAAACATTCTCGGCCTGATCGAGAATACGTCGCGCCCACTCCGGGCGCACGAGGTGTTGCAGGAGCTGCGTGACATTTCCTCCATGGCGATCGAACATTTCGACGAAAACATAGCGCACCGGTTGAAGAAAATCATTGGCGTGCAGCACCATCCCAAGCTCGGGAGCCACCACAGCTTACCATTCCCGGCGGCCAGTTTCATACAGCACGAAGTCATGTTGCCATGCGATGTAAATGGGGAAAAGTTTATCATACCGACGCTCACGCCCATTTCCTCCCAGCAAACGCAGAAGCTGGGTGTCCCGTCAGCAGCCTCCTCATCCTCGTCACCATCATCAGCTTCGTCCGCGGCACTCGGTGGCCTGTACTGCCAGAGTTCGTACAGTGCGAGCTGCGAAAACAACAGTTCGATCGCGAGAATTAATCACAAGACGCGCAAAATGCGGTACGACATTAATCGGATCGATCATACGATCTCTTCGTTCAAGGCGGAAATGCGCAGCATGCGCCTGATGCTGGTACGGTGCGGTGCCGAGATCAAGGAACTGCGCCGCCGCTTGGAAGAATCGGAAACGAAAAATCTCGAACTGTTGGCCAACATCAATCAGCTCGGCTTCGGTGCACCATCGGTTGGGGCGGAACCGTCGGACGCGACGAGTACGGCAGCGATCAAGCAATGTAGCATTAAGCCACGCGCCTGCACCAGCATGCTGAAGCGGCTGTATACGGACACAGAATCTCAATCAGCCAGTCCCACTGTTGTTGTGCCACCGGGTTCGGAAACATCCGAAACGGACAGGGAAACCTCTCAGGAGCAGGAATCGACGGGAGGTTCCTGTGCGGCCAAGCGGGTGAAGCTTAGCGATTAGGACACGACCACAGCGAAACGCCTCCTTTTCATCTCCCATTCTTACTAACAACTTCTGTCGCTTTTTCTGTCGTCAAATCTGCAATTTCAAAAGCAATGCGAATCCATGAGGGAAACGATTCCACGTATCCTACTACTGTATCTCTAAAGATGCGCTGTGTAGCGCAGGCCACACGGTGACCGTGCCGAGGCGGGTGTGGCAACATGTATACTAACTCTAGCTGGTAAGGAACCACCCTATACACACACACACACACACACACCTACATATACCTCGTAAAGAAGGCATGTACCGGCATACTTTACCGCGCGCTACCGTTGCGAGACGTTGGCCGTACGAATACGATACGATTGTGTAGGGCTAGTATTTAAATGCTTTTTTTACGGTACGAATTTTTCTTCGTAGTTTAGAATAAAACCCCCTGCATTGCTACATATATGTACGAATTAAGAAGAACAAAAATCCAACATACCGATTGCTTTGCGTATCCGTTTTTTGGGGTGTACATACGACGTCCTGCTCAGCCGCAGGAACACCGGCACAGAACCAATGTTCGATGTGAGTGCTGTTAATGGAGAAAATAAAATTGAAATTTATGGAGCAAATCTGAGTTCTCACTCGAATTGTTTTTCGAGACATTTTGCTGTTCTTATGATCAGTCTTGACCAAATGCCTCCGAGACTGCATAATGACCTTCTGAAGTTATCCCGAAAGGCGTAGATTTCCACAGAAATCGGCGAATCCTTAAATTTGAGTTCATTGCGCCTAATTTTTGAGTCTTAAGTGAACTCTTATTCCTGAACAGCATGGCGAACTCTCCCAAGATGGGTCAATGGCTTGAAACCTTTCTTGTTGGTCGACCAGAACTTCAAGGACACTTGCTGTAATCCGATAAAATTAGACAATGTCTCCTTATCTTTCAGTCCTCATGACTGTTCGCCTTCAGTGGATAATCAAACCCCTTTGAGGCGTGATGTCTCTGATGAGGCAAGAGAAACATTTATTCCAACTTTCTTCAGAAACGGTGAAGACATAAATGATTTATGAACTCTTCAGTTCAATATGAATCCGACCATCAAATGACCCACCGAAAGTCCCTGAACGATTGGAGATAAGATGCCGGCGAAAGCAAAACCCATATGGCACTGCTTATCTGCAAAGCGTAAACGGCCATTGAGGCGATTCCGGATCGATCTATAAGAAGCGCTGCATGCGCTGTGCAAACTGACAGTGAACGACAGTGCAACGCAGTCTGAAGATCTCAATCACAATGAAATCGTTGGTAGCTGCAGTAATTATTTTCTTCACCAATGTCCTCTTCGCTTGTGCATTGCACGCCAATTCCTTCGATGGTAAGCTTTCATAAGGTACGTTGCTTGAAGTGATGCTTGATGGAAATCTTTCTGTTCAAAGTGACCAGAGGCTGTAAACAGCATGGCAATGTGAAGAATTACAATGAGCCACTTGATTACATTCCAACGAAGAATCTGCTACACGTAGGCCATACCAACAGCTCCACCGTCTTTAAAATCGGTATACTAGGACGTTATGATGGAATCATCCGGTTCGGTGCATCTTTGTATCCATACAAAAGTAATGTGATTGAGATAGGTAAGTTAGTTACAGATTACAGAACTAGTGCTTCGTTGCTTATCAGCCTAATATGAGTTTGCTTAATCCAGTTATTGGAGGACACGGAAACACAAGAAGCCTTGGCCGACGACAGTACCGAGCAGTAGCAAATGTACATTCGAACCATATGCTAGCTGAAGCATTCACTCCGGACCTGCTGTCTTCCGATCGTCCCACAATGTTTCGGGTAGAACTGTTTAAGGAGGGACCGATTCAAGTGAGCATCGATGGACAGGATCACCCGTTTCTATCGTTTAAAGATAGTACGAACATTCCCTTCAACTACTTGGCCTTTACCAAATGGAAGACTGACGTACTGGTCTTCTACGATTGTCCGCTAGAGACAAGCAATTCAGTATGTTAAAAAAGGAGGAAAAAGCGCTCTTTAGATAAGTAAAATATAGATTAAAAATGTATAAAATGCCTTTAAAATATATAAAATATTTAACATGAATTTAAAACATTACAAAAAAGAGAAAAATAAGAGAGCCGTAGTCGTCACCTAAGGAATATTTTACTAATGTGTTGAAACATCGGTCCGGTGACCGAGGCGATAACGGTAACACTAGAACGGCGCCGGTCTTTACACGGCAGGACCGGGGTTCAAATCTCATCCGGATCATACGCCCGTAGTGAGGACTAACTACTTTACTAAGGGTAAAATTACACAACACCTCTCGAGGTTCATGATTCGAAATCCTGCAAGTATGGAACCAAGTCTTAATTATGTCTGATCAAAATACTGTGTACGACGAGGATTGATTTTAGGCAATTTACTGTTTCATTAAGGATAATATTAGAAGTAACCGTTATACGCATCTCTAAGGATGTGTGGATTGTTTTAATGATATTTATGATCTATTTCCCGATGCCTCCTCCCTAAAACAATCAACAGATTAATGACAATTTAAAAAATTACACAATTTTGCATACATTCAGGGGTATGAATTTGAATTTTTTCGCTAAACCGATTTAACTAAATTTTTAAATTAAAGAATTTTGTTGATGAAAAGAAGTGTTTTAATTACTTATTTTGTAATCGAAGGATGCTCAAGAATCGTTTGCACCATTGCGCTCGTTAGAGCTTATGTACTGTCCATTCTTATCCCGTACTGCAATTTCTGATGAGTAAGACAATTATTATCAGTACTTACCTTCCTGCTGTAAAACGAGGTCAAGGAGGCAAGAAATGGCCGACCGAGACCTCTAAAGGTTATAAAGTCGAAGAAGAAGCAGAAGACAAAGTCAGTAAGGCCTGTCATTGCTGATTCATAAGCATCGAAAAGAAAGACAATCAACCTGATCGTGGTTCAAGAACTCCGTACTCTTGATGATATGATACAATCTTGAAGATATCAAGAACATCGTACCATGACGGCGTTCTTCATCTGCAAGTTGAAGCCTTCAACTTAATTGCCAGTTCATATCGTGATCTTATATTACAGAAAGCAAAACAAATTATCGATGATACATCAGTCGTTATCAATATCAGTGCGTTTACATACAGCTCAGACAACATTGTTTCAACATGAGGTAATACAATTTTTTTATCTCTAACAAAAGACAGGACTTTTTATCTCTAAAAAAACATAGATATAGCAATGTTTGACACAGCGTTGCTTACAGCAATAAGTAATTGTTTTATCACTAGACTCTCTATAAAACCTGCCGAGCAGATCAATGCATCAGTTGTTCTCAATCTAAACTTCTAGGCTCAAGATGAAGTCTTACCGTCCTGTGGTACTTATCGTTTGTGTTTACATGCTTCTGGTGGCAGAAGCATCAAATAAAAATTCTTTTGATCGTAAGTGACGGTACGGTTGGAAAGATTTAATCGATCAATAAAACTTCCGCCTGTCCATTCCATTAGAAATTAGAGGCTGCAGGCAGTACAACAGCGTAACGAACTATCACGGTCCGGTTCAATACTTTCCCACGGACAGCTTCCTAAACGTCGGCCGTACAAGATTCTCCAAGCTGTACAAAATTGCAATCGTAGGGCCTAGCGATGGCCACATTCGGTTTGGAAAATCTGTATTTCCCTACAACAGTGATGTGATCGAGATTGGTAAGATAGACTTTATTGGTTTGCTTGCTACAGATGATTTTCAAAGATTTACATCCACTCCAGTGCTGGGAGGCTGGGGCAACACCAAGAGTGCTGGCCGACGACAGCATCGAACGGCCTCAAATCAGCACACCAACCATGTGCTGGCCGAAGCGCAAACTCCCAATCTAATGTCACCGTTCCGTCCGGTTATGTTTGTGCTGGAGGTGTTCGATGATGGTCGGGTGGAGGTGTGTCTCCATGGACAAACGATGCCCTTCCTATCGTTCACCGACAGCAACCGTACACCGGTGAACTATATGGCGTTTACCAAATGGGAATATAATTTGATTTTCTTCTACGATTGTCCGCTGTAGGGTGCCTGCGTAACGAACGGTTGATTCTCCTAGCAAGGGAGAAAGTCCCCGGTTTTATGATTTACTTCAACAACGGTTATCGTAAACTAAACGTTTGTTAAAATAATATTAGCACAAAATAAACTTTCTGATATCATAGTTATTAAAGTGATGTATGTTTCCTTTTCTGTAGTAGTACGCTTATCGCAGGTGAATTTGCTTTCTTAAAGAAGCGAGCTATCTGAACCGGTTGACACTGGAACAGTGATATCAGTTGAGTAGAGCTGGAAAAATATTCAATATTTGTTACGATACTCTATAAGATCACTCAAGTAGCCAAGTCAACCTACTCCACAGATGAAATGTACAATGTCTGTTGCTTATCAGTACCCAATAATAAGCAGTGTGCGGTATTGAAATCTTGCTACTTAAAACCCGGCCCAGCGTGCCCTTGCTAACAGTTCGTAATAGGCCATCGAAGATCACTCATTGGAGTCGAGATGAAGTCGCTGACGGGCGTGGTAATTGTAGTGCTCGTGAAAGTGTTAGACATTACGGCGTTCCACAGAAACCCATTTGATGGTAAGTTTCCTGAACGAAGAGAACAGTAGAGATGCGCAACAATAAAATGTCTTCCATTGATTTTCTGCAGTGATCAGAGGCTGTAAGCAGTATGACTGGGTGTCCTCGTACGACGAAGCACTGACATACTTTCCGGTGGCAAATCTACTACACGTTGGTCTGAAGGAAAAATCGCAGATCTTTAAAATTGCTATTTTAGGACCTAATGATGGACTCATTCGGTTTGGTGAATCCCTATATCCGTACGATAAGGATGTGATTGAGATTGGTAAGTGCGTGTGGGAACCGGTGGTGGTTGCAGTCTTAGCTATAACCCAAAAACCGTTTTCCAGTGCTCGGAGGCTGGGCAAATAGCAAAAGTGCTGGACGAAGGCAGCATCGTACGGCTTCGAATAAAAACACCAACCACCAGCTGGTTGAGGCACAAACACCGAATTTGATGTCCCAGTATCGGCCTGTCATGTTTGTGCTGGAAGTGTTCCACAACGGAACGGTTCAAGTGAGCATCGATGGACAAGATCATCCGTTTCTGTCGTTTTACGATAGTAATCGCACTCGTCCACATTACATGGCGTTTACCAAGTGGGATAAGGAGGTCGTTTTCTTCTACGATTGTCCGCTGGATAATGTGAACACTTTGTACGAATCCTTGCTGTTGAATTGCACTGTTGCCTAACAGCATGCGTATGAAGAAAGGTACTCCACAATTTAATCGAACGGCTTTCAAAATAAATAATCTTTTATTACATTTTAAATTATATTATGAGATATTGGTGAGAGAAAGCCGCTTAATAGATTTTTTTTACGACGAATACAACACTTTTCCTTCATACTTGTGCAAAGGTAATACAAAAAGGTCATTTGATTTTCATTGTGTTTTTGATTGTAGTAGTTGTGAACGGGGGTCATACGCATGAGAAGCCGGTTTTTTGTAAATCATGGAATCTCGCATCAGTCTCGCTGACAGTTAAGATAGTGCTCCAATAGCAATGATCGCGTTCACGCTGTTAACGCTGGCGCTCGTGCTGGTGGTTAGTCCCAGTACGGCAAACACTTCGCATAGCAATTCGTTTGACGGTAAGTTAGGTATATTTTTTTGATGTTGAGTGTTAACCCTGCATTTGATGCTATGGCGATCTATGGCGTTCTGATACCACACGCCTGATAGTATGCAATTCGGTGCTTAAAAAATCCCCCATATTGGGACCCATCACAGATTGCGACCTTTAAAACACCATGATTCATTCGTTGTATTTCAGCAATTAAAGGATGCCTACAGTTTGACGAGGTGCCAGGATACAACGACACACCGGTGTACTTCCCCACCAACAGCTTCCGAAACGTGGGCCGCACGAGCAATTCGCGCTACTTCCGGATCGGCATTGTCGGTGCTAACGATGGTCACATTCGCTTCGGTCGGTCGGCATTCCCGTACGATGAATCCGTCGTAGAGCTGGTGCTCAGTGGCTGGGGTAATACACAGTCGGTGGCCCGACGACAGTTGCGTCGTCGGAACCAGTCGTTCACAAATGTGCTGCTGAAGGAAGCTTCCACACCGCGGCTATTGCACCGTTCGCGACCGCTCGTATTCCGGCTGGAAGTTTTCGACAATGGGCGCGTGCAGCTGACGAAGGATGGCGAACGGCGTCCGTTTTTCGAGTACAGCGATAGCCAGAACGCGATTCCACCGGATTATATGGCGTTCGTGAAGTGGGATGTGGATCTGATTTACTTCTACGACTGTCCGCTGAACGATGATGGGGCGGGTGCAGTCGGAGAAGAGTCCGTCCTATTGCGATGCAGCCTTGCGTAAGGTTAAGGTTAAGGGAGAGGACCCTGGTTTACTTCTTAAGCTACATGGAAGGTGTTTGAATGTGAGAAAGGGCAATAAATCATGGCAGCTGCTTTGTAGTGGCTTAACAACCAGCTAGATCACGGCAGGCACGGTAATGGCTTAAAGAACTTATTTATATCACATAGTCAGATAGTCAGTTCTTGGTAGACCGGTATCGCCCCATATTATTCGTAATTAAATCATTCAACAGCACATTGTCAACAACTGTATTGACTCATGGGGGATAGAGTTTTCTGGAGCGGTTGGGAGCCTCGAAGACGATCACTTTACGTTTCTCTTACCACGTGCGTTGGTGTACGTGTCGGGGAATAACAGAGCGGTCATCAAACAACCTCGCGGCAGAGTTTGTTTAGCATCATCAGTAAACCGGATTGGTCTGCGATAGTGTTTGTTTACGCCGCCTTTGGCTAATGCACGGACCAACCGACCAGTTTCTTCCGGCAGATCAGCTGACTGGTCGCGAGACGCTCTGGACACATTTACCAACGAAGCAGGCACGCGTTCGGGATTCCCTTAGCTTCACTTAATCGCAGCCGGTGATCTTCAACATATCTCTCCGTATGTGCGGCCAAGTTTCTTCGTAGTGTTAGTCGAACAGTTGATGCCAACATGGCCGGTCTTTGGTGTGGCAGTTGTCTGCCGTTGTTTGTGTTGGCACTCGCTTTCCTCAAGCCTTCCGCCCAACAATGTGGCCAGGTGCAAGTTTTAAAACATGGACTCATCTTTGGCGGTTCAGCATCCACGCCGGGCATGTGGCCCTGGCATGTAGCCCTGTACCATCGGGAATCCATCACCAGAACATCGTACAAATGTGGTGGCACGATCATCAACCGTGACACCGTTCTTACAGGTATGACGTCATACACATGGATTTGCTTCCCTTGCTACTTGAGCACTATGCGTTTCTTTCACAGCATTTCACTGTGTGCTGGATAATCAACGGCCGATTGCAGCGGGACGCTTGGTAGCTCGTGCCGGATTGTTTGATCTCGATGTTGGCGGCAATACGGTGCAGGAAAATCGAGTGTTTGAGATTATCTCACCACCGGGAGCAAGTGCGCGTACGTTTGATGACGACATTGCCGTGCTGAAGATGCACACACAGTTCACGTACGATGACTACGTACAGCCCGTCTGCATACGATCGGTACCGCAGGACATTAGTCAGCTGGTGGGTGCATTCGGGACGGTGGTTGGATGGGGCTGGACAGAACACAACTCGACCTCAGCCACACTACGGCAGGCTAACATACCGGTGGCAAGTGCGGACGATTGTTTGGCCAGTGATCGGAACCTCTTCAGTCAGGTACTGACGACGAAGGTGTACTGTGCCGGGAGTCGGAACGGAACATCCAGCTGTAACGGTGACAGCGGAGGCGGTATGTTCTTCCGTATGGGAGGTTATTGGTTCCAGCGCGGGATAACATCGTTTGCCTCGGTGGACGAGAACTTGAGCGGGATCTGTAACTCGCACGGTTACGTTGGGTATACCGATGTGGCGAAGTATCTCGATTGGTTGCGCGAACAGGGCGTACGATTTGAGGATCCATTGCAGCGCGCCCCGATAAGCCGGCCAGTTCCGACCGATGGCAGTACGACGCTTCTGCGGCTAGCGGTTGACCCCAAGACGAAGAAGATATTGCAGCAGCATAAGGGCAATGTGTTGCTAAGGGTGCAGCTGAACGGCAGGAGGGTGGAGAGTTTGTTTCAGTAAGAGGATAGACAACGTACGGGGGAAATGGGTGACCTTGGAGGGGTGTGATGGCACATTGTCGAAAATAGATCGGAACTGGTTTGGCAGGTTTTGTGTTTCTGTTTACGCATCCACCTCATCCAGCTTGAAGTGTTCGGTTGTTCATACCGCTAGACATCCAACCGGGTACCAGCTCTTCTACAGTTCGTGACGGTGTTGGGATTCGTACAGACGCGCAATGAAATCAATCCTCGTGCTTGCATCTGTTCTTCTTTTGATGCTTGCAACGGATGTAGCAACCACAACACAATTCCGGAACCCTTTCGAAGGTATGTATCCTTACCGTTTAACGGCCTTCGCTACAGTAACTTTTTAACAATTTCTTAACACTTCCAGCTGTCCAAGGATGTCTACAGTATGATACCGTTCCTGGTTACAACGAAACATTGGAGTATTTTGCAACGGATAACTTCAAACACGTCGGTCGCACACACAACTCAAAATACATTCGCGTGGGAATGGTAGGCCCTACCGACGGTATCATACGCTTTGGGAAGTCTCGTTTCCCCTACGGAGACAGTGTATCTGAAATTTGTAAGTTACATCAATCTAATCCAAAAAACAAAGGAAGGAACAAATGAAACAAAAAACACACGCTTCCTTGCAGGCCTTTCCGGGTGGTCAAATCAAAAGACGGAGGTAAACCGTCACACGCGTACCAGTGACAGTGAGTACGTCAATACACCGTTAAAGATCCAGCTCACACCCAACGTACTGTCCAAAACACGTCCCATGATGTTCCGGTTGGAGGTGTTTGATAACGGGGACGTTCAACTAACGAAAGATGGCGAGAAGAGACCGTTCCTAGAGTTTAACGATAACCATAGCAAGTTGGATTTGGACTACATAGCGTTTACTAAGTGGAATCATGATCTTTTCTATTACTACGACTGTCCGTTGGATATTGATTCGCATGGCATTGACGACACCGTGTTACTTAGGTGTAATTTGGCTTAGGTAAAGACTCTTCGTGTAGATTTTCAGGTGAAAGTGTTAGAGATGAAAATGAGGATAAAGCATTCTGACAATAATAATCACTTATTTGAGTGTAAATTCTCCAGAGGGTTTAGCTAATTAATGGTTGATTCGACATCTTCCATAAAATATTCAAATATGTTCCGCTTCTCCTCAAACAACTGTTGTTTGATTTGTGAACTTGAATCTAAAATATGTAGTTTTTATCAATTTCAATTGAATAAAACTACGATCACAATACCCACAAATTGTATGCAGGTCCCAAATGAATCCAAAATATAATTTCAGCCTTGTGAACGTCGGTAGAATACAACTGCAGCTGCATATTGCACAGTTTGATCCATTCCATTGATTTAAGACCTTTTCCGTAAATTAAAAAAAAAATCGTCAACCACGCAGGCAACAGTTTTATTGCGTACAGTACGTAGCCGCAATGTATACGCAGCCTCTCCGCACGATCAGTTCTTAAAATTATCCAATATTGTTTAATGCAATACATTAAATACAAGAAATGAGGAAGAGGGAGGACTCGGATAATCCTCGTCTCGTGCCGAAGCCATGAAACGCAGAGTGTTTTACTTCAGTTTCTGTCAGGTCCCATCCAACACTGTATTCTCGAATAGGCGTGTACTCTTACTGGTTGCGTACTGTACACAATAGTGACGGTACTTTTCGGTAGTGAGTCCTAGCGAACAGCCCCTTGAACTAGGCCCTTTCTGACAGGTCCGTTGGAATAGGTACCTTGGACCCCTTGGGACTAGTCAAAGGTGCCTAGTCTAAGGGTCCTGCTTCAAGGGGCGTACTGTAGGGACAAAGAGAGAGAGAGATAGAGAGAGAGATAGAGAGAGAGATAGAGAGAGAGAGAGAGAGAGAGAGAGCGAAACAGAGGAAGCTATTACTATGAAATTCTGCCCTTACTATGAAGCTCTGACCTCTCAACGAAGCTCTTCACGCTCTTCGAGCTCTGCACCCTCACGTGATAAATCTTTGACCTCACGAGGGACTTCTTCGCACTTTTTAAGCTCTTCGCCCTCAGCTTCAGCCTTCGCTCAGTGACCACGAGGTCTCAAATCTCACATGTTAGCGAGCAACTCGCATGTTTTCGCCCTCTTCTCTTGAAAAATAGCTACTTGACACAGTACTAATTGACCGTTCGGCATCACTTGTACTCTGTTATACAAGCGTACAAGTCATTAGCAGTGTAACAATTACACAGGCTGATTAAAAAATTATAAAATATCACTTGTTTACTTCATTGCTTCATTGCTTTTTTATTGCTGTCAGAATACAACAAGATCATTGGCGGTCTTTGCCACAAACCGTTTCCGCCAAATGGGGCCGTATTATCAACTCGTGCTACTTCAAAAGTTGGAATGGTCAGAGCTCATGCTACATAAGCGGTGCGTGAAAGTGTGCAAGGGCAATACATTCTGCAATCAATGTTTTCAAGTGTACATAGGCGTCTTATCATTTTATGAACGATTTCACTTTCTTCCATGACGAGAGATAGAGCTTCTTGGAGGTGTTGGGTCCAACAGTACAAGCCGAACACTGGCGATCTTCGCACCACTTACGTTCGTCATCTAACAGGTTCGCTGCTTGTTTGGGCTTTGGGATCGCAACTGTACGTTACTGCACAGGCCAGATACTCTGTTGTACAAGTGCACAAGTCGTGCCTATACTTTGTGAGAGTGTCGGTAATAAGCATCACAGTTAACGTGTTTCTCAAAATCAGTGAACTTCAATAAACTGTCTGAATGTGTCTCAAATGTGTTTGTAGTTAGTGGAACATTTGATGCCAACATGGCCGGTCTTTGCAGTTGGCACGGTTGGCTGTCGCTGTTTGTCCTAGCGCTCGCATTAGTACAAGCGTCCGCACAACAGTGTGGCAAAAGGCAGTTGTGGCAACGGCCACTCATCGCCAAAGGTACGATATCCGCACTGGCCAGATGGCCCTGGCACGTAGCATTGTTACAGCGGGACAGCGTCACCAAAGAACCGTACAAATGTGGCGGCACGATCATCAACCTTGACACCGTTCTTACCGGTATGACTTCGTTTCAGAAATACTTTCTTCGTCGCTTAAGCCTTTTTCGTTCCTTTCACAGCAAATCACTGTTTGGCAGATCATCAACGTATGCCGATAGCAAAGGAACTACTCATTGTACGAGCTGGAATGTTTGATCTCAACGATGGTGGCAATGTGGTGCAGGAAAAGGGAGTGATTGAGATTTTCGTGCCACCGGGAGCAAGTATGCGTAACTTCAGACACGACATTGCAGTGCTGAAGATGCATACAAAGTTCACATTCAATGACTACGTACAGCCCATCTGCATACGACCGGTACCGTACGACATTAGCAAGCTGGTGGGTGTGTTCGGGACGGTGGTTGGATGGGGCAGAACAGAAACTAGCGATATCTCAGCCAAATTACGGCAGGCCAAGGTACCAGTCGTAAGTGCGTACGATTGTTTGGATAGCGATCCGTACAGTTTCAGGCTGGTGGCGACGGGGAAGGTGTACTGTGCCGGGAGTCGGAACGGTACATCCAGCTGCAACGGTGACAGTGGTGGCGGAATGTACTTCCGTACGGGTAGTCATTGGTACCTGCGCGGGATAACATCGTTTGCCTTGGAGGACGAGAACTTACTCGGAAAGTGTGACACGTACGGTTACGTTGGGTATACCGATGTGGCGATGTATCTCGACTGGTTGCGCGATCGGGGTGTACAGCTTCTGCATTCTAAGCAGGATGCATCGAGCAAGAAATCAGTTCCGAGAGATCGTAGTAAAGCACATCTGCGACTAGCGGTAGATACTGGAACGAAGGAGTTCTTGCAGCAGCATAAGGGTAAACTGTTTCTGAGGGTGGGGCTGAAAGGCAGGAAACCGGAGAGCTTGTTTCAGTAAATACGGGTAGGAACGAGACAGCTGGCACATTGCTCAAAAAAGATCGGAACTGGAACTGGTAGGTTTTTAGTGTTTCTGTTTGTCTAGATCATCTCCACTCTCTAATGGCATCAATCTTCGTGTGTGTATCAGAGGTCGAGATCGCCACTTCTCAAGAACGGCACCCTTTCGAAGGTTTATTTCCATAGAGTATGTTAGTCTTGTTAGTTAGTGTAGCGTTGGACGACATTCAGAAATATGTAAAGCCAGCTCAATAATTTCTTTTCCATCGTTTGTGTTAGTATAACACGTATTATAATACTTCCACAACTCAAATCTCACAACCGCCCAGCGCCGACTTCCAAATGACCTACAACCTTGAAGTTAAACGTAGCATGAGGTATCGCAATAATACAGCAGGGTGACGCTTCTTTCCAGAGCTCCGTTTTGCTATCGGTTGACCCCAAGACGAGGAAGTTCTCGAAGCAGCAATGATTGCTAATTGGTGGTGTGTTTGTTTTGTTAACATAGTAAATTCACCGAGCGAAAGAAACGTGACCTTCATGTAGAGATAGAATCCGCGAAAGTTTGCTAAAAGAAATCCACAAGGCTTGGTGGAGCGCTACTCTTATCAGTAGTCCATGCTAAAAAGGAAGACTGCTGCTCTTCTAGTACGTGACGGTGCGCGAAGCTGTAAAGACGCATCATGAAATCAATTCTCGTGCTTGTATCTATCCTTCTGACAACGAGTACGACGGTAGTATTCGGGATTCCTCATTTCCGTAATCCTTTTGAAGGTAAGCATGCACACAACCTACTCTTTTCGTTATGGTTGTACAAAGCATTCCCCATCAATTCAGCGGTAAAAGGATGCCTGCTGTATGAAAACGCACCCGGTTACAACGAAACGTTGGAGTATTTGGCGACGGACAACTTCAAGCACGTGGGGCACACGCGCACCTCTAAGTATATTCGCGTGGGAATGGTAGGTCAAACCGATGGCATCATACGCTACGGAAAGTCACGCTTTCCCTACGGGGACGCTGTTCACGAAATATGTAAGTAAGAACTAGCAGCAAAAAAGCTACTAAAAATCGTAGTGTAAATTCATGTTCACGCACTTCACTCCAGATCTGGCCGGGGAGGAGGATCAAGCTTCGGAAATAAATCGCCATACGCGTACCAGCGAAAGTGAGTACATTAACAAGCTTGTAAAGAATCCGACCACACCGAACATATTGTCCAAAACGCGCCCGTTAATGTTCCGGTTGGACGTGTTTGATAACGGGAACGTTCAACTAACGAAGGATGGCGAGAAGAGACCGTTCCTAGAGTTTAACGATGGCAACACTAAGGAAGATTTGGATTATATAGCATTTGCGCAGTGGAACCATGAAGTGTTCTATTTCTACGACTGTCCGTTGGATATTGATACGTTCGACCTTGACGATTCGGTGTTGCTGAAATGTGATTTGGCTTAATTGACGAAACACTGTGTAGATCTAGACTAGTGAAAGTGTTGGGAGTGGAGGGAATGCTTAACATTGTCTCGATAGCTGCAAATAAATACAAAGTGTCTTCTGGTGTCGGTTTTGATCTATAGCCATTATCTAAAAAAATTTGGGAGAAAAGAGTTTGACATAGCAAGGCTGCCGAAAAACTACGCTTGAAAACATGATACGAGTTGTATTCTTCTGCAAACAACTGAAACCGGTCCACGATTCTTCTTGATCGAGCTGTCTAAGTCTTCTTTCTTGGTGTAAAGACATCTGAGGTCATACTTGCCATTTCTGGATTACTTGACTTATTGTTATCGGATAGTTGAATAGACAGTCCTCACCAAGGGGGGATGGTCCAGATGAGATTTGAACACCGGTCCTGCTGTGTGACGACCGGCGCCGCTGTCGCAACTACCACCAGGCCGCCTGGCTTGAATGATAGACAGTCTAGACAGTGATACATCTCATGTATTGATGGAGTCTTCTGGAACTGGATTATCTAGTTAATATTCTGGATAAGAGTATAGAGTTCTTATAGTATACACTGTTTCTTTAGGATATTGATCCCAGACTTCCAAAATCCTTATTCCCAATTTATGGTTTGCTGTTTTATAGTTTATTTAAAGGTTAGAGTCGTACTGAGGTAATAGAAGCAGTCGGATGCAGTTAGGCAATATCACGGTGTGACCCTTCATTAAGCAAGAATGTTGTCATTGACGTATTGATCCTCGCATTGACTCAATTACAATTGTAAAAGGTTCTCATGTTGTAGTCCAGCGATGTACGTTCGATGATGTAAATTTCATCCTAGAAATGGTCCTTATATTGATCCAAGAAGTCAAGGAATTAAAGAGACCGAGTGAAAATTGTCTACGAGATGTCGCTTTGTTTGACCACTTCTGGAGGGATATCGTGCGGAGCGTACTATCGGGATCGTAATGAAGATTTGGTCGGCAGTAGACTTTCCTGCAATATAATCTAAATGGTAGCTCTCAAGTAAATCAGTAGCAAGATCTTCAAAAGTGTATTCGGGAACGAATCTTGTAGGAATCTTAAATATCACTTATTGTAGTACTAAACGTGTCATATTCCAGCCCACCTCGAATGACCTCAAAAGAAAACGACCAGCACAGGTAGCGTAATGCTTCCATCCTTGAAGTGAACTGCAGCATGCGGTAATGTAATAAAATCGCCACCGTGCCAGAAAACCCCTTTTTGCACGTGATTTGAACTGTAAAGTGCATCCAATTGACAAAATATCCACCACACACACACACACACACACACACTGGGTTCGTATTGTTTGAATCGTTTAATTGTTTCTTGAATGCCTTGTCCTTCCCTCTGGCTTTCTTTTGCACCGTAACACACGCCGCATAATGTCTTTAGAGTATTTTGTTGCAGAAAAAAGAAAAACGAAACAGGAGACAATTGTGACTACACGGGGAGACGCTTGTGGGGTTTCCCTTGCGTTCGAATAACAAGCGAATAATGTGTCTGTGACGCAAACCTTTGCCAGCACGGGGTTACTACCTTTCCACGGGGCTGCCGAAAGGGAGACATTTTGTTGACCGCATATCCATCAATTGGTTCCATTGAAGGTTGAAAGCCTTCCAAGGTGCTGAATGGATGGAGTAGTAGCAGGCACAACGGTAGCACAACCTAAGAACTCGGGGTTCTGTTAGGTTGTATGTCTATCTCTCCCTTTCGTGTACGCGAGTGTCAGTTCGGAGTTGCCGATGTACGCCACCGAGTGAGACGAAGAAGAGGCGAATGGATAATTTGGGACGCCCGACACACCTGGAAAACAAAAAGGCCCTCAGCCCATCGCGCATCGGTTCGCTGGTCGGGAGAAACATTGGCCCAACGTTCTGGATGTCGGGGAGCCGGGGAAGCATAGTTATGCTTTTGTGTGTGCGCGCGCGCCTGCGGTCATTGGTGCCGGCGGTGATTTGCTCGGACGCCTCGGTCTCAGTCGGTCGCTGGTACATTGCTATGACGGTGTGATTGTGTGGACAGACGGACGGTTTAGCGTAGTGACTTGAATTTGGACCGAGAATTGAGGAATATCTTTTCTTCCCAACCATTCATCACGGCAAAAAAGCCGTTTCGTTTGTGATAGTGGATGACCTGTTGGCGTACCGTTTAAAAGCCCATCAATCGTGATGGCCGGCTTTATGGATCATTTCTTGATCCTTCTGCACACCTGTCACCTATATTGCAGTGCCGCAATCGAATGGATGACCGGGTACGGCCGGAAATTCGTCGACCAGATTGAACGTGCCTGGCAACACGCACTCCACTGGGTAAGTACACCTGCAACGGTTATGTTCTAGGTTTCAACTGTCCAGCCATTCGGCACTGTCGTTACGAAAGGTGCCATTACATAGCCGTCCGGACGGACACCGGGTCCATTTTTCGTCCGGATCGTGCGGCTGAAAATGGAAAGTTTTCACCAGCATTAGAAAGTGAATTTTCAAACTCACCAATTGCAAAATAAGCCGATGATGTTCGAACCGTCGCCGCCTTCCAGCGTCGTTTTCCATACGCGGTGGCTGGTGCGTGTCCAACTGACGGAGACTGTTGGTCGTGTGCGAGTGTGTGTGGAAAACGAAGCGCCAGTTGATTATTAATATGCCGATAGTCCACCCGGTCTTGGTGGTTGTTTAGCGTATGCGGGGGGTAGGGGGGAGGGGGTAGTTTTCATGTTGCAGCCGATGGGAGGGAAAATAATGAATTAATAAGGCAATTGATTAACACATTAATAAGCCTGCGGAGATGGGAGCTATTTGAAAGGAGGATCTGTGGTGATTTAAAAAACTTTCTTCCCAAGCTGCATGCACGCATGCACGAGCACGATTGCTGATTTGGATAGAACTGTTGAAGTGTTATGTTAACTAAACTTAACGAATGGCTAATCTTCTACCTCAGGAAGCAAAGAACTCTTCGACGATTTCCCCCAATTTTTTTTCGAAAGTGAATCAAAATAGCTTTTATAACCATTCCATCGCAAAAAAAGGTTATGCATTTCCCGTTGGCCTACTTTAAAAGGATGTCCATTGGCTTTTTTCTTCATAGCCGAACAATAATTAATGATCGCGTTCGCGAAATTCAGCCAGCCCACGTGGGGAGAGGGCTTTCCATTTTACTTTTCCAGTGAAGATGCATTTGGACAACTTCTGGGAAGCGTTGCGTGTTTAAGGCTGCAAATGGGTGTGCTTAAGAGGTACCTAGTTTTCCTTAGTAGTGAAAGTAATCGTTTTCAACACTAAAAACTTGGTACGAGATTTGTTAAGCCAATAGAACAGAATGTACAGCGGCATTACCGTGCAGCGTGGAGCTACACCGGGCTGGAGCAACGAACTTTATAATCAAATTCTCCGTCCGTGATTAGCATATTTAGCCAAATGCCAGACCGCGTCTCACATAATTGCTGTCCTTCACCGTGACCGCCCGTTGGGGTTAGATCGGGGAAGTTTTAGCACGACGACGGTTAAATGGTTTCCGTTGTGTGTTTGTGAGTGTGTTTCGGAGTGATTCAGCTTCGTTCGTGGTAGGCAGAGGCAATTTAGCTCAGCTGGAAACATTCAAATGCGAAAAAATAAAACTTATTTTAAAGAACATGGAAAAGATTAAACAACATAGACGGATTGACAAACATATGATTAAATAAAAACAAACGAAAGTAATTAAAAAAAGTCAATAAAATCAAAACAGTATAATAAAATAGTTCAATTTATAAGACACTGAGCATCAATAAATGGAAAACCACATCACCACAACACGTCAACGCTTAAACGTTCTGGATGCATGAAAAACTGAGTCATTGATGTTTGTTTCCAATCCCAAACAAAAGCGACCAGTTGGGGATCGTTTTCCACCCTCTGATGTCAATCATCTATGCCGGTTGTGGTCAAACGTCGATTAGGCTGCCGTGCCTTTACCTATCCCATCCGGTATCCCGATCTCCACCCAACGCAACATTGTTCCGCGCGCACAGTTCAAAAGCAACCGGTAGTAGCAGTAGCTCGCTGTGTGTGTTTGGTTCGCGGCACCGACCCATCCGTCCGATCAAAACAAAAAGCGCCCGAAGAGGAAAAACCAACCAACCCTCGCTCTTCGGTGGCCACCCCAAACCACCCACCCTCTTTGATTCACGCGCGTTGGGGTATTTCTGTTGTTCGGCTCGGCTGTTCGGGCCAAACGTGGCCTGCGTTTGGTGAAAAATCATCGCACGGCAGCGAAAGAAAACAACGAAAAATGGGTGGCGCCCGACCGACCGCCGATGCCTCGCGCGCGCACACCGCACGGCCGTCCGGCTCAGTTAGCGATTTGATGTACGCCACGGATGACCACCGCGGTACGGCTTCTCCGCGGCACGCGGCGTAAAACCGGCTAAAGGCCACCGTGCGATCGATCGTACCTAGCAGTGTCTTGGAGTGCGTGCAGAAAGTAGCAAAAAAAAAAAACGTCACACCAACAAACATCCGATCAATACCGAAAGTGGACGACGAGATGGTGCAGGTGCCGCCTTAGAACGAATCAATCGAAAGTGTGTGTGTGTGCGTTAGTGTACGATCACGAACAGCCATGCCATGACACCGATTTTCGGTGACCGAGTATCTCGTGCATTGTTTCGGGTTTTTCGTGTTTTGTTTTTGCAAACTGTCAAATGAGCTAGTGCTAGTGCGAGTGTACTGCGGGTAAAGAATTTGGTGTTAGTATCTACATATACAGCTTCTAATGCTTAGCCGTGTACCGGGTGTAACGAAAAAGGTGTGCGTGCGCTGAAGCGTGCAAGGCTTCCCCAGTTCACCGTGGCGGCAACCATTTTAGTCCGATGCGCGGATCCTGTGGGCAACAATCAATTAGTCCACGGGAAGGTGAATACCGTGACGCGCGCCTTGTACTTGCGCTGCTGGAGGTGTCGGATGAGTTTTCACGGTTCGCGAAATCCAGCGAGGTGTGTGTGTGTGCGAGCGTGCTTTTTTCTCTACTAGCGTGGTGGCGGCTTCAAGTAAGCTAGATGATGTCATATGACTCTGCTCCGTAGCTGGGGAGACACACACTGGACGCACTTTGGGGGATTTGACTAATCCAACCTATTAGTCCTCTTGGTGTGACAACGACCGGCACGACCATAGCTAATCTTCGCCCGGTACAGCAGGAAAGCGGTAGTGGAGCGGGGGTGGTTAGGATCTCTTTGGGGTTTCGTTTCCATTTTCTATTCCCTTGAGGGTGCTCCAGCGGGTCTCTCACTCTTGGCATCCATTTGCAACAGTGTGACCGTGCGGCGTGCGTTCGCGCTCACTAATGAATTGACATCGTGCCGGTGATGGTGTGACGCTTGTTAGGATGTTCTACCGCGGGCGAAACTTCGATCAAACGTCTTTTTTTCGAAGACCGGATGTGCCGTTCTCGATCGCTGTGCAGTGGGAAATCGAGTGACCGTGTGAATGGTGCGGTTTTTGTCAATCAATCGATGTTTATGAACCGTGTGCTTCATGACTCCGTGACTTCAATCGTTGGCTCAAGCAGAGAAAAACGAGCTCGCACACACGCACTCACCTCAACTGTTCGCGTTGGAAAATGCTGTTGCTTTGGGGATGACGACGGTGACGACGGATGGGTGCTAAAATTAATCCATCAATCCGGTAATTATGCTTGCCCCGCGCAGTGAAAATATAGGTTATGATAAGTGTACACAGTTTGTGAACGGTGGCTGGCCGAGCAAATCGAGCGGCGCGCGCACACATTAAGCCGTTTGGAAATTCAAACAAGCCAGCGTGCAAGCGAGACGGGAAACCGCGCCGCTGTCCCAGTGTGTGCCCAGATGAGTGTCTAATGTGTCTAGAGGTTGTGCCGTGCCTGCTGAATTTCGTGTGTGAGTGTTTGAGAGCGCAAAAAAAGGTTTTTCTACTGGAGAAGCGCACAGTGAGTAGAAAATACAGTGCGCGAAAAAAGGTTGGAAAGAAAAGCAACACACGTGCACGAGCGCTTGCTCTTGGTCAGTAATTACGGTGGTGTTGTTGTGGTGGCGTTATTGGGCAAATTATCGGTGAAAGAGAAACGAGCAGCAAGTTTCGGTAGCCGACTCGGTACCGCCGACCGTTTGATAGTGTCGAAAGAAGAAGGCACTCGATTAGTGCAGCAATTCAAAGCTGGTTGTAACGTCGACGCCTAAAAGGGCTTACGTGTGAATCGAACAGTGTACGTGCGCATAGTGTGCGAAGGGAAATTGAATTCTCGAAGTCGTAATCTTGCTGGGTGTGAAGCGGGAACGAGGTTAAGGAAGGGTAAAAGCTGAAGGATGCGACCCTGTTTAGAGGCTGGATCGAAGGAGTGAAGGAAAACGAAAGAAAAGGGCGGCAGTATGGCGTACGTTGTTTGGCTCGTGCTTTTGAAGCAGTACTCGAAGGTTCGACTGGGCGTACAGAGGAACCCATCGGTGGAAGACGAAGTGAGTTTGAGTGTTGTAATTTAAGGCTTTTTTATGAATGTCAAATTGAAGTATTTGGAAGATCGGAAATACCAATTTATTAGCATTAGTTAGGTCAAATCTTCAAGATCAATCGTATAGAGCTACCTCAACCAGGAATTGGACTTCAAGCACACTATAAAATCCGACTGTAAACATGTCCAATCCGAAGGTTCTTTGAAGCTCATGGACAAACCACACACACCATTCTTCAATGATGCGCCATAATTGGGGTGGCCCGGAAATCTTTGTCCCACATTTAGCGTCATTCCGTCGCTTAATTGATCAGTGTTCATCTGCCATTCGAAAGCCATCCCGCCGTCAGCAAAGCTCAGTCAGTTAGCTCTAAATAGCCAACAAAGACGACAATTATGGCATATATTTTCTCTTCCTTGGGCGATCGCGGCTGCCGGTGGCTCGGTATGAGACGATAGTGTGCAATTAATACGACGGCAGAAGTTTGCTTCCGAAAACCCATAACCTAATATCCAATTTCACGGCCGTGGGCACCCGGCGGGCCTAATGCAGCACGCATGAGAGGATTCCCCGCCGTGGTCCAGCTGGTGACGTTCATTTCCGTGGTCGCACGCGGTACGGTAATGTCCCGGCCGCGAAGAAGAAAGCAGGACAGTGAGGAAACATAAAAATAGCGGAAAAAGCATACAGCCAGTGGTGGTCTTGGCTGGTACGTTTACGGTCTGGAGACGCAATGGTCGCCCGTAAGTAAACCGCAGAAGAAAAATACATTCCAACACCAACACCCCCAATTGTGGGCTGGACGCAAATGTACACTTTCGCGTCTGATCGAGCGAAATAAAAATTTAATACGAAAAAAAAACACAGTACCTCGTACCGGGTCAAACTTTGGGGTTTTGCAAAATATTGTGAAACAACTCGCCTCTGGATGCTTTCATTTCTGGAGAGCAGATCCTCTTCCCGACATCCGGGTGATCCAAGTTTGGGACGATCGTTTGAAATCGCCACCCAGCTAGATCAACGCACCGCGCTATTTGTTTGCTGTCCCCAAAAATGGGACCGAAATCATCTGCACTGTTCAATTTAAGGCCATTTGCTGGCTCACGTCACGGGGCTCTAATGGGACGCGATCATATAAGGGGATGCTGTGCGCTGGCTTTATGATTTCGATTTCGTTTAGCTGGCCGGGTGCATGGGAAGGAAATGTTTATCATTTTGTCATGTTGGAAGCGCCTGGCACCGATGCTGCTAGTTAGAAAGTTGCGGATGTGAACTTTCGATACCACCCAGCGAGCGTTGACGTTCAATTTAAAGCGCAATAATGTAAGCCAAAAATTACGGGTACAGTTAATTTGTGCCGTAATTGATTTTTGTTGTACGGGAAGCAACTTAAGCGCTGAGAGTTTAATGATTTTCAAAATGAAAATGAAAGGAATCACTGAAATAAAAGTAAACTTAATTGAGAATGAAGCTGCAATGAAAAGTAAACGAAATCGGATCTACCATGTGACATTGATGATGATATTAAAAAATTATTGAAACGATTTTCCGACCGGTATCTTAGATTTCAAGTCAAACAACCCTCTTTTCTACCCGTACTGACAACTGTTTGCACTCACTTAAAAAACGATTTCCTTCTTCAATAATAAAGGTGGGACCTTAAACTAGCACGTCCCCGTCCAGTGTGCAGTTGCAGGCAGTGTAATCACTTGATTTTGATTAAATTAGCATATTATAGCATTTTTCCATTACACTGATGAAGTGCATGCGAACCGGGGAGGCGAAAAGAATCACCTTCGAGGGAGGCGGAATTGGAAGAGCTCAAGAGCGGACGCCACATCATGCAATACTGTAGGGCAGGGCAGATCGTTATGCAATGCACGATAGGTGACGTATGGCAATGTAGCGTACGAGGGTGCATAGCATTAAACAGGGAGGTGAGGTGGAATCTACTGCGTGGAAAATGGTGGAAAAGGGATAAAAGGTTGAATTATTCGATTAGAGAGCCTGCACAGCGCCAGCAACTGTTTCGGTCGACAACGCGTCCCATTTCGTCACCGTTGGCCTTGGGAGCGGGATTTCAATGCTACACACGATCAATATGTAGATTACCGTGTTCGCGTGCAGTACAAACCGGTAGTGGTGAAAACATTTTTGTTCGCCCGTTTAGAATTGCTGTGAGACAAAGCACCTCTGCAGGGAGGGGTACTGTGCTTCTATCTCCACGCCAACCCACCGGACACTGACTGACGCACCGAACCAACCGCTAATGGTTGTGTCCGCCTTGCGCACTGATGGACACAGACCAAATAGAACGGAAAGTGCTCCACACCCAAAAGTGCGATCTCGTCTTGAATTTCACTGAACCGTGGAGCTGGGGTGGTTCGCCAGACCTGCCGAAAAGGGGGAACGGGTGGTTTTGTTGCCGCTTTTGTTGCCGCTAGCTACTGCTTCGAGTGTATGGGAGTATAGCGTCCCAGTACAGTATGCCACTCCCGGCAAGAAACCGCCACAGTCGACTAGTCCGCGATGTCCGGAGCTCCCTAATTGGACGATGTTTTGTCCGGTGCAATCCTTTCAGTGCGGTGTCTTCCAAGGCTGCGAGCCCATGATGGTAGTGGAGGTGTCGGGGCGTGAGTGGCGTTTTCATATGCTTTCTTTTTGCAATAGGTGCAATAGGGTGAGGAAAATGCGGTGGCCACGGTTTTATTTTACCTTTTCACGCAACCCATCAGGAAAGCGATGGTTTTGTTTGCCGTTTTCTATGGAGCAACATGGAGGGCTTTTGCAAGGATCGGTATCTATGTGGGTTAAGAATTTAATTGCGAGTTGTTACGTTGTTTTGTTACATTGTTTGGGACTTTTTTTGCGTGAGTAGAATACGTGCTTCTAACAAAGTTGTTTGACAGACTATTTCATAAACTTCCGAATAAAGTGGGTTATTAGAGACCATTCGGCGAGGCGATTGCAGCACCAGTCTCCACACATCAGAACTAGCGACCAGATCCCATCCTAACCGCCCCACCGTACGCACGAGTGGCTACGGGTAAAATGAAGTCACAGAAAACCAGAAATGGTGAATCAAGACCGTTCGAGGTTGTAGCGTCAAGGAAGAAGAGCTATTTGTGGACAAGATTGATAGCTTGTTCTAATCCTTTTGAGCACTCCTTTTTGGTATTGGCAGCAGAGACCCATATAGCATTCTGATGTAGCCTCGCAGGAATAACCATCTATTATTGCCAGACGTACACGCCTTCAACTTCCGGAAGGGTGCAGCTCTGACAGGTTTCTCCTTTAATAATAATTGAATTGCTTTTTTAAGCCTTCCAAATATGAACTCTTGCGATCGATATCGCACAGTAAGAAATATCATAGGATATGAAAATAATAAGATTGGAACTTAATTCTAATCCAAAACTCTTCGAGAAATTGTTTTGAACATGATTTTTCACGCTTTTCCTTTCCAATTCGATGACTGGCATTGTTTATTTGCCCTTCTAGCTACTTTCTATTTAAACGCTCGCTTAACTCCATTTTCCCAGCACCATTTCCACACTTTGCATCTATTTTCTCCAGTCCAGTATTCTTAAGCTTCCAAGGCGTAGGACCTCTCGAATCGTCGATTGGAATCCCCAGATCGCAGTAGCGCGAAAGGAAAAACACTGGACACCCCAGAGTCCATACAGAAATCCATAAAAAATGGAAAGTTTCTTCGCCCGATATTTTGATAAACGAGAGAAATCACTAGACAAACGAGCGGCAGCGGTGTGGTGCACGGATCACGATTTATGATAATGAAGCTATCGATCGATTTTCGCACATCAACCGTTTTGTTTTGCCTGTGATCGGCGGTGGGTAGCGCAACCCGTCCATTTTCGCTTGTTCTCCATCCATCAAGCTCAACAACTCGGGAGCCTTTCGGTGAAAGAAATATGTTTGTGCGAAAATACATCGTTGGCCGGTGTGTCGGGTAGCAAGATGTAGGTGAGAGCGAACCACTTCCAATGGCTGTCCATCACAAAACAGGATGCCGTACCGTACTGTTACTTCCTTCACGGTGTGGTCGGGAGTTATCCGGCCGAAGGTTAAAGGGTTTAATCGCCGAGAAACGGTAGAATATTCCCATGCTGGATGTGACTTATTCGGCACACGGAGACACATCGGGAAGGAAGGAGGCAATTTAGCTGTGAGGGTGTATTGGGTCAGCTTGTTGTGTATAGGTGCGTTCCCAGTGGAGCACATTTCGTAACCGTAGACTATGAAGTTATAATGGCATCCAGAAGTTCTTAGAACGGGGTACCATACATATATTTATGGTCTGTCGTTCTACCGTTCCACCGATCACTGTTGGGCTGCCGGAGCTCACCAGCCATCTAATGGTTTAGTCCTATTTTAGCGAGGGTTTTTTTGTTGTTAGACTCCCCCCCCCCCCCCCCGTGTCGTCCACGCTTGGTGGAAAACCGTTCCAAGTGTGGCACATTTATGGTCATTGGACACGTGAAGCGTACTAAATGCAAAGTTTAGGGAGGTACCCATAAATCAATCGCGAACATATTCATTAAGATAATGAACATAAACGGTCGGCAGCCGATTGGAGGCATGAGATGGGTTGGTGCTAGAAAACGGTTCATTTCCCTCCCATGTTCTTTCTTTACTGTATCGTGCCTCAATCGAAACAATCAACAGCAAGTTAAACGCGGGGCAACCTCCGAAAAAGCAACTCATAAATGTATGTTATATGATGATCGTGTTTATTGCAAAACAGCAACCCTTAGCCAATGTGTTCGAAGGAATTATCTGCTGCGACTGACCCGCGCAATGATGCATACGGACCTCGCACAATGAAAGGGTTCAATTTGGGGCAATTTTATCACCACGATACGACGTTGTTTTGGTGATGTAGGGATTGGTGTTAATTATGAATTAACATAGCACCTTCGCATACGATCAAACGGTTCGTTGTCTGCTGCCACAAGAGCGAAAACGCTTTGGGAACCGGTGAAAGTACTGTGTGTGTCGGTAACCCAAAAAGTTTGAAAATCAATCATTTTCACTTATCCACTGCACTTGCTTTGTGGCAAATTGTGAAGTGTGAAAATGTTGCTAACAGAGATAAATTGATTCAAAATTGATGCTTGATAAATAAGTAGATTACTTGGGCGTACATTTACCGATATTGAGCTACGGAATTTCAATATTCGATTCAAACGGCATTATTTTGCTGATGTAAATTGCAATGGTGCAATTGTAAGCTAAACGTTTTCATCATCAGCTGTACCATATAACGGTGATTACGAGCTTCTTACAGGTTCATTTAAGGGATTAAAGTTACAACATAACGTACCCACCGTACACCAATTGTATCATCATGAAGGAGAAGAATGTGCCTCATTGGCGTGGTGCATATTTTCTTTGCGCTGGATTAAGCCAACCCAAGCCCGGGTGTTGATTAATGCCTTTACCTCGTGCCAATGCAGGTGGCGTAGAGGTGGCCTCCATTTTACCTCCAGATTACGCTACAGTTATCTTTGCACTAGTCTGGAGTGTTTCGACAGTTGTTTACTTTATTTGCGACAGTTTTGACCCGTACAATTGTCAATTGTCGTGCAGCAGCGGATTGTTTGTTTATCGCTTAGGGTGTGTGGGGTGTGAAGAAAGCTGGTCATTTTCCCAAATTTAAAGCTATAAAATTTAATGAGCGGGTTTAACGTTACGAACCAAGCCGAAAACGAAGTCATTGGGAAGTCTCGAAGAGTACCGCACACTGTTGTTTGTTTTTGCTTCAAAAAGACAATGAATGTATTTATTAACGGTGAGTTATGTTGTGTCTCGTTAAACTGACCTTGTCGTCAGTTTGAAGATGGAACTGTCATCACGATAGGTTTATGCTGATGACGCCCATAATGGCGAAATAAAACGTATTAAATGCTATAAATCTTACCCGAGCTTAATTTTTTTTTTGGTGCCACAATAAAGTGATGCTATGAATCATTCTGTGAGCTGAGTGTAGCAATCCAACAATTTCTCAACGATCACCAGCCATCATTAAGGAAGATTTGCTGTGGACTCATTACATCTGCTCCGCGTGCATGTGATGCAGCTCTAATGGCGTGTTCTTTCAGAATCTGTTGCACCTAAGGAAAACGGTACCTGGCGAAGGGTGCTACTGTCTATTTGGCAATAGTATGCAATTAGTTTCCGATCTTGGCGAGGCTCCTGCTAGCGTGCTGGGTTCGGTTGAATGGGACCAGTTTTGCGGTTTTTTTTTGTTTGTGCGGTTTGAACTCAAAAAGGGAATGTCCCTTTCCTGGTTAGATCAAATACGACTCACCGAATACGGCGGTCCAATCGTAACCTCCCTAATCCCTAAAAGAAGGGAATGGGAACCGAAAGCGTTCTGTGAGTCATGCTGCCGTTTGCTGTTAGATAGATGCAGATCATCTAGCACACGATATGCAAGTAGTTAAACTGGAGCAGCGCTGGGTGAACAGGGTTTTTTTTGCGAAACGATTCGCAAGGGCAATAGGGCAACTCGGTTGGCAATCGGTGACAGGGCAATGAGCATTAGCTGCCGCTGCGGCACCCGGTCCGAATCGTAATGTGCTAACATGTGGCTGCCCCGTTCTTGAACCTAATTAAGCGCTGTTCCGATCAGTCATCACCGGCGGCATAGGCCGGCGGTGCTGTGTTTTTTTTTCTAGCCAAACATCTCCTAGTTCCGAACCTAGGCACTAAAACAGCTCGTTCACACCCTTGCCCGAAACGAAAGGGAATGGGCGAGTCGTTACGCTGATTTACTGCTACAGTTATTGTTAATTATCGTGCCAACATCGGTACTTTTGGTGGGTGTCTGGTGTGTGTGTACTGCATCCCGAGCTGCATGTTCTCGATGTGCAGGGTGCGCACACTCATGTGTCCGTAAATCACGCAACAAAAAGCGGCACAAACAACACCGGCGATGAGCTTCTTAACGATGCAATAATAGAGCGATAGGCGGCGAACGAGCGATCGATCGCGTGTTTAGTGAAAGGAAGCGTAAGAGAAAAGTTTTGCGATAAAGTTTTCACTTTCGAGGAAAAAAACCGTTTGAAATGGGGCTTTTAAATTTGAATGCGTAATGCAGAAAAAGCAAAGGATGATTGGATTGGGAGCAAATAGTAACCGGATTGTTTTACTATGTGGAAAGCAATAGGAAAGAACAAATATTAACTGAAGGAAACCGTTCAAGATACGTCACGTAAACATTGATTTAATTTATTAACGAAATAGAAAAAGGTTTTAAGCATGTTTTCAGGAATGCAGTCCTTAATATTGGGGCGTCGCGGCGTCGGTCTTCACACGGCAGGACAGGGGTCAAGTCTTATCTGAGCCGTTTCCTCATAGTGCGGACTGACTATTCAACTACGCTGTAACAATAAGTCTAGTAAGCCAAAAATGGCAGGCACAACCTAAGAGGATGTTCGACCAAGAAAGAAGAAATGAAAGAAATAAACAATGACTTTTTTTTAGAGGAGTGCTCTCGAGGAGCCGACTTTCACTGTGGAATTAATTTTGCTATATTTCTCCAACATTCATTAACATTTTAACTATCTGAAAATTGTGTTGTCTTATTTTTACATAAGAGGTTTCAATTTTCTGTACCCATGTAAAACAAAGTATTTCCGATTTTGACAACTTTTCGCATTGCTTTTCTAATTCTTGCAATACTTGTGGGTGTTGCTTCTACAGTAGAAACTTTTGTAAAGTTATTAAAAAAGGCCTAAAGTGAAAAAAAAAGTTTGAATAAATTCATGCGACATCAAAAATACTAAAAATCTTTATTCCGAAAAGGTGGCTTGCCCGTAAAAATGCCATGCAGGGAGCCAAAAAATTTTAATAAATTTTTCAAAAAATATTGCATGGTGGAGCAGGTATTCGTTGTTTGTTAGGTTTTGGAGAAATTTTTCAAAAGACAAAAAAAGTTGTCAAAGTGAGTTGAAATATTATTTTATTCTTTTAAGTTCTGTTCTGTTCTGTTAAGGACTGTCTTACATTGGGACCTCTTTTACAAACTTACTATTATAAATTTAAGCCTATTTATAGTATCCTTGCTCTAGAATTTACAGACAGAATTATCTTATTTTTTTATATATTTACTTATGAACTTTTATGTAAGACTTGTAGCTTGTTTTTCACTTTGCTGTTCAGTCTTGCAAAGCTCAAAGAAAGCAGTCATGCATTGAAACCCCTGCACTGAGCAAAAGAGAAATGGGAGAAGAGGAACGAGACAGCTATAGGTGCGCATCTTTAAGCTTAAAGCTCCACGGAAAAGAGCTTTCTCCTATGTTTCAAGCATAGAGTATGGTGGGGCACAAGTCACGTTGATGTAAGGCTAAGCATAAGAGAACTTAAAACGAAAGAAAACTGAGTAAAGTTTAGAATAATTTGTTCTCCAAAGTTCTAATTTGCCTAGTAAAGTATTAATTAATACGTCAGCGAATAAGGTGGCAGCTATAAAATGAGTCTACCGGCGAAAAGAATGCTTTTGCTCCACCTTTCTCTACAGAGGACGCTAGTGATGGGAAAGAGAAAATCGGTGGAAAATGCTTCAGAATTTTCCCAATGTTCAGGATTAGCCATTTGAAAGTCCTCGAAAACAAAAACTATTTGTGGTTTTACATAGCAAATACTAAAGAAGTCCACTACATTATTATATCATTCATATTCCATCAAAATAAAGGCTTTTTGTTCTGGTTTGCCTGCTGCTGAGAACCCTAGGAAGCCAGAAAACATGTCAGCCGAATTAGATTAAGCGATTAATTTCAAGGCCACCGTAAACATAGTTCTAAATGGTATGCTTACAATTCCACCAATAATTCGCAGCCTCCTTAACGTGCTGCTTCACGACTCTGCATGCATTATGAGTTGCTGCTGGCGTCCACTCAATTCAACAATTATCTGCACGTCGTCGCCTTGCATTTGAATGCAACATTGTTGACGGAAAGGGCACCTTAAGCGAGCAAGCGCCGGCTTATAATTGGCAAGCCAGACCCTCAAATGGTTCGGGAATCAATTTGATCTTCCCGCACGCCCGCACACGTTCGTCATGGTGGGGTAACTGGGAAGGTAAGGGGCGTACTGGAAGGGGCGGAGTGTGCCGAAGTCAATAAATTATGCCATTTCGAATCCGAAAACAAAAATCGACCCAGGATCGATTGGGGTGGCCTAGTGCAAAAAAAAGGGGGCAACGAAAAACAAAAGTGGATCGCGTAACCGCGTTTCTCAAACTTTTCCAGCCGCCCGGGGTAACGATCGATCACGATCACGACGACGACGAAAAATAAGGAGCGAAGCGCGGGAAACTGTTTTGTTTTCATTTTTCATCACCATACGGCCGAGGAGGAGCAGTTTCCTGGTTTTTCTCCACGGTGATCGCCCTTTTCGCGCCGCATTATGGGTGGTTGACATCGGGTTTATGCATCTACTATTCTGCAACAGTTCTATACCACCATCCGGCACCCACTTTTTCACTCGTTTTGAACCGATGTCGAGCGTGTTCCAGCTCGGCAAAGATGATCGCTTCTTGCAGTCAAAGGTGCTCGACATACGATCCAGATGATCGCCATCTTCTGACGGTCTTCTCATGGTGTGTGAAGGGAAAGAATGCAAGGTACGAACGGGTAACTGTGTCAATCCGGGTGTCTCCGGGTAAGTCCGGAGTCAAATGCAAACATCATATTTACCGATGGGGAATGGTTTCGCGCGTGTGTGACGGGCCGTTTGGCACATCTTCGACGCACAGCCGTACGGCATTTACACATGCTAACGAGCATCGACTGGCGGACATGAGATGTCAGGCCTGTTACGCGCCACCGATCGCTGTACATTTGTCCTGGCACACGGTGGCAAACTGCTGACAGGCACTTTGGCGTTCGCTGACAGACCGTCCGCGGACAAACACCGTCCACTGGAAGCATTCTCGTGCGTGCGTGTGTATCTTCGTTTGACAATATGACAGATCTTAACGAATTGCCGTTGTTAGGTGCAGCCGTTCTTCATTGTTGGCGGGCAAGTAGGTAGCAGAATGCAGAAACGCCGATACCGCTACAAAAATGCAAATTTTTACCCTGCAAACGGGGGACAATAGCTTCTAGCTGCTCGCGGTCGGTGAAAAGTGAAAGCAGATGGGTTAGAATGGTGAGCTTGATTAGGTGGCTGCGCAATTGCGGATATTGTGCGGATACTATCCAATTATATGTGTGTGTGTCAAGTGATGAATGTTTATTGTTCGCTTTGTCTTGCAAATATCGAATGTATTGTGACTTTTTCTTTCTTTTGTGAATTGTTTTCCCATAATTGGTAAAGGTGTAATCGATGGGGTTTTCTACAATGTGTTCATCATAAGAAAGTTGGAAGGGTTTGTTGCTGTAGTTAGCGATTGCTAAGAGTTTAGTGGTCAGTTCTTGAACGATTTAAATAATAAAATAATAATTACCAATAATAATTACCAAAAAGTCAACACACGTTGATTTATTGCAGAAGTTATCCCTAATCGAGAGCAGTCCAGAGCCAGATTCGACATCGGCGTGGCCTTTTCACATCAGGGTTCAAATCCCATCCGGAACGTCCCCCCATAGTGTGAAGACTTAACTAATGGATTTAACTGCGCGGTATCCACTAGCCTAGTACACCAGAACTGGTAGACATCAAGACATCAGCTAGATCAAGAAGAAGAAAAAGGATATCCCAAATTGAGGGCCAAATATCGCCATTATAGTAGCTGATGTTAAGGTATCGAATGCATGGAAAAATAAGCCGATTTTTCACTTTTGTTTACATTTCGCAGACTATGTGTCCTTGTGATCCACCCAACAATTATTTGTCCTTTTAATGGCGTCCATAATTACGATTGAGCTCTTGGTCGATTGGAGAGACTCTAAGCTGAACTCATCAGAGGCTAAATTTTTTCCGGAATCCTTAGTCTAGCTATTTGGTAGTCAAGCCTGAGTACCAACTTATCGTCAAGGTCCTGATACAACTTAAAATACTTGAAAATCTATCCTTTTAGCAGGCGTGAATAAGGTCTCAGCTAACTACTCGACATATCTTGTTGAGTAGTTCTTGTAATGTTGAGGTAAAATTTTATATATTAAGTTATGTAAAAAAGAGGTATTGTCATTACTATTTTGATGGTATTAGAAAAAGAAACTTCAGAATAAACTACGTTATAAAATATTGCATTGTCATTTGAAATCACAATTTCACAATTTTAATATATAAAAGTGTAGTAACTCCTTTTCATAGCTCCTTTTTAATGTTTTGTATTAGTTTTTCCATAAAAAGCCACTCTACATAAAATATAACATAATATATCAATAGGCATTTGCGACCGGAGAAAGGAAATCCCTTACTTCATTCGGTTCATAACTTGTACGATCTCCCTGTCAACGGTTGCTAACCATTGGCAAACCACCTGCAAAAGCTCCAGGTACTCCTGGATCCGGCATCCGGTTGCAAACGAACTTTATGATCGTGCAACCCCATTTGACAGATCCTAATGGATTCGTGTGCGTAAAAGTAGGTTTGAAGGTTATCCTGGTATAGTAGCGTTCCGGCCACGTTCCCGTGCCGCTGCCATCCTTTATCGAAGGGTCATTAAAATGTAGAACAAACTATCGCTTTCCGCAGGAGGGAGCCATCGCACAGACCCGCTTGGGTCTGTAAAACCACGATGCATTTTCGCCCCATGCACCCCATGTCATCGAGCACAACAGGGTGGCAAAAAAGGGTGCATTTTCGCGGTGATCCGGATCGCGCGCCACCAGGAGGATGTCCCTTTCTACTGTGGTGAGCGAAAGCAGTAGGAGCTTTAGAGCCTATCGACGGTAATTCACCGAGCTGCCATGATCAGGCGGGCAAGTCCGGCCGATGAACTCCGATCATTTATTATCGCTCAACTGTGCGCGCGAGATAGAGTTCGAAACGGTGGCGAAAGATTGGACTGTTAAAAAGTGTTTTCCCTTTTTTTCCGAGGTTGGTCCGTCCGAGATTTTTCCTGAACGCTGGGAGAGTTTAATTTCACAGACATTCGGCAGCACTATCCGTAGCGCTCTATCTTACACATGTTCATTTGCGATTGTGGACTTCCTCGGGAGTCTCTCGTGTGGTAAGTGGGTCCTGGTGGGAGCCATTGCTCCCACCGACTGTGGCAGTTGTGCTGGGTCGCCGGAACTGGCCATAACTCACTGCGTATCGTTAATGCATTTTTGCGGCAGCGCACGGTACGATTGCCACCTTTTGCCATTGGGACAGTACAGGTACGGGTGCAGGCAAGCAAACAAACAAACCGAACCAAGCCGATCCCCCTTCTCGGTGTTCCACTCCCGATGTTGCCCGACGAGAGACAATGAGGTGAGCAGTAGAGTTGGGGTTTTTGTTGCGAAGGATCGTTCGACCCAACACATACCGCTAAGCGCTCAGCGTCGGTTCATTCATCATTAGATGGCCTAGATTTATGCGCGAAACCTTTGGCCGCGAAATGCATCAGAGGGATGAAGAGTGTCCGGGGGGTGGGAGTGTGTGCGGGTCCCTGTCCCCCTTCCCAATCGATATGCTTGGATGTCTGTCGATACGGTGTCGCGTTGCCGTTCGGGTGTGATTATTTTTATCCTCTACTGAAATGTGCTCGCCCGTCGTGATGCTAGCGGACGGACAATGTTTGCCTTTTTTCGTGCGAGACTTTCATTAGAAGCGGGTTGGTTTGCTTATTGGTGTAGTGCACATATGCTACTGTTGGGATGGATGTGCACAGTAGTAGTTTCTAGTGAAATGGTGACTGTTTATAGAAAGTAAAGTGTGTGCGTATGTTCTACGGGTAGGTGAAGAAGTGGATTCAATAATTTGATTGAATAATAACTAAAATTCTTCTACAAAATGTTGAAGTGGCAAGATGTTGGTGCAGAGTACAATGGTTATAGCTTAAAAATCTGAAACATGTCAGGATCAACCAAATTTGATCTACGTAACTAGTGGTGAATTCTTCTTGTTCTAAAAGTCACCAGATATCAACTTCCAAACTTTGAAAAAGGTAGTCATACTTGTGTTATTTTTAAATATCTTAACTTTAAATGGTTTTAGTTCTTGAAGTCCTTCAAACAACAAATTGGATAGGGATTTTTTTCTTGTAAAATAGCAATGACAGTCGATTTAATACAAAAATCATCAGAAAATTAAAATAGACAAAGTAATAGACAAAGTAATAAATACAATCTTCTAGACCCTATTGAGCTCTCTTGTTATCAAGGAACTCTTCAATATCCTATTGGGAATAACGATAATCAAGATAGTATTCAAACTTAAGTGGTAGAGGCCATAGCTGTGCCAGCTTTCGCACGGCATGCTAGGGTATCGAAGCCTATATGGATCATTCCATCACAGTGAGGACTGATTCTCCAACACTGTGGTATCAATAAGTCTAGTAAGCCATTACATGGTAGGCATGACCTAGCAGTGGGTTAAGCCACGAAGAAGAAAAAATCTAACTTTGTACTAAGATTAGTTTTTCGTTTTGATTGCTTCTATTAATACTATTAAATTCTACTTCAATATTGTACAATTATAAAGTTGCCCAATGTATTGATGAAGTCATGTTGTTTAAAAAATCCTCCAAATTATTTTTAGTAAAATTCGACTAGAATTGGATTGTTTATAGAAATTCTTGACATGACAATTTATGTCTCTTATAGGTTTTGTTATTTATTATTTGTATACAATTTAGAGCGGTTTAATGCATAGATAATTAGAATAAGATTTATTTTTTTTTATACAACCATTTGTGGTCGTCAAATACATCATCCATATCCATACAGCAGTAGTTCTGAAAATACCCTTGAATTGCATGTGTGTTTTCCTTTCGGTGAAAAATCGTGGTCACCGAACCCAGCCTGATCCAAGCCAACCGATGCCACCCTGCCGGCATACGTGATTCATTTTCATAAGCCGCAATTGCTGATGTGATCTTGCCCAATGCCACCGAGAAGCAACGGGGAGGTTTTGTTGGAGAAAACAACCTATAGCCCACCTATGCTAGCGTAAGGCAAAAGTTCTATCTTCGCTTTTTCACCCTTCGGTTAGCGGAGATTTCCCTTTTTCAAGTGCCCTTTTTAAACTGCACACATCGGTGGTCAAATGCATGAGCTGGAATATGGAATCGGGCGCATGAATGGTTGCCATTGTTGCCAGACACGAACCACGGAGCGCATCGTCGTCGATCTCTAGCATAGCTCTTGCGGCCGGGGTTCGTTATCATTTTGAAGCCATAAAGAGGGTTATGACGTGCATTGAAAATGAAGTTTTCGCAAAACCCGTTCGGAACGGGGTGGCGTTTTCGATTTTCTTCTTTGCCCACGGTGTGCACCAGGAGTCGTGAGAATAGAATTGAAAGTGAAAAAATCTGAACGATCGTTTCGAAGCGGGAAAGAGATCTTAGATGTAGTGAGGAATTATTGAAATGGTTCAATATTAAATGGTGTGCTTTGAGAGTGCACAGGTATTAAAACTTTAATTTCTTAAAGTTCAATAGCTCTCCAAGTAAACTCCACTTAAATGATCACTAAGAAAGAAATCTAAAACTGCCATCCACTCGTCTCACGCTCTCTTGACTGGCGAATAAAGGTACAATCTTTAAGTCATACCATAAACGCTCACCCATCGTATACGCCATCACGCTAGGCGTGTCAGTCAATTGTCAGAATTAGAAATCTCGCGGTTGTCAGCTGTGCGGTTCCGAAAGGCGCTTCCGAATGCGTACCATGGTTTTTTTTCTCTCGCATGCAACCAATCCAGAACCGTTGGTCACCTTCTTCTGTACCCCCTTTGAATGTGCGATAGGTTGTACTTTCTGCTGCTAGTAAAGAGGGAAAATGGAAGCGCGGCTTAGTGCTGCGTTTGATGGGATGGATGGTTACAGTAGGGCGCTTTTGTCAAAGGAAAACAATAATTCATGTCATGTGCCAGCCAGGTCATGTACAGTGACCGCGTCACAGACGGCTGTCGGACAGTCAGCTGATGACATTGGATTTCGCTTTTACACATTATGATTGGAGCGTGCGGTGAATTTTAAACAGGGCATCGGCGATCGTTCGACCTTTGGAGAATGGTTTCCGTGCAGTTTTTGCTGAACTTCATGTTTGAGTTTAAAGTTGATGCGAGATAAACTCGAGTTCTTTACGTTAAACACTATTTTTAAAGTAGGAAAACAAACCCTTTTTTACCAACAACTCTCCTCAACTTCAAGTCTTTTTATTGACTCACTAGTGTAAACGAATAAATCATTTTCTAGGCTGAAAGTTTTACAAGCAAAACCACCAAAAGGCACAAACCCCCATGCCGATAATTTCGCAACCGTCAGCCTGGCACCAACAAACACATTAATGGCTGTTGTTCACTTCCCAACCCGCCCGCCAGGGAAGGTGGAAGAAAATTTGGACTGTTATCGAGCAAATATAGAACCAAATTACACCGAAATGACAACCGTCGCTATGGGTTGGGTGTTTTCGTGTGTTGCGGATGGATGGCGGCCTGTAACACTAACCTTCAAATGGTTTGGGGTTTTTTTTCCCGCGGTTGAATTTCCATGTCGCGAAAAGCTCCGGGTAAAATGACACAACAACCCCGCAAGCTAATAATCAAGTGAGGTTAGCTAATGAAATCTTACTTTGTTTGTCGTGAGTGGACGTTCTAATGATAACCACCCAGTCCATTTTCTCGTCAGCAAGGATTTTACCTGCGAGTTGCTGTAATTAACACACTTAAATGCAGGATTTTCCTGCCAGTATTCGCTGCTTGACATTGGGTTTGCTCTTCTTTTTACCCATACCCAACGCGTTCCCGGGCGCCTGCGCAACTATTGAAAGCTCTCGGTCGAAAGCTCCGTGTGTAACTGTCACTCTTGTTTTCCATCGGTGGTGATACGGTACAGGAAAAACCCGGACGTTCGTTGGAAAGCCTTCTGAAAGCAAACACAAAGCTGAATCACCGGTATTTCTTTCCACAGTGCAGTTACCTAACAAACGTCCGGAAAAAAGGTTTTCTTTTAGTTAAGGAAAAATTATTCCCTTTTCTAAAGAAAGTGCTGCCATACGGTGTTTTAAAATACTTTTTGCCAAGTTTTACTGTTCAAATTTGTTGTGTCAAACAAGTGTCATCGCGTGGGGAGAGAGTGTTGGCCAAAGAGAGCGAGAATCTTGATCGACCTCTAAATGTTATCGCAAAAAAAGGTTATTTTATAGGAAAAAAAACTCCAAAGAAACTCATGTCTTGAGTTTCATGTTCCCGTCTTACCGTTCCGTATTTTGTCCCCCGTCCTGAGTACGAACAGCTTGTAAAGTGTTTTGATAAGCCTCACCTAACTGACACGCACGGAAAACAATCGTTGTTTGCTTGTTAAAAAGGAAGTGCAAAAGGACCTCGCAAAGCCTTAAGTTATAGTGAATGTGAACAAAAGATTTAGTAGAAGAAAATTTATCTTGAAGTTTTGTACACAAAAACAAAACCTCGTACCTCGTACACACAATGTCCCTGTGAAAAAGCAAGAAGCAGAAGGATGTGCTTTGTGGAAGAAATTCGTGACACACCTTACCAGTGGTCTGGTGGGCGGTGGATGGAATAATTTCAATTTATTGCGTATTTTGCGTGACGTCGGTAGCGCGGTTAATAGGGCCTCGCTTCCACTGTGTTGGTGAATGTGCTAGTTTATTACAAGTTCCCCTTCAGGTTGTTTGCCTCACAACGACCCCCCCTCCCCTCCCACGGGAGGCGAAAGGACCCAGTGTAAGGATCGCGAATTTGATTGCGAACCAAGCGGATGACAGTGGGTCGTGCGACGATAGCGTCTTCCAGTGTTTTTTTTGGAGTGGCTTTTCCTAAACCCTTAATCAGTTGCCGAGGAAAAACGAGAAACAAACGAAACCTTGTAGTGTAGTGGCAGACTGGATTTGGTCGGCGGTACATTCCAGTACATCCGAGGTGGAAGATAGGTGTGTGTATGTTGATGTTGGTACCATAGTGCGTCACATTAGCGGTGGTTTCATGTAGAAAAATAGTAAAAAGATAGCTGAATGAAAAATGTTAACTAGTGCTTAAAAGAATACGGCAGCCTTTCTAAGAGTTTGTGTTAATCGTTGAAAAGATTCTACATATGCTGGTGCACGGTGTTTTAACTTGTGTTGATAGTGACGTGGAGGAAAATCAAAACATAATATTAAACCTGGGCGGTGTTTAGCGAAGGTGTGTTAGTGCTAGCGTAAGCAGAAACTTGCTTTGATGATTTTATTTTTTATTTGTAAGCATTAAATAAGTTGTAAAAATAGTTTCCCAACTCCTTACAAAGTTAAAATGTAAAGAAAAATTTTAGTATAAAAGTCACTCAAAAAGAAAAGTTTTTAAAGAAGAATTAACCTCATTAAACGTCAACAAAACAGCTGTGGGTGTGTGTGCGAGGGCATTAACACAGTCTCTTTTAAGGATGCTGATTGCACAACCGTTAGCAGTTAGTTCATGACAGAGGAAAAGTTCCGTAGAAATAAACCAGCAAGTTTTTAAAGCTTTCCACTTGCCACTCTCTTTTCCGTCCCTCCCTATCCCATGCTCCAGCGTTTCCCTCCCCAAGCGAGGCTGGCAAATCGTTCCTACACACGTGAACCATTTTTCACGTTGTGTTTTTTCCGGCTTCTTGTTTCTGCTCCTACCAAACTCCACCCACCCGTGGGGAGGCTTTTCGCGACAGGAATACAAAACGGCTCGGGGTGGTAAAACAAGGTGTAGCATTGTTGAATATTGTATTAAAATGGCTTCTGCTCGTTTGTTTTCCAACGGCTCTTATCCTTGGGCGAGCTGTGGCGGGATTGCTCCGAGACAGCTCAGTGAGGTTCTATTTTCGGGATCGGTGGGCTCCGTGAGTTTGTGTGTCGTATCGGCCGGTTTTCGGCATACCGCTCGAACGATAGAGGGTTTGATTAAAAACCATCATCAAGATTAGTTCGCTAAAATATGTATTTGTATTGAAAAAGGGACGACTGTTGGACTGCTGTCTTGTCCTCGATTTTGCTTCGGTGTCTGATCAGTTCGTTTATTATTTATTATCATTTTGTTCTTCATAATAGGCGAATGACTCATCGGCACTTATTGAATGCAACTTATGAAACAATCTCCGCTATTGGAAACTGCTAACAAAAAATGAAACAGTATAATGACGCATAAAAAAAGGGAAACAATTACACCGGGCAATAGCTGCACGCCTGTGGCCTCTGATGTTGCATGATGTGTATAAAGTGAATTGAAACAGAATGAAAAAGAGTCCTTGAAATTCCTGGACTTTAATGACGATTGCATGTCGTTGAGGGATTTCCCATTGTACCGTGCGCTATTGCGACAATGATAATCGGAAGGTTAAAGTTGGATTTTTTTTATGGAAACTATGTCCACTGGTCCTAATGGTGGAAAAAATCATGTAGCCTTGTAACATATAAGGAAAATCGATGTAAATCTGTACTCAAAATCGAATTTATGCATTCCCTGCAAGGGTAGAAAATTGTACAAAAAAATCCAAACATACACTGTGAGCCTGAATTTATCCCATTCATCCAAACCATTTCATTCTAACCGGAAATGGAAGTCTGTTGCTTCGCATCCGGTGCATAAACTATCCGGGCACACCCCACAGGCAATGTCACCGACAACCGCTGTTCTACCTGTTAGCCAGGTAAACGGGCAAAGTCAGCAACCTCGTCGCGTGGGCCGTTAGGCGTTCACGGTGGAACCGAAAAGTAATTTAACTGTCTGTCGACGATTGCAATCGTCCAGCACACAGAACCGTCATCGTCTTCCTCGTTTTTGCACTGGAATGCATCGGAAACCGGTGCACAGTATTGCACGTCTAGCGGTGGGCAAGTCCGCGAGCCTTCCATGCGGCAAAAATCGATGCACCCCGGAGTCAACCTGTCTGGAACTCGGGAAGAGTGGGATGAGAGGGAGTCCGGGGACAATTTTAATCTTTCCAACGTCCCACGGACTTAACCTACCGCAACATGCACCGGCTTGACCCAGAAGGGGGCCTGGCAACGCTCCGAGAGTCCAAAGTTTGCGGGCTTAATTCTATTATGTCGCTTGGCTGTTTTGCCTTTGCCTCGGCATAAGGTTGGTCACCGGAAAATGCTGGACCCGATGACATTGTGAGCTGGGAAGAGCGAGGCGACGCGAGCCTAGAACTCGCTAGTAAGGGCGAGGTGTCCCGTGTGCACATTTACACAGAAACTGCTGGTTCACGGTGCGAGGTGAATGCACCGGGAAAACCGTTTCACTATATCACTGTGTCGACAGTTTAAATATGGCTGCAGTTTTGGGTGGTAGCTTTCAGTGGGGTTTGCTTTCGGTTGGCCACTCGCACAGCCCAGCGGGATGTGCGTTTGTGTAGCGAAATAAATCATCCCGGCGTGGATGGAAAACAAGGTGGAGAGGAGGGGAGTTTCATTTAACGTGCTTCATCATAAAAGGATGAACTTTTGATTTATGGGTGCTTCTAATAACACTTTTAGCGTAGAGAAGTGCTGAAAATGGGATTATGAATGGACAGGCTCTAGGTGTAGGTTTGTAATTAAACGGAGTATTGTTTTCATGACCTGGTTCTATGTTTAATTATTTTGCGCACTGCTAATACGCTTGATGGTATTAAAAAGAGGTCGGATTTATCTGGAAGTACGAATGTTGCAGAAGTATCGGATCGTTTTGTATAAAGTTTTATATAATCTCCTTGAAAAGTTTACTGGTGGAATCGAACGTACAGGAAATTGAATAGGAATAACATCATTTAAGTTTTAGACAAAAGTAATTGTTTTGAATTGGGTTGATATAGAACTCGAGCTAAGCTGATGCAGAACTGGAACTCAGTTATTATCATTATAGGACTGTTCACCAACTGGCACACATTGCGCGACTATGGTTTTGGCGAGCGAATATCACTAATTCTTCTTTCGCTCAACGAAGTCCCAGTGAAGTAAGGTCCCATCCGTGAACCGGGGAACATCACAGGCTACTTCTGGAATAAATTCTAGCTGGTTAGATATGGTCGAAAAGCTACTGTATCATCGTGAATCGTTTGAATCACCATTAGAAATGGAACCAGAGGTTGGATTGGTTCATCTAAGGAAGACGCACCGAGATATCAAGTCTTGTTTTTCAGAATGATTTTGAGTCGCAGTTTAAGATGAAGTGTTGCACTCTGAAAGCTTCAGTTTTTCACCATTCAGATCAGATAATCCGGCTGTTTCTCAAGCAAACGTAACCAATCCTTGGTCAAAGTTGATTGCCTATTTTCTGATTGAACTCAAATTTATGAAATGAATCATCAACGCTTCAATTGATACCAAATTCAATGATACAAATGCATCAAAAACGTAACTCATAAACTAGATTACAAAATCACTCGCTAGCAAGATACCCGTACAAAGTCGTCCGATTATGTCTGAACAACATCCACCAAGTATCGCCCACCACTTTATGCCACATCATCGTTGGTGGTCTATGATACCGTCTCTTAAGTCATCGACAGTGAAGCATCATCATACGCTTTTGATGACTCGCGATCAGCATCGCACAAGACAGGAAGCCACGCGAACGAACAACGAACAAAACACTGGTACAACATCGTACAGGGCCCATTAACATATGTTAATTCGAGTAGTTATTGGCAGTTTTAAAGCGATGAGAGTTTTCGCCTATTTGTACCGACTGGCAGGGCTTGTACAACACACGCCAGGTATGTGATCGCCAAGCCTCCGTATACAGCGTGCACTGGCGTGTGGAGCGAGAGCGCCTCACCACCGCTCGATTAAGGAAGGATATAAAAGTTTATGAAAATTTCGTGAGTGAATTTCGAACCCTTGTGCTGTGGTTAGAGCTGTGGAAGAGCGTGAAGAGCTTTGGAATGGAGGGTTTTTTTTTGGGATCATTTTGCCCGGGATTCCGGGTAAGGAAAGTCTGTTGATGGTTCACCAGCGCTAGGGTGGACATGTTCGTGCACGATTTCGTATTGGCTAGAGTGGCCAAAAGGGAAATATGATGGAGTAGAATTGCCACGCTAGATAGCCGTATGCGATAAGCTATTTTAGTTCATTTTGATGTGGTTATACAATGAGAGTGGTTTGGTGGAAAACTAATTTATACACTTAATGGAAGAATGAAAGAGAAACCTATCGGGTATAACCACCAACGGGATTATTGTTGTACAACGTACAATATTAAATGTAAGTACTCTCTCACTTCTGTACATGAACGCAACCAACCAAGCCAAACTCTTAATGCGCTAATGTAGGATAAGCCAAGTGCAAGGCTTCTTCATCTTATCCAGCCCATCCGTACGAGAGAAAATTAATTAAAAAAACATAAAGTTCATCCCCAGAGATTAACCCACCGATTCGTCGCGGGGTGGTTCGTTTCTATTAAGATTTTTGATACTCATCGCTTATCCTCACACATCTCTAACCCTGGTCACAGCTCGTCCAAGAAAGCTTGGTTAGGTGGTAAGAGGCATTAGAGGCCAAGAAGCAACCAGATCCAACCACCAGTACTTGGCATCCTGTTTTGTTTTTTGGGTCGTACGGTTCGGGGTTCGCTTTCTGCTTATGCTGATTGGGAGGTAAAAGCGAAAAATGGGCTTTAACCTCTGCGGTCAACAGCGGGAAGACTGACTCCCGGATAATGATGGCATCGTTGGCATTATGCGCGTGTATGAAGCCAGCGGATCACCGTTTAACCTCCGAAAGCGGGAAACCCTCTCAACCAAAGGAAACCATGCCAGTTTGCCAGGTCGGTCTGACATCATCGGGTCGGGCCCCGTACCACCTTGTGCCACCAATGGTTCCCAATCTCCGGTCTTGGAGGGGGGTTTTTCCCCCTCCAAGATCGAAGCACTTATGGTCGTTGTTTGAAGCAGTGCGGAAAAATATGGATATGAATGAATGGCAAACATATTTAGTTTGGTTTCACTTTCTTCAAGACCTCCGGCACTCCGGAGTGAAACAAAAACCATGGACATGAAGTACAAAGACCTCAGTCTGCCTGGATGTCGCCAGGGGTGGTGTGTCTAAAAATTTCGATTCCATCCACCCTCACAACCGTTCTCGATCGTTCACGTCGATTTGGTCGATTTTTTGCTGTTGCTGTTGTCCGTTTTGGTAGGCTCCCACCGCTTCTTCACCGGAGCATATGTTCGAAGCATACTTCCGATCAGTCTAATGTGCTTCACGACTTTGCCGACGAACGGCCATCGCCGATACGCTGCTAAACGTTTAGCGGAATTGTGGAACGCTACTTTTTTATCGCGATTTGGTCTTACCCACAGCACGCTGGCTTTATGACGATCGAGCCCGTTGCCAGTGGCCCTCTGTTCGGGGCGCGGATGCGCGGCAAGCATAGCGAACGGATCATTACTGGGGTTAGCAACCTGCGGCTTTTTGCTCTTTGTCTGCACACACATACACACACACTTTGCCCCCTCTGAAGACCCTGCTTGGTGGATGTGTTTTGCAAAGTTACGGTAGAAAGAAGTGGAATTTGGTGTATGGTGTACTTTTTTTTTGCGCTGCAGAGTGTCCTAACGCTTTAAGAGCACTCTTAGCTCAGCATCAGGTCTGAAGCGAAAGAGAAGACAAAAAAAAGTGTATGCGAAAAGAAATTAAATTACTTTCCTCCCTTTCGGCTGTAATGCGATCCACCGATTCTGATCGATGTAAACCAACCGACCACCAGCACCAGTGCGAAAAATCTTCCGGGATAGGCGCATCGATTCGTGGCGGAATGCCACCGCCACCGATGTACTGACTTGGCCACCGCCGATGGCTTATTATGATTACTGTCATATTATTGTGAGAGATTAGAGCGGCTATTCAAATAAATGACTTCCTTTCGGGAACGTCCAGGTGGGTTTTTGCTCTCGCCGTCCGAGGGCTGGACGTGCCGGGCCGTGCTCGGAGATCGCCCATAGAAGTTCGAGAACCGATCGATCGGTTTGTGCGGTACGCCCAAATTTGGAAACATCAAGGAACTTGCGCCGCGTGTTTGCCGGGAAAGGAAACGCGTGCATGCATTAGATTTGGCGAGAATGTGCGTGTGTGTGCTAGGTACTGTCTAATCAGATTCATTGTCAATAAGTCAGAGACACAAATCGTTACAGATTGGGTAATTTGTAGGTTTTATAGGCAGGGATAAGGATGTGGGAAAGTATGGAAGTCACAGAGTATCAGCTGTTATGGAGGAGGCTCTAGTTTGATGAATATGTTTTTTACTTAATTATGACGATGGATGCTCATCCCGTAAAGCATTTGATTTGTTTATTATAAAGTTGCTAGAAAATATATTTTTAAGGGTGGCCGAGGCGACACGGCAGAACCGGGGTTCAAATCCTATCCAGATCGGCTCCCCGTACGAAGGACTGACTACTTTGTTACGGGTAAAATCAAGTCACAGAAAAGCCAGAAATGGCAGACCGAGACCTTTCGAGGTTGTTAGTGCCAAGGAACGAAGAGAAAATATATTTATCAAGACAGCCTCAGAGGATTTCTACCAAAAAATAGATAGCAAACCTTATATTTCTTGTACACTATTAACTTGAAGCAAACATCTTAATAAGGTTCATAACTTTCGACTACCAATGCGCGCCTCAAAACCGGTTCCCTGTGGGCATTCTGTTCTGCTATACTTCTGCAAAGATCCGCTGTTACATACTTGTTCCCCCCCCAGCATGTCCACCGATATCTTCCCCGAGCGATCCTGTACGACACATAGTAATGGCTAGATTGCAATCGAGTCCGGTGAGAACCAATCGCGTAGGACTGGGATTACTTTATCCGCTCACCATCATCTGGATACCGGTTCATGCGGTACCGTGGTTGGTCGGTCGATCGTTGGTTGTGTCATCGTTCTGGCAATATTTATCGAGTGCGATTAGTAATTAATTAGTTTCTCTTTATGTCATACAAGATTGTGCTGTTAATTGCTGGACAAGTGAGAACAGCGCTTTCGAGTGTGTGTGTGTGTGTGTGTTGGGTCCATTTTTGGATCATTTTCATTTTCAACCGACCACAGGAAACTGGTTTACGGGAGCAAATTTATGGCTTCCTGCAATGCTGTGTGCTCTGTGTGCTATGTTCCATACAGTTTCTGTTCGATGTATTGACGTGGTCAGGAGGGAAGCTCTGGATGAAAAGAACTACAAAGAGGAGAAAATTGATTTTGTCACGATTCTGTTCTTCACTCGATGGTAATGAATGAATCTTGTTTCAAGAAGGCGTGACACTCCTAGAAGGGTTTGCTATTAGGTCAGTTGACGAAAGAATTCTCATTAGAAGTTCGTTAGCCTTATTGATTAATTTCTGAACCGGTACAACGCAGAGGAAATATTTAATCGACCGGTAGTGTACAGGCAGCATAATGTTGTTCCATTTTAATTGATACTGTGGCCATCAAGAAATTATATAAGTTCGCACCAGCTTCGCAACCGTAATACAATACTTGCAATCGTAATTCGTTGGGGCCGCTGCATACATGCTGCTCAGGACATTCCATGATTAAGCATCATTTGTTTTCCGCATTGACTAATGATTACTCGGAATAGCGCAACCGTTGCCCTATCTGCATCTGGCTACCATCGTAGCGAAACCCATCCCGGTTCCTTTTTTTCCCTGTTACACCGTCCACCATGGTGCCTGAACCTGATGGCCTTCTTATTTTCCTGTAAAATCCATGCAGCAAACACCGGGACGATGGAATGAAATAAAATCCCCACAAATTACCCGCTTGCAGCACGGCATAGTGGCCCTGGTGCGCTACTGCACCACCGGCACATGTGTTTTGGTGGCTGTTTTCTTATGCGTGTTACACTGTTTTAGCACATGCTGTTGTTGTTTTTCGCGCCAGCGCTTTCCTGTGCGAGTCCATGTGTCGTAATCGGCGGGCCAGTTTTGCGATGTCCAGTTTTATGAGCTTTTCTCCCGGGTGATAACTCTCGGGTGCCTTTAGCGCGCCGTACGAACGGACAGGACACCCCCGACTGGGCGACACTTTGAATTTGTCATAACTTACACGCGGCCCGTAAGGTTCTGCCGTAAGTAGCACCCGAGAAAGGTGTAAAGGTACGCTGTACGGTGTCTTGGGCAACCAGGAGTATTCCGCATTCCGCAAAACGAGCTGCAATTTTCTTAATGTTTGTATAATTAGATCAATTGATTTATTTATGTGTTTAACACGGTTGACTATCTTGAAGCTCCATGGGAGATTGTCTCACCTAACCAGTTATCTGTTTTTCAGTTCTTTTCTTAAATTAAAAGAGTCTCAACATCGAATACATTGTTAAAGCTCAAGTGCACAACACTCTCCCGTCTGCGGTCACGTTTCAGAGATCAACACGTATTTTCCGCACCAGATCTCAAAACTAATTTCCTAACGGGTTCTCCATTCGGACACGGTTTCGCCTGAAATATTGCTCTATTCTTTAGCGGGCAGAAGGTGGGATCATTAAGTGCATCCTTTGGCATTGACATAAGCATCAAGCGTTCACGATCGGCGGTACCTCAATTAGCGAGAGCTTGTGTCACTCATCCCACGGCCCTGCCGTCAACAGAACGCTTCACGATCGAGCTCAGAACGTCTTACCAGACGCACCCTTCCATGCTTGACTCCGTACCAAGGCATCACGCTGTACAGTCATTCGCACCCCACATCGCCACCAGGCTGCATTCGGCCAGCTCGTGCTGAAACTGTGTGCCCAAGATCGTCTAAATTGGATAAACCAAGACCTTCTCACCAGGCACGCGGCATCGAATGGCGACAAATCGTGATGGCAAAAGCAATGAACGATTTGTTTATTTTATTACTGTTTGAATAATAATTAAATTAAATTAAATCAATACACCCTTTTCAAGGGGTTGGGTTTTGAATGGGCTTTCGGTGCTCGTGCCTTTACGGGTGACTCTACTTCCGCTCGAATCGAAGAATCGACCACCACACCCGTATTGCCGGTTTCTATTTCCGCTAGCTGGGCGCAATGAGGTGTAAAACAGCTGTTTCTGTTCACAGCTACACAGCGGTGATGGCTTTAACCCCCGTTGGAGTCCCGGTGGACACTGATAATTGCTCCCGATTTTGTCAACACAACACGGTGCGGGCACGATTTTCAATTCTTTAGTTTCACTTTTGAAATTGATCACGAACAAATCGAAGGAAAACGCGCGCGCGCACCGAAATATACGACCATTTGTTCGAGGTGATCGAGTTTGGCGAGTGTGTGTGTGTTTGTGGAGGACACGGGTTTCGACGGGGGCCATTTTTCCGTCACTTTCATGTCCACGCGAGGCAAAGTTATGGTCTCTTCCGTGGTGAGCACGCTGGCACTGCTCGAAGCAATCAGGAGTTCTTGTGGTATTCAATTAAACAAGTTGGTCCGGGGAGTAACCATTTTTGGAGAACTGAGGTTGGTTAAGAATCTCCACCAGAGCGGCTTCAGTGGTTACTTTCGATTTCCGAAATTTTCGCCACTTTAAACGCCGTGACCACTCCCGGGAGAATTGAAGGTGAGTTTTTTTGCTTTCGGGAGCGTTTCATGTTGGCGGGGTTCGAAGATTTGGAGCTTTATTGTGTGCCACAGTTGGCACCGAAAACCCTACCCCGGAACGAGTGCAAAAGGCGCCTGGGGAGTTAAACCACTCTGTTCGGCACGTTCCGGGTGTCAGTTTTGGGGACGAGTTTTGGTGTTGTTTTCCAATTTTTTCTTCTGGTTTTAGGACCATGTTTGGGGTATTTCGGATGGTGTACTGAAATGGGAATGGTTTAATGGTCGTGAGTGTTGGATGCGTGTACTGTTTCCGGTGTTCGGCGTGTTGGGCGCGTCTGCGTGAGCAATCACGATAGGGTATTAATTGATTCATTAGCATACATCGTTCTAGACAGAGCTGCCAGTCTTGACGCGACGTGATCATTATTAATTAAGTGCAATATGCAGACATCCGATATCCATTCTAGAGTTCAATTACATAGAGATCCCTGGAAGACTTTACGGAATTAGACTAATTCAATATTTTTTTCTTCTGTTCGCCAGATTTCTCCAACAACCCGGCGCACGAAATCCTTCGACGATCAAGCGTGGAAAGTGCACGACGAAACGGTGAACCTATCCGCAAACATTTCCGCCATATCAACCACCGCGCTGACGGAGCGCTCGTCACAAGTAGACTACGATCTGGATTCGTTCGGCAGCTCCCGTGAACCTCGGTCAAGATCATCCGGTTTGGATGAGGTGCTGGTGGTGGCCGGGACGGAAGATTTAGCCAGTGATGCTGCACCTGGCACAACCCTGAACCGTGGTGAAGTGCGCAAAAGTCGTTCCAAAATGAAGAGTTACCTGAAGCGTTGTAAGGATGTGTTGATAAGTGGTGTGGTGGGACATGCGGCTGGCAGTGGTGTTACTCCCGGCTGTCCAGCCTCGAACTCTACCGAGGATCGCCATCATGATGTGGTAGTGTATCATGCGCAGGGTGACGAGTCCCAACCGAACAGCAGTACGTCCTGTTGGTACTTGGATAATCAGCTGATGGAGCTGCGGCCGGAAGATAACCGTGAGCCTTATTCCTCACTCGCTTCAGCACGGTTGAAGTCCGAGTTGGAGGAGTCACGATTGGCTCGGGAGAGTAAGATGGAGGATGAGCGGAAACTGGATGAGGTTCTGGTGATTGGTGCCGAAGTACCAATCGCAACTGTAACGACAACGGTCACAAATACCTCGAGCAGTAGTGTAGCGAAAATTGGAGCCACTTCTGCGATGGACGATCAGTTCCAACATTCAACCGAGAGCTCCTCCAGTGTTCAAGGAACTCCAGACGATACCGCCATTGATACGAAGGTAAGTGATATATTAATAGTAATTGTTGAGACTATTCGGATATCATTTTAGATTCCTTAAGCTTTGCGCGAATATCTCCCCTCATGAAAGCCTTAAGGACATCGTTCCGATCCATAACTCCCGCCGCTAATCACGTCACTATTTTTGACCGGCAACCGTGGCGCGCACTTCGACAACTTCGTTAGCGAATTGGGCAGACTGTTCGGACGAACTCGCACCGCACGGTGGGCTCAGCTTTTCGGGGTTGAAGAGGTTAACAACATCATCACGGAAAGTCGTCCGATAAATAATGGGACGCCGTACCGTTTCCCAGCATCCCAATCGATGATGCGTTCCTCTCCCCACCGGTTGAAGCTTTCGCGAATTTATCTTCCGCGAACGTGTGTGTGTGTTTGTGTTTGTATCGATTGGCCCCCCTCGGGTGATTAAGTGTGTGAAAACCGTGCAAGCACCCCGGTGCTTGTCGTACATTGTAGTCGATATGTTCTTATTATCAAATATACGGGGATGCGGGAATAGCTGAACCCGGTTGCCAATTCGTGGTGGCGGTAGTGAGACGTTCCAGCGCAGCGATTGCCCTCGAGAAATCGAACGGCGGCGATCCGAGCGACGAAGACATTGATTGCACGGCGCAGGTCGGGACGTCGGGAACGCAGAGCTTTCCAAGTTTGGCTCTTCCTTACGTTTTGGAGCGTTTTGCAACTTTCTAACCGATGCTGCCCCCGCAGCAGAAGCAACAAGCCCGTAAGGGATGAGAGAGTGCGAGCAAAATCACAGCATGCCGCACCGCATATGTATTGCCCCGGCCAAAGGGTCTCACTGTCCGCGGAAGAGACGAATTCCTGAAGAGCTCGTAGACCTGGAAGGTGCAACACAAAACGCAATTCAAATCATTATTACCATATATGATTTGTTAGTCGAAATGGCGCCGCCGGTCCAATCGATCCGGGAAGCTGGTCGGAAACCGAAGGTAAACCCGGGAGAATCCGTTCCCAGGCTGAGGGCACCCAACCACGCGCACCCGCTCGTCTCGCTGCTCTGTAGTATCTTTGGGAAGCATAAAAAAATTGAAAGGGATCGCCGCCAATCCAATCAGCAGCAGCGTGTGCGCACGCTGGTTCGTTTAGCGTTTTGCGCATCGATGACGGCTCCCTTCGATCCGACGGTATCGATCGAAATCGAAAGTCCTGAAAAATCTGCGTGCTGCTGCGTGGCCGCCGCGTCCGTCACATCCGAGAGTGATGGACGATCGGGTGGCCTGGTGGGGGCCGTACCGTCAGCGGTACGGTTGAAAATCACCGGGTACGATGGCGCCCGGGTGTGGACATTGGGATGCGAGGAGATTGGGAGAAGATTAGCATCGGTATTGGCAGTAAAGGTTTCCCGAGATGATGGAGAGAGAGAGAGAGCGCACGATGGTTCGGGTTAGGAATTTTATGTGCCTCGGTCGTATCGATCATTGCCGATCGGTCGAGTGATTGGCGCCCATTGGCGTGCGGTTGGTTGGTTTATGTTTGGGGAACGCATAATTTTCACCAGCTGCATCGCGCCGATCTATCGGCCAAGTGTCACTTGGCTGTGAATTGAAAGTGAAAACTGGCGTGCTATGCGACTGCGGCTAGCCCGATACGCAGCTCCCTCGTTTACACTGTCCCGTGGCGAATGCGGTAGACGGGGAGAAAATTCAATCAATGCTCTACCACCCGATGTTTACTGGAAGCTCCGTCAGTGTGCCTGTCGTAACGAAAGGGTTGTTGGTCGATAAATTACGCACCAAAACAATCACTGTGGATTTGTGGAGTAAAGACACCGGGATGGTGTAATAATGTTTGCGCTCAACCTCGACGATGAACTTATGCTGCAATGAGGTCTGTGCTGCACGCGATCGTTGCACATCCCGGCTGGCAATCAATAGATGACGCACCGCGGTCGTACATATGCAATTATGCTACGTTTATCACATCGCCATTGCAGTTGACATTGACTTATATCTCCCCGGCTAGCACCAGCCGCCTTGTGCCTTTGTGATGAAAAATGAAAATAAATAAATTATGCCACCACAACAACGATTGGCTTTTCTTTATCGGAAGACGCGCAACGGCCTGTCAGTAGGTCTGGGGCACTGAGGAGTACATCGAGAAAGGGAAAGTAGGTGAGTGGGTTTGGGGTTTGTACATACACGGAGCAGACGCACTGCAGAAACACTGAACCACACACCACCAGCAGGGTAAGGTAAGGGATCAAGAGAAAATTAAAAAAGGCGATGGGCAGATGAAGCGGTGAAATTAACCAATAAATTCGATAAAAACACAAGTACCGGATAATTTTTGGGTAGCAGCAGGGAAGGGTGTTTTGCTTTGGACGATGGACGAAGACGCCAGGCAACGGCCAAGAAACAAAGAAGCGAGGATGCAAATTGCATTCATTACCATTTTCACCATAAAGCGCGGTTTTAAGTTTTTTAAAGCTCGTAATTGTGTTTTGAGTTGTCGGCCGGTGGCTGGTGTTTAGGGTGCGCAGTTGTGAGTGGGTCGGGTTATGGATATGTTGCAGTGGGCTTTTAAAAGCTATAATTTTGACAAAATTTTTTGGTGTTTAATGATTATTTTAGGTGTGCAATGATTATTGTTATCCTAAGTTAGAAATTTAATGCGTTAATTGCTGATGTAGATAGTGCGGCTGATTGTTAAAAAAAAAGCTATTTCAGTGGTCTAATTTCATGTTTCGTGGAAAACGTAAAACTTATAGCTTGGCACAAAGGTATTTACATTTTTTTTTGTAGGTGAGCTTCACCAAAGAAAGACTTCATTTTGATGAACATTTTTGCACAATGACCGATATTTGGGGCGGTCCGGTGGGCGAGACGTTAACGGCGCCGGTCTTCACACGGCAGGATCGGGGTTCAAATCCCATTCAGACCGCCCGTTCGTAGGGCTGACTACTTTACTTCGGGTAAATTTAAGCCACAGAAAGCCAGAAATGGCAGGCCGAGACCTCTCGATGTTATAGTGCCAGGGAAGAAGAAGAAGAACCGATATTTTGACGCTTTTCTATGATTGCTTTTTATTTTCTTTTTTGTTCTTCTTCATGTGTTTTTTTTGTTTCTTCTTCTTGTTTTGTAAATTCTTTCTTGTGGCATTCTGTAGCTATTTATTTATTGTAAAGCATAATTTTTCACACATTTTATTTCATCTGCTTTGATCGAATATTTTATGTTTTAAATTGCTGTATTTTGCATCGATATTTATTTAATTTTTATTTATTTATTTATTTATTCATTTATTATTATTGGTTCGATTCCGTATTGTCTTTTGTTTATCTTTAAGACAGAGGTTTTTATATTATGAAGGGCAGCCCGGTGGTTGATGCGACAGCGGCGCCGATTTTCACACGACAGGACCGGATTCAAATCCCATCTGGGACGTTCTCCCATACTGAAAACTGACTATCCAACTATGCAGTATTAATAAGTCTAGTAAACCAGAAATGACAGGAATGACATATAAGAGGTCGCTTGGCCTAGGACTTGAACATCTTTCTTGATATAATTCCATTCGCTTTCAAATATTCTAAATAGCTGATGGTGTGGTCTAGCTAGGCTTCAAACGGCAGGGCAAAGGACTAAATCCCATCCAGACTCCCCGTAAGGATTCAGATGCTGTTGCATCAAGCAATCAAGTATGCAAGAAGATGTGCATACATTTTTAAATTTTGAGATTGACAAGTGTATCAACGAAATATTTTATAACCTGATACAATGCTTTAGCAATCTCTTTTATATTCTCCATCAAAATGCATCTCTCGGAAAGCAAAATGTAAACTGGATATTTTTAAATATTTTATTGATTTGTTAATATGCTACGGCTAATAAAATGAAATAATTGCATTCAATGCTCTACAACGACGCTGCCGTGAATCGCGTTACTTTTACTTTCACCCTCACTGCCAGATTGTTAATGACAAACACGTGATATCGGTTGGCAAGATTTGGTAAACCTGAAATGATGTAAAACTGCTCCACATCAACCTTGTTTAATCTGGTTCGCTCTTGTGGCAGGTTTCCCAGTGCTCATTGAATGTTTTCCCCCCCCCGTATCCGCAAAGCCACTTACAACCCGTCACCCACCCACCGACCGAATTTTCGCGAAACGTTTCCGCACGCTTACATTGCATTACACCGACTAGCGAACGGGAGGGTTGCTGTCGCGTTTGAAGGTGAAATCATCTAATTACGAAAGTTGCTCACCCGATCAATACACCGGCCTATCACTTATGTAAAACGTGACTCATCAAGCAAAACCGGGGAGAAAACGCGTCAAACCGAGCCTGGGAGTACACTGGCGTCGTCCTGCCAGCTTATCCGCCCGACTTCGGGTGCTGTTTTTGCGTCCCGGAAAGATGCAACTAACGACCGGTGCGGACCGAGCGAATAAGCTTTGCACTGGAGTAATGGGACTCGAGAGGGTGGTGACTTTCAATGTCACGAACTGATACGTGAGCGCCGAGTGTCAAACGGTGTACGTTTCAGGGTGCATTAGGCCTCTATCGCTTACATGCCTGGGCAGGCCGGACTCGGACGGTTTTGAATAGCAGGATTTGGCAAGCGGGATAGTGTGACAATGCGCTTTAATTCATCGCGTTGCTCACGGCTGCAATGGCGTTTGTCGGAAACGGGGGTTTGTGGAAAATGTGATGCAAAAGGGGGTAAAATTGAAAATGGTTTACAACTTGTTTTGATACGTCCGGTGGCAACAGTGTATTGCATGTAAGCGAAATAATTGAATCGTTTTAAGTGCTGTTTTGGGCTTAAACATTTAAGATTTGAATATTTTATTACAAGCAATTTTAAATGTCAAACAAATTTAGTGGAATTGAGTTAGACTTCATGGGGTTTTTTCCTGTAAAATATAATGTTGATGCGTGGCAATATGGTGTCAAGCCGTCATATTTCAAATGATTTTATATTTAAATTTCCTTCTGAAGATTGAGCTAAGACCGATCTAATTTTTCTAAAGTCTGAAGATTGAGCTTAGCTGGTGTGGTAGATTCAGTGGTATTTCGCTTATTTATTTTACTGTTTGATTATTTGGTTTTGTTTAGTGGAAGCCTTTCAAACCTTTTCTTTATTTATCTAAATATAATCTTATATATTTGCTTCATATTTACTTATTAAATTTACTTAAAACTAATATAAAAAAGCAATTGTACATTTTTGAACATTTAGTTTGAACAACTAAAACGGCCGAATTTGCTGCTAATATCGACACTACTGCTACTACTATTACTCAAACAGCTTCTGCTCTAGCCAGTGCTTACTAGCGACAATGTTAAAGGGTAAAAGCACACCAACAACCCAAGGTTGATACGCAACAAAGTAGCGCCTGCCGACGTGCGAACTTTAACGCGTGCTGCGTCAGGCGCCCCAGCACGCGCCATCATTGATCTTGTCGTGGATACATAAATCAGCCCGGCCAGCAGCCACCATCGCACACCATCGGCCGCTTATCAGCGGTGTTTCGGATGGATGAGATCGGCAAAACTTCCTACCCGTGTCTGCATACACCCGTCAGCCCGGTTCGGCTTCGGTAGGCAACATGCAAGCTTACCCTTTTGTAGTGGCTACAAGTACCATTAAAATTCACTTTCCACAGCACACACCACATGCAAAGTCCTTACCGAACCAATGTCACCATGTCGAATGGGCGGTTGACACTTGGACGATTTCACGCCCCGGGTCAGCTGCGCGCTCCTCGGCTGGGTGTTGGATTTGTTAATTGAATTTAAATATATTCATATGTGGCCAATAAAATTATCTGATAGTTAGCCACGGGGCTACCGGACGCAACGAACCGTACCGTGTGTCCGATGCAACGTACGATCGGTGATGGGGCTTGTGCTCGCCTTTTATTGCCGTTGTTGTTGGAATATGAGCCACAAGGGATGACCAAAGGGTCCTGTCTGTCCATGTTTCGCCTAGAAGCGTGGTTTTCGCTGGTGATTTTGCTGATTCATGGTAAAGTCACGCTAGCATGGCCCATCTATTTATGAGCTAATCTAGTGAAGTAAGGAGGGCTTCAATATATCATCCGTACGTACTTAGGCGACCGCACAGATGTGCACCTCGGAGTGGTGGCGTAATTAATTACCTTATTTATGAATAAAAGCTTCTCCAAATTCAGCTAGTTAGATATGTCGATTAGGAAAAGAAAGATGGAATTTTCCTTCAACAAAGCGCAGTACGGAAGTGTCGCAAAGAAATCAGCAGATCCTCGCGTAATTCCATTCGAAAAAGGTCTATTTTCTTGTTCTTCCTATTTATATTGACACGTTCGAAATGTGACTATTGATTTCTTTTCCGCCTGCCTAAGGACCGTTTTCCAGACGGCGCATGGTTTATGTTTCGGGTTTTGTACAATTAAACAAACCCGGCGTTTTGTACCACACGAGCGAAAGACTCGTCCGAGACAGTAAGCGATGAACCCCGTTCCAGCCTTGGTCTTGGACGACAAGCATACCGCAAGCCTAAGGTGGTCTGCCGAATGGCAACATCGGTTGGTTCAAGCATATGGTGACCCCGGTTACACGATTTCCTTCCAATCCTGGGAGATAGATATTTGGACGAGTCCGTTTGTCGTGCAACCGGAGTTGCGGAGGTCTCCAATGTGTGCACCCTTCTTCATTTTTTCCTACCGTTTCGGGAGACCGTGCGTTCCCGGGGAGGAAGCCGAGGTGTTTATCGGGCAGTGGCGATATTTTTTTTCGGGGCGTTTAGCGGGCGTTTCCTTCTAAATGCGATGCCCCCATGGCCGGCGACTTGGCTACTTGGCTCCCGGGCTCAGGAGCAGGATTTCCACGAATACGGTAGACACCCGTGTGACTTATTTGATTCTAAGGTTATTGGGTGTCGAAGTACGAGTTGAGCTGGGGCTGAGATTTCTTCTCCCTTCCTCCCCCCCCTCCCCCATTTTCTGCAGCTTTGTCCATGTCCTATCGAGGCGGATGCAGAAGGCAGAAGGCCCACAGGGAAGATCGCGATGTTTCGGTAGCTTTCGCTAGCAGTGAAAGTGAATCGTGCATAAATGCATAACTGGCCAAACTGGGCTATGCGCGGCTAGCTGGCGGAATAGTGCGGCTGATAAAGATCAAGCGCGCAGTTTTGCGGGAGGAAGCGAAAACGGGCACCCTTTTGTTGTGTGTAGCGCTGAAAACGCGGGGTTTCGATTGCACAGCAATTATTCAGGATTTATTCTTTCGCAGCTGTTGCTTGCCGCTACTTTACGATGGTGGAATGATATTTTGCGACCCAGTGGAGTCGGGCGCTTCATCGATGCTTTATAGTATGGGGCTATAGGTTTTCTAATAAATAAATTTCTCGTAAATATATCCATATATTGCATGGTTTTCCAGAATAGAAAACCGAAGTTCATTTAAAGACTTTATGGGAATTGAATCATGCTCAATGTATTAGTCGGAACACTACCGTACGTAATAAATTATGCCACTACGACATCAGATCGTGTTCGGGCCAAATTGTCACCAAATAGTATTAACCCTGAAGGAAAAAAACAACATTAAAATACCGTTTGGCTAACAGGGCTAAGCGCTTAGGGTTCAGCCACAAACGATCTGTGTGGCGTCGTATCGTCAAATGGGAAGAAATTAATGATATCCAGAAGCTCGTCCGCTTGCACAACGTTGCTGTGTGGCATCTTCGGCTATGGGGTTTTTCCTAAGAAATGTGTTCCCTTCGAATGTGTTTTAGAGTCAGCTACTGAAACCCTTGTTTCCCAGTGGTATGCACATTGCTGTCCATAAAATTCCCCATTAATCGATCGAATGGAACGCGATGCACCGGTTGAGATATTGGCCTCCGGAAGGTACATCGATCGATCGATGAGGATTAAAGCGATGTTGTTTTGGGTCTTTCGGTTTCTGTGTTTGTGGTTTGATGTGAAGAATATTTGTTGAAAAAAAAAACCCCACAATGGTTCTGTTGAGCCAACGGTATCGGGTGCAGCGCGTGAGAGAAGCTCGATGTTGGAGAGGTTAGGTGAAGATTTGTGAGTTTCTGGGAAACATGCAGAAACGCATTCAGAAATCATTCCCATGATTGGTTTTGTTGTGCATTACTGTTTGCTATTTCTTCCGTTTCCATAAACCACCCTTAAGAATCCTTGATGACGTTTTTGAATGGAGAATAAACGTTTCATGCATTATTTCTACTCCAAACGGAAAAAATCATAGCCAAGGAGTCTCACTTACTTTCTTGAGTTTATCCGTGTTAAATAGATTGTTATTTTCCCCTTCGTAACTTACTCCTCTGTTTGATGATTGGGTGTCTCCAGACAATTACTTCCCACAGTTCCCAATTTTAGACAGAAAAATCAAAGGATAAATCAGTTCGTGTCAATATCTTTCACTGTGTAAATGTTTGCCTACGGCATCCAAAGAGTTACAGAGAAAAGCAGGCTTAAATTTTCTTCAAAAACTATGTACTCTATTGGATTTGCAGTCTCTGATGTTCCTCATGCATGTAATGGTTCACTATTCGAGCACTATCGAAGCTTACCAAAATCAGATAAACACCATTAAACGTGTAGAATCAATTTGAAGCTCATAAATAATCACCATTACTTCGAGCAGCTCACAAATGTAAATGAATATTAATATTTACCCCGTACCTTGACGCTATCGCGCATTCATCCTAGGGCACCAACAGGCCATGCAAATCGCATAAATCGCCACCGAGCATCGCCTAACGCGGTAGCTTAACGGAGCAATAGCAGGAGAAAAGAACTGCACCATTCTTTGGCACGGATTGCTGGTTTGTTTTGCCACAGCCCGGTTTTATTTCGCTACCCTCGGGGTGGGAATCCCGGTCGTCCCGGTCTCTCCCGGGGTGTCTTTATGGCAACCGAGCTGTTTTCTCACACCGTTTCCGATGATTGTTTTACTTCGCCGTTTATTGACATACTATTATTGTTATTATTTTCTTCGACTGCTTATTAATCGATTTGGCTAGCATCTTAAATGCCAAAACAACAGGAGGAAACAGCAAGCGGGCCGCTAAACCCGTAAAACTCTCGGCGTAGACTCCAATCCGGTAAGGATCGAGAACCCGTGAGCGTGAGCTGCTGCCACTGCTGCTGCTGGCTAGGCGAGGGAGTAGAAAACTAATGCCCTGATCGCTGTAAATCATACACATTTGCCCCCTTTGGCGACACAGTTTTACTGATTTCTTTGTGATATTGCGACCCGTTGCATCTCGTTCGCCAACCCATTTTGATGGGCTTTTTTGTGTTTAAGCCTTCAGCCCTTCGCACGGGTAACTTTATTGGCCCGTGTGGCTATGTCTCTGTACCGCGATCGTTACATTATCGATCATCCGACCCGGTCGTTCTCGGTTGGTTGGGTTTGTGGTACAGTCGCAACCACAGCAATTATAGTGTTTCGCGAGCCACAAGCCGGGGGAGGCAGTGAAAATTTGGCCTAAAGATCTTGGCACTGTTTAGAGCACCGGTGGGACTTTGGTGGGAGGATTATCTTTCTTCCCTGTTCCAGCGGTAGGCAGAACCCTTATGTAGATAGTCCCACTAAACGGGTGCCGTATGTGTGGCACCAGTAATAAAACAAGACAAAGTTGAGTCGTGATCGGCGTGAAATAGAAATCCACACGTTGTTAAGCCATCAATAGTGTCAGCGGGTTTTCGGTGCGGGAAAGTTAGAAGAATGTTTGAGCTTTTAGGTTTTTGCGGAATGTTTCTTGCAGGGTATTGCTACACTGCATCCAGTTCTCGTAGAGCCACCCAAAATACTGAACAGGGTAAATACTTCTTGAGAGCTTAGTCTATAATCTCTGACGGCCTTGATTGGGAATTCAACAATAATCTTCAATAATATACGGAAGAATAGTCCACCTGACATTTAGTACCGTGTCTAAATGAGCCGAGGTACTTGATATCCCATGACTGTTTCTGATGACTGAAATGAATGTTATCAATCAACATAATAATCATACTTAAACTGATCTTATCCAAAAATATCTCAACCATTCGCTTCATTCGGGAATTTATGACACCAGCGTATAGAAATATGAGCAGGATAGAGGTAATGAGTTTTGAATACTTGATTTACAACTTACCCCAGAAATTATTAGTTTTCTTGATTAGTTGTATAATGTAGTGTATTGGTCTCTTTAATAAAATATTAAAGTAGCATACAATTGCCTCCCTCTGAAGCCACCTGACTCTAAACAACCTAGTCGTAGTGTATCGATCATGCGTTCCTCGTGTACTTACCTATCCCCGATGGCCGTAGTTTGTCAGCGAGCTAAAGAAATTCCATTCCAGCGAAGCATCCGTGCAAGATCCACCAGCATCGAGGCAATATAACGCACCGTCTAGATAATCGATTGCACTGCACGGAACTCGCTGATGGCGTTATAAAGTTACGAACCAATCAAGTCGAAAAACGGCGTTCGTTCTGGCAGGCGTTAAGTGGATTTAGGTGTTATAAAAACATTTAACAGCATCGCAGCAGGGTGATGGAAGCTGGCGCGAAGATGATGGCACATAGTGTTGTTTCTGATAATTATGCAATTGGAAGTAGCACTTCTCGAGAGCGTGGGGCCAAATGAAGAGCAAAAACAAGTGAACCTCTGACGATGGTTCATATTTTCTCATTTGAGAACATGTTTGAGCAATTGAGCTAAAGCGGTGGTTAGCAGTCGAACCAATTCCACCCTTTTTACAATGAAGATGAAGGGCACGAATGATCGGTCCGCGCTAGCATAAATGCCGTGAAACATTCCAAGTACCGATGCGGTGTTTCGAGAGGATGACCCTTTCAAAACTGACCTATTTCCGGTGTTTTTTTCGAAAATCCCTCATCTTCTGACGCTTTCCAGGCATCACTCGAAGAACGTCACTGATTAGCGTGTGTCGTTGTTGGACGGCACTTTCACGTTCGCGCGTCTGTTTATTGACGGTCACTCAGTCGTCCAGCTTCTACCCGTTACGGTATCCCTCGGCTTCGTAGCGGAAATGTAAAAACGGTCGGATTGAGTGTCCGTACACGCTTGTCCAAACATGGTTCACTGATTCATCGATTTATTGCTACATGCAGCAGAATGCACTTGAACCGATCCGGTGGTGCACGCGAAACCCGTGGAAATGAGGTTCTTCTCGAGATGCCCACTTCAGAATGATTGAGCTTTGTTGGACAACGCGTTGTTTGGCAGTGGAACGGAGTGTTGCATGTGTCCTGCTGTGTGTGTGTCGGTGGGAAACATACCGACCCCGGGGGGAACATTGAAAGTAAAAACCGACGCACGCCCACCCAAAACGAAATCGAAAATCGGACAACAGTATTGGCAAGTTCGGCGTTATCGGTTCCGGCCAATCATACTTCACACTGCGCGCCTTGGTCTACCAGCAAAAGGCTGACTGTGGCAGCTGGTGCCGAGACTCCACCGAAAAACCGTTCCAATGTCAACGAACTCGGTATCGGTGCGGTGGAATCTCGCGTGGGTAGGTGGGTTCCAGTCCGGTTCCCTATCGTCCAGCCCCCCCCCCCCACTCTAGGTGACGCCAGATCGCGTGCAAAACTCGTGACTGGGTCAATGGGTAATCGTGTGCCAGCGGAACAATGCACGGCTTTTAACACGTTTTCTAACGTTGGTGCAAAAACTGAATCTGAAGAGACACACAAGAAAGGGACACTATTCTGTTCGTGCCAGGTTTTTTTTCTTGCTCTTCAATGCAATAGAAGCCATTAGAAGCTTGGCGATCTTCCTTCGCTTCGTCTTTTAGCCGAGCAGTTTTGCTATCATGGAGGTCTGGTCCCCTCTGATTTGGTGTTTCACTTTTCTTTGCTTTGCTTGGGCGAAAAATAGTACAATTCGTGCAGTCATGACTTTGGAAGGGCGATATCACACCTGTGGAATGGAGGCTGGGGCTTTTTCTGTTTTGATTTGTCGATAGCAGCAAAAAGGCGATGAAATCGTTAATTCAAAACCGATGTCAACGATTGTGGTACGCGGTCGTTGAACGGGGCGAAAGTTTTGATTTTTCAAGCAGTCGGGGAATTGTTGGTCCTACGACTTGTGTGGTAGGGAAATATTTTGCTGGACGACACCTTTGGTGATCGAAGAAGATAAGAAGAGAATTGATGTTTGATGTTTTTTTCTATTTCTTGTCCTATCATTTTCCTATTTCTTTTCTTATTTTATCTTCATTGTGTGTTTTTATTCTTTATTTCTACTTATATTTTACTTGTGTTATTTCGTTATTTTATTGATACATTCTTCTTTTATTTTATTTATAATGTGGGATGATTTAATTGTACCAGGATACCTTTGTTTTTCATTTGTAAGCTTTATGTTTTATTCTTTAGTCCTATATTCTTTGTTCATGTGTTAGTATATGCGTTTTGCTTATTTATTTCGAATTTCTTTTATTCTCATTATTGTCGTTGTACCTTATATTCAAAAAAAATTATTCATTTTTTTGCTTATTAATTTGTTAATGAAATTAACACATACATTTTTTTTGGTTTTTATTTTTCGTTTCATACGGATTCCTTTTTTTTGGCTCTGTTGCTTTATAACTCTACTTTTCAGTTCTTTCTGACATAATCTAATCTTTTTAAATATTTGTGTTTCGTTCTCTTCATTAACAAAGAAAATTACAAAGTTTATAAATTTATTTTATAGGTTTGAAATTTTTCACGTTTTATTTAGTTTATTCGTTGTTTTTCTAGTTTCCTTCGTTCAAAATTTAATTTTTATTTTACAGTCTTTTTTGTCTTATTTTGTTACCTGATTTATAACTTTCGTTTCTATGATTTTTGAATATTATCTTTTCTTTTAATATTTTTAAAACCTTATTATATCTTTATAATGTATTTTTTATGTCTCTTCCGCTGACTTTTATCTAAATGAATAACTGCTAAAGAATGTAAGGATTTAGCTGTTGTGCCTTTTTTCACCATAAAATCTAATAAAATTGTTGAGGCAATAATTTAAACTAGGAAATGAAGCCCATCACAAAAATCAGCTGTTGTCTGTACACCTACGGAAATTTTTTTACGCCAGACATAGTCATAGTCACAGGATTTATGGCGTAGCTATTGGTGGTTCCCTCGCAAGCATTCTAATAAAAACAGGTATCTAATCAAACGTATCATACACGGCCCATGCACCTACACCGTGCTGGTTTCTGTCGAAAAACAATCATGTACGCTCATGACATATGCATACCATTATGCTGTCCACTGACTCGGTAGGTGCACGCAAGCACCGTCTAGCGACAGTGTAGTGTAGCAGTAGCATGATCGACTTACCACCATACTAGCCGGCCGGCCGGCCGGTTTTTGCCACATTACCAACCCAGACGGTTACATTCCTACGCCAAGCGACACGTATGTCATACACGCTTCGCAAACACACACACACAAACGCTGTACCGCGGCAAAACAATTCGAACAGTTGATCTTGACCCATAATGGCAAAGGAGTGAAAAAAAAACTGGCCGCCCGGCAGCTTGTTGTCCAGCCCCGCCCAGTAGCAGCTGTCCACGTATGGTCACGATGCCGGTAGCAGTGCAACTGCACCAATTTGGAACCACATACGTGCAACCTGCAGCAACGGATGCTGCCGGTTGAAACCCTTTTATGGCATTCGCATTTTGGACGGGGCGAAAAGACTCAATCAATCGAAGGGCAATTCGGAGGGGAAAATTCGTGTAATTGATACAGTTCCGCATGTAAATGTGGCAAAAGGAGCGTGCGTGTTGCTTGCTCGGGCGGCACCATAACTGCGGGCTGGAAGGCTACAGCTTTCTTTCCGTGTCCGATCGAAAAACCGCAACGGATGTTCTTGCGACCGACCTACAGCTCTGGGGAAGAAGCATCCCTGATGATGAACCTGATTTTATAATGAGTACAGTCTCCGGGCTGCATGCACGTATTTCTACTGAGAAAAACCGGCCGTTTTCTGGGAGCAAGTTGCTTTCGATTTCACCCGCCTGTCGCCTGTGAATGGTTTTTGGGGATGATTTTTATTGTAATTTAATTGCGGCCCAAAACTTCGGTGTGGTTCTACGTGACCAGATGGGGCGTTTTTGGGAGTTTCCGTCCAGCCCTTTTTTATATGCACTTTCAGTTTTCGCGGTAGAGCTCAGGTGGAGCGCACCAAAGTTGGTGGTCGGTCCGGGTTTCAGCAAGGGTGCTACTTTTAGCATCCTTTATCTTTGCCGGCGCGCTACTGCCGCCCGGGAAGTAATGTCCACACTGGACATGGGAAGCAAAGCAAAAGTGAAGGAACAATATAAACAAACTCCAATGCACACACGCACAGCGGTAGCAGTTGGCGGAGGTAACGTAACTCTGGCTGCCGTAAGGTGACGAATGGTTAATAGCGAAAGTGTTGAGTCAATTATGGCAGATCCATAATTCTGTTTTGCCCTGGTGTAACTTTCGAACGAAAGCGAATCGTGCTCGCGCCCTCCTGGCTGGTTCCGAGACACACGCCGAAACGTGCGGAGGTTGGTTCCGTTTTAGGGCAAGATTCGGCGTCCGTTTCGATTTTGCGCCATCGAGAAAGCAAAGTCCAGAGCTGCAATCGGCGAAGGCCGTCTTTTGAATTCCCCAAAGTTTCGGGACGCGTGTTGCCATCTAATTATAACAGGCAAGGTAAGCCCTCTAAGCCCTGATGCTGGATTGGTGCACTTTACCAATTTAGCCATCTAAGATCTTGACTGTCTTGAGGGATTGTGCATCGGGGAAAGAGCCCCACGAGGGATCACCAGGGCCCCCAAAGGAACGCGTTTCGTTGGATTGCGATTTATTCGATCGATGCGAGAGTGTTGTGGCGATGTTTTACATGTTGCAACATACCAGATCTCGGTACGGGTGTTGTAATTTCAGTGTGTGTGTGTGTGATGATACAATTTTTTTCTCGCTGCCAAGATTTCTTGAAGTGAAAAAGCAGTTGATCGCGATATCGGAACGATCGTGCCACTGTCGATTTCTCGTTGTCGTCGCCTTCCCAGCAGGAGAACACTTTTTCTCCATGATTCCTGTTTCTGGTACACACACACACACACCTAGCCCCGTAGTCAAATAACTGGGGATATGGCAAATTTTAAGGCAGCATTCTTTGCTGCCAGATTGTAGATCGGATTGGATCGGTTTTTGAATCCAGCTCGGGTCCGGTTGTGGTCTTGGTGGTGGCCACCCGATTCCGTCCCACGAAGATGTTGGCTGCGGTGCCGTATTTCTCGATACCGTCGCACTTCTCGTGGGAGGATTAAAAGGCCTCTCCTCCATCGAACTTTGCCCATGCCGATCGGGCTACACGCTGACAAGTGGCAACGAGTTGAATGCCGTGTTCCGTGCCTGTGGTGCATTCCTGCCGTTTGGGGAGCTTTTTGTGTCTTGTGGCCGGTACAGGTTGGATTGCAAAATCAATTTATCGACATGTCGGCATGGGTCTGCATCAGGTTGATGTGTTCGCATGTGTTACCATATGCGAACATGCAACGACGCATGGTGGTTGCTAGCGGTGATTGGTAGGTTAGAAAAGTAAAGGCTTTGCGTCAAGGATTATTAAGCAAATGGGAAGGAGGTTTGAAAAGTTGATTAAAAGCACTTTTAAAGGTGGAAAATTAATTAACGAGTTTTAGTTTTTGAAACATCACATGAAATACACACTTAAACGAGAAAAGGAATTGTATCTTATAAGGATGTTTGAAATGCAGCGTGTGACATAATTATGCGTAGATTGCGTGTTTTTAGAACAAGCACAATATCTAAAAGATAGGCAAAATTCAAATAAGGGTTAGGCAAATATTTTTCCTATGCAAAATAAGGAAAAGCTAAAAAATTAAGCAAGCGTCCTACTCCTTTTATTACGTAAATTTATTTTTTTATTATTTTACTGAACGTTTTTGGCTCCTTCGTATACAGTTTTCATAGAAAAGACATATTTTTTCAAATAGTCAATTTCATATTTTATTTAAATAATTAATTTATTAATATATATGCATATTAAATAAAAATAATTAATTTTCAAATAATTAGGTTTTTAATATTTTTGATATCGCATAAATTTATTTCAATTCATAGCTGTAGCTGTTTGTCAAGTTGTGTTCCTAGCCGACCTGAGCTGTGGGATAAATTTTGTTATAGTTTTTCAATTTTTTTTAACATTTTACCATTCTAAAAATCGGACTGGCTTATTTTTACACTAGGTTTTCGATTTTCTGTACCCATGTAAAGCAATGTTCGTCCGATATTTGCCATCTTTTCGCTTTGCTTATCAATTTCCATCACTGCTTGTGGGTGTCACATATCCCATGCAAATACATTATTTGAAATGTTATTAAAAGTGCTTGATATCATACAAACATTGGATTGAATACTTGCGATATCAAAAATACAAAAAAAAATATGCGAAAAATCGTGTCTTTCCCGTAAAAACTGTATGACAAGGGAGCTAAAATGGTTAACTTAATAACTTAAAAAATATTTTGACGTTTTAAAAGATTGTCTCAAGCTTCTTGTATTTTTGAACGATTTTTAAAATCATTACAATGGCGGAGAAAAATATTTTGCGTTGGTTTAGGTATAGTTATGTTATATGAAGCAATTTTGCGGGTGTTAAAATAAATTGTTGAAGTGTGTGTAAAATTATACTTTGAACTTTGTTTTGTAATTCTCTACAACTTACTAGGATATCAGTTTTAGCTAACTCTGTTAGTTTTTATTTTATTCTTAAAAACAGGTGTTTGTATAGTTCTGTTAGGGACTGTGCAAAATAATGAATACTCATCGACTGCGGTGATTTTATTCGCTAGTAATTTTACATAATTCCAAGAATTCCTTTCTCGATCACCTTCAATCAACAGTTCCTGCTGGCAAAACAGTAACCGATACCGGCCTCTGAAATCTTCGGCCGGAAAATTCCTTCCAAAAGGTAAGCCATGTGTCCGTCGTCGTCCTTCTGTTGAAACCATCGTCTACCGAAACATTGCATCCAGTACGATACCCCAGAGCTACACGATGCTACACTTGCCGCCATGCTGCAACACCTTTTCTCAATGTTTGTGGTGTTTTTTTTTTCGGGAGGACAAGCCAGTGTTTTCTTTATCACCACCCATGCCCCGTAGCATCGGCCGTAATGAAAGAAAGTGCAAGCCGACAAAACACGAGCTACCGATGCACCACCGCATCTCATGAAATATGCAAATTAAATTAGTAAACGTGAAACTAATTTTTCCCCCACACCAACCGAACTTGCCCGGATCGATCGATCCGTTCGGTTTTTGTGTTGGAATTTGGTTGAAGTGTGCGCGTCGGTGGTAGTGTGACCCATGATCGGGATGGGATTAACAGACGAATGTCTGCCGATTTTGGCGTTGCATAAGTTTGGTGGATGAGAACGGGGCACACTAGATGGGGGATGACGGTGTAATACTTGCTACTTTTTCCCATCTTTCCAGCCAGCCCTTACAGATGCAGAAATTGGGTCCCGGGGTCTGATTTTGTGCGGTCTGAGTTGTGTCATACTGAGGACAAGACAAAATTCAGATTTCTTGTATAAATTTCATGCGCTCTGGAGCTCGTTTTTTACCCACACTTCAAGTGGTGTGATGCCGTCTGTGTGATCGCTGGGATTTTTGAGCGAGGGCAAACGGCAAGCCGACCGATATAAAAACGTGTAAGTAGCCCGCCGGGGGAAAGCGCAAGAAATTGCACTTTATTTCGCTCTGGTGCGAAATTTCCGCACACCAGACACACATTGCATTACGAAATCGCAATCGAGCTGTTTGGATCTGGATCGGGTGTCTTTTTGTTCGTTGTTTTCCTTTGGCTCGACTTTTCTGCTTCCGATCAAGCTGCATTGGATGGCAAACAGTGGTCGACATTTCGAACATCTTTCTCACACACACACACACACACACACACACACACGTTCACAGCATTACGGCTTGCGGCAAGGTTTGAAATATTGTGGCTTTTCGTAATCTTCCGGTTGGGTTGTTTTGTGCGGAATATATTCCTTTGATCGGTGCCAAACCATCAACAAAACCGCACCACTGGTATTAAAATGTGTGCCTCGAAGAGGAAACCCTTGATTTGGTGCCAAAAAGGGCTACGATTTGCAATTCCAAAACACACAGGGCGATCGGCGTTGTATCCTTCCGTTTGTGTGTTTTCAGTTTATTATGTTTTAATGATAAGGCGGTGTTTGTTTTTCTGCTCAGCTTTGTTGTTGTTTTCGATGAATGGGGTTGATTGGGTCTAGTTCTTTTTTTTCTTTACGGCACGCGGGCTTTGACGAGGGAATTTCGTTCGTTTGTGATGGATTGTTTTTATTGTGTCAACGGAAGGTTGTGCTTGCGATTACTCAATGCGTGCGATTGGGCGAGTGAAAAAATTCACACTTTTGGTGTAATGATGGCGAACGCTCGCAAGGCAAACGTGTAATCAGGTATGATAATTTGACGCGGTCACGGGGTAGGCTTTAGCCGAATGATGATGTAATTAGAATGCATTTTGGTGATTCAATAAACTGTGTTAGGTCTTAATTAAGCTTGGGATTGAGTTGTTGTTTTCATTCGAAGGAAATATGCATGATGAAATGATTGGTTTGTTGGATTGGGAAATATCAGTCAAACGACCTTTTATTTGAAGGATTTTTTTAAGCTGATTTATCATAATCTCATAATGCACTCTCGTTCAAAACTTGCTAGACTGCTGTTCATGAGTTATCTGCAAAATGTTTCCTTACATGATATATTGAATAAAGGGATTAGTGTGTTGTATAAGAATACAGGGATACAGTGTGCTGTACAGTGATGGACAATAGAATATAACCACCTGCATATCGTTCTTAAGATTTTTTAAAATCCTAAAGTGATGGAAAATGTGAACGAGTGTACGTGGGTTATTTTTATTAATTTTTTTTTCGAAATATTTTGATATAACAAACTCTTATTATTGCATCAATGGAGGAATCGATTATTGGTATAGTATTCTCAATCTAACGAAACATTCATAATTAATTTTTTATTTAATAAAAATATAAATATATGTTTATTTAATAAATAATAATACAATAACAACTAGAGACTTAAGCGAAAGTCATTCGTGAAATGTTATATTTAATTGAGCAATGCTCACTCGAATAATATTAATAAATAGCTCTATCTTTATGGGGTGGCTCGGTGGCAGAGGCGGTAGCGGCTCAGATCTTCACCTGAAAGGATTAGAGTTCAAATCCCATCCAGACCAAGACACAGACTGACTAACCAGCTACGGGTAAACTCTAATCGCGAGAAAACCAAAAATGGCAGGCCGAGACATTTCGAGGTTTTATGAAACTGTCATAATCGAAAACAAGTTGATTTTGCGCTTAAAGCAACAGCTATGGTTTTGTTGAAATGATCCTTTAAAATAAGGGATTGGTTTATTAATTTATTGACCATATGACGATTTATTTCCAAAGATATTCTTTTCTTTTTTAAAGTGAAAACTTCGACGCAAAAGAGTTTAGAAATCTCCCAAGGAATTAAATTTATGATTTATTTGTGTACAAACTGATTTTACGCTTAACCACGTGCAGATATCATCAACCCCTGAAAAACGTCAAATTTTCCCACTAATCACTAGCTATGGTGACGCAAAAAAAAAATCCCACTTCCCGTCAAAACAAACATCAAATTAAAAGAAAGGCATAAATCTTTTGCTCCGTGGTGCGAAATTATTATCGCTGAATAAATAAAAAAACACGCGGCTTACCGTGGCCAGGAAACACGCCGGTCCTAATCAAATAACACCCCTTTTTTCCTTGTATTTTTCCCCAATACTTTCCGGTAACACGTGACCACTACGGTAGTGTGAGTTGTCCCTTGGAGAGGATCGTTTTTTTTCTTTCTGTCTCTTAGTTCGGAATCAGTTAAATAACTCGGACTCGGCCCGTGTCTGGGGCTGTGCAGTTAAAGTTAATAAGCGACCAGTGTGTCACCCCAAACCGAGTGCAACGGTCGCAACCCCTTTTTATCCTGCGGTTTGATCGTTGTAGCTGTGCGCACGGGATGCGCATTTCAATCGCACCCACCGGCGGTTAAGGGTGAAACTGCAGTTCGATGGTGCAATTAACAACCCCTGTCGGTGCGATGATACGCGAAAGGGGGTTCCCATCCCCGGTTTGGGACGCAAAATGAGCGCATGCGGATTGTTGGGATTTTTTGTGAGAGAATGATGCGTGCAGCAAATACGCATGCGAAAGGATATAAATTATCAATCTTAAAGTGTTTGGCAGTTACGTTGCCTAATGAATGAATGGGAGTCGCTTGTTTGTAATCGTTTGTTTACATTGTGATTGAAGGGATTTCCCTGTGCGCGTAATGTGCCTGGAAAAGAAATAAAAAAGATCGGCTTAATGTCGTTACTTGACTGCCACCGTTTTACCCGTTTTTTTTCGCTTGTAATCAAATCACGGAAAAGCGTTCCCGCGCGCACGAGGGTGATTGTTACGAGAGGTTAATAAATTTGATTCAGCGAGAAGGTCTAATCGACTGCGTGCACGTGGCACATTTGGAAGAGGCTGAAACCGCTTCACGCGGGAAATTTATTGACACTGTTTTGACTTCTTTTATCCCACTCGGGTTTATGCTATTTCGAGTACCTCAGCACGCGATATGAAGAATAGTGACTCCATCATGTAACCGTGCACTCTCTCATATCAAACGCATCACTTCACCGCTTCTTCTTGTGGCGCTTCTTCTGCTTAGCATGCAGCAGCAGCAGACAGGTCAGAACCTTCGCTCGCATAACCATAAAACTTAATGGTACCAGAAAGCAAATGGTGCAAGCTCCGATGGAAGGACTTGGCATTATTCCCTCAGCTCTTGTGGATGAGGAGGAGGAACGCGTTCCTTACGCGGTGCAAGATTGACTGCAGCATGAGCCTCGAAGTGGAAGAAACCACCACACATAAAACACCACCCGAAACCGCACTTGAGATGTGATCTACCCGAGCAGCGGAGAGGTGCATCACCGTGGTTTTCTTCGGCTGGATGGAGTCTACATCGGCACGCCAGCCTATCACAAAGCGTCGATCTTCGGTAACTATCGCGACGGTCTAATCAGTGGCCTGCCCGAACGTAAAGCCGTGCCCAAAGACGTCGGGATGTGAGGACGGACCAGGTTTCGTTCTACCCAACGATTGCACCACAGACACCGGGGATCTTACTGCCGCATGATGAAGGAGCAAAAGCTGGAGCGTCATTACGATCGTTGATAAGGTGATTTACCGTACGTAAGCTTCGGCGAACAGGGATGATGCCTTGACTGCTGCTTAGTTTGTCACTCGTTTCCGATGGCTGTTAGAGAAGGTTCCTTTCTTCCACTCTAATATCCCTCATACCACGAAAATGATCTATGCCTAAGCGTACGTTAAATTGCTTAATTAATTGCACCGGTCCCGGTACCGTTTCTCTTGGGTTGTGCTTTGATTCATCTCACTGTTCCGTATGGTGTAGATTAATTGATGAGACGTGTTTTATTTTCGTGTGCATGTATGCGCTGGGTACTGCGCCTTATCTTTTACGAGGAAGACAAACACATGAATGGGGTTGAATGAATTTTCACGTGAATGAAGAAAATTAAATAAAGACATAGTTAGAATGGTGGTTTTTATAGTTTCTTCATTTTCCTCCACTCGTATCTCAGATTTCTCTTATCTTAAGTACCGTTTGGGGGATGTGATTGCTTTATCTTGTTGATAGGCTGTGAGGGGAATACAATTAGGTCATATAGCTCGGATTTCATGTACTCAAAAATGAGCTTAGAAAAAAAGGTTTGGGTCTGTTTTTGTGAGTTGAAATGTAGAACAAGCTAAAATTATTTTTTTACATTCAAATGCGCTTGAATGCCTGTAAAAATATGCTAAATCTGTGTAAAAACGTATTTTTAAATGATTCAAATATTGAAGATAAAAATATCAAAAAAGCAAAGATTTTATTAAATAATTGCTGAGCATAGAGCTTTCATTTGTTTATAATTTGATATTTTTTAAATATTTTAAATTTGTTTTTAAATAATTGTTTAACTGATTCCCATTATTGAATAAACTAAAAATCACAATTGGCTACAAACAAATATTGCTCACGAAATCTCTCAGAATGATAGTATTTAAATTTTTATAATGAAACCGATGAAAGGATTCCATTTTTCGTATTTTATTGAAAAATAATGTATTTGATGTTTAATATTAATACAAATTTTGTATTCGTTTATTGATTATTATTGTTAAAACATATAAAAATTAGCTAAAGCAATACGGTCAGGCCGTCCTTTATGAATAAAAAAAGTTGTCTATTTATAAATCATTCTTTAAATTAAGCACAAAGTAAATCAGAAGCTGCATGAAAGTAAACAACTTGTAAGCGATCTTCGTCGCTGTTTGAAACCCATCTGAAAGCTCAAACATTCCATCCTTTCATTGACAATTTGTCAATTCGCTTATTGACAGCTGTGCATGCATGTGTCTCCTTTACGAAACGATACTGACACACATTTCATTCAAGTACATTCACTTTTCCCTCCTCGAGAATGTTTGCAGTGAAGGTGGAACCGATTTTCCCATCCTTTTCTAGTTCAAGAGCATTCGAAAAGAAAGTGAAATGTGGTGGTTTCCCGGTCGCGATGCTCAGCTGTAATTTTCACCCGGATGGACGAAGTTACTACCTGTAGTTCGAAAGGCGACTTGCAAATTTTCTTCCCATTCATAAACCACGTCAAACAAATCATGCAATTTAATTAGACGAAATCTGCTCCCAATCCCAACTCTACTGATGGGCCTTGTTTTCACGAAGTAAACGGGTGGCGTACGCCCGTTAAGCGCGCTCCGAAAGGGTGCCCGAAATGGCTGGCGGGTGGCGATGTCGATGGTCATGTCTGCGCGTGAGACTTCAAGGCTAAACATGTCAAATTAGGTACGCTCTCTTCCGGCCAGCTCTTGCCGGTTCCTGCGCAATCATTCGGACCGTGGTCGAGGTTCCGCCCGACCACACGCGGGAATGTCCGGACACCCACGTCAGCCCAAGTCGGTGGAAGAAGCATTTGAACATCCCCAAATATGTAGCAACCGGCGTTGGATGATGCGCGCCGATCGTTAAGCGTTGAGAGTGATTTCCAAAATCAAATGAATACCAATAGTGGCCTTAGCCGGACGGAGCGTCTCATCGAAACCAACATCAATCGCCCTTAGAGTGTCCCGGGCTCGGTACGGTCCTCCCGCGCTCGTCATGCACGTTCGCCTTATGTGGGGGTCGGTTTTCGAACCAATTGAAAGTAAACTTTGAACTATTTGCGGTGACCCACTTTACGGCTGGCGTTTTTTGTTCTTCATTCCACCAGCCCTAAACCGAACCAATAAAGCTAGGGCATAAACAAATAGAGGAAAAACTGTACCCCGTTTCGTCGTTTTGTCAGCATGCATTGTTATTGTGCTCACCACCACCCGATGATTTTGGGGCTGGATGCTTTGGTGCAGCCGTGGCCAACACTCACGACACACGCCGGCGCCGTCCGACGCGACACAAGTCCAGGGTGACACCGAGCGCTGTGTTCCGAAATCCGTGTGACCCGTGTGCCACTCACTTTCGGATCTCTCCACCCTCCGACGGGGCTCGCCGACGGGATCCAGGGAGCCAGGGAAAGAATGGGCTGCACTGGACTGTGGTGCGGGGTGTTCTTTCGAAGGGGTTTACGCCACCCACATGCCGGTAATCGAGCAGTCACTCGCAAACGACCACGGCAGTTATAAATCAGTGCAACGAGCTGCCGAAAGGGTGGCACCAAACGTTGGGAAATTCGTTTGAGGACCATTTTTAGATGAATTGATTGGTTTTGGTTTATGGGTTTGGGGTTTTTGGTGGCAGCCAACTAAACGACGGTATTGAGAAATGCGGTGAAGAGTCAATGTGATCTATTTGACGTTCTTGCTGCGTACATGTGCGTTAATCGATGTCGATCGGTTTGGCTTTGTTTTCGATTAGTGTTGCTGACGTTGTTGGGGTTCATGTTTTTCATATTTACATGGTTATGTTGTTTGCTCACGAAAAAAATGGCCAGACTTTATTACTTGTTAGCAAGGTCCTGAAGAGGTTCAATCTGGGTTTTTTTTTGTAAAAAAATAAAAATTGGCAAATTTTGTCTAGCAATCAAATAAAATTGCTGCTGATATCTCCATTCATGAATTGTTGCTTGACTCCTAGATCCAAGAAGCTCTCTAATAAACTCTTCCATCTGTTCCCAGAACTCTGGAAGTTACCTAGGAGCTCTAAGTTGCGGTTAAATAATGCTAATATGAGAGTCTTCTCTAAGAATATGGCAAGTAAATTTATTATTTGAACTCTCCGGGGATCAATTGGATGCGTCTTGAAGACTACGAGCCTACTTTCAAAAGCGTATCTCTTACAAGAGCTGGTCATTTTCACTACTCGTCTCATGGACGTTTTTGTTTCAGACATGAACGATGAGCCTTGCACAATAATAGCCATCTTCTTGCTCTCCTTAGGTGCTACGATCTCGAAAAGAATCGGCCTGCCGTTACCTAGGCTTCCTAGGATTGATTATATCCATAGTTTGATAGTCTTGACCACTGGAATCACAACGACTCCAGGAAGTTTCACGATGTTGAAACCACCTTCAAATGAAGTCTTGTTTTCCTCATCCTTCATCACTATAGGATGGCTGTGATATGTTACCTGTAATGGCAAAACTTGAAGCGGTCTTAACTGATCATCAGTTAAGATGAGATTCCTCAACTGATTGAGCCATAGCTACTATAAATCCTCTTAAAACTCAGTAAGATATCGTAGCAGAATATTTATGAAATAGACGAAAGACAGTTTGGAAGATTACTTGGATTTAAGAAAGAAATTGATAATAATAAACAGTATTTGTTTTTTGAGGTTTTGGCTGGCAATTTTGGTTTTCGGATTTTACTCGGACTGGAACATTCCTGCTTACGGAGTGTTTTCCTTTCTGAAGTCTGACAGTCCGGCCCGCCAAGAGATAAGAAAAATAAATTGGTTTAAGTATATAACGCGTTCTTAATCAGCAAGTTTTCTATCGTTTGTTCCCATTCTTTTTTTCATGTTTTATCACACACTTCTGCCCAGGAAAAGTGAAAACCTTCGCCACCAGCGATCAATTTCTACACCAATCATCCAAACACATCACTGCGGGTGATCTAATAAATTTCAATTTTTCGATACAGTTTCTACAACACTTTCCTGCTGTGAGCGGAGCAGAATTAGGTACGACGAAAAGCTAGACAAAAAAAAAAAAACAACACACGCTCACTAGCTGCGGGTTCCATTAGCTTCGCTAAAGTGAAATGGAAAACTAAAACTTCACCGACAAATAGACTACAAAAACCCCTTACATGCACAACTTTCAATCTCGCACGCTCGGACATTCGAATGCAGACGAACGGTCGGTATCTCGATTGGTTTCCAATTTCTTGTCACATAAATTTATTGACACACTTATAAAACTGTCCAACATCAATTAAGCACCCAAATGGAGTGGTTTTATTGATGTACAACTTTCCGATTCCGGCACACACACACACACTCCGCTGGCCGCGTGCAGTGTCTCGACTCTAATCATAGCGTAGATTCGGCAGCGAGGGTGCGTCCGGTTTTGGGTTTCGATGGTTTTCTTCTTCCTTCCGCACGCTGAAGCCGCGTCCACCCGGTGGGTGGTGACACGTGTTTTGCGTTGAACGCTTCCTGACACGCTCGCACCCGGTCCCCGAGACCAGTGGGGAAGGTGATTTATGGAAACGCGCACGATCGCGTCCGGTTAGGCGTTTGGTGGTGTTTTAATTCGTTTTTTCAATTAATTCATTTTCCAGCGCTTCATCTTTATCGGCAGTCATCTTTATTGATGGATGCTGATTGCATTATCTTGGGCGGAAATCTTGTGCATCTAAACGTGATGAGCGAAACAAGAGAAGATAATGAAGTGATTAGTGATGGTTGAAGGTATTTTATCTTTGGGCGATATGGATGCGTTTGATTGCTGCCAGTTGAAGATTGCATTCGCTTGGGAGGGCTTTAAAATTAGTACTTCAACCATCAAATTGATTTTATTTTCAATATTTAAATTAAAATGAAGAATTTATGTAGGATTTTTACTGATCGTGATCGGGATGTGATTTGTGATATTCGAGCTGGGTTAGTCATTTTTGAGTTACTTGTTTGCCTTTCAGATAAAAATGATCTTCAAATTTCAAAAATTTGTGGCTCTTAAAAAACTACAAATATTGCATCGATTACACAGCAAACAACTATCAATTTATTTATTTAATAAACCCATTTTTTTCTCCTGGAACATAAAAAATTGTACAAAATGCAATAAACGCCCGAAATTGCTTCATGCGTTCCTACTGAACACAGCAACTGCAATTAAACCCACCGACCCATCCTCAGCAAATGCAACCAGCTGCATAATCAGAATGCTGATCAACCCCGCCGTCGATTTTCGATGCCTTCAGCAATATGCAAAAGGGCTGAAAAAACCCCACCGGAGCAACCAACGATCTCGTTTTGCAGAACATGTTTGCAATAAAGTGTAATAAAATTAAGCCAGCCAAAAAGCAAACCCCCGATCACCTCACAACCCATTTGGCCAAACACACCGACTAACGTAACTTATTGCGATGGCGATTTTTATTACGAAATTACATTCTTTTAATTTCACATCGTGTGCAGAAAGAAAGTGCCCGGGCGTAAGGTTTCGTTCGCCGGGGGTTGAAAGGTTAAGAAATCACCCCAAATCAGATTACCATTATGTGATTTGCCCTTGCGTTCGGTGGCGTACAAAAGTGGAAAAGAAATCGAACGCTTCGCTATCGTAATTTGTACCAAACCAGCCCAATAATAATAGCTGTGATACCCGGTGCACTCCGGTGTGTGGATGTGCATAAAGATCGTAATAAATAAGAAATGCACCAATTTTTTGGTCGCCGCTTTTCGTTCACCTTTTTTGTTGTTGTAAATTATCCTTTTTACTGATTTCGTTGCTCCTTTCCTTTTGTTTTTCATATCGAAAAAATTGATCCCAATTTTAAGCCTACACCTGGCAGCAGGTTTGTTCGGTAGAAGAGCTCCGGTGGATTGATTTCGTTAAAAATAGGTTACCCGAGAAGCACCTTATTATGGCACGTACTGCTGTTGCATCGCGCTGGGAAAACGGGCCAGAATCCGGCTTTTTTTTCCTTCGCTGCCCAGAGGGCTTGTGCCGATCGAATCTGGTTGAGGGTCGCACGTCATCAGTAATGGCAGATTATTACGTAAAGAATGGCAATGCACGGTCCAGACATTGCATCGAATCGATCTGAAGCTGAATGATGGTTTGAAGGTTTCCATTTGCGGACAAAATAAAGAAACCCGGTGGATTACCGTGTCTACCGTACGATTATCCACACTGACGGCGTGCAAGTCCAAGTGCAACGCACGCGTCTTCCAAAAATCGACAAGTCCCTGTGCTTCGGGGTATCCAAGTGCCACGCTTAACCGCTCGGTGTAATGAGCGGTTTTCACTTTCGATGCGATCGCTCAAGGTTCCTTGGTGCTTGGAAGTTTCAGTCCCAGGGGGTGAGAATGCCAAAAAGTTCTACCCCTGTTGCGCAATGCGCGTCAGTACCACGCACACCCACGAAACCCCTTCCCGTGCAGAAGTTCAAGGTGAATGGACGGGATGGATGTACGCGGCCGGCGCCTCTGATTGACAGCGATCGATCTAGTTTGGCCGGGGTTGAAAGCCTGTGTCACGCACCATATTTCGGCCTGTCATCTTCGGCGCTCGGCTAAAGATCATGACCAAGTGGGGTTCCCTGCCCACTAACCCGACCCACGGCTGTAACACTGTTGTGCGTTGTACAGTTATGAGTTGCGAAAGATCACCATTGACCCTGGATGGTACGGTTCTTGTCGGAGGGTGCCAGGCGCACACGCACGCAGATAATTGGAAGGTTCGATTTTTCTCGCTGCCAAGAACGTGAGATTCTCGAGCGGGCCCATATTTGGCAAGCTTTTGACACCCGTTTAATGGTGAACCGTCTCCACCCGTACGGTTTCGGTAACGGGAATTCGATGAAAGGAAATTCATTCCTCATCCGACCATTCTTTGGGTTGGCTGCGTTCCTAATGATTCTAAAAATGGTGTTCTATCTCAAAAAAAAAAAAAAGAATGGACGCCTCTGCCCGAAAATCCAATCGGGCTGAACCGATAAATGTGTTGACCACGACCACGATCGCAACACGCGAAACGCAGATTTTGTGGTCAATTTCTCACGCACGCGCTCGTCTTGGCTGCGTGTGCCGAAAAGATTCGCCAAAAAGGTTATCAACGGCAGGTAAACGGGTCAGCGTGTTGGGTCCACCGACGGTGGTTACCACAGAATACCGGAACGGAAGTGATGGTCTTGCGTGGCCACAAAACGAAACAAAAACAAAACCGCCGATATCGGGAAGGTTTTAATTTATAGCTTGGGTGAGTATTATTCGCGGGACGGTAAAGATATCGAGCGAGTCAAGATATCACCCGGGACTCGGGAAAGAATAGAACAAGAATGGAGGTGAAAATAAATTGTGACTTTATCTTAACCGATTTCGATGACAGTTTTGAGCTTGGGGTGTTTTTTTTTTCCTCCTCTGAGAAAGGAAGTTGTAACGTTTTTGTGGGAACCGTGATGATCTGTTGACCTGTGGAGAGATAAACTGAACGGACATTTGTTTCGGGCTCAACTTCGATTTCCGTCTCTTCCTTATTTTGGATAGAGCCTTGGCGTGAAGAAAGGTTTATGTTGAACATTTAATATCTCTATAATTTCCAGGAGTTGGAAATCCTGTTTACAGATAAATTGTCATGATCAGATTTTATACTGGTTCTGTCGTGCAAGAAACCGGCGTCGTTAGCAGTACTTCATCAGTTTGTTCTAGAATAGTTTGGACAAAAATATTTACTATTTTATTTAAGGCCAAAGCGTGCGTTCTCACAATAGAACATTCCTTTAGGTTTGCCTTAAAAAACTCATGTAGAGCTTATTATTTTGATTGTATTTTCAAAACAGATGTCAAAATGATTTATCATCAAAAAAATTAACAAAAACTCTTTTTGTGCAAATTAGGCCTCTCAGAAATGATTCATCCAGCGTATAACAGCTTATCCTCGGATAAGTAGGACTGATTTTCAAAATGGAGGTAAATCTTATGTGAAGATGAACACAAAACTCCCAAAATGAACATCATAGCCTGTTACCAGGAACGTTATCCGAACGATCAAGACCTACCATAGCTCTGAGAACTTCGTCTAAAACGGGGTGTGACTCATGGGGAAAATTGTGGAATGCAAAACAAACCGCATAGGGTCAGCACTAAAGTTCTGTTTTTAAACCAACACAAACAAACAACCAACCAAACCCCCCTCCCCTCTCCCCCGGCCACTTAAAGCGAAGGGACCGGTCCACCAGATCAATGCCGCGGACCACCGGCGAAGGTGCGCACATGTGGTGTCGAGTAATATCAGCAATAAAACTGATCCCGTTCCGTTTTGCGAACCACTCGCGTTTGGAGGAGCGCCACTCGACATGAAATTGATTTCAGTTCAATTGCTCCATCTCTCGCAACTGGTAAAAAGAACCCGCCAGGCTGATTTGTGTTTGCGACCCAAGTTCGATGACACTTTAATGTATCGCGGTTGTGTGGCGTCTACATGTCCGAAGATGCGTTGTGTTTTCCCATCAGCTCTTACCGGGCGTAAGGATGCACCGCCGAGTGCTTCGCGGCGTGCATAAATATTCCGTTCCGTTCCGAAGAACCGAAGAGGCACCGCACCTATTTGTCCTGACCGTGATAAATGATGGAGTTGATGGGGTTGCGTTTATTTATTCCATTGCCCGCACCGTGCCCTTCAGCAAACTGGCGGTCCGGTTTTGTTTTTTTTCGTTCAATACTCAAAGACTTCGATCGATCGATTTTTCGTTTTAGCTGCAGTTGGGCGACTGTTTATCATCGGCGCATGGCGGTAGCATCGAGAGCCTGATCGACCATTACCTGGGGCCACTGTATCCGGACTACGCGGACCACACGCGGCCGATGCTGATCCGACAGGCGCGCGATCTGCTCGTCTGCACGTTTCACGGCGATCTGGAGCGGTTCGAGGGCGACTTCCTGCGTCCGGCCACCGATATCGTACGGGAACTCCGGTGCGCTTATCAACGGGGCAAGGTAAGTCCGGTAGTTTGTTGAAAGGGAGACAGAGCGAGAGACCTGGGCCTGTTCACAGTGGGTTAGTTTTCCTCCGGCCGTAGCGTATGTGGGTTATGCAATTTGCATAATTCCGAACGCTCTCACCACACACAGATGCCGGACAGAACGTCGGAGAAATAGGCCACATCACAGCTGCCATACCATTGGCGATGGCTGGCTGGTATTTCACCCCGAAAACTAGTTCATATAGAGACATCGATATGGACGGCACCGGGCGATCACAGTGCGCAGCATAGGTTGGTGAGCTAGGTGATAGCGAAATCGCCTTCGGGCATGATTGGGCTGCTTTGTTTTTCTTCTCTTCTTATGCAGGGCATCTCTGTCTGCTTGGTCGAAACGAGCGACCGAATCGTAAAGTAGCATGACATGAGGAAATGGGCCCCTCATTAGCGGGTCAGCCGAGTGGAGCAAGAATTTTATGTGAATCTCCCGGTGTTGGATTGGGCTGGATTTCTAACTCACTGGGAATGGAGCATTCCAGTCGGAGACATTTTCCAATAAATATGGTCATTCGGGACATTGTGTTTATTTATTTTTTTGGTTTTATTGGGAACCTGTTGAGCGAAACGAGGTTGTTTTTGCACTTGCAGAAAGAGTTGTTAAATTATTAGTTTAATGATCTTGAACTGCGCAAAATATGCAATATGTTAAGGATTTATGGAAATTAAGATAATTAATTGCAATCATTTTGATATATCATTATAATTTAATGACATTATGTATCTAACTGATTTATGTGAATTTTAAGCAGTTCAGAAGAGAGGCTTTTTAAAAAACTTCAACTCTATTGGCCGAATTCTAGGATCAGCAAAAAAAAAAAATCGAATAGGAGGAACTTCTCGGAAAAAATGCCTACCAATGTCGGGTGTTGCTCAATGGCTCGTATATATATAGACAAACAGAGTTCCACAAGAATTTACAACTCGAAATATTAATCGACGAATCGAACGACCTGGCCTATTTGCTTTTCTCTGTGTACTTGGCTCTATCACAAATTCGTTTACTTAGATTAATGTGAGCATTGTTAAAACCAGAAATTCTCGAAACGGTTTCTTTTTCTATGGCACTAACAGTCCTGAAGAAATTGACTTGCAATTTCAGGCTTGCATACCTTAGCTTATTAGTAACTAGTAAGAACTCTATTCGTGGCTATACAATTGGTTGGTAGATCAACGAATAAGTGAAAAGTTAGTTGCCTGGGGAACTGAGCATTCAAGGGGCAATTTTCATACTGACAGGGGTTTGTCTTCCTTTAGCAGATTGTGTGGTCCATAATTTAAAGAGAGTACCCCAATTCCATATGAAACCTCGCATAAATTCTATGCTGCTCCATTGACTCTGACCCAGTTAGCAGTTTTGAAGTGTTAGGTACTTACAACTTTCATTTTGCTTAATTCCTCCAAGTGGCTTGATCTTCCAATAACTTTCCGCTCTTAGAATGCTTTATAATTTAAAACGATGACCAATTCCATTAGGGGGCTCATATTTTGTCTCCGATTGCCCTCTGACTCTGGGCCAGTCAGAAGATTCGATATGATAGGGTCCTCTAACTATCGTTCTTCTTAAGGCCTCCAAGAGGTTTGATCTGTTACTCGGTAAGCATCACTGTTGAACTAGTTCTAGTGTAACTACTGATGTCATAATTTTCCAGATTAGTTGAAAGATGTTTTCTTAATCAAAAACAGACTTTTCTGGAGATCTCAATTAAAAGGAGAGAATCTCAAATCTAGTGACTTGTGAGCCAAATATCTTTTGCAATCCTTCTTTCTTAGACATCTTCTCTAACAAATTCTAACCTTAAAGAACTCACCTAGCTTGTTTAGTACTCCATATGCTCATTACTTATGAATGAAAGTCTTCTTATCACCTCCTTTCCACCTCAAACCTCGCATTCAAGGCTTCCATCCACTGTCACGCATGCAAAGTTCATCGCCTTCAAAACATGATGCTACCAAAGTCGGATTTCTTAGGCCACCACACTCGCATGGCTCGTGCATGTTGTAGCTGTTGATGCTTGATGTACTATTTCTCAACACATTCTTCAAGATGACTTTCCTCTTTTGCCCTTTTCCTTTTTTCCCCCCGGGTGAATGCTGCCCTCAAGATGGCGCGCGTTCAAGAATAAGAACGATGCGTCCGTTTTCACTGCACGCTAAGATTAATGAACCTTTGGATACGGCGCGTTCGTACCGCCGAACGTATGCTGTTGTGTAGTTTGTATATTTGCACAGGTCGTTCAGATATGGAAGGGAAGATAAGCGCAACGAATCATCAGCCGGGCTCGTCACACTAACATCCTCCGAAAAACTACACCTCGATTCATCATCCCTCGCCTGGCATGAGTGTGTGTGTGTGGTGCAACCCTCCGGAGTGGGATGTCACCAGGAAGACACCAGAAGTGTGTGGCCTTTTGTCGCCTGATAACATGCGCATGTTGACTCGTTCGTCGCCGTGCTGCATTTATGCAAATAATACCAGCATTATTCGTCCGCTCGGCTATCGCTCATTTGCTTCGTGGCAGCCGCAATGCCGAGATCTTGTAATTTACTCAGGTTTAGCTGTGTTTGAGAATGTGGGGACGAAAATGCAGCATAGGAATTCCCTTTTTTTTTGGCTGGTCGGGGTTCAACGATCCGCGCGCGTTTTGTTATTAAATTCTCTTGAGCCGAAACACCACCTTCAAGAAGACTCGTGCCACACCGCTGCAGACAATCATCGGTCGGTCGATTGCACATTAGCCCGACTGCCATTTGGCGGCTTGAATGCACCGATGCACACAGCGATACCACGATGCGATCGGTTGCCTCCCTCTGCAGAAGAAAAAACACACAATGGTGTCATCATTTATGTGGCCGCGCGATTCATGTTTAGGAGATTCGAAACTGCAAGCACATTGTTCTGTTGCGGCGGTATGCTGCAGCCTATTGTGCCTTGATCCGTTTGACAAAAGTGCGCTGATCCGCTGGTGATGGACTGGACTGATCGGGATGAGGGTTAAAATTCTGGGAACGTCGACGGACCTTTGATCTTCCTGTGGCATTTCGGTGGACTGTACAGGCGGGTAAAACTTGTCGATAAAATTTAACAACTCAGTTGGCATTTTGTGTCCTTCGGGTTTCTGCATTGTCCAGTTCAATGGAAGGAATAACATGAAATGCCTTCAACTCCGTATACCTGTTAGGAATTTGTGAATAAATCTTTGCCAAAGTAAACCATCTCCCAAGAACATGTTGCCCATGTTCACGTAAGCTTCACTTGCAGGCGTTACTCTAATGAAGCGTGGAGTGTTGATTGCATGCTCACCTGTCTGCTGACCCCGTGGCCTCCTCACCATTAGCCCACTGACTTTGGCGTGAACTATTTTATTAGCCCCAAATACTTCCTACTCAGCGGCATTTTCCCGGTGCGCGATGCAACACACGCTAGATGCTGCACCACAATTTGTCACCACGTCAATAGCGTTACCGTGACAAATCAACGCTCATATGCGCGGCAAATTGTTCGACCTCGTTTTTTCCCCTTCCCATTCCTAGCTGGGCCTGATGTTGAGATTTTTATGTGTCAGTTTTGTACCTTGTATCGCGTGCATGCTATAAAGTTGCATCGAGCTCGATCGGCTGAAACGCGCGGTCCGGCCTATCGATTGGCAGGAATGGGACGCTGTATCGTCTGCGGCAAATAAAATAATTACTATAACTGTTGTTTAATTGAGCCATTTCACACCTGTCGCTTAGATAGTTTCGGTTTACCCGTTTTTTTTGTATCTGAGCTTGAAAGTGGTTTGGCGCAAAAAGGTGCACGAGCGAGATGCGCTTAGTGTTGCTCGCGGAAATGTTGTGACGCTGCTGGAAGGATTAGCAGTCGAAAGAGGAACAGGCAATTATGGTGAAGCCCTTCGGGTGGAAGTTTGTGCACAGGGCAGGATAGAGATTGCCATGGGGTAAAACCACAAACAACTGATAGCGTATTTATTTATTGATCGATTGAGGCAAAGCTTCACGACGTCGTCGAGCAGCTATCGCGCGTGGAAAATCCGCTAAGCATCCAATCGCTCCATAACTCATCCGCGTCCGCACGCGCACGATGGGGAAGTAAGGCAACGCAAGACTCCCCGGTGACCAGGACTGAGTGGCATTTTGTCACACATGATGGCGAGTGCGATAAGCGGTTGGGGTGCGTTAGATAAGCGTCTGCAGCTAGACTTGCAGGCCACGGATGAGCACACCGGCAGAAGGCTATCGATAAATTAATGATAATTATTATTTGCACCGTAGCTAGCGTTATTTATACGTGTTGTGATAGGGATCGTGTAATCCTTTTGGCGAGTTAGATAGTAAAAAAAAAACCCCCCGAACGCAACACTCCTAAGATGGAGAGTTTTGCAAAGAGTTTTCACGAACTGCATCTTACCAAATCTATCGCTGGCCAGTTAATTTGTTCCCTGGGTGAAAAGATGGTGGAGAGATGCAGCTTTACTGCCGGTGATCGACGATCGTATGAAGAAAGCTATTTGTCACCGTGCAATTTGAGCAATGCGGTATCGTAAGGAAAAGTGTCATCGGGAAAGGCATCACGCCATCCACCCGCGGGGCAAATTGAGTAGTTCGTGCTCGTGATGGAGAAATTTATTGCCAGCATCGGTTATGGTGTTTTGGTGGACAGGTGTTTTATTCGATTAGCATGGTAGCTACTGGTAAGATTGGTAGATTGGTGTTTTAGGTACGCGCGTTGTAAAGTAGAGAATTGTAAGGATATAAAAAAGAAAGGATATATTTTTGTTGATCATTTTCCCCGAGGGATTTGTGTTGAAAGGGTGATCGTTTACTTTCATTGAACTTGCTTTTCGAAAGAGCAATGGTAGAGTTCGGAAGAATGAAAGGTTTTCGTGCGTAAAATAGAAGGTAATGAAAGGGAATTTCAATTTCTCACCATGCCACACCTAGATTACGGTTGGAAAGTTTGAACTAAATAAATAATTTTACAATTGCCTAGTCTTCACTCTAGTCTCTTTCAAGTTGAAGATTTTTCGAAAATACTCTTAATAATGTTAACCGACTCGTAACTCGTTACTCGAGTAATCACATAAGTCGGGAATTATTTATACTTCTAATATATTTTACTTTTATTCAGATAGCAAGAAAATTTGTTAAAAAATTGCATTAAACTTTAGTCGATAATAGCTCAAGTATTCTTACGATAGTACCAAGGCTCCCAGTACGCATGACTGACTATCCAGCTACGGGTTAAATCAAGGCACAGAAATCCAGAAATAGCAGGCCGAGATCTTGCAAGGTCGTAGTGCCAAGGAAGAAGAAGAGTTGTGAAATCAATTAGCACTCAAAGAAACGCCAAATAGTAACATAGCATTCAACACAATATAATTTTTGAAGCAGGATCATGGTAAATTCAAAGCTCGATAGCTAAATTAAATGCCCTCGTTTTGTAGGACATCTCCCCCATTGCCCATAAACAAATTATTCTGTTAGCGCTTATCCATACATTAGCTATATCGTCGAAGTAATTTACCACACGCACGCGCTCAGCCAACGTGCAGTGATGATTCCTTCCCGGCTGATCCCGAGACAACCGAACATTAGGCAGAAAGAAACGATCAAATAAATTCTAGCCTTGCTAGACAACCAACAACAACCTGTCCGATAGTGCCCGAGGATCATACACCGTACATCCGTCCGGAAGATGTAAGCGGACGGTAAAAACTAACATAGACACACAGGAGGGTATGATTATCGTTCGTGGTGCGCATGTCGCCCCAGGCGAAGAAAATTGAAGCATTGAAGGAGACGTCAAGAACGGTGTGCATTGTGGATGGTGGTGCTGGCGGCGGCTTTCGGATGTCGTACCGTGTGTACCCATTCTTGGCAGGATTCACCACGGCGGGAAATGTCATACCAGAGAAGAGATAATTTTAATAACAAGCACAGCCATCCGTCTCTCACCTTGGATGGCGTTTGAAGCTCGATAGCCGAGGATGGGCACACCTAAGTATAGCTTCGATCGCACCGAGCACGTATGTGTGTGGTCGATTAGGGGGATAATTTTCATTAATGATCGTTCTCACCTTTAACGGATGTTTCCCGCGCCCAAGTCACTCGGAGCCAGATTTCGGTGGAACCGTTTATTTGATCTCGGTCCGCTGACTAGTGGAAGATTGTTTTCAACTTCATTCTAAACTTCACACTTCCTGGCGTGTTTTATTCTAGGCGCGTGTGGCTTTGATGTCAGCGTTTGATTATGCTGTCCGAAATGAGCGGGCGCACGCTTGCGAAGGATCATAGGAACCGTAAAAAACGGCGTAGAATTGGGTCATTTTAATAGATGGTCAAGCTCATTAATAGCGTTTGTTCTTGCTTGACCCCAGGGTGCGCACCTTCGTTCGAGCCTAAAGGGTTCAAACGGATCCGAACCGATGTGCCGGTGCTTCTTCTTGCTGTCGTGAGATTTAAATGATGCCTCGAAGTTGGTGGAGAAATCTGACGTGCTCAATGGGCAACTGCTATGTGTCTTCCCTTTAACCGTGATGCTTTTCCCCGGTGCAGTTTCCCTTGTACATCGCTCCGAACCGGCTGATTGGCTTTTTATTGATCGATAAATCTTTTCACAATTTGATCGTCGGTCGAATTCTGACCCACCGATAGCCCTTTTGAAGAAAAGAGAAAACAAAAGCGTATGTGTGAGCGGGAAGCCATCAACGAAAAAGGCAAAACTCTGGACACTTTAGGCCATTCGGATGATTTTCGCCCCGAGGAACCAACTGGCGGCTGGTTCTAGTGGCTTCCTCGATTAGGCCACATAAAATCGTATAGTTTGGTTCAGATTTCGGACCCACCGGTTGCCTTGCGTTGCAGGGCTCTTCGGAGAGCCTCCATTTTTGTGGGTCAGAATGAATTTATGAGCCTTACCGAAGGAACCGATCGAACCGAGAAATTCAACCGAGCGAAGATCGGCGAGTGACCGCGGGTAGTTGGGCGTAGTTCCCACCGTAGACATTCCTTCCTTTGCTCCCTCTCGGACTGATCGTACCCGTCACTTCCGTTCCATCTGCCCGGGATGCGGGAGAGCAACTTCGACTTGCTTGTAGCAACAAAATTACAGGTCTACAAGGTAAATTATGTCAACAATAAGTTAACGAAATTATTCGGCTGGTTCGTTGCGGTGTGCACCAAAGGTTACCCACAGTCGTAGGTCTTCTCTCTGAAGCTCTCTCTCTCTTTCTTACCTAAATCTCAGATCGCTTTTATGGGCCGTGTGCCAGTGGTACGATTTTGGGGCAAGAGCTTCGTTGCCTGCCCAAGTGTTCAACCCTGTCGCGCACACATCGTTAAGCTGATTGAGGTTGGGGGCGATCCATCGGTGATCCATCGGTGGGTTTGGGTCAAGCCACTGGCTGTGCAAATTGCTAAAACGGGAGAGAAGAAGCATTAAAAAACAGGTCGCAAAATCATAAAAAAAAACGCCACGGCAGCCACGGTTGAAGCAACCATCGCATTTTCCCCGGTCACGATCGTTTATTTGGAACCGATATTGCAAGCAATCGGTCAATAACGCTTTTCTACCCTCTGGGCTGGCTTTCGGCCGGCTGAACTTGCGCGTAGTTCGCACGCGTTTAAATTACAATTAATGTATGATTTATGATCATTGTTTCGATCGGACGCGTACGCCACCGGGGTTGATGCGCTACTTTCGAGGCTTTATTTATTGACAAAAATTTAATCGACCGGTCGAGCTGCGCCGGAGTGCCGACCATGGGCACGGTCAATTTAATATTTTTTTATTATTTTTTTTGAACCACGGTAACGTCTGCAGATATTTACGAACTTCATTAAGATCGTATAAAATTGATTATATTGTTTTATGTTTCCATTACATTTATTTCTCAAGGTATTTTCATGGTTTTTGTGGCAAGTTTAAGATTAGTATTCTCTAAAGTAAAAGCATACTTTTAATTTGAGTATTGCGTGTTGTGGAAAACATCCTTTTTAGGTAAGAAATACGAACAGCCCTAAGACAGGCAAGCCGGGAAAGCTGAACGGTGTGCTGCGGGATCTTTCATAATAATCTCTCTCGCTCGTCGCTCTCAACGGCCAAACGCAAGTGGATGTAGCATTAATTTATAGTCTTCAACGCAGGTAATTACACATTGGCGACGAGGTTAAATGCATTCGATGATGAATTGCTTCCCAGATTGATTTGGCCGGAACCGGTCGGGACGGACCTGCATGATGCTGCTGCTGCTGCTGCCGCCAGACGCATTCTGCATAAACGTGCACATGCACTTGCCCCTGACATTGGTCACGCATGGGAGCTTGAAAAGCTGGAGAAAAAAATGCAGCAAAAAGAAGGCTAAAGTCATTTCGGTTTTTGTCCCTCGTGCCTTTGCATATATTTTGCCTTATCGCGCCGGTGGGTGTAAAGTAAGGTAAGCAGGGCGCTGCTTGTAGCATGAGTGCGAAATAAGTGTTATCTTGAAAGTCGTTCGCGAAAAGTGCTTGTTTTTTTCTGTAGAGATCGTGTGAGCACGGTTGATGTATGAAATAATTATTTTTGTTTCTTTGAATTATTCTTCTGCTAAAATATTTCAAGTTGATAAGTATTATCACATCTAAGGCTGAATGTTCCGGAATCAAAAGCCCTTCCCAAGCCTCATTAGCAGAAGCATAGAACTCCACGCATTTCCATATTTGGATGTGGCTAGTAGCAGCACAGTGCGCGGCTAACTGCCCCGGACCGTATCGAGCGCATTCTTTCGACACATTATCAGGATGTTACCGCCCTTTCTGCTGTTATGGCATAATGCGATACTTTGCCTGATTGTGCCGCCCCAATGGCAGAAGGCTTCATTATTATCTCATTGATAGGGTCACCATTAATCACGTAAATGTCAGGGCAAATGGGAGATAGTAATTAGTCAAACTTTCAACCGCAGTGTGTCGGGTGAACAATTAAACCGCCAACGAGATCGCTTCAAAGAAGCGTTATTCATCCACCGCGAGAAGGTCTGCTAAAATGCGTCACGAGCGCATAATTTGTACAATTTAAATACATCTAAACTGTTGCGAGTGCGAGATTGTTATGGTTTTCGTAAGCCATATCCATTCCCACCAGCAGAAGTGAAGGATTTAGCAGGAACGATAACGTGACCATTGACCAAAGGTGAAACAGCAAGATGTTTGAGCAGGGATGAGTTTTTAGAAATCCAACACAAAAGAAAATGGAAGAAAACAGTACATTGCACTCATGCAATTTCACAGGCAAAACATATTATCACAACCTAGCCGCCAGACGCAATCGCTTGACGTGGAGGTCGTTAAAGAATCAAAACGTAATCAGGGCGAAAGACAATAGCATCGTCATTAAGTTTGATTAATTATTGTCGCTTTGCTTTAGATGGGTATGATTTAATTTGCTTCTTTATTTGTTCACTGTTTGCTCACCGTTTGACCGGCTCAGCTGCCTTCGCTGAAATCCAAGCCGGCGGGTTCGTCGCTTGCGGCGCGGTTAAAGTCTTTCGTGCCATCAGTCGCTTCGGAAAGCTCATCTGCATCGTTTGACTCGTTATTTGAGAGTTTTAGTAAACGAAATGGAAAAGCGATGGCCCAAAAACGTGTTCTACCTCGGGCGAGCAAAAGAAGTAGCTTTCCATTTCATCCACAACAGACAAACAAGCTTCGATTTTTTTTATAATCTTTTTAATGTTCCTTTTTTTCGATAATGTGGTTTAGTGACCTCGTCTCGAGAACGGAACGATTCTTTACGATCTCATTCTCTATCCCGTACGCCATACCTGATGCTTCGTGCTGCGGAAGAACAATAATTATGTATGCGCTAAAGGTAGCCTTTAAACTACATTCGAATGGTCGAAATCGATGCAGGCCAAAATTATACCTACCGTCAATCAGCTACAAAAATTAAAGCCGAGTGGGCTCCATCGTTGCGCTTTTTTTTTATCATCTTTTTTCACCAAGTACACCCCAAAAGGGACAGACCCAAATCGGCCAGGAATTGGTACGAGCAATTTAAAGGAGTTCCGAAATTACACTTACCCATGCAGTGCGGACTGATGCGTTTTGTGGCTAAAACGACTGCAGGATGACGCTAATTGTCTCGCACGAGTGACGCTAATTGGCCACCCGGTTGTTTTGGGTGGTATGAGTGTGTGTGTGTGTACATCCAGAAATACTTTGTTGCGGTGTATTTGTGTTTAGTTGGACGAAGGATCAGTTGGTTTTTATTATAAATAAAATAAGTGTTTCATTGAAATTTGCAAAAGTTTTTCTATAATTCTTTAATTCGAATACAAAATATTCCTGTACGATGATAGTTATGTATTCTTAATATTAATAATCATGGGCCGTAGAATTGGCTTTAGCTAAATGCATCCTAATCTTTATTTTTAACTTTACACTCGTTTTATTGGTTTAGCTTTCGTCAGCTTATTATTCTTTGCAGAGTATGCAATTTAATACAACAACACATAATTTTATGGCTAAATATGTAAAACAGCTCGCCCATGTTTACTTAAATTATGCGTGTGGTCTATGCTCAGGAAGTTGCTGTATAATTTCCAAGCTTTAGATAATCTATTTAGCATCTGCCAGCTTAGCTTTTCCACCGTACGATGATTGCATTAACATTTGAGCAACAAACTACTGCTTCTTCAAATGCAACCGAAGCCTTTAAGGACCTATCATTACGCTGACAGGCGCGGTAGACCGATCCTTGTGAAAAGGAACTGCAAAATCAAAGAAAGGGAGTAACATCATATCCCAGCCGACCAAACACATTGAACAACATTGTTTCGCATCGATACCATCCCAAAGCGGGGTACAAAACGTTACACCGGCACGCAAATGATTAATGTACGGGCTACCCAGAGCACATCAGACAAGAAGGAAAGGGGGGAGGCCAGCTTTTGTGCCGACTCCGGGTTGCATGTTTTATTTTGCATATTTTTGTGCACCGCTTAAATAATGCCATCTTTACCGACGGCCCACGAACGGCGGCAGAAGTGAAAGACCATCGAAACAGCTTGTTGATATAAATGAAGAAATTAGCACCCGTTGACAGTGAACGAATGTTGTGCAGACGTCAGTGGCTTGGAAGGTGTATGCAACTGTATGCACTCGATTGCACACGGGAACATCGACGCGGGGCTCAGTTTTTCCCAGGCGGGACAACATTGTCGAGGTCCCGCAAAAGCGGTCCCGAGTGTAGGTTGCCGCCACGGTTTCCACTGCGAGCCGGATACGAGCGCAGTGATTAGATTATTGCGTGTTGACTCCCGGTTTGTTTGGTGCATCGGTTAGTTTGTGAGGCTTACCTGAAGTAGGATCGTCTCTGTCGCGTGCCGCTCCCGATCCGTTTAGTGACATTTGTTGGGCTTGGTCTAGGCGAATGCTGCCACCCGGAGACGGTGTCGAGTACGACAAATCGCCTATTTGTATGACATTAGTTTAGATAAGCTGTCAAACATGTTGGTCAGCGAAACAGTGCGCACAGGATATGTGGATATGCAAATCGGTGTAGCAGCATGGGTGATCGAAGTCATCAGAGCTAGGGTAGATAATTTGTTTCGATGACAGAGGGCAAGCATTAAGCGGAGTTTGTTTTACCAGAGTGGGAATGAAAATTGAAGTAAACTTTTAAATAGACTATTGCCTTGAAAGTTAATATGAATGGAGTCCTACGGATAGCTTAATGGACCAAAGTTTCCTTGATCTCTGCATTTATTGAGCTTTATGCAAAAAAATTGATCAGGTTAGTAAGGCGTGTCCTTTACACGTTCCTTCTTAGAGATACGATGTCTATCGAATTTTGTCATTCTTAGCGAACATCCTAGTATCCCTGGTCCCTCATTAATTTATTTAAACAAAACACGCCTTAACATAGAAGACGATGCATCGGTTGGCAGATTGATTAGTCCTGATATTACTGGTTTAAAAGGAAGCGAATTTGGCGGCCACAAGCGATCTCTTTGCCCTGAGGACCTCATCATTCTAGTTAAGGGCCAGGACCTCATCATGATTCCTTGTCCTACTTGTAAGGTTTTGGTGTATAAGAAATGAGAGATTTTTATAGTCGAAAGAGCTTTGTTGTCTACTGGACAATATTGTCTGAAGACCTCGAATTCTAATACACCCCATAGTCCAAAAGGCTTCATATATCAGGAGGATTCGTTAGTCAAGTCACAGCTTCTAATAGACCTTGAAGTCGCAGATTCCTCGCCGTTTGAGCTTCATTTAAAAAGATATCTTGCAAGGGGCGGGTTGTAAGGGACCTCGTCGTCGAAGGTGGCTCATATACCTTTTCAATAGAGGGACTTCGTCCACAGAGCCTTATCGTGTAAGGGATCATATTGCGCTCAGTTCTGCTCTGTATTATTTTCACCACAGGTCTGCTCAAGTGTTTACTCGTCTCTGGAAGGAGCGAGGACATATTAATTCGAAAACTAGATTATTTTGTAGTCATATTTTGAAAAAAAAAAAAAATCTAAAATATGTTGAAGGTTTCACACAGCATAACACAACTCACCACATGATTGGACAATAATTTGATAAACTTAAATCAATAACTCGATAATCATCTCTCTCCTCGTCGCTGATCTCACATTACAAAAGCCATTCGTGGTAGCACACATCCAATGTTCCCAATGCTGCTTCCGACTGTCACGTGAATACACGCTATGAATAACGTTTATTGCTGGCGAATTATGTGCTAATTCAGCAGTGCCACCAACGACGACGCTGACGACGGGATGCATCCATAAACATGTACCCCCAAAACGCAGGTGCGTGCCAGCCGTGTTCCCGACATTCTTCCTGTGCGGGAGACGTGATCGTTCGTATATGCACGACCCCTCCCCGGCCAGGAGGAGGTTAAGATTGCAACAAACAACCGTTCCACCGAAACCACCAAACCGGATCGCATAATGAGCCAATCAAACCGCCATCATCGTTCAGCGGATCAAGGCGGAACATTATGTGTGTGTGCGCGCTTCCTCTCGTCGACATCGCGCGCCACGTTCCTGCAGGAGAGACCGCTTGCCACGATCATCCGTTTCTTTACAGGCGCACGAATGAGTGGCGGCGGTAAATTTGCAACCAGCATGCAACACGATGATGCATTATGAATTGCACACAATTATTTTGATTAGATCATTTTACCGCCGAGAAGCAGGCGAGTTTGTAAGCGATGTTTTGTTTATGCTGAATAATACATCCTCTAGCGAGATTTTTTTTGCTTTGTAAGGTTGGGGCGCAAAAACTGGGAGGTACACACACACCAAATGGCAACCAAATGGCTCAGCTTTGGCTGGTGTGCTGGTTAAGCGCTACTACCGTTACCGCTGGGTGTCTTGTTTCTCGCTGCGTACGGTTGAATCGATTTAAAGAGCGAAAGGAAACTCGACATGCGGGATCTTCATCCCAGTGGGACTGTCAATCGAACGTGCTTCCTAACGTGCTAAATGGAGCTCGGGCGGGTTTTTTTTTGGAAAGAAGACCAAGAAAAAAGAAGAATTTAAACAAATATACCCATAACAACCGATCAACACATTAGATTTGTCTTTGCTGCTGGTAGGAAAATAGCAAAGCCCCTGTCAATGAACGGTGACAGCCACCCTTGTTGGTCACAAGATAAATGAGTAGAATATTTAATTTGTCAATGATGAACCTGTTAAACAATAATTCAAACAAGCGCCCGTAGAAGGATAGCCAAAATCGCGATAATTTAAAAGGTTGATTTGATTAATCATCCACGAGGTTTGCTTTAAAGCGACTCGATGCGATTGCTTCATTTATTGTCGTACCCGGAATTGTCGGCCCGTCGTCGCCGGCCACAAATTATCGACATTTGATTGGCAATCAACGCGGGATATCGAAGTTTCGCACCTTCCGTCATGCTCCTGGCGTTGGCAGCAGCAGCAGCAGCAGGTGACCACACTTTTCCTTCACGTCGTTAGGCACACGAGACTCGATCGACACGACACGCAGTTCAAATGGTGGAGGTCAATCTGTGGTTGGAGTGTTTTTAATGCCTTCCCCTCAGCTACGATTCCTTCTCGCGCGGTAATCATTTCACGCGCCGTTTTCTGTGCTCCGAGCCTTCCTTTCGATTGCATTTTCCCGGTGGTGAAATAAATTGACATCGAGTTTATTATGCGACAAGTGGCGTTGCGACGTTACGAGTGGCTCGCAGTTTTCCCCCTGAAGACTCCTTAAGCCCCTTTTTGCTTGCATATGCTGCGCGTTAATGAAGATTGGATGCGCGTTATGTGATAGCGGAACCCTACTTTGTGCACGAGATAATTGAAAACGTGTTTTATGCGGCTTGTTAGCTAGCGCACTATTCCTTATTATTTGCACTGTATTTACTGTGCTGTAGTAACACCGCACACTTAAGCAATAAACGCACAGACACACATTTTCTTGTTCGCACTATTTATCATCGATTTGCTTGGGAAGAACTCCATTTCTAGGAGACACATCGCAAGCAAGAAATCGTGAGACGCGAGATGAAAAATGCGCTCAGTTACTTGATGTGTGTCCTTGTACGCTTTCTCGTTCAACCTGTTGGACCGTGGAATGTAAACACTGTCCCAGAGTGTAGGTGAAAAATGATCAACTTCATCTTCTAAATAGCTTTGTCCTGGCGGGAAAAATAACTCGGCCACTTGCCGCTCATCGTTATGAAGAAATTTAATTTGATGCCTCCGGCTCGCGTAATATCGTAAAATAATATTTTGCACCCTCGCCAGCATTCCTGACGAGTCCTACCGGTGGCCGCACATTCCGCACAAGAACAGGTGGATTAATTTCTTGTTAGCCTGGTGAAAAACCGGGCAGCCAGTAGAACAACTTTTCCCTCGCTCTCTCTCTCTCTCTCTCTCTTTCTCTCTTTGCAAACATAAGATAGTTTGTATAGGCAACCGGCCATGTTTTTCGAGCATGAAGGCGAGAACATCGATCGGGCATCGCGTCCGGTGAGGTGATAAAGATAAATGTCGACGTCCGCGCACCGTCCGCTCGTATCGGAGATAATCAATTTGGTCGGCAGTATGGCGCAACGGGCCATCCTGGAGCCGACCACTACCACATGGTTGTGGTTTGTGAGCGCTCTTGCGCTTTGCTAACAAGATGTATAATTTATTGACAAACATTTGTCACTCGTTTTGTTGCTGCTGTTGGGGAAGTGGACGTACAGGCGAGTTGTATATCCGTTATGAACGGCAAACGAGACGATACGGCAATCGGGTGGCTTTTATGCAAACACCCTGTCAAGCCAATTAATTTTGCATAAACAACGGAATTGGCATTTTTTTTTTTGTTGTCTTCGAGGGTCAAGAATTGATTCTCAGCTTGTCTGCCTGTTGATGGTAAGCAATTGAAGTATGTAGGGCATTGCATTATTTGCTGTTGAGGAGAATCTGTTCAAGTATCTGATCTGTTTGGATGCAGTTATAATGTTTGAAGAAGCATTATTCTAGCCGTTTTACCGGTTTATGAGCGAACTCCTCGTAGGCATCAATAATTAATTTTAAAGTTCATGCTTCTTATCTGGAGCATTAAATTTCATGCTTCCATGTTTGTTTGATTGAAATGCTTTAATGACGGGACTGTATGTACAATTAACAATTTTCTGCATGGTTCACATAATTGGTTCTGTTAATCATGTGATAAAGCATCAATTAGCCTTTTTAAATGTCTATAAAACAATTAACAACGCAATCTTACATATACCACCCAGACCGACATCAGGATAACCTTTAACATGCATCTTTTTGTAGCTTTTTTTAGTCCGTAAATAAAAACGCCCCCTCTCATTGATGATGGTGCTGATGGTCTTATGAAATTGTAATACATCACCAACGATCCAACCGTAACGATCATTCACGCCCTTATATGAACGCGGGGGTGACCACTTTATGGTTTCGCTTTTGTTTATCCCGTTTTATACCCCGATCATCTTCATTAGCGATCGTAGACAGAAACTTTCGATTTCATTCTCAACATGACCCAACGGAGTCTCCGACACTCGGCGTTTAATAACGCCAACGCTCACGTCCTCCAGCGTACATTCTTGAGTAACTCATATCTGCCGCAAAGCAGCGCGAATGCAGCGCATCCCGGTGTTGGGTGTTGGAATGCTGCCACCAATAAAAAGAGCCCGCCATCGTACAATGCACGGGCTAATTGCTTTCGAAAGTGCAACTCCCTGATTTACGGTTGTTGCCGGTTGATGAAAGCAGGCAAAACAATGTTTCCGCCGGTCGCCGGTTTTACCCATCGGGGAAAAAAAGTAGACTGTGCAACGAAATGAGCGGAACCGTAAAAAAAACACATCTAAAACATACAAACATACATAAATTGTACGCAGCTACCCCCCAAAATCACGCCAATCCCGAAGGGTTTATCCAAAAACCACAATCGGTTGTGTTTACAGTTTTACGGTACTTTCTCACCTTTTGGGGGGATTGAGTGTTTCTACGCGTTCGGTACTTTCTTCCTGCCGGCTGGCAGCTTCCGAGCTGACGGTGTCATTCGAATGATGACAGCCGGGAAGAAAGTACCTTGTCCCTTGTTGTGTACCAGTAAGTGTCGTACAGAACGTATTGTCGGTGTTTCTCGACGCCATCACCCCTGTTGTGGGTTTGGCTTCGCGATCTTCGCGGTCAGTAATTAGGCACCAACAACGACAACGGAAAAAATAACAACCAGTTGACCATCCACTTAACAGTGGTACGGGAGTGATGGGGTTATGGAGCTAACAAAGGGCGTACGAGCCCTTGCCGAAAATAGCCGGAAGGGTTAGTGAAAGTGCAACGAATGAATTCTGTGGCACCGGGTGGGGGCGGGCATGGAACTTGAAGGGCAAACATTGGTCAATGGATTGCTTGAAAGTGCAAGTTATGGACGCTTTCGGTGGACGGAAGAAGGATGGTCTCGGGAATGTAGAGATGATTTACACTTGGCGGGGACTTCTTTGTAAGCTTTGTAGGTTTGTAAAGAAGAAAGCGAAGAAGACATTTAACTTAATTGTAACTATGAGAACTTCTATTTTCAAACTTTTGATTGCTCAAGGATCCAGTAACAACATTGTGATTGTTAGGGGTTGATAATCTTAGCCTTTATTGGAATTACTAAATTGATATCCATAGTCATAGTAGTTTTCAACTCACCAGTGAGGTCCCAAGGTTTACTTAAAGAAAGCGTTAGAGAATCCCTAAGCTATTTTGCATAAACTTTGCAATTTCCTAGCATAGAAATGATCTTGCTTGCTGACATCAGTATTCAAATATGATTTTTTTTTTCAATATAGCATCTTAACTTAAACTTACCTGTCGAAATAAATCTCTAGACTCATCTTGATCATTATCGTCATCAAGTCCGGCTAGACAACTGAAAACTCCACGTTCCATTTTTCCTTCTGTTAAACAGCTGTTGGAGTTGTGCTCGATTCATGCAGGTATGAATCGCCTTAATTAAGCTTACGAGCATTCTTATCTCAATTTTACGAGTTGGATAAGGATCTTATCAAAACTTCGAGTACAGACCGACAAGTACTTGTATCAGCTGATCCTCTCCAAAGATATGCTCTGTGGAGATGATGTGGAGATGTTCAGAATCTATTTAACGACTTGAATTTTTTGAGGGAATGTTGTCGATAAGAAAATATCAAAGGTTCTTTTCAACAACTTTAACTTGGAAAAAGATTTTCGGAAGTTTAAACCAAAACTGGATGGAAGGAAAATGTAATAGAATTAACAGGTTCATCCGGGAATTAATTTTTTAAGTGTAAGAGGAAGATTTCTACTCAGTATAGTGACTTCAATCAAAGTATGGAAACAGATTATTCAACCATCAAGAAGAAACATCGGATAGCAACAAAATGAAAAATGTGGACCGCTCCATTTTTTTGTGGAAATCACCTTAATTTTGTGCAAATTTGTGTAAAAGTTACATCGCGCGAACCGACAATATTACGTCGCATTACCATCTTAACGAACTCGTCGTCGATGAATAAATAGAGATATCAAACGTAAATCTTCCCGCACCGGGAAAAAACGGCCAAAACAAAACAAAAACTCACTTCATCTCCAAAAACGCACCAAAAGCCTGTCTCCGAAGCACTGAAGATGATTCATGTCGTACCATTTGGTTTGGTGGGCCTTTTGTTCGAACGCGTTGTGCGGCTGCACGCTCGTTTTCCGACAATCGAGTGAGCCCCACTAAGGGAGCCAATATTGCTGGCGCTCCTGGCGCTTCTGTTGCGTGCCACACTGTCGTACGGGCATCGTTCTCCGGTACATTTCGGTACGCACCGAAGCTTTTATCCCGTGGCGACCCTCGGGTGACCCTCACAAACCATTTCACCATTCCCGAACGACAAGAGCCATCGCTGTTTGGCAGTTGTATAACTTGCTGCATCCCGACATCAAAGTGATGACCACCGGGCACATCTGCGGTGGACAGAAACCACAGAAGGCTACGTTTTTGGTTTATTTTTGTGAGTGTGTGCATCAAGTTTTGCTGCTTACCGAGTGCAAAGATGCCACACTCAATCAATCATGCGACTAAGTTGTCGCCGGGTGGCAACCGGCAGTCGGCTGTGACACTTGAGGTGCGCGATCATCTCACCAGCAGTGAGAAGAGGATTCGTTTTGCATTATTATGAAACAGGTACCGTTGGATGCACAGATGGACAGATGACCGATTAACCGCGAAACCACGAAGTCAAGAGGGTCGGGATAGTGCTCGGGAGATGTGCTGTACGTAACATAGTTACAAAACGTCGCGTATTATGCATCAGTACTACCGGGGGTTTTCTGCTTGGATTCTGAGTTCTGAGTTTCTGGACACACCCTAGCTTGCCCACATCTATCAATTCGATTAATCCGGATGCGGATAGACTGACAGGCTGATCGTGGATAACGCCAAACGAAGCCGAGGCAGAACATTTCAATTTCAATTAATCAGCGAGACTTATGGCTCGAGTGACGTGTGTGTGTGCCCGTTTGTTCTTATTCTCCCATTTCCTTGAGACACTTGGCAAATAAAGACTTAAAAAGCTAAACACTAATTGAGCTCTAGATCTAGCTGCTGATTATTATTCCAAACCATCTATTAGGACGCAGAAAATGAGCTTTCAAATTGGAAGTGAAACAAAACGTTCTCCGCGCTGCAATTTGTGTTGAACCTGCTGGGGATAATTTGATGGCCTACGCCTTTTTTGCGAAAAGTACGAAGTAGTTAAGTGAAAAACAAATATTAGTTATATTAATCACGCATTACTCCGTGGCGTTGCTAGGGTACTGCTTTGGTCACCGTATGTGCTTCCGGGCAGCAACCGTTTCAGTTTGTCTTGGGTGGGAAACGTGATCCGTTCGTGCGGACGACGGAGCTGCTCGAGTGTCGCAGCAGCGGTTCGCATTCATATGACTGGCGGCATTAGCAAATTAATTTTAATAACCGCAAACCGAACCGCTCGCTCCCACCGCACGGGGTTAATGGTGCAGCAAAAAATGCATCGAATGCATCGGCAGGATCCTGCCAGCCGGTGGTGCCGATCGGTATCTTAAGCTAGGATCGGGCGGCATGGGTGCCACCAATGGTTCACGTTTCATTTTCGGCGTGTGGGATGAAGCAATCACCATCGGCAAATGTCGTAAATTGTCTTGTTTTCGAACACGGTGTCACCAGCGCCGTTTGATGACGGGTTCCCCGGGATGGTTGCGGTGGATCAGACGAAACGAGCGGTTTCCAGAATGGTTCTGGTTTTTGCGAGCGATTTAACAATAACGCGAGAATATTCTTGTGGTACCACGTATTGGCACGGCTCGGCTCGGTACGGACGTGAGAAGGAACGGATTTATTCGTCTGATTAATTATCTGTCGTACGTCATAGTTGCAAATGGTAATTGTGTGCATTCAGGAGTGTTGAGCTAAAGATCTGGCTTCCTATTCTTTGCCCGGTGCCTTGTCGTGACCATGAAATGTTCCTAGAAGCGATCCGGTCTCCGTGGGCCTGAGAAATAGTTTTGTTTGTTTTGTTGGTGTTTTTGATGCAATAAATAGAGTTCTGTAGGACAAGGGTTCTGCAGCCCACTAGAATTCGTTCTGACGTTAGGTGTTAGCTGAAAAAATCATACGCTTCACAGTAAAATTTGAGACAAAATATGAGTACAATATATTTCGTAACGACATTAAGTATAAATTATGATATATTTAACCAGTAATTCTCAAACAACTGCTGATGTCTCAGCTACGAGGTTAAAATATATCTTCGTATATTTCATTCGCTCTACAACCTCGAGAGGCCTCGGCCAGCTTGACTAAATTTTATAGATTTTATGTATCTGGATAAGCAGTCCTGTGGCAGAGGCGATAACGGCGTTGGTCTTAACGCGGAAGGACTGGGGTTCAAATCCTATCCAGAACGCAGGAATGAATGTCCAGCTGCGGGTAAAATCTAGCCATGGAGCGCCAGAACATTACAAGTTAAGACTTCTCGAGGTTGTTGTACGAAGGAAACAGAAGAAAGATAGTCGGTCCTGCGTACGGAGAGACAGCCAAGTCCAAGTTCTGGAAGATGTATTTTACGATTTTAGTATAAAACTAAAAATTGATACACAAATATAAATAATTCTCGTATACTTGAAGAATTGGACTCAATTAGATCCAACTGCAGTACAGTCGGTGTGAAATGCAACACAATTACACCTCTCAAAGGTTTGCCGACAATCCTTGCCACAGAATCCATTATCTCATCATCTTATCTAGGGCAAAGGCAAATTAAACGATTATTGCTAAACAAAAGCGTGCCTTATCTCTCGAAACCCGTTGATGAGTGTTCATTAAATATTGCTCAATGCCCAAACACAAATTATACACATTTATTCCCGTGCTGGTGGGAAAGCGGGTTACTTCTGTGGCCACCTTTCTTCAACCGCTTACCCCAAAATAAGAAAGTAGCTTTAAGCGACAAGCAATTTGATCTGGAAAGAAGCAGAAAGCCTTCAACAATAGCATTCCATTAGCTGATTGGGGCGGGAATAAGTGCACCGTTTAGCGCCGATGACCTGTCCCATGGTTCGCCCGGTGGAAAATCTTGCCATAATCAATCGATCCTTACCAGCTGAGCGCTCGTGAGCTTTACTAAGCGTTCCGATTAACGCACGACTGTCAATACGGGTCAGACAACAGCAACGAACAACTGATCGGTGTGACTCTGAGGGATTTTAACATTCCTCGTGGACACCGTTCGACGCTATGCCTGTGGGTCATGCTGTGCCGTGTGGAGTGTGTTGATTATGTCATTTCTGAACTTCGACATGGATCCAGTTTTTTTCGGTTTAGTTCCAAAGCCACCGAGTCCGTGGCCACGGACCATGGTGTCAAACTCGGGGGGGTTTGAAAGTGTTTATTTTAATTTAATTTTGATTTGTTTATGTGGCGTGGATATCGCGATCAAGGGTCGGTTATCCGTTAGCAGTAGCGCGTGGAGCTTGTGGCCGACTGACCGAAATCGAACGCTGTTCGATACGCACCGTGGGGTGGTGTTGCTGTTGCTCACTGGCGTTAAAGTGCGCCGGAATGTGTGGCGGAGCTGTCGATTAGTCTAAATTGCTCGCGATAAATTTGTATCAATAATTGGCAGGGCACGGCTCTCTTTGGTATTGCAGTCTAGCGGTCGCGGAGAGCAAGTAGAAGGTGTACGAACGAAAGGATGATCGTAGCGAGCGTGTCTAGAGTTCATTAAAGGGCGTAAGATCTTGTGTACTACACCGCCACAAAATCGTTGAACACTTAAGCTTAGAATTCCTCACGTAGAGTCCTCAGTCTTCCTCAGTGTCCACTGACCTACTGAGATTGCGTTTCGGTTGGTGACTAATCAGTTGGGCCGCCATCACGTGACCAGGACTTTGTACACTCGTACCATCGGTTTTTGGGAACGCGCCGAACGTTAGCTGTGCGGATGTTGCACGACAACGGTGCGCGGAAACCTGCGCAACATACCGGGCAGCACTGGGACGATGACGAGAGTGATGATTTATTGGGCGGGAATGGCACATGCGCTAGAAGCTTAGGAAATGAGCATAGAACCGGCGCATGATTTACGAACATGAACTCTACCCAACCAATAATGTAATCTTGCCCATGGCTCTATTATGGCCATTTACGGGCAAGTTGATGGTAAGCGCCAGGTCTCGCCGGCGGTTTAGGTCGACGGTCGGTTGCGCAATCACCCGGTGACCCGGTCGAACACCCCGACGGACAAGGGATGTCGAAGGGATCGATCGAAGGGTGGGTTTTTTTGTTTTGTGACTATGAGTTAGTTTTTGAGGTTTCGGAATGACTGCATGGCGATAAAACATGATGTTACATGTGTCACGGTGTTGGTTGATTGGATGTAAACTGTGTTATGTGATATCCGGAGCAAATTTCTTGAGTAAACGATCTTTGTTTGATGTTGATGGCTTGTTATCAGTAGTGATATCTCTAATCTGAACTTGGTACTTTCAATGTCGATCGATCTCATTTTCTATCTCTCATTAATTTCCATCTCTGTATCCAAAGATCGATAGGCAAACATTGCATTACCAGCCACCCAATCACAGTGGTGCATGCAAACGAAGCGACACATGTTCTATAATCCCGTACAAATAACATGGCGCCTTCACCAACTTCTTCGCAAACTCCCGCTACGGAAACCATACTCCAGATGCAGATGCTCCGGTTCATACTTGGTTCGTGTATGACTCCGCCCGAACGTGCATAATGAGCGTGTGCAGGCCGAGATTCAGATGCGATGATTCCGGTGATGGGCCCATAGCCTTGTGCCGTAAGCGCCACACTCTTGATTAGCCGTGGGAGAGAAAGTTGCTACTGCTAGAGCTACCGCTGCGAATCGTCCTTATTTGATGGAGTTGATAGTGAACCGATAAATCATGCTGTCCGGTCCGGTGGTAGTTAGGGGGAGCGACTAGTTAAGGGTTCGTTCTACTGGGCAGAAGTGGAGTTGGCACACTTTATCGGTGCGTAGGATGACTTGTTACAGTAAATTGATTGCTAGAGCAACATCGCACGATGAAAATAATTTATCGTTACTTAGTTTTTCTTTCTGAAGAAGAGAAAATATGAAAATCATGTCATCCTTAAACAAGGAAAAAAGTTTTAAATATTAAAATTTATTTTATATTTTTATAAATATTAAATTAAAATATACAGTCCTAGATAAAAAATAAACAGTAAAAAGGTATAAAAACCCTGTCACTTCTGATCGTGAAAATTCACACGAACCGTCTTCGGTGATCGGTACGCACCGTAATGAATGCAGACATATTCATTTAGCACGCCTGTAAACTCGTCTAGAGTATCGAAAAAACAAACCTGTCTTAACAGTGCGTGTCCTTTCAATCAACATTCCGCTGTTTCTTTTTTCCGATCTTCATCAGCCACCATAAACAACATTACCAACCATTACACTGTCCGATCGAATTGAGATGAAAGTCCGATTACTTTTGCGACAAATTGTTGATGGCTTTGAGCGTGTGGAAAATTAAATGAACTTATACCGCCCCAAAAAACACTAAAGCAGCAAGTCCACTCACACCCTGCCCCTTTTTGGTTGCTCAAATTTAGCAAACGACTTTATTTAATCAATGAACCAAAGTGACGGAAGTATTGAAAACGTCACCGGCGGCAGTGGTACCAGCATGAGAACACGAGTAAAACACGCCCGAAACTGATTAACATTCGGTGGGGGTAGAGCGATACACTACAAAAAGAAACCCCCCCCCCCCAATGATATGAACGATAAAGCGGGATAAAACAACTCCCTACGAATGAACCGGCGTCGTTTGGGGTCGTTTTATATTCAACCGAATGCGTTGTTGAGTGCTACGCCGCCAGCCCGGTTAACGCCGCTAAACTGACGACGAGATTGATGATGATTGATATTCCGTACTGCACGCAGAATCGTTCGGAAGAAAGGGTCGCCGATGGAAAGAAAAAAACAGGAACATTCGAATCGGTTTACACAGTTGTCGCAGCGGTCTGTTTGTTTGGAGTTGTCGGGTTTTTTTTCTTTTTCGAGCTACTTCTTGAACTCTCCCAACCACCAATCTTTTGCGTGAGTTTACATTTATTGAGCAGTTTGTGTTGGTTGTCTTTATGTTATCAGCCTTTTTTCTCCTTTCGCGATTCAAGCTCGGTAAGACACAACATCGGCAGTGGGTTTTTGGGTGTTAAAAATCGAAACGCAACCACCAAAAGACGATCAGGTCCCCTTTAATGACAATACCCCTTCAAATAGTGGGTCCTGAGAATTCGAACAAGTGTTTCGGCGGGGTCGGTTTTTTTACGCCTGTCAGATCGTCAGCTTAACATGCGTTGCGAATGGATGTTTAAGAGACAAATATTAATGGAAGTTGCGTGGCTGTTTTGGTTAAGTCGTCGGTATAGTTCTGGCAGTGAAAATAGGAATGGAAGATCTAGCTACATCAATTTACGTTAACAAGAATGCTTCAAACATTTGCCTTAATGTTGAAGAATCCATCAGAATAATTTTCTATTTCTTCAGAAAACTGTATCCTCCCAAGATTAACTTTACTGTCAAAGTTTCTAAAGGTTTATTGGTGTATTTTACTATTTAAAGTTTATTTAACTTTAATAAAATTTCGGATATCTAGAGATCTCATGTTTGAAGTGTAGAACGCCTAGAAGTATGCAATTATCGTGCAGTCATCAATCGATTGCTTTCCTTCCAATCGTTTGCTGGTTACTTGTGACCGATGTGATAAATTTTTCAACAGGAACAATATGATACGTTACTTGTGATATTTTTTGTTGAACTTAGCCTTAATTATAAAGTTTCGAAGTAAAAAAGCCAGAATACACTCCTCATATTCAAAGTGGGCCACTTTTAAAAAAATTAAAAATTTTTATCTTATATCGTTTGAAATTGGTTTAGCAATATGGTTAAGCCGTTCTACTAGAATTAAAAAAAATAATTTCAACGTTTGTTGGACAATAACGAAATAGTGGTTAAGAAAATTGCATACTTTCAGGCGTTTTGTTCTTTGGAAGCGTCTTATACTTCTTGACCTGTTCTAAGAAGCTCGTTGTTAGGAATGGGCCAGATCTTTAATCGGATTATTGAAATCTCAGTTTTGTGCTGGATTCTACCTTCCAAACTTTTTGATAACTCCATGAAGGATTACAGCTGAAAGTACTGGTACTGCACTCAAAAAATAATTGCAATGGATCTTTATAGGATCTGTACAATCTGTACAAGCAAAAAGGAATTTCCTTTATTTTGGCTTTCATTTCAATTAATATGCTTTTTGACAAAAGTAGAAATATTTATATCAGCTCTGGCATTCTTTCAAAGCTCCATGATAAAAGCCATAGCAAAATCAATTACGCTATGAGGTGTCTGTATCGAGGCGTATAACCCACCCGATTCCATATGCCTGCAACAGTAATCGATTAACCGCGAGTCGATCATATGTAAGGAAATGTGTAGAAAACCTAATTCTAAAGATAATCTAGTTTTCCTTCTCGCAAAAACCCATAGAAATTCACTTTCGTTCGACAGCGAATGGCCCCAACGGGATACCCGTCGCTGGTGATGCAATCGTGTGCTATGATCGCGATCGATTTTTAACGCCTCGTGTCATGCCGGTCCGGTTTGCCTTTCCAGCACGGCGACCTCCGACCCGACGATCCGTGGTGCTGATTAATTTTTCCTCTTCCCGGTCCCGGGTACGGAAGGAAAACTCTCCCAGCGAGCAACAAGCACCATAGATCCTTATCGGCACACTATGGAAGGTGTTTGGTGTGTACATGCAATAAGTAGAGAGAGAGAGAGAGAGAGAGAGAGAGAGAGAGAGAGCGAGCAAGAGAAAACAGTTAAACCCCAAACTCACCCAAAGCAAAAGCCTAACATGACAGGACACAACATACAGCACAAAAGCAACGTATACTCGCTTGCAAAAACATACGCGGCGGACATGTATCGCGTGAAGCTGTGGCTTTGCGCCCAAGTGTTCGCTGCATGATCGCGAAAATGAAAGAGCGGGTGTTAAATCAACTCCAACACGGTTGGTGACAGGGCCAAAAAGCTGTCGGAAGCAACCGATTTGGTCGCAATCGAAAGTGATCGTGATTCGCGGGCGGATTTTTTTGCTTTTCTTGCTGTTGAATGGTTTTGTCAAGGGCCTACCAGATTGTGGTAGATCAGTTTCCGATTCCACGGCCACCGGATGGCGCTTCATTACCGGTCGTGTTCCGCTATCGATCCGCTACCATCGACCATTCGTGTGAATCGGTGACACTTAGTGTCAGCCATCCTCCCCCATCGCGTCCACCCTCGATTGGACAGTTCGATGATTTTGGACAAAAACCCCTACAAAAACAGTGGACATCTTCGGAGAAAGATGGCAGGAAAAGCAGACCGTTAAATGGTCGTGTGACATGTTGCATGTCGCGAGGGCTCGTGAGGGCACCACACACACACACACCGGACAAACTGGTGGCTGTTGTGGGTTAATGTGTTTATGTTTTTGTTGTCCTGCCGTGGGGGAGTTTTGTTTTGCGCGGAAAAAGTGTGGGAAATGTTTCATCAACCGATCCCGACAACAAATGACCAACAGCACTCTCTCGGGAGGATGAAGGGACACGCACGCAGATATTTGCAGATAGTAGAGAGGGCTTGCGTTTTCGCGAAAGGTAGATAATCTGTCACCTGAGAGGTCTTGGGTGAGATATTTCTGGCCCCGCGGTTCCATTTTCTCAACATTTCACCTCCCGCTATCCAGAAACCTTTTTCCAACCCGACGCGCACCCGACCGTGTCGCGCTTCCATACGTTTCCTTTTCAACCTCAACTTCGTCACGAAGTCGGCGTCGTCTGCCGACCAAATAGCTGATTGTCGACATTTCGACAACAATCTGCGCACAGATTTGTGGCCAACAGAAAATTTGGAGTCTGTTGTGCTGGACTCTGTGTGTGTGTGCGTTGGAAGATTTAAGTGAGCGAGTTTCATCGTTTAGATGACTAGCATAGATTGGACGCCACTGAACACTATTGTATGGTTATTTTATGCTTTTCCCTTCTTTCACTCCCAGTCTGTCGGTCGTCCATCAGATACACTTTTCGCACCCGCGCGAAACAGTCGGGTGGCGTTAATTTGTCTGCCTGTAGACTCTGATGACGGCGGCTCGAAATTCGCTCGATTGTAGTGGCGCGGGTGCCTTAAGATCGTGGTAAATAATCCACAATAAGTTACGTTAATTAAAACGCTCCCCCCCCGTAGCCCATATTAATAGTGAATTTACGGGCCACCGTCATAATAAGCGATAAAGTTGGTTGTTTTATATTTTTGTTTCAGTTTGCTGTCTCGACTACAGGTCTCTTGCTCGCTCGCTCAAGTCTTTAGTGTAGTATCCAAGTGGGTTCGCTTTCTGGGTCACCTGTTTACGATTGAGTAATTACTGGCGAACTAGCTAGGGTAGGACGCAAGGGGTGGGATAGTCGGGACTGGTGCGGGAGCAAAAGTTTTTCCTTGCAAATTGAGCATTTTCCGGCAGATTAATGATGCCTTTTTTCGTTTGGGGATCGCTTTATGAGCTGGTGCTGTCTTGTCCATGCCATGGCGCTGAGATTTACGGCAGGTAAATAAAGTTTTCCACTGTTAACGAGGCGATCTTAAACCTGGCTGGGGTTTTGTAGTGACAGGAACGCTCAATCGGGCGTAAAAGTGATTTTTTATTTGTACAGAATCATTGATCACATGCAGTTACGATGGAGAGTATTGGTCACGGTAGAGCAGCATGGGTGAAAAACGTATCAAATTTCTTACATGGGTTCGTTTTCCTGCGTTGATTATGGTCAACTGAAGTATAGTCCCAGTAATAAAAAAATGTATTCATTTTCTCCATAATTTCGGCTTTTTCCAACTCTTGGTGTTCCGTCAGATCATGGTTGGAGGCCTTTCTATCAAGAGTTCTCTAAACAATATGTGTTAGTATCGATTGAGGAAAACTGATCATCTGCTTGATCTTAATTGTTGTCTAATGCGCAGACAAGGACAGACTGTACAGGAACTTCTCCAAACCATGAACTGGCACTATGAAAACTGGGCTTGAAGTATGGACAGGTCCAACTAACCGATCACCAGTTTTTCATCATTATATTCTACTGCACTTGAAGATCTTACAAGACTTGTGGCTGGCCGGGGCCTAATATCCTTTTTGTGATCTAGCTAATCATCGGAAGGAATCAGTTGGAACAAGGTGTCCGCCTGAAAATAAGGTCCAGGACACAAAATCATTCCTTGGACAAAACTACTAAAAATAGTCAATATCCCCTTACGAATTATAACAATTTATACTTCCCTCAAACATTTTCATAGCTCGTCTATTGCGTAGAACAGTCCACTTACATTCAACTATATCAACAGCAAACCACAACAAGCGAACTTGGCCACTTGCAAACGTCCTCGTGTCGTATTTCATCAAACGTCGTCGCACGTGGTTGTTGTGCTGTACGCTTGTAACATCGAATCCCTTTCACAGCGGGGGGAGATTGCCCAACTGTGGCTGGCATGTCGAGTGTGTCGAGCAGCCGCGAAATGTAAATACAACCGGAAGTCCCTTTTCTGTAAGGGGCGTGTTGAACGTTATTACCATCTCGAGGTACGGAGGTCCTTGAGCGCTGTAACTTGAGAATTCTATTGTCAGAAGATTGCTGGCGGTTTTCTGGAGGGAAAATCCTTACGTTGTTTTAATGCGGAGCGTGATCTGGTTGGTTGAGGGTTCATTGAACATCGATGATGGACTGCTGAAAGGATGGCTATGTTACGCCGTAATTTTTAATTGTGTGTTTGAGTTAAGAGAGGAGTGATGTGTTTTGTGAGCAAAATAAAATTTATTCTAATAGTCATTTAGATTGATAAATATATTTCTCCTCCTTTTTCAGGTATGTTGCATCTTGAAAGGTATTCTTATCCCAAATGATTGCTCTCTAAGGGTGAGTAGAAATTTGTTTTTGTTTTTATTTCCCTGGTGATGTGAAAATCGGAGCCTAAATCTTTCAAATCTTATCTCACTTTCTGACGACCGCTTAAAAAAAGATTCGTCAAAGCTTGCACTTGCTCGCCCTTGCCAAATGGGTTACTTTAACAGGAGAAGACAAAAAAAAAGAGGTAACTCTTTCAACTAAACTGTCCATACAATGTTTCCAGTTCCCAGCCGAAGCCTACCCTCCAACAAACGCCAATGTCGAATGTTTGTCTTACCCGCCACGGTTGACCGTTAAAAGCCGCCCAAATTCAATTAGAAAGAATGATGTGGCTGTTTGGCGGTTGGACTTTTACTTTCCGTGCATACGTCACGCCGCAGCAAAAAAAAAAAGGGAACTCCCTCTCCCTTTCGATCCACAGCTGCTGGGTGCTTAGGCTTTTTCGGACGGAACATAGCGGTCGTCATGTCACTTACATTACCCGCTGGTGAACTTGTAAAGCTGCGTGCGCACTGACCAAACAGCATCAAACGGCCGACTGTCTCATAAGCTTCACTTTCTTTTCGTCTCCCGAAAAGAAAAAAATGAAACCATTTCCCGGTTGGCGATCGCATAAGGTCTCAATTGTTGTCCCGTGTCATCGGCATCTGATTCGGCACGCTAGTGGGTTGGCAGAGCTGTCGGTACTTGTTGTACTGTTGCGGGCCGGTCGCGAATCGTACCGCCCTTAAATGGGAGCAACGAGGAGGTGCTCAAGGTGCTCGCGATTTTGCGGCCGTTAACAGATGATGAAGCTTTGGGAAAAATATTTTTGTTTTTATTTTGTACGTGTTTTTGAAAAATTGAAAACAAAAAAAAAACAGAGCGCTCGAGACTCAGCGAGGTGGTTCCTCCAACTCGAAACAAACACCCCTCACGCGTGTTTGGGATCGAACCGCCGAACATCCGGTCAACGTACGGCCCTCCTGGGTGGTCAAAAGTGTGGACCATGCTACCCTCTTAAGCACCGAAATATCTGGCGCATGCTCTTAAACGCACACCTAGTGCGTTTTATGACAACTGAAACGGACTGAAACGCATTTCTTTGAAGGTTTACCCCTGTTCGGCTCTGGGCGGTTGGAAGGCGTGCGTTGCTTTTTTCGCGTGGCTGTAGGCCCGATGACCAACGACAGACGGGATGGCGTTTTTGGGCGCACGAAAACACGCGTCCACGAGTGGCGCATGTCAATGCCCTTTTCCGGTAGATCGATTGTGTAGCCGTATCTGTCGGATTGATCTTCAAATACAAACAAGGATGATTTTGTGCGTAGAGAAACGTTTCTTGGTCATTCGAGGATTGAGAGATTGTTGGCAAGGTGTATAGGATAACTGATATCCAGTTGGGGCTTAGGGACGTTATCGATATGCTTTATATGTTTTATTGAAGAAATTGTATTTTAGGGTTATGTATGCATTATAGCTTTTGTATTGTGTGATAAGTTATTTTCTGTGTTTAGTGAACAAATTAAGAGGTAATTGGCTGGGGCAAGAAAAACTTGCAATAGAGAGGCCCTTCCTGAGGTCCAATTATAAGTGCTTTAAGTCTTATAACATTTTCTCAAAAACTTAGAGGGAATAGAATCTGGTCATCCCACTTTTTTTTAGACCCATTCTAATTTAGCATAAACTGGAGAAGAAATTAAAGCTCTGTTTAGGAGTCCTAGTATCTATTCCTTTGGCACTACAACCTCGAGAGGTCTCGGGCCTGCCAATTTCTGACTTTCTGTGTCTTGATTTTACCCGCAGTAAAGTAGTCAGCCCTGCGTACTGCCCTGTCGTGTGAAGACCGGCACTGCTATTGCTTCGGCCACCAGACCGCCCCTCAAAGTATACTTCCCCACCGAATAAAATCTACCGCCTTACTAAAAATTTAGCAATAATTTACCTACTGTATTCTATGCGTTTTGTTGAAAGTCATCCATAAAAGCACAAACGTGTTCAAGATAACCGCCAGTGTGTGTAGCACGGAAAGCAGTCTTCGAACACAGCCCTATTCTTTACCATACATCCCACCTAGTAAAGTTGATCCACACGTCGCGTTAGCAGCACGCGTAGTGTATCGATGCAAAAAGTAAAACTTCTTCCCGACAGTACTGTTGGGCGCAACCGTTGCATAAGTTATGCTCACCCGCGGCCATACACCGTACGATCGCGATGTTATGTTTCGTTTGCTTTATTTTGACGATCGTAGGGCTGCTGCACTGCAGACACCACCACCACGATCGAGTATCTTAACGATGGCCCTTTGAGGTTTGGGTGTTTGTCTTTGTTTCTGCTTTGTTTTGTTTCATTATTCATCCCTTGTACACCTCCCTCACCACTCTCCTTTTCACCCGGCCCGGTTGGCAAGCGTACGAAGAAAGGAAGGGTTTCGCTACTTTACCTGAACATCTCGGAAGTTGATTTTACATTCGGTGGGCCAGCACCACCCTGCCCTGGTTCATCAGCGTTTAATGTAGGGCGCTATAAAAACAGAAATTAATCTTAGATAAATTAATCACACACACACACAAACACGCTCTCTGAGCGCTTAGCGCAGTTTCAATGTTCGCTCGCCCTTAACTTAAACAAATTTGCCTCGGCTCGCTTTAACCCTCTGAAGCTGCGGTGCGTGTGTGTGGTTTGTGTGGAGTGGCCCTTAGCTTTTTAGATGACCAACCCTCGGATGACCGTTAGCCCCGTTCGGAGGGTTTTGAGGGGGGGGGGGCCCTAAAAACGGGTGGGACCTCGCCGCTTTTGCCAAATGTCAGACTCCACCAAAATGCGTCCGCTCTGATCACTCGGACGTAACTGACCACTTCCTAGCTGTGGCAAGTGATTGAACGCATGTGCGAGGTTTGGGGTTTTGTTACTGAACCGATGAAATAATCGTCCAAAGAAACAACAACAAAAAACAGCTCTCCCAAAACAAAAAAATCCCGCGGGAATTCGACCCCGTGCTGTTGTGCTGGGCCCTTTAAACCCATTTCTTTCTTTCTGGCTGTGGTGTGGGGTGCCCATGCACGGGGACCCGACCGGGAGGAATTTGATCCCATAAACGGTGCGCAAGCAGTGGTCAAAGTGGTAGATTAATTTTTAGCCACCATCTCAAAAAAACCCTTCCGAACTCCGTGTGGGTCAACTTGCGCAATCGATCGTTGCAGTTTATAGGTGAGTCTTTTCTGTGTGCGAGTCTGGGTAGCCCTTATTGCTCTCTTCGAGGGCCTTTCCTTGTAGCAGATCGTATCGGGGACGCACTGCATATGGCGCACCGATGGAGTAAAGGTAGTAAAAGTAGTAAAAATTGGTGCACGATCATCATCCTCGTCACCACAAAGCTGAAGCAGTTAAGATTCAAATTAGCGAACGCATTCGATTGGGTTTTGCTTTTTCGGGGTTGAGATTTTTCGATAGCTGTCACCTGCGTGTGTTTGGTTCGGAACATTCGATATCGATGGTTCTCCGCGTAACCTTTTCGACCATCCAAAACTCATCAAAAGTGTCAGCTCATGCCAGCGAAAGTTAACCACAAGCCTGCGTCCTAGTTTTTTTTTGTTGCTTTTTTGGATGTTGGTTTTAATCACATTTGTTTGAAGCTTTTGGCCGGTAACTTATGGACCGAAAGATGGGTCTCCGTTCGTTCCGTGGTTATTAAGGGTGATACAGTGGATCGCGAATGGTGCGACAATATTAAGCGTTGTTAATGGGAGTATTTTATGGTGGCTAATGACAGGGTCGCAAAGGGATGCATCCTCCCGAAAAAAAAACAAACCAAGAGCTGTCTCGGCTCTCTTCGAAGGTCGTTCGCACACGGTGGATGTATATTTTGCTGGTTAATGGCATGGTATCGATCTAGCGGCTCTAGGGTTTGCACAAATTGATGTGCTTTTGGCGGGGTCACGTTACGTAAAATGCTGTTGGGTCCTACTTAATAAAGACATTTTCATTAAAATGCTGTTTAATATTTTTGATGTTGTTATGAAATTCAGATTTGAGACCCAAACCTTAAACACTTCATTTGTAATTGTATGGTTGGATGGTTGGCTAGCTAGTTTAGAGAGACTTTATGTGCTTAGACTTCATTCATCTCTTGTTTGAGGATACATTGCTCTTGTTAAGAGAAGTAAATATTTTTCACATTTTTTCATTACCTTGCACATTTGGTTAACCAACTCAAGGCAACAAACATATCAAATTGCCTTTAGTAAAGCCGCCCCGAAAATCAGGTTTTTTACCTCAATTTATTGGCCTTTGGCATCGGTTTATCTTTCCGAGCTATTTGATCTCCATGACATTTGACTTTTTTGTCGAACGTCGATCCGACGAAAGTTCTATGCAAATGAAGCCGATAGTCTACATCCCACGCCAAACGCCGTCACGTTAATCGTTCTTCAAGGAAGAGAAAATCAATCTAAAACTGGATCAACCCGGGCTGTTTAAACGCACTCGGGTTGTAAGATTATCACTTCTCATTGAACGCTAGTGAAAGTTGAGCACGTCGTCGTTTTCTATTTAGAACATGTTCCGGTCCACGCGTTCCGGTCTTTTTCTTTCGTTCTTCACCTGGCTGTAAAGAGAAAACACCAACGAGGCACAAACCATTGCAACCGTCACTAATTAGTAAAACAAAGTCTTTTGAGCGATGAGAAAGCAACAGACGATCAGAGATGAGGTGAAAAAGATCATCATCGTTGGTTCATAATTTTTCCCCTCTCTACTGCCTACTGCTGGAACGTGCCGGTGCTTCTTGGACCCTTTTCTCCATGGCACCTACATCACCAACCAGCGCAAAGAACTCTCGCTAGAACGTGTGTAGACGGCGTTAAGGCGAGAAGATTGTTTTCCACCTTTTCGGGTTGTACATTGATTAATTGTTCGACTTCTGACGCCAACGGGGAGGTGAGGACGTTCATCAACGGCAAAACAGCAACGCCGCCATCATACCATCGGCGGACAGCTTCGTCATGGTCGCGCGCGAGCCCAAGAACTTAGCAAGCGCTCCCCTCTTATCGGTGGGCGTGTGTTACAACTTTTACAAGCGCTGTTGTTGATGTAAGCCTCGGCGGCGGTAGATCGATGGAACGGTGACGATCGATCGACAGGTTCAACCGGTCTCGAGGTTTTCTCCTCTATCTCCTCGATGCCAGTGCATGCGTGATCCATTCCGTAAGAGTTCTTGGAGCAACAAACTACCACGAACATGGGAATGCAACAAAGGCCAGCGGTCAACGATGGCAAAAATGAAAGCGGATAGAAGGAAAATGATTAGCGCACATTCCTTGATTGATGAGGTACCCCGAAACGGGGAGCATGATTGATTCTGAAGCGCACGATGCACCTGCATTCTGGTTCGGTGCCCCAGAATTTAAATTTCGGCCCGCTTTGCCCCTCGGGGTGAGAAACGATTTGGGGTTCTAGAGTAGTTGATTGGTTGCTCGTTGGAAGCTGGGTCGCCTGCTCGTCCAGGCCAATGGAGCTATCAGTGATCTGTGTGAATAAATGGGTACTACATCAATCAATTTTTAAATGTATTTGGACCACAGTTTAGCAAAACAAACACAAGAGCTGCAGCATTGTGTTGCGGGCCTATAATCAATGCAACCTTCCGCTGATTATTGATATTGAGAAGATTTTTTTTCAATTTTACATTATATATAGTTTACATGCATTGTATTTCATGTAGAATGAATTCAGAAAATACGTTAAAAAAACTTACTTTTTAAAGGAAAAAATTTAATAAAGAAAATCATGCCCTGTTCCACTGTGTAAAACACAACTTTTTACGATTGTGTGTGTCCGCTACACCACCACGGTCGAGCACAATTCATTGATGAAATTGTACGCCTTACACCATCGGTTGGTGGTGTAAACGCAGTTACACCACACCGTTCGAGCAGATTGCATTGCCTGTTCGAGCAGTTTGTTTGCGTCGAGAGTGAATCTCTCCGAGCGAACTCACCGGGTCAAACGCATTGTTTTCAAAGTTATGCTCTCTCGAAACTATGGGATGGCGCACAACTCTAACTGGGTAAAATAAATTCATGTGTTAGAGTGTTAATAGACATTTACTATTGAAACATGAATTTTAATCTATATTGTTGAAAATATTTAAGTCGATAACAATGCCAAAATTTAATTTGTTATCCTATTTCTGAACATAATAAGAAGTACAAAATTTAAAAGAATTTGCTGTCAATCTTCAGCATATAATCGTTTGATTATGAACTGTAAAATAAGAATTTCATGAAAGTTTATTGGATTTCAGCATGGACATGTACTCTCCACGAAGGTATTGCATAGGCTATGATATCGAAACAATTGAACATGTTTAGTTCCAAGAAAAACCAATAGAATTACGTAAAAATTAGGATAAAATATAAAGAAGAAAGGTGTTCATGTTTCCAACAAAATTCATCAGGAAAGAATATTTGTTGTTTTGTTTATAGAAACATTGGTTCTCTAAGGTCTCTTTCGACTTTCGGATCTGACCAGAATGAATCATTTTGCGGGGTTTCCATGCTCAAGAGCGAATGTAGCTCTCTCATTATGCTGCGCTGCGGTTCGAGAGTAGGAGAGAGTAAAAGAGCGTAACATAAAACTGCTCGCTTGCGTGTGCTCCGAGCTGCAGCGAGCGCGACCAAGCGCAACACTTTCCAAACGTCGTTCGTTCGGGCAGGATGTGAAGTTGTTTACGTTCGCCCAGAGTGTGTGTTTTTCATCGCGGTCGCGGTAAATGGTGTGAAGAATAACCGATTGTTTTCATTCCGTCCTAAACGACGCGATCAGTGTGGAATTGTATTCAAAGTTTATACGACAAAGCATCAAACAAAACTAAATCGATCGTGAAACTGTGTAGATCGTGAAGCATTGTTATAAGCAATCTTGATGAAAGAAAGAGTGTAACAGCTGTGAACGAGTCGTGTACGAGAACAGTTGCTCATCTCTCGACAACAATTAATTCTGGATGTGGAAGAACAACTTCTTCCACTGTGTGTGAGTGTATTCCCGAGTTGTTCGTCCTTTTATAAAAATATCTCTGTGCTGACTGTGTTCTTTCGGAAGTGCCTTGATAATATTTTTGAAAGTTCAAAATAGTTTACGAATATTTCCTTTGGAAACAATCCCAACGAGAAAAAGGTGTTCCAAGTGATGTGCATTACTCCCCTGCATTAAGGTGCTACGAAGAAAGGTTTTTTTTTACCGTTCAAGAAGATGTGCCTTCTATTCAGAGTGCATCACGCGGAAGATGTTCTCCAACAGCGACCCTCCAATAAAGTGCGCTGTCGGCAGTGAAGAAAAGAAAATGCTTCTAAATTAAGTTCAATGGTGAAGCGCCTTCGCCAAGCCTCCATTATTATTAACCTTGCTCGGTATGGGGAAAATGCTCCCGATATGCCGGTACGCGGCCCACTAAGTGAAGTGCAGGCGTCCCTCGTCGCGTGTGACTAAGGAAAGTGAAAACAGACGCGGCCGCTCGGCTCGGCAAGTGTAGCAGGCCTGGGCAGTAGAACCAGCATCAAAAAGGGCCTCCGTCATCTTCTTCCGGCATTGGTTCGGTTGCTCTTGGACCGCGAGTGCTCGTAAATTATGATAACGAACGTCGGGTGCCGTGCGGTTGTCTAATCACTGTGAGGGGTGAGATAGTGCATTCCAGCATCATCTCGGGGCTCATCTTGAAAGTGTGTCCACTTCTTCGATCCGCCACGAGTGTGTGTGGTGTTTTGTGTGTGGACGCCAACATTCCTAGGCCCCTAAAGGCGGTCCGAGCCCACTGCGGGACGATAATTGCGATCGGTGTGATCTGGCCACAGTTTTCGTGGTGCTGCACTGGTACGTGTCCCTTTTTGTGTGGTGTGATGCTGTGTGTGTGTGTGCTATTCTCTACCAGTCTGTGTGTGTATCGTGCGTACGTGTGTGCATCTGTTGGTTCTAAGTGATATTTGCTCTACGATCGTACGAAGAAGAAAGTGATTAAAACCTACCTTATCTTAAAGCCTCTGGTGGCGGATCGGTTGTGTGGCCTGGAATTTATGGCCGTGGTCAGAAGGGCAACCAGAGAGTGGTGCCGTTGAACAAAGCGCGCCTAGCGAAAATCATTCTGGACCACTTCACGGCAAAGCGAGGAAGCTGTTCGAAGAAATTCCCCCAAGACCAGCTGGGAGCTCTGGCGGAAAAATAAGAAATCGGAAAGTGAAGTACTCGCCTGGAGTAGGGTTCGATTGTTCTGCTTCAGAAGAAGAAGACCAACGAACGAAAAAAAAGGTGAGTCTCCCTCTCGATCGGTTTCATTTGGCTCAAGTGGATCCCGGGGCCGTACTTGTCTGTGAGGTGAGGTTCTAAACGGTGCGTTAAAGTGGATAGGAACACTCCAGCTGCTATGGACACCACCGACGCGATCGGCAGGCGACTTCTTGCACAGCTCGAGAAGAGGTGATTCATCACTTTGCCTCCGTGCGGTACGGATGGGCAGGCAGCGGCTGGAAAGTGTTAAAAATAAACATTGTGTAAATGAACTCTGATGGTGATCGTTCCATCGTGGTAGTAACCATTGGTGAGCCCGGTGAAGTGCTGCAGCACATAGTTTCATTCAACAAGCCTTCACCTTTGTCGCGGGCAGGGCAAGCCTCCAAACCACCGCTAAGTCAAAGTCAGCTGCCAGCTGGTTAAAAAGGGCCCTCTGCAAGAAGTGACGATCAAATGCGCATTCGATACACACGGCTCGGTGTGTGGGGTCTCTTCCAATTTTACACCGACGACAAAACAAAACACACACACACAGACAGAGAGACTCGCAAACGGACGGAAACACACAGCTGGGTACTCGTTTGCATACACCCGCAATGGATACGGTGTATGCGGGTGGTTTTGGACCTTCCAAGTGGATTTCTCCCGACGCCCTTTTTAGGGACGCTCCATCTCAGCTCAGGCCCAGTCGTGATCTATGCGCTTTTGGTATAGTCGCGTCCTAGCGACACCACTGGTGCATCATCATCAACATGCACAATAGCAGACGAGATCAAGTGGACGATCAAGCAGCTCCGGCTATTATGGGAGGGAAGAAACCAACATACACCGACAGATGTAATGGGAAGATGGCACACTCGGGAAGAGAATCGTGCGGCTGTGCGATAAGTTATCCAATGCCGTGCGCTTCGTTTGGGCCGATAGGTTGCTGCGTTCAAACAGCTGTTAAACGATCGCTTGATTCGGTTTGTTTCGATCGATAGGTAATAATCTCAACGTGCCAACAATTCCAATGTTTGACGATGAGCTTGTGAGGCTGTAGGAACCGTGGTGGGAAGAACTAGACGCAATGGGAAAGCAATAAGCGTTTGGTGGTTTGGTCTGAAGTACTGTGGAATCGATTCCTGTGTCCGACCAGCCGCTCAGTGGGTGATTGGAGAAATAATACTGATTTCGATGACTTTGAAAGTGTTTTTCAATTTATCCACCGAATCCAAAGCGCACAGGCTGAAAAGGAGGCCCGATGGTGTTGATTCAGCGTCCCACTCTCAACGCTTGGATCTACATTTCTATCGATTTATTTGTTCCGTTTTTATGGTTTCAATTACAATGGGAACCATAATGTATCGAAAGGGAACGAGTCTTTGGGCGGTGTTGAGATGGTAATTTCTGCTTGAAGCAACTTGGATTAAGTTTATTGATATTTTCTCTCAAAACAATTCGCATAAGGTTGTTTGTTTTATGTATTTAACTAAATCGTTGGTTTAGTTGAAGAAACTTCTTCATAAGTAAAGAATTAATTTCATAAGAGACTGAGTGACAGTCACTGCTGACAGTGCTTGACATTGCCTTTGGACTTTGGAGGCATTTCCTTCTCCTAATCGTGAAAGGGTTTTAAAGAATCTCTCAGAAACGTATTCTTATCTGGGATAATTGATTCTTTTGATGAATTAAACAAAATATTTATTTAAATGTTGGGTAGGATGGTTTCACTATTATTTTGAGCTTGGCTTCTTTGACTTCGTAAATTTTGTTGATTAGTCTAGCTAAAGTTTTTCGTCATCATTTGAAGCATTTGATAACTTTCGACTTTTATTTCGTGTTTTGAACCTGTTTTCTATTAAATTATATTTATTATTTTATATTTTTTATTTATATTTAATTTAATTTTATTTAATTTTATCTCGTTTCGAAATAAAATTCGTTCGGTAAGTTAAAATTTTTGTTTTAATAAAGTAAACGATCATTCATTCGAAGGCTTTTTGAATGCTTCTAATTTCTGTGATGTAATTCGATTTATTTTGAATAATATTGCATTTAATTTGCACAATCTGTCTGAAATCATTTTGAATGTTTCTAGTAGATTTAATTTAAATACATAAAATATCATAAAAAATCAACCTGAAACATCCAAACACTTGGTATACTGGCAATATTGTTGACATATTATTTGAATATTTTCTGTAGTCTATTTCGTGCTCTGGATTTTAATTCCTCTGAACGGTTTTTTGGCTCGAGTCTCGATTTGTTTACATTCCAATGCTTGATTCCGAGCCCTCCTACCCGTAGACCAACATCCCTTAGCGTCCTAACTGGCTGGCCAAATGAAAGTGAATACTTTCGCAATGAGTGAAAATTAGGCCACTCGTCAAAACTATCGCTGATCAGCGAAACTCCTGAACCGTCCGGCAATCGAACCGTGAAACAGTGAATCCTATTCACTCCCTTTCCAAAGCGGTCAAAGTCACTCCGGCGACGACGACATGCAAACTTGGTGATAGACCTAGCCGCTAACGGTCTAGTTCATGGTCACCGAAAGACAGGTCCTGTACGGTGACGAGAACCACTCAAATGTACCGACAAACCTTCGTCATCCTCCATTTCTGCCAGATGCCAAAAGCATTTGCACAAATTATACCGCCCCATTCCGTGTCCAGCGCTCGTTTGGGGGTGAATTTCTGTCGTCGGCGGTGGGTCACTGCCCCGGGAATTTCTTTGCAGACGTCGTGGCCACCAGTTACACATCGAAACTACGCTCGAACGGGCGTGCGCCCTCTCGCTCTTGCTTTAATTGGATTTACGCGAAAACAATCCGGTGTACGTGGATGGTGGCGCTGACAGACCGCCCATTAACATCTTCTGGACCGCAGAGAAAATCCCAACTCGCACCGGGTGGAATCCGCGAACCTAGGTTCGGTGGGGTCCAACCCGACTCACCACTGTTTCGAATCAAACTATCCTATCGGCTTTATTATTAAATTGAATTACAAACGCACCGTTCAGGAAAACGGATCAGGAACCCGCCAGGCACACCGAGTGCTTCGAAAGGAGACCCGGTCGGTTGGCAGAAAACATTGATCGCCTTGCCGAATGCCACCCCGAAAAGGGAGAAGGAAAAAAAAACCTACCACACCCCAACTTCCACCGGGCAGAGGGCAGAGCAACAGGAGAGTTGGCTGGTCCGGGGACCGAAAATTTGACATGGGTGGGACCGAGAACTTGATCGACGGCGAGCCTCGGCTTTGTGTTGTTTTTTGTGCCCGCCCGATTTGACGATCTGCCGATCGCTGTCAAATGGCTGGCAGCCGACTGCTTTCTTGCCTTTCTTTCAGCGCGCGCGCGCGTTCAATTATCGACCAGCGCAGAGGAGGACGAGCGCTTTTTTGGTGTATCGTCCAACAAGAGGACATTGGGGGCGCGTTTAGGAAGCAGGAAGACAACAAAAAACGCTGCACGCACCTCTCTGGGTTTTTTTTTTCGTGAAGAGCTACAACAGATGGTGAAAAGCGAAATCGTTTCGCGGATTCCTCCTTTTGACAGGCTGCTGGTAGTTCCTAGTTTTCCCTCCCTCTAATGCTCTACCCGGGGTGATCGGTTGAAAAGGAAGCGAGAGTTGTTGTCTTTTTTTTTTGCACGGTGTAGGTCTATGATTTGAGTGGGCAGTCAGAATTATGGTGCGATCGGCAATTGTTCGCATATCAAGCGAATCCCGGTTCTGTTTTGGCGTAAACCTATCCACACCCAGCTATCGCGTTTCGCGATCAAGCGCGGATTGCCGATTGGAAGGTCGACATACATGTAGAAAGCAGCCCAGCTGGATGAAGGATTGATGGAAATCGATCCATAGACCGTTGTCAGGTGTTGAGTTTTTGTGTGTTTAATGTGCACGATCGTGGACGGTTTTGCGCTTGAGCTGATGCATTTACTCGATTTTTTATGTTGAGTGCAACATGCCGAAATTGACAAATAGCTTGGTGAGGTTCAATCTATAAAAGAGGAAAAAAGGTGATAAAACTATTGCTTTGCTTAGTTAAATTTTAGTAAGTCAATTTTTGGAATATTGCGTAAATTCTTATTTTTCTGCAAGTCTTGATCAGCAACTAAAATTATGAGCAGCTTTGAAATCAGGTTTATATTTAAAATCGTTCAATGTAAGGAACCCTCATCAAAGTCTCAGGAGTATTTGTTCTCTTGGATCTGGAGTGTTATAAACATAGATTTTGGTTCTTATATTGAAAATACTTTTGATTAAAGCTAGAAAAACATGTATAGAAAATATGAACTAAATCTGAATATTATACTGACCCTAGTGACAATATGGCTCAGTATATGAAGTAAGTCCAATAGTTCATTATTTAGTCATAAATGGGATGTTATAGTTAGAAAAGGGAACAAGAGATATAAATCAGCAATATCATATTCTGCGCATTGAGAACTACCTTTGAAGCATATAATTGTTCGTTGTTCAATTACAATTTATTTGCGCTACCCTCTCTCAACTCTACTGTTTTCACTCCATATGAAGTATTATTTTAACACGACCCTTCAACAGCAATACTTTCCCGAGCGATGTCAAGTTCATTGCAAACGGTGCTTAATAAGTTTTGAAAACACAGCAAACAGGGAAACGGAATTATTGTTCCCGGTCAAAACCGTACGCCCTTTTCCGGGCTTTTCAGACATCCGAGAGCCTTTTTCTGCAGCTACTCAGCAACAGAACCCATTGCGTTGTTCGTTGCCAACATTAACAAAAAGTCACCCTCACTTTGACAACCGGAGGTAAAAGTTACCTCTTCCGATCACTACCACCTACCTCAACAGCTCCACTCGCGTAAATCCCCATACCGGAATTGGGAAGAGGCAGGGCATCATTCAACCATGGCATAAAAAAGAAGGGTGTGCAGTCAAAGCCATCTGGGCACGAGTGGCTGGCCATACCTCGACACTGTTTATTCAGTTCACGATCAATCGCTTCAGTTCATTCCGAGGACTGGATTGACTGGTGCTTGCTATGCGCAGTTTTGCGAATGATGTCCACCGAAGTGAAGCAGCGCAGATTTCGTTGATTTTACACGCATTGTACGTACGGATATTTAATCCCTCGCCCGTGGCCAGCAAAAAAAAAACGGACCTGATCTTGATCTTAATCACCCGTGACGACGTGCCAAAGCTCTTCATCTTCAGTTCGCGCTGACGTGGTCCGGCGGGCGGTGCGTACGGCAACAAGAGGACATTCTCCTGTGTCGTCGGCGATGCTTCGCATCAGTCGAGCGGCTTTCAAAAGCGGCCGAAGTTCCCGGGGACAAGAAGATTAATGCAGCTTTTCCTTGTTATGGTCGGAGGCTTACGCATTCCAAGGACCTGCGGGATTAACGAAATCGCACTCGGCTGTAGCAGCGGACAATGCACCTTCCGCCAAAAGCACGAAAGGAAGCGGGTGTTGATCTTGATGGCATGCTGACGAATGGACCGTGGAGGTTCAGATTTCCTCGTCCGCCGTATCTTAAGCTGCCGAGGCGTGAAAAACAATCCAGTAGGTCCCGTCCTACTGGACGAACGACGGAGGCAACCCTGCGGTCCGTTGTCGTCGCCATATTTGAGTCACCCATCAATGTGCCAAATTTATCTTAATATTCATTCATCGCCCATGCCACTTACGGCCACACCACGCACGTCCACTGTCCACCAACTGACAGCGATCACACTTTTGCGCAAAGGAGCGAGAGATATAGGCCAGCTGATTGTGCTGAGGGGGGGATTTTCTTTTTCGTTCAACTCTGCTCCACAAGTCACACCGATACACGGGTGGAGTAGCCGAAGGAGACTTGACCGATCGAAACCCCACCCCTCCGTTCGGTGAGGAAGACTAATGGTTATGATCAATTGATGGAATTGACCACCATTATTCATCGTCTAATCAGATTTGGCAGATTTGCCATTTTCAGCCACTTCCTGCTCAGCGGCAGAAAGAACACAACTCCACACACACACACATACACGGTGGATCGACCCCGGATCAGGCGGACAAGCGTGGACATCCGACGGCAGAAAAACTGCTATAATGTATGCAAACACAGGAAGCGTGTTTGTCGTAAAAGTTGCCTCTCTTATCAGGCTCACTTTCATCAAGTTTCGCTTGAATTGTTGTGCATTGATGTCGAGCGCGCGTATATGCTTGGTGGTACAGGTATGGTGAGGTATCATAATTGCCTAGAGTTTAGCCGCAGAAAAACGGTTAACCGAGCTAAGCGTGAAGTCAAAATATGTCCAAGATTAATGAGATTACTGTCAGTGTAATGAGGGTACGATTTGTTTGCTTAATGGAAACGTATCGATCTATTTCTTTATTTGTTTTTGACAGTTTTTTGCGTCGATTATCTACCGGAGTGTTCAGTGTTTGAGCTTCAATTATTTTGGACCTGGACTTGGGCAAACGTTTAAAGTGTTCTGAAGGTGGTCAAAATGGCTACCTTTCTGCTTTATTATTTTTTTCAATTTGACATTAAAGTAAAAGATTTCTCTATTTTCCTTTAAACTATCAACAGGTCAAGTTATTTCCTGTTGCAATAAAATTCGCTTCAAATAGTTTCTTGTCCTTAGGCTAGAAATTAAAGGGCTCGATTGTTCGTTTCCCATTTTCCAAGGTCTCGGTAAGCAACGGCACGATGCTTATCAGAAGGGTAAAAAGGCCAATATGCTCACGACGTCCTGTGATTATCTTATTAAGAATTTTCCTTTCAAAATATTGAAACAATTGATTATAGGTTTCAAGGGGTTTTTTGAACCTACCAGGTCAGTTAACATCTTACCAGCCGCGCTATCAAAGTATCACAATCTTGTGCGTTTAGTACTTGTGACCGATATAAGGCGTAGCGGTTGTGGCTTGCATAATCTAAGCCCCTGGTGTACGGGGAGTTACACGAAACGACTTTGGCTTACTGGCCCAGTTTTTTTTTCCACCGTCCGGTTGAGCATTTCGCAAACGTTTCACAGTGCTTAGAGAGACTCCGTTCTGTAGTACTGTGAAGGTAGAAAAATGTAGTACCACGAATACTGGTAGACAAGTTTTCAGCGCAAACTATAGTCACGTTTAGCCTAAAGAGTTGACCGGTTTGCTTGGTTGGGGTGTTACGCACCGGTGATGGGTGCGTTTGTGTGGTGTGGCTCATCAGTCCTCATCAACGATCATGACGACCGGCGAGGAAGCTCGGGACATCGTTTTGGCTGGACAGGCGAAGCTGCTGGAGAACATCTCGCTACCGGTAGCCGGTACATGCAAATTAAACGCTTCCTACACCCATTGCCTTCCACGGGCTGTCAACGGTTGTTGTGATGCCCGTGGAAAAGAGACATCGCTCGGGGCGATGTGCGATTTTCTGTGGCACCGTGGCGGAGCGTGGAACACTGTGCCGCGGAACGGATTCATGTTTAGCGAACATTTAACCACCGAGTGTGGCCGGTGACGATTTCATACATATTTTGCGCGCTTTCCCGTGGTGTGACCTCAAAGCCGCTGGCTTCTTCAAGGGCTGCCCATGTTCTAGCAGCTTCCAGTTCTACACCGCGCGTCTCGGGCCTGTTTTTGTTTCGGCGTACGACGATACGGCAAACGATGATGAGGATGACGGTGGTGTTTTGCCTGCTGCTTCGGAGCGCGTTACCATCTCGTGTGATGCCGCCATCGCATACGGGGCGCGTATGTTAATCATATAATTACCCTGCTTGATACCTTCTGCTACTACTACACTACTGTGACCACTGCTCTGGTGCATGGCGCGTGGAAAACCTCATTTTCAACCGAGGACGATCCACGGTGTGTCGCGTGGTGCGTCCAGGCGACGGGTTGAAAAAAGGAGGACATATTTTGTATAAGCGGGAGTGGCAGCAGCAAAACACCTTCCTTAGGTGGCAGATCGCAACACGGTGTTGCGTATCGTGCTGTGCCGGTAGCTAAGTTGCTTCGGCTGACTGATGCACCTCCTTATGGTTTAATGTCTCGAAAGCACACCATCACTTGGTACGGTGTCTGTGAGGAGGACCAAGGTGTACAGCATGCCTGCCGCCGGTTGTCGCTGGTGGTGGTGGCGGGCAACGAGCTTTTGGAATTTATCATATTAAGTCCCGTTAAATGGTTTTGGTCGATCGTCGGTGTGCGTTGTTTTGTTCTTTTCCTACGTTTTGTATCTCATTCTTCATTGGCGAACGCGAACGAAGGCGAGAATCGGGCCAATGGGTAAATGTCCCGGCGTTACACTCTACCTCCCAAGCTCACGCCACATGTGCTCCGGCCGGTGGCCATTCTTGGAGGATTGGGTCGGTTTTAATTTTCGCACCATTTGGCAATTCACGATTCTGTTGCGGTGGTGATTCTGGCGTTGTGTGTCTGTCGGCTTTTCGTGTCTAATGCTGCCCAGCAACAACGCGGCCCGGTGCTACAGGCGTTTACGCTGGACGGATACGGTTGATGAGATACGCATTGTTTTGGGATGATACTTCAAAAAATTCTACCCATTGGGCGAATGGAGCGAAGGGGTTTGGTTTCGTAACGACCGGTTTAAGGTTGGCGCAACCTATTTTTCACGGAATTAAATGTTAATCTGCTCCGGGCTGGGCGGACCTATTTTTAGAACAATCGGAGTTATCAAAGCAGATTGAGCGGGCTGTTTTGAAAGGAGTGTTTGGATTGGTTTCTTGAAGAGTTTCAGACAGTTAGGAAACATTTTCGTTTATCAAAAATTATTTAAAAAAAAAACGATTGATGATGGGGGGAATGGTTAGGCTCGTTCAAGTTGTGTAAGTTCAAAGAAATCCCGTAAATTTATATGCTAATCTTCCCGTAGGCTGGAATTTTTTTTCCTGATTTATCAATGTGTGTTTAATGTAAACAAAGTGTATTTTGCCTAGAGAAAAAAAAAGATCAATGCTGGGGTCTAAATAATCAATATCAAATATATAAAATGTGCAGCCTAAATGTATGCAATTTTTTTCTAATACCTAAGTTAAGAACAATTTTTAAATAAAGTTTTTTTTTCTTTGCAGGTAAGCAAAATTTATGAAAATCCTCACGACTTAATTAAGGTAAATCTTGACACATTAAATAAGCTAACAAAAACTTTAAACTATCATTATATTGATAATACTCTCCGAAACTACTACCCCAGACTACTCGACGCCATTAATTTTCCCGTGACCGTTTCATGATCGTTTTCCACTGTGTTGGGGTTTTAAGTTTGTCCGGTAAAAAATGTCTCCCCTTAAATCTTTCCCACAAAATAGCTACTTACCCTAGGCACACAGTTTTACGCTGCATTTGCGTAAAATGTTTACGTCTAGTGTGGCTGCAGCTTGCGTAATCAGGGACAGACCAAAAAGACAGTGTCGGTCCAGCGTTTTCTCGGTGGAATAATTCACCCTGTGTGTCCTAGCAAGGGCAAAGCAAAGGTGTTAAACACTGGAATCAAATAAGAGAGAGAGAATAAGAGAAAAAATCCATTGTGCGTTATGATGACGCGCCACAAAACTGCAACCGGGGTTGGGAATGAATGGGAGCTGCAAGGAAATGCACCACGAACTGAGGAGAAAAGACAATTTTGACGTTTTTTAAATAAAACTTGAGAGCTTTTGCTACACTCGGAGAAACTAAAGGCTGGCTGGAAGGTTGAAGGAAAATAGTTGAAGGTGTCTTCAAAAACAGAAAAAGGCGAATACTACTCAAGGTACTAGCAGAGCCCATTCATGTGGGTAAAAACTGCAGTTCAGGAAGGTCATCTTGGGTACAGGCTTAGTTTAAGGTTAAAAACTTACCGAGCATGCAGAAATGCTTCAAGCGATGCAGTTCTAGGAAAGAAAGATACCGGGAGAGTCTGGTTTTTTGTTCGCCTTACATCAACTTGAAGTGACAGTTTTAATGCCCGGTACAAGTGTCCTGAATTATGCCCAGCTTATGGTCTTAAATCTATCGTCTATTGCACGGCAGCCGGCACACAAGATAAGCTCCCGTACCGAAAACCATTTGACTAGCGCGAGTGATATATGGCAAATTTTCTATTCCTTGTTCAACAAACCCACAAACCCCTTTCTGTTCCCCGGGTACTGTAACCGCTGGAAGTACTTCACCGGGTGCTTTCGAAAAGCCTTCCCCGGTTTTTTCTTACACCGAAAACCCTGACCACGGGTTTGGTTTCGGTGGTTTGGCGGGATGCAATGTGACACCGAAGCACTTGCAGCAGGAAATGGGAGATACGCTTCTCGGGGCTCGATCAGCCATGTTTGCGCTGGTCGTCGCCGCTCGCTTTGAATATTGGGAGCGCGTCCACTGCGGAACTCGGTGACCATTTTTCTATGTTTGACTTATGCAACGACCAGTATATGGGACCCCTTATATGGCTACCGCTTTGTGGTACGGACCCACTCATGTGCTGCTTGAAACCGTCCGGGAAGCGAGCGAAAGAATCAATCGATATGATATGCGGCGCAAACGATGCGACCGCGGGGTGTGAACAATGTTGCGCGATAAACTATTCACTTTATCGTGTGCGTGGTGGTAGCCTTTTTTTTTGCTTTACCGAGTTTTCGTTTTTGTTAACGTTTGTTTTGCTTGGCTTGTTTGCTTGCTTTGTCGCACCCGATCGCCGGTGAAGTTATGCCATGTCGCCATATCGAATTGGGATGCTGTGTTTGCTATTTCCATTTCAGTTTTCACGTTTGACACACCGGAGATGATGGGGATTATGATGGATCGTGTTGTTTTGCTGTGTCTTGTGACTGGCTGCCATCTTCCTGATGTGGGTGGAATAAGGGATTTAGGATTCCGGTGTGATAGGAGGCGCTTTAATGGCTCGTTATCACATCGGATTATGATTATGTGACAATAATGCTCTCTGGATGTGCTCTCTACAAGTCGTTTTGCAATTTTTGAGGTAAAGTTTTGTTTTTAACTGAATAAAGCACAATGTATCCTAAAATTTCTATTCATTTTCCTTTTTTTCTTGAAGTATTTCTAATAGTCATTATAGAGTTTCAAATTTTGTTTCAATTTAAATAATTTTACTGAATTTTTAATTCGCAATATTCTCTAATTTTCTCTTTTTTTGATGTCGATTTAATAAAACTACTTCTTCTTTCTTCTTTTTTTCCTAGCCTTTTGACCTCTTAGGTCATGCCTGCTATTTCTGGTCTACTAGCCTTAATGATACCGCATAGTTGGATAGTCAGTCCTCACTATCAGGGAACAGTTCGGATGGGATTTGAACCACTGCCCTGCAGTGCCCCTAAAGGTTTTACGAAAAGCATGCAGTGGAGGCTATTGCAATTCCCTTGTTGTTTTGAAACTAACCATACAAATTTGCATTTTCAGTTCACATGTTCCTGGAGCATGGCGATGCTCTGTCATTGCTGGTTAAAAATGACTGCATTTTTGTGTTTTGGATAAAAATATGGGTTTTTGAACGAGAAGAGGGTTGAAAAGCTAAAACTTAAATTATGCGTATTCGCTACCTAAGCATAATACAAAAAAACCGCTTTGATGCAAATGTGAACACTTTGGTTTTAGTGTAGTAAACTAGTGACGTTGATTTTGACAAATTTCTATTAAAAATAGTATTAAGTTGCGACCCTTTGTCCACACGAGTCCACTTGAGTTCCGATTCTTTAAGATCTTCAAATAATCACGCACAAAATCCATAAACCAGCTGTTGATGCACCATTAAGCAGCGCACAAGTGACATTTTCAGCCGTATGCAGATTAAATACGCTAGAGCTTTTTCTCGCGCACAAAAAAACGCACCTCACTACAGAAAGCGTAGAAGCATTCGCACTAAACGGTATCATTAGCAAAAGGGGCAAGCTCCATCGGGAAACCCGTCGAAAGATGATTTGTAAAGCAACACCTACCAAGGCGTTGTGTGTGCGAGGTGACGGTCCCCCGCCAGCAAGTGCAATGAATCGTCTTTAGCCGGCCGACCACTACAACTGTTTAACGTCTTGAAGCGAGACGAACGTTTGTTAATGTACTCAGCACACACAGCCACCAGGTCACATTTTACGGTGTGCAGTTTTGTGCTGCTTCCACTAGCCGGCAATCGTCAGTACATCCAGCCGTAGAAAGCTTTCCAACTGTCTTACCGAGTAACGCACGCAGGATGAGCTTTTTTCGGGGGAGGAATAAATATTAAAATGTTGTCTAAGCGAAAAATTAAAATAACAACAAAAACGGCTTACGCCGGTGTGAGCACCTTCCTAATGGAGTTTGTGCAAACTTTCCATTTTCAAATAGAAAATGGCCATTTTTAAGCTTTAACGCACAAATAGTTTTCGTTTCATGCATCGGCACTCGGAAGCCAACCGTTTTTCATGGGGGGATGGGAGGTTGTTTCGATGGAGGGCCTCATTTTGCATAAAACCGCTTCCATAAATAGTGCAGTAATGTGCTGGCCAAGTATGCGAATAGGTGAAATGATCGTAAACAGAAAAATGGCAAAACGTTTACCGTACCTTTTTAAGCATCCATTTTGCATCAGGGCGCCACATACGCATAATGAGGCTTCACACTCACCTACACACAACATTTGTCACATTTGTCGTCTCCTCTTAGGAGCATCGTAATGCACTGTTTGCTGATGAGTTGTTGCGCTTTTTTTTCTTCTGCTTTTCACATAAATCCATACAAAACTGTGTGCACTTTTGAAAAGTTTGATGAGCAAATAAGTCTTCTCGGTAATGTATGGCTCAGAAATATATAACGCGGACATCCAGAGCCTGGCCTGGACTTGAAGCTTTTTGGGAAAGGAGACTTGGATTTTGAAAAAAGAGCTCTTGGTGTCCCGGGCGAACAGGCGTCATTACGTAATGGTGCTTGTTCTTTCCTTTGTGTTACGTACCGCCCGCCATTTATTCCTTTCTTCTGAAGCCAGCGTAACCAAAGAAGCAGCAGCAAAAAGTCGGCCACCTTCTACCCTCCACGAAACATAATACTTTCTTTTATGTTCTGCTTCTTCAATCGGTTTCGGCTTCTTGCACGGATTCTGCAAACTTTTCGGCGAATGCATATTACATCAACACTGTCCGGAGCGAGTGAGAGAAGGTGGGAGAGCGTTCGAAATCGGGCACTGAGTAGCGCAAGATTGCTCTACTTCTTTGTAGGGGTCCGTCCACCACACTGACAATGGTTTGGACCCTCCGTTTTCCATTATTTAACCCTCTCAACTCAGGCTACCCCCGGTGGCTGGCTGGAGCGATTCGATGATGCTTGCTCGATAGCAGTTTGACTAGCAGCAGACGAACGCACTTGTCCCAATGCTGGGGAAAGCATCGATTTGACAGGGACCAAATGCATGCAGAAACGAACTTAATTGACGGACTTGAGTGTGTGTCTACGGTGGTGTGTAGTCGATGGGCCACGGCACGAAGGATGTCGGTTCCTTTCATTCCGACTCGAGCAGAACAATAGTCCGGTCCGGTGTGTCGTTAAAGTGCATCATGATGACGGTGGGTTAATATTTCCGTTGCTTTATAATAAACATTCCAGGGCATGATTTATCGCTTGCTGGAATGCAACGGGGTAAACGGGGGATTACGACCATATGCGGGCAACGAGGGGCAGATGTACTGCGTACCGGAAGGAAGCGAATGAATGGTTCTCCCGGGATGGAACTAGGTCAGACTGGGTACTAACCGTTGCCGTTGTTCCAATCGCTCAACGCACTATCTTTAAGCAAGCATAGGGGATTTTGTTTTATTTGTTGAGTTGTATGGAAAATTACCTTCAAAGTTAAGCAGATTTATCAAGGCTTCGTTTAGCTTGCAGGGGCAATAATTGAAATGTAATATTTTAAATGGTTATTCTTTCATGGTCAGCGGCATAATTAATCAGGAAACTTTTTTTTTGAGGAAATAACAGGTGGCCTTAGTGGAGGCAAGAAGAATCTGTGTACTTGTTGCATGTTCGCGTATCATTAAATTGTTGCTTGCTCTCCCAGGAATATTGATTACCAGGACAAGAAGGACAAGAGTGAAGTGAAAGGAAATGTGAGTGTAAAGATGTCAAATTTTGTTTTACCTTTTTGTAGAGTAATAAATACGGTAATTAATTTTTAATTTTTACATTAATAAATTGAAGAGTAATATTGGAACATGAAAAAAGCGCATTTTCAATCAAACAGCAGTGTCTGACACGATTTTCGGAATTATCTTCGTGATTTTACATGTTAAAATATAATTTATTAATTTTATTGTTTTTTTTACAACTTTTTGGTATTTTGGTAAATATTACGCCTTTGATTCTTGTAGATCTTAACGAATAATTGTTGAATGCTTAAATGGATTTAATGATTATTCAACTACGTGGTATCATTAAGTCTAGTTGGCCAGAAATGGCAGGCAAGTCCCAAGAGGTCGTTAGGCCAAAGAAGAGTTTGAAAACACTTTGGACACTCCATTTTAACATTTGACTTTTTTATTATTTAGGCTGACAAATGATATCTGTTGGTAAACAAACAAAAAATCAATATCAAACTCTCACAATCGAATTGAGGACACAACTCTACCGTGTTGAAATGGGACCAAACACAATCAATTACTTAAGCATCTCCGAACCAATAAAAGCCCTTACTCATCTGCGTTATCAAACGATTCAATCCCTCCCGAAACAAAATGGAGCATAAATGAGTCGCTCCCATCCTCGTGCCATCCTCGTCGACGGGTTCGATTTGCATTCATAATGCTCACCGACCCGGTCTGGCGGAAGCGAAAGATGATGAGTTTCGAGCGAACCGTTATCGGCCTGGTTAAAGAACTCATTTATTCATGAGCTTCTCGTGTTGTCATTTTTTGCCCTTTTCCTCAGCATACTTTGGCATCTTATTGCCATCTTTCACCGGTGAGGCGTTTTTTCCTTGTGTTTTTGGATTAAAGCACTCGTCACCGGGCTGGGCGGGAGATTCCTGCAGTTCCGCAATCGGTCGTTAGTCATTCCCGCGTCCCCGTGTCGTACAGTAACGGCAACCGCCTGGACCGAAGATCGCTTATGAAATTTATGCAAATTCATCCCCGAGGTGGAAATGATAAGTTTAAAGTGGCTACACTGCAACCCGCGTTCGGGGAGCTTTAAGTGGCAAGACGAACAGACAGTGGTGGGTCCGTGATGGACACTAAATCTTGAACTGAAAAATGAGACCCACTCGCGAATGAGTTGGTGGCCCGTGCTCGAACACCTTGGTTTTGGGTGACAAGGAAAAAAGCGTACCATAATGGGATTAAATTTCACGCTCGGGAGGACAAACAGACAGAGGTTAATAATCATATCAATTATGCAGGGAAAAACGTTCGCTTTTGATGAACCACCAGTGCCTCAGTAATTCCTCAGAAATTCTTCAGCAATTCCTCAGAAATCTCTCAGAAATCCCTCAAGCATCTCCGATGACTCATGGTGGGCTTTGGTGCGATACGGCGGCACCTGCAAGCATTCCTTGCCAACTGCAACTACATCACTATTCAATTAGTGCGCTATCAGACAGCGGCGACTTTGCCTATTTGACTCGGATTCGTTTGTCTGATCTGTTTGCTTGCCTGTTGAAGCTGTGAGAAGCTGGGCAACTTCACTGTGGTCGCGGCACTACTTTGCAGTCTCCTGTGGGGTGTGCTGCTTTTGTGATAGTCGCCCATACGAGCTTATCGACCTGGGCCTTTTAAAGGCGACTGGTCCGAATGTGGTTCGCCACCGTGCGTTAAGTGACCACTGTGAGAAGTCTCTCCCTTGCAAGTGGGGTACGAGAACTGTACCGAGTTCTCTCGACGTTTGCTGTGCTGTACCACCCAGGGGAAAGCTTGATTCTTGACGAGTCGGAACGGAGTACAAGTCCTTCGTGTTTGTTCTCATATTACACACCTTTCTGGCGCGTGTGTGTGTGCGGGTCGGAACGCTTCAAAAGGATCGCCCTCCACGAAGGGAAGGTGTTAAGGTGATACACTTGCGGACCGTTTGGATTGAGTGTCCGTTAAATGGTTGTATGCGATGGTGAACTTAATGCAAAACAGTTTGTAATTACTTTCTGTTTTCTTCGGGGCATTCTTCGTGGGGGGTTTTTGGTTGTAATTTTGGGCTGGGAAAAGGCTTGCTATAAATATAGCTAAAGGACAAATATGAGGACGTATAGATTAATTAAATGAGCTTTGATAATATAAACTATACTGTTATACATATTTTTATTCAACACGAAGTCCATCTGGAACCTTTAATGAATACTTATAATCGGTAATTAACTCTACTGTGTAGAATATTTGCATAACTTCAGGCGTCTTTATGTTCTTTCACATTTTTAATATTAAAGTTTCGAGTTGCATAAGCCAAATTCATGTGAAAAATGCTACAAATATAACAACTATTGTTATGCAGACGGTTCGGCACAACATTCACCGAGTGTGAAATAAATATTGCGTCAACAGAAACAAGCTCTCCTTCACTGGTCGTTCAAAACATCGATTGATTGATCGATGACATTTTAATTTCTGAAGGTTCATCGAACCTTCTTTGCTGCTTTGTTGCCACAATGGATTTTATTTTGGTACCACCAAATCGGCCATTTCCTGGGAATGCCAATATATGAACCCCTTTTACAATAAACTGGTTCACCGGACATATTGATTTCCCGGTCACATGTATGTTTTCCGTGTGTGTGTTAATTTTAACACACTCCATTGTCCATTCTTATGCCCTGCTTTGAAAGATGGTCACCGTCGGCGATGATTGAGTTTTAATAACTTTTACATACACTTCCTCGGAATTTCGGACGGGTGTCCGACTGTGTCGGGAGATGCATCAAACACACCCTGAGGGATGCAATGCAATGTACGCGAAATCAATTCATTCTGTAGGAAACTTGTACGGCAGCAAAGGTCCATCCAGTGTCACCGTAGGGGATATCAGCGTTTTTAGCGAGCGAGTGAGCGCTTTGTGTCGAAGATCCCGTCGATTGATCATCTGGGACTTTTAGGTCGATTCTGCCGTGTAAGGAGAGAGCGTAAGTTTTTTTTTCTTATTATTGAAAGGAAAATAGGCCCCAAAATTGGTGGCGAGCAGAAGACAGATTGTATCACTTTGTAGCAGCTTTGCGTAGAAGATTGCACATTCGGTGATCGGTTGCCTTGATTGTGCTGGGAATGAAAGAAGAACACGCTCATAATTATTATTAATCGGCTACCCGTAAAACTCACTCAACCGCCATCCACCCCACCGAAGGTGCACTTCGCGGCACTCGTTTTATTATGCTGATGAATGAAAAATATGCCAATCTCGAGCGCGGCATCGGCGGCACACCGAGCCACAGGATGCTGGCGATGAAGAATGAAGAAATAAATGAAAGACCTCTATCTGAAATCAATAACGTGTTCTCTGTTTCGCAAACGTTCAATATCTCTTTCGTTTAGCAGCAGCATCGGTTCCTTGTTTCTCTGTCCAAAATGCTCACCTCGCCCCGAGTGAAGGGAGGATATCAGGATCGAATCACGTGTGTGTGCGTTTTTTTCTTATTCTCTTCATCAACTCCGGAGCAGGATGAAGCTCACCCAAGCATTGAGGATATTGCTAGCATTTGCAAGTGCATCTCCCCATTCTGCATCGGTTACGGACACATTGCTGACCCACTGTTGGTGAAATTAATAAATTAAATTTAATTAAACTCTACGCCTCCTACCGTATTTAAATTCCACCAAGAGTTTTATAGCATTTTCTGCGATACGCTTCTCTAGCCGGTCGCGGATGGTCGATGAGTTTTTCGACGAATCCCCTATGCGTGGTGGTTGATCCCGTACCACTAGGCCGTAAAAGTAAAGTCCACCCATAAAGTTAAAGGCGATGCGTTCTTTCCCTCTGTTTCACGTTCCAATCATCTCGCCTGCGATCGATCATACACGATCGTGTATGGATCGAAGACGGAAGCAACATTTTCGGGTGGGTTGTCTTATTTCTTGTTGACGACCTGATCGGCATTTTTTCTTTGTTTTTTGTTGATGCGATGCGGAGGTCCCAACGGTTCGTAGTTGCGTGCCGGGACACGGCTGTGTCCCACATTTCGACCATCCACTCTTTCGACCTCTGTTTCGGAACTTCGCATGTACGCGGCGGTGGTCATGCAGGTGATAATGTGGTAAAGTTTGCGAAGAAAATGAGGCTGACGGTCAAGGTGCAACACGATCAAGGGTCTGGATATTGGAGGGATGTTTTTTTTTACTCGCGACGTGATTGAGAAATACATCGCGGATAGGATGCAGGAGGTGCAGACCATCTTATCTGAATGAGAATTTCTCAATTACGCGGAGAAATTGTTGACCCCGTCTTAAAGGGCGAAATTCTTCAAATTGCATTGAACTTCCATTGGTTCCTGGAGATGGTTAACCCTTTTTTTGTTGTTGGTATGGAGTAGCCGGTTTTGTCTTATGATAATAATGACATGTTTGCAGATACTTTACATATTTTTCCACTTAGTCGAAATGAAGTTTTATTATGGAGTTTTGGGTGTTGCAAACGAGCACTGGACGAGCATGATGTTGAGTGTTGGGAGATCGCAAAATTATAGCTTTAAATTATGCATAGCAAGATGTGTCACTTGTAGTTTTTTAAAAATTAAAGCAGGATTTTTTATGTACAAGTAAATAAATATAATAAGTCTACATAACTGTAACGGCCGTGAGAGGTGTCAGTGAAAAGGTGATTTTGAACTGATCTTCTTCATTGGCTTCCTGGGCTTTATTTTTTGAAGAGGTCTCCGTATGAGGAGATGTTCTGGACGAAATTCGAGTGTTCACCGATCCGATCATCGGACCTCCAGATATATTTAAAGGTCTGCTGGATAGATTTGAAGACAAATATACCGATTTACCTTTAAAAATGTGATCATAAATTCCTTGGTAGACTTATTGTGCGATAGATATTTAAATAAGAGCTAAACTAAAGAACTCGCTGTAACGGCTGGACTTTTCCCACCCGAACTTCGATTCTATTGCTCCTCAAGACTTATGTTTCAGATGTCAACCTTTGCCCTTACGTTTCGCCGTTCATTACATTCTGATCATTACACTTCATACCAGCCCTCTTTCAAGTTCCTCTGCTTGATGAATCTTTGTTTTCTTCCCATCCAATTTCACTTCACCCTGCTGGACCGGAAAAGGGTTTAGGGAAAGCTTTTGTAGTAACCACCTTCCACCAAGCTATAAATAGAAAAATTATGCAGCACAGCATAAGCGTGGAAGTGGCAGAAAGTTGCCGAAGCCCTTACTACTGCAGCTGTTGATGCTGCTGCTGTCCAATACCGTTCAGGTAGCAGTGTCGTTAGGCCATGGGAAAATGGCTCTCATATGAGGTTCACGGCTCCAGTGAACACATACTACGCCCGAGTGACAAGGCAGCGGTTGATTTCAACACACACACACACACACACTAGATGTATGTGCCGGTATGTGACACCGCTTGCGCAACTGCAAAGACTTACAACTGTCGAAGTCGAGGGAGGCGTTGGAGTCATTGGGAGCGCCTGCGATGTCATGAACAAAATATTGCCCGGCCGCTGGTGACGGATGATGGCAATTTCCGTGCCCTGTAAGGATACGCGGCGCGGGTTTTGCGATGCACCGATCGCTTCGGAAAATCGATCGTTCGGGGCGGGCTTTGTCGGGAAAATTGGCCAGTTAGTGAGTGAGAAATGAATGTCATTGATTTTCTAATGCTTGTTAGATGTTGTGGGCTCCAAAGGGGGGAGGAGGAGGAAAGTCAGGGTACGCAACGCATTCACTGCAGACATCATGTTTCACGTAAACGATGCATTATTTGAAATGATTGCGCTCGTTTGAACGAACAAACGGACCGCAGATGGTTTAAGGGGAGGAATTGGCAACGTAAAAGGGTTTGTGTGATATGAAAGTGAGTGAGCTTTGAGGATTTGGCGTTGCTCAATCAACCAACATAATCTCACAGGCAATAAGCTTATTTATTTAGAAATCATATTTTAAAGCCTAAAATTTTTAAAATCACTTCTTATGGATTTACTTAAAATATATGAAGGATTTTATTTTCTTCCGCCTACAAAACACACAAACTCACACCAATATTTTAATTTATGCACCACCATCAACCAAACTCCCTGTTTTTCGTATCTAACGCAAATGAAACCGAAAGTCACGCTGTGCGTTTCCTCCATTAGAAATTTCCATCCAGTCAAACATGTTTGTAATTTCGCTCGCAGTTCCCTCCACACGCACGGCACAACCCATTCGATCTTTCGAACCAAATGAAAAAAAGGCAAAGAAAACCATTTCTGTCATTCGTCAGATTTCCTTCACATGAGCTTCTGTTTGAGCGACGACTAAGTGCTAGAAACTTAACGTCGCCGGCTCCCCCAGCCATTGACGGCCACCGGAATTTCAACACGAAACAATATTTGTTTTCGCTTTTGTCTTTTATTTTTTCATTTGCATTTCTTAGCCTGTCAGAGCTTCTGTGTGTGTGTGAGTTTTGTTTTGGCCACACCGGAAGACGCTTCATTACATTTCCACGCAAACCACAGCAACCCCTATTGTAGGTCGGGCGAATCGATCGAAAGTATGCAAATAGATGGTTGGGTTTAGCTATTTGTTCGCCATGTTTTGGGAACAAAAGTGACAAACTTGACGTGCTTTGTTGTAAACATTTTGGATACCCTTTTTCGCTTTTGCTGCCCTAACTGATAATGAATAGCTCGAGCTATGGTGTAATGATAAATACTGTGAAGCGTGTCATATCGAACGTTACACTGTTGATGGCTTTTTTGAATCACGTCCGGTGTGCTTGGCGTGATTGTTTTGGCTTGAAAAATAAAATAGTTTACTTATATTTATGTTTAAAAATTTATAAACGACCATTTAAGCAACTGTTTCATACACGAAACTCAAATCCCTTCAAGGCACTCATGCAGACGCGAGAGAGAAAGGTGGTTGGAAAAATGCGATTCGCTCGTCGTTCGAACAGCCGACCGATCGGGCGTGTAATTATCGCACCCTTACATTTGACGATCGAAAAACCGCGCCACAGTATCTCATTTCTCGGAAGCTGTAATAGACGCGCTCCGGGCTTGCGTGGACGGAATTTGTATGATTTCAACAAAACCCAGGTCCCGGTTTGCGGTTCGTCAAAATTCGAACGGCTTCTTCTCGGTCTGTCCGGATGGAACGGATGGTTTGACTGGGAGTCACACACACACACACACTTCCAGCGTGAGGGCTAACCATAAATCATGTGTGGCGGTGGAAAATCCGCTCTGCACTGGCACTGTTTCATTGAGCACGCACACGGTTTTCATAGTGTTCATTCTTCAAAGTCAAAACTTCATTAAGCTTCATATATTACAACCGGGCGCGCGCGTACTTTTCCCATCGCGGGTCATTGGCATCGCGGCGATGGCGCTGCGGCCGCATCGGAAGAACTCATAAACATCATTAACGCCACGACAGCAATGCGTTAATTGGAAATTAGTGCTCGCGCTTGTTGCTGGCAAGTGAATTTAATAATAAAAAAACGAGGTCCCACTGGTTTACCATACGAACAACAGCTTGTGATGGAATGTATCATTCATTTCCCGGGCTGCAATGGTTCACAGCTGACAGTGGGACAAGTGTTTAAGGGTTTGGCACTTTGTTCGGGTTGCATTCGGTGGTTTGTTTTATTGGAGTACCAGATGTAAAACATGAATGTCAAGTGGCACGTCATAATGTCAGCGGATAATCTAACCGAGGGGTTAGCTTAGGGTTTGCTAGGGCGCTGAAATGTTCGGAAGAGAAAAGGGTTGAAAGATTGTGTAGATGATAGTAAAGGAAAACAGAGACATTTATCATCAGTATGACAAAAAAAATCATCAAAACACTCGGTTGCTACTATTGGAATACTGAGATAAATTTATGAGAAGCAACTAATGAATATCGGAGAAACTAAACCTCTTAAAATTTCCTGCTTTATTACTAATTGATCATTAAAGCAGAAAGATCCCGAAGCTGAGGCGATATTAGCGCCGGTTTTCACACGGCAGGACCAGGGTTCAAATCCCATCCACACTGCCTCCCCGTATGTATGCATTTGCTTTATTGTTTGCCTTAAAGGCTTAACAAAAACTAGCAAAACAAGCAACAATAGCAAAAAATAAACATAAAAAATAGAGCAAAATAAAAAAAGATGTAAAACTTGTGATAAAATAAATAAAGAAATCATTTTTAATATAAAACAAGAATTGATAGAAAGAAATAAAAATCAGCCTAAAAATATGGAAAATTGTATGAAAAATAATATAAATAGTATGATAGAGGCTATAGTAATTTGAAAAATTGAACAACAAAAGGATTCAAACGCTACAAACACATTGCACTCCAGATAGACATTGCAAGTAATGAGAAATATGAGAAGACTTGACTTTCAATACAAACATTTTCAAAAATCAGTTAAATCAACTTGCAAGAAGAATAGTCAATCTTTCAACATTCTATGATACAATTCAATATTTTGTTTAGTAACCTTGGAGAGATTTATATTTACTTCATTTAGAACCATTTACCACTTCGCAGTTATTTATCAAGAATTTCTTCGCAGCCAGGAAACTAAGCTACATTGTTGCTCTCCTGCTCCGCAAGCTATCAATGCCCGGGACGGGTGTTGTTGAGATGGGAATGTTTGTTTTTCTATCCTGTCTCCCCTTACCATCGCTAGCCAACCCCTAACACTCACACCCATTCACTCTCAACTACGTGCCGATCGTAAAAGATCACTTCCCATTCTGCCACTACCCTCCTTCCCTTCCATCACACCCTATCAGGTGTGACCGGGAAGTCATCCTGACGAAGTGGATCAAATTGCAAATACCGCAACAATGGCACGGTGCAATAGCGCGCAGCTCGTGGTTTTCCACCCACCGGGTGGTTTTGAAACCAAACTCCCTTCCCTTGTCAAGTGAGTGCCCGATAAGCTTTACCAGTGACCGGTGACGGACGTGGAAGATGACGAAGTGGATGACACGGGATAGTTTTTCCTGCAAGCGGCGTCATCGGGAACCTGGGGCAGAATTATGTGTCCTCTTTTCATCTCCACGTGCCGATGTTGGTGAAATTGCAACTTTACGGGCTGTTTTTTGCTGCTGCTGTTGTTGTTGCTCGTGCCGTGCTGGAACGTCTTAAGTAAATACCAACAGGGTATTATGTGCCTGGTTGGTTTCTGGCTATTTCTGTACTTTGGCGTCAGCAGAGAAGCCGGAAGACGAGCACCGGAGCCGGAGGATGGTTTGCTTGGTGCAACATTGTAATGGGGGAGCTTTTCTCTTCTTCTCGTGGGGTTTATTTGCTTTAAGGGTTCATTGATTATTATTCAAACGACTAGGAAGAGGCAAGAAAATCACAGGAGACAATCGAAGAAGAACGTCGACGAGCTGATTGCACGGGTTTTCTTTGAAGTTCTTCAACCTCTAAATTATGAATTTATAATAAAATATAATAAAAAATATCGTTTTATCTACTCCGTTCTAAAGTTTTGCTCCCTTTTCTCCATTTCATTACAGGTAAGGATCGCTGACATCACTTCTCCATGCATTTCGGCAGGTAACACCACGCTGCAGACATTCTTTCGCCGCATCGTTAGATAATTCCGTACACCGATTCCTCAATCGCCCAAGGGACTCCTCAGTTTTACTTCCTCATCTGATTGTAGAACAGTGCGCTGGTTGAAGCACCAGCAGTCCTGTTCCGTTCCTGAGCTCCACCCCTAGCACCACCGGAACGCCAGACAGCTTAATGATGGGCCACGTCAGTTTGATAAATAGAGCATAGATGTGGTAAAACGCTGGTAGGTGATCCGGGTGGAGAATGCGCTAAAAAGTGCATTTTTACCCCTAACCAAACAGCTTAATAAAGGCTGCCTTTGGGTCGCGAGATTGGTGAAAAGGTTCATCGGCATCAGTGTGGCGTTAGGATGCATTTATAATGCACAGCGTTTAATAGTGCAACGAAAGAGAGGGAGAGAGAGAGAGCGAGAGAACTTTAGCACATTCTGCACACGGTGCACACTTCCTTCCTTGGTGTAGATGATGATAAATGGTTTGTTGATTGAAGTGCACCGAACCGTGGTGGTTATTTTTATGCTTCTTCCGTCATCGATAGTGGTTCGTGGAAGTGAGAAGAAAAAACGCTCAGCGAATCGTGTGGCTGTTAATGGAAATGGTATCATCCTTTGAGGTTAGGAGCATAGTGATGATGTTTAATCCGTAAAATGGAGGATTATTTGATTCTGCGGTTAACACATCGCACCTTCAGACTTGAGCGGGTGTGTATTAGCTGATTGGAGTTCGTTTTTGGAAGCACAGCTAAAACTCTGCTAAGCCGTCTCACTTATCATTTTCGGCGATTCCGTTAAAAAAACGAACATCCTGATCCTGTAGGTTGATAGTTCGTTAAAGGTGTTGCACGATTCACAGCTGGCTGAACTGGGCTTGCTAGACCCTAGGACATAGTTCTATTCAAGCTCCCCGAACCAACAATAATATTCCACCGCCAGTGACTAATCGGTCGTGTCACGTTTCGGGAAGTAAACATTTTATGCTAATGTTTGATTTTGCTGACAATATATAATTTTTGTCGTCGTATTTCATCGATCACGGTCGATTCTCCCCGGGCTGGCTGGCTTATCGGAGGCGCTGGGAGCTGTTGACGCTTTACCATCTTTTCACTTTCACGATCGTTGCTCGGGAACAAGCAAAGCTGGTGGTGTGCAGCTGAAAATATTCGGGCGCCTACAGCTAATAACCCGCGCGTTGACATGATTTTATGGGTGACAATCCAATAGCGTTCGAAAGCGATGGTGCTTTGGGTTTGTTCGCTCACCATCATCATCATCACCAACACGGCGGTTATGGCTTCATTCGTCGGGTGATAAGCATTCAGGCGGGACATTTTCGCTCTGCACATTCAGTCTGCGGAATGGCCCTCGGTGCCCTCCGGCGGTAACCTTTCGGGGAGCTTCTTTCTTTCTTTCTTTTCGGCAGCGATAAGTATGGTTCGATTTCCATCAAACTTTTTCGACGGCTGGCTGGTTTTCGAGTGGCAGTACGTGCCATGGAGCAGTGCCAGCTGTCTGCAGCTACAGATCCGAATTCTCAGCTAGCGTGTTAAGCAAACTTATGCACCGCTTTCACTTTCAAACGTGCTGCCGAGTTTGGTGATTTATGCAAGATATGCATTCGTGGATGGTTGGATGGTGCAAGATAGTTTCCTGTGCGTCCTTTTGCGTCCTTTTGCAGGGAACTGATGCCAACCCGAGCTGGTTGTACGGGCATGATAAGATATCGTTTGGACATGGAATATTCACATAAGAAATGGGAGAAATTTCTTATGAAACAAAGATGTACAACATCTTAATGTAGCGGGAATCAGGGTTACGTGCTGGAGCACATGTGCTTATGAAATGTGTCTTGCAACAGTATTGTGTCAGGAGAGGTTATCAAGAGAGTTTGATGCTTACATCACTTGCTCTGAGTTGAACTCTGGTCTACACGGAGTAGCGTCCTGGTGGAGTTTAGACTTTAGAATTTGATCCAGATATGAATGCATAGCATATAGCATCCAGATATGAGATATAGCAATGTTTGATAGTCCTTATTTCAGTGTTGGTGTCATGCTTTTTTGACTATGTCCGTGTTGGAGTTGGTAGCTTTTTTGACTCTGTCGACTTTGTGTACTATATCGACTTCTTGGACTATAAAGGAGCGTACTTCAAATTAGTCAAGTCTCAACTTAGTTTACCACATTACGCATCAAGATAAGCAAAGTTAAAGTCCGATTTAAACTGTAGTGGCAGGAGCTAATGAAGCGCTTTTAATTATTCACTTTGATGTACCTACTCCAGCTGGCGCCAGGAAAAGTATGCAAAAAGTTATCACCGTTTGGGTACGTTCTCACCATCACTCCCACACATTAATTCTAGCGATGGCAGCTATCTAATGCGGCATTTTTACCACCATGCCACTCTGGGGCTGGTTTTGGCGGATCAGTTCCAAAACTAAACCGTGAACACGATTCACCCTGGAAGAGTTGTAACCCCGATATCGTTCGTGTACGCCGTTGTGCAAACGTTCATTTCGCGTGCTTGGTCTACCGGTGCTTCCCTCCGGCCGTCGGTCATATTTATGCTAATAGTTGAGCGGAGAGAGAGAGAGAGCAGAAACAAAAAAACTCCAGATGCCTCCCGCACGTCAAATTGCTTTTGGGGTCCTGGGAAGCAGTGCCTTCCCCCGGCGAACGAACATTCACCCCCCGGGGGAGTACTTCCGTTTTCCGCACCGTGGCTGGCAGAGGTGACTTCGGGTAATAAAAGTCTACCCGTCGGAAAGGAAAATGGCAAATCGCAAAGCAAAGCCTCACAAAATCTGCAATGACCCGATATCCATTGCAATACGTAAAGTTGAGGTTAGAAATGGTGTTGTTGGGTCTCCTTCAATGCCTCCAAAACACAACCGAGAGTGATCTGCCGTGGGACTGCTGGGGATGGGGTTTTTTTTTCTGTAAGTCCGGGACGCCAAAAGGGTCGCACTGGCGTAATATTTATGGTCGAGCGAAATCACAATGCTCGATCGCGTTTGCATGCTTGCGCGTCATAATTCACGGCCGCCAAACACTCACACAGCTCTGCTGTGGCAGTAACATGAATGTTAATAGAAGAAAACCATCAAACACGAAGCTCAGAAGAAAGGCAAAAAAAAAAAACATTACGCTGCGGTAGGAACGCCACTACATTCCCGATGATGATGATGATGATGCTTTGGCAATGTGAGTGATTTTGTTTTTGTCCCTCTTGGGAGGTGGATTTTTTGCTGAGGTTCATCATTAAGGCAAGAGACCCCTCCTTCGAATAGTAGATACCACATGCCGGTACTTCCGGTATCGAAACGATCAGCTGTTTCTGGTGGAAGATAAATTCGCATTCGTTGTGTGCCTTTTTTTTAATGCACGATTCAAGTGCACCGAAAATAAAACTAATCACAAACCAAATTACATTTCGAACGCGGATTATGGTGTGAGTGGTGGAAGGCGAAATGCGTTAGAGTTTCGGCTAAAAGGACGCCGGAAGTGTTGGGCTGAGCTTTAAAATGGCCACCGATCATGGTAGTTTTTTATTTGCGTGTGTCTTCTGTGGCCATATGGGCGGTTGTGTGCTTCCAACGCACCAAAATAATTATCACCTACTACCACTGCCAGCAATAATCGTTTGGAAGGAGGCTTTTTTGTTGTTGGTGATGGCTTTCGCCAAACCGTGGTCGCCTGCTGGTAGGCTGCTGGTTGAATGAACTAAGGTAATTTACGATATCGCAGGGTTTCGATGGCAAAGCCAAGGTTGTGAACTCTACGCTTTGATGATGTGTTTATTGCACAGGCATCATTTCGTTGGGGCAGGACCTACCGCCGACGTTTGGTTCGGATTTTGGGCGCAAATGGCAATCGCGTGGTTTCGGCTGATTACAGCTTCTGTGGTGCACGGAGTTTAATGAACACGGTTGCGGTACGGTAATAGAAATTAGGTAATGGGTAATGGTAATTGGATTACTTTCCTTCGTTGGAGAATTGTTATAGAATTGTTTGAACATTATTGATGTACTATTTTTCAAGATTTTAAAAACCTACCCCTGAGGACCTGAAGAAACTGAACAGAAGTTAAATTTTTTATGGATTATTGGAGAAAATTATCAGAATTGCCAGTCCTGACAAATAGAGAGTTTTTGGCCAATCCACGAATACCCAGGAAGCCAGATTATTTTGGCAAAGAAATTAGAAGAACAAGAATTTGTCGAGAAGTCCTGCTGCTGAAGTCCTCGATATCGCTCACGGCGTCGTCGTCTGCCAATCCAATATCTAGACCTCTCCAGAGGGCATTTATCAAACAAACTAGGGCTCTTCTTCAGCACCACGACACGATCGTTCCTGATCTTAACAACAGGAACACCAAAGAACTCCCTTTTTGACAAATGCTTCGATCGGTTTGTTCGTCACCATAAATTGAATCTTTGTGAAAGATTGTTAATGTCCATAAATGTCTTCGTTTACAACCAAATGTTCGAATCACTGCGTAAACCCTGAACTCTATTTCTAATGCCTTAAATCTCCCCAAATGGCACACGAAAGTAAAGCTTTGTTGGCTGACCTTTGGTAAAAACCCACGTTGATCGTGATTCACACGACCGCAGCTGCCAAACTCGCTCGCATTGATTCACTTTCCATCAGGCTGGTCCGATCTTGTGCAGGCATCCCATTTCTTCCATTTCTAGATGCTGTTATTATTTTATTGATTACATATTGATACTCATTCCATCTCCCGCCCCGGGTACTGTCCGCCTGCAGCCACCAGGACGGCATCAACCTGGGCTAGTTGGAGCTATGGGAGAGTGGTACCGCAACGAAACAAACCAAAGAAAGCAAATAAACGCACCGCCAAGACGTTTCGGAACGGAAACGGAAAGGAAAAGTGTATATGGGAAATTGACGGATGAGTGTGAATTTGGTGGCACTTCGCACAGAGCACCGGATCGGATCGGTGGCGGGCCAATGCCAAAGAAAAGAAGGAAAGAAAAACGACCCCATGTTTCGCATCATCGCATCACCGGTATGATGATGACGACCAGATTGGCAATCCGCGTGTGGTAGCCCCCACTCAGAGGGGACGCATTCGCGATGAAAGTCTTACGAAATGGCGGGGGGCTGGCGGAGAGCGTTTCACCGGCTAGATGAAAGTGAAACTGGCCGCAAACACTGACCATCCCCTGGATCTAAAACGCATTCCGCTCACCAGACGCTGACCAGGTAACAGTACACACACACACAAAGTTCACACAAGGTCAGATCGATTGCCAAGAGCAGCAGTTGAACCTAGCGGAGGAGGCGTGTATCCGTACATTTCCGTTTCGTCAGGCACGTTTGTAGGCTTTTTTGTTGCTGTTGATGTGCAACGAAACCAAAAAGAACACCTTTGTCGATCGACTACGATAATCCTTTCGGCGGGAGAGCATCCAGCATAGCGACACGTTGTCCATGCTCCGGGACAGGATTTCTCAAGCCACCCCTCATTGGACACGGTCTGGTCCAAGGTCTTGTGCGATGTTCCGTGATGATCTTTTGTTTTCGAACGCTCTACGGCTGGGGTTTAAGTACGATCGACCGACAGTTCCAAATCCATCCCATCGGATAGGCCCTTGTGGTCTATGAAGGTTTTTGTACGCTTCATTTAAAGGATCCTTGGGGTTGTGGATATTGGATATTGAAGATTTAGCAGAAGAAATGTCTTCATTGTCTTCGATTGTGTTCGAAAACTTTTGATGATGTGATGAAGTCCCTCCTGAGGTTATCATTAAACCGCCTTTCTGAAGTCCAATGGGGATGAGGTCTCTCTCCCAGTCGCAAAGGGTAGGCAAACATCGACAAAGAGAGGCCCTACCTTGCAAAACACTTTACGCTGCACTTTGATTTGATTATGGGACTCCAACAAACAACAAAAAAGCAGCGCAAAACATAATTTCCATAATTCGTGTCTCAGTGTTGTGATTCTCAGCGAGCAAACTGCAAAGGGTACTGCTTTCATTGCTTTCATTCCCTCGTCGAACGTTTACATTCACACTCATTCGCACTATTCTGTGTACTGCTCGAAGGAAGCGAAAAAACACTGCATTTCGTGCCTGGCTTTGCCTGTAAAGGTAAAATTAGTGCATGATTTCTGGGATTTCGTTCGTATAGGGGCGCTTTATGCAAATTCTGAAACCTTTCTTACCACCCGCCGTGATTCTGAAGCAGAGCGAAACGTCTCGAGCGCAACGGAGGCCACTTTTCTTTTCCTCGACCTTTTTGCAGCCTGGCTGGTTGTTGTTGCTCCGGGAGGGCCTTGGATTATTGATCGATATGCGAGTTTTGCTGCTTCCCGATCGGTTTGGGGCCTGCTCGTTGGGGGTTTTGCACGGCTGTCTTTGCTCACTTTGCATTCTTACGTTATGCGGCCATCGGAGCGCGCGCGCCACCCGCATTGGTAGGGTTCTGGAGAAAAGTGCACTCTCACCAGTGTGGGGGGGCAGGGGACTTGTGCTTTTGCGCAAGCACAATGGGCCACTGCGCAGCGGCGCCCTACCAAAAAGTCAGCGGCGTGATTCACAGACCTTCCGTGACGTAATGCCGGGAGCTGGCCGGGAATCGGGGTGCGATCGGTGTTAGGTTCTGGGCCGGTGCCTGAAAGGGTTTCGAAAGGGAAATTCTTTGGTGCCAGATTCGGTGGTGGAAGCAAAAATCGGAGCAGGACGCTGCCAGTGTCACGATTTCTGGTCAAGTAGCGTCGAGTTGGCGGTTTCGCTTTCGTGTGTATCGGCTTGGTGCTGGAAAACTTCATGTTTTGCATGATTTCGTTTGGGGTCAGCTTTGGTAGGAGGCGGCACAAGCTGGGAGGGCAGGCAGCAGATCGGTGTACTTGGCTTGATGTAAGGTAGCGAATTTTTGTCACTGTAATATTTGGCGGGATGATCAGATTTCATAATGGAATTGGAATGGTACGCTGTCGGCAAACACAATTGCGATACAATTTCAACTTGGCTCAGTAGAATCAAAACATCGGCGGGGAGTGAAAGAGCCATAGATTTCTGTTGCTTTCATTGCCCATTGGTGATTCATCTCAAATCCTTTTTGCTAGGGTCGTTGAGGCTAAATTTGAAGTATATTCCATGAATTCTAAATGAGTTTTGAGGACTGATTCTTCATGTTCTCTAGCACCTGATAATACCTGATCAACTTAATAAGTTCAAATGATGTAGGTTATGCTGCCTCGTCTCGTCTGAGGGAAAATATTGTTGAGGATTCTGAAGATCTGTCGAAACTGTGCTCTTAAAGTTTTGCTTTCCTTTAGCTACCGCTGGGATGTCCCTGTTCTTCAAAAATATTAAGCTCTACAAATAGGCTGTCGGAATACTTAATTGATTTTACTTTACTGAAGTTTCTACATGATTGTGTCAGTTATGTTTGACTGACTTTAAAGTGATCTTTGAGGTAGCATACCTATCTATTGATCGTCTATAAGGTTTTTTGACAAGATCTTCACGATGCCTCAGATGCTATAGAAATCGTTTGATATTGAATACAAACCCATATAGGCCATGGAATGTTGATATTGAAGACGATTTATTGACCACTTATAGTCTTTAAGCGATACTGGAGTGGATGCTGCAACTGGAAATTTTTTTTTCTTCGAAGATTATTCTATAATCGTCTGATATGTCGTATGATACAAACTCCGTTCAGGATTTGCGCATTTAATAAAAAATAATTAAATATCTCAACACGCTCCAGACTCTTTGTCAAAACACGATCAATATGATCGTTTGATTATTCATGACTTTCATGATCTCAGACAACCTCAGAGCATCTTAAGATCCGTTGCCACAACCGCTTGTAAGGAAAATTAATAGATCCGCTTTGGAACAAAAACACACTTCTACCCTTAATTAGCACATATTTTCCGCCTGCTTATGGCTGTCAAAAACCCGTGTAGAATCATCCGTTCTGTCGCCATTATGCTCACCACAGGTGACAACAAAACAAAACAAAAAAAACTCCCGTTAGATCCCGTTACAGTCACTTCCCAGCCAGCCAGACCGATATCAACTCGATCTCCCTTAACTTCACTCTAACCCTCGGGCAAAGTTCTAATGAGGTGAGCTGAAAAACACCAGAACGATTTAAATAACCTCGCTCCGGCTCCTCCTCTTTTTTCTTCCAGCTCGCGCGCGTTTATGTTTTCCCATTAGAGCCCAACTTATGTCATCATTAGCATCCACACGGCTCAAAGGGCGGAAAAATTAACGCTAAACAAACGAATCAAACCACGGGCGATCCCGTGGGATAAATTATGGCCGTCGCCAACTTCCGGGTGTTGGGTTCTAAGGGGACATAAAATGAAGTAGAATGAACCCACCTTTTCCACCACCTTCGCGAGCCAACATAATCGGCCGGTTGGCCGGATGCTTATGCTTTTCCTTTTGCTGTAGCCGATTTGTTGGGCTGTCCGGGCCGTATTCTCCATCGCACGATCGATGGCACGAAGAAACACGAATTTGCATACAAATTTGTATGTTGCTTCATCGAACTTTTCTTTTGCTCGGTTCGGCTTTCGGCCACAGAAAAGTCGTGTTTTCCGGCCCGGCAGATAATTGATATTGTGAGAAGCGAGAAGCTGAGCCGGAGCTTATCAACGCCCTTTTATGTATTTATTTACTTTTTCTTCCACCGTGCACCGCCTCGAAAGGGTGAATGGGTGCCGGACTGTGATAGTGGACATGGACATTGGCCCCATCGGAAGGGGTTCGTGCGATTATCAGCTCTTCATTAAGACATCTCCCATGCCACTACTTTTGCTCAGCTGCGGCAGGGCTCAACAGTGCCCGATGGCCGGCCGTTCGGGATAGTACGTGCCGTTGTTTTATTGATTTTCTGTAGAAAATTAAAGCCTATCAGTAGCCGAAAAGTGGCAACTGTGAACCACTACGGGCGGCAGTATCATCAGCGAAACATTAAGGCATCGTCTGTCTGAGTGCATCGGTTTTGGGGTAGTGCGCCGGTTTTTTCCTACACAATAATTTATTTCCTTCACCCAGTAGTTTCTACCGGTGCCTTTTTTATATTAAGATCGATAGTTTTCACAGTGAAATCGTACCCTTTTCCCATCGTTTCCACCACCACCCCCGGCCTGCTTCCCTCATCCTCCATTTTCGATCGAGGTCCGGCTTGTTAGATAGAAGCGGTAGCGATCAGAGCGCAACTTTATGAATCGGATGCCTTTTCTCTCCATTTCGCTCTCGTCTACCGATTGTCGTAATGCGCTAGGCTGTGGGTGATTATACTCTTGAGGGAGGAAAAATTAGCTCTGATGAATGCAAATTTGCGATCGAAGGTTTTCCATTCCACTTTATCGGTGGTTTTTTTAAATATCGTACCCGATACTCATATCGCAACATAGTTTCGCTTGAGGCAAGTGCATTGATATTCGCTCTGCGAGCTATCTGCATTGCTGTGGATTAATAAGTGTATTTTTATTTTACTGCGACTCCTCCCATGATAGGTCTTCGAACTTTAAGTTTCCGTGGCTTGAAATACGATAATGTACAAAGGGCGTATTATTGCGCACACCAAACTGACAGAAAACTTGACATCTTCTGATGATTAACACACGTTTCAGTTCAGAGTCTCCCTTTATCGCTTGGTGGAAAACTATAAAGCACGCACAGGTCCCGTGAGACAGGGAAATGTTTGCAGTAATCTCGCAGCAAACCCCGACTACGAGCTAATGCATACCAAATGCTGGTAATTAAACACATTGGTAAATCTAGAAGCAGTAAGCGAACGCGCTCACTCGTCGAACGCTGCCCCGACCATCAGAATTATCTTCTGCCAGACGGCGTTTTACACTTCCTCAATAACATTCTCATGTGTCGTGCGGACATTCGATTGCACACTGTCGCTCAAGCCGTCTGCAGTGGTGCGACGATGATTGTGCACGGGACGTATAAAATTTAACGACCTATTTCCGTTCTGTGAAGTACATTTCTATTCAAAACCGTTCACAAGCGATCTGGGTTCGCTCGGTTCTCATATGCAACCCAGTCTGCATCGCGTCTTATGTGCCCGAGACTCGGCAATGCTTTTCCTCCCTCCTTGTTGTGTGTGTGTGTGTGTGTTTGTCGGTGGAGACACCAGACGTGGCTGACCCGGGCTGGGATAAACAAACGCGCCCAGACAAATCACCTGAAGTTCGTTGATCCGCTGTGGTTTAGTTGGGGGGGTTTTCGCTGTACAAATGTTTGTTTGATGGATGAGAAATGAAAGAATGATTTCGCGTTTTATGTGCTACGTTTTAGTTACTGATGTTGCTGCTGATGAATAAATTGATGTTTGCAATATCTTTGAAGTGAAATTAGCTGGAAGTTTTTTGTGGAAAACATTATTCTTGTTTGGTTTTCGTCTGACATTGATTTTGCAAGCAATTTTTTAAATTGCTTTCAACAAATAGTGCTGTTCCAGTGTTCTCGACGAAGCGGGAAAATGGCGTTACTTTGAAGATTACTGTTTTTTTTATTGTTGATATGAATGAATATTTATTTATTTATTTATTTATTAATTATCACGGCTAGGAGCCGTATTGTCAGCACCGCATGTGCTGACGAAATACAAATGTCAAAAACAAAAAATTCACAAAGAAATTACCAAGGCATTTCCTCCCTGGTATTTAGCCTTATCCCGGGCATGATCGGATATATGAATGAATATGATATTTTTAAATTAAATTAAATACTTTCAACTCTCTGATTAACTCACCGATTAAGGTTTTTGTTGGATTGCTATTACACAGCTGCTTGTATTTATTTTTTCTTCTTTCTTGTGATAGTTTAAATCTATCTTTGAATAGTTTTGATCGCTCCTCGGAAGACTTTTTTTAACAACTGTCAATATTTCGTTTGTTTTGAGAAGTATTTTTCAAATTTAAAATGACTGAAACAGAGATTTTTTCTTATGGACATTTTATAGCTTTTTAAAAGTTTTTATATACGTTTCATGAACTTCTTATATTTTGTTCACTAGCTTTTTGTTTTTTCTGTGTGATATTTTTTTAGAATGAAAATAATATAACTAAGTCAACTGTTTCATGTTAGTCACTGAATCAGCAAAACAGAATTTACTCGCTTGACGTATAGAAATCAAAACTTACAGCCTAAATAGGTCGTCAAACTGAGGAAAACTTTGTTCTTCGCAAAATATGAATCTATAAAAATGGAAGTCTATAGAAAAGTGGAATAACAATTTGGTGAATAAAGATAAACATCTGATAAAAATAAAGGAAACGAGATCCAACAAACAACGAACAAAGATATCAAAATAAAAACCAAAAACTTAACAACGAACTTGGTTAGATTTCTTTTTTTTTTTATTCATAAAGAACGGCCTGGCCGTATTGCTTGGTTAGATTTCTAGTAAGTTTACAAAGGCATTAGATCAATTCATTTAAATTTTTAGCCTTACATCTCAAAGCAGTAGATAAAAACAATTGATTTACAGTCCGTCAACCTGTGACAGTGACGCAGTATGTAGTTTGTGGATTATTGCCCTAAGTAATTTACTCATTACATTCCATTCATAGCTATATTTCTTCAGGTCGATGTGTGTATAAAAAATTGAAATATTATTGACTTAATTACATCGTGTATAAGAAACTTCTGATTTTATAAACTTTTGTTCAATTTTTCAAAATAATGTTTAAACTAGCTTAAGAAAAAGTCGATTGAAAGCTCACTTAAGTTTCTTGTCTTGCTTATGATTCACAATTATGTGCCATGTGCTCCCCCTGCCCCGGGTAGGCATGACGCCCCCAATCATTGTTCGCACCATCATTCCACACCGCTGACCATGAACGTTCATGCCAAACCAGCTGCCCACCGGCCACCGTGTGAGCATGCGCATTTATCCTAATCGCTTGTCAAAATCGCCGCCACGCCGCATGAACAGCGTGTCGTGGGTTTTGGCTGGGTTTCGCCGCCCAATGACTAACATGACACATTTGTTTTTTTTTTGCTCCCTTCGCCGTGCCGCGAATGTGTTTTAATATTTTGCCAACATTTCAAGCTGGCGCAAAACACCAAAGGCCCCCGAAGTACCGGTGCGGTGCGTAATGTTCTCCCATCGGCGGCCATCGGTCCTCGGGAGGGAGTTTCGGCCGGTGCTGTCAAATGATTGCGATTTAATTCATCACTGTCGTCAGCTGGACCAATTCATGCGAAATGCATCACATCACCACCGACGCCGCTATCGGGCACGCATCGTGCTCTGTATGATATTCTACCCAAAAGCTAACGTGTCCACGGACGTGTGGCAACGCATTATGTTGATATCTTGCTTTTTTATTGAGGCTGTAATCTGTAAAAGGCCCACCAACGAAGTCTCAGAATACAGATCGAGCAGAATTCTTTGCCAACAATTTTGCCCACCCGTTTAATCTTTCGCGCTCGTTTTCGAGGTAATTAAATCTGATTCGAGGTAATTAAATCTGATCTGATAGTTTGTTTCGCTTCTTTCCATTGCAGGTAAGTGACCGGTCAGAATTGTTCGGCGTCGCGCAGACCTACCAAAAAGGGCGACTCCTGCAGTGCTGCGAGTGGCGTGGATTGATGTGATCAGCAGTGGCGGTTGGTAGGTTCAGTGAACGCAGCGAAGGGACCGCAAGCAAATGATAAAGATGTCTTGTGACCACAGCGACGTCGACCAAGGGAAGCGGTGTTTGGCTTCTTGTACTGTTGCGTTGCGGACACCAGCGTGTGTACTGTGTCCCCATGTCGGTGGAGGGTAATTTGTCCCTTATCCATTATTCATGCCGTTACAGCTCGCAGTTGGCAATGAAGGCGATGGCGGTTTTGACGTTCGTCTCTGCGAAAGAAAGCCGTCTTTAAGTATTTGCGAGCAATTTTTGTTGTTGTTTTCGTACACCATCCCACGTGCTTTTTTCCGGAACGCTTTTCAGAAGGTAGCCCAACTTGAACCGTATCGTAAGCGTTAATAGCGCAACTGGCAACCGTAGCCTCGCAGCCGTTTCATCGTCACAAATTGCCTTTACAAATCACTTCTTGATCCTTTTCGGTTCAACTAGCGTGATGTGTTCTAGTGCTCTTGGCTAGCAAATTCTAGCAAAGATGGTGGTACGTCATGGACCGAGGTATCCATGTTTTACACCACCCGCGTTAAACACCTCCTCGGAAGGCTTTAGAACAGCCGCGAACACTTAATCAGCACCAGCAGTGTAGATCGGCGCTGCAGTTTGGCGCAGGCGCAGCGAGCGAGTCTGTTTTATTCTACCCGCGTTCTGTGGATGCATTAATGGGCCGCCACCCTTTTAAAATGGTGTTCGTGACTTGAAATGCGGCACGGTAGGAACCTCCGTTCGGGTTGAAGATGAAGAGTTAAAGCGCTAGCGTGGTACCGATTAGTGGAAGTGACCAGGTTCCTGTACCAACTGAAGCGCTCTAGAACAGTGGTAGTTTTAACGGTCTGTGGTCGTAAAACCAGGGCTAGAAGTTTATGGGATGCATCGAACGGTGACTAACCAAGTCCGGGTGACTGTTGGCCGGTTGTTGGTTAACTATTGACAGCTGATAAGATGTTAATGTGTGAAGCATGATGTCTGGATGTCTAGAAGTCTAGTAAAATCGTTCTTCTTGGTAAGCTGGTGTTTAGTGAGTTGACCAGGTGCTGTCTAGAAATTAAAAGAATGTAATCTTTAAGGCCCTCTCCGAGCTTTTGATGACACGCAAACACATCAATTGAAGTACTACGGAATACTTCTTCTTCTACTTGGTCTATGACCTCTCGGGGTCATTCTTGCCCCATTTAGCATCTATGGAGAATCTCTAGGTGAATCTTGAGAGTCCGGAGCCCTTAAAAACGTAAGAAGACTGTTAAGTTTTGTTGAAAAAAAATCTATGGAAATGAACATTTATTGGAATCTGGGTGCTTACGTTCATAACCTCCAAAAATGAATGAGATCGTTGGATCGTTCTTCAAATTATAAGGAGGACTTTCAGGGAAATATTGTATTTGTAAAAATTGAATCCCACAATTATCTACAAGAAACGAAGATTCGTTCATCATTTGGAAAAAAATGCAATAAAAAGTTTAGGAATTCAGATTGTTCTTTTGACTTGTTGAAGCACTTCCTTGGTGCGCTTGTCGAAGTTTTATGATGCGTTAATGTACGACCCATTAATATATATATATTAATATATATGGCACTTCCCATTCAACTCAGATCAAGAACATTTTCTACGAAAGAACTGTGTCGAATTTTAAGTTCCTTCTTCCTCTGTACAGACCGAAAGGAACAGTGTTCCGAGCCGAGACCACTGTTATACCTGAAGGATGATTTTATTTTATGGTACCAGGCTGTAGTATCTCATCTCTTTAGCTGTTTTATTATTCCCGAGCTCGGCAACAGATTGTACAGGAGAGAAGCAGCAGTGAAAAGAAAACCCCCTGAAGATAATAATGCAATTCCTGCGGCAAACTGTCAAAAGCTGTCGAACCGATTTCTTTCCGTCGTTTGGTTCTTCCTCCCGAAGATCGCGTGAATACCTTCCGAATATTTCCCATCCATCCCGGGGGTTAAATTTATTGCACCCTTCAAACACCGAATCTCATCAGACAGTAAACTCATATAAAAACGAAGGAATTGAAATTATCCAACTTTGCTGGACTGATGCTCCAGACAATCGTTTGTCTCTCTCGCGCGCAAACACACGTACCAAGCAGCCTTGAGAGAGCGCGGTTAGCTAAATGGGGTTCGATTTGTGAAGCGCTTTGCCGAATGACCGAATGACGTTTTTATTGCACCCAACGACGAAGAGTGCATCTTTTCCCCCTGAACGATGTGGATGCGAAAATGGAGCAGAAGAAGCAGCGAGCTTGAGTTCGTTTTATTTCCAGTTTTATGTTCCGGATCGTCTGGGCATTTGGTGTGTGTGTTTTTTTTAGTTTTGTTGTCCGCAAGGGACTCTACTGGTTTCTCTGGTTTAACAAAGGTACGAATTTATGGTGTCTACAGATCGATGCAAACGCGCGCACTGCATCCGCCTGCACCGCCACAGTACAAATGGCCACCCGGGCAGGGTGTTAGAACGTCTCTTCGATCGCCGACAGTAAGCCCTGGTTTCGAGGGATTCTGGTCGGATCGCACGTCTGGCGGAATCCATTTGCATACAATGGAGCCGCGTGTGGCACCGATGCCGTTTTTCGAAATTACCGCTATTGGGTGCATCTTGTTTGTTCCGGACGTCGTGTGCGTTCGGCCGGGCGTGCGTGAGCGCGTTGTTTATTTACTTCCAATGTTTGCAAGCCCGTTCCTTCCGTTTTCTAGCGCGATCCGGTGGTATCCTTTGGCCGTCTGCCGGAAATAAGCCCTCGGTAGACTACGTATGATGAGCTTTTACCCATTTATGGTCACAGGCTAATTGATGTTTGCGGTTGATTTTTACTGCAAAGTGAGCCATACACTTGAATTGCTCGAGAGGACCTAATGAAAGCTGCTGCTGCTGCTGCTATAAAACCATACTTCAGGGAAAGCAATGCTTCTGCTCATCAATCTGCCGATGATCACAAAGAACAAACTGTACATTAAGACACGGTCACACAACGGAAACTGTTGAGTGTGCGATTTAGAGATTGAGTGTTTGATTCCTTGGAAACCAATCCCCTATTCTCAAGAACTCTTGCATCGCGGTTGGAGATGCAATAAATAGGCGAGTGCGCACGCGTGGCCGTTTGTTTTGCCATAATGTCCCTCACACTGCGCCGGAGACACTGACACTGACACTGCATTTGCATATTTACCAATAGCTGCCGACTCAGCAGAGGAGGACCGCAAGTTGACCGGCTTGGGCTGCACTCTCTATTTGTCGGTTTAAGTAATTCCATAATTTTTCCGTTGTACTTCGTTTGCGGTAGGCCGGATTAGTGCAAAAAAGCGCAGCGAAGAACTGCTTTTAGAAATTACGGTTTGTGCACTTTAGTGTTTCGTGTCTTAAAACGATCCCCCGACTATCATTTCTTTATTTTACCACTATCAAACACTTTACTCTCATAGTGCTGGACATCTTGCAAAAAAAAAGCTTTATTTCTGTCTTATTGCCAGCCAATTCCGATCCGCAGTCGGGGCATGTTGATCGCAGTCGCGGAAACGAATCACGTTGATGCACACATTTTTCCCCTCAATAGCTCCAGGGTTTCGCTCTGGAAGATCTGCTTGACCAGAGAACTACATGATCGAGAGGAAGCGGGCATCCCATACGGGTTGTCCCTTGCTTTTTCGCGTCGCACAAGGCTTCGCGTGTCATAAAGCGTACCTCCGACGAGTCGGTTTACAACATTCTTCTGGAACCGATAGCCAGGAATGGACACGGTGGCCTACGGTCGAAAGGCCACCCCGTTAGTGGAGCCACCGGAACAACGGCCGCATAGCCAAATTGGGGACGCACCACAGAATTCACAAACCACCGTCATCCATCCCCATTCGTTCGGAGAGGAAAGAGATTACATAAATTGTTCCTTATTGGTTGGCCCGTGCGCCATTTGCCGTTAGAAAATGCGTCCCCGTTCTGCGCCGGGCCAGCACCCGACGGGCTCCTGTCAACGTCGAACGGGCTCCAATGCTCCAATGCCAATGTTAAGGGGAACTGCACCGATCGGCATAAAATATCCGATTCTGATAGCTGAATTGCGCAACGATGCCATACCGGGCTGGTGTGCGGTGCGCGTACGGCCGGCTATGTACAGATTGATATGATGTTATGGTTTTATTTATCGATGAACTGTTCCACTGCAGCGAGCGTCCCATGCTGCTGGTGGCTATGGTTACAGGGCGGCTCATTTGTCGGCTGGTTTTGGTTGATATGAAAAACGGTGCTTTTAATGTGATGCAAAACATCTTCCGATTGCTGTTGCTGCTTCTGGGTGGGTTTGGGAGGGGCTGGTTGTTGCTACCCTTGATTGACCATGTTTACATCGCCTGGAAGCTGGGCATCGGGATCGGGAGCAGGTCGTGTTATGCGAAAGGTTAAGGAATTTTTTTACTGTCGTTGTGGACGCCCGGAACATACATTTGTTGCTGACCTATGGATCAGTGGAATAGGTGGCTGTATATGGGAATGGCAGATTGTTCGCTTGTACTATTTATTTCGCGGTTGATGTTGTTCTGTTAATGTGGGTTAAAGAAAAGTTTTGAATTTAATGAATTAATTAATTTATTTAATTTTTGATATAAAGCTATAGATTTTAATACGAATAATATAACTCTTCTGTTCTAGCAAGACAAGAAATGAAATAGAAGACCAGAGAGCAGGGATTATTTAATCTTTAATTTAATCGCAAAGTTAATTTAAAATTTTTAATGCTAGTATTGAGATGCTTATTCTTCTTCTTTGGCGCTGCGACCTTGAAAGACCTCGGCCTGCCGTTTTTGGCTTTCTGTGACTTGATTTTGCCCGTAGCAGAGTATTCAGCCCTGCGTACGGGCAGGCGATCTGGATGGGATTTGAACTCCGGTCCTGCCGTGTGAAGACCGGCGCCGCTCACCAGACCGCCTCAAAAACTTACTTTAGTCGATATAAATTTCGGAATCAAAACTGTCTAGGCTAGGAGCTTGAAAGCTTATTTGTTTGAAAACGCACAGGACGTCAGTGAAATCGATGTTAAGCTTGTGTAGAAAAAGGCACTGAGCTGTCATTCGCCTATTTTGGAGGAATCACAATTCCTATTTTCCTAGCTACCTAGTAAAACTATAACTATTATTTACCTATCAGAACTTTTCTCTTCAACCAACACTAATCCCGTGGCCGAATGGATCAGTGACCCAAATTGAAATAAGATACTACATCCTTCTTTTCGTGATATCGCTTCCTGCAAGTGCTTTGTACCCGTAGACCACGTAGCATTCAAGAGCATAGATGACGTTATATTCAGTAAATTATTAGGAAATGTTGGTGTGAATTTCATATGTGGAATACAGATTGTAAGCCAGCACATACAAGTTAAAAACTCCTAAGAGAATTTCACGCAGAAGGAAGATGCTCGACTCCCAACATCAAGTAGGTCACAATGAAAGAGCAAGCTTTATTATAGAAGTCTATATGACTACTAAGGCTTTTGGGCTACTTGTTGACCTACAGTGCCGGACGAGGAAGCTTCCAGACAAGCGAGTTTCGTACTGAGCACTTATACTATTTTTTTAATTCGCTTGAGTATCTATGTACTCAAAATCAGTTATTGGGTTCTAAAGAGATTGTAATACCCTCATCAAATTTGAATCTTAAAAAGGTAGAGTTAAGAAGTAAATTAATTTCAATAAATATATTTATTGTCAAGACTACCATACTCAAGCATTACTCAGGCGTTACTCTAGCTTATTCAAGGTCAGATAGCTATACTGGATAAAAACAGATGAGAGGAACATCACAAGAAGAATTGATCAATCCAATTTATATGCATATAAATCGGCCAATGTTTTTCTTTTGAGGTAACGAAACCTGATGGAGTTTTTATTCATAAAGAACGGCTTGGGCGTAATGCTAAAACTAAAGGTGAAAGCCGTATAAAATATGACGCTATATGAGCTTTTTAACTCCCACAAAAGCTAAGAAACGTTTTTAAACATCTCTCTCTCTCCATCAGAATAAACACGAAATTTCCCCTATCTCCGATCGCAGTCGCATTAATTTCCAAACACTTTTGATTTACTTTCCATTCTCAGGCGGCATCCCCCTGAACCGCAACGCAATTCTGTAGCAAATCTATCAACCTGCCCACGATACGATCATCGTGTCGGGGGTCATTCACTGTTTAAAGCGTGTACCTTTTCGCCTCTGCTCCCATTTTCTCATCATCATCATCATCATCAAACCCAACTCCCGCTGTACAGGAAGGTATATAAAAGGCCGAGGGAGTGATTCGAACGATTCCCCGGCGATGTGCGCGGCTTTATGAGGCAATCGTTATTCGGTCGTCGCCGCCATCGCAAATCAAATCGCAAAAAGAAGCGGCAGCAGCAGCAGAAATAACACCCGCGTGTACAATTCGTGGGTCCAGTCAAGTCATCGCAAAACAAAAATCGTAAAGAAAACAAGGATTCAAACTCTTCTGCAGACTTTGATTACCAAACACCGGGGCACAAACACACAGCACCCAACATCTTGCACTGTTGGTCAAGAGGAGCACACCGGGAAAGAGATTTATCGCCACTCGGGAGATGGTGGGGTCCAATTATCGGTGTGCTCGCATTATTTTTTTGTTCCTTGCTTCCATGGGCTTGGTGCCATTCATGGTTTTATTCTGAAATTCCTGAGCCCCGAAAGCGTGAGTGCGATTGTTCGGGGAGAGACATTTTTGAATCACCCAAACAAAGCCTAAAAGAGGTGTGCAGTGAGTTGAATCCAGCGCGCAAAAGACACAATTCGCGCTTTCGATGTGATTTGAAGTGAAGCTTTTCTGTAACTGCTTCTCCTTGCGTTCGGTTTGTTTAGCTGATCGTTTTTCATCTACAATGTGGTAAAGAGGGTTGACAGAATCGGAGACCAATCGGGCGAATTCGCCAAGGCTTCCCCACCTGGGGGCGCAAGTAACGCACTCGAGCCGGCAAAGAATTAAGTCGTTACGGCACGTTAACGTTGGTTGTTGTCGCAATTCTGGGGGGGGGGTCGTTTTGAGTGGCGGTCTCAGACATATACCACGGAGACCCGGCAGCGCTTCACATAACCTTTTTGTGCAGAAATTGAAACGCAGCAAAATCCTGGTAGGAGACGGTGTGCCCGCGAAACTAATTGTTAGTCGATAAATTTAATCCTAGCCACACCCGGCCATTCTTAAACCCGCTTAGAACGAGGCGTATCGCGCGTGCTGGTAGCATTGTGATTTTTAAGGGAGGAGGTTCGATTGGGCAAAAAGCCGCGAGAAGTATAAATCGTTTAATACAATTAAGCTATAGCTACGAGATATGAGGAACGGAATTTTGCATAGAGGCGTTAGGATATAAATTTGCTGACTCGTTAGAAGCTGAGGACCCAAAGGCTTTGAACTGTAGAATTCTTGTTGACCATGAATCATGCTCAATATTTTTCTGTAGCCACAAGAAGAAGAATGGTTTGTTTAATCAAAATGTCAAACTTCATGTCGAGGTACCAGCGAAAAAGGCGATTAAACGCGATCGTAAAAATCTAAAAACGGAACTCACTTTGTGTAGTGCCGAACGTGCTTCCCTGCGCAGAACACACCCTATGCCCCAAAATGTGTTGCCCACTGACAGACGGATTTATAGGACGTTGCTTCAAAGAATGTATGGTGATCGAGAGCGCGCGCCTAGATCGAAACACTATATTAGGGATTTCGAGAAAATTGACACAATCATTAGCCCGAACGCGCCTGGATGCTGGTCTGGTCGGATCAATAAAAAGCATGTGCCCGGAAGCGAGTACGCTCAGCTCAGTGTGGTGTAAAACATGCTGGAAAATCGTTCCACGTTCGGGAGCAATTAGGAAGCGAAGCAAAAGGTTAGCCCCACCAGACGAAAAACCGTTTGTCGAATTGTCAAAAATCTATAAACGGTGCTGATTTATGAAATGTCAGAATCGGGGCGCCTTTTTCGGTCCGTGGGCAATTTATGAGTTCTTTGTGTTTTTTGCTGCTGCTCCTCGATTATCTGCTTTTCCTCCTCCTTCCTGGCGGGCAGTTTGTTATTGTTTTGTCTTGTTTTAGTATGTCTATTATTTGCATCACCTTTGCGATTTGCACCAAGCCCGGCAAGGGATCTTTGCTGAAGTCCGCTTTGCTTATTGCGGCTCGTTTTTTTTTTTTGTGTGGACAAATGCAACACCACCGGATTCGGTGAAAGAACGCTGCGTGGGTAGATGGTGAAGGTTTCTGTTGTCTTTTGCTGTACACACTGTCGCTCTTGGCCGTGTACCGTGACTCATAAGGTGGGTGCCAGCTTTAAGGGTCTAGAAGGTGGTCCAGAAAAAGCGTTCTGAGTTCTGGCTCGCCGGTGGTGTCTTTCGCTCTATTACGCGCCCCGACTCTATGCAAATAGGCTTACGGACGCAGTCTCCCGTGCGGGTGATACAATGTAATGCCCGGACTGTGGAAGTACGTTGGTGAAGTAAAAGGTGACTAGTAAAAGAAACACAAGCCGCCCTTGTCGCCACCGATCGGAACATGTGTGTTTGTGTGTGTAAGTAAGTGCACTGGCAAGCGCATAAATCACTGCGATAAATTAGCAAATCGCTTACGAGATAAATTAAACCAGGCGCCTGACAGACGACCGAACGAGCCGTGAACGGGGTACAGTGACATCGGTTGCAAAAGGGGGACAGAAAAGAGCCCTCAAACGGGGCTGGAAAACATGGCGCGCTAATTTGGCGACAGACGACGGAGTGCGTGTCCTGTCGGCGGCAGCATAAAAAACAGTATACTCACATGGTAGCGCAAGATTGATCTAAAGTGACAGAATCTGACTGAATCGGACGTGTGTGTGTGTGTGTGTGTGTGTGTGTGTGTGTGTGTGTGTGCGTGTGGCTCCACACACCATTCTCCAGCTTGATGTTTCAATGAGCAGAAGAAGAATTGCAACAGAACCCTTAGAATGCTTACCCTGGGTTCCTGGACCAACAAAGAAGACGCCTTGAAAGTTTGGACGTGTTGTCCATGTTTATCCCGTTAGCCCCAACATATGTCCCACCGTGAGTGATGATTCATACAAAAGCTTGCGATCGTGATCGTCCATACAACTGATATACCCGGTGTACAGCGCCAACAACATCAAAAAAATCTCATAAATGATAGCGGCGTCTCGTCATTAGCTGGCCACGTCGGACAGTATCCTGATCGCGCGCGACAAACAATGGCCGATGGGTTTGCAACATTCTTCACCTAACGGCAAACCTGTGTTGCGATGCGGAAAATGTGTGCTACCGGGAGAGGCTCACTGCTCATAAGTGTGCACATAATTCACATAACTCATCGGGAGCCTTGAGGTGATGTGTTATGAGGATGGGAACGTTCGCTAGAATATGTTTTCCAGTGCGTGACTAAGTAAGAATTTTAACGAAGTTATTTTACAGGAGCTTTAAAGTTGTTAGAAACTTAGTTGAAGTCGTCTTTTTATTGATAGTTTGTTCTTTCATGGTCCAGATAGGATTTGGTCCTCGGACCTGGCGTATGGAAGACTTATACTTTGGATATATTGGCTTTCTTACCAAAACTGAATAATCCGGCTAGGTCTAAAAGAAGTGCGCTAAACTCTGAGAAAAACAAGAATTATAAGATCTTATTAGTCAGTTTTGTGTTCGGCAAGACCTACAGACCAAAGATCCTGATATGGTTTCATACCAGCCAATTGACAGCTTTTTCTACGAAAACTTCGCATAGACAATTTAACGAACTTTGTCTTGAACATAAGAACCAGAGATAACTAGAATTATGTTTCTTTACGCTGTGCTACCAAATTCATCAATTATTATTACAGAGCTACAGTTCCTGGAGAATAAACTGAAACGTCACGAAACAAGGCCATCGAACCGTCCTTTTGTCAAACGTTACGATTTGCTTTGTTGAGCAGATATTAAATTTTAAGCCATGTTTATCGCCTCACTAATGCATGTCAGAATTCTCGTCCGGAATCTTCGCTGTAACTGTAAAACACAACTAATTGTACACGAAATGCATCTTAGCCGTCTGTTTCTGCAGTATTCGACGCACACAAAAAAACAACACACCATCAGAATAAATTATCAAACATACAAAGACCGCTGCGCTGTGTGTTTTTGATTTATTCCTGACGCCCTCGATGCAAAACCAACAAAAGCGCCCCTGGAGACGATCGCCCATCACAATCTCCGAAACCGTCCGTTTAGCACAAACGATCGGCGCATGGTGAGATGTTTTTCCAACCGTTTACGACTCACCAATAAAAACCGGTGTCTGGTTCCACTTCTTCCCCAGGCAGCTCTAAATTGAAAAGAGCCGAAACAGAATTTTCAAATGCGTTTTTATCGCTCCGAGCCCCCGTTCCGAGATTTTCACCACGAATGGTGGGCGGGTTGGGATGAAGGGAGCAACAGTGGGGGGGGGGAGCAAACGCGGCGCCTTCGCCGATAAAAATGGTTTAAAAATTTGGAGCACACCCCAAGTTGAATTTCTCGACGTGCTATCGTTTCGAGATGCGTTCTCCAAACAACATTCGCATGCAAGCGAACTTGAAATTTAAGAAAAAAAGATGGAAAAACCTTTTACCAGTTCGAGCTCGAGCAGTGAACGCATCAGCAATAAACTGAAGAGAGCGACTCGTTAGCCCACACATCGAATACGAACCGAGCCATCTGATCGGACCACTTTTTTCGATTGATGCATCGAGTCAAAGTCTAAACGAAAATTAAAAGTGCATAAAATACAAATATTCCACTTTGCCCGCGGAAGCATCGAAAGTGGAGCATCGATCGGTGAAACCTGGCACACGATCTTGGACCATGAACTCGCGCGTCCGAATTGTGTCTCTGATCCGATCATCCCCCTGCACTGTTAATTGTGTTTTATAGTTCGCTTTGTCGACAATGTCGGACGCCCCTCTCAGAAAAAAAGCACACCAAGCGATTATCGCTAGCGGAAGAACTGCATGCGCGAGGGGATGCCCGGATATCTGCAGCATCGTGAAGTCATCATGCTTTGCTTCCACCCAAAAATTCACACAAAGGCAGAAGAGTACGGTGACCAAATTTGGTCATCGCGCGGGACAAATTGTAAATCTCCGCCGCCATCGAATTTACGATTTCAATTCAATCGGTTCCAGAGCGTTCGGTTTGGGGTGTTGGCGAGGAACACAGTCGGAAATCGAACTTTTGTGGAGTTTTTTTTTGTGTTCGAACCGTGAGAGAGTGCATTCCATTACAACCCGAACCGTGGAATATTTCGATCCAGCCTGGGACCGGCATCCTTGCATCTTCGTGCAGTTTCGTTTCGTTTCGTGCAGATATGGAAGGGAAGCACTGCTGGATCACAAAAGTGACGCTTAATTGAGTTTGGCACAAACACCGATTCGGTGTGAGGCTCCAATCTTGCCCCATCTGTGATCTCTCTGCACAACGTCACAATCGCGACCATCAGCATCAGCATCGCCACCACCATCAGCCATCATCATCAAGGGTGTCCGACATCGCGGCGACCATTGTCCACGATCTGGACCGGCCGGAAAGCGACCGGCCAGCATAGTTGCGCGATTCGTGACTCGGCAACGCGCAAGACGCATTGTTCGATGCAACTCGGACCCGAGATGCACATAATGCGATACGAAATTGCTTTTACTCAATCCTCTAACAAAGCACCACACATACCCATGGGAGAGAAGAAAAACGCACTTACCGATCGTGTGCGTCCACAAGGATGTGAAGTAAAGGTGAGAAATTCTTACACCCTCGAGGGTTGGAACTCAGACTCACAGCCCTCGGAACCTGTAGACGATCGAACGATCGAGTTCTGGTGCCGCCGGTCGCCAGTGCCAGAGGTTAATCGATCGCAATCACACGGCCACAAACCTTACGGAAACCGACCGACACAGAGCAAGGGGAAGAGCACACGCGGTCAATAATGTAGACATATTGCCTGTTCCTGGAGGGTGTCTGCAATGACGGGGCGGATGGGTACTAGTTTTCCGCTGACGGCGATAGGGCTGTTTTCGCATTACACCTGAGGCCAATGAATTCTTTCTTCGTTCTTGGCGTGAACCATTTATTTAGCACCTCATTTGACGCCGTCAGTTAAGCACTCGCCGTCCCTTAATCTTCCATCTGCGGCTTAAGGTTCGCGGGATAGCCATATACGGTACGGCCTAAAAGGGATATGATTAGGGCCGCGCGATAAGGTAATAACATTATTCGCGCTATCAGTGCGAGCGCACCGCGTGTAAGTTATGCCTCGCATTATGATGCACATCATGGGGCACATTTTATTATTATCCGGGCCCGGCGCAAACGATGTGTAATGAAAATGGAAAATGGTTTTGCATTATTTCACGGTTGGGGGTGGTGTGTGTAGAGAAGGCGGGCGGAGTGGGGGGAAGTGATGAAGAGTCGTTGAATGCAGTTGATGGTTTATGATACCTGCTTTTGCTGATGGGTTTGGACCTGTTTTTTATGGATGCTTAGTACATTCGTAACGACCACGTAAGGAGTGCTTTGTGCTCTAATGGGATTTGCGTAGAACTGTTGCATTTTAATAATTTGGAGCTTAAGGCTTAAGAGTATTTTAGTTTTATTTTAAGCTAATTACAAAAAAGGAATATCTTCAGTCTAGCTCCGCGAAATAAATGTTTCTGATTCATATTTTAACAAAACTTTACAAATATTTTAGTGATAATTCAATCGGACCTCAGTATGTCCCTGTGATGTCATCGATTGGAATTTTATAATTTTATTGTTTGAACGAATTATACCTTGATAATATAACAAAAATGCAATATGTATTCTCTGGTTTTCGACTTACTGAAGAAATCCTCGATTGTGCTCTGTCCGTCTATAACAATTCCAGGCTTTTAAGTCGGACACATCAACACCATCACTTAATCTTAACTTCAATGGTCTGAAGAGGTTTGCGAGTTTAATCGTCAGAGTCGTCCTTTCTCATGGCATGCCTTGACTACAGGAGCCTTCCAAGTCTCACTTGATACACAGTAGTGATAACAACGTCATAGCAGACATTCTTCCATTGTCCTTCTACACATACGGATCGATAATCCTGTACGGAGCATCTCCTTCTAGAACATAGCTAGTTGAACATAGCTTAGTAGTAGGCAGAGTCTGTATCTGAGAGGCCTGTGTGAGTACTTGGAGTTAAACATTTCTATCGATCCCAGCGTTTTCCATTTCCACGACTTTCAATAAGCGATGCATCACCGCAAATCTGGATTTGCCAACAGGTTCTCTGGTGATGACACTATCACCATCACACTGTTGTGAAATTCTTCGATTTTTAGGAAAATTCGTTCCTTAAGATATTTCCAGTTAATCTTATGCTTCATAACACGTTCCCAACTACATTCGGTAGTGATACAATGTTCTAAAGTTTTATTGTTTCCGTTCAGTACAAATCCGAATCAACTCCGACACAATGACTACTTTCAGCAACTTTCTGTCCACGGCAATAGCCCTTGAAAATCAGATCTCACGGTTTCACGATCTTTGTTCTCGGGCGCGCGCGATCACACACCAGCCAACTGTAGGGAAGCAAGGGGTTAACCCACCCTCACTTACCCAGCAGTTTTAGTGCCGTTCGATTATCGAAAGCAAAAGCGATAAATTGTCATTCGATGCGCTATTTCTTCGGTTTACGATCGGGTCATTCTAGTCACCGGTAGGTCCACGGTGGAATCGATGGTCACGAGTGAAGAAGCGCTGGAAGAACGTTGTTTCCCCCCACCATCGTGTGCACTGGTCAGCTCGATGGGAGACGCACGGTGCAGCACGGTGAGTGAACCATATTTTGCGATAAGCATGGTTAGAGCATTGGCCCCCGGTCGGGTGCATCGATGTGTGTGTGTGTGTTGCACCACAGGCAGGGAGTTTTTGCGTGATGAGATAACTCTCGCAGCCCGTTTCGTCATGCCCGCGGAACCCCGAGCCGAGATCGTGATCTTCGAGTTCATGTCGATAATCGGTATCCTGGGAATCATTCTTACGGTGTTCGGAAGAGGAAACGTGATTATGCACCGAGGGATGCGCCCGGGAGGACTTTTGCACTGTGAGAGCCGGTGCAACATATTCACCTAACGCACCGCTGGCAGAAGGTAGAACGAACGCCGATGCAAAGTATGTGCACCCGACAACCACTTTCATTGCCGCATCACGAACCGCATCACGGGCAGTGATGCTGGTTGCTTTAAGCCACCAAGGCGGCAACGACTTTGAAAGCAACTGCACCAAACGCTCTCAGGTCATTCGCCCCGAAGGGACACACGAACCGAACGGCTCCGTACGATAAGAGTGGTCTTCATCAGCCGTCTTTCAAATCAATGAGGATTTAGAGGGCGAGCAAAAGGGACAAAAAGCCTGAGCCACTCGCCATATTTTAGGTCAACAATATGGATGCATATTGACAGCCAAATAGAAACGCAAGCCCCCGAAAAACTTCATCCAACCGCACGAGCCATATTTAAATGTTCGCCAAGTTTACGACTTGGTTGTTTCCTTTTCTCTTGAGCCCATCCACGGAACGATACGTCTTGTGCTATCTAACTCGTTTGTTTCCGATGTCAACTTGGTTAAATATGGCCACCACCGCGCGTTTTGGTGGCACGCTGCAGCACTCTCGGCTTATCTTCGCGGCTGCATTTCGGGAGTCTGGGAAGCCGAACCGAGCTGCCAGGTGGTACCTAGCGAAAGCAGTTGAAATGGAAAGTTTCCCAAATGCTGTACACTGGTTTCCCTTTTTGATAGTGTCCCAAGGAAGAGATGCTTCTTGACCGTCTGCTTTGTCTGGTGCCTGTTGGCTGTGTTGGGTGATAGTAGCAAGTGCATTAGGTTTCGGTGTCAGATAGTAGGAGCGTTTCGCATGATGCTGCCTTTATTTGGGCGTATTTGGCTTAAGCCGGCGTGGTGAGACAAAAGCTTGAAGTAAATGGAGTTGTTTGGAGAAATGTGTTTGTCTATAAACGTTTCTCACTGATTGAATGCTAATTGGGGGATGAATTTTAAAGTTTGGTAACAATAAGGGTTATAACTAGCTCAGTTCATTTTTGAGAAATGATAAATACTTTAAACAAGTTAAAGTCAACGTTGTTTTTGTATACAAAAAGAATCCTCTAAAGGGAAAATTTATGTAACATTGCTATACGTTTGACCATGGTGGGTGTTAAAATTATTGATCCACATCGATGAATTATAATCCATGCGATACACACACACTTCCGGTTCGGTCCAATATTTATGGCGCTCAGCAAAGAAATAAGCCAGAATTGGGACATCAATTTCCCCGAACGTCATATTTACTACCTGTCAAGGGGTGCGATAATAATAATGAGCAGGAAATTTAGGGCAATGACTTGTGGACTTGTGGAGCTCGTACGTTACATAAAACATGCATAGATCAATTTCCCTAACTGACACACGCGTAGGCTTGACAGTATCTACGATCAGCAAAAACGCGAACCTGGGGTGGGAAATGGCGACCAGAATGGTCGTCCATGTGAAAAAGCTCGTTCAAAGCTCATCGTTGCTACCCCTTCGTAGCTTCGACCGGCTGAGGTCAAAGAATTTGGAAAAGGGTGGCGGATTTTTATACCGATTTATGTACTTCCGGATTTTAAAGCCAGCCCAGGAAAATATCGTCTAACCATAAACAAACGATTCTTACCTCGTTGCTTCACTTCCAACGCTCTTATGACGCTTAGCAACGCCACGGGCTGACCCTGAGAGGCAATGCTAAGTTCTTTCCGTTTCCGTCCTTATTGCCGCCCAAAAACGAGATCTTCGAACATCTGGAGAATCCCACAGGAGCTTCAGCGGGAAGAATCTCACATAAATTAGTGTTTCTCCCAGCCCGACTGTGCGCCACACGATGCAAAACTTCATCTGCTGCTTCGGCTCACGGCTTGCGGATTCGTACCACCGTGTACTGTTTGTATGTTTCAGTTCGTGATATTAATTATCGCTTTCTTTCCTTTTCTTCCGCCTTGTTATGCGATCTTGGGTGAGGGTTTTTCGGGGCTCGGGGGATCTCCAAGAACTTAAAGCCTTTCCGCCATTCTTTATGGGATGTGTTGCGACCCGAGAATAAGTCCACACAGTCCGGGGAATGGGACAAACGTTTAAGCTGGGACTGCTTGTAGGTGAACGATCTCTTGGGAATCGGTTGACCCGGACCAGGTGAGTAGCTGGAGGAGCTTTGGAATCAATGTTTGCCAGTTAATGAATGCTTACGAACGAATGCTTAACCTTTTCGGCCCGTTAAGGTTTGAAACATTGTATCGTTCTCTTGTGAATGGGCGTGCGGCGTGTGTCTTTTCGGTTTGTTTCCCCCTTTTTCGTGAGATTTATTGGAAGAGGTTTAAGAACTTTAAGTATGATCTAGAGTTATTGCTTGTTTTTGTAAGGATACATTCACATTTGAGCTGTTCTTACAAAACGATTCTTCAATAAAACAAACTTATCGGACATTTCGCTTCACCCGTACCCACTTGCCGCGGTCCCCAATTTGGCGATAGCTCTAAAAACGTCACAAGCTTCCCATCAACGAAGAGTAAAAGTGTATCTAACATGCTCCGAAAAGGTGATCACAAGCGCTTACTTTACGTCTTCGTACCTTCGTGTTGTCAAACTGCCATTAAAAGAGCAATTCGCAAAAGAGGAAAAACAACAGACAACGATGAATTAAAGACAAAGGCGTTGAATTTTAATGACAGTTGATGCGGCCATTTTTTCCTCTACTACTCCGTTTCTGGTTCAGCTTTCGTAGCTTCTTCCCCGCTACAGTTCCTGTTAATGTATGTCGTTTTTTGTTCTTCAAATGCTCGCCTTTGATCGGTCAACCTTTTCCCGAGCGGGTCCATTTTAGGAAATTTGAAATTATAATGTCAAAACGGTGTGTGTCTCAAAAGGAAGAGCAAAAAACAAGCCAGAGGTGCAACATGAAGTTCATTCGCTTGATATAAAATTGTGCAAGCTTAGGCCCACTGTCGGCGCAAGACATGTTACAGATATTCGTGCCACCCTTTTTGTGGGAAGCCATTTTAATTTTACTGTCGGCAAACGTTGAAGCTTACCAGCGATCGTTGTGTTATTTTGACTCATAAAAAACGGTGAACCGATTTGTTTGTGGGAGAAATTCAAATGCTTAGTCAAAATGGAAGTTACTGTTCAGCGAACATGCGCGATTAACCATTTCTGCAAACTTTTTTTAACAACGTGTCAAACACGATCACTTGAGATAGGCGCGACTGTCTCGGAGAACATTAGCACACACGGCTGACTAACACCTGCAATGAGTTTGTTTAACCCGCCAGCAATGCTTAGCAGTGCATCGATGCGTCCCATCGAGTGTCCTGTGTCCCGATTCTTCACTGTTGGTTCTAGTAATTTACACGATCGATGACCGATCGGTCACTGTTTGCTCACGCTCTCGAACCGTTCCTATTTGCAAACTTTCAACCAAAGAAAACATCAGCATCTTTTCACGGCCTTCTTCCCAAACTGCAACTGGTAGACTTTTGCGATTGCTCAAGCGTTACCCAAGCAGCACGTCTACCGGGGCTAAGAAGCAGCAGAATTGCGACTCTGCTTTGGCCCTTGGCCGTGGCCTCAACGACCACGAAGACGCCACCATTCGGCTGGGTGGGTAAGAAGCAGAACATGCCGCCTCGGGGGCTTATTGGATGTAATTCTGCTGCGATTTTGGTGTCCCCTTCGTCGGCTTGGATCGTTTGCACAAACGAGATCGGACACTGTGGGCTTGTTTATCCCGCTGGTGCTTGTGTTCTTCTGCTCTCTGGACGGGTTTTGCAGCTGGCGCAATCACACATACAGAGAGCGACATAGAGGTAAGCGCTAAATTTATGTAACGACACCCTTACGAATCCTCCAAAACACACCCGGATCCGTTCTTTTCCCGCTGACCACGGCGAGAAATATGAGTAATGTGCAATGAATATTAACGAAGGCGACGTCGTCGGCGGAAACAGAACGTACCACTGTGTGTTTTTGTGTGACCGTGGGTCAACCATATTTTTGGATGCATCCCCGCGTGTGGAGCGTGTGGGCATCCGAAATGCGAGATTCGCCAAGTTCTGGCTGGACCTTTGTACTATGAATAGCTGCAAGCGCTGAATTAAAATTCCAGTCGCCGAGTCTCTGGATGTGGGACTGGTGGCTTTCAAACGCCCGAAAAATTTACCTAATGGTAAAGCGTGTTCAATTTTTACATGTTTGTTAAACATTCCTTGGGGTGGTTTGTATGCCTTTGGCGTATTTTCATGTTTCGATGTGCTTTGATGACTCACTTCAAATATGTGTGGAATTTTGAGTTAATTTTAACAACTTTGAATATTGGTTTGTTTCTTTACACAATTCTAACAAAAGTTCTCTTCGTGTATTTTTTATGATTTACTCTTTTTACTCTTTGGAGTATTCCTAAAGTATTCCCAGAAACTTATTTTCTATTATTCTAGACTCTTATGTTTTTTATTATAATTTTAGTTCTACAATTTTTGTTTGCTTATATCTTTTAATCTCTGTGCTCTTTTATTTATTTTTATATTTTTATCAATAAATATCGAGAACTTTTTTAATTTCTATTTATCTTCTTTACATTCAAAACTTGTTTTAAAGTTGTCTCAAAAATGAACTAGCAATTTAAAGCAAAGAGAAGACAACCATCACTCTAGACAAACGCCCCGTCTCGCTTGGAATGTCTTGTACTTGACGAATCAAAAGATGAAACCTATCCGCCCAATTCACATGTCTAAACTGTTTATAAATATCGCCCGCTCGGTAAGAAACTTCCAGCTTGATGCCCATTAGATAACGAGCCGAGGTCAGGAATGAACGGGTGGTGACCTACAGTTTTTGTGTTTTCCATTTTCACGCTACTCATTATTATCTCATATTGGTTGCAAAAATTTCAAAACCTCGCTTAGACCTTCACACATTCGATCAGCCGCGATACGATTGAACAACGTTTGCCACTGTAGCCAAACACTCTGTCTACCTTTTCTGATGTCTGACGTTTTTGATCACACGTTTGAGCGCATGGTCTCAGCTGTTGTTTGCTAGCAAAACGGCGCTACTGATGAAGTTGAATGCAAAAAAAAACACCTAAAACAGTCTGCCAGTTGTCTTCCGATGGAAATCGTTCGACGGCCACGGCCATCGTAATCACTTTTTAACGAGCGCCAGCAACTTGTCCCGTTCCCCAGATCTACACGATACACGGCCGCCACGGATGACGATTTACGTCCGAATCGGCTTCGGTAGCAAAAAAAAAGTCGGTGCAAATGAAAGTGAAATTTCAGCAAAGTTAAGCTCTCTGCTACATTCTGTTTCTGCTTTGTTTGTTGTCTACAACCAAAGTCCAGTGTGAAGAAAGCACCGCGGGTGCGTCCGCCTGTTGCCGGGAAAAGGAAACATATGATTAAGCAAAGGCTCTCGGGGAGGAACCGTCATTGGGCGAGACAGGGACCAGGGACGTTCCAGGGTGGAACGTGTGCGCGTGTGGCACAGTACAAGCTTCTTCGGCAAGGGTCAGCGACACCGACGAGACCCGCGAACCAACGCTTCCCGGCAGTTCTTGCGCGCCGGTAAGGGGTTCTTGCACTACACATGCCCGGCGTCTCAACATGTTTAATTCATAAGTGTGCGCCAAGCCGAGCTGCGCAGCTTGGAAGCCCGTCGGTATAATGTGTAATGCTTTCAGCGCATTGCTGGGTCGTTTATGGGTTTTAATGACCAGAACCAGAAGGGCACGACTGTGTCAAAACCGTTCCACCAACCACTTGACTCAATTCCTGCCCACTGCGTCTGTGGCTGCGGAGTCTCAGACACTATTAGCCATCATCACGCGCCTGCTCTTGTCACGCCGTTTGTCCGAGTGTGAGAATCCGAGTGTAACCGGGCACGTACTGTACAGCTTCGGACGGGGCCTACCGTAGGGTCGTATTGTTTTAATTATTTTCTCTTGATTTGAATTTGAAATCAAGTGCACTTCGACACCCCCAACAGAACTGCCCGGGACCTGGATGGACGTCTACTCACAAGGCGCATGCACGATATGCTCTCTGACGAAGAGATTGGAAGAATGGTGTCTTTAAATTCTATCCACTTGAAACTCTGGTCTCTTTTGATAGGAAGATTATTTTTATGTTTAATCCGTAGTACTGTTAGCGTTTCGTTCTTTCTCATGGGCGGTTCTAGTTGTGGTCAAAGTTTAGTCTTTTAAAATGTGAATTTCCCGAGGATCAGAGAAGTAGGTTTACGATGAGAACAGAATGCTTCCTATTTCGTCTGTACGTGATGTTTCATGACTTCAGACCCGTATGTGCCCGATTAAGCATTGTAAGGTTGGTGATATGGGTGTTGGAAATTGAAAAATCCTCACAAAGACTAGAACTTTCATACTTAATTCAAGAACATACTACACATAACTAGAACTCAGCTATTCAAGGAGGATAAATTGTAAGTATCGAGCAAGTACACTTGAACTTCGTTAAATTAATCTTCTGTCTGTTTCTGTTTGATCTCTGAGCTGCGCGTAATGATGAATGACGATGAAACGGGTTTTGCCCTTTCGACTGTCTGCGTTCGTCCGACCAACAACTCCACCTCTAATGCTTAACGGTTTTGCCATCTAATGAGGGCCGCAAACTCGTTATGACTAGGTGTACGTCAAAAAATCAACACCGCACACCTGGTTCGTGTGAGCACGCGCTCTCTGTAATTAGTCTAATCTTTAGTTAGGGACGCCGGGGCATGCATCTTGTATCGCTTGCGGGTACGCAGTTCTGTGAGTTTCCAAGAAAACTCCCACCAAAACGGGATGTGAACCGTTCTGTTGGTCACAACTTCCCACCAACCTGCCAGCCAAAGGACGGCCACGAGGCAGCGTGCCTAGGACGCGTAGGAGAACCGTAACCATTGTTTGGTTAGCATATATCCACCAGATCATCGTGCCGTTGGATCGTAACATCTTCATTTGGAGGTGCTCCGAAAGCAGTCATTTACTCCGTGCAAGCTTCCCACCACACGTCACTTGTCATTTTGCCCATGGAGAACGTCATCTCCACATGCGGCTATACACATGTCCGAACGAGAGTGGGCATGGGCAACGGTATGCGTTAATCAGAACCATCATTCAAGAATAGTTACAAAAAGAAGCAAAACACGTCTAAAAGACGTTGTTTTGCAAGGGAAAAAGGTAACACCAAGGAACGTGCCAGCTTCACTTGACTATTGCAAACAACGCCGAGACTGATGTGACCCTGTGGAAAGTCCAGCCATGCATTTGTACGCTCGTGAGCTGGCGTTAACATGCCAACTTTCGAGTGGGCTCTGATTGGAGTGTGATGTGTTAATAAGAAGGAACTAATTGTTGCCTTTCTCGACCGCGCGTCTTCAAAGTCCCGTTCCTTCCCGATGAATGAATGTCACAATGTGTAGAAAAGCGATTCTACTTGGTACAACAATGCGTCACGCGGATATTCAAACCAAACGTAGCGCAACTTGAATGTCTGAAGATCTCTTCCGTACGCTGGCTGGACTTTGTTAGCGTTCCGTACGGATCTTTCCCAAAGCTGGTAATCCATACATCTCCCCAAAGGGAGTTCGGACAATCAGGAATGCACTCGGAATGTGACTCCAACGCTCCAACACACAGACCGAGAGCTCCGATTTCCTGTGCCAATGTTAACACTGGGTAACCTTCACTCCGGGCAAGCGAGCCTTACTTTAACAAGTATTTATTATTTATTTATTCCTAGTTGCGGTGGTGACTTGCGCATGTGCAACAAAAGCTGACAGACTGATGAATCAGCAACATATGTTCGTCGGGTATTGCGATTCGTCCCCGGGTCCGAAGAGTAGCCGTTACTGATACCTCACCACTTTGCGCGAAAGAAATCCGCTAACCAACTGGATCCCCGCACACACACACACACACACTAGCTTTAAGTTGAATTCGTTCTCGTAAAGGAACTGGTTGCGCGAGCCCCGTGCGCCCAGTCAACTTCAATCGTGGTGAATCAATTAATCGCAAACAGGTTCTTTGCTGGCGGGCCCCGGCGGGAAGGATCGTCATTTCTGGATTCTCTTCTCCGGTTCCGCTACAGGTGACTGCTAGGAACCCACAGAAAGGGTACACGCAGTAAAGGAGGGCGAACAATTTCGGTTCGGCCGAAAGGGCAGCTCTTGCTGGGTGCAGTAAAACTCACTCACCGAAAACAATCAAAGACCCCTTTTTGTGTAGCCTGTTCTTCGTTACCTCATCTGCTTGACCCTTGTGTGGTGGCGTTGAACTTTCGCACAAATCGCTTCTTACTTCACCGGAGATGAGATGACTCCTGCCGCGTTATGATTCATTGAAGGATTTACATTCCTCGGCAGTGCGCACTGCCCCAACAGTATGTGTCGTCGTGATTCCGGAGACTGCTGCACCTTGGTGAGCTGCAGGTCGACTGCCGTGTACTGTGCGTGGTGTTCGTCTGCAAACGATGGGGGGCGGTTTCGTGCTCGAAAACCGGGTTTCACCGGGTGGGTTCAATTATTGCGCGACTACGCTCAGAATAGCAGAATGCGATGCGAGTGATTGCATCAGCGAGCACATTTCTTGTATTTCTCGGGCGAATATAGTGTTGTTTAATTCTTGTTCTCGTACCACCAGCTGCTGCGTAGGACTCACAAGTTTACGAGATGTTTATAGACGTCTGTTAATGCCCTTAAATAGCAGGCAGTGCTCTCAAGTCACTTTACGAGCGGAGTAAACTTTTAAGTTGCTCCAATAAGACTATCCACGGCTGAATAGCAGAATTCTAATCGTCAAGAACGAATGTGATGCCCGTATACAATCAGCAAATTCTAAGAAATTGTCCCATTACCATCTTTACTGGCGAAGTGTTCTTTGCCTTGCCACGAATAGCGTAAACTTAATTGCCGTAATCAGTGACACAGAACTATCAATCTCGGGGCGGTGATAGCATATTATCAAGCTCGTAGCAGCAATCTGTCGAACGCATCACCCCAGCTTGCGTGCCCGATTCTTTCTATTTACATTTTGCCAAGCAAGCGGCGCAAGATTGTGCATCGCTTCCAGGAATGTATCGGTACACCTTTTGAACTCGAGCGTGCCGATGCAAAGTGCTACGGCAATTCCGATTTGCCCCATCATGATCGTCGCCCATCAACCGCAACATTTGCCAACGCTATCGCAGCATTTCCTTTGTGCGCCCATCTTCCATTCGTAAGATGGCGACCCCTTCGGGTCATGCGGCATCTGAAGCGTTCTGTCCAGAACGCGTGCATTGATCTTCCTGCTTCGGTTGAGGTACATATCGGACGGTTCTCACGGAACGTCACAACATTTCCCACCGTTGCTGGACACACACACACAGAGAGAGGCACACGCTGGCACCACTGGGATGGCAGTGTTGGTTGTCCTGGCAGTGTTTGAAAATATGAATAAATTACACCGAATAGAGAGGCCGCCCGTTTGCTCGAACAAATCACATCCCGTTTCGGTGTGGTTTGCCCTGTGGGTGGGGTTGTGGAGGGGAGGTGGAAAGAGGGAGGATACTATTTTCTCCTTGGTGGCCAATTTTCCAACCATCCAACGATCGTTCGATCACTGTCGCTAGACAAGCAGACAGAGGACACACCAGCCAGATGGGTAAGCGATTAAGGCATCAACGCCGCACAGTTGGTGTCGTTGACTGATCGCGTGAGCATTGGTAGTGTAAGAAGCAGTTTGTGTGAGCCTTTTTCCTTCACTGCCTTTTTGCTTCACCCGTGCAATCGCGAAATAGAAGACAGTATTCTCGATGTAGACGCAAAATCTGCGGTTAGGACTCTTCTAGGTACCCCTTGGGAAGAGCGTTTACCAAGCGCAGCCAGCGTAAAAGCAAACATATGATAATTATCCCACCGAGCACCGTGCCAGCCTCAACACCACCGTTAACCTGTCTGTTATCCTCCCCTATCTGGTCTCCATTGATAAAAACCACAAACGTCTCTGGGCGTAAAGTGAAAAAAAAGAACCACCATTGAAAGATGAATGATCGCTTAATCTCTGTTTATGGCAATCGGTTTCGACGTTCTGTGGCAAGGGCGATGACGCGCGACCGTGTGTGTGTGTGTGTGTTTTCGGTATGCAAAACAGGATTCTTTGCGGCCAAAGGCAACGGGGTTTTCTGAACAGATTTGGCAGATGCTCTTCGGCGGAGAGGAATGCAAATTGAATGAAAGGAAATGTTAAATTTGCTACATCATGATACATGAGATGCTATCCTGTCGGTTGGCAGTGCTTAGCGGTATGTAATAATAATTTCCTTCGACAGATGAATCGATGTTTTATTGCTCCTTCAAAGAAGTCTTTGTGATGAGTTCTCGGGCGAAAAGGGAAGAAGAGATATACAAAGAGAGATGCTTCTAGCCAGCGGACTGTAGGGGTGAGAGGTTGCGAATTTATTGGCAAATATCAGAAAGCGTTAAAGAGGAGTCAAATTGTGGTACGAACATTATCAAATTCGTTCTTCTTCTTTCGGCGATCGCAAAAAGAACTTGATGTCACTCTGCAACCTGTCTCTTTGAAGCGTGTTTTATTCAAGAATCCATTTATACAACATCAATCTCGAAGCACTCCTCTTTCGAAACTGCATGCGAAATTTGAAGCAACGGTTGATGACCCTCAACCGCTCGTCTCGACAAGTATAATTAGTGCTCGTCGTATCGCTGATCTCCTTCCCATCGATTCGTACCTTTCCAGAGCGCGGAATTTGATGATGACTTTCGAAGTAGATCTTCAAATCAGCTCAAACACAGCCGATCCGACCCCCATTGACTTCGTTTGTTGTGCTACCAGTTTTTGAACGGCGCTGGCACGGAACAAATCCCTCTTATGGAGGTGCGCATCGAAAGTGATGTTTAGCGTGCGGGAACAAGCGATGCTCGGTTACGATTACGTCGTTCGATGGTTTCCCGTCGTTCGCGCTTATCAATTGACTGACAATGCGAACAAATCGTATGCAAAATCATCCCGACCACCGCTGGTGGGTTGTTACAAAATGTGCCTCAAGCGACACCTGAATGCGATTTTCGAGATCACCTTCGAGATCGCGCCCAGTTGCCTGTGTGATTCGGTGTTTCGGAGATCGGGTTTACGCCACCCTCCTTATTCCCAAACAGTTTTCGCATCATATCCGCTTATCGAGCCCCCCCCCCCCCCCGTCCCGTAACGTGTGTTTGAATGTCATAGGCGCTATCGTTTGACACGTTCCCGATTTGAATGAAGCATAAAGCCGGGGGTGAAGCCGTGAAATGGCTTCACCCCGGCGTTCGTTTATAGCTTTGAAATGTTTATGCAAAACCCGACTTCCTGTCCCGGGCATACGAAAAAAAAAAACACGGCCCCCATTACTAATTTGCATATGAAAACGATGGCGATCACATGGCACCCGGTGGCAGCAATACAACATCCCGCAACAGCAGCCGATGGGATGGATGAAGCGTGCGAAACATAGCGAAACATGCCTTTTTACCCTATCGTCAGCCTTCCTTGCCTTTCCGCATCCTTCACAAGAGTGTGAACATGTATGTTAGGAAGGCTCTTGGTGGTTTTTTTTGTGCGCCGTCTTCTTTTCTTGTCACCGAAGAAATATGGCCACTATTAAGATTTGTCGAAGTGCGTTCACCGATGATCGGGCGAGACTCTCCATAAACGCTAATGGAGCCACTGGGCTTTTGGAAGTCATATCTCTATCAGGAGCACCATTCAGAAGCTTCCAACGAAAGTGGGAGACACACACACACACACACGCTCCTTTTCCATTCATCTCCTGTTTTGATAACAAATCGCAATCGAAAATGGACTCTCGGCTTCTTTTTTTCGCGCAAACTCTGTGTGCCTCGTTCCGTTTATGAATATGCTGATGAGATGATGTTTTTATGATCCAGGCTGGTGAAGATCTGGTCGTTCGGGTGGTCTCATCATTTGCTTCGTCCTCTTTCGACTGAGATGTACTGGGTCCGGGCATCTGTTGCCCGTTGTGAACGATGAAATATGACCGAAAGCAAAGCAGCAAAGCAGCCAATTCGATATTACCAAACAGTGCCCCCAGAGTGAGTGGTGCTGGACGGTAGAATGGTTTTCTCACGGCACTCTCCCAACACTGACCCACGGTGTGGGGTTCAATATGTTCTCGGGAGAAGGGTGCATTAGGTGGTGGAAAAATGGGCAAAAGCTTAATGATGGAAATGGAATGGCGCAAAGGTCGCGAGATAAAGTCAGGGAACTGGTAACAATCGGTATCAATTATTGGCAGACTGGGTGCGATTTGACCTGTGTTCTTTTGGGGAGATAAATTTAGTTTTGTTCTCACAATGTGAAAGCTTGTTCTTTGGGTGATTTTGAGGATCTCTTTTGAATACGAGCACAAGAAACGAGCAATTTATTAAATTTCTTGCATAATATATTGATTAATTGTACAATGTTCTAGAGAATATAATACGAATATTTATAACCTCATGTTTTGCCATTCGACTCTGTATATAGCTAGAGATAGAAAGAGTTGCTATTGCAATAAAATACAAAGTAGGAGTTTTACTTTCGACCGTTACTTCAAAGTTTCAATTTACTTCATTGATTAACACTGCTTCAATTCCTTTCCGTGTTATCCACAAGCACAAGCCACATATGCCTTCACACACACACTCACAGACACTTTGAGTGGGGTGCACAGGCACCCCAGCACGCTTATGACGTAAATCTACGGTGCGTTTCGAGTGTGTGAAAGTAAAAATCGCGTGAAATTTTGCGTGATGAAGCACGATGGCTACGCGATAAGCAGCAATCTTTTGCAATCACCTGAACTGCATGCATAAAACTAGTCCGAATCGAGCACCATAGTTTCCCATGCCTCACGATCATAAGGAAGCGGACGGCCCTTCCAGGGGTGGACACACGCTTGTGCCTCTCCCGAGCCATCAAACACCCCCAGCTCGACGTCACGCACGGCCACTTGATTAGATGCAAATTAGTGGAGAGAGCCTGGAGATCTGGAGAGTTGGCTGATAAAACATGAAGATTGCGCCAGATATGTCTCCAGTTGGCACACTAATCGTGCATCGTGCTCATAATGTCACTGCAGTCACTGGCCGGTCGCCCGTTCTCGTAGGTGATCCGATCGTGAATCGTTCGGGTGAGCTGCTCACTGTGCTCCCATCTGATCAGATCTGATTTGCCGTGTGTGGTGAGTGCTCGTGTGTGTGTGTGATGGATCGATGGCAACCATAATTAGGGCGGATATAAATATGCTCCGTTTTGTACGGCGACAGGCCTGATAACTTCCACCGGGCGCTCGGACCCGGTAAATGAGCGGTGAGCTAGGTGATCGGGCCAACCATCAGCAGCTAAACGGAACGGAATGCAAGTGGGAAATAATTTATGGGACGACGCCCCAATGATATGGGGCGGGATCGGGACCACTGCTGATCGCTATCACCGCGTAAAGTGTGGCCGTTAATGCGCATGTTTAGCAGTAAATATTCGTAAACAACAACTTATCCTGACTGGAAACTTTTTCTCTCTCTTCTCTTGTTGCAGGTGAGTTGTAATCGGAGGGCCTATCCGGGGTCGTAACTGTTTTCCGCATGAAGCACACATACACACTGTAAGTAATTATCATTAAGCTCGTATTCTGCAATTGCAAGATGGCGCTGGTAAGCTGCAAGAAGTGATAGCATCCTTCTCGTTCTCTCGCTCTGCTAAGTAGTTTTAATGAACTGTTAATGACATTTTAAAGAGCTCCAAATTGCGCTTATTGATTGATTCAAATGAATCCAATCACGACCCACCGTTGAAGTTCACCACAAAGACCGCCAACTGTGCCGAAGGCATGCAGTTGTTGTCGGGACGTCATGCGGTGCGAACCGTGGTCACTTCCGAAACCGATTCAGTAGCGCCAGCCGAACCACACTCGCCCCGAAAAAGCACCAACACTGGCCTCCCGTCAAAGCCTCACCCCGGGAATGAATGCTGATAATTGTCGTGCTTCCGCTATCGCCGGCCACCGATCGCAGCAAATAATCCGCGGAATTTGTGCGCCCGGTCCGATGAAAGCGATACGAATCTGTTATCGTACGTGAGCGCGCCGTGGGTGCTATGTGCGTGCAGGAAGTCAGCGTCGGATCACGCAGAGCCCGGTCTGCTCTAATCGGACTGTGCGAATCGAACCGACGTCCCCGCACTCGAGCGTGCGGAATAAAACAGTCAATGAATTTTCGGCGGAGGGCTTGAGGGCCGTTGTCTACCGGAATGCTACCCGAAATTGGAAAGTGTGAAAGTGTGCAAGGAGCCAATTTTCTCGCGCAGATCCTAAATCCCGGAAACCTTCTGTGTTTGCGGCCTTTACATACGTACACTTCTGCCGCAAGGGGGGAATTGATTCTTTAATTGCTTCTCGAAAGGATCCACGGGCACTGTTGGGTTGGAGAGTAGCATCGCGAGACGGAAGAAGCAAAGGATCAATGGCGAGAAGATGATGGCAATGAATTGCAAAACTCTGCGTCTGGTGCGCACCGCAATGTCTAGACCGGTTGATTAATGATGTTTTAATAGAGAAATTTCGTCGGACCAAGCCTTCCAAAAACCAGAGAAGGAAGAAAGAAGGGAACACACACACACAAATTCGCATTCTACGAGCAAGGGCAAGGATTTGATTAATCACTGTTTAGAGCTGATTAGAATAAACACGTCGCCTTTGTTGGTCGCTGTTTTGAAGGTGTGTGCGCCGGTCGAACTGTTGAAGGGAACAGCCAGCAGGAAACAGAAAGTGAACTTGTTGTTCGATTTTGGATGGATCTTCCGGGCGGCCGAAACGGTTTGTTTGATTAATGTCTCTTCGGCCAAACGGTTTTGATGAATTATTTTTGCACAGGGTTGAAAGTTTGTTTTCATTTATCTCATTATGCGAATGGAGAGCTGTTGTTGCTATTAACATGTATTGTGTGTTAGCAATGAATTCAAATTGATTGAATTAAAATTTTCAATCATTTGATAATTAAGTTTGATTCACTTTTGCTTTCACTAAACCGGGCTGGAAAGGGGAAAATGATTTTTTGCGGCGTAAATGTGGACCCGATTATTTTGGTGGCTTTTTGCATAATGTTTTGTGCGATGTCTTGTATGATTAATTGGTTTGTGTGCACTTCTTGATGATTTCGAATGGTTTATTTTTAGTTTGGGCCGTTTTTTGTGAACAGTTTCTTCTTTATCTTGCTTTTTATCTCTTTTGTTTTGTTTTGATTTTTTGTTTTCTTTTCTTTTTTTCGAATTTGTTATTCTTTTATTTATGCTTGTTTTTCTACTCGTTTTTTATTAGGTTTTTGTTTTACATACAGCGACTATTTTTTATATAGAGGTTCTTCTTTATTAAACTTTTTTTAAATTTTTTGTTTACTTTTTTTCTTTCTTTTCAAATTGACCTGGTTTAATTTTATTCACTTTTTTGGGTTTCATTTTATATATTTGATTCTTTTGCTTGTTTAATGTTTTTTTACAGTTACTTGCTTGTTTGCTTTTACAGTTGCTTATTCGTCTGGATCAATTATCAATTATGTTTATGTTTATGATAATCAATTATGATTATCAATTTTGTTTGACTAATTCACTGATTTTTAAATTTTGCCTAGTTTAAGTAAAATATTGCATTCCCATTAATTGTTTGTGTATTTTTTATCGTTTGATTTCAAATATTTTATTATTTCATTAATTGAGGCTTATTTTTTAATTCTTTTCTATTCTTTTTATTCTTTGCCATCTATGTCTGTTTTACAAAAATCTTTTATTCGTTACACTTGACGAAATTGAATTGCATTTCTCTAAGTTCTGCAAGCACTCAACTATAAAATAGTCCATTCTAATCAAAACAACTCTTATCTCTTACTTTATTCTTGCAAGACATCATACAAAATGCCAGTAATCGAGCTATATTATTATTACCCAACTATGGGAAACATTGTGAATGAACGATACACAGCAAAATGAAAAACTAAAAGTAAAAGACAACCACACATCACAACAAACGATCACTGAGCAACGTTCAGCCCATTTCACCCCTTGCGGGGTCCTAGGGGTGGGTCTTCCGGATGAAAGTAAAATTGCTTTGGCTGTTAGCGATAATTTTCGATCCCACCCATCCATTTAGGCGAACTAAGTTCAAGGTTTCAAACGTTGAGTCGTTGCGTTTTTTGTGTGCTGTTGCTGTCCGGTGAACACACAGCGAACTGGTTACAATTTCGCGTACCACCAGTCGCTTTTGCCACATGTGTGTGTGTGTGTGTGTGTGGAAGGAATGGTATGTTGCACGCTATTTCCAGCTTTCGTACTGCTGTTTCTTTTTTGCTGTGATAAGCAATTTTCTGTGGATGCTTCCTTGCTTTAAATTTATCTGAAATAACGTTTGGATTTTTTTCCGGGCGACCGTTTCGTTGGTCATAACTTACGGACAACGTGCAAGGGTTGTCCTAGCGATTTTTTACGGGCTCTTCTTGTTTTCTTTTGCCGGGTGATGACGGTGAGCTGTATGTAGAAACAATCGAAAGTTGTCTAACACATTTGTAACGCTTCGCCGTCGTATCATCGCCGAGCGCAGCGGCAAAGAGGAAACGCAAATCTGACGAGCTGTGGATGAAATTATATCTGCGCGCTTGTAATTTTCAGTTCCCGGTGGGTGTGCTGCTGATGATTTTTTGAGAGGCGTTGCTATTTTTTTGCCGCAATGCTCTTTTTTGGCAATGTTTTAAATTATTGACTTAACGTGCGCCTAACCCATCGCAGTGTGTTGCAAAACATCAAAGCGCTGTAAAAAAATGCTTGGCTTGCGAATAGGAGGAAAAATAAGGAACCGCCTCAATCGAGACGGGCTAATCGTTGAACGAGCAAAATAGTTATCAAGAGATCATAATCACGATTGCAGCTTTGCATGACGCGATTCTCATGCACCACGACTCGTTCCGCCCTTTTAACGTTTCGATTTGACATGCATGACGATGCACCGTAAAGTGCACGGTGCAACAATTAAATCGAAAGCCCTTGAACTTTGGACGTGCGATCGTTCACAAAATTGTGCATTTCATTGCTGTCCACACGCGTTTAGCGATTTTTCCTCGACAGGGCGCACGATTTCACGGAGGAAAAAGACACGAAAAGATACTACAGGGTGCAAAATAGTAAACGTCTGCACCGCGACTGCTTACAACCAATCAACACGGGTATTGATTGCGCTTTAACGCAATCCATTCGCACCTAGCACTCATTAGCCGTGATACCGAATGCCATCTAGGGTGAGGCTCAGTGCACTAGCAATCGCCCCCCCCCCCCCCCCCGAAAAGGGTGTCGAACTTTAATCGAACGACGGCGACCATTGCGAAGGTGCATTGCTTACACGCCAGTGATTCTGGCAGCTTTTTTCAATAACTTGCCGGACGGGAAATGGGTTGAATAAAAATCCGTTTAAACTGCTGTCGACAAATATGGAGAATATTGCTTGGAACATGCGTAAATTGCGTTCCGCGGCCTTGGCTCGTTTAGCGCAACCCAACAGGTACCGAAGCTGTTCTTTTGGCTTTATGTTTGCATGATGGTGTGTATTTTGATTGCATTTAAGTGTAGGTTATTTTTAATAAAATCCTTGGGGCAAATCGATGGGAAAATAGGTCGTCGACGAATATTCCATAAACTACACACATCTCAGTAAAGAAAGAAAAAGAAAATTAATGGAGGGTCATAAAACTAAACTTTTTCTGTTTTTTGTTGTTTATGAGCACATATTAAGCATTCTCAAAAATAATGTCAGGTTTACTTGAACGATTTGATCGATTTTGCATCTTTTCCTTAATTTATGAGAAATTCTGCTTGTTTAAAAACTTACACTTATTTTAGCATTTTATATTTTGTATATAATAAAATGTTTTAAATATTTAACTGAGAAAATATATCCTTGAAGAAGCGTTCAGTGTAATTGACACTCGATCGTTCGATGGTAATTTTTTCCACGCTCACCTCCCAAAAAAAAAAAAAAAGGTTCAAGGTGAATGACACGAAAATAGTCACCTGGCCTGGCTCGAACCGTCTCCCTCCGGCCATCGTTCGTAGCGTTGGCCGTTGGGGTAGAAAATTAGGTTTTAATGAAACGTTTCGATTTCGTTTTAATCACGAGCAGCCCGTTAGCTGCACACCAATGCCAATGTCACCAATGACGCTGATGTGACATGTCGACCACTCGGTTGGTTCGGTTGCGTGCGGTGTCGGCTAAAATACCTTCCCCAAAAACCTGTGTGGGTTGGGTTGCGTTTTCCCCGAAAAACACTAAAGCAAGAGGAAGAAAATCAAGATGAAGAGGCAGAAAAAAGCCACATCGATCCGCTGAAGGAACTTTTCCTTTCGATGGAATGCTTCCCAACGGGGTTGACGAGTGAATCCGCGAACCGCAGAAGCAAACAGAAATAATAATCCGTAATCACACCAAAGGCTAGCCGGTGCGATAGTCGATTAGATGAAACCGAAAGTAACTTGCTGTTGCTGTGTGTGTGTGTGTGTGTGTGTGTGTGTGTGTGTGTGATTTCTTCTTCTTGTTCGTGCTTGATCCCACATCGCTACCGGGTCCATCCGTCGGCCACGTATTTTCTCCACTCATTTTCTCTCGCCCGGCCGAAGATTACTACCAAAAATGACGAGAAAAGCTAGCTTTAGCACACTAGCCACGAGACAAGAGCGATGCGGGAATGGGAGAGAAGGCGGGTAGGGAGGGAAAAATACGCATGAACACTACATGCAACGCGGCGACGGCAGCGCACACTCGAAAACTTTCCGGATCGCGCCGGGTCCATCATCATTAGCTACGCTAATGCAAACTCCGCTTCCTTCCCGTGTGCCGTTGTACCATCCAACAAAAAAAAAGGAGAGTAAGAAAAGACACACACCGAGATCCGGATCCGGATCCCCGGATCGGAGTTCGAGGCAGGATTGAGAGTGTGTTCGGGACGAGGGGCGATTTACTTTTAGGATTTTGGTTTCGGAAATCGTTGTTAGGCCGGCGGTGGCGGCGGAAGTTTGGCGTGCGGGTGCGCGTGAGTTTGCATAGCCCACGAGGCGTTTTTAATTTTCACTGCCAAAAATTGCTATAATTCAACTCGATTATCAAATTAGAGGGTACATGATACATTGACCACAGCCCGGTTCAGCAGCAGTAGTGGATTGCTTTTTTACGTTTGATTTGATTACCCAAAAGCCGCCCAATCGGTGGTAAGGGGAAATGCATCGTACAAGGAGGAAGTGCTGCTGGCATGTCACTCCGCGAGTGCAACGTATTACAATTTACAAACAACGCACATGTGTGTGGATTGAACGAGCGGCCTTCACGAGCGAATATTGAAATGGACGAAAGAGTTCAATGCCTCACTACGGTACGGCAAGCGACGAACCCCGCGAGCCGGTGCGCAACGAGCCCTAACGAATGGATGGATTTTAGTCAACCTTTCGGTGAAGTGAATGTGATGGGTTCAGATAGGAAATGAGACTCACTGTACTGGGAGGGTGTTGTAAACGCGTACAGCAGTACCGTTCGCGGTGACTAAAATGTCATCACCAGCTGGCAAAAAAAAAGTTTTTTTTTCCGTACGAACTAGAGCACAAACTTTTTCTAAAGGCCCGCCGGTTTTCCAGACCTAATCAAGCGTGACGATGCTCCCGATGCGTGCTGTATGTGCGCTTCTGTAGTTTTGGGTGTGGTGCATCGAGGAGAACAAACGAACCGCTAGGCACTGCGCCATAATTGTATCACGCACGCAGAAGAAGCGTAACCCCAAACGTTAACGGCTCGATAGAACCATTGTATGGAAATGGTGGACAATTCTTGCTCGATCGAGTGATTCGATCCGGAGTTTGTATTTGTTTTTTTTTTTTTTTGCTTCACCGTACTACGCCGTGGAATGGTGTGGAAAATTATGTGTCGTTGAAAATTGGTCGTCTATTAGTGTCAAGGCGAGATCGACCGGGTGCGTACCGCGATGCTCGACAAAGCTCACCCACGCTGTCAGTGGAACGATCGCGTTCCAGATCATAGGTTCGATTTGATTCTAGCTCCAAAGCAAGGTGCGGTGCTGTTCAACGCAACGCAAACTCGGAGTCGGTGAAAATCGACCCAAAATTGCAATGTCGTGCTGAGGCCGCCGCAAAAAAATGAAAACCCCCGGGGGATTTGGGTCAGACTCGGTAATCAGCTTCCGTGCTGATGGAACGGTTGAAAATTGCGAAGATGATCACGGTCAGACGACAACAAAACGCGTTTTATAGCTCATCTGTTTCTTCGCGTTGACTTCGTTTCGGCGCGCAACGCACACAGGCCTTGGCCTGGTGATGGCGCTGTAATGAAGTCATCAGGGTTCTGCGGAGGCAATTTTCGCATCCGAGCAGGCTGCAACATAAATCGCATGTTTCGCGTACGCGTGTTTTGCCTTGCCTAGTCGTGATGACCTTAATGTGCTGGAGTTCGTAAAATCACAAACCTGGTAGCACACTAAACAAGTGTCATTTTGGGAGAGGTAATTTAAGGGCAAAGGAACTGTAAACTTTGGTGATGATGGAACCATGCCAACATTGCTCTGAGACATAATGTGTTTATAAAGGGGGATCAGTAATGGATTGTTTCCTATTTTTGTGTCTTTATCCAAATGGTTAAAAAACAATAACTTTCTTCCACACAATCGGCTAGAAACTCGGGCTGTGTCAACTGATAACGAATGCAGCGATTAAAATGCAACCGCCCGCCTGTCTCTCACGCTGTCTAAGCTCCCGGAATCAAAAGCCCTCTATCCACCAATTGAAAGTGAAACCATCGAAACCATCGTTGCCACACGAGACGATAGAAAGTGATATAGATCCCTCTGAACCGGTGCGTCCGGTAGACGGTTTCTTGGTGAGTCCAGTTTCCACCCCTGGTCCAAAACCCCTGGTGCGCTGCTTTCCCACCACAAAGATAGCCAAGCCCTTCAGAAGGTGCCGGAGGAGCCCACCTTCACACGAAAACCCTTTCACGCTCTAGCTCAAACGAAGAGAAGCCCGCATCCATCCATCAGCATCTGCCACCGGCGTGATGCATTCGATGGTGTTGTTGGTGGCGGTTGAAAAATCGGTTCAAGGTTGCTACAGTTTCAGATTACTGCTCCAGAGTGCGTCAACCAATCGGTCAGTGTTCGGTGTTCTGGGTGATGGGTCGTGGCCACCTTCCTAATGAAATACGACGCAAAGTAAATAAATAAACGCTCATACATAAACATTATGCCGCTGCGGTGGTGGGATTTTGCTTGGGCGTTGGGAAAATTTTAACTACCAAGTCAATGATCTTTTGCGATCATCGTAACGATTCTGCTCTGCAATCGAAGCAGCATTATAAAAGAGTTTCTTTTAAGGGGACTTTCTCTAAATAAAATTATGTATTTTATTGAATTTCTACTAAAAAAGCTTGAAATACTTTTCAGAGTGATTCTTTCTTGGGGATTAATATATGAGAGAAGAATTTAGAAAAAGTGAGGCACATAAACGCATATTGCAACTAATGAATTCTTACAAATTCTGGCTGCTGAAAAATGAAGTAGGACTCTTCAAATGCAGCTGAAGACCTGGTTTTGCCTGGTCGCTTAATAGTTAACCGTCTACGTGTCTAAGTATGAATCGAAACGATACAGAATATCCTGGACAAGATAGACATCTTTTCAGAAAACGCACATAACTGGGCGTTATGTGTGTGTGTAACGCCCATCAATATAGAATAAAATATGAGCCAGACAGTGGACACGGCTTCGATCGAGAAGTCAGACCTCAACAATAACCTGTATAATTTTTTATGGCATATGTCCATACAATTGTTTGATTTTTCCAATAGTTATGACTAAAGTCTCACTTACAAGCCGAGTAAAAGAAATATTTTTTAACAAATATTTCGTGGGCCATTTTTTAGGAGGAAATGCCTAGTCAATTTTCTTTCATTGTGTGTTTTCGTGAATTTAATTCACAGTCACCACATGCGGTGGTGACAAAACGGCATCAGTCTGTAATAATAAATAAATAAATAAATAAAAAAAAATCGTGTGCCATTTTTCTTTTTAAAGTACAAGATGAAATAGTCTTTTTCATTATTATTGCATACATTTTAAGCTGCGCAATATTGTTTCTTCTTGATAAATCTGTGTTTATTTTAACCAGATAATGCAAATATTTGTTGTTATTTAAGTCTACTCCAAATCCTGAATGATAGCTCAGCTCGCTTGCTGATGCATTTTCCTTTGCGAGAATATTTTTCCTCTAATTCGCATTGCCTACGCTTTCACAAATGGACCGCCCCCACAACAGCCACACACAGCCACACTTAGCACCCGACCGGCCGAACCACCGCCTTGGGCTTTATCGTAAATCTAAATTAGAAACATTCCCACCCTTTGGCGGCGTCGCACGCCAAACCAGGGCCCATCACTGCACGTGGGCCCATCTTCCATCGGTGGAACATTTTTCATCCAACCATTTATTAAAAGAAATGATTATCACCACCAAACGGGCCACGGCTCGATTACCGTCACCGGCCAGCCACAGTTGGCTCCTGCGGCACCAGCAACAAATTAAAACTTATCGCACCACCAGATCGGTAAATAAATTAGCGCCACCTTCGTGTACCGATCGCGCGGTACGAGACAAAGCGGGTGTGTGTGTGTGCGACACGGAGTGAGTGAGTGAGCGAGGCTGGATGGGGGATCCTTTCCAGTACTGTAATCCACATCCAGGAAACGCATACCGGTGGCGCAGTTGGTGCACAATATGGACAATATTGCAGGCAGAAACACCGTTAAGGGGTGGCGATTTTTCATTGCGAGCTTGGATGGGCCGTGCGAGAGAATATCATGTCGGTAGTGAGAAAATGGATGATGAGTGTTCACATGTCACAAACGGTGATGCACAATGCACAAACGGTGCTAGAAATGGCATCGCGGAGAAGGTCAACGACGGACGAGCCATTTATAATGCACGGTAGAAGATTACCATAAATTTGTAGCATAATTCGTTAATTGAATGTTGCTGTAGAGGTATCGTGTTTCAGGTTGCCTTTTCATCGAGCAATTAGCCAGCGACGCATTGCTCGTGCAATCGTGAAGCTACTGGCAATGGAATTTGATTAATCGTACGGGTTAGTAGAAGTGCAAACAAATATTTAATTGGAGTGAAGCGAATACACTTGATCGAGTTGACCGTTAATGATTCATTGTATTCTATTGGGGACTTGTACAATCAACAAAAAACTTTAGAAGCTTTATCTTAACGAAATAAACAGTTATTTAATTGAAAGTTTGAAACAGATTCTAATCGATGATTGATTTTAATGGGCTTTAAAATTAAATGCTCTTTCACGTTCACTAACTGTAATAAACAGGCCTTATTTAAAGTGGTTTCTTCTATTCATCCCAACTGGCAAACCAACATTGAATACTCCTACGAATGAGTTGATCGTAAATTTAGAAATTTTATCTGTCAACGCACACTAGTGACCTAATTTGCTCACAAGCCCATCCAGCTAACCCATCCCCAATCAATGCCACACGACGTTAGTAGAAGGCCCTTTGGAATGGGCCACTCCGTTGCTACTGCACAGGTTCGATGCAACAAGCACTCACAACATTTTTATGATCGTTCGTTTAATTTGTCATCCCCATTTCCACAAAGTCCTAGACCCCCGAAACCGACGGGTGGGCCTATTCGTGGTGGATATTTTATGTGTATTTGATTGAATTTGTTACCACAGACATGGATGTTAAGCGGGCCGGGTTTAATGGTTACAGAACTCGGTCAACCATTTTCTCGAGGTGTGCTGATACCCGACGCACCGACGGATAGTCGCTCAATTTTAAGACGGCGCATCAGATGTGCGTGGGATGGTCGGTTCTCTTATTCTCCTCTGTGTATTTGTGTGTGCGTAAGAATGGGGCGCTGAGCAAGGGGGGGGGGGGGGGGGTACAGCATGTAAACAATCATCAATGCTGTTCCCGCCTCCGTTCCCGGTGTCCGTGAACATGGCTCGAAACAAATGACTTTTTCGGTCGTTCGGGTGATAGGTACGAGATTTGTGTGTACATACAGTAGATTGAAGGGGGTTGGGAGCGTGAAGGTAAGGGTTAGTAATATCCGGAGAGAATTATGCAATGAAAGCATATGGGCAAGATGCAGAACTTCCGGTGGAGTAAGTCTGTGTTTGGGGTTTTGTCGAACGGCGCGTGGATCAGCGCAGATATTTTAAAACTGTTGTGCCCTTTCTTACACAATCTTCTGTCAAGGTTAAAGCATGAATCTGATGGCGACTCTTGAACTTTACTTTCATCTTTTGAGTACTGTCAACTTTAATATTACATCGAGAATGGTTCAGTTTTGCTCAGTATTTATAATATGTAAGCACAGTTTTACTTATTTTGTTGTTTAACTATCCATCGTCATATTTTTTCAGACAGGGAGACGACTTAGTGTATTCGAATAATGTAAATAATTTTTCTCATATTTTTGTGAGCGATAAATGGACATAGGCTTCTATATTTTCTTCTTCATTGGCACTACAACCTCGAGAGGTCTCGGCCTGCCATTTCTGGCTTTCTTTGACTTCATTTTACCCGTAGATAGTCAGTCCTGGTCAGTCGTACAAGATGCGGTCTGGATGGGATTTGAACCCCGTACCTGCCTTGTGAAGACTGGCGCCGCTGTCGCCTGAGCCCCATATGATATAGCCTCTATACTTTACTTTATATGCATCATGTATTACTTCATCTTTATGTCTAAATTCGTATATAATATTTCAATAGTTAACATAACAAATAAAATAAAAAAATCAATTATGTTACTTCAATCTTCAACTTCTCATATGTTGTGCGACAATTAAAGCAATTCAAACAAATCCAACTCTAAATCATAATCAACATTTGTTCATACATAGAGCGATCGAACCAACCACATCTCATGCCAAATGTAACCCAGACAACCAGCTGCAAAGCTCCACATCAACCTGTACCGACCACACCAGCATCTCGCTTGTCAAAAGCCACTGCAACACACTTGCAGCTGTTATAATTGAATTTTCAAAGCTACCTCCACGCCATATGCAATGGAAAACCCTCACACTGGAATGTCATATCCATAAAGCACTGGCACAAACACACACACGCCATTGGAGGAAAAAAACCCTGGTAGCAGACCCATTAACTCGATGCTCCCGCAATCTATCGAACCTCGGCGGCAGTTTACCTTGGCCAAGAAGCCGAAGCGAATGAAAAGCGAGGGAGAGGACCAAAAACCTGCCCCATTTATTGAAACTGGCTCGCCCACGCAACAAAAAACAATCGTGCTAGCGAATAAATAGGGGTAAACAGATATATGTAGCGTGGTTAGATAGGCAGTTGAGACGTAATGGTTGGCCGTCGCACCGTAGAACGCTGGTTGGTCTTCGTTTCCGTTTCGGTGGGTGATGAACCCGCCGAACTGAATCAAATTCATATTTCTCACAGCTAAAAGAGCAGTCACCGGCTGTAGTAAGGAGCTGCAGCTTGGGGTGGTATGACCGGGACGCAGTTGCTGGCAGCTCAGGTTGCAGTTTTTTTTTTGCGTAGGATGAGTCTTAAGCCTTCGTCTGCATGCTTGGAACTTGATAAACCGTGCTGTGCGCTCACATTGTTAAAGGGGCCCATATGAGAGTATGGTTGTTGGAGTTTTTTTTTCTATTCTATGTGATTTCTGTTTCTTTCGAATGTTCGATCATTTGCTTCAATTTGTGTTTGTTGGTGATCGTGATGCAATGCCCCTTTGCTCGAAGAATTTAGGTCAGCGTGTGCGCGCTCGGTATGGATGGAGACAACTAAGCAACCTGTACGATTCGTAATAGTACTCTTCAATGTTTGATGTATGGGCGTTCTCCTTTGACTCTCTTTAGTGCTATTAATTTGGTTTTTTTAAATTAAAAAAATTCTAATGATTGTTCTTCTCTTATTCGTCTCATTACAGGTAAACAATTCTAACAATACCAGCTGACGTCTCAATTACAAAAGATTCGACTTGGAGGTAACTGATACACTTTTCACAGTTAAAACCCACAGGCTCGACTGTCTCGGGCGATATTTGTCGAATAATTCTTTTCATACGCCCTCCAGCTCACCATTGCATAAGTTCCGCATCAAAGTGCGTAACCAGAAACGCAATATCCTTTATTCACACGAAACCACCCGATTGTGGGTTTGCGAGTACCGCTACGACGATACCGACGGCAGCACCTCTCGACGGCACCTACCACAAGATTTTGATTTTATCTTTCGCCACCTTTTTTTTTTTTCTTCTTTCGTCGAGATGCAGTTGTTATTCACAAGCGCGTCAACACAAGACACGTTTGCATGACATTTCCTTGTGACGCGTGCGTTGGTACCGGGGCAACACCACCAACACTTTGAGAATGAAATCGACTGCCAGCTGGATAAATCAATACCACCCTGTCAGTTTGGAGGATGATGAACGTAACCCTGCGTCACCTTACGACTCGCTTTTGTTTAGCGGTGGCAAAACTGGTGGCATTGCGAGCACTTGTGCTGTAGGCGAGCAAGATCTCACCACTATTAATCCTACACCAGGCGATGGCACACCGCACATGCCCACGTGCGGGTTGGCTCGCACACGGCTGTGCAGTGTGACAATTTTGATTCAACCGGTCGGTTTCCCTTGTGCAGCCGGAGCGATAGTACTAGTGCGGGCAAACATTTACACTTCGGCTTGACAGTTGACGGTTCGGTTTTATAACGCTGGTCAGCCGGTGTGTAAGAAGTGGATTGTTTGTTGGTAAAGTGTTTAAAACGCGCTAGCTGCCAGGTTATCTTCCGTCAGTTTGCAGCTGTTTTCAGGTGTGAGTGAGTGTGTTTAGGGTTACGTGGGTACTTGTACACTTTGTTTGAAAAGGGATACGCATAAACAGGCAGTTTGACATTTGTTCGATTAAATAATCTTCATTCGAACGGGGGATTATGAACACTTTGGCAAGATACGGTGATGCCAACAACAACATTTGTGCGTAAAAAAATCTTAACATAATTTAAGATAAAAACTTTTGTATGTTGTTTTTATGACAGTCTGACCCTATTAATCAGGTTCGAAGCTTATAAACATAAATAAAAATGATACTTTAGCTAACGTATCATATGGAAAAATTATCAATCGAATTAGCAGAGTTATCTCAATTATTATTACTGTCGTTTATGTTTCTCTCTACTGTATTTAGAAGTCCTTTTTTTAAATTTGAAACAAATTCAGTACCTGAAGAACTTTTTTTCTTCCTTGGAACTCCAACCTTCATAGGTCTCGACCCGCCATTGCTGGCTTTCTGCGGTCAGCCCTTCGTACTGGGAGACGTTCTGGATGGGATTCGAAACCCGGTCCTTGACTTGATTTTATTCCTTAGGTTTTCTTTAGTATACAAAATTATTTTAACAATTTATAATATACCAGAAAGCATTTTATTTTAATGTGTTTAAGCTTTCAACAAATATTGTAATGCTTTTGCATCAAATTAAAATACACCAAATTCATTGCAACATACCTCAAAAAGGCAAACTCCTTGTTTATACATTTTATCCACCCATTCGATGATTGTGCGATATTGAGGACCGATTGCACCCTGCCCCGGTTCAATATTTCGATATCGCAAATTACAAAGCTGCCACGGTGTGCCCGAAACGCGCGCGCGATTTGCTAACCAGCCAGCTAGTCAAAATCCCAAAATGTCAAACCGTTCAACCCTTCACCACCACTACCCCATCATCATCATCATCATCAATCGGTCGGTAGGTCGATCGGTCGGTCAGGGATGAAAGCAGGGAAAATAGCAGACCGTTGGAATCAAATCCATCATTCGCAAAATCACCCTTCATCGCGCGAACGCAAATTCTTACCCCTTTGCGGTACGATATTTTGATTAGTTCCGAGGCAACCAGATCCATACACACCGATTTGACGTCATGTCATGGGTGCGATGCCGTTCACGCCACCCCCTCGCAAAACATTACACAATGTTTTGACTCGCACACTGACGGTTCACGATCGATCGTAGCGGTCCCCAGTAGATGAAAGCCCGTGCCGGAAATAATGTGTCGTCCACGGTGCAGTCCGCCACAGCCGACACTGTAGTAAAAGTCAATAAATTTTCATTAGAAAAAGTTCATACCAACACCACACACACACACAGGCACCGAAAAAAGGGGGTGGAAATAACACCCTCATCTGCTCGATCCGTGTAGGGCTGACAAAAATTTAACTCCAGCGTGAGTTTAAAAAAAAAAAGATTAAAGCAAAACACTATATGCTGATTTCGTCGGGCGAGCACAATTACGTCGCGCTGCAGGAGGTGGGCTGGCACTCGGGGAACACGTTGCGGCCCCGTTTGCACGGTGGTGAAGTTTGCATGGCGATCGCGGGCAAAAATCATATCACACGCTTTCCCGGATCATACACGGCCGGTGCATATTAGATTTGCGCGGTGGTACACCCTTGGTTCAAGGAAGTCAAATCCAGATCGGTCGGCCGGCATTCCCGATCTCCCGGAGGGCCGTCGTGAACGTGTTATTTATTTGCACTGTAATTTAATTCAATCAAAAAGTCACAACATTACCGTGTGCCACCAGCAGCAGGCAGCTAACGCCATGCGTCGAACCCTCGAGTCCTGGTGGCCCGGATGGTCAGGGACGGCAAACGCTGCGAACCGCCAAACGGGTAATAATTTATTGGTGGCTCGGTGCGTAATCAGGTTAAAACCAGGCAACCCGGACTTGGCTTGTTCGTGGTCAACACTGTCACCAGAATTAGCTGCACGCTCTGTACAATTTAGCTGGAAGTGGGCAGCTGATTTCAATGAAACTTGCTACGCGCACAGGTTGGAACAGAACATTAAACTACACCAGAAACGCCAAACGAACGAAATCATTAAATCAAAATATCACTCACAAATTCACGACACACTCATATCAACCGGGAAGTCGGTTTCCTGCTCCGGACATCACTCCAGAGTGCCAAAGCACGACACGTTTGAAATGGTGCAAATTAAAACATGATAAAATTATGATCGTTATGGGGCTCGTGCGGTGGATGTGTAGCTGCATGCCCATTACGCGGTTCCACCGTTCCTTGCAGCACAATTACAGCCTACAATTAAAGTCGTTGAAAAATGAGCCCGGGTTAAGCACGCACTTGCTTAAAGCGCTTTAGGAAATTAAATCCCTTCGCTCTTGAAACGGGTGCTTTGTGCGATAGGATTATCAGCCGGCGGTCTACGGTGTTTATCCGTACGGCACACGGCTATGGATAGCGGGTAGAAAGAGCAGCGTGCCTTAGATATAGCGGACGATTCAAAATGGGAAGCTTGCTCCAGGTGTTGTTCAGAGTTGCGCAAGGTGATCGCGTTACATCCAATTTTTGTTTTGGACAGATTTTTATGAAATAGTATTTTTATTGGCAGAGTTGAGTTGTTTTTAATAATGCTCCATGTTATTTATTCGCTATGAAAGATCAACTGAACTGTTCGCTATGAAGGATCAACACAACAACTAGAAAATGTTACAAATGCTTTGGTTCAAACAGTCATAAACTTCCAAAACTCTGGAGATATATAAACTATAAGCTCTCGATTTATCAGGGGAGTGGGCTGGATGATGTGGAGTCAGATCTGAGGGAGATCGGATGTGAAGGAGTGCAGCCATGGACCGGGTATCCTGGAAAATGATTGGACATCAGGCCATATCTTTTAGACGTGCTCCACTCCATAAGAGCCAGGATAGAAGATCAGATGTTGAAGAAGACACTGGACGAAATGTAGCTGTTGACATTTAAATATGAAGTACTTCAACCAACAATTTTCTAAGCGTCTCTCAACTTGCTAAAATTGTCCTGATTCACCAACTTCTTCGTCCTCGCTAACTGTACAACCTCAAGGGGTCTTGGCTTGCTAATGCTTTCTTTTTTGGCTTAATATACCCTAGGTCAGTTCTGGGTTAATTGTTTTCAACTTATCTAGCTAAGGAAGATTTAACTTCACGAAAAAAGAAACAGCAATCCACGATCTCGTAGCTCGTAGCTTTGGCTTATAGTGCCGAAAACAAATGTCTTGCGATGTGTGAGCTACAAGGAATCCAACATTAATAAGATGCTACAACAAAACAAGGATACAATAAAAGAATGGAAACGACACTGTCAAACCGAAGTTATCGTCTTCGCAAAAACAACATTGCTACATTGCTTCAACCAAACTTTATATGGCAAGAAATCAATCAATCGATCGACCTCTCCCCAGCATCGGCTTGTCAACTCCAGGTGTCCAGCTGCCAAAACTATAGTCAAACAAATGACGCATGTTCGGCCGAGCGCTAATAGTAGCTATTGGACTCATTCCCAGGGCTGCATTGCAACATCGCACTTACAGCACAAAAGCCTAGATTTAGCACCGAATTCCAATCCTTCTTTCACTTCTTAGCCGCTGTTGCGTAATGAAGTTTTTTTTTTCTTTCTCCCTTCCGGGGCTACCAAATTTTCGTACGCCACCATGGCAACCCAATGACCCATTTACCTCGGCTACTACACTGGCTGGCCTATGGACTCTGGAACCGCCCCGGTGTAATACCCGCATAAAGTTCGCCACTGCGCAAAACTTTGCCAAAGTCCACCCGGAGTCGCAGTTTGAAACTATTAGCGCGATATCGATGAGGACACAATAGACGTCCAAGATGGACGTACTGTTGGGTAGCCCCCCGAAACATGAAATGAAGAAAAGACAATCATTATTTTCCGTCTCAGCTGCTACTCAACCAAGAGCGAGATAGAAACCTGTGATTTAGCGGAGGTGTTTTTGAGGTTAGAAATTCTACAAGAAACAAAGCCGTGCATGGAAAGGGTTGTCCTGCTTTTTTTTTTGCATTTCGACACGAGAATTAACAACATGGGGACACTCAGGACTTTCCAAACACGTTACCACACTTTTTGACCTGATAAAAGGGTACAAGGAAACAGAGGTTCACCTATGCACATACCGCTTACCTAAGACTCGATTCGATTTTGAGGATAGAATTGTCATAAGAAAATCGGGTCAATTTCGCAAGGACGCTACAACACGATCGGCCTTGCTGTAGAAGGAAAAAAAGAATCGTGAAAAGACAGCAACTCACCGACAACAACAGGAACATTGAAAATGAAAGTTGAGCCTGTTGAAAGAGGGATCCGTCAGAAAGCTGTCAGTGTAGCTTCAACAACATCATCAAGCATTTTCGGCAACCGTTGCTCGTACCAGTAGCTTTTTTGTGCTTTTTGTTTTTGTTGTTGTTGAATTTCGCGCGGTAAAGTTGATCTGTAATTTGTGCGCACACCTCTCAATAATTATCCCACGCTTTGGATGCAAATCAGGTGAAACATCTTTCTTGGGCAGAGGGTTTCAGTTGGCAGTGGTTGCACTCACGCCACTGCAACCGGCAATTGATCACTTAATACGATTTCGGAAGGCAATTGGGACGCCACGGTCTTGTGGACCGCCAATTTCTTCCAACATGGTGCGTGACTAGGTGCTAAACAATTATCAGCACCGTATCGGTAAACATTGGGCAAGGCTGAGCCTACATTGTGGACAAAATTTAATTCGGTTTTAAATTGAGGGTGATTTCTCTTACCATTATGATTACATTTTTGTATTTTATATTATTAAGTTGCTTATTTTAGATAACTTAATAGCAAACTTTATGTTTAAGAATAAAACATTTTATTAAAATATTTAACCGATTATAATTTCTATCCCACTGTCCAGACTGCTTACGGCCTGCATACATTACCGAAAGTGTCGATATTTATCCACGGACCGGATCAATTAAGCTCCACACACAGTTTCGGACATCGTTTTTTTTTTTTGGAAAACATCCACAAAAGCAGGATGGCTCTAAAAAAAGGAATGAATATTACATTTAACAACACGTTTGTGAAACCATAGCGCAGCTGAAACATTCCATAAATGGTGGAACAAAATTGGAGCATTAATTTTTATTGCCCACTGATAGGTGCATTGCTGGCCTTAAGTACTTACGAAAGAAAACGGGTGAATTGATATGAACTATGTAAAAAGGTTCGAAATTCCATTGTATCCGGAATCTGTTTATGGTGTCAAAAGGTATTAATGGAGCAATTTTTTGAGGCTGACAAATTATTCCAAGGATATTAAGTATTCCTTTCGGAAATCGTTTCACAACGAGGTGTTTTTAGGTGTTTCGCCCACTGAGGGATTTATTTGAATATTAAATTTGAAAATAAAATCGGACGAAATTGAATATAGCAAATATTATGCAAATTTTAACAAAAATATTTTAACAGCAAAAATTCATAAACAACCTTAAGAAAAGAAATCACCTTAGCACATGTATAAATCGCGATTAAAATGTCAGAAGCAATCAAAAACAAATAAAGTAGGTGACGGCCGGTATTGCATTTTCCACGGTTGGTTAGCTCCGTTTACCGTGTGCGCGCGCACTCCACCTTACGCAGCTAATAAGGAAGAGCTTACCGGTAGAGCTCACTGTTGTCACCATGGCAAATCAACATAATCAAACTGCGAAGCACACATCACGGTCAGCCCTCGGTTGCTAATGAACTGACCGCCATTATGTGCAAGAGTCGCTCGAAAAGCTTCAGCTCCCCCTGAATTATGGCCAGCCAGCTGGGCCAGCTAGCGTATTTGGGCTGCCCCGGAGTTCCAAGACACGGCTGCGCTGGTATGCCTTTGTGACACTTGCACAGTACCTGTGGTAGATAAATTTGATGTAAAACGCGCACAGCGAATCACCGAGTGCACCCTTCGACCACTCGCACCCAGTCGAAGATCGATTAACATAACTTAATTAAAAAGGCACCCCTTTGCAGTAGTCTTGAGCACTGGAAATGGATGACAGTGGTATCCACAGTGGTAAATGGATGGGGATGGTTCATATGTTCCCTTTTTTATGCGGCCTATTCAGCTTAGCGTTGCTGTTTTTTCTCTCTGCTGCACAAACAAATCACTCCCTGAATGGTGATTACAAAAAATGGTTGAAAAGTGAAAGCAGCTGTGTGTATCAGAATGAAAAATTGTATCGATGAGCATCGGAGGTTTGTGATTTAGCATATTTAACATTTCACACCGCACCGGGAATGAAGTTGTCTATAAGTGGGCAAAAACGGTGCAGACATGTTTTATTGATCGATAGAAAACACATAAATTAGCATCGTGAAAAAGATGGAACCGATCGGAGAGAGTGAAAGAAAACGGAAAGCTGTGTTGTAGCTCTTCTTTCACTGTAAAGCAAAAGTAACAGTCTGAGCTATAATGAGATGGTGTTAATTTAAAGTATTTGTTTTGCAAATGTTTAATAAATGGCACTAGACTCATAAAACAAAGGCTTAAGCATTGAAGCAATTTCCCAGTAAGAGCAGTGCAAAATGGGACCTGTTTCAATCTCAACCACAACCTGAAGCAGTAATTAATTGGTGGACTGCTTAATTCCTCTCCATCCAGCCGACAGCGCTTTGCTATCGTGTTGATGCAATCGCATGCACCAAAGTCTCGACTCGTGCCAATAAACCGACAATCATTTGCACTACCCCCTTTACAGTACCGAGGTTCGTCGCTTGCAATCGATGCAAGTCTTTCGATACAAGTCTGCCCTTTAGCAACCATTGTCCATCTGTGCGGTGACCAGAAGAAACAAGTTCCACCTTCGCAACAACTCCGTATCGGACGAAACACCCAAGCCATCCTGCTACCTTGCTCGAGTGATATTTTTATTAATTTATTGGTATCAAATCAATTTCTAGCCCATTTTTCCACTTTTTTCTATCCTTTTCTCTCTCTTTCTCTCTCGCGATCAGCGCGGCGGACAAAGCGGACAGCACGCGGCGTCTGTCGTACCACGATCTCCAACACTATCTTTCTCCCCATCGAAACCGAGGGTTTTTTTGTTTGTGCGGAACGGAACCCTCGGTCGTTCGGTTCGTTCCGTTGTCGCCTCACTATCGGTTGCATTAAATCATTAATTTTCATATTTGGCATGAGCGTTACGGGAGCAGTTGGCGTGTTGTCGTTTCTCGTTGCCGGCTATGAATGACAATTTCCCATCCAGAGCCGCTACGTCGGGAGCGTCGGGTTGAATGATGGAAAACTGTTCACCGCAAAAACAACCAACGAAACGAACAACGGTCAGCCAGTGTGGGTGCTTTCGAACTGCTCGCATTTCCTTCGGGAACAAACCGGGCGAAGCCGGAATGCTTTCGCAAGTTTTCACTTCTCGTGCTACCTTTACCACTGCTACTAGTACTGTTCGGTCGTCCGGTTCTGTTTATGTTTCACCATTTGTGGACAGCTGATTTTCTCTTTCTTTGACACTTCGCGACAAATCCGACTGGCCCACACTCAGTCACTTGGATTGACACACACACACACGCATAGGTGCACGGTCAAACACGTCACCTGCCGCTGTCGTGGGACAGGCAGAACGCTGGGCGAGATCGATCAGACCCACGAGCATTAATAAATCATATTGATCGTGAGTGAAGATATGCAGTTTCCGTAGCGATTTTACTGAGAGGCCGGCGTGTTGGTGCCAGTAGACTTATACTGCCGACTTCTGGTTGGTCAGTTGACAGTTGGGTGCAATTGATGGGTAAGGACTTGGTAAGGGAAGTCCATTTAGTGACGACAGGTGATTAATTATTATCACTGCAAGTGGATCACCTATCAGTTCGATCAAATGCAAGAAATAGAGGGCAAAGTTATTTACTTTAATACATCTTTTGTATTAAAGGAAATTTAATTTAATTGCACGAACAGCTTTAGTTAAATACTAAATTCTTCAGGACGAAGCTTAACGTTTTGCTTATTTTATAAATTTACCAAACCAAATTTACTAAAGGGCCGGTGGCAAAAGCGACAGCGGCGCCAATCTTCAAACGGCAGGACCGGGGTTCAAATCTCATCGAGATCGCCTCCCCGTACCCCGTAGGGCTGACTACTTTGCTATCAGTAAAAAAAAGGGTTAACTATAGTAAAAACCATTGAAATCTGAAAACTTCATTACGCGTGCTTGACTTATGCCTAATATTCAACTCATTTAATAAATCGTGTGAACCTGTCCGAATGGTAATCGCCTCGATATCTTTTCCATTTTCCCCTTAAAGCTCTTTAAATTTCACTTACGCTTTTCAGCGAACGATTTCACATGCATCTTCCTGATGCATTATTCCAAAAATTGATTTTACCGCAACCAATCACTGTCACCAAGAGGCAGCAGCAGCAATATCCAGTCTTCTTCAGCATGACGGCACCTGCTCACTCGTGCTCAACCGAACCGGCAGTCCGACGGGGCAAAACCTTTAAAATATGCCACAAATTTTCTTCCATTAAACGACCGAACCGAGCTGGTGTAAGTGGTGAACGATTATGCTTAAAGGACGCATTTCTTTCGCTTCGTTTCGGTCAATTATTTAGCTCGGTTTTGGGCCGAGACGCCCGGTACGCCAATGGTACGTTGCTCCGTCGATGTTCGAGTGCACCGACAGTCGTTCCCTCAGCCAGACATGTCAGGCCAACTTCACCAAGCACCCATTACATATTCTCCACTCGACCGGTGGAGACAACTGTTCCAAATAGCGTCACCAGGCGAGCGATACATAAGCCCCCTTGCTCGCCAACTCCCATTCTGGCCGTGTGGCCGTAGCAGCACGCAACACACGGCAAACAGAGCTCTCCCTGTCCCCGGCCGTCGTGGCATGGATCACAAACATGGCATAAGATCTGTTGTAGATTAAGCAATTATCTGCTCTTTAAGCGCGCAATGTCGCCCTGACCATACGTGCGGGTCGTCGCACAGACGCACAAACGGCAGACAGTTGTTGATTTCGGACCCGGGTATCCTTCCGCACGCCCGTTTAAACCCTTCACTCCAGCACTTCGATCGAGATAATCTTGACGAGATATGATTGGAACCGCACGTTTCATAAATACACGCGGACACTCGCAGAAATAGATTACGGGGTATACCCGGGTACTTACCGCGGGTGAAGCGGTTTTCGTTCGCGGCGAGTGTCACGATCACGATGGCGCAAAATGTGGTTCCCAAACCTAATCGGGCTAACTAACTATCAAGCGGTGGGGTGGGGTAGGTGTGGGGGGGGGGTGGTCCGAGTGGAAAACGCATTCAACAGTCTGGGTAAATTGAAAGCGAAAGCTACTTCAGCAACTTTTAAGCATACGGCATTTTTTTGTGAGTATGCTTTGCTTCATCACCTCCACTCCACCATAACAGGGGTGGGATGCGGGATAAAATTGAATCAGAAAAATTTCAACGCTCGAGAAGAATTTCGCATCCTCACCGCGCGTTCGACAACAAAATGCGCTGGATGCGGGATCCCTCATCTATGGGGATTTGCAGATTTTGTATCCCCCACGCCATGCCATGGGCCCACCAGACGCATCGACAATCGCAATTCGCACGCACATCGAACGATCGATCGCTTTGGACGCTTGGTGCGGCGATGGAACGGCGGAGAAACGAAACCGGACACCCGCAACCGATCACCAATTTAGTTTAGTGTGTGTGTGTTCGCGGACTCTTCGCGAGCTCGATCGGAGAGAAACCACACCGGCGAAGCACCGCACCAAACGTGGCGACATTCTTAAGCTTCATTAAAAAATAAATGCTAATAGTAAACACTTCTTTAAAAGGCTGGCATGCGCAGCGCAGCGGTCCTACGAAGGCTCACGGCGTTGTACAGCTGACTGTGGCGCACTTGAAGGGGCGCATTGGTAAAATGCATCATGGTGGGCTGGTTAAGGGGTTTTTGCAATAAAACTTGTGGGAATAAAGACGGCCGAAGGGTTTTCGGCTTGTAGTTGTTCATTAAAGAGTGGTAAAACAGGGCATGAGTGAAGCAACAGAGTATTGCTTCAGTATACCAAGTTCATTTTGTTTTACATGTTTTATTTTTCTTCCATTTCAAATTTTTATTTGTTCTTAAAGTATTATGAGGGTTTTTTATTTTATTTTTACCCTTTCTAGCTCATTGTTGTATTTTGGTTATAATTTAAGTTATAATATAACTTTTACTTTTATTTTCTTCTGTTTTCTTATTTACTGTTAATTTTTTACTACACCGTTTTTAATTGGTAGTTTTTAACAAATTTTTTTTTATTAATTTTGTCTATTGATGGATTTTGTTTAAAAAAGTTATGTTCTTATCTCCTCCTTTGATTGTTTTGAACTTTTTAATTCTTTTTTGATTTTTCTTATATTTTTCTAATTTAGTTTTTATTTACTAATTTTTCTTTTTGTATTTATGCGCCTTATATATGTTTTTAATTTCTTTTGTTTATTTAAATTTAGTTATGTTTTTGAAACCCTTTATGTTAGAATTAAATATGATTTATTCATAACATTCATCTTCAAACACCACTAAGCTCTGTTACGGGTTAGCAAAGTTCACCTACTAAATGTTACCTCCCACACATTCCCATCTCCCCGTCTGGCCCATCACACCGACCGTGATTTTCTCCAACTTTAACTTTGACGCTTCTACACTCGGGAGCAATTAGTTGAGTCATTAGCTTTCGTGAAAGAATTCCATTGATCGGCTGGTCGGGTCCGCTGTGCATCCCTGTGAAGCAACCAATCAAGCAGCCGCTCGGGAAGATTATGGAGCGTTACCGTTGTCCGCCAGAGGCCCGGTACGCTCGAACTCCCCGGTGACTTTACGAACAACTGATTAGCTCCTTGTATCTCGCGAACGCAGAACATGAAATTGATTTAACGCGCCCTGTCACCCTCGTCGTTTGTTGGCTCGGTGTGGACGTGACCGCAACCACCCGCTCGGTGAGATCCTTTTCCCTGAAAGAAGCTAACCGAGCGGAAGAAGCCATAGAAGGTGGTTACTATTGCGACGAAAAAAACAGGGTCTTTACACCCGTCTGAAAGAGACCCAACGGCACACGACGACGCCGTTGGCAGGCCGTTTTCTTCCTCGAAGCGCGTGCGGGCGTACGTTTCGGTTTTCCCTTTCGTTGGGAAGATGTGTTACCGTGTCGGGGTTGGCTTTGGAAAGTAAAATTCAAGATCACGACGCCAGTGTCTAGCGCCCGTATCGGTTACGTTTGCGGTTGCATCGGATCGCCATCCGGTTCGCGGCTGCTGGAGAGTTTTCCCTTTCGTTCCACGGTGGGGAAAATGTGTTTGCCGCAATGCCTTTTGCAAGGAAATTCTCCCACTGTACCTTTTGTGAGCTGCCGTTTTCGGTCAGCACACGCTGACAACGTACCGATGCGTCGTTGTTTGGAGTTTAATCGAAAAACGGCAACTTCTGCGCTGTACTGTTTCAGCAAAAGAGCTCTGCACGTGAGCACGGTACTGCTGTGAGGCATAATGGTTTTAGCCAGCAAATCCATTACGTCGGCTTTTACGTACGAACAAATGAAAGGGGTATGATTCTAATCGAAAATCATGTAGCGATTTTATCACATTCAATTATTCATTTAAATTTTGCCTCAACGAACACGTGAGCGTGTGTGGTGCGTCCTCTGGAGAGACTCCGCTTCTGGCAATCAGATGCTGTTTTGGCTCCCGAAAACAACCGTTCCAGGCTGCATACGAGCGATCGGTAATCTTTCGCAAAGCAACCATGTACATTAAGCATACATTGCGTATTTGTCAGCGGACATTCCAAGGTGCGTTTACTTGCACGCGGTAGATCGCGAGCGTGGGCAATATGGCAAGAAAAACGAAAAACTGCTTAATGCTGTAGCTGCGGCTAAGTAAAAGTGACATGCATTAGTGTTGCTCAGTTAAGGCACGTGTACGTACACGACCAAAAGGAAAAAAAAGTTTTTGATTTTAACCGATTTTATTTGATGTTTAATGGTGGATGTTTGAACCAATTAACCAATTAACTTGAGTACAAGATCGAAATGGGTTTGGTTAGAAAGTAAGGAGAAGAGTTATAGGAACAATTTATTGTAGATTGGGTGAATATTACCCGCATATATTTACGAAGTATTGCATACCTTTTTTCCTTATAATGTTTATTTATAAGCAATAACTATGAATGAACAGGTTATTTTCAATCGAGAACTCTCATGGCAACATAGAGCAAATGAAAGTCATGCGAATTTTTTCCAATTTTGTAGCTATCTCTCCCTTTTCAACTGACATCTTTTTGATATTTCAGACCATGTACCAGGGCTTTCAGGTTTAGTCTTATGGCCTCTAAAGGCCGAAAACATAGGTTTCTCGTAGAAGTATTTGAAGCAATTCAAGTCTACAGTCTAGCATGTCTACAAAACTGATAAAAATCGAAAAACTTAACACCCTGGGCTATTTTACGTCTAAACACCAACAATTTTAATCCTCAAATTAATCAACTTGCATGTTAGGGACTATCATACTATAAAGAGTTTTTCAAAACCAGATGAGTGAACTTCTTTTGAATGACTTTGTACTTCCTGATCTGAATATTATAGTATGGATAACATATTTTTATCACATACACCTTTGAGACATGGACTCTGTCCAAAACTGTAGAAACCCTCTTGGCCGCGTTCAAGATAAACATGCTCAGAAGGATTTTAGGCCCCATATGTGAGGAACGGCAATGAAGGATCTGCTACAATGACGAGCTCTACGAGCGGTACGATGTGCGCAGGTCATGTCATGAGATTAACAACGAACCCTAAAGTCCTATTAGGCCGTCCATATAGACAGAAGAGGCGTAGTAGACTCAAATTGAGAAAGAATGGTGAGCGTTGATGTGTCCGCCAGAACGACCGCGATAAACGATTGGCAGACGAAGGCGCTGGACCGTATGGAGGCATCTAAAATTATTGCAGCAGACCAAAACGGCAAATTTTTCTCAGGCAATTTTTAAAAGGTTGAAAGACGCCCAATTAAATTTGTTCATGGAGAAAAAATCAATTCCTGATGCAGCAGATTTTTATCATTTCATATACTTTATTACAATTATAATGATTTGTTTTTTTTTTTTTATTTCGTGAGTGACGGCCTGACCTTTATGTTACCAAAAATTGTTTGGTTGTTCTTTTTTGAATAATACTTTCGAAACAAATATTATATTCATCTTATTTTAAAATATTATTTTATGCATATTTAAAGGAGAGCGTGCCCATATTGCTACATATTCTTTACATGTGTCTCATTAAGAACTTAGCTATGCAGTATAGACCGGATGCCATTAAACTCACAAAACAAAACCCGTCGCTCCTACGCAATCCGATCCGAATTCTCAAAAGCAAATACACAAAGCAAGAGCAGCTTGGGTGACCTAATTTGTTTGCTTACGGCAGCTCATAACACCATTTCCCGTCCCATCATTTTATGGGCCTCAAAGACTGCCGATGGCGAACATAATCGAATCAGCGGAAAGAATAACATAACAGAAAACATAATCATGCACGATGGAGTAGGAATGTGTCTGTGTGTGTAAGTGTGAGAGTGTGACTTCTCCGAGCATGGAGGAGTCCCCATCTCCCACACAGAACTCGTGCGTGTGTATATTTGAGACTCAAAACAATTTTGTTTATTTCTGACCCGTGCCCGTGTGTGTGTGTTAATGATTGAGCTTGTTTGAAAACCAGAAGCAGCTGGGTTTCCTTTTTTTCCGGTGGTGGAAAACAATGTGAAAAATTCAACGACCCACTGGGTAGATCAGAATGCATGAGTAAATCTTGACTTGGTTCTGTTGCACGTTGAAGACGATCCTGTCGGTTGATGGCCCAGTGTGGGATGGGCTGGAATTCAAAACAAACGGAATTTTTATGATGTTTTGAAAATTAGCTTAATTGGGTGCTGATATAGTTCTGGAATCTTGACACCGATTTTGGCAGACGGTAATTACCATTTGTGTTGAATATGTTGGATCATAGAATTTTCATGGAAAATTTGTTACAAATGTTATAATATTACAGCATCGAAACTGCTGGATATATCCCCACAGGCAAGTTAAAAAAAAGACTGATAGACAGATTTATTAATTCTGTACCACATCGTACCAAACACCCTGATAAACCTGCCCTCTATGGAACTACAAACATGCGGCGCACTTGTGCAGCAGCTTCATTACAGCCCGGCGCGCGAAAGTCACCGTTTGCATTCCGCCAAGTTTTGCGCCACTGGAAGTGTCTCGCTGCAAGTAAGTACTGATATTGATACGGCACTGCCACCAGTGCGCTGCCTGGATGACTGGTTGGGCTGGATATCTGGTCAACACATTTCGCATTCCTTACGGCCAATTTATGGCAGCCTAGTGTGACAGTTTTACACGCACGTCCCTCCATAACTTCCCCAAACCCAGGCCCCAAGAGCCATCGCCATGGGCATCGTTAGCCACCGGTGTAAAGTGCATCGGTGCCAGGCGAGCAGTGACAGGGAGTGATCGATTAATGGAATTGTGGGAACGGGGGTAGGATCGACCGACGGACGGAAGGACGAGTTTCTGAAAAGGTGGCGAATGTTGGGTGAGAATTGGTAAGCTTTACGCCGGTGGTGGTTACCATGTCCAACTGTCCGCTAATGAGTGTGTGTATGTGCTTGCGGGATTAGATGGATCGCATTCGATGATATCTTGGTGTTGCTTCGAGAAGGTTGCCAAGATTTCTGTGAAAGAGTTTAGGGTTCTCTCGCCCATTCTCGCCTTTTTGAGTTTTCCTGAAGATGTTCATGATATGCTGAGTTTTTCTTGGAACTTTAAATTCGATAAAGGAAATCAAAATAAAGGGTGTTCCAAAATCAATATCAATTTTTGAACAAGAAAAGAACATTTTAAAACGCTGGGAATGGCTAGGACTAAGGCTAGGCGATCGTCACATTAGTCCTGTGATCGTCCTGCTTATGCTCCTCAGATTACCGAAACGGAATCATTGCACAACTTCACTGTTACGCAACTTTCTCCATCCCAAAAACAAGGGAGACCTTCCAATGCCCGCAAGTATCCCAGCAGCCATCAGGATGCAAAGCACCCAAAACAGAGCCAACCTACACACGGCATCAAGATCGGTGCAAAATTTTGTCATTGTCAAATCACTTTCGCTCACAGGCAACCGGAGTTTCAGCCACCGTTTGACAAACAGCAGGCGCCAGCTTCCGACCGGTCCCATACCAAATACGGTCACCCACATTGTGCTAGCTGGGGAACCGAAGTGCGCACACGCTTCGTACGTACGATACGCTGGTGTAGTTCCGACGTTTTACTTTCACCTAAAAGCTTTTCAATTAAGAGAAAATCACTCAACCTCTCTTGCTCTCGGGGGAAAACCCGGTAGAATGGATGGACGCCGGTACCAACCCGGGAGACAGGACACAAAAATCGAACCAATATGCCAAATCCGCTCCAAATGCCCCTGGAGAGATAGGTTACGCAGTGTGTATGTGCTCGGTGAAGAAGCAAACATCAACCGAACATTTGCAATTGCATCGCATTCGTCTGCTGGAACTTCCGACTCCGGTTACGTCCGGGGCATGGTTTGCATGTGAACGGTTTGCAACTAAAAAACGGTTGCATGTCTATCAACGACCGGGCAACTTATTGGCACATGCCAAGAAAAGAACACACGGAAATGAAATCGTGTGCAAAGGTAAACTGGAAGGAATTTTTTTTTAGTGCTTCTGAATTTTTGCCCCAGCTTGGACCGATGAAGACGTGCGAGAAATTGCGTGCAATACGATTGAAACACTCCTACGGGTGGTCGTACTTTAGATGCGCCACGTATCGAACGTCCTGTATCGAAAAGCAAATAAAGTATTTCGAAGGGCAACAGTGAGCTGTTTGTTGAGTATGCGAGGTTTAGCTCTACGATTTGTTGATCATTCATATGCATTGCGATGCTCCAGATTTGTGGTCATCGTTCTACTTCAGCTCATTTTTTTTATTATACCCGTAAACGATATAAAATGTAAAGCAATATTGGTGAGCATTTGAAGAAAGCCTTAGAGGATTTTAAAGTCATTCTTCATATTTGATCTATCTGAGGCGCTGCGGTGGTCTAAGCAACAGCGGCGCCGGTCTTCACACGTACACCGGGGTTCAAATCCCATCTAGACCGCCATCCCGTACGCAGGGCTGACTACTTTACTGCGGGTAAAATCCAGTCACAGAAAGCCAGAAATGGCAGGCAGAAGCCTCTCTGGGTTGTAGTACCAAGGAAGAAGATCTATCTGGATGATACATCTCAGTCATTTGCTTTTCCAAAGTTTTGTTCAAGTTTGCCTTGGAACCAAAGTATAACCCATTAAATTGAGTATTAAATTCCAACAAAACCTTGAACGCCAACACAGATAAAAACATTGCGCTGCAAACAGCAATTTAATAGTTAATTTCAGTAAGCATACAGTAACGAATAATTAATTAAAAACATCTCCTTTCTTTACATCGTAAATTAAGGTTATGCTGGCGATATTCAACGAATTTACTCAGAATTTTTTATGAGAAATTGAGTTTAAGAGCTTGGACAAACCATCCTATTATTGGTCAATCTTTTATCTCAATAGATTCTCTTGTTTTTTGCTCTTCTCATGAAGGCATGGAATAAGGATATGGAAACATCAAAACACATTTTATACTAAAATCAGACTATTCGCCAAATCTTGATTTCGTTTTTTTTTTAATTTCTAGCATCTTTTCATATTTTTCAACATAAACACAGTCCAGCTTAGTCATTTAAAAAAAATAGATTTTTTTATGTCATAAAACAAACTTTTTCTTTTTTGTATGTACTTGAATTTCATGATATTGTTGGCCACAAGGGTTTGCCAGCTAATTCTTAAATCTACTTACCCTAATCCTATATCCAGCCCTAATCTAACGAAAAGTTCAAGTCTGATCAGGTAATGCACAATACACACAATTAAATCACAGATAAAACCCAAAGAGCATTTGGAAAAATTAAATAAACAAACACATAAAACCAGACAAATAAGAACAAAAAGGATACATTAGACAGGACGAGATGAAGCATTTACTTATTCAATGTTTTACATAATAAAGCCATAAATAAAAATAATGAAAAGTGGTGAATAATAAAAGAGTGAGGAGTTAATAAAAGTGATCTTATTCTACTGTTCATCACTGTAAGTTTCTCCTTCTCTGAAATACTTTAGAGCGAAAATCTAATTTTAAACCCAATTTAAAAACAGATTCGGCTTAGAATTTTTAACCTGCAAAGAACGTATGTCCCGTGTCGCTATTTCTAACTAGGTCATGTTTATCTTGCCCACAAATCAAAAATTGAACCACTTCGTTTGGCATAGGTAGGTCGGTGAATAGGATTAATTCTGGTGATCATGTGCTAATCTTCTCGCGCTACTGCACCCACAACTTCGGACATACAAAACACTGCTTTGCACCGTATGGAACAATTCAAATCGTTACGGCCACGGCAATAGATGGATTTTAATTTCAGATCAATCGGCTCGGCACGGGTTGTCGCCTGTCAAACGAAACAGAACCCCCGATTCTAGTTCGCCTTCAAAACGGCACACCGTACCGATGCTTTGTTTTATGCAAAACTTCTCCAACATCTGCCCCCGAACAACCTTCACCAGCATTGCCTTTGCTTTGCATTATAAGCTCCCACCGTACCGGGCACGTGGCATCCAAACTGTACTTTACGCAATTTCATAATCCGACCAAGTGTGTCTCTTTGTTACGGTTCCCTCCTCGATTTACTCGGTTCCTGTCCCTGGCGCTTTGTGTCCCGCTGTCGTCTGCCACGCTAAGCAACCACCACGGATCAATTATAGCGCGGCATCGGTTGGTTTGCATTAGTCGCGTACAATCGGTCCTCGGATCGGATCAACAAAGAGCTGGCTCGGTGACACAGTGCAATATGGCAAGCGAACGTAGCGATGGGGAGCAGCGTTGGAACACTAACTGCGGTGTGTGTGCAAGTGTCCGCACGGCACGGAAGGATAAATTAATTGGTTCTGTCCAATTGTGATCGGTGGTATTTGTCACGTTGCTATTGAGTGACGTTTTAATTTGATCCTCGCCGGATGGTTTTGAACTGGAACAAAGATCGCGCCTTAAGTCCATGGCCGAAGGAATGTCGTTTTGCATGATGGGGACGATGGATGGGGTAGCTCAACTCAATTAAAGTATGGAATTTTGCATTTGAAGCACTAGAAGCTAAGCAAATTCCAAGTAATAATGTTTCATTTTGCAGGAAACACGTCATTAAATACTCTAAAACAAAATGTAGAGCAAATTATAATCCTAAGATTCAAATCCGATATCTTAATCTCGTACAGAAAGGGATTTTTAAACGATCGCCTAGGCATACCAGCTAACGAAGACATTTGCAAAAGCGAGAAAACAGATAAAACAGATCACCGATAACATAAATTAGTCTCATTTATTTTATCAATTAGATGACGCATGACGTCTCCATTAGTGAAGGAAACACTGTCAACTGGAACTATCGCGATTTACCAAACAACACCCAGCTCGGATTGGTGTAGCCCGCAGTCCGGAATTAATCAATCACAAAAGTTCAATCTAATCTCGCACAAGCACACTGGACATCTGGACTTTCACGACCACATCGACCTCCAGCTGGGATTAAACTTCCAGTTATGATGTTGTCTTCGCTTGCGTAGTTCTTCAAATTGGCAAGTGAAACCAACCGCTAGCTAAAAGCACGTTAGTTTGCCAAAACTGTGATACAAAAACTCGCAACCGGATGTAAGGGCTGAGTCACACGAAGGCGGGAAGGAAATCTCATCACCGGCCCGTACCAGACCATCACCAGGAATGTTCACCCGAGAGAGAAGATCAGTAGTCCGGCGAGCGAAACTCGAATCGGCAAGCATCTTCCGTTAATTAGACTCTCGATAAAAGTCTAAATTAAATTAGTTTCCGTTCGATCTTTTCACCTTTCCTGCGGTGCCAAAGGAAAACCATTAAGGTCAATTTGGACCGGCGATTGGGAGGCACCGAAGTTTGCCCTACCGAGCGCCATTCGATTAAATTTGATCACTTTCGATTTCTGCAAAAACCCGGCGCCGACACCTTCGAGCCTCGGATGCTATTTTGCCCGAGTCATCTTCCCTACAAAACGATCAGCACGGTCAGTAGGGTTTCTGGCGGACTGATGGATATCCAATACGGTAAAATCAAGGGAAAGAGAGAAAGGGAGAGAGAGAGAGAGAGAGAGAGAGAGAGAGAGAGACATTCAAAGTCTGCCAAACGTTCCACCGGACCCTTTTGGCATCGGAAAAATTCGCGTCAATTAACGTTTTTCGACCTGTGATCGGTGTTTGAAAGGAAGTTTCGCTTTCGGCGAAACTTCAGGAGGGCTTCAGGAGTAGACAAGCGGGTAGAGGGACCAAAGGCGGGAAGCGTGGCTCGCGAAATTGCGTCGAAGAGAACGAGGTCACATTTTACCGCCCAGTGTGCGGTAAGCTGATCTGGCTGAACAGATCCTTGAATAGAGAGCCCGCGGGAGAGAGAGAGAGAGAGAGAGAGAGAGAGAGATCTCCGGTAGCCCTTTACAACCCTGGATGAAGCAAATCCGCGAAAAAAAAACTGGATCGAAACGGGCGATCAAACGATCGATACGCAGTTTTCTTCCCGAAGCAAAACTATAATCGAACCTGGCTCTTGCAGTGTGTCTACATTTTTCCCTTCTCACTCTCTCTCTCTCTCTCTCTCTCTCTGTCTCTCTCTCTTTCTTTCGATTTTGGAGCTCGATCGATTGGTTTCGCATGAAACATTTCAACCCCCCAAGTTGTTCCTCTATTCATTTCGTTGGGGCAGTTTTTTTTTCCTTTTCGTTTTGCATTTTCGTCGACATGATGTTCTGAATGGTGTATCGCGCAATATAGCATCACACGATGACTAGCGCCAACCCGCCACATAATAACAGTGCTCGTAATAGCCCGTTTGTCTCCTCCGAACACCCACCCACCCAACCACGGCCGAAGAAAAACGGAAGGAAAACCGATGCTCCCGCAACGCTAGGTGGCTGGCATAGGTTCAAACGAAAAGAAAAGTTATGACAACATGGCGAGAAGGAAACCACACCGCTGAGGTAATTCCGGCGTCGGCGGAAGAAGCGCCCGATGTGGCGTGAAAGAGGGAATGGGAGAGAATGGGAAAGGAGGTGGTATGGGGCTAGGGTCTGCTGTTTTGGAGTTGGGGTTGGCTGGAGGGCACAAAACTTTCACTAATCGCTATCTCGTTAGGGTCTTTGCTTCGCTTTGCACCGACAGTATCTCGCCCCTGAACGAACAAACATGAAGGGAGAACAAGCAGCAGAAGCAGCACGAACCGACAGGCAAGCAAACACATCTCCCGCACGGCTAGGCCGGAAGATCTCGCGAACCTCCGAGACGTGGATAGGAGGCTGGGATCCTGCCCGCGATCCGGGCTGGCTGGGATCTCTCTCTCCCAGGGCAACCGACGCGCACCCGGGGAACCGACCGACCGAAGAATGGAATAAAATATTAAATTTCATTTAATGTTTATTCAGCTTCCCTACTTGCCGCGTGTGCACCCGCGACATCACCGGTAGCCGCGAGCACCGTATCCGCTCCGATAAGTACCGACCCGGGTGGACTTTTCCTTCCGCGCTTACCGTTTATCTTTGCGCGACTTCTAATACGTGCAACCGCCATCGACATCTTGATTGTGTGTGTGTGTGTGTGTGCGGTATGGGAAAACGGTTTATGAGTTGTTTGCTTAGTTGCTCGGGGGTCTCTTTCATAACGATCGATTTCCGAGGGCATTATGGTGGAGGTTGGAGGGAGCGCACGTAAATAGCGCACTTTGCCATGTATTGCTACTTATCATCAATGGTAATGCTAATCGTGCCGTTGTCATGCATTAAAACGCTTGTATCGGTTGAGTTCGAACCCATGTTTTTGTAAGTCGATAGGAGCGTTATTATAGGTGCCATTCGGTACGGTGCTTTGTTTGTTTCTTTGTTTATAAATACTGGAGGGTGACTCGTAAGAAGGAGCGGATAACACGAGGGACTTCGTAAAGTACAAAAAGCCAGTACGTGTACGTAGCCTCCAATAATGTGTTTATTGAATGTTTGAGTCACTATTTTAAGCTATCTTAGAAACTGTAAGCTATTGATTGGGAGAACGCGCCTGAAGTTCCACAGATCCACAATAAAGACCTGGATACATTAGAAAATTTCTTGAATCCTTGAATATCCTTAAATATCATGCAAGAACCTTCAGAAAATGTGGAGCCAAAAGTACAGTTATTGAAAAGGACGTCTTCACATGACAGGACCAGGGTTCAAAGCCTATCCAGACCACTTCCCCGTACGCTGGATTGAGTACTTTGCTATGGGTAGAATCAAGTCGTAGAAAGCCAGAAATGGCTGGCCAAAACCTTTTGAGGTTGTAGTGCCAAGGAAGAATTTCTTAGCATAACAACCATTCTGGAAGACACATCAACGCCCTTAATCCATATCAGGCTTAGACGCTATTTTGGGAGTATTACGCCTTCTCTTTCTGTGTGGACTGCCTATTGTCGTCTGGGATTCTCATGACGTGACCAGTACATCGAAGCCTGACGAGCCTAATTCGGTGTACGATAATGAGATCATCGTACAGCTCTTAGAGTTCGTCATTGTAGCGGCTCCTCCATTGTCCTTCTACACGTCCCTTCTTCCTCTGCAACGCGACTAAGAGGGTATCGTAGATTTGGACAGTTTTAATAGTTTTAATATATCTAGTAAACCACTATATGACCGGCATGAATAAGAAGGTCGTTAAACCAAAAAGAAGAGGATATTATCGATCGATTGTCATACGATCATCTCTAACTAGACTTCAAATTGAAACAATGCACATTACCTTTGCGCTCATTTGGGAGCCATAATAATGCAAACAATTGTCTTTGCTTTATATAATCGCCCAAATCGAATTTCCTTCCCCCGGTGCGATTGTACCATTAAGTTCAACCTTCTCCTAAGTCCGGTGCCCATCTCCCCACGACTTTCATTTTCATCTAGATTGGGTTGCATTCGAGATATCCAGCTCAAAACAACAACTTCCACCCAAAAAAAAGCGGGACCTAAATGAGAGAATAAAAAAAGGCAAACCACACAACTGAGTTGCTCGCGAGTGGCGCGATCCCGGACGGGGGGCAACTACAACCCCGGGGTTGGAACTGGTTTGGCTGCAAGATTAATAGACTTGCAAGGCTCCGGTACGTTCGCGTTACATCAATTACTCAATTGAGTTAAGTCATAATTGAGAGCGAAAACCCCGGTGGAAGCGTAATAAGAAACATACCGTGACCGTTGGCACCCCAAATGGAAAAAAAACCAACGACACGCAGGTCAACTTCCGATGCATACGAATGTGCGCATTTTTTGTTTTGTTGAGGCCTTACCTCATTTCTTCCATTCTGCTGTTTGGTCAGATTGATGTAACCAAGCGTAAAGCTACTCGTCATATGCCGAGTGAACCCTGTTTCTGTAACTGCTGATCATCGGTCGGGACGCTTTTCTACGATCTACATTCCGTCCCGAGATCCCGGGAAAAGGGGTTCCCTAACTCTACAGCAAACTGCATGTTGATGTTGGGACGTTTAATGAGTGCGGTATGTATTGTTTTGGTTCACTTTCCATGCGTTGTCACAGTGGTACGGTACGGTTGCATCGGGTCGAACGTCAGACCGCGTCGCGTTCGGCAGCATTAACCCGAGGTCACTGAGTGGCAGAGTCGTTAAGGTCCGGGCACAAACAAATTTCACACTCAATTGTAACTGATATTCGACCGGGCGGAGTAGCCGGTTGCCGACCGACCCGCATTTTGTTGAACCCGGGGCTTTGAACTGCGTGTCAACTTTCCCAGCTTCAAACACTGCAAAACCCCTGATTGGCAGACGTCTAATGTACGGCGATCAATCAGCGGCGTTTGGTCGTTCCGTGTGGCAAACAGTGGTCACAAAGCAATGACTCGCTGTGATGGGATGTGGAAGGTAGCTCTGAACAATCATAGATGGATCTCGTCCATGTTATGATGCTTAAGCTATGTAAGTGGTTAGGTTAAGCACTAACTCCGTGTGAGTTTGATCAACATTTAAGGATTTTTTGTCCAGCATGTTTGGTTGTTACCAGGGATTAGTCAAGCACAAATCGTCCAACACGACCAAGAGCTGAGATAAGCTTGAAGAAGGCACATTAAATATCCTATGTCCTTCTAATTGCCTACATTCAGGCGTCTACACTATTCCTATTCCGCTGATCAAGTTCCTCAGCTATTCTGATGCTCACACTATCTTTTAGTTGAGCTAGTTGAAGCTCTGAGCTTTTCCAATATAAAAGCACCATTGGAATACTAGCTTAAAACAATAGCCCCCTATAATTCACCCTTTTCTGACCTGTTGTAAGAAGAACAAATAAAAAATGATTTATTTGACAAGCAATAAACCGAAGTTTTTCTCTATCTAGTTCTGCATCTACAATGTTTTCATTTTGTACACATCTTTTACCAGTGAAACTCAAGTCTTTCTCACTGGAATGAGGGCTGTTTAATATCATATTCTGAATTAATTCAGATGTCAACCAGTGACGAATGGTACGAATGCACTTCCACCGAATCGGGAAAAGTGGATTACGGAACTGTGCCACTTTCGCATGATTATGAATAATTGTGATTTTAATACCTCAATTTCATGTCGCTGCTGGGGTCTGGAGTAGCAACACCCTACATTCTCAAGTACCTGTCCTTCTTACCACTATCTCACTCCGCGGCTTTTCATCAGATAATCAAGTTTCCAAAATATAAAAAAAGACCCAAGTCCCATGTTCCATGGGACTAAAGTAAACCAGGCAACCCTCCGACGGGGCTAAGAATTTTTAATCAAACGGTGTGAGCCAAAAAGCCGGCAGGGGTTGGCAACGACTTGACCGGTACCGGTGACCGGAGCGATTCATTGCCAGATTTATTTCCTCAACTTGCGGCCGCACGGTTTCACGGCGAAGGTGATTTATTTTCGCATGCTTAGCAAACCGCCGCTCGAGCCGCTGTGAACCGCCGCCGAAAACATAAAACTACTTAGCCTTCGTACGTGTGGATCTCCCTCTCACATCTCCCTCTTGCCCTTCGAAGCACGCGAAGAAAACAGACCGCTCGGGAAAGAATTTCTCGCACAGCGGGTTCTGGACGCTAGCGTCCGGGGCGTTACAAGCCCTACCGTATTTTGTGGCCCCGTTGAAGAACAACAAATTAACATACCACGGGCTGCAGCCATTCGCACGTTTAAGTGGCCCTGTTCTTGTGCCGACCGGGTCACCGCCCTGTGTTTGCCGCTGCAGGGAAATGATAAATTCATTCATTTGCCAGCACCACCAAACCGAACGTGCCATCCCGCCGGTTGGTCGCGAGATACCGTTGCCGTAGATTCTTCACGCCACGGCAGGTCGCACACGATTTCGGGACCGGTGTGGTTCGGAGCTTCGAAGGTTCACTTTTTCGTGTTTTTTTTTATTTCTCACACGGCAGATAACGGGGAACGCGGATAATTGAGATTTGAAGTTGGGAAATACATTTTCGCACACAGGAACTAAGCGACCGGGATCTCTCTTCGGGTGAAAAGATGTGGTGTAGCGAAAGGGTTTGCGGAATTTCCAGTGCAGTCGAACGTGTTGCAAATCCGTATGTGGCATTGCCAGTGTGAGTAAATACTGCGTACAGCGTTGCATTCCGTCTGTAAGCTGGGTGGATGCAAAAAGGGACCGATGGTGCGATAATCTGAGAAAATAACGAATTTATCGTTTGTCGCTGGGAGCTAAACGGTGGCATACTTTATTGGTGATTGCATTTCTCAACGTGCACCACCGCTTTCTTCGTGTTTGCGTTACAATATGTTATCGCTTCGCTGCAGCAATAATAACACATATTTTTGTTTCTCTGTTTATTTGCAGGTATGTCAAGTTGTGATTTAAACGGTTTGCTGGAATACTCGTAAGTGCCACACTTTCAAGTTACGTGTCGACATCAGGACTAAATTGAAATGGGTCAAATCATATGGATAGCAATTTTCAATTTTAAATTTTGAGGTCTGCCGGTATTTTAATATTTTTAAACCTTTTGCCTGTTATTTTATGGTGTCCAAGATTTAATCTGGCTCGAAACTGCATAGTTGGACAAAAACATCCTTTTTGTGAATAAATATCCTGGAAATACATCGGATTGAATCAATTTCCTAGCGATAAACCTGATATCTGGCAATCCATGCACCAGAAAATTTAATATTCTACCAATCCTGTTATAAATAGGCAAACTTTTATTGGCTGGTTGGTTCACTTAGGAACGATCCGATGGCCGATGCGATACCGGTGCCGGTCTTCACAAAGCAGGACCGGGGTTCAAATCCCACCCGCACCACCTCCCCGTACGTAGGGCTGACTACTTTACTCCTTTACTCTAAATTATGTAACAGAAAGCCAGAAATGGCAGACCGAGACCTCTTGAGGTTGTAGTGCCAAGGAAAAAGAAGAGAAGGTTGGTTCACTTAAAGCTAACTAAAACCACCTAAAAAATAATGCTAAAACCTGACTAAAAAACCTAAGCTTAAATAATGAAGACATCCTATTAGCACATAGTTTATTTCAAGTTACCTTAGTCTATGATGATGCTATTGATGATCTTTGTTATCTGCTGCTCCATGGAAACAGACGAGAACGCCATAAAAAATCCTAAGTTCCTGCCACCTAACAGTAACAGCTCTGAGTCGCAGGTTTCAGGGATCAACGCAATAGTTAAAATGACCAGGAAAATTCTCGAGCAATTTTTTACCCTCGCACTAAAGATAATAAGGATTGACTGGATATCAACTTTGTCTCCGACGTCTTGTAGTTTCACTGTGGCCTTTTTTTTCCTTTGGAACATGAGTCATTATGTGCTCAGGGACAAACTCAATGATCTAGAAATTTGATGAAGAATAAAATGTGATCGTTTGGCTTCATCTAGGTGATCTCTGTATTTAAAGGACAAAAAAGGACAGTCTGAGAATAGAATCTCCCAAAAGCTCTTCTTCTATTAACCCTTTTTTGGGAGGGCCTCAGTAAATAATCAAAGTAAAGTAGGCAAGTTGTGGTTACGAAAGAACTTTCAAAGTTTCAGTCGTTGAGCTCTCTGTAGTACGATCTTCCTCCTTTTGGTTGTGATAGTTTTGCTTTTCATTTCATAGTTTATCGTAAATGTTTAAATATTGAAAACACGAACAATCAACTTTGTAGCAAACAAACAAAAACTTCATACATGGTGTCTCAAAAAATTCACTACGATGCTTCCCAACACCTTCCTTGCTGATGCTATCCATTTCCCATCCACAACTTGCAAGACAAATTTGCCATAACACAGCTCACGCCAACCAGATTGAACCACCTAGCGGATGCAAAAAAGGAGCATAATTTATGGGAGCAAAAACCTGCACGAAGGCGTGAGCACCATTAATGCTGATGCATGTGTCCCCAGCTACCGATCGGGGCTGTCCATCAATGAGAAAACAACAAAAAACCGCCAAGCAGCGCCATCCCCAACCTATAAAGCATGTAATTTCACGCTCAGATCAGCGGCAAACTAGTGAGCTCCCTGGTGGCTACACCTTCTGACGTAATTTCGATCTGAATGAAGCTGTAGAGCAAGCACTTTTTGCACCCAACGCCGCACATTTGTTTATGCTCACGCGAGTCATTCATGCATTCGGGCGGATTTATCATAAGTTTTATGGCGATTGAGCATACACCCATAATATAGGCCTGACGGTTGCGGGATCGTCCCTTCTGCCATGGGGAAGAGATATTAAGGGTGGGAAACGGACGGGTGTGTGTGTCTATGCTTGGAGGCTACAAAAAATCCTCCACTCTCGCTCCGAGATCGATCGAAAGATCATGCCGCCGCACTGGGTACGCCCCACTGTAATTAAAGCATTTAGCGTTAGTGACTCCCAAGGGACTTGGCACGATCAGCAGCAGCATCCCGCAGGGTTTGCGCTCGGTAACGATGATCAATGCTTCCAGCTTCTTCGGTTGGCCACGATGAAGCGATGGCCTTTGTGTTTTTTTGCAAAACGCTAGAAGCTGTGTTACCTTATTGCGCTTCTTGCAGCACCAGCACCAGATCGCTTCGGTCCACTGACGGTCACTGACCTTAGCGAACTACGGCTTGTGTCCTACGATCTGTTTTCGAAAATGTGCATGTAAATCGCTGCTATAGGAAACAGCTGTGATGCTGTGAAACTGCTTGTCTCTATAGCAAATGTCCACAACCGTTAAGCTAGAGCATGGTGCTGCACCATTCAACAAGAACAGCGATTGTTTCCCGCTTACTCGCCGATAGAAAGCGAAACTCAGCGCATCGGTGTCTTCAAGCAAAAAGTCTCTATGTACGATGCCAATCGCGACAGCCGGCGACAGACAGTGCTTCAGCACCACAATTCTTCGTGCTCGGAATGAAGTCTGCAAGCACTGCTGCCAGACTGCTGCTAACGGATCGCTCGATTACGATCGCGGTAACATTAACCTAGAAAATGCGCCCACATCGCAGGCGACCAAACCAAAGGCAGCACAAAAAAAAACCATCCCAAACGGCTCAAGAGTGATGCAAAGAATGTACTCTTGCATGCGCATAAGGCACTCGCATTCGTACCGTGGGCGACCGTTAAGGGTTGGAAACGGCTCGTAGGTTCTTAACGCGCGCGCGTGGAAAGACGCTGGTAATTAGTCCATGCATAATCGCACTCCCAATATGTACACTCGGGTGGATGTTGCAACTCCCAGACGACCTTCAGCCGTTCAGACGCTATGATGCCATGCGGCTGATGTCATTGTGGTGAAAAATCGGTCTTGAATAAAGAAAACAGCCATAATCTGGTCACGGCGCAGCGAAAGGGCCTTGCTGTTAATTTTAATCCTGCGTCTAGCCCTTAAGCTCTTCACAAGGTCACCAAGCTGTATAGAGAGAGAGGGAGGTGTGCTCGAAGCTGCTTTTTGTTCGATTCTATTGCTTGCTTAAGGGGGATCGTTTTGAATCGGAGCCGTCTCTTTATGGATAGGCGGTGACTAGTAGGATCAAACTTGAGTTAGGGAATATTCGTTTCAGTCTTTACAGAGTTTCAAAATTGCGTTTAAATGATTCCTTTGTAATATTAAAACACTATTCAAAGTTAAAAAACTGTGCAAAGCTGCTCAGATGATCAGGCTTCTTGTTCGCACAGGTATTCATGCATGACCGACTTAACATACTCGCCGCTCATAAATAATGATTCGACCGGACATGCGCCACCTTTGGTATAATTTATAACAGGCTCAATGCCGCACCGAGGTTCCATCTTGTAGCTACTGGAATCGACCCCTCCTTCCACTCAAACCGCTCCTTCAACAAGTTATAAAACACAGCACCACGACACGCTATCGGCACGAGAGGAGGTCCTCAAAGCTTATCAAAAGCCCACAGGAAATCCCCACAGGGAGCTGGAAGACCCCGCAGACCTGAAGCGGCCGGGAAGATCAAGACTCCTTCGCTGGTTAGTTTGGCACGAACCGAGGTGCGAACCTGGTGCGATTCCCCGTTGCCACCTTAATGCACATAAATGTCGAGGTCGCAAATGTTGGTAATGATTTATGCTGACACTCGCGCACACTGGCTGGCTGGCTGATGATAATGCCGAGGCCAAAACGAGCGGCTTCTTGGCTTTGGAGTGCACCAACCTTCATTTTTCTCTCGCTCTCCAGTGAGTGCGGATAAAGAAAGGAAGGTCTTAGCAAGTACAACGGTTACACCATGAAACCGGGACTTATTGCATAATGCCAGCGAACCACATCCACCGAAATGGGGGCCCTTTTTTCGCCAAGGCACCACGGCCGACAACAAGTGAAGACTAATTTGAAGACCATCGCTGCAGCTTAGCGAGACAAGAAGTGAGACGTTTCCGTTCGCTCTGAACATACCACCCGGCATCCTCTCAGCCAGCTGATGATGATGATGATGATTAATTGGATGCCAATTCGGAAAAATTATCTCTTTCCGCGCGCCACCATCTCACGGGCGGGCAGGCGACAACCATTTTGACGACAGGGCTGCTGTTGCAAACGGGCTCGCCCCGTTTTCTACTCCGCACGAGCACTCACCGAGTTCGAGCCGTCGATTCCCGAGTCACGTTTGTTGGGTCGATTTCCTTCCATGCGCTATCGCGCTTCCTTGGCATACTTCCGGCAAGCAGTGTTGCCAGCAGTCTCACCCGAGTCAGTCAGTCGGTCGCTCGTGCGCGCCCGAGTCAATATGAAAAACGCTTGCGCGCGAAAACTTGACTGACTGAAGTTTGACAAGTTGACAGAAAATATCGGCGGCTACATATGCAAACACGCGGACGAAACACCCGGTCCGGGTGAGGCGAGAGCGAGAAATAAACCCCGGCCGCCGTTTGGCGTTAAACAAATTTTTCGCAAGCCATTTATTAACGAAGCGCCTGCTAAAAGAACTGCCTCACGATCGCACCGTGTGCCGTTGCAGATAAAGGCGAACGATGGAAGGAAAACACGGTGTTTGGGGTGTTTGGGTGGGATGTTTTTTTTTTGTTGCTTTCTTTCTTCGCGCTACGAATGAGAACCTCCTAAACCCTTTCGGTTGTGGTGGGTTTTGCTGTGGTGGGTGCTTTGATGCGCCGTTTTGGTGCGATCGATTACCGAGCAGCAGCGGCCATCGAGCCCAACCGCTGGTGGGATGTACGGTAAATGGTTTGACCGACCGACCGTCATTGATCGTGCCGTGAAAATGCAATGAGGAAGCTGATGGAGGACCAGAAAAAAAAAATGGTAAGGGTATTTATCTTTTCGGTGATCGTGCATACATAAAACAGCGCTTAACAAACGGCAAACTTGGCTCTGTGGTGTAGCGTTGCTGGGAAGGAAAAATTACGCGTTCGTGTGTTGGAGAGTAGAAAATTATGCTGCAAAGAGAAATTAGGCTTATGTTATGACTGAAATTATTGCTTAAGTTGAAAATTGATGCTGTGTGTTCTAACTGTTTGAATGGAGCATTTGAATCGAATTATTACTTATTTTGAAAGGAGTGTGCTTAGTTGCTTATTGAGTACTAGATATAAATTATTGAAAATTGTACAGATTCTTTCTTCGTCTTCCTTAGCTCTACCGCTTCGGAAGGTTCCGATTTGCCAATTACTGGCGTTCGAAGACTGGATTGTGTGATAATCTTTATATACAGTCGTTTGAATAAACCTGTATTAATTATGTGCGCGAGTGTGAACAGCTCATAATAAACAACGCAAATCACATCCCACCATAAAGCTTATTCTGAACAATATGGCATTTTAATGTGCACCTTTAGATGTCTTCTTTTTTTGTTGTGTTATCGAATTTTCACTTTAAAATTAATATGTTGTACATATACTAGAATCTCATTATAAAAATAGTTTCCTGACAGATTTGCTTCAGCTCTCCATCAGAATTTTTTCAGACTCTGATGATTTGATGTAGTTTGGTTCCTAGTCTTTGGTGCGTTTCCTTTACTTAAGATTTGTTTTCATTTTTTCCGTATTTTTTAAGATTCCTAATTTTGTTATATTTCTTCTCTTTTATTATTACAGGTATGCTAAACAATAGCAACAATTCGTAAACAATTCAGTAGAGAAGTTCTTGTTCAACTTTTGAAGGTACCAACTGAATAAAAAAAACTAAATTTTCAGCTATATTCTACGAGTTTATCTAAATTGATACTTAAATGTTCCCGAATGATTTGTATACATCGGTTTCTTTTGAGCTTTAACACTCTTCTACTTGCCCGAGGATCATCAACCACAACAATAAACACTGTTGTTTGTGTGTGTGTGTGTGTGTGTGTGTGTGTGTGTGTGTGTGTGTGGCATTTGATAATTCCCCGTTCGCAAACGACGTGCAAAACGATCGTGATCGTAAATCAATAAGTCATTTTCCCGCATTTCCACCCTAAACAAATCCTCCTTTTTGCGATGCAACACCTACCGGTTGCGCGTTTCGCGGCAAACTTGTTGATTGAATCTCCGACCGCCATTAACACTCAACCTTCGGGAGACCCCACGAGACCCCGCAGACGGGATCGGCAGCACGGGACAGCCGGCGCTGCACGGGGCACCATCGATCGAGTGCTGATCGAACCGTACACCAGCACACACACACACACAAGCACAGTCAGCTGGTTCATCAAACAAGCGGTAAGGGTTTTCGTTTAATTAAAACATTAGCCCCCACACACGCCTTACGATCTGCCCTTCCCGAACCCGGCGAGAAGCGAGACTTTCCCGGCCAAAAAGGCATCCCCTCGAGAGCATCCCCCTAAGCGCTCCGACGCTTTCATTGGCGGACGCGAATGAGTGACATTTGTATTACTACACCTCACGAGTGGCCGGGGAACCGTAAGACACCGCCGGAAACTTGGCAGGGGGCGGCAATCGATCGGCTTTGATTTCAGTAAACGAGAGTGAAATTGGGCCTCGTCGGTGCACCGTCTGACTGTGTTTTTTTTTTTTTCTAGCCTTTTCTTTTATATTACCCCGCGATCGCGATGGGCTCACATTACTGGGATGGGGGAAAAAACTGAAAACCAGGTGAAACAAACAAACCTTAAGGCGAGACGATAGACCAGCGGGAACCGTTCGCGCACTATCAATGATCGCATCGTTAGTGTTCGTTTGGAGACTCTTCGGTGGTGCTTTGGGGGAACAAGGGCATGAGGGCGATGGGAGTGGGAGGACCGGGTAAAAAATGTACCACCATCAAAACACTGGAAAGCACACCGGTACGGTGTGATTTCTAAGATGTCGGTCGAGACATAACTGATTAGCAAGATCCATCGGCTGTGCTGTGCGGCGATAGTGTATTGTTGAAAGCGAGAGTGCCATCAATAACGACATGTTTTGAAAGGCAGGGCCCGTGGAGCATTTTTTTTTTTGTGCATGGTATTTATTTTATGGAAATGGAAAGGAAATCGAGATGCGTTGGAGAAGTTAGTGCTACACTGTAGTTAACTGTTTTTAGTGTAAGAAAACCGAGACCAAGAAAATCAATACCGAGCGAGAAAATCAATAGTGTTTCCTTAGGACCGATTGTAATGCTTAGTGCTTGAATCATTTCATTTACAAGTTTCTGTATGCGTTTAGCTTGTCCAGGAGTGGATTTACTAAACGACTGATTAAAATAGTTTGCAAGCTGTTAAACTTGACTTCTTTGTACCAGTATCAGTATGACTTGGGAAAACAATTGTTGTGATATTACATTACTTTACAATTAAATAATGCGAGATGTCAATTCCTTTTGAGGACCTTAGCTGGATGAATCTTGGAGGCGACTCATATTTTAAATCTGTGTAATGGACCAGAGTCAGAGGCCAAACAGAAACACATTCGAAACTCCAAGGACCGCTAAGTCTGCCAGATTAACACCTCTGTAGATATGGACAGGTCCCGTTGAAAGCTTGAGGCTCCAACCATCTTCTTAGGACGCTTACAATATTATTGGCCCTGCTGGTACACCTGCAGTACTTATGCCACTCTGGACGAATGATTTTAATTTTTTGACGTTATACAGTTGCCTGTGTAACGTCAAAACAATAACTTGGAAAACCTTGGAAACTTGAAGGCCCAGCGCACATCAAATCTGCGTACTGAGTCAGAGTCAGAGGTCAAGCGCAAGAACTGCCGAGTCTTCCAGGACCGCTTAGTCTGCAAGGCTAACGCTACTGTAGATATAGACGAACCCATTGAAAGCTTGAGGATTCAAGAATCTTCTGAGTATGCTCACAATATAAAACTTCTTGTAAGCTTGTAGTACTCATGTTGTACTCTAATCTAAGCTCCTTGCTCAGTTTTCCTTACATTTGAATATAAATTGCCTACTTCACTTTATGATCAACTAATTCAATTATTCGCTCAAGTTTATCATACAATGTCCAAAACCAGTGATCACAATTTATCTCATTCCGATACATAACGGGCGATTGTACGATCGCTGTCACGTAATGAACAATGATTCCGAATCACAATGTATTTTCCATCGTTAGCCTTAAAACTTACGACAACAGACTTTTAACATGCATATTAAATTAAGCTCTCCTAACCAGTTGAAGTATTAGCCAATCCAAATGGCCATTCGGTTTTCATTTTCTCTCCCATGGGAGCTTCGTACTGTGACAATCATTTTTCCCTCCCCCCCGTAGCAAGGCCGGGTGGCTGGTGACCATTTTTCTCGGCCCCTGGAGAGAAACGGAAAACGAGCTTGCGCTTAAATTCCCAAATGGATTTTGTCTGGTCAACGTCCGGATGCGCCTCGGTCTACCCGTCGATCGACCTGCGACTAGTCAAACACTCTCTCGGACGAAGCGTTACGCTCGTGGGGGTGGAAAATGCGCGTTAAACGCCGCGTTACGAGACCACGACGACGGAGACGCTAAATTGGAGAAATTGGCCGATAAAGAGTGTACCGATCGATTCATTAATAATAAACGAACCCCAGTTGTGTGAGGCTGATCGAACAGGAAGCACGGGGAATGGCCGGCACGGATTGGAGGACGTACGGGATCGATCGATAAACGATGGCCAAATGGTTAGGTCCGCGGTTCGTAACCGCGGATGTTTGAGCTCGGTGGCCTCGAGCTGGCCACGAAATCTCGGTAATCTTCCTGTGCCGACGCCGAGACGGTTACGTTGTCTGCGAATGGAGCAAATGTTTGTGTGCAAGCTTTTTCTCCCTGCTGGGTGTTATTGCAATGGAAATGCGCTGGAAGCGTTGAACTGTCCAACGCCGAACGTCCGAACAATGATACAGTACGCGCGAGACGAAATTGATCAACAGTTAATTCAATTAATTATCTGTGGCCCAATGCCCTACAGGCACGGAAAACGAAGTGTTTGAACGTTGAGGGTGTTTTTTTTCGGAATTGTACGCTGCGAGTGGGAAGCAGTTATGATTGCGTGGTGAGGTAATGGTCAATCGATCGGGAACTAGTATGCATATGATGCAGAGGTTACGTGAGCAGCGAAAAACTGATTGTGAAGTGTATGTAAGGTACGGGAAAGATCATCAATCCTGGAGCTTATATCTGGCATTATCACGCTTTCCCACTTACTTGACCGAAGCCTTAAGTAAGTCCTCATCACAGGTTTAAGAGGATTATCGAAATTAATCTCAAGAATTGGCGAGAGGAATTGAAAATGAAATTGCTTGGGAAACAAACATTTTCTTCTAATTTATTTAGCCTTTCTTATACTTCCAAATGCAGGATGTTGAACCCTTTTTTCTTCCCACTGAAAGCATTCCCAAGCGAACCCTTCAAAACCGACACAACCAAAGCGCAAAACATGTCTAGGTCGATTAATGAAGCATTTACTCCCTTGTCGACGAGTGTTATTTTGAGCATCGCTTTCGCGCATTTCCACCGACCAACGCTCCGCTGTGGCCGATTCCGCAGAATGCAACCCAAACGGAACATGTCTTGCCCGAACCCGACAACGGATAGATTTTTATCACTTGTAGGGTGTTTTTTTTTCAGCACCCTTGTTCCTCGACCGGTACCCATTTGCATCCGTTTCCTTCCAAGGATGAGAAAGGATTTCAAGACATGGCAAACAAACAAGACACGAACGAGTCATGGATTCATCATTCGTCGCAAAATTGTAAGACTCGTACGCTGAGTGTACGATGCAATGCAAGCTACATTCCAGGCGGACTGGGACTTGGGTCAATGTTAGCCCGGCTAGAAAATGTTGGCGTACGATGTTTCTAGACCGAAGCGACATTTTTCATGTTTGTTCCCGTGTTTGCTCAAGACACGTTCACTTTCAGTACAACCACCTTCCATTTCGGGGGGGTTGATGAGCTGGGAACGATAATTGTTTAAACTGATTTGCTCTCACTTTTGTGCGGAGTTCCAAAGGACATCTTGGGTTGGCTGTGTTGCTCTGTAGGATTTCATGATCATCTCCCGTTCAAAGTATTACAAGCGGCTAAAGTGATCGTATCTATACAAATTTGTAACGATCGAGATCGATTTTGATAAGAATGGTCCGATAGTTCTGAAGAACAAGCCATTGGTGATCATGTAATACAAAAGGAAGGGATGAGATCGCTAAAAGAAAAAACCCTTGCCTGTATTTACCAACATTTCCTTAAGATATGTGGCCAATAAAAAAGTTACACAATGATACACTCAAGCATCAAAACTCCATCTGATCGTTCCCAACCCAACACTCTCAGTTGCAATTAACAAACGTTACGCGGAAGTCATCTCCGTGCCACGATTCTCGGCATGCTTGTACTTTGCAAATCGAAATTAGTCTACCGCATAACAAGCATAAGTTTCCTCTGGCTGGATGCCAATCCTTTCAGCTCTAGGAAACCACCCCTGAAACTCCCATAGCAAATTGGCATTAGGTACAAATTAATCATTCTTCAAAATGTTCACCGACCACCTACCGTAGACGCCATCTACCGGAGTCCGGCGGAGACGCAAGAGAACTCGAGACTGTCCACCGACCGTGGCAAATGACTTCTACTTTCGCTAGTCACGTCGGAGCTCGGAAGACTATTCCAGACCACATTCAATCGAAAAGTGCCACCGAACATACCCGCCCTAGAGATCCACTGATGGGGCGTAAAATCCTCCCAGGAACTGCTCCAGACCAGGAGACGAACTCGTATGTGTGTGTGTGTGGAGGATCATGAACGCACTCCACCGACCAGAGGGAGGACAGGGCTGAATTTTTAATTATTTATTGACAATTATCCTGCGGGCTTATTAAAAACCTTAAATCGATTGGTTCGTATGCACCGTTTAGGGAACGGCGTGCAACGCCATCGTAAACGCACACAGCCCCTTCATTGACGTATGATTTTTCGCAATGGCTTATTGCTTTTGCCGCCATCATTCTGGCACTTAGTCACCCGACAATGTGTGTAGCGTGTGTATGTCCGCTCTACTGGTTGATTGGCTGAATGGTCGGTGCTCATGGGTGGCGTAATAGCTGCGCCAGTTTTCAATCGTGTCCTCGATCACCGCGAGGCTTACTACGATTTATCGTGTAAAAATAGTCAGACGCATATGTAAATCTGTTTCTCAAACTGGACAAATTGTGGTTGGAAATTGTGAGCCCAAAATGTTTGTAAAGCATCAAGTAAAGATCTAGTTTTCAACGCAGTTGCCCCTAAAAGTATGCAAATTTTAACTCCAACACGCTGTTACGGTTGATAACAGCCGGGTTTTCAGCGGCCTTCCTTATACGATGCAATCATTTGAAATTGAGCTCATTTATTTCAACCCGCATACGGCACTTCCCGAATGCTTTCTGAGTAACGCATAACTTTTTTTCCAGCACCCGATCAACACACACCTTAATGTATCAAATTGCAGTCCGGCGCATTTGCATAGGACCGTTCGCTAACTGCAAGTTGTCACTGCCGCCCGGGCCGGAATTGTGGTGGTACACTAAAGTGTGTGTAATAAATTACGGAAAATTTCAAAACCAATTCCCCAAGTCATCAAATTTGTTAACCTCCCAGGTCCAATCCAACAAGAGACTCGATCCAATCGAACCACCGGGCGATCGATCGACACGGGCCGGTGGCTAGTTTGAGCCTATTACAGCATGATTTGCATACACTTTACGACACCATAAAAGTGGAATCCATAATTCAGGGCCCACCGTGTGTTCGGAAATGCATGTATGCATTTGTGGATGACGGAGGAAATTTGTACTACACCCCGAAACCGTCCAGGACGCTTGCGGTCAGCCCACACAGGCAGTTAAATTTTAAAGCACGCGCTATTAATTTAACAAAGCTGATGAACGATGCTAAACTCGTTTATAGAGACGTTATGGGCGCTCGATAGTGAAGCGCATTATGGATTTAAATCGAGCTGATCGAGCGGGAGGAACTCTGCAACGCCGAATGCTTTTTCCCCCCGAAGAGATGCCTTTTAATGATGATGATCTTGAAGATTAGATTGCAGCGGGTTGACACCAAGTCATCAGAGTGGCGATCGAGAACCTGCTTTTACACGAGCCGGTTTTTTTTCAGCAAACTGTAACGGAAATGCACATTGGAACAAGAAACTGCAAACAATTGCATCACAAACGCGACTGGTTTGCGCAGGCCACGTACCTTAATCTAATTAAGATCTATTAAGCCACTCGGATCGACTCGGATCGGTTCCGATTAGGTCAGTCGACACGACCAGAACTACCGTTCTATCGTTCGCGTACCCTGTTCATACAGGTTTTTCTTTTACACACCTAGTGCATCTGCCACCTAATGGCCCGTCCTTCGGAGCACCTGTTTTCAGGCTCACAATTTGCAACGTGAAGTAAGGCAGTGGCTCTCGGTGATTCCATTCCGGCTCATCATCAAAGAGTTCCGGCCTTCGGGTTTCTGTCATCTGCTGGGCGGTAATTTTTGTACGAGTTACAGTTTGCACACTGCACCCTGATTCATCTCCGCCGCGGAATGTAGGTTACGCACACACACACACGCGCGCAGAGTGACATCGGCTGGCCCAGTGGATGGTGGATAGCTTTAATTAAAATGCAATTAAGGTGAATTAATTTTTCATTAGTGCGATGTCGTGTTGAATGTTGTTTCACAGTCAGGGAAGAAGATGTCCTACTGCCTGCTTGTGTGCAGAAGTTTCTTGAATGCAACACTGATGTTATGGATATTTTATGTAAATCAATTTATTATTTGAGGTCATTTAAGCGAAGTGATCATATGAAAAAGTCGTTACAGGATTTTATTAAATTAGAAATTAATCTAGCAGTACTACAAGGCCGCCGATAATAATTAAATAAAAATATTTTATTTTTATTGTAGAAAACAGATTATTTGCAAAATATTTAAAGTATTTTTTTTATTCATAAAGAACGGCCTGGCCGTATTGCTAAATATTTAAAATTAAAATTAAAAAGTAACAAATTCAAAGATAAAACTAAGTCCTCTATAAAATTACACCTATCACTTCATTATCAACTCAACATGTCACCTTTTGTTGTTAAAAAGGTTAAGCTAGCCTAACTCCCAGGTGTCAATTGCTGTACTAAAGTATCGATAATTTGCAAACCAAAGCCTTTTTGCTAAAGATGTTTATATGGCTTAGAGCCCAATCTCAATGGTGCTAAAGTGATGAGATAAAAAGGTGAGAAAATAGCACCTGATACCTAAAAGCAGACTCTGAATGGATTGTCATGTTACCGTAGGGATATGATAGCATTGTATTTCTTTGGGTTGAGAGATTTAATGTCACAAGATGGTCATTGAAAGGTGTTTCAAGCAGCTAATGGATGAGCAAAAGGGCTATCATAGAGATTGTTTTACAAGCTCTTAAGTTGAAGTTTGCAATTAATATAAGAGTCAATTTGTTAGGGATGCTGTAAAACGTCCAATTTATTGCTATATAAGTGTCAGTAAGATTTTTTTTGGCATTTTTCCCCTATGTTATAAAGAGGCTTAATTTGAAAAAATTTTAATTATTTCTTGTCTTTTTATTTTGTTTGCTATTTGCTTGTTTTGTATATTTTTACAATTAACTTTCTTAAATTTTTTTTTTAATTTGATGCTCAAATCTTTGTTTTATTTTTTCCATGTTTTCTTATTTATAATTTGATATTTATCTCCTTGATTTTTATTGTTACAGATTTTTATTTAAATTTAATTTTAATTTATGATTTTTGCTTTTGTTAAAATTCCTTCTCTACTTTTTTATACTATTTCTTTTATGTTTAAACTTTTCTTATTTTAGTAGATAATAATTCTTTGTTTACTACTTTCTTATTGATTTATAGTTATTATTTATAAATTTTTCCAATTTTACAATCTAAAAAAATTACATATTACTTCCATCGAAAAACAGCATCAATGCTCAGCGCCAAACCGGTCACCCTATCAGCTGAGCGGCGAAAGCGTTTACATATGCAAAACCTACTGCCACACACATTTCTTTCTCTTGCAAATGTCACATTACGTAGCAAAAACTAAAAAACCATGCAAACAGACAAAAAAACACACAAACAAAACATGGTCCTTTGAGTAAATTGCGAAACAAAAACAAAGAAAGTGGATGTAGAAAAAAAAACCCTGCTCGAAACAAGCGCCAGCCAAACCGTGAGGAAAAAGCACGCTTATTTATTCCAACATTGGCATTGAAACCAATCGAATCGATTGAATTGACCGGTTCACACACACGCACGCAAAAAAAAAGAAATGAATTCCATGCTTCCCGATCTTGCCGATCTTGCCGGTGGAAGTCCTCAAGTGACATGTTGTGAGTGTGCTGTTCGACGTATCCACCTATTGTAGCTTTGCCAATCGATAGTAAGGGGAAAAAGATCGATGTCTTTTCTTACACGTATGTGTGTGTGGAGAGTTTTAGAAAGTCACATTGAACTTATTATTTAATTTAACCTTAACGCTCCTTCGTGGTTCATTAGGGTTTGGTGTTGAGTGAGATAAAATACACATTTGTGACACTGGAAGACACTGGAAAATGGTTGCCTCTACGCATAATCTCCCACTAACATTCGTCTCTTAACACTGCTAAATCTCATCGTGCGGTAGCGCTAAACGTGTCGTCAAAGCCACTTCCTAACATTTTACTTCAACTCGAAAAGCATAATTCTTTTTCGCGCACACACAAATCCATCCGGTTTGTCGCCGACCGCCAGCTTTTGGCTAATGGACGGTAAATGTTACATCGACGGTGTTCGGTGTGAGCATTGGAAGAGATGGAGAGACGATGGCTTAAACATTGCCTCCCGTATGCAAACATCAAAACTCCATGCGCATCGATTGCACATCGATCGATCTTTCACCGTTCGGTCCTTCAAACACCGATCAGCGTACCGTGTCGCTTTAACCGCAACGGAATTCTGGTCAATTCCATTCCGGACGACTGGGGCAATCGTTTTCCACGCAGCGGTCGAGCTCCTTTCGCCAACGAGCTGCACAAAATTGATTGGCTTTTCATTTGTTTGGCCGATTGTATGAAAATTTGATTCGAGCCGGGAGTTTATTAACCACAACCGGTTACGTCGACCGGGGCTGCCAGGTTCGCCCCCGCCACGGAAGCGGAAGGCCGGACAGCACTTGACCATTTTTCCCTCTGTGTTGCTCGGTGAGAAACACACGACGAATGTGGCCAGCCAAGACCTGCCAGCTCACACACACACACTTGCCAGACGAAACACCGATCGCTCCGCGTCGAGCGTATGTTTGCAGATTATGCTGGTGCTTGGATCGGAGCGAAGAGTTGGATGAAGTGGAAGAGGGAAGGGAGTGGGGATCACACATAAACCTGTGCCGACCCCACGCTCACAATGTGCGCGACCACAAACGGCGTGATTTAAAGAGTGACGAAATGTTTATTGTGGTGATTGGATTTATCGCTTGATTGTGTCGCGATCGGTTCGCTGCGAATGTATGCAAACGAGAAGCGTCGTGCTTCTTTTTTTTTTTTTTTGTTGGTGAGCATTAGATAGTCGAGTCGAGCGGGCACAATGTAATGAAGAAGCTTGGATTCTTTGTGCAAAACGATAAGGGATACTACCATTCAGACGTTACGCATGTAGAGGTATGCGGTGGATCGAGAGCTAAGAAATCTATAAAGTGGATGCACATTCAGTGTCACACATTGAAAAGGGATTGTGATTTATTTGCCAGGGGTTGTTATATGAAGATGGGGAGAGAAACCCCTCCTGAGAAGATGCGCGGTGATGTGTGTGGTGCGAGGGACAACATTCATAAGGCACGCGTTGACGGTGGCTTTGAAGTTTGTTTGAGCATTTTGATAAGGGCTTTTTTGCTAAAGCATTTGTCGGTTTCTTTGAATCGCAAACTGTTTGATGAGATTTATTTCTTGCTGTTGATTAATCTGAGTTTTTGTTTCGTTTTGTTTTGTCAAAATTTTGAAGAAATGGGATTTTTTTTATTAAAAGACCTTTCAATAATATAAGGGCCTTCAATTTCTATTCTGATGAGTTCCTCTTAGGACCTTGATCCGTCACTGTATCTTACAGAATGCTTATAGTTCAAATTGTAGCTTAAGATCTCATATTATTTTTTGAGTCACAGAAAAGACTTCTTCTCCCAGTTCTTCTTGTCTAAACTGAACATAAATGACAAAACTCATCACTTTCATGTCTGTCAATCAATCGTTTACATGTGGATACATGTTTGACTCTTAACGAGTTTATCCTTGCTTCCACGCCTTCAGCACTGTCAAGAACTGAACCTATTTATGATAATGCAGTTGATCTGAGGTACAACTCACTAACCACTTACAACCATGACTTACAACTGTCCCAAAACAGGCGCCATCACACGAAGTAGTAGGGTGTCAACTGTCACCTAATGATACGTTTCAGTCAAACGGCGCGAACCCTCCGAACTGGGCAATCGCGGGTAGAGTACGTTACAGCACTCGGCAGCAGTCCGACCGGGACATAATTTATCATCTATTCCAAAACAAAAAACCAGCTCGATGGAATTTCGGTTTTCTGGAAACCACAGTGACATGAAGCTTTTGGAGGTTAACCAAATATAGTATAGACCCTGTTCCCTGGACTTCTGTACCGAGAAGAAGTTAGAGACGTCATCGGACTCTTGCTGTGTCCCAGTGGTTTTCATAGGCTTACCAATATACTGTTGTTCTCTTCTACTTTCTTCGCTTGCTGTGCTGGTCGGACTGTTGGACAACAACCTCAATTTGGATCCGTTTGTTGACTATCGTAGTGGAAGACTGGTTCCTGTGGAGCAAGCCCTTTCAACGTTTCCGCTCCGTACAGCTTTCTTCGACATTAGCAGTAGCGTATAAAGTTCAGCGCATGAAGACATCAGTTTTCATTGGACTGTCCTGGTCCTGGTGGTAGATTGCTATCTCTCTGACAGCTATCTTGTTTAACTGAACTTGATAACATACACTTTAAGATCGGCTGCTTCACCCGTACGATCAGCCGCCGCGGAACAGGTTCTTCCAGATTGGAATAGTTTGATCTCGACCTCTGCTGGATCTCGGGTCCCGTTTTTGATGGTAGTTTTGTAGTAACCTGACTGAACGCCAAACACCAAATTTGACCGGAACTTATGCGTGTAATTGATGACACGATGACCAGAAAATCTGATGTCCGTTGACCGATCTAACATCAGATCGGCAAAGAATGTTAAGAATCTGCTAGCAATCGGTACATGACCTGAATTTTCTGGCCTCCATCACACAGCCGAAGCTTTAGCTCCGGTCGGATACGGATGTGCGTGTCGCAAGCTCATGTTCCAATCTCGTTTCATGTTCCACACCGCAATGTTCTTCGCCCGTCGCACTGTCACATTTCACCATAATTAATGATACGGCCGCATCGATTGATATCAAAATTGAGCCTTTTTGACGAGAAAATATGGCTGTCATAAACGTTTAATCGCAATTTTTACGGCACACCGGCTGTCCACCGGGTGCGATAAGACGAAACAACCGAACCGGCTGCCCGGTTTCAATTCCCGTCTGCTGCTTCTGGTTTTGCTACTGGGTGGTCCAAGGTTCGTCTCGCGCTTTTGGCTCACATTATGTCGCATGCGGTTTGTTGGTTGTCTCATGGGAGCAAAAAAGAAAACGATAACGACAACAGTTTAATTGGTCACCGTTAAACTGACTGCCGGTTCGCATTCGTTCGATCACTACGCACCCTGCCGGGTGTAACCCGTTTTTAGGCTTTATCGGTACCGGGCCGATCTACATGTGCAAAAATCAACCAAATGATGTTTTAAGCGGTCTCCAGAAATTGGACTAGCTGCTGCAGGAATATTTTATTAGTTACTGGGAGTTATCGGAAACGTATCAACATAGTACGCGGGAACATGATTTCGTCGCTTTCATGCTCGAGTTTTGCACAACTTTTATATTCGAAAAAAAAAAGATGAACATCCGGCAATGAAAAGCCTCACCATGTCCAAGCTGATTAATTTCCATAAAACACAATTTCATCGACCAAAAAAATGGGAAGTTACAACTAAAAATCCCCAACCACACCTGCTTTCATTTGACATCGACTATCTTTCAGCTAATCGCAATCGCGGATGATCGGATATTGGGGTTTTTTTTTGGCAAATTTAACGATCTTTACGCTTTTACGCTGACAACCGAAACGAATCGACAAAAGCGCGTAGATTTTTGTCCCATCCCATTATTGATGTGGCACTCCTCCTCCAGAAAATGGTCGAACATAAAGGCCGATGTTTTTTGGTTATTGATTTTTATGCTTTTACGCCGAGTTGCGCGCCCTCTTTATTCGTGGACCGTTTTAGCTCGACAGGAAATGCACAATGCTCGCTGTGCTATTGAGGCTGCCAATTGCGGGTCTCGTTTTGGTGGAATTTCGATTGCATAAAGCATACCCCAATAAGAGTACATCCCGAGATTCGTACATGGTGTAAATATTTTCAACGCTTCGTAAGGACATGCCACATTTGCTACCAGACTCTGGTACACATGACCCCATCCAGGGGAAGCAAATCATCGGAAATGTTTATTTATTTTTGGAAAATTATTTGCCGCAACTAATTGCCCGCCTTTTGTGGGCCAGGTTCTATGGCTTGCTGATGACTTCGTGTTCCTCTGCTTATCGCTCAACCTCATCCGTTCCAGCTCTCTGCACTTGGCGCGAAGATGGCACAAATGTGCAGAATGGCAAACTGAACGCCGTTATGACTTTCGTACGAACAGTCAACACTGTCGCCCGACAGTTGTCCCCCTCATTAACATTGACTTTGAGCTACTTTTTAACCGATTTTCCCTGTTTCTTTTTTTCGTACACTGTCCTTACTTCCCAGACGCACATGTGCAAAAGTTTGTCGAGGCCATTTCGTTCGTTACCGCTTTATGGGTTTATGCTTTGCTTTTTGCACTGTACCGGTGACGATCGGACGGTATTTATGCTGACACACCATGTCTCGTTCTCTCGTGGGCCTTGTCAACAGTTGAGAAGCGGAGTAGCAGTAACACACCCTCATCCGAGAATATCAAAATCCGAGAATCGGCGAGTCTAGCCAAGCGTCAAAAATCGAAACAGATGTGTTTTGGGCTGTCGAGTTCCCGGAGGCTGTATTGGAATTGATTAGAACGCTAGGGGTGAGTCGGGTGTCTCGGTAGCGAAATGGAGAAGGGTGACTCTTGGGAAGAGGGGAAAAAATCTTCCAACCAACCAAGCGATAGCGGTTGCACTTGTGGTTTTGGGAACGTTTGTGGACAGTCCATAAAACAAACAACCCAATAAGCATTATCAAATGCTTGTGCAACCAAATGGGACGACAAGCGACAGAACAGCGTGATTGTTACGCTTGATTAGCTTGAACATATGTGTGAAGGTTAAGAGCTCGGACCAGAAGCTTTCAGTTCGATTACTGACGGTTTGGTGTTTTGTAGTTCCGTAGAAAGTAATCCGATTTTCCGCGTCCATGAAATATGCTTCGTCAAATCGGATTCCTTTCTCAATGGCCTGGCAGCTTCCGATTGAATCCAAAAGAGCAAACGGGAAAGCTATCAACACATAAACGCTCAAGACCTTTACACGTTTTGTTTACATGACATCTGATTAATGCGCACAGCCTTAGACTAAACTTCCGCCGGCATTATTTTATTTTTGTTTAATTACTTCTGCAAGCAAAGCTAATTTCTTTGCCTTCCATTTAACCACAAGAGTTGCATGCAAATCGCGAACCCCGGCCGTATTGTATGGCTCCGAGATTTCGCGATCGCTTGTAAGCCTTAATTTACAACAATAATTCATTAAAATTGATTATTTTAATTATGATTATTAATTGAATTATTAACCTTTTCCTTCGCGCCCGGGTTGCGGCGAATGCGACTGGACTGGACGGTTGGTCCAGGCTGGTTTCTCCGTTGCATTTAACCGCAGCTACCCGTGAAGAACGTGTTTTTGCTGGCGAGCGTAGTAGCTTGCAGCAGCCGGTTCATCCTTCCATCGTCCGATTCCCGCCAACCGAAAGGAAACGGTGCATTCGTTTAATTCTTCCGTATAATGTTACGTTATCGTACCATAAATTGTGAAATTGAAATTGTGCGCACGCGTGAACATACCGTTTCAAGGGAGAAGATGTTCGTGAAAATAAAACACCTAGCCTGCGACGGGGTTTATCTTACCGCTTTAACCACCTATGTCTGGTCGGGCGTTAGATGCCTCAACTCGGTGGGTTAGATGCCGCCTTCACCGGGCTGCCGTGCATCAACCATCGATCGTAGCTTCCCCTTGACAGCGATTACGCGCCTGGAACGTTGGGAACGCCTAGCAGGGAGGTGACTACAAAATACCTGTTATCGGATGATAATAAATTGTGAATAGATACTTCAATGGGGTTAATTTAAATCTTTTCGACGGGAACGATGATCGCAGCCGGGACGATGTGTGTTACATGTCGTTTTGAACTGAAAAACTGGTACTGAAATTTATTAATTGGTGTGTGAATTCTTGTATTTTATCATAAGCTTTCAACATTATCGTTTGAAAGAATTTACTCAGGATTGAAGGTAGAAGTGAAGTCCATTGCTGTATAATAGAATCATATTAGATGACTTATTGAATTGCGATTTAAAATCAAGAATTCAGAAACACTAGTAGAGTTATTGACGTCCTTAAATTGGGCGTGAATTCTGAGGGAAATTCATTGTAAGTATACTTAGAATTCCTTCGCGGTCTGGTTCTGCAGTAGAAATCCTTAGTATCGTTCAAAGTCGCCTAAAGCTCATCGTATTTCTTTGCCCACATTTGATAACAATTGTGAGCCTTGGGCAGCTTTGCATCCCAACTTCAAGATTTATTTTAAAGTTTAACAGATATCAAAATACATCAAGTATTGTTAAATGCCTATTTTGAAGAAAAAATATTCAAAAATAATACTCCTTCTTTCTACCTGGCCTTAGGGCTGTTGAATGATATCGCAAGCATGACTAACCCAAGCATAAACCTTACCTTCCTTCTTTCAAAGATCATTGAGTAGTATTGGAGTCCTTTTGACCGAAGACTATCAACCTTAAATATATATTCTACTAAAATTCGTCACAAATCTTCTGAATGATTGGCTGAGTTGACGCTGCTCAGTCTAGAACGACCTTACTGGGTATCGAGTACCAGGAAAGTACTGGTCCAGGTCAAATGATAAATAATTAAAACTTAACCCTACGTTGAGCACAGTCGTTTCATTTATTACTAGATGAAGCTCTTCAAAAGAGTTTGAGCTGCCCTTTCGCAGCATTTGTCATTTAAAAACACGACTCATTACACTGCAATTTCCATTCCACAAATCGTGGTTTGGTTTGACTTATCGCGGGTAAATAATTTGTCTCCCCGTTGTATCATTTCCAAAACATGTCTCTATCCACTGCATAGACTTCGTTCGCAACCATCTAAAACACATGACAAAAATCTCATCGGCCACAGTTGATTAATTTCCCATCCGTACATCCATCAACCCGACATCAACCATTAATCCTCCCGGCTAAATCCCCACTTCATTCGTGCCCTCCCTCTTTCTCCCGAGTAACTCATCACAAGTGAAGAATTAAGCCACTGTCAGCGGAGTATAACAAAATCGAAACCAAAAAATAAATCCCATATCCACCCGTGGTAAGACTTTCCCTCTCGAAAATTGAACTCGGCTCAGGCAACAACAGCTCCGGTTTTTATCTACAACCGATCTATCGCTCGCTGAGATCCGTCCTGGTCGGTGGTAAACCCCTTGTCCCGATGGCATTATCTTGACCGGCGCATCATCGCATGTTCTCCGCTGTACGGAAGGTAATTTTCCAAGAAATGAACCCGTAGCGATCGGGCAGGTTCCTTGTGAGGAAATCCTTTTGCTCGGGTAACTCCTACAACCATCGAGCTGTTACGGTTGCTTCTTGACGAGACACATAAAGACAAAAATATCATTTCCTGTTGACTCTCGCTGGCTGGTGGAAGCCGCCTCGATATCGTACCGTACCGATCGACGCCCGGTTCTTGCTTCATGCTGTGCGGTGTGTCTATGTGTTGCATTCTGAATGCACTTTCGTATGCAAGCGGTCGTGCGTGCATTTCCAGCGCCGTATTAGTATGCATACGGTGACGCACACCGGCTATAAATACCTTTTCCTGCGTCGGTAAGCCAAACAGAACGGTGTACATTGGCAAAACCAGGGAACCCGGTGGACTGCAGCTGCAGGAGTGTGAGTGCCAGAGGCTAATGGCTACGAAAGTCAAGGGCAAGGGAATATGCACGGCACACTATGGGCAACAGAGAGAGAGCGAGAGAAGCATCCGGAGAAGAAGAATACCACAAACGGGGAAACGCACGTTTACTTTTGTCACACGAATCACTCACGCCAAAGCATCGTGGAAAAACGCCACTCCTTCGCATACGGTTCGGTTGAGGGCTTCTGGCGCATCGGTGCATTTTAATTGCGCCGGCGGCAATTTCCCTCTTTCGCCCCTGGTGCAGCTGTGTGGAAAAAGGCTGAGAGAAAGGTTGCCGCAAACAAGGGGAGGAATAATCAAAATAAATAAAGGACGCGTGCGATACGATTCGTTTTCTAGCTCTCTCTCTCTTTCTCTCTCGTTTGCGCTCACTCGCACTAGAATGCTTCCCATTGCATATGCTGCACCAAGAACGAAAATAAAACCCGAGAATGAACGAAAGGAAGAGACATAAAACAACATTGAAACATATGAAACGTTTTCCAGCCAAAGGGAATAAGGAACCGATCGGCCGGCCAGTTCCGATTCTACCTCGAGAGTTTGCGGTAAGCCACGGTGCGGTTAGGACTTGCGAAGAAGCGAACGTGCTCATTTTCCTTCCGATGATTAATGAAGTCGAGTTGAGAGGTGCATTTTTTGGTGAAGCGCGTTAAATTTAGTGCAGCATAAAAATCATATAACGACGATCGTCGACCGTGTGCAGTACACGCAGAAATTGTAGGTTTTGTATGCGCGGGATTTTCGAGTGATCGAATTTTCGGCCCACCTTCCTTGCTCGATCAGGGCGTTGTTGGAAAAATTACGTTGGCCGGTGCGAGTCCATCAGTCCGGTGAAAGTGAAAGGATGTGCAAGTGAGGGTTGTGTGCGAAATTGTCGAAGTCTCGAAGTCAACGCTGCACAGGGAAAAAGGGCTAGTGTGTGTGTTGATAAGATAAAGGATCCGTCCTGAAGGCGGTTCGTCATAATCGGAGGTTCAGCACGACGAAATTGCATCCAAGGGCTGCACGTGCAATTATGAGATTTTGAAGGGTGAACGCGGAGTGGAAAAAAGTGAAACTGCAACGAAATTTTTGATAATTTTCCCTCTCGTGTCAGTGTCCCGTGTGTGTGTGTGTGCACCTGAGCTTGAGTCACCTGGAATCGTTGCCGACGGTCGTTGAAGGTGCATTGGGAATTCGAACTTGTACGGTGGTCCGAAGCTGAGGTGATTATTTTTATCTTTACGTTCCATTGTGTGTGGTTTAAGCCATTTTTCTTAAGCATAATTATAGTTATTGTTCATGTACCTTACCTTGGGGAAAGGATTCAGATGATTGTGGAAGTTTTTTTTTATATAAATCGGTAGCTATGTGACAAAAGAACGAATTGTATCTCAAATATTTGCCATGAGTTGAGTATAATTTAGCGTAATAATTTTAATTTTTCAGTAATATTTTTCTGCTTCGATTCAACGTATTTGGAAGGGTATATGGATTATTTCAAAATGACTACATATCAATCGTTGAGACCTTTAAAGGCTTTTCCATCACCATCTTTAGTTCGGAATAGCTTATTAATTTGGAAGAAATATATAATGCAAACATTTACATGTTTATACGACTAAGCCGAATAAAATGTAAAGTCTTCTAATTGTACAGAAACCAATGTTTTACAATTGCCTTATGAAAGAGTTTTAACCTTTTTTATTTAACAATTGTATCATTTTGATTTTTCCAAATCCTTCTAATATTCACGAACCTCGCTATTTAACAATCGCCTTCGATTTTTATTAATTTTATTAACTTGTTGCTCTAAGAATGGTTCAACTGAATTAAGTTTAAAAAAGTAATGTTTTTATTGACCAATAAGCTTCTATTATTATTAATTTTGTTAAAAAACAATTTGATTACGCAGAATTTCACTTCTCATGAGCTGTTCCTCTAGCATGCTGATTAAAATGCTTAGTTCCAAAGTCACGATGCAAATCTCTTCTAGCTGTATGAGAGATTCCATTCTATGGTTGCAAAGTTCCGCAATGGACCTGAAATGTTTTACAATACATTTCCAACATCTCCCTGAGTGATTAAAACGTTCCATATCTGGAACAGAAACTCTGTAACCATTTAACGCCATTTTCTACAGATATGATCCCAGAATGATTTAAAAACCCTGTATTTTTGCTGCAAATATATTTAATTTAGTTCAAAATAATGTTAAATAAGATTCCACCATATTTTTAAACGAATGTTAAGTATAGGTAAGGTTAATTTAGAAATCCTTTTCATATAATATTCGATCTAATACTAGAACCTTGAAAGGTGTCGGCCGGCCTCTTGGAGACGATATGAATGGGATGTGATCCCTGGTTCAGCCGTGTGAAGTCTTGAATTTTTTTTTAATATTTGTTTGAGTTTAATGTACGGAACAGAGGTTTCCTCTGCGCCAATAATCAAGAGGGAAAATCAATTAAATCTACCCAAAAGTGTCCCTTTTATTTATGCTCCTCTATCAAGAACGAAAGTGCTGCAGCTTTATTTGCTCTTAAGTTGGCCAAATCTCCCCCCCCCCGCCCCCCACACACACACACACACCTCACTCTCAAAGACACAGTACCATTTCACTTTCACATCTTTCCAATACCAAACTCAACAACCAACCACAACAAGCTGACCACTTGAAGGGCACAAACAACGCCTCGCACTGCCAACCTGGCGCCACCGAACGACGTCCAAGTGCACCAACTGCAACAACTGCTTCACCCAACCAGCATCTGCCTGTCAACGGTCAGCGCAAAACCCAACCCAATGGCCGTGTGTGTGTGTGTCTCATATGACAATGCATATCACAGGCGGTATAGAGCTACTCAAGCCTAATGGTGTATGACTTTGTTTTGACAGAGTTGGCTGTACGTTGGCTACGGTTCTGGGCGATCGTCCCGTTGCGTGCCTTGCAAACACAAAATAATCCGTCCAACGTCCGACTGGACACGTTTCCGAATTACTTACGCCCGAAGACTTAACCAGCTCCGAGAGCCAACGCGCTCAAGACGCACATCCGGTCGATTCCGGTCGGGCCGTCTGGGGACGGATGGTGGAACGAAACGAGAGAAAAAAAGGGAGCCAAGCCGTTTAATCAAACCGCTGCTGGCGGATGGCACGTGTTGTGACGTTTTGCAATCGCTGCATGTCTTTGGCCGAGTCTCTTGATGCGAATATATAAGAATAAGCATATCGTTAAGCGGAACAGGATACTCAACTACGGCAAAAAGGGGATTATTGTCAGTGGGCTTTGATGGGCGAATGCACGTTACTATGTGAATCAATTATGTATTTCTGTGTGTGTTTCCTCGTTTCCTTGAGTGGGATTTCATAGTTCCGCTCCGGAGCATTAGCCGAAAGAGTGACACACTGTTGCGAAGGGTTCATGTGAGTGCTTTTTTTATTTTAATACCTTTCACGCGTTATTACTATGCTCTCGTCATGTATCGAGGGATGATTATGATTGTCTTTTTTTCTTAACGATCTTGCTAATATCTGTGGTTGATATGCTCAATAGAGGAATCAGAAAAGGATAGTTTTCTGCAGTTGACAATCTCCCTGTGTACCGCTTCTAAGCGACAAAAAACTCTCACTGTCTACACCTTTTCCCTGTTTGCGGTGCGTGTTAATAACCAATTACGAAAAACGGAGCAACAAAAGCGGGATGATGTGACGGTCGGGACACGTGTGTCGAAACTTCGCATCAAAGCAAAATTGCAACAGCGCAGCGGAAGTGAAGCATCGGTCGATGGACCTATAAAAATCCCGACGCAGAACTAATTCCACCAATGCCCAATGTTTCCGCGTTTCCTGCCGAATGGCCATATGCGAAGCGGCACAAATCCGACTGGCAAAATATTGATTCACTCACATTCGCTATCCTCCCGTCCGCTCAGCTTCCTTTCATCGCGCATCGTTGCTCATTTCCGGTGCATCGGGTTTGGAATTGGATTTCCGGCAGGGACGGTGAGCGCTCGTGCGTCAACATTTATTTTTCGTACAACAACAGCCGCTGGAAAAACTGAGGACGAATCGAATATCGAAACATGTTTGTTTGATGTTGGGAAGCGATCGATGGCAGAGTGTTGAGTGTTTTTATTATTTTTTCGCCTTATTTTTGTCTCTTTGATGGTCCTTTGTGAAGTTATATGCATTTTATTTCTTTTGATGTATGTTGAATATGGAAATATGTTAAAGTTTTTCTACAGCGAGACTAGACAACAACAGGCCAGGAATAATAGTTTCAAAGATTTCCATTTATTTTTTTCTTCCAACGATAATAGAATAAAAAAAAGGAAAATTAAACGGAAACCCCAAATCGTCTCATATCATTTGCGTAAATCTTTTCGCAATATGTCCCCATTATGTCACACCACCCTAATGAACCAAAAATTCGCACAGGAAGCAGTCGTTTGATTTAATTTCCTTGAATTTGTTCTCACCTTCTCCCGAAACGTCCTGATTGGTGGTCATTAAAGGGAACCCCTCGGAAACATCACGGGCAATTGATTTCTAAGCCATCAGATTTACCCTCCCGTTTTGCATCTGTTGCATCATTTAAGCCCCGATAATGTACCCTCAAGAGGGATGCAACCCGGGCCGATTTCAATGGCTGAAAAAAGGGGAGGGACCGTAGAATTTAAATCGAAGAACATTTGCTTGATTGTTTGGGATGGAACGGTTTCGAGCTGGGTTTGATCCTCTGTAACAATATATGGTAATTAGGGTTCGATAAGAATCGGTAGCATTTACTTCCTGATTGTCCTGATGATGTTGCAAGGATTCTCTGGATTCTTGAAGCTTGTGTATGAAATATTTCATTACTTTTGCTTGTTAAATGACTTTGTTTTTCACCTCCTTTTCCCTCACTGCGAGATAATTATGGGAACCAAGGCTAGCCTTCGGCCCGTGTGCCTGCACAACAAACTCAATCCTTGGCCTTTACAGCAGCCTCCACGCCACCAGCAAGCGATTGATTACCGACGACTTAACACTTGATCTCGAATTGCTGTCACTAGCAAACCTGAGACCCGGGGTCTCACAAGCTGTTTTCTTTTCCTCTTTTTTTTTGTTAAATGGCAAATAAAAATTGTACAACAGGCCCTAAAAGCCCAACGAGCCCGTTACGCCCTGAAAGTCAGCCTGGAAGCAGAAATTAACTTATCTTGCGACCCTACGGTGTGCCCCCGTTCCGTGGACGTTAATCGCGGAAAAGTGCTGGAGCAAACATACCACAACAAAGTAGCTGGGCTTATGATGTGTGTGTGTGTGTGTGTGTGTGTGTGTGTGTTTGTTGGTGACCCTTGGAGAACCTCTGAGCCGACAGGCGGTAGGACGTGGAAGACTACTCGGTGCACCGCACACAACATGTTCATGTCGTCTAGAAGGTCCGGATGAAGGGATGGAGAAACGCGGGGTGTGTGAAAGGGAAACCCGGAAAGTGAAGGGAGGGGGGTTGCGGAAAGGGTGGCTTGGTATTCTCGTTCGTCCTCGCTCGTGATCCAGATGTTGCACAATGGCGTGTCTGGAGCAGACGTACCGCTGTTAGTGTGTTATACAATGTCGATCGGGATGATGTGATGACGGAATAGTGGCGTGCCGGTGCTGCTGCTGCTGCTGCTGCCTGTTGATGATGCCATTCCAAGCGGTGAGGGGGAGGCTAGTGAAAGGGAGAGGAGCATTTCTTTGCGGGAGCTCCCGGGGTAATAGTTGAAAGGAAAAGTTCCGACACACCGGCAATAGCAACACAACAGCGTCCGATGAAGGCGACTGCGATGGTGGCGGACCTTTGTTTGCTCGTGTGTTTGCTTGCTGCAAACGGATCATGATGTGCATGCGGGTGCTGGTAAATGCTGCACTGAACGATTTATTCTTCTCGCTGACGCCATTCACAAAGCAGGGGGTTGATTTGCATGCTTCTTTACACGGGCAGGATGCATTGATAAGGTTGCCCTAGACGAGTCGGTTGAATGGGTTGTGTTATGAGGATGAATGACGCAGGTTAGATAGAAGAAGAAAAATAATTGAAAGTGCAATTTGTCTCTGTTGTACATATTTCCGTATGTTTGTGTTTCTTTTTAATAATTGACTCAAAATGTAATGATCTGTTTAAAGTTTTCTCTTCTTGTCCAAATTGTTGTTAGTTTTTTTTTATACTTCCTCCTTTTTTCTATTTTATTCTTATTTATATCTATTTTATTTTTTGTTACTATTTATTTCACTGTTGTTTGTCACTTTTTATTAACTCTTTTATAATATTGATATTTTTAATTTTTCCCTTAAATATTCTTACATTTTCTCCGATTTTTTATTTTATTTATTTTATAATTAACTTGTATCAACAGATGGCGTATGTTTTATGAAGTTCTTTTCTTTATGTTTCCTTTACTTTATGTAACTTTATGAAACTTTTATTGTTCTTGTTGTTTTAGATTGTTTTTTTTAACTCATGTCGTTCGTGGAATCTAATCTTAACAATTATTTTATTGGTATAATTCCCGTCTCCTTTTCTTTCATGAATTAAATTATACATTTTTATACTATTTCTTCGATTTCTTCTACTGTTCTGACTTCGGACATTGTCTTTTAAGTTTCTTATTATTTTTTTAATTAAAACATGATCTTGTATCAGGTTGATTACACCTTTAATTCTATGATTGTAATTTTCTCTTTCTTAACCAACCCAAAATCCAATTAAATTCAATATCTAAAATCACTTTACTTTAGCTTCTTAAAAAAAAACCCTAGTACTGTTTCTTTTGTTAATCAAACTACAATTATCCAACCTTTTTGATAATGTGAACTTTCTTGCCTTTCACTTGCAAACATTTTTTTCTCCACTCATCAAAACTTATCTTTCACAATATTAATTACTCGCTGAAAGTTGACTTGACTTTTAATTGCGCTTCTCATAGCCTTCTGCTCATTGAACGCTACCCTAATGAATGAACCAATCTTTCACCGATCGATCTTCAAACAGCCCTCCTTACCACTTGACAATAAAGCACTAATTGTACCGATTATTCTTACGCAACCGGTGCTTAGATGCGATAACAGTATCCTGTACGAAAATTTCACGTAACCCACCACGGCCACTACCCAGTGACCGACCTTTTGCGTGATGTGATGAAAATACGACGTTCCGTTGCGCAATAGGCACCTTTTGGCAAGCGCCTGGCGAAGAATAAGATCCCTTTTCGCACAGCAACAGCCCCCATCGACCTGTCCATCCACATGGCACACGGATAGTCCTCGGCAAAGCGGAAAATAAATGTATGTCGAGAGAGCATACGCTCGCGAAAAACCCCTTCGAGCTGATGTGACGCACTAATCGTACCTCTCGTGACGTCTCATTCAACCGCTTCAACGAAAAAAAAACAACCGATCGCGCACCGTTTCCGTTAGTCTTTTAACCTCATCTCGAAACCGGGCGTTCGGGCGGGTGATGTGCAAAACATTTCCACCAAAGAGTTCCTTCTGCGCCCGTTCGGTATCTTGGGCATCTGGTGTGGTGGTGTGGTGATCGGCAAGCGATAGCTAATTTCACCCCCACACACTCCTCCAATTCTCTCTGCCAAATCCCAACCACCCCGGCCAGTCCGGCCGAGCGTTCGTCTTTTTCTTCCGTATATTATTTTATACTTTATCATCATTCTGCACGACGCCCCCTTTTAGAGGACGCCCCTCATCACTCACCAGTCGGTAGGCGAAGAAAAGTACGGCACCAACTCCTCTGGCAACTACACATGGCAGAAGGCGGGATTTCCGTAGCCCCTTTTGAGCCGGGCTGTGCCAAAGAGTTTAAGGCTCAACCGGGGCCGGGGTACTGATTAGTCGTTGGCGTGTCGACGCCAGCTTGCTGTGGCTTGCCGTTTTTGTGGTCAACCGTCGCACCGCTGGCACGAGCCGATGCCGTATCTTCCGCGTTGACGCGAATGTTGACGTGCAAAAGGCTCCTCTTCAACCACTCCGCAACGCTGGACGAGCGAAAATTGAAATTAGTAATTACGATAATTGCTAAGGATCATAAATTAAACGAAGCCAAATTGGCTCTGCCATTTGGAAGCGTTTTGGAAGAGTCGGAAGAGTGTGGAGTGTGTCATCTTTCCTGGTGATTGAGTTCCGCGGTTGGCGGTTAAGGCGTTTCAAGTGGATAAATGATTTTTTGATGAGCTCTCAGGAAATTACTCCAAAATGGCGTACGGATTTGTCAAATATTGTGTCAAAAATAAATTGCAATTGTTTCAAGTAACATTGCTCGTGTTCCAAATTACATTTGGGCGAATAATTATTCGAATTGCGTGAGTTGAGATTGCATGTTTTGTGGGTTTAACCATTTTATTTCATTTTAGCTGTTCTTGTTTGTTATTTGATTTTTCTTTCTCTAGAGTTTCAGAGTAGAAATCTTATTTTTGGGTTGAAGGACGGCCTGGTCGTATAACCTCTTATTCCACTGTTAACTTTTTTTTAAAACTTTTTTTTATTTTGTTTATTTTTCCATCGCTATCAGGTATTTCATTTTTTGAATATTTTTTTTGTTACTTCTTGTTCTTTTGTTTAATTTTTTATATTTTTAAACAATTATTTTGTGTTCTTTATTTTGTTTGTTAATTCGTTTCTTTACACTTTTCTTCTGTATTTTAACCCTTTTAATTATTTCAAATGTTTCTTTGTTTTATCGTTCTTTGCTTCACTTTTTATTATATTTTTCAAAACAGTATCACTTTGCTCTAAATGTTACAACTCAGTTTATTAATTTGTTTATAAATATTTCGAAAGTCGCAAGCTCCACTTGCACTAAATGAGCTAAACATTCATTAATTTTACTTATAATGTATGCCATTTATCCGCTTCAAAACGCTCACTTTCGCAACAATAACACCACCGTAATGGTTTTAAATGCGATTGCATCTTCCCGCGCCCGAAACGCGGATGAACTCTCACTTTTCATACAAACTCGACCAGTGAAAATAGAAAAATTGACCGTTCGGTACTTGATTAATGGATAGTTGCAGCCCCGATCCTAACGATCGGCAACTGTTCGCCAACCGAGCTCCGGCAACGCTCCGGCAAACGATCCCGTGGAATCTGTCGGTTTCCGGACCATTTTTTTTTATTCCTCTTCCACTAATCACCGTAACAAGATCGCGTGTATTCCTCAGCTTTGCCTGCCTTGCCTTTACCTGTACCAGCTCCCACTCGGCCATTCGAAGCTCCGAAAACTGATAGGACTGATTAATTGAATTCGTTTTGTAATCTTATCATCTGGGCGATCTCTCGCAACGCTTCGGATCTACCGTTCGGAAAGTATGGGCCGGATGGGAAATGTGGGCAAGGAAAAGCGGGGGCATTTAAGGTTATGTTTCCCCAGCCAGCACACCCAAGTCACTCACGCCCGGACAGCTCGTCACGGGACAGCTTTCGGGTGCGCGGTTGATTAATTGGAGCTCAAAGCCCATTCAACAGCTAAACCTGGCGCCCGGGCCTAACACGACGACACACCGGTAATGCTCAGCAGGGAGCCACTGTGGTGTGGCCCTTTTTTCCGCTGCCATTTTTCAACCCGTTTCAGCTCACAAACAGATCTATTGGATCGTTCACGCTTCAAATCCCGATGACTGTATCGCGACTTCATCGCAGTGGATTGATCGTACATGCAGCGGCCTACGACGTTGCACCGGATTCTGAGTGTCTAAGCGCGAATGTCGCACGTGGCGGATCACTACCTCAGAAACTCAACACCATGTGTATGTGCATTCAAACGGTGCGCGAGCACGATGACCCTGGGTCGAGTCGAATCCGATGACGCTGCGACTTAATTGAGCAATTACAACCAATAAATCACACTCCGCATATCGATGATTAATGGTGGATGCCTACCCCAATTTTCAATCCCCCAACAACCCACCTCTTCGATCTCCCTCTCCAGATACTGTGGGCTCAATCGCTGTATATATAAAATAAAAACCCTTCTTCATCGACTGCTGGCTCGTGTACCGGGCCGTGAAGCTTTTAAGGCTAATTTTAAGTGTTGAGAATCGGAATGGAGAAAGATCGAAGACGTAGTAGCTGTTGCGCGCGGCAGCCAGGTGAAAAGTTCGCGCGTCCCCACATTTCGCGCGGAGAAAGAGGTTCGCTTGTCTGCTTTTTCCATTCCATTCCGATATCGGGCGGCCTTCCTGCCCGACCATAAACTATCTTCGGCATCGAATCTACATCTTAATTATATTAATAAAAATTACCCGCCTTACGGATGAAAATTGATACGTGGAATAAAGCTTTGGACTAGGGAAGGATGGTTGGAAGATGGGGTTACACCCTTCACCCTTTTGGCAGGTTTAGGGTGTTTTTTTTTATTTCCCTCGGTTCGCTCTCTCGGGCACGGAATCTCTTTGATGCGTTTTGGGAATAAAACTTTCGGACCCGATCGGGCCGTAGTGGTCGAACGCTTGTTGGCATTTTCTTGGCCGCCCAGCATTTGGTAGCGAATGGGGCGTGAAACGTTGCAGGTGCATGGTACGATCTTGGTTTCAAGGATGCCGTGTCTTCAGAGGCCCTTCCAAGAAGACGAGTTTTCGGGACACGGATGGGTAGATTTATTTTTCATTGAATTTTAACATCAAACAAAGAAAACATTGGAGCCATCTTCTTTCACCGAACATCCGAAAATGGAAATCGAAAGATTAAGATTTAATCTTACAAACACTTTGCAAATAAATCGTTCTCCACATCAATACGACCATCGAAGACTGTACGTACCGATGGTTTCCGTTTTGGGGGTAATTTATCAAAAAACAAACCCTCAAAAGCAAAACACACACACACACACTTTTGCCACACCAAAACACGGTCAATCGAAACAATTTGTTGCAGTCCGGCGTTTAATCGAGCCGGCGGGCCCTTTTACGCCCAACGGCTCTGCGCTGCAAGGTTGGCTGGCTGGCTGGCTCACTGAAAGCTAACAAAAAGGCGAACGAAAAATGATAGCGATAAACCGCCGGACCACCAGCGGCTTTGACCTCCCTTCTCTCTTCCCTCACCCCCCCCCCCCCCTTTTCCCCTCACCCCGGGCGTGTGCGTGTAATCGGATCACGAAGTCGGTACGGAATGGAAATTAATTGGACAATTTCTTTTCGCGCGCATGCACCGGGCAATCACTGTGTGTGTGTGTGAGCGTGCGCGGCATGTAAAAAGGCATGTCGTTGGCACGTACAAGCACATGTTTAGCTACTCGATTTGATATTTATTACCAGTTTCCTACCGTAGTTTGGGACATAACTCCACCGGTCGGTCGGTCGGTGCAGTCTCCATTTCCGATGGTTGGCTGTTTCCTCGCATGTTTTTTTGTGCTTGCATTTCTACGGGGCTGTTTGCGGGTCAGTTATCAAATAAACATTTTTTGACAAACCACACGGAAATGGTGTCGTTTTATGTGCGGGACGCGGCAAAAGTGCGGAGACAGGCCAACGGGAAACCGATGCAGCCAACGGGTTTGCACTGGATGTGAGTGCTCATTTCCACCGACGGTCACATACTAGACTGTTCATGCGTGTGTGATAAAAATAAATGGAACAGCGCGGTGCAATTCGAGTAACAACACGTGTAAGCGGGTGAGGTGATATTTATGGGTTTTGATTTTGACATTGAAATTTATTGATTGTGGGAAAAAATGATTGACGAAGCTACAAAATCTTTATATTTTAATTTATTCTATTCGTAAAAAAATAAATTCTTATTCCTATGCTTCCATTCTCTCTTGCAGGATCTAAGCTGGTGTGACGGTTGGCCACTGGCTGTTGCAGGAGCCCTGGTGCTCCATCTGGGAGCTCTTGATGAATCGCTGGTCCGTACGCAGGATACGTACCTTTGCATTCGACCCGAGCCGGACACGAGCAAACCCGAGCTCTATGCAGTTTGGCGTGGCACATCCACACCCTCAGCAGCAGCAGCAGCAGCAGGAGCCACACCCGCACCAAACGTTGCCACCAACGTTCCAACCCCTCCTCAACCCGCCTCGATCGTGTACCGTCGGTTGGATCCGATCCGCGATCCGATCACCCCTCTAGCTGTGGAGATGCTGACGGAAGATCTGCCCGCCCTGTTGCAGAACCTCCTGGTCGGCATCGAGCGGGCGATCAGCCGCGTCCCGCTGGAAGACCTCGCCTTTCCTTCGCCGTCGATCGAAAGTCCGACGCCGCCGGCCACTACCGATGCCGACGAGAACGGTGGTGAGCTGAACGAAGGTGGCCGGCAGCACGACACCGGCACCAGCACCGCACCGGGCACACCCAAGCTTGGGCTGCTGAAGCGTCGGGAACTGATCACCAAAAACAACAAGCTGCTAATCAACAGCAAGTACACGCAGCTGAAGCGACAACCGCTGGCGACCACCGTCGTTTCCGGTGCGAACCTGTCAACGACAGCCGCCGGCAGACCAGTGCCGGGGGCGACCGGCGGCAATCAAAACGGCAATCCGCACGCCATCGGTGGAAAAAGTGAAAATGCACCACAGATCGGCGGCAATCAGTGTAATGACGGTCTAAGCGTAACCATCTGCGACACCGGCGGGGATGAGGGCGGTGGTGACGGTGGTGGTAGTGGAGGTCAAGGAGGAAATAATCAGCAATCAACAGCCGTCGAAGTAGTTGGACCGGTGGCGGCTGCTGGTGCAGCAGCAGCAGGAACAGCAGGGATGCCACTATTCTGTCTGGGCGGTTCCTTTCCACACATCGACAGTGACGAGGAGAGCAGTGACGAGCAGAAGAAGTCCGAACCAGGTAAGCCCGGAGGATGTGTTATGCAATTTTCGACTTTTTTTGTGCGTGTGTTGTTATCTACTTGTATTGATGTGCAAATTACGTGCTTCAAATCAGACTTTACTCTAGGAATGATTTGGGCTTAATGATCTCAGGTCGTGTCGGCACAAGAGTTTATTGTAGCGTATTTAACACCTGTTCGAGGTGTTTATCTTGTCCATGCCCAAAATCTGCACAGAAAAAACCTTCGCTACGTCGAATATTTGATACCTCTGCTCACTCAAATCCCTACGAAAATGCATGCCCTCAAGCGGACGCTACTTAAAATTTTCATAAAGCCCTTTTTCTAAAAAAAGCTCCGAAAAATTCACGAAATTCAGATATGAATCATGACTTCTAATACATCTCAAGGGACAAAAGCAGCACGGCGTAGAACTAATGTGGAAGCTCACATGGAACCTTGAAGAGCATATGTGGGTATAAGAGTCAATTTATGGAAAGGATCATTCTTGACGTATGCCTATAAGAAGTTATTTATAGAATAACTCTATGCATAGAAAGTAATTTGAATGCTCATTCTAACTCTCACAAGTCACAAATACGCAGGTCACAAGTCCTAAATAAATTCTTCCCTATCAGGACTCCTCAGAGCGAGTTCGTTCCACCTGGAGCCAATTTATAAACGCTAACAGCCGTTGATTATGTGCCAATGATGCAGCCATTTTTTCCCCCATTGACCCAGAATCGGACGAAGAATGACGGCGCTCGTGTGGCGTTCGATTGTGTAACGGGAAGCTTGTTGTCGGCGAGCGCCACACAATTTGTACAGTAAATAGTTATCGATCGGCCAGCCGCATCAGGATGATTATTGCTGGCATAAAGGAAGAAAGAATGCGTGGAAAACCGGCACTGAGGCTGACCGCCGCCGACTGCAAAGCTGGCCGATGTTTAATAAGAAAGGTGTGTTGTTTAGTGCGCTTATTAATTGCTCGGCTCGTTTAGCTATAAACGGCCGCCGCTCTTTTCATGTACATCACTAATCGCGTGAAAGAACGAACGGCTGAAATGGGCTGAGAACGATCGGAATCGTGTCTAATAAGAAAGGCCGCCTCGTTTATCGGGTGAATGCAAGCAGAAACGCACCGCAGTGTGATTGCACCGAACGAAAGAATTAAACGACCGATCAAGCGAGGAACAGTTAGAAATAAAAATCGATTTCCGATTGCCTGGCTAAAGATCGACGATAAGAATTGGAATGGGCGACCGTTTGTCATGCAAGTCATACGAATGTTGGTCAGTGTTTGGACCGGGGCTAAAAATATTAATAAGACCCTTTTCCTTATATGATGAGCTGTTTAAGCCTCGACAATCTTGGATTCGAGTCGATATCCTACTTTGAAGTTCTTTGTTACCTAATCACTTTCAAGAGGGCTCAAACAGATAATAAAACATCCAAAAGAATCTAGCTGTACATCAAATCAACTACTCCTTTGCACCACCATCTACATTTCAACCCCAAACTCTTGCCCTAAATCGTTTTAAAACCACTCCAAATTGGAGTAGTTCATCGGTCGGCTAAGCCGATTCCCTGTTCCGATCTGTACCATCACCCTCAAGCTCAAGATAATGATGACAAATGCGCTAAACACGCAGTGACAGCAGTTTTGCGTGTTGCAAAACCGCATAACAAGTTTGTCTAGACGCACGTTGAAAAACCGTGTCGCAATTAGCATACGAAGCTACACATTAAACATCTGCCGCTTTGCGATCAGGTCGCGCGACCCTTCCTCACGCTAGATGAGCGAACCGGCTCTACAGCCAAACCGTACACGTGTTGAGTGTGTCAATTCCTCCCCGTTGCGTGAGGTGACATAATGACCGTCATTTAACGTGAACTACTTAAATGCACCGAGCGAAGAGTAGTGCGTCTGTCGGCGATAAGCGAGAAGAGTTGCCGAAACACAATTGTCAACGACGATTTGCTGCAAATTATGGAATTATTAAATGTTGGCCCGGTTTACCGAAGACAGGCAGACACACGCACACAGAGCATAATGGAAATGGAATGTCTTTCATCGCCGCTAATAAGGCCGCTGACAGATCGTCCCTCGGTAAGCGTTAAGAGTGAAGTGGGGACGAAATTAAGTGGGAATGTAATCTCATTCCTGCTTTTTTTTTTTGGGTTCCCATGTGTGCGGAAAAACTCCACACAACCGGAAAACATGTCGACGTCGAAAAAGGAATTATTTTTTGTGAGTTTTTTCCGCAAGGAAACGAATCTTTTCCACCAGTCTTTAATGCTACTAATTTTAATGGCTCCACACAGTAAACAGGCCGAAACGCACGAACGAGCTCCGGAACCGATCGCATCAAACCGCGCGTACATGTTTGCAGGGTTTGTGTGCTTTATCTTTCGTGCCCATTCCCATTTCGCCTTCGTTTTTTTTTCCTATATCTGCCAACAACACCAAACAATCTGATGATATCGCACAAATCCCAGCAACGGTCACGATTGTGGTGTACCCGGCCGGATTATAAATCGCCATTCGAAAGGCGGACAGCTTTGGCTGCCGGAAGATAGTGGGTAATTAAATTACACCACCACTTCCTACACACACACACACACACAAGCACCGGGTGACGATCGGATCACAGACGATCGACTTTCAAAATACATCAAAAAGGTCCGAGCTTGACAGATTGCAGGTCGGGTGTATGTGCGGGATGACATCTGTGCCACGATCATCACGACGAACGATCCGGCGTACGAGGAAAACCGCACCATCATCGATCACCGATCAGCAGCACACGCAATCATCCCGATGCGATCGTAAACACATCCAGCTTATGTGTGTGTGTGTGTGCTTTACCCGGTGCATAAAAACATTCTTCCTCGACCTGATCAACCGACCATTGGGTCAGATTTCCGAGACCCGAACGAAAGCGAATCTTGCGATGCAATTGTGCAATGCGTGATGCGCATTGATGTCGACGCGGTGCACACGGACAGTAGAGCGGGTGGGCAGCTCGTAGCCGACAGCCATGACAGACAGCACTGGAAGCGGTCAGCTGCTGGTGGCTATCGGTTGTATAGCTTCCCGAAGCTGTCAAAATCGAATCGGGTACGGATTTACATTTCCGCTGCACGTTACTGTTTGTGCGGGTGCAAACAACTTCACCCATCAGCCGGAGAGAGAGAGAGAGAGAGAGAGAGAAAGAGAGAGAGAGCAAGGGGAGAGTTCACGGTGCACACGGGATCATGATTGATCGTGATGTTTTATTGGCGAGTTATTGACAGTTGCACATTGGCTTATGCATGTTTGACATGGGTTTTGCGCCCTCCATCGGTATACATGGGATGTGAACATTGCTACTACGGTAATAATGAGGTATGACTCTTCAAATTGGACGTGGAGCATGGATGTGGTGGCTTTAGCTTCTACATGATTCCGATGAGGCTGATATTTATTGATGACTAGTGAGCATTTCTAACGGCTGTAGAATTTGCTGCTCTTTACTCTTCGATTTTATCGAAGTCTTTTGGAGTATAGTTGATCGATTATCATAAACCTTTCTTCAGTTTATTTTCATGAAAAGATTTTTGGATTGAAGAAAAAATATTTGCTGTAAACTCGCTTTATATTCTTTTTATTTTTTTAGTTGGAATTAGAGTTACAACGAAACTTTCCTTAGTTGTCCTATATTTGGCGATGAAGTTTGTGCTATGCCATACAGTGCAGATACTCAGTGGTGGGTCAAGATATGTTGAGGCGCATAGCGGAATGGCAGTCGAGGCTCCTCTAGTTGTGACATTAGAGGGAAACGGCAGGATTTCCCTCGCCGACAAAGCCTACCTAACCAACGAGGCCCCGAGCGGCCGCTCCTTCCGTTCCTAGGTTGATCTGTCACTGCAGATACTGAAGTAAAGATTTCTTATTTATTCAGCTAATCAAGCCAGGCTTTTAGACTGCAGTTTGTTCATCAGAATTTATCCTTCAATCTAGTTTCTAACCAATGAATCAACATCGACGACTCACCAGAGTTTTATCATACAGTTTAGAGAGGTTCGTGCTATAAGTTTTTTAGAACTTCTGTTAAATTATTCTATTAAGTCTCGTTCGAACAATAAACCTTTCAGAATCCCAAATCTATGAGCTGTTTATGTTAAAAAGATTTTCGTAGCTCTCACAAATCAAGCATGAATTTTGATTCAGGAATTTAATCACATCTCCAACACACTTGTCAAATAAGGGAAAATACATCGCTTTCCTTTTAAAAACACAAAACCTTTCCCTAGATCAATCAAACACTAATTAATGACGATTTGTGGCTTAATTGGTTTCCCATGACCCTGCCGTAGAAAGCAAATACTTTTATTTGATAATTATTTGTGCTCCGTAAATCTATCTTCCTTCATCAAACGTTGCGTTGTGTGTTTACCGCAATCGTATCGAAACCCCCATTGCACACACACACACACACACATTTGGGGTTCATCAATGTCACTCATAAATCACCGACCGACTGACCCACATACATATGGTGTGGCATCTTTTCCACGTCACGTCAGCGGGCCAACAACGGCCACAGATACACCGCCGACAAACTCCGTTTTCTGACAAATCCCGAAACCCGCTTCAAAAAAACGAGAAATATCCTCGCTCCCTCCTCACTGCCACCCAAAACCCCCCCACACGCCCCCAGATGAAAGCCGAACCTCGAAAGAATGGTGTAAATTGGGCTTTTCGGTTTTTTCCCCCTCAGGGTAATACCCTTGAAAATGGGCATGGGTTTTGAAGGGCCCACCCAAGGTTTCGGAAGATGCGTGGCCGTTTCCGATGGTCACCATATTATCCCGTTTGCCGTACCCAATGAAAACCTTATTTACATATCACCGACTCCACAAACCTCGGGCGGATTGAAGCTTCAAATGCCGCCCCTAATGAATGAATGTAATCTCCAGTCTGTATGGCGAGGGAAAAGATGATCGAGCTCTACCTGTGTGCCAGGGTCACCTGCTGAGCGTGGATGGAACGCGCACGGAGACATTATTGGAGGGGACCGTCTTCAAAGTTGCTCAGTGTGCTCTGGTCCAAACACAACAGGTTCCGGGCGTGTAGCCTGTGTGACCTGTGTCAGTGGGTCAGTATCTTAGTTCTGCGATCATTTCGCACCATCCCTTAAGGGTAGAATCATCCCAGATCAGGCACAAACACACACATCTCCACACCCATAATTTCAAACGGGGTGAATGTAGCTTATCAAAGAGGTCACTCGGGCGAAAAGCAATCCGGGAGATGCCCGGCCTGCTCTGCATAAGAATTTCATAACCACTGGTAAGGAAGATGTTTCCTTGGGTCCGTCGGTCAATTTACTCGGACAGAAGCGTTCTGCTGGCTGGCTGGCGATCGTGAATCCCCCCAAGGCTCGGCCGAGGAAAAATGGGATCGAATAAGGAAATCGTGTCCATTTCTGTGACCCGTTTCGCGAATCACTTCCGTACGTGCGCGTCCGCGGAGAAAGAACTCGTTCTAGGAGTAGGGACAGGAGTTGAGAGCAAAAAGTCCACCTTCAAAAATGCCGACAAGTTTGTAATGCGAGGCTGGTTGGTCAGTGGACGAGGTAGATGTTTTCCCTACAGAGAAATTTATCGTCAGCACGACTCGCCAACTAATGGCGGAGATGGTGGTGGGAAAAAAAGCAGTTGATACACGATTTTTGCGTAATTTTCTTATCTGGGTTAAGTCAATGAAGAGAGAGAGAGAGGAAGAGGTTACGCTCGATAAGAAGGCCAGTTGGTCGCGCTTGGGGCCGGAAGTAAGGTGAGGTGCAAAGTGCTAAGGGACCTGGGTTTTTGGTGCGTTTTGTGAGGGTGAGAGCACAAGAAAACGGCGGTGAAGGTTAAGATAATAGGTTTTGTTTACATTTTTTGAGTACGTTCCTACTACTGACGTAGTGGTTGCTAATTTCGCATGTAAACAGTTTTCTAGATAACAGTTTGTTATCGTTCCGTCGTGATGAGTGTGAGTGTGCCTTGCATAACCATAAAGTACGTATCGGTGTCAAGAGCTTCTATAAAATTACATTGTCGAAGATAACTACTCAACTACGCTTAGTTTTAGAGAGCCAATTCTTGAAGCAATAAATTAAAAATTAAGCTATGGAATGATTTTTATATTTGAAATACATTTTATGGGATCGAGATCGCTATAAAATTCGGATGTATATAATTTGAAAGGATATTTGCTTATCATGATCACACCATCGGCTGCCAATCCATTAATCCGGCCATTCTGGCAGACCCATCAATGCCCTCAATCTATCTCAATCCAAGCCTACCACACCTCTTCTGTCGGTGTGAGCGTCCTAAAATGACTATACGGGATCGTCCGGTGTCATTCTCATGACATGACCAGGCCAGCGTGGCGTATCTAATTCACTGCACAATGGTGAGATCATCGTATAGCTCGTAGAGCTCGGCATACTGACGGCTCCTTCTGAAATCATACTGAGCGGTTTCCTTTCGAACGCCGATAAGAATGCCAGTTTTGGACAGAATCCATGTCTTAGAGGCGTATGTGAGTATTGGGACTATAAATGTTCTACATGGATCCCCAGCTTCGTCGGTCGGTCGGACTGAATATTCGGCTCCAAATGGATACCTGTACCTCGTAACCTTCCCGGCAAAATTGGGAAATAGTCCACAAATTCCCACAAAAAAACGATCCACTTGTTGCAGTTAGTCCCACTTCCTGAGCATAAACATATTTCCAAACTAAAAATTTGTACTAACCTCACTTCCATCAGCACCAAGCTAAATGCATCCCTTTCTCGTTCTGCTCACTTCATTTCAGCACCTCATCTACCGCACGAGATCGTTGCCCCGCGATCGATCCGCGAGCTACCGGAGAAACTTTTGACATCAGGAATTTCAATACCAGGTACGTGACATGGCCCAAAACCGCACACATACACTCGCTCAACTATCCAAGCTGCTTGACGATGATTTCCCACATCGATTGTCACACGATCCCGCACATTACACGACGTCCAGCAGAAGACATGGAGCGGCCTTCAAGGGGCCGCCGCTTCAAACTGTACCCGTTGTTCAAGCGAAAGGAATGAAAAACACTTTTCCTTTCCGTTTCGTTTGGGGCGTTATGTGTGTGAAGCCGCATCAGGCAATTGCGGCAAGGAAACGTGTAGAAGATCGCTTGACGAACCGTACACGTTTGACCAAATTGCGCGATTGCGGTTTCCAGCCACCCGCCACATCAGATCAGATGGATGACCGATGTTGGGGTCTGTCTTCACCGATCGATCGTTTGGTCCGGGTTGTCGGGGTGAAAATCAGCAACCGAAAAGGATCGTGCGTGTGCTGTCCGTCTGTGCGAGGACAGAAACGTTCGAGACGCCTTGGTGGATGGGGGTTTGTCGATTCGCGAAACGGTACAACCGCACGACTTCCGCCGACGACCCGACGCGAATCGACGTACGGTCAATCAACAACCAGCTAGCCACCAGATTGTCATCCACGATAAGGGTCGACCGTTGTTGGCCTTTTGCGCTTCCGTCCGGAGGCCTTACGCCGCATCCTTTACCTCCGTCGATATGATCGTCATTCTGGGATCCTCGGGATTAGGCGACTGATCCCCGGTGAAATATGAGGCCGATGACTCCCGGACACCCTGACACAATACACACGTCAATGCGTTTGTGGCGCATTTGTCGAGCGTTTGCACGAAGCGATCCTGGCCGGGAAAAAAGGGAAAGTCGGTAAAACGCCACACCGCTGGCTGTCGATATAAATTAGTGGTTTGACATATCCTAACCTTGGGACTAATATTTCAAAACCTTCCAGGGGGGGATCCACACCACAGTACGGATCGATTTCGGGGATGGTCGGTGGGTGGGTAACGTTTTCAGAGCTGGCTTGTTTGAGTTCATTTTTCTTGGTTCGCTACGCTTTGGGAGTTCATTTTTCGGTAAGCTTTTGTGGCTAGTGATGGAGATTGAATACGATCGGAGCACTTGCATGGCATGAGGTGAGAATAGGTTGACTAGTTTTGGGGTAAGGAAAGTAAGAGGATTTTATTTATTTTTTTTTTACTGGAAATCTGGAAACTGTAGAAGATCTAGTGAACAGACGTTTCCATTTATCTTGCGATTAACTTTTTGAACTTTTTTTCATTATTCTTCTTCATACTTACGATACCAGTAAATTTAATTTGATTGAACTGTTCCTTCATTTAACTTTATATTTTTAAAGTTAATTAGTTTGATAGAATTTAGCCATACGACCAGACTGTTTCAAATTATAATATGTTTGGTGAGACAGTCTAGTAGCCAGTGCGATAGCGAATTTAGGCTCACGTGGGGCAGGGCCGGGTATCAAATCCCATCCAGACCGCATCTCTCTCGCTCAAGCTATCTTCTATAAGCTCCTAGCTTTTTATCTCCTTTAAGCTTTAATATTACGTTTCATACAATTGCTAAATTTTTAAAACAATTCTACATAAATTAATGGAGTATGGCAGAAAGGAAAGGTTCCAGTAAGCACAAGAGCTGTCTAAGTTAAAGCCTCGAAAGGTATAATAATATTTTGAACTGTACCGCTTTGCTATAAATTTATGAGAGACATTTAAATCTACCAATCATACCATGTAGTGATTTTAAATCACTTTATTATAAAATGAAACAATTTCAAATTCTTGAACACAAACTAGAATACCACATAATCAACTGCATTGAGCTGCACAATGTCTCGTTGGAGACATAAATCACCACCGTTGTTCCCCTGAAGCCTCTGCTAATTACTTTCTCCCCCCTAGCGAGAGAAGACCCAGCCCGCGCAAGAAAGTTTCACACCACCACCCCAACATTCCTTTGACGGCCCCCCTGAACACACTTTTGGCTATCGGTACACTATCGGTATTCCCCATAAGCAGGGAGGCGCTTGGCTGTGCGATGCATGAGCCGATTAGATCGAACACATGTACCGCGATCGATAGCGATCTCCGAACATCAATCATCGCACAGCGCATCATAACCGCAACCGAACCCATCCCCAACACTTTCAACTCGCTGGCACCGAACAGAAAATGGGCTACGGTAAGACGGTGCCCTTTTTGGTCAAAACTCGCCCAAGCACAACAAAAGCCGGTTTTCCGTGTTCAATAACTGGTAGAAACAAATGACAACAACTCCTAAAATCTATATCGCTGACGGGTGGGGCTGGTGGGTGGGTTTGGGAAATTGGTAACATGCAGACCCGCAGCGGACATGCAACATGAACATAAAACGTCGCGTCCCGTATGCCCGGGTCCCTCTCAATCCCTACCACCCTCCAGGGAAAAAAAAAACGCTTCAAGCAGCTCCATTCGTTCCGTGAATGGAGCCACATAATTCCTTGTGCCGCAGAGCCAAGACGGGCGAATATCTTCGCTTAGATCCAACATCAACCGACGAGCATAACCCGTACACACTCACTCACATGTTGCACTGCATGATCCCTGCTTCCCGCTTGCTTTCCCCTCCCTCGCTCTTCACGCGTTTCGGCGTGGCGCTTTCCGCGCATGCTGTGGCGGAAACAAATGACTAATATTTATGCTGCACCGCTTATTGCTTATTGTTGGTCCCTGTTTCCCCGCGAGCCAGCAGTTGGGTCTGGCTTTCATCCGTGAGGAGCGCAAAAGCCTTCTTTTCCCGCGTGCGGTCGGTTGTTTCTAGCGAGCTTGTACCTAGCTTCCAGTGTTGAGCACGTATGAGCCAGCTTCCGAGGCCCGACCGACAGCGGGATTAGATACTGTGTACGGCTATTGAGGGTCTGGAGTGTATGTGTGTTTGCCTGCTGCTGCTGCTGCTGCTACCCCTCGATGGCGATGCGGTTGCCTTTTTGTGGCATTATACTAATCGCCATGGATGCCATCAGATCCAATGATCATATTTATACATTTTCCATCCATCATAATAGCGTTGCCACGCGTGTGCTGCTGCATGTTGCACAATCGAACACACAGGGATCGTACGGAAGGTTGGTTCGCTTTTCGTCCCGCTTATAATCCGGTGGCTTTTGAAGGCCGTTGCATGAATCATTGTTGCAGTCGGAGGGGGGCAAAGGAAACACAGAATTAATGCATCCAATTTGGTGTTGCCTGGTGGTTGATGAATTGTAGCCGATCAAACAGATTGACGATATTAGTGTTTGGTGTTTTTTGGTTTTACTGTAAATGTTATTGATCCTTTGAAGCGATCTTTTAAAAGGGCAACAGACGTGTACAGTCGGTGTAGCGTGTGTGTAGATTTTGAAAGGGATGTTTACGATAGCTATTCAAATTGGCTGAACACTGTGTTTACATCATTCTGATTGGTTTGAATTTTTCCAGATCAATTTGAGCTTTTAAGTTGTGTTTTACTGTACTTAATATACTCCTTATGAGTCTTTTCCTGAGCATTTCTGCTTCAATGTTTTTGTTTGGGTCACAGAGCTTTTTAACTTGCTTGATGAATTTTTTAAACCAACTTCTGACAAATAATTATTTTTATTCTCTTTTTAAGCTTTCATTTAATTATTTAAGAGTATGATGGCTTCACGCTGATTTTTTAAAATAATATAACTTTCAGTAAAAATCTAGATAAAAATCAGTTTAAATTAATTCAAATTGCAATTATTTAAAGTTTGATGTTATAACAAAGTGAAACGGTCCGGTGGCCGAGGCGACAGCAGCGCCAGTCTCACAGCACACAGCAGGACCGGGGTTCAAATCCCATCCAGACTGCCTTCTTGTACGAATGACCCGGACTGACTATCTACGGGTTAAATCAAGTAAATCAGTAATCAAGTAATCAAGAAAAGCCAGAAATGGCAGTTCGAGACCTTTCGAGGTTGTAGTGCCAAGGAAGAAGTTATAACAAAGTTGTAATAAATTACATTTTTTCCGGATCTAAAAAAGCCCCAAAATGTATGTACAATGACGAACAAAACAGTTAACTTAATCAACGGAGTTTGAAACTGCTTCCTTCAATACTGCACTACAATCTCGAGAGGTTCCGGCCTGTGTTTACTGGCTTTTTGTGATTTCATTTTACCCGTAGATAGTCAGTCCTGGTCATTCGTACAAGGAGGCGGTCTGGATTGGATTTGAACCCCTTTTCTGCTGTGTTAAAAAATCGAGCCACTATCGCCTCGGCCACCGGCCACCGGTAACTGCTAACTTGTAAATGAGGCTGTTAATGTTATTGCATTATTTACAGGTTTAATTTTTCAAGTATAGTCTGATTGAATTCAGCATCTTTTATAAACAATATTTTTTACTGTTTGGTCAGTGCTCATAAGTGGTTTGTTTTCTGTTTGAGTTGTGTTCAGTAATTGCATAATAAATTTATTCTTACGATTTACTTTTGTCTTTTAGTTATATATCTTGTATGTCAAATCCTCTTACTGATTATTTACTTTTGTTTTTACTTTTAACGTATACTACTATTACTTTTGAGTATTTTATTTGCGATTTCTGTCCATCTGCAACAAATTCACAATATTTTGATTCGATCGAAACATTAAAGAATCCAAACTGCAAACTCCAACTCCAAAAACAAGGCTCATTAGGCTAACGGGTCGTGCCGTACACGATGTTTGATATGATTGACTGACACTAAACATGCTTTTACCACTCGGGGCAACAAAAACCACGCACCCTACAACCACCGAGAGCACGATCACATGTTGTCCGAAGTGCAAGGGTTGCAAGAAGAAAAAAACACATAACATCAGTTCCTGTTCTCGCAAACTTCAACCCCAAGAACAGCGGCCCAACTACGAAGCCGTTCCCATTTTCTCCCTAGAACATGACATGTGTTTTCGTTTGCACCGACGAATACGTGACGAATGTGCTGTGCCTGGTGTGATCGAATTTTAATACCCCCTCAGAGTTGCATATTTATGCAACCGACCTAGTTTTCCGGCCGTGGCGAATTGTACATTCCCGGCGCGTACGGAACTTCTCGGGTGAGCGCATAAATTCATCGTTCGCCAAACTGTCAGGCGACTTCAAGGAACTGTGCCTCGCCCCAGTTTGTTTGCGGAACGATCATATTGGAGAGGAATTCACGCTCCAACTCTCCGCAGTGATCCTTGTTCTTTTTTTTTTGCTTGTTTATGCAAAATCGCGATCACGGAATTGAAGCGTTTTATAAACACATGGCGACGAGCACCAGCTTCTCCAAGGTCAGAAAACGATCTTTTCGTGGTTGGCTTTTTGTAGTTTTGCTGATTCGAAGCAATTTGTCACATTATGCATGATCATTATGGCGTACGAGTGGCTACGTACTGCGTTGGAAGGGGCGGCCGATTTTCTGTTCGATCTTCACAATTGGTGTAACGAATCGGCTTTCGTTACAGATCGTTTCGTAGCTTTCTCGTGGTGGCGTTTGCACAATAAGTATGATTTAAAGACTGAAGTTTTGGAGGAAGAAACAGCAAGACCGAGTGTGTGTGTGTGTGTGTGTGTGTGTGTGCACACACATTCAATCATCGCATCATGTATGCTTTCTTCTGCCTAACGGGGTTGTAAACGAAACGCCATTTTCGGACCGTTTTGCGTCGATCAAGAAAGGAATTCGTGGCCATTCATTCGGTTGGCGTTTTATCGAAATTGATATGCCCCACAACAAAGCCATAATTCCGAGCCGGAAAAACGCCAGCCAGTAGGTTGAGAGAACGCTTATCGCTCGCCCTCTGAAGTTGTTCCCTTAAGACAAATGCATCTCGTTAAGTGCATCGCTCATCGCTCTGGGCTCAGCAGCCAGTAGCAGCAGCCGGACGACAATCTGGTGTACCCCGCAGTTCAACCCCGTCAACAAGCGAAAGGGAAACTCTGCGACACTGCTCATCACCGAGGCCTGCATGCTGCAGCCTTTATTTATGTATTAATGTAATCCGAGCGATTAAGCGAGCGAATGAACCATCGCGGAGGCGTCCGCACGGGTGCACTTTTTGCACCTCCAGACGTCGAGGGCTGCCGAGGGCTCGCGCAGAGTTCACCGGGCCTTTACGCATTTACATTCATTTTAACATGCAATTCGTGGCGTTGCCATAACTCTTCTCTCTTTTTGTGTGGTTGCTTGCCGTCACCACCGCTCAACTGCAGCGTACGTACGCGACAGGTAAGATGCACACGAACGATGCACTTATTTAACGATGTCTTCATCCGTCGTACGCGGTGCCGTGATTTTCTGCTCGTTAACGAAAATTTATTACCATCGTTGGCTGTGGGCAGAAGGGCGCTGAGCTTTGACTTCGGCGCAAAAGGACCTTACGGGCGTGCTTTGTCCCGGTCGGCGTACCCACCACGATTAACTAATGGAGTCGCGCAAATGCGCACAATTAGCCGTGTTACCGGTGTCCACCGGTGGGCAAACATTCTGGTGGGAGTCTCCCGGTAGGAGACTTTGTGTCTGGTTCGATGCTGTCATCGAGCGCTCACAAAACGGCTGCGATTGATTCATCCCGTCAGCCTTTCGTCCGCTTCCATACACATCCACACATGGCCTCGGGTAGAATTGTCGTCACTTTCGACATCATTACATCTCGGGACTTTCTCCTTCCCAGAGCGTCGGGTGGTGATGGTGGTAGAATTCTCAAATTTGTCCCACCGGGCCTCATCCTCAGCTTGGGCGGTTAGGCTCGAAATTTTATGATACCTTTTTTCTACGCTTCTCTTCCACCCTAAGGTTTCCTGGTTGGCTAGGAAAAGTGTTGACCACCCGAGGGCACTATTGAAAAATGAAAGTGTCAATCAAGCGATGGTGGCGGAGAAGCCTTTTCTTCTCGCCTTCCTCTATCGGTGTCGCTGCGTCAGCTGCCAGCTTTAATGAGCCTCAAACGTAGCGTTTTGTTCGTGGCTGCCAGCCAAAGGTACGAGATGTGGTGATGAATGGGGCTTCACTTTTCGGATCGATCGATGGCGGAGGCTTTTCTGCGTTATGAAATGGGTGCAATATAGCTCATTACTCTTAAATTGTCGCCCATGATAGAAAATAAAAGTAACCTTCAGTCAACAAAGATTACTAAGTGTTCTTTTGGTTAGAATCAATCAAATTAAACTTTGTTACATTTTACGAAAGATTTAAGCATAAATTGGCTAATATAAATGTAGCTAGCCGCTCGTCTTCGGAGAAACAGAAGTCTCTGTAAGATTTGTTTAGAGAGTTTTAATCATAATCAGAGAGCCTAGAGAGCATTTGGCCCGCCGTTCCTAGTTTCCTTTGACTTTACTTTCATTCCTGAATAGTCATTCCTAATTCGGATACTTGAAGTAATCTGGACTGAAATCGACAGTTCATGGAAGTGAAAAAAAGTGTCAGTTTTTAGGAAGAACTAGCCCCAATATTTCTGGTTTATTGATGAACCTGAACTTGCTTGACATGCTCTTCTTCTTATACATGCGAGTATGGGACTTATTGGGCTGGTCAGGGTTGAGACAAAGCCAGGTCGCAAATCGCTTTCCTGGAAACTCGGTCCTCTACTTCCTCTTGCATCCGATCTCCGACAGGTTCGATCCCACCTTGTCCAGCCAACGAGCTCGCTGTGATCCTTTACGCCTCGTGCTGAACGGGTAGCTGACAAGAACCTGGACCTAGACATTCTAAATCGATTGTATAAACGCTTTTACTTCCTCTGCTATGCATATTTAATCCGTATCCTAGGGTTAACTTTGACACTGTTTTTGAACTGTTTTTTTTTTTCTTGACGCTACAACATCTAAATGTCTCGGCCTGCCATTTCTGGCTTTCTGTGACTCAGCTCTGCGTACGGGGATGCGGTCTGGATTGGATTTGAACCCCAGCCCTGCCCTGCCGCGTGAAGATCGCTTTCGCTTCGGCCACCGGGCTGCCCCTATATTCTGTTCTGAGCTCTGATTGACTGATTGACTGAGATCTGATTGAAATTTTACAAATAGGAGTTGTCAATTTAAGGCTGACAACACAGTCCTCCGAGTTCTCTAGCCAGGAAATCTTCTTTCTTCGCTAAAATTCCTCTTAGGTCACGCCTGCCGTTTCTGCCTTGCTAAAACCACGTAGCTTACTTATTCATACCAAGTAGATGGATAGTCTGACCTGATTACGATTTGGGATTTGAACCCCGGTCCTGCACAATCAAGACAAGTACCGTGGTATATAAAAAAGGTTATCAACACTGGACGAGAATAATTGGTATGAAATACTAAAACACTAGAGCTCTCCCATGGATTTCTCTTAGAAAATAACATTGCTCAGGATAAATTGGAGTACTGGTTCAGCTCTAATGTGTAAGATAGCTTGTTTCCTGCAGTTTTCCTTATCCAGTAAGCCAAGGTGCTATGCACTCCAGTCCGTAACACAGGAATGTTAATAACCAGCAACTACGGATACTTACCTTCCTTCCAACACTAATGCGGCCGCACTATTATCATCTTCCACATTCATCAAGCCGGGTGTTGAATGGCACATTCCACTGGCAACAAATCACCCGAAACACACACACACACACACAGTTCACGAACTCACGTGCAACTTCATGCATCATCTCGCCTCTCCAACACTCTCCCAAAAGAATCGAACCGCAACAAGATCGAAAGTTTCCGATTGCACTCGACCGAAAGGACTGGCGCACCGTGAAGTACGTGTACACCCTGTAGCTTCCCTCCCGCAATTTCCAGAAAACCCTTCTTCACACATCTTCTTCGGAAGGGCACCAAAATCTAGATAACAACACCGTGTGTTCCCGTGTCCCCGGACCTGGCCCTGGCCGGTCATTCTTTTCGGACCAATCCTGCGCCGAAAATGAAAGGGGAGGCTGCACTTGCGTTTTGCGAAGAAGACAGTCCAAGATTTACGCAGCGAACTCTCACTTTCGACGGTGAAGAGATGCTATCGGTGGCTGGCGTACGCAATGGGCTCATCGTTCGCTGACCTCTGGGGCGGTGTTTTATCCTCGCCCCAGGAAAAAAAGCAAGTAAATGATGCTCGTTTTAAGGGGGTTTTCGGGGGTCTACTTTAAAGCGAAACGACTTACTAACTGCCACCTTAAGCTACGGGGAAGAATCCACAAATGTCAGACAACACAAAAACCACACACGCCGGAAACTAACCGGACAGACACATTCCTGGTCACCCGCACCTCGACGGAGGAATCGAAGTGGTTATTTATTTTTGCTGCAACACTTCTACCACGATAAAATGAAATATAAATCACTTTCACGCGAAAACTGTTATACCGTGTGCAGGGACTGTCTGCGGTCTGGCGCAACTTGCCGTAAATAAAGTTTCACGTGGTCTCGCCCTTTGCACGGTTGTTCCTTCCTTCCGGAAAATCGGGCAACCGAATGCGCCACCTTCCGCCATCCAAACCGAACGAACGCGATAGGCGATTTCTATTGATTTATTTGCTTTACATTCCATCGCTGGGGTCTGCTGCTTCTCAGCGCCGTGGAATGATTTCCCTGGGTTGATTAAGTACTATGCCAGGAACGACCAGGCTTCCTCCCGCGTGGTCACAACCTAAGAAGTGAACCAGAAGGCCACCACCTTCGCTACAACACATAGTATAACCGTTGGATGAATTAGTTTCCCTTTTCGCTTCTTTCGCTCGTGTCGACCAATCAGGTGCGAATTCGGAAGTGATTAGTCGGGTTAATGTTTGATGCACGGGTCTGCCACGGGAAATAGAACATGTCTTACTCGGGGTTGTTGATCGATGAGGATTTCTCCCCGCTTTCTTTACGCCTCATATTACATCCAGCTAATCCTCTTGTACGCTTCTCATCCCACAGGAACGCACGATCGCTCCGGCTCGCCGATCATCTACATCGAGGCGGAGAAAACGCTCGCATCGGGCCTGAACTGTTACGAAATTGCAACCGTGCTACTGTACTACAACACCCTACCGATCCAAAGGTAAGCCTCGTCCTGCTGGAGCAATATCCAGCAATAAAAAACCCTTCAGGGCTGGAAGTCTACCTGAAGACGAACTCTTCGGCAAGCTTGCCATACTAATTTCTGTCCCTATCAAAGTGTAAGATTTACGAGCTCAAAACCTGCCGACGAACGACGAATGCATCTTGATGCTTTTCTGCACATGGTGCAATCCCCTGGGTGCATACGATGCGGCATCTTCCTTCGCGTTCTGTTCGGTGAACTTAAAATTGATTTCACCGATACCGTAAATCATGCTGTGGCTGGTGTAGTAGAAGGCTGTTTTCTTCTAGGAACAGCCAGTTACAATCGTTGCATACCGTTACGCACTGGTATGGTATGAGACGCGATGGGACATAAATTATGTCCGTGTTAAGCTACAAATGTCACGGTTGTTTGAAGGTGTAGCATAATGACACGGTGAACGTTTTGTTTCGTGATCTACTGAATCTGATTACATATTCTAGTTGATTGCAACCTATATGAGAAAGCTTTTGTCAAAATATTGAAAAGATGCAGCTCGATGCCTTCAGGTTTGTTCTCTAGCCAAGTGTGACTTCATGGAGGATTGGGGCGTCTTTTCAAAATGTTAGAACACATGGAATTATGCTATTCAAGGTTTCCTTTTTATCTCCAGTCACCTCACAAGAACTTGCCGGCTACCAAAGCAGTCGACTAAGTACCGTAAAAATAATTATTGCATAATTTGAGATGTAAAGAATCGCGATCACTATCCAACAACGTTGATGGAATTGAATTTTTTGAAGCAACCCTCCGAAATTTTGAAGTCATGTGAACCAACAGCACTGATATAAATTCTGCTTGGATCTTTGACTCCAGCGATGTGAAGTCTAAGTCATGATTGGCCAGAAACGAAGAGCCAAAAACTATAGCTTGTCATAGATTACTTCTTTTTGCAAGTGTTCTTGGAATCGTTTGTGGCCAGGAGCTGACTTTTCGATAGATCATTTTTAGAGACTTGACAAGATTATTCGTAAAGGTTCTACTTCAAATCTCCTCTAGTTAGGCGTATAGCCTTCTCCTTCTCCTTGGCTTAACGACTACCTAGTTCTGGCCTGCCATTTCTGGATTAATAGACTTAATGATACCACGTAGTAGTGGTTGGATGGTCAGTCACTCTTCCACCGGACCGCTGAACAATTTCTGGCTTATTTGACATATTAATATCACGTAGTTGGATAGTCAGCTCTCACTACGGGGGACCAACCTGGGCCCCTGTTATGAACCTGGTCCTGTCGTATGATGACTGGCGTCACTTTTGCAATCAAGATAAGATAAAGAATATCCTCTCCGTGGAAGAAATTCTTTAAAAAAAAATCATATTACGGAGAAGCTCCCACAATATAGTACGGCAAATCACCATCAATAAGATCACGATAAAAAATAGTCAAATAGAGAGTTTTTGTTAAATTCTGATCTGAAGACTGATTTTCGCTTTAACAATGAGTAAACTAGGTGACAGTTAGAAGCGATACACCCGCCATGATGATTGCTCCAAGTGGTGATCTTATCCATCTGCTTTTGGAAGCTACTGGAAAATGGACAAGCTTCTATCGCGACTAGCCGACCAATTCATTATTAAAATATTCTTTCCCAAGCACAAAGAATTAATTACCATCTTGAAGCACTTTAAACTGGAATGGAACACCCATTCGATTCCATGTAGCAAACACATTGAATTCGTTTGGCAATAATTTTAAAGTTCTGGATAAAATTACCATTTATTACACATTCCACGGTCCAAAATTCCAAGGAAAGCACAGAACATGCCCGTAAGCTACTGTTCTGTTACTCCCCGCCAGGAACATTGCTCCAATTTGCGAGCCTCAACAAAAAAAGCACAACAAATTATTACAATCCAAAAAATTCGAAAGCAGCATCACGATTTCAAAAGCAAGCCGTAAAACGCATAATTGAAACCGACCGACCGATGTCCGATCATTTATCACAGTCGTACGTGGTAATTATGGACATTTTTCTTCGCTCCACTTGCGACCGGGTTAGAATATGATGCAAAGAATTCCTGGAAGCCGAGAACCTCGCACTAAAGATTTTCTCTCTCTCTCTCTCTCTCTCTCTCTCTCCTCCAAACAGACCCGCCCATTACACGTTGCATCTGCTGGTGAACGAAAGTGCACAGCTTGCCTTTCTCGACACGATCGAGAGCACACTGCAACTGCTCGACGGTCACCTAAAGCTGTCCGCCATCTACGTGTCCGGTGCGTACGATCCAGCGGAGCAGCAGAACGGACATTCGAAACCGCCGAGAGAGTACCTACGCCCCGGGAGTGTGCGCGTCCGCTACCTTAACAACGAAACGATCAAAAACTTCATCAGCACGGACAATCTGCCGATCCAGTGCTGCGGGTTTTACGTGCACAATCAGCGCGAGTGGGTCGACTTCTTCCAGCTGCTAGAATCGTTACAGCAGCAGTGCGTCGAGACGGGCCGACGGTTGGTGGCCGTGCTGGGTGATCTTCGTGGTGCCGAAACACAAACGGCCGCCCTTCAGCAAGGTTCGGCGGCAAATCAACAGCAACCGTCCGGTACGGCAACAACCCGCCGGCAGCTACATTCGCAGCACCGTGCGCTTAGTCGTGCGTTGATGGACTCGGAGCTGCAGAGCTTGCGCCGCAAGGGACCGAACACGATCCAGCGGTTGCAGGACAAGCTGACCGTTATCAACAACAGACAAACGCTTAAACAAACCAAAAATTTAGTTAGAGCCTTTAGTGTAGATAGTAACAACCTGTTGCGTAGCGTTAGCAGCGGAGCTAGTAGTATTACCGGCCACCACGGCACCGACCTCGACCAGGACATTGTTAACGGGCGGCTGGCGGAGGTGATTGCCATCTACGGGGAGGTGGATCGGGCCGCACGCAAGCTGGAGCAGCTGACCGAACAGCGGCGCGAGCGACTGCGGGAGATGACACGCCAGCGTGCCCTGGACGATGAGATCAATGAGGTAGGTTGAAGAACTCGGTCCTCAAGAAACCGAGCTCCGGAAACACGAGCTTGCTACGGAGATCTTTCCATCCGCATTGGTTGGTGGAGTCTGTGGAATGACCTCTAAAAAACCACACCCCAAACCGGTGACTTTCTCCCCTTCCGAGTGCCCCGACCGGATACTTGTCGTTCCACCGGAGCGTCATAAATAATACATTAGCTTCACTAACTGTAACGCTCCCGAGTCGTATAAATTATCTCACACCGGCGCTGATGATGAAACTGTCCACCGACCGGAAACAGACACTCTCGATTTCTCGAACTCCTGTTCGAACCGGTCCTGTAACTGATCTGATGTGATGATAAATATGTTTTTTTTCTGGTCCATCCTCTTCCCACAGGTTATCTGCTGGATGCGCAACGAAGGTGAACAATCGCTCCGCACCTACAGCGACCCGAGTACCCTCGAATGCCCCGACACGGCCAAGGACTGTGAGACCCAGTTCGAGCAGTTCTACTACATCGCCCGCAAGCACGTGAGCAAGGGCCGCGATCTGTGCGATGCGTCCGGCGAGCTCGAAATTATGCGTGACAACCTCAAACTGCTGAAGGACTGTGTGGACGAGTTCCAGGAACGGTTGGAGCGAGTGCGCGAGCGTATAGAGGGTGCGGCCCGGCTGCACTCCCTGCTCGGTATGCAACAGCTCAAGCTGGACGATGACATCCGGACGGAGATGTTAAAGTTGGCGGAAAAGATTGAAGCTCCGGCACGGTTGGTCGAACGGTGCCGACGCTTGGTGCCGACCGTGCACGTGGACTTGCACGACACCTCCAATGGGGATGGGTCGGCGCAGGAACAGTCCACCAACAGTGTCCATAGCCAGAACTTCCTCAACCATCAGAACAACAACAGTACCAGTGATAATATAAGTTTAGATATAAGCATGTCGGATGATACGATCACCGCTACCAGCACGCCGGAAAAGGGCAAGTTTGGTCAACCATTACCACCGCCACCACCACCATCGCAGTCACTGCCAACGCTTACCGAGCAGACCGATGCGCCTCACGATCATCACCACAGTCAGGAGGGCCAGGGAACGACGATAGAGAGACACCGGCGAGGTCAGCACCATCACCATCACCACCATCATCACCACCATCGGCACGAGGAAGAGGACGAGGAGTTGTCGAAGATGGCCGACTCGGGGCTGGGTGGATGTGATCGGTGCGAAGGAAACACTAAGCTGGAACGGACCTGCTCGTGTCAAAGTTTCGACGATCCTAAGAATGTGTGGTAAGAGTAGGCTTTTTTTTTGGAGAGGAAGTCACCTCTATGTAACACACCTTCACTATTCTCTTCTTACCCCAACAGCAACAACAGTGACGATCTGGACGAGGATTGCTTTGAGGGCATCTCAAAGCCACCGCTGGATCTGCAAATGCCGCTGCAGGCGAATGCGCATCTCTACTGTCACGCCTCGAACCTGCAGCTAGACTACGAGGAGAACAATCCGTTTGACCAGAAGACGCAAAAGTAAGTCACGCTTGACAATAGAACGATCCTGATTCTCTAACTACTAAACCTTTCTTGCTTTCGCTTCAGGACGCTTCTATTGATCATGCGCGAAATGATTGGCACAGAACGCGACTACGTCCGCTCGCTCCAGTACGTGATCGAGAACTACACGCAGGAGCTGTTGCGCGAGGACATACCGCAGGCATTGCGCGGCCAACGGAACGTCATCTTCGGCAACATCGAGCGTATCAGCGAGTTTCATCGGCAGCATTTTCTTAGCGAGCTGGAAAGGTAATGGGGTTTTGTTTGGGGGTTTGCTTGCTTAAGGCTAAATGTCTGTGCGCTTTCTCCGTAGGTAACACCACCCAAGACAAGAATACAAGTGACAAGTGTGAGAGACTACGTGACTGAAGAACACAGAATGGAAATTGAATTTTGTTTGCCAAGTGTATGATTTGCATGGAATTGACAAGGGCCTGTAGAACTTGTATGGGAGAGAGTAGATGAAGATCGTATAATGTCCTCCCTCAGAATGTACAGACTTATTGTCCTGTTTCTCCTATGTCACTCTATCTTTTCTTAACTTGCTAACAATCTCCTTCTGGATCTATCTAAAATCCATCGGAGAATGGGGATCTGTCCTTCAGATGACTCATCCTATTATCCTTTTCTCTTAGAATAACAACGTAGATAGGTAGACTCTTCCCAAAATCTTGATAGTAACGACTGCGGATTTCTCATCCGATCTCTTCTTTCCGACTAAGCATTAACCTTGCGCTGTAAATATCAATCAAACCTAGACTCACTGTACATAAACTTCAGCCTAGCAGTTAAGGACAATTCTCACCGCAAAAAGAAGTTCCCCATTTCAGCCATATAGCGATGCGTCCTCTAGGTGAAAGAGTTAAATGTTGACAATGCGCCAAGTTCGGTAGGTCATGCGGAGTGGCCGACCCTTCCCCGAACGCTAGAGCGGACGACATTACACAACTGAACCGTTGAAAGACTATCGGTCAGCATGGCGACCAACAGAACCACGCACAGACTAAACCAGGCCTGGACTGGAGAAGGGTTTTTGGTTTTGCCAACATTGATCCTCATGTCGACATTTTACCCTTTTCCCCACAGCTGCGAGCATCACCCGCTGAAGGTAGGGACCGCGTTCCTTCGGCACGAGTCCAAGTTCTATCTGTACGCCCTGTACAATAAGAACAAGCCGAAAAGTGATTCGCTGATGAGCGAAAACGGTACGCAGTTCTTTAAGGCGAAACAGATCGAGCTAAACGACAAGATGGATCTGGCCTCGTACCTGCTGAAACCGGTGCAACGGATGGGCAAGTACGCACTGTTACTGCAGCAGCTAATGAAGGCGTGCGCAGAAGTGCAGGTATGTTATCACGCGAAATCCTAGACAAGAGTTCTCGCCTAACGAACGTTAACTTTCGCCCACAGCACACGAACAGTAATCCGGAGATTCTGGAAGACTTGGAGATGCTACAGAAGGCGGAAGAGATGGTACGATTTCAGTTGCGCCACGGTAACGATCTACTGGCGATGGACAGCTTGCGGGATTGTGACGTGAATGTGAAGGAACAGGGACGTCTACTGCGCCAGAATGAATTTCTCGTGTGGGAAGGTAAGGCGGGCAAGAAATCACTGCGGCAGGTGTTCCTGTTCGAGGAGTTGGTGCTGTTCAGCAAGGCGAGAAGATTTCCGGATCGGAAGGTACGCGCGATGATAGCCTGCAAATATAGGAAGAATTCCTCATTAATGCTTTTATTTTCTCTTCTCACCATCTAGAATTTGGATATCTACATCTACAAGAACAGTATCAAAACGTCCGACATTGGGCTTACGGCGCACGTCGGAGATTCGCCGTACCGGTTCGAGATCTGGTTCCGGAAGCGTAAGCCCGGCGATACCTGGACCCTGCAGACGATGAGCGAGGACGTGAAGAATGCTTGGACGGAGGAGATCTCGAAGCTACTGTGGAAGCAGGCGAAGCGTAACCGGGAGATCCGACTGGCCGAGATGTCCTCGATGGGTATCGGCAGCAAGCCGTGCCTGGACATTCGTCCGAGTCAGGATCAAATCAACGATCGGTCCATCAGTATATCGCAGCTAGGCAAAGGTACCTTGGCCTTTAAGATTCTTCAAATCTTGATCGTAATCTAACGATGCTCGTGTTGATTGTTTTAGCTCCCAAACTACGGAACTCCTTCATGGGCACTTTGCCCGAATCGAAGTCAAACAAGCGGCCACAGTCGATCATTTCCGTCAGCTCTTCTTCGTCGGGTAGTTCGTCCGTTAGTACCGGGACGAGTTCGACGACCAGCGGATGTGAGGCAACGACGGTTAGCGTGAGTGGCAACAGCAACAGCTCGTCTGGATCGTCCTCTGCCGCTAGTAATAGTGGCAGCAGCAGTAGTAGTAGCAGCAGTGCGAGCAGTACTACGACCACTAGCATCACCACGTGCAAGCGGCTAACGCTCAGCATCACCGACCCGAATGCTCCGGCACCGCTCAAGACGGGCTACAAGAAGCATCAGCGATCAACGACTCTCGTGAGCCAATGTTCTATGGGTAAGTACCTCCCGCTTCTTGAGAGTTCGGAGATCGCCAATCGACTAACACCGTCTTGTGTTTCGCAGAGAGTGGCATCATAGCTGATATTTCGCTCAGCCCGGACGAGGTACTGGACAATCCGCACTGGCCACATTCGCACCATCATCACCACCACCACAACAACAATCACCATCTACCAAAGCATACCAACCTGAAGAAGACTCACAGTCTGGCATCGTCTACCCTCAGCTCTGGTCCCGTTTCGCTGCCCTCCTCGGTACTGTCGTCGGACGATCCGAACAAATCGGAGGACATCAAACCGGACGCCATGTCACCTTCGGTCGAAACGACCGACCATACCATAACCGTACATCTGTAAAGTGACCACTAGCACTACTACCACCACTACTACTACCACTACAACCACTGCTCTTAAGTGGCCTAACTGAGCCTCACCCGAAATCCGCCCGTGTACAAACCTCCTCGACGGTTCTCCGTCGGTCCTGAATGCATGTGTGTTTGTGAGTGTTTTATTGCCGTAAGATCAAATCGGATAAGCAAATCTTATCCGAGCAGGCGCGTTATTATTCGATTATTTTTAACAGTAACTCGTGCTAGTATTATTTTTATCTATACCGCTATTTTATAACAACTAACTGTGTTTAGAGCGGCCTGCATGTGTTGCAAGCGTCGGAAGGATTTGACAAACTGAAGGAAAGTTTATAAATAGCTAAAGCGCTAAACAGAAAACAGTAAAAGGTAAAATGAAAAAATCGTAAGTTTATTAAATTAAAAAGAAAGAAAGAATAAATAAATAAAATAAAAAAAGAAGTAAGAAAAAGGATACAAACAAACAACCCTGACAAAAAAAAGAAGGAAGGAAAAATAGAAAAGAAGAAACATTCGATAAGAGAAAGCTCTAATTGGAAGGAACTTAATTTATTGTACTCTAGCGTGTTAAATCGTATCTTTAGCGTGTGAACGGCAGCGAATTGATAATCGAATTGAGCGCTCTAGCTAAGAGGAACAGAATCTTTTAAAGTGAGAAAGAGAGAAAAAACGCTATTCAAACTATGAACTAAATGTAACTCTTTTTGGATTACTTTTGCTAACAGATCAGATTAGTTTTAGACAAGAAGGGAGAGAGCAAAATATGTGTTTATAATGTTCAAGAATCGTTCTAAATTCCATTTTTTTTATTTGTAAAACCACCCCATTTCACACGTGCTATGTTGTTTGTTTGTTCTCTTCTTCCGTTCGTGCTTTGTTTGTTTTTTTGTCTTCTGTGTATGAAATACGATAGTGCGGTTGCTTTATGTTTAGGAGCTATTCTTATTACTGCATACTGATAGTAATTATAATTCATATAGGGCCAACCGACAGCGACAGAGAGAAACCTGTAAACGGAGGTGCCTCCGCAAGCGATAAACGTAAGAAATATATATTATTTTATTTACCTACACGTTTTTGGTGTATATTTTCTTTGTGTAGAATGTGGAAAGAATAAATGAAATTGAGCAAAAATTGTTATTTTTCATTTAATTGCATTTTTCGGATCAGATTGTCCTAGAGGATACGTGTGAAATAGTTGAGCAGCACTGGATGATAGGTTGGATGAAATATTTCACGGTTGGCTTGTAACAGACAAGTGATGAAATTTAATATTTCAAATTGAAATATTTCACAGACTACGCACGTGCAGCCCTGGTATTTGTGCGAGGTTTTAAAATTATCGTCTTTTTCAAACGTATTATGAAGTAATATAGGAGATATTACGTAAATATTATTTAATGAGTGTGTTGCAGTGTATATTTGCTTTCAAATCAAAATGACTCAGAGCCAATTATTTGTAGGGTCCTATTTTCAAGCCTGTATTCTACTTGAATATCAAAACCTCTTCGATCAAAATATCATAAAACAACGGCAATAATTCAATGTTTTAAAATGTTATCGTAGAAACATTATGCTACCTTGTAATATTTCTCTGCTTCTCACACTTATCGTATAACCGCGTCGAAATCATAATGTACCAGGCGTCTCCACTATGGATGATATTCTATTTCGTGTACCGAGCCACTTAGTTCGTTCAGATATGATTTATTTACTCAAACAAATGTTAAATTCTGGTTTAAAAAAATCTATGCCAGCCTTACTTTAGGAATGATCCTCAAAGGAACCGGATTGGTCATATGGTTGACTCTGAAAAATGATAAAACTGAAATAAGTTAGAGAAAGTCAAATTTTAACTTTATTTTGCGCATTGTTAACGGTGAAGATAATTGAACGGATTCACTACAAAGAAGTTTTAATTTTGTTCACAACATCCATTTCAAGATTGGTCACGAATTTAAATACAAATCAATATAAATTGACTGATAGCATCGATAATTAAGCAGACACAAACATACTCGGTAAGTACTTAAATTGCATTCAAAACAAAACTGTCCATTCTGAACATCTACAAGAAAAACTTTTCGTTTTAAGGTTAAATGGTATTAAAAACTCAATCGAGCTATAAAAAGTACAACAAATATAATGCAAGAATAAGCGAAAGATCGACTAGAGAACGAGATTTATTAAAGCAAATGAACGATAAAAACCATACCCACAATAATCTACTTGACTTGATATATTTAGCTTAAATTGTTTCAATAATTATAAAAATCACGTCCAAAAAATTGCTCATCAGAATAATTCATTCGTACAAAATCTTACTTCGGTTCGCTTGACGTGTCGCTAGTGACGGAAAAAATTGTTCATTTCTTTCTCATTTCGTTATCTTGCCTGCGAGTTGTGTCAAATTTTGTGATGCATGATAACAGGAGAGCATCCACAAAGGAGGTTACCTGACCTGGACCAGGCGCATTCGACGTTTCTATCTCCTTCGCACTTTGGTGACTTAAATGCAACAGCAAGCGACGAACTCTACATCACCCAAGTAAAGCGCATTGCATAACTCACGGCGCAATACAGTACCGTGCGGGAAAAAAATGTTTCTCAGAGCGTTGTTTTTAATATAAAAATAAAATTAAACAACACACACACACATTTTGGTTTTTTGGTTTGATTTTATTTGTTTTTTGTCTTACTTAACAATTGCACGTTTTGCTAACTATTTGCATGTATTAACGTTTAATAAAACACTGTTCTTTCTCTCTCGTATTCTCTCGCACTTGCTGCATCTTAGACGGGAGGGGGAGAAGGGGGGGGGGGTGCGGTTGTATTTTTCGTTGCTACCTTTCCCCGCATTCTCTGCCACCTTCGTCTCTCCTCAAAACCACTTCCCTTTTTCGATCTCCCCTTTTTTCTGGCCAATTCGTCCTATCACTCCACCCATCCTTACGAGCGCGCGCTATGATTTGTTGGTTAATGTTAATAACGAAAAATCATTGCAATTACACACACACACGCACACGTATACATTGTTCCTCCATTGTATTTTTTCTTCACACACGGCACACACTGGATGTGGGGCGGGACGTCGACGAGGTTTGTTTGTGTGGCGCGCTCGACAGTTGCTGGTGTTTGTAGGGTGGTAAAGTAGCAAACGAGTAGGGACGATAAACAGCGGCCGCCTTTGCTACACCGATGCACTGGGGGGACGGTTGTGCTGTCGATTTTGTTGTTGCTGAGCTTTTAAAGGCCGGGGAGGGGGGTTAATAGAATCGGAGATCAGAAAATACATAAGACACACACACACACGATTTTATTTCTCTTCACATTGGATGCGTAGTTGTGTTGGTTTTCCACGAGTTTTCTTCGCTAATGCTTGATTGTTTCTGCCTTTCTTTTGCGAAGTGTTTTTTTTTCTTCAAAAGCTTCCAGAACTACGTCTTTGTCGTTTCCTTCACTGCATGTTCTCGGCACATTTTACAGCCTGTGTCTTCTCTTCTTTGTTTTGTTTTGTTTTATTTTTATTTTAATTTTCCCTTCTTTTTTTTTCTTACACACTTACTATCTGTTGTCTCGTCTTTCTGTTTTTGATGCTTTTTTTTGCTTTTGATTTTGTTCTATTTTGTTTCTTAACACGTACTTTCGCTCGCTCACTGCAAACCTAATGCTTACTCCCAGGTCTTAATGACTTCGTTGGCTGTTGGAGAGAATGTAGATGTTTTTTTTCACGCGATGTACACGCAGAACACAGAGGGTTACAAAGTTTCATTTTGTGGCACAACAGGATCACAGGAGCACAAGTGGTCGTGACGAAGGGAGAACGGTGAATAACAACAACGAGGAGGGTGATGACACAGGAAAGGAGTAATCGATCATTTCATCAAATAAAAAAAGGTGGGAAGAGAAAAAGAAGAAGAAAAGAAAAACGAAACATTATAGATAACTCATTGGTAAGATAAATTATTCGAAAATAATAGAAGAAGAAAAAGAAACGAAAGAAGAATATTGAAACTTCGTATGAAAAGCAATAATTTTGAAGCAAATAACGTGAAAACATCACAAGAGAAACTGAAGCTCATAAAACAAGGGGGAGGGGTAAAATTTGGATTTTAACGTAAGCCAATCATTTTTAAATCCATTTCGTTGGATGTAAAAAAGAAGCATTTAGAGAGAGAAAAAAGGGGGAGAAAAGCAAAAGTAGATTTCGAAAGCATAATAAAAAGCTCTTAATAATTAAATAGAACAAAATGGAGTTTGATAAGCAATTTTAAAGCCGAACGAAATTATGTGAAATAGTTTGTTTCTTTTGCTTTTGAGCACTTCGATTCGATTGGAAACGATCCTCTTTCTCCTCGGCATATGATTACCTTACCCACACGTATACAAACACACGTACTGTGTGCTGTCTTTGGTTGATGTGTGCGCGCACACACACACACACATACACACTCGGGTAGAGGATGTGTTGTTTAAAGCTGCTGATCGCGCGCACAGGATAGGTTGGTGATGATGACGGTTTGGGTTGGGACGCACACACACACACGCGGACGGACGAACACAAATACGTCGACTCGGACAATATATGTATGTTGATAAAGCAATCACAAAGTACGCACACACACACATTTCTCGATGTGGTTGGCTGGGGTGGGGGGGGGGGCTGAAGGGGTTGGTCGCACTGCGGGGGGGAAGCTCTCGAAGCTTTTTGCTCTTAAGTTGTGTGGCCGCTGACGGTAAAGCTGATGATGATCACAGGATAAAGGATAACGAAAAGGCACACGCGCACACACACGCATCTTGCATTCGGGGATGTTCTTCGGATTCTCCGTTCTTCAGGCGCGAAAAATACACTCAACAGCCAACAGTATCCGCGGATGCGGATTGGTGAAAGAGATCTATATTCTCCCCACGGCAGGGTTTGGAAGGAACAACACGTCACCAGGACGACCGACACTTCCACCATCCAGAAAGGGGGGAGGCGGGGAGCTATATATCATATCCGGAACGAAAAAAAGGAGTAATGGAGAGATCCTTGCCGTTTGGCTTTTCTGTCACAATTCCCCAGGAGTCGATCGGAAGCTGATGGTAAGATGCGGTAAGATGTCTCACGACGTGCAAGAACTGTACGTCCAATGGGTAGCAGATGTGGATCTCTTCTTCATCTCTGACTCCGGATATTGACTGTTGGCTACATTTGCTTACTTTTGGCACAAAGAGTTCCACAACACAGGCACACAAGCAAAGCTGCCCAAGCTTTCCACAAAACCTCTTCCTGATGTGTTCCTCCGTTCCAGGATTATTGGACCCAGCAGAAGGTTTGAAGCATCAAGGTTTTGGGTAGCATTGCAAGGGTGTGTGGTTTGTTGGAGTTAACGAACTTCGATGGAAGAATACGATACACGATTGTCCAACACGGACGAAGGTGGGTGTGGTGGCGGAGGGGAGATAAGGCGGGAATTTTCTTTATCAGCATGGAACATGGAAGTCAAGAGTTGCCCTTTTCGGTGTAGATGAGAGAAGATTAGGCAGGTAGGCAGGTTTGGTGATGATGACACGGTGTGGCTCAACACACACACACAGGCGCTCGCGCTTCGTTCTCTATTGAGGGGAGGGTTTTTTGCTGTGGCGGGGTGGGGAGATTGTTTTTGTTTTGCTTTAACACTTTTCTAATGGAAATCAGGATTGACTGTAGGAGGCAGAAAAGAAGAGAAACGAAATTATCACTATTCAAGTGTTTCCACCATTTATAAAATCACTACATCACTACTAGCACTACAACGGATGGAAATACACTACTACTACTAAATCACTATCTACTTGATTTGTTTTAAGTCTACAAGGATTATTCTACTGTTTTAGGTCTACGCATAAGCTAGGTGCCTCCATTTAAGTTTGCAGTTTGTACAGCAAAAAAAAAAAACAAAATCAGTCTACTTCAATATTCACAGCTGACAAGATCAGGCGATCAGGTACTAACTCTACTAAGAAATCACCAACACACTAAAAGGACACCTTCCATTTCGCCGTACATGCGTCAGGGAGCCGTTCATATGTGTATGAATATTAGATGAAGTGAGAGATGATAAACAGTTGTGTGGATGCTTACGCGCGGTTTCATATCCATCTGCCCGTGCCATTTTGTTTACCTCGCACGGATGGCCATGGGTTCTCGATGCAGAGTGTTGTTGCTGGTTTCGCAGTGTTTGTGCAGGCTGGCTTTCGCTCATCACACAGTAGATAAACACGGGCTCACACACACACAGCCATGCAGGTGCTCGTCTGTTCCGGATGACACGGCGACGAGTTGTGTGTGTGTCACACTTCATTCCATCATCACTCACAGCTGGCACGCACTTATTAGGAAGCTTTCAGAAAAACTCACTCGCACACACGATAGGAGGTAGATAGAGAGAGTGTATTTGGTTGACAGGTGATTCGTGTTGACAGATTTATTTGTTTTTCTCAAGCTGAGAGGGAGATAGGTCGCGTGTTGGGAAGGATGTGTGATAGCTTATAGTTTCTCAAAGTATTCTAAAGAGTAGAGGTGCTTGTGTGGTCACCCAGCTAGAAAGAAGCGGCTTCCGAGTGATGTAAGGATCGGATCGGACCTTACCTATGTGATTGTGAAGCTTCAAGGTACGATTTTGATTTGCTTCACACATTCGGTATCGTGTCGTTAGTTAGGTAAGTGAGGGAAATTAGATAAGAGAGAGAAACGGCCACACACACTCGGAACACGCAATAGGGTTAGTGGGTAAAGTAATTGCAAGTAGTATTAGTTGGTTTGTAGTTTTCGGGTACGTTTAAAATGTATTTTTTTATTTTTTTATTTTGTTTGTTGTTTGTTTGTTGTTTCTTTTATTCTTACTCTGCGGCGCCTTCGCTGCATTTCGTCGACTCATTTCTATAACGACGAATTTTATCCCTTTGTTTTGCCTTGTGTTATGATTGCAAGTTTTTCTTTTTTGACTTATGTTTCTCTTTTTTGCTCTATCCCACTTTTATTAACCCCTTTAGTTATTCCCCCTTGTATGTTTTTCTTTTCTTCCACGTTGGTAAAAGGAAGTAACAGAGTCGAGAAGTGGTGGATTTGCTCTCTTCGCTCTTGATTTGAAATATTTGGATGTTGGTTGTTGAAATCATTTCCAAACCTTCCACATGTTTGAACTAGTGTTTGACTTTGAGGTTCATACTATTGGCTTGAAAGAAGATCAGTGCCTGGTTCTCTTCTCATCTCATGTTAGGCTAATGTTCTTCTTTTCTGTACCAAATATTTCTAGCAGGAAAACAAGAAACTTTAGTGATTTTCTTTCTCTCCCTAAGCTACTGTTCTACTCGTTCCTCTTAGTTAGTGGTTGTAAGGGTTGTAGTTACTTATGTATCCTTATGTTCTCTTCTTCTCCCGTCCCTCTAACCTACGGATCTCTTCTTCTTCTTTTACGATCTTTAATGATTTAATGTTTTATGTGTTTTTTTCTTGCACGATTCTAACAACTGCACTGGGGAAGGATGTTATCTCATGGGGTTTTGCTTTTCTTTAGCGAGTAAAACAACAATTTCCGTCTTCACTCTGCATGGATTTTCTTCTTCCCCCACTTCGGAGGTTCATCCTTCAGGGCAAAAATCTTTCTGTTCAATCGCCCAACCCTCCTCCAAGAGTTGGTAAAGTAGGGCGCCGGTGCTAGGCAGGTTGACGAGACATTTGATTCAAATTTGTTGTTTCATTCTCTCTTATACAAATAAAGCAAGAAAAAACGTTTCCAAAAACCTAGTTCGACAATAATCGAACGCCTTGTTTCCGCTACATTTCATCGTCGCGAGTCGACGAGTATGATACAAAAAAACCTATAGAATATTGGCGCGTTGTAAACTGAACTCGAGGGGCGAAAACAATAGACAAACCTTTTACCGCCACATCAAAAAAGGCTCAGATGTGCAACTGCTCCCAAGGAAGATCCTCAGACACTGTGCTGGGGACTGGGTTATGATCAAACCAAACATAAGGACACTAAGGGAAAATCCTATCTACGATCTCTGTTCTTTTAAAGCAGTTTTGTGTGTATGTGTGTGTTTTAGCATTCGCTGGATGGAATAACGGTGCAAAACTATGCCTCAATGGTATGGTTTTTTTTTTCTTTCGTTTTTCTCACATTCTCCTACATCCTCCTCGTTCCTATTCTAGGCACACATTCTCATCATCATCATGATGTTCAACTAGTTTAGTCTCATTGTTTGATTTACCCCCCCGAGACCGGAAGAGCACAGCCACCACAACGCGGCATCGCGCAGAATGGCATGTAGGACGCCAAAAGAGACAAAACAGGGCAACAGAAACAAAAAAAGGGAAAACCGAACGATTTTCTTTACCCACCAACCAAGTTGCATAGTATTTGCAGGCGAATCGTTGTAATAGAGGCTTTCGCTGTTTGTGCGAAAGAGTTTTCCCTTGACTGCTAGAATTTCTAGCCTTTCCTTCTTACAGAGCTGCCGTGAACATCCCTCGCTCGCACGGTCTACTATGTCATCGTTCATCAACAAAACCATCAATTAGTTATTTGCTTCTGCTCTTCTCTCCTCGTATTTTCTCGTTTAAATTACTCGCCACCATCGACGTCCTTTGCTGTCCCCCTTTTTTTGTTGTGACTTTATGCGCAACTTACGTATTTACCTTCCGATTTCGATTTTTTAAATAAGTTAAGTAATTCACGCTCCGAAAAACATACGCCCTCCCTTACAAGCGAAAGTAGTAGAGTAAGGGGTGTGTAAGAACACGGTTTGTTTGCAGATAGAGGAAATCTCCGAAAGAAGCGCTTCATTCTCTTGTGGTGTTGGTGTGCGTGTCGGCACCTTTTTGGGGTATTCAAACTAGGCCAGGCTTTTCCGGTTAGATTCGGGTTGCGAGGAAGAACTAGTTTTTTGTTTCGATCGGTGTCGATCGAGCAGGAGGGGTTAGTTGTTGTGGGATATCGCTCGCTTTCCCTCGTTTGATATTGCTTTGTGTAATAAATCATTTATCTTTTTTGTGTAATTTAAATCAAGTGTGGGTTAAAGCTTCCCTCCCCCAAAGAAGGGTTCGGGGGCTAGGAAATCTTAAAATTTAACTCAAACCAAAAGCCAAAAACGAAAGTAAAACCAAACAAAACATAACTCGCTCAAACTTATCAAAGCATCAAAGAATGTATAAAACTAAGGAAAACAGCAGTTCAAAACAAAGAAAACACTCTCGTAAGCTGCACCATTTCTTCGTTGTATGGTGTTTGAAAACATGTTTTGGGCCGTAAAAATAGGTTACAAAAATCGTTCGCACTCTTAGCCGTACTATGGGGGAGGGGGGGTTATTATATTGAGAAACCTTTGGAAGATTGATGTTTTGGGGTGGTGGTGGTGGTGGTAGTGATGGTGATCACAGGCAAAAGCCTCTGATGAAACTAGCGGGATATCACGAATGATTTTAATTTAAGAAGTTGTTGGTGGTGGTGGGATAGCAGTAGAAAGGGTAGTTATAATTAATCGTAACAATAGCGCGCTTTTGCTCACTCATTCCTGCTATTATATGCAATCACATACGGTGGCGTCTTGCACGCCCTTTTGTAGTATGTTGGTGAAGGTTCAGCGGCAACATCATCCAGCAAGCCTTACAGTAACAGTACGCAAACATTGTAGATAGTTCTAGGTATATGGGGTCCAATTATACTGCTGAGATTTTTCGGTGTAAAACAAACTGCTGCCGCTCGCTCTATACAAAATTTAAATCTGCCCTATGCTCTTGGTAAGTTTTGTAAAAAAAAAAACCGAATCCACCTCTACTGCGCGTGTTCCTGATGAGTGCGTGTGTGTTTGTGTGAATGAGCTTTCTTCGCGTTGGAAATGTATGGACTCAGTGATGGTATGAAATCCATATGGGGACTAAATTCTTCGATTAGATGAGTGCTCGGTGCGACGAAAAACCCCCGCAACTGCTAATGCATTCAAAAAACATAACAATATGCCAACTACTATCTCCTCTTGCCGCTAACACTCGATTTTGCATCCTCAGTATGCAAACTGCGCACACATCAAGCGGCGCTAAGCCTCACAACAAAATGACGCGCTGACTCTCTGTTCTTGCTCCTGGCACGATCTATACCCTAAAACGCCCCCCGGTTGTTGTTATTGCGCCACACCACCAAGGAGTTTACCGTGGGAGTACCAAGGACCTTGGTGATATCCGACACAACACGCACACACACAGGCACACATTAAAAATAATCTCGCGACCGCTCTCAGCTAACTCTGGCTCCTCCGTGCTTCCACCGGAGGTTTGCATGCGTGCGCACATAAACAAACGATTTTACCACGGTCAACGTACTGTTTTTTTTCTTTATCTAAACTTTACACAATTCGGTATTCGCTAAATAGTTCAAACATATGTATATGTATATATGTATAATATGCCCGAGCGCTGCACGCAAAAGGTGCGCGCAAGCATCAGCAAAGAAGTAGAAGTAGTTTGCTAAGTAATGATTATAGTAACGATTTAAAAAAAAAAACAGAGGGAAACTCTCTCTCTCTCGCTTGATAAACATCAAACTGACACAGGGGGATGGGACAGGAAGAGCTGCCCGCTCACACCATACCCCGTACTACTCCTCCTCTCATACACACGCGGGGACTCGTTGCAAAGCATGAATGATTCCTTTTGTCTTATCTCTCTCGTATTGTGTGTGAGTGTGTG